>NC_042618.1:314700627-315900627 GCF_901001135.1 Rhinatrema bivittatum | reverse complement strand
CTCGGGGGCAGGAGGCAATTTTATTTTGAAACGATTAGTGGAGCACTTGCGGATCCCCACCTCTGCCATGATGACTCCACTACTCCTGTCTTCTATTCACGGACAGCCCTTACCGGGCGAAGTAACCCAGCTCACTGGACCCATGAGTTTACAGATCTGTGCTCCCCATTCAGAGACTATCTTCTTCTTTGTCCTAGAGAAGGCCATGCACCCTATAGTATTGGGGTTACTGTGGCTGCAGCAGCATATGCCTCAATTCAATTGGGCCACTCTGGAACTTTCATGTTGGGGTCCAGATTGCCATGGTAAATGTCTGATGGAAGTTGCTCCTATACCCTGCATGCCAACTACCCCATTGATGCCCGCGTTACCACCTCAATATGCATCTTTTCAAGATGTATTCTCCAAAGAAGCTGCAGATGTACTCCCACCACACAGATCCTACGACTGCGCCATCAATTTGAAGCCTAACTCTGAACCACCCAAAGAAAGTGTTTACCCTCTCTCCGTGGTAGAAAATAAAGTCATGTCTGAATACATACAGGAGAACCTTCAGAAAGGCTTCATAAGGCCCTCCAAGGCTCCTGCCGGCGCAGGCTTCTTCTTTGTGGGGAAGAAGGATAGAATGCTGCATCCATGCATCGACTACAGAGGTCTAAACAAGATCACTGTGAAAGACCGCTATCCTTACCACTCATCTCAGAGCTATTTGATAGACTACAGGGAGCCAAGATTTTCTCCAAGCTTGATCTCAAGGGAGCCTACAATCTAGTCCACATTTGTCCTGGGGATGAATAGAAGACAGCCTTCAATACCAGGGATGGTCACTTTGAACATCTAGTAATGCCCTTTGGCTTGTGCAACGCCCCAGCTGTCTTCCAAAACATAATGAACAACATTCTGCATGATCTACTCTACAAATGTATTGTGTATCTAGATGACATCTTGATATTTTTCAAGGACATGAACACTCATCTGGAAGATGTCAAAAGAGTGCTGCAAAGACTCCGCGAGAATCATCTATATGCCAAGTTGTCTAAGTGCGAGTTTCACAAGGAATCAGTGTCTTTCTAAGGGTACATTGTTTCCAACCGAGGTTTCCAGATGGACCCACAGAAGCTGGAGATCATTAAGAAATGGACTCCATCCACAGGTCTAAAGGCTATCAGATGATTTATGGGATTTACCAACTACTACAGAACATTCATCAAGAACTACTCCTCACTCACTGTTCCACTTACAGCTATGACAAAGAAAGGTGCCAACATCACCAATTGGTCTATGGAGGCAGTAACAGCATTCCAGATACTGAAAGATGCCTTCTCAAGTAAGCCATGCCTTCGACATCCGGATCCAAACAAGCCCTTCATCGTTGAGGTCAATGCCTCAGACGTAAGTGTAGGGGCCGTGCTAAGCCAGGCCAGTGACTCTTACACCCATGCTCATTTTTCTCCTGCCGCTTCTTGCCAGTGGAGAATAACTATGGCATAGGAGATAAAGAACTCCTGGCAATAAAGATGGCATTCGAGGAGTGGCACCCTTGGCTTGAAGGTGCACAACATCAGATCACAGTCTTTACAGATCATACAAATCTAGAGTATCTCCACCATGAACTGCGCCTAAACCATAGACAGGTGAGAGATGGTCCCTGTTCTTCAACAGATTCGACTTTGTGCTGAAATATTGCCCTGGAGATAAGAACGTCAGAGCAGATGCCCTATCTCGCTCATTCCTCTCTGAGGACGTAGCTGATTAATCCCAACATATCGTCGACCTGAAAAGAATTATCTTATCTACTCACCCAGTACCTGTGGGTAAGACCGTTGTACCCAAGAATCTAAGAAAAAAGCTGTTAGCTTGGGCTCACGACTCTAAACTGGCTGGACACCCTGGTCAACGCAGAACTCTGGCAAAACTTCAGAAATACTACTGGTGGCCCACCATGAAGGAAGACACGTTCTCCTACGTTGCTTCTTGCTCCAATTTTGCCAGACAGAAACCGCCGCCTGGTCATCCTTGGGGCCTACTCCAACCCTTGCTAGTGCCAGAAGAGCCCTGGAAAGACATTGCCACAGACTTTGTGGTAGACTTACCACTCTCAGGAGGAAACAACACTATTTGGGTAACAGTGGATCGTTTCTCGAAAATGGCTCACTTTGTGGATCTCCATGGCTTGCCCACAGCCATGGAGCTTTCAAAGCTTTTCATCACGCACATCTTTCACCTACACAGCATGCCTAAGCACATCGTCTCTGGCAGAGGAGCCCAATTCACAGCTAAGTTCTGAAGGCATTGTGCAAGAAGTTTGATATCTCCCTCGACTTCACCTCTGCATACCATCCTCAGTCTAATGGGCAAATGGAGAGAATGAATAGGACACTCAAACAGTTCATTCGTGCCTACGTGGGTACATGCCAAAATGACTGGGCTGAACTGTTGCCCTGGGCTGAATTTGCCATCAATTCTCATCCAGCAACATCAACTGGATCAACACCATTTGAAGTGGTCTTCGGACAACTACCTTTACCACTTCCACTTTCAGTGTCGTCCCTGGCAGCTCAATCTACTGCCAAACATATACAACAACTTTGGACTAAAACTAAAGAGATGCTTCGTAAAGCAGGACAAAGAGAAAATAAAGTCTATGATGCTCATCACGACAAGGCTCCAGAATTCAAGCCTGGTGATAAAGTCTGGCTATCCACTAAGCACTTAAGACTCAAGCTACCATCAGCTCGTTTCGCTCCTCACTACGTCGGACCCTTTCCCATTCTCGACTAGGCACTCTTACATATAGTCTGAAACTTCCACCAGCATTGAAGATTCATAATGCGTTCCACGTCTCACTATTGAAACCTTTAATCCTTAGTGAGTTCTCAACCAAGACACCTGAACCTACACCTATTGATGCAGAAGAAGACATCGAATACAAGGTAGATGCTATCCTTGATGTGAGAAAGAGAGGCAGAGTATGGGAATACCTCCTGTCAGGGGAGGGTTATGGACCTGAAGAAAGCTCTTGGGAACCTTTGGCAAATATCATGGATAAAGAGATGCTTCAACAATTCCACAGAATGCATCCTCAGAAACCAAGACCTGGAGGGTGCCCTTTGAAGGGGGGGTACTGTTGCGTCCGTTGGTCTCAGATGGCTTCACCCCTTATGCTTCACCTTTTTCTCGACTCCTCCCGCTTACCTTGGGAAGATAGCTACCACTGCATCTGCAAGCCGCCCTCTCTAGCATCCCTGGAACGGCTATGGTGTTGCCTCCCGCCATGTTACTCCCAAGGGCCTACTAGGGTGCAGACACGCCTGCTACCCACATCTTTATTCCAGCTATGGCGCAAACCTCGGGGGCGTCTCCCTCATGTGATGTCACACTATCCGGGTATTTAGCCTGTACTTGTTGCTAGCTCATTGAGTTAGCAAGGATTGGTCTCGGCCGGTCTAAGCTACTCTGCTGCTTCCATGCTGCTGTTGGAAGCTCTGTCCTTGCCCTTTGGGGTAATCTCTAACCTGGGTACCCGCTCCTCGGTAGCCCTCAGATTTCCTTTCAGGTGCCTTACTGGGATCAGGTACTCGCTCCTCGAGGGCCTGCTCTCCCTGCCTCGGTGCCTGCAACCATCTACTTCAGCCTGGTGGAATTCAGAAGCCAACATCTTGAATTCAATGGCGAAGTCTGGTAAAGGTTTGTTACCTTGTTTTAGATGAACCAAAGCTGATCCTGCTATCAGTACCGGGCAGGGTAATCAAATACTGACTTAAACAGTTCAAGAAACCTGGCAAGATCATTCAGGATAGGGTCATTGCGCTCCCACAGTGGTGAGGCCCAAGCCAGCGCTCTTCCATCCAGATATGAAAGGATTATAGGTGGTCCAGTTACGAAAGGATTATAGGTGGTCTTGGCATACGCTGTATGCCAAGACGCCCCCGAGGTTCCCGCCTTGACGTGGATATAGACGTGGGTGGCATGCATGTGCGCACCCTAGGAGGCCCTCAGGAAAATCATGGTGAACACAGTCGCCATTGCCGATCCGGGGACACCGGAGAGAGCGGCATGAAGATGCAGCAGCAGCCATCTTCCCAAGGCTTGAGGAGAGAGAAGGAAGAAAGGTGAAGTACAGAGGTCGAAGCCGTCTGAGACTGATGGACGCAACACTTGTAGCTATAGAGATTGCTATGCCTGTACAGAAAATTTTTAGTCCAATTCAAACCAGGCAGATTTCAGCCTGGTGTGAGTTTGATGGAATTTCAGGATTATTCTTAGATCTGCTAAAGAAACGACATTTCCCCAGCAAAATTGGGGAAAGTTGGACCAGAATCGATGAGTCAACTCACTGATTCGTGGAAATGCACATTAAATTTGCTCACTGTGGATCCCACAAATTAGATGAATCTGCTTGAATGTTGTCATAGATTTGAAAATTCAAATAATCTGCATCTGATTATTTTTATTTTTATCTTTTTGGTAAAGTTTGCTGAGCCAGTTCAACTGAACTATAAACTTTTTGCAAGTTTCACAAACTACTTTGCAAACTGTTTTTTAAATTTTTGCACATCTCTAATTATTACTAAGAACTGCTAATACACTTATTTGGAAAAGAATATCAGATTACCACCTTAGTAAAATCAAGTCAAACTTTAAAATAACCCTCAATATCAACTTGAGCATTTCTTGCTCTGCTCCTCACCTTTGCTAGTCTTATTCCTAGGTTTCCCTTCTCTTTTATTCAGTTACAGCTCGGGAATCCTTGTGCTTAACGCTGCCTGTAATGGGTCTCCTGAAGACTGCCAGATGAGTCGGACTAGGGAGAGGCACATTGTATTAGAAGACAAACATACAAAATAAAAAACAAAGCTAGCTAGTAGATATGGTAAA
The DNA here is from genome assembly GCF_901001135.1 of Rhinatrema bivittatum. NCBI lineage: Eukaryota > Metazoa > Chordata > Amphibia > Gymnophiona > Rhinatrematidae > Rhinatrema > Rhinatrema bivittatum. The sequence continues at coordinate 315,895,749 of NC_042618.1, read as the reverse complement.
AGAAGGATACATTGCATTGGTTACAAGTAAAGCTAAAACAAAAGCTACAAAAAAAATGGTTGAACATAATAACACACAATTGCATAGTAATTACTGTGTCATTATACATGGTAGATGATTATGATATAATTGAGTAAATACCAGCCATAATACAAGTGTATGATTATTATTTTAGGATTAATTGGTACATTTCAGTGTAATCAGCAACCATACTTTGCAAACATTTCATTAACTTGCAGTTACACAGTACAGGATTTACCACTGGATTTTGGAGTGAGTTCATTGGTACCTTGTTATGAAAGAAGAAAAAAGAAAAGTTATACCAGTCTCTTGCAGTTTCTGCTTCTGGGGTGAACATTTAACATAACTGAGAAATGGAAACTTACGGCCGAATTTTAAAATGGCCACGCGCGCGCAAATATCGTCACTTACATGCACGGCTGGTCCATGTGCACGCCGCGCACATTTTCAAAAGGGTCCGGTCATGCGCATAAGTGACGATACACGCACAATTGCTGGGCCCTGAAAAGGGGGTTGGATGGGGTTCTTATGTTCTGGGCGGGGGGCGGGGCGGATAGAGAGGGTAGGGCAGGTAGAGCGGGATGGAGGCTGACCGGGACAGCAGCCATTAGCCGGGACCAACTGCTGGCACGGGCAAACTACCTCTGTTCCAGGGGAGCATTAAGTAGTAAAACAAACAAAATGTAAGTTTCTGGGACGGGTTAAGGGGGTGGGGAGGAGAGGGGAAGAGGGAGGGTTTATGTTAGGGGGTAGGGAAGTTCCCTCCCAGTCCTCCCTCCTTAATTGGAGCAGACTGGGAGGGAAAAGGGGAAGACCTGATTTTGTGGCTGAGCATAATCTACTAAACCCTCCCCCCATGTGCACTGCCCACACATGCGCACGTAGATTTTAAAATCCGGTGCGCGTGGCCCAAAGATTTTATAACATGCACACATGTTATAAAATGTTCGCATCCATGTTCACGGCGGGTTATGCACATGGACGCGTGCGTGCACTTTTTAAAATCTACCCTTTAACCTAACAGATTTTCCCTCTCCTTTCCCTATTACATATATGAGAGCTATTGACCTGTCATGTCCAAGTAGGATATGTTGCGCGCCCTGTCCGCGCTTGGCCCACGCATGGGCCTGCTCACCTCTCCAGCTCCTCCGCAAGTCCTGGGTCGGCCTCCCCAGCAGCAGCAGCAAGCTCCTCCAGGCCTCGGCGTCCCGCGGCGGCGGTCGCCAGGCCTTCCTCAGCGCACCAGGCCTCATGGCAGGGCTCGGCATCCTCCGTGGCGTCGGCCCCGTCCCTAAGCGCGTATGCACGGACCGCTCGGTCCCTTAAAGGGCCAGGGGCGGCTCCTAGCTCTGCGGCACACCCTGATTGAACGCAGTACAAGAGGAAGTGCCTGTCTGCACTTCGTTGCCTTGGCAATCGGGTCGACATCACGTGTGTACTAGTTTGCCTCCACGTCTCATCGCTTGTTCCAGTCTTCTTCCAGTCCTTTTCCAGTGTCCTCCTGTTCCAGTGTCCTCCTGTTCCAGTGTCCGTCTGTTCCTATGTTCCCTCAGATAGTATCTCTTGGACTGACTCTCTGGTACTGACCTCTGCCTGTTCTTGACTAAATTGATCACCGCCCGGATACTGACCTTTGCTTGCTTGTGGCTACACTGACCGCTGCCCGGATACTGACCCCTGCCTGTTACTCGACCACATCTGACCTCTGGAACCTAACCTCTGCTTTGGCTGACTACTCTCGGACTGACCTTTGGAACTTGACCTCTGCTACTACTGACCTCGCTTCCTTGATTCTAGCCTAGTCATCTCAGACACTTTTCTGGCCTTCTCCGGTCCCTTGGACCCCTAGCCTTGACGTCGTCTGCACACCCTTGATCCTGGTGGGCACACCATTGAACTTTCTTTCTGGGAGACCCTGTGAGGCCCACCTAAGTCCAAGCAGCCTGAGTCCCCAAGGGCTCCACCGGGGGGGACCATGGTCTTCCAGTGGTGAAGCTCCAGATAGCCTCTGTCTCCTCCAGTGCTCCACCTCCTGGTGGCAGGCGCTTCCTGGGCCCGACCAGGGAGCCTACCATCCCTGCTCCAGAATAAGGGTCCACCTCCAGACGCAACAGGATATCAAGACAGGATGGGAAGTGTTTTACCCAATTAATACAAAATACCTTTGCTGCACTGAGGACTAATGACTGAAGAACTTCAGGTTTTAGGGTAATCTGAGAAACCACTGAAACTTTCTAAAAAGTACAAGTTGCTTCATAAAAGCTTTTTGATTTCATAAAATGTTTGAGATTTGAGTTATCTTTAAATATATATTGTTGAAAAGACTTCAGAAAGAAAGCAATATCTCATTTCTCCTTCAGATGTATCCTTGTTGCCTAGTGGTTGTGAGAACAGATGTACAATGTGAGCTGCTCATGAAATTGTTGACGTACACTACTGGAGGCAGAAAGGTTTCATTTACACAAGCCTCCAAGAACAATTACTTAATATTTCTGTTATAATATCCAAAAACCTGCAAGTAGCACAGGTACAGTGGTCCAAACCTGGCTGCTTCTATTTACAAAAAAGTTCATGACAGAATCCAAATAACAATGCACATTCAATTTGTCTTCAGAATGGTCATATCTTGATGTATATTACAACTTTTACACAAGAGGGTAAAAAGAGCGTCTCTGCATTCTGCCTCCTCTTCCAATAAGGCTCAAAAGTGTCTGACTTGGGTCAGCCAGGTGGTCCACTGGCAGCACTGCCATGCAGAAGATATTCAGTTTCATCCCAAAATTGGGTCTTCTGATCCCTGGGTCAATGGGGGCTGGGAGTGCTACAAAGGCAGCATTCACAGCCCCTGCGGAAGGGAGTCATGGTCATCACTTAGCAGGTCACACTTAGCAAGGGCATTTTCAGGGCCCATGACTGTGGGTTTCAAAAGGAACCCGGGCTCATGATTCGCTGCTTAGGCCCGCCATTACAGTGACCAGACTAGGCACAGTACATGGAGTTGGGGGGGATATAAAATAGGATCAAAATTCCTAGAGAATTACAAAGAAGGCTCATGGCAGCAGGTCCCAGCCCTGATTCCAACAGAGCTAGAATCCCAAAGGAGCAGTGGGAAACTGCCAGCTCAAAAAAAAAAAAAAGAAGAAGAAGAATCTGATTTAAGACTGCCTTTAATCTGTAAGTAAACAGCAGAATCTGATTGTAATGGCATGACACCTCTAAGAGCTGGGCTTCCCATGCCTATCCTGGTGTGCCCACACCAGGTTATCAGAATATCCACAATAAGAACATAAGATTTGCCATACTGTGTCAGACAAAGGTCCATCAAGCTCAGTATCCTGTTTCCAGTAGTGACCAATACAATAAATGGCAGAATCCCAAAAGGTCAATAGATTCTATGCTGCTTATTCCAGGGATAAGCAGTGAAGGTCCCCAAGTCAATTTTAATAATGATTTATAGACTTTTTCAGAACTTGTCTAAACATTTTTTAAACCCATTTACATTAACAGCTTTCACCATATGCTCCGATAATGAATTCCAGAGTTTAATTATGCTTTGAGAAAAATATATTTTCTCCTATTTGCTTTAAATGTATCACCTAATAACTTCATTGAATATATCCCATAGTCTTTGTCCTTTTTTTAAAGAATAAACAACCGATTCGCGTTTACCCATTCCACTCCACTCATTATTTGATAGACCTCTATCATATCACCCCTCACTTGTCTGTTCTCCAAACTGAAAAGCCTGAGCATCTTTAACCTTTCCTTATAGGTGACTTATTCCATCCCTTTTATCATATTGGTTTTCCTTCTCTGACCTTTTCTAATTCTGCTACATCTTTTTTGAGATGCAGTGACCATAACTGAACATAATATTCAAGATAAGGTTGCACTAGGAGTGATACAGAGGCATTATGATATTCTCTGTTTTATTCTCCATTCCTTTCCTAATAGAAACATAGAAATGATGGCAGAAGAGGACTAATGGTCCATCCAGTCTGCCCAGCAAGCTTCCCATTGTAGTATCTGCCGTGCAGTTTACCCCCATGTATCAGTCAGTGCTGTTTGACATGCTTTGTTTAATGGCTTGGCCATAGAAGCAGTCCTGTGTTTTTTTTTCCTTAATGCCAGCGTATCAGTACTCCAGATTGTAAAAAAGTCATGGCTTGTGTTGGTTGTCCCCAGGGGCGGATTCCCACTGACGACCGGCCCGGGGATTCGCCGCCCCAGCCTGCCCCCTGGAGATACCACGTGGTCTGCCGAGCGCGGCTCTGTCACAGCCACGCTCGGCAGACCACGGGACTAGAGCGACCGGCCCACCGGGGGATGCCCGATCCCCCGATAGGCCAATCCGCCCCTGGTTGTCCCTGAATCCAAATTTCTCTTTCTCTCCACCCCCCACACCCCCTTCCTTCGAAGTAGAGAGCAATGTTGCAATTGTATCAAAAACATCAAAGCTTATTTGTTAAGGGTAGTAATCTCAAGCCTTCTGTTAAAGGTAGTAACTGCTGCTCTGTGCTGGTTATTACCCCCATGCTTATCAGTTCCCCAGACCATAAAAGTTGGGGGCCCTCGTTGGTTGCTGTCTAAATCCAATGTGGAGTTGCATCAAAAGTATCAAGGCTTATTGGTTAAGGGTGGTAACAGCCCCATCAGCAAGTTACTCCCATGCATGCTTTCATTATTTCCTTTAGGATTTGGCTGTAGAAGCAGTCGTGTACTTTTTCCTTTACGTCTGCATATCAGTATCCCTGACCATGGAAGTCAGGGCCTCAGTTTTCTTCTGAATCCACTTCCTCTTATCCCCCTGCGCTTAAGCGGGGAACAATGTTGCAGTTGCATTAAAAACATCAATCCTTCAGAATTATTCCCAATTCTAAAGAAGCACTGAAAAGATCAGCCAGCAGAACTGTCAGAACTTCTCTAAATTTCCTTAAAATTCTCAGATGTACCCCACCTGGCCCTATTGCTGTGTCTATTTTTAGTTTTGTTAGAGCCTCTTGAACACACATTTCTAAAAATCAATTGAGGTTTACTTCATTTCCAATCCGATTTATGTTAATTTTATGTGGTTTTGCTCCTGGCCCTTCCAATGAACACCTAACAGAAATATTTGTTAAGCAATTTCAATTTTTTCCTCATCAGCCTCTACATATTTCCTCCCTACACCTCTAAGTTTTACAATGCCATTTTTGTACTTCTTCCTTTCACTAACATATCTAAAGAAAACTTTGCTATGTTTTCTTCCATTTGCATCTTCGCATTCCTGACTACTTTCCCAGCTTCTCTTTGCTTTTCCAGATATTGTCGCCTGTCTTCCTCTTTCTGAGCTCTCTTCTAGTTTATGAACACTAACCTTTTTTCTTTACCTTTCCAGCTACTTCTTTAGACACTATAGCAGTCTTTTTTCCTCTTTCCTATATTCCTTTCTCATGTATATTCATTGTGGATACTCTGGATGGTCACAAGGATAAGTTTAGAAAGCCCTGTCTAAGGAGGGAGCACTGGATGGCCGGCGCCATCTTTAAAAATGGCGCAGGCCATCCAGTGCTCCTACCATGTGACAGGGGCCGGCCAATGGCACAGATACCCTGTCACATGGTAAGGGCAAAGGGCCATCGGCGCCATTTTGATTAGTGGCAGCTGACGGCCCGGGAACAGGAGATCGCTCCTGGGACCCCCCACTGGACCACCAGGTACCTGTAAAAAGTTTTTTGGGGGGGGGGGGTCGGGAAGGTGGAGGAAGCTAAGGGACTAGTTTTAAAGGATCGGGGTGGGTTTAGGGGTTATTTTTGTGTGCCCTTTTTCCCGCCCTCCTCCAAAACAATAAGAGAACCCCCACGAACAATATCATGGGGTTTTCCTATCGTTTCGGGGGAGCCCCCGATTTCTGATGATTTTGAAAATATCGTCCGATATTTTCAATCGTCCGAAGCCCAATTCACATCCCTAATATCTTATGTTCTTATGGGTTTTAAGTTTGCTAGGAACTGGGGAACATTCTGGGGATAGGGGAACCTATTTTTATGGGGCAGACTCCACCTTAACCAGAGTAGAACCAGGCTGCTAGCACTAATCATAAAAAAATGATAGAACAGCTTTTACACCAGATGATTGGGGGAAGCAGACATTCAAAAGTACATGGTTTGGAATGATTATTTTTGAAGGATACTAACAAAACAGAGACGTTATAGCATCCCTTAGGTTGTGAGCCCTCTGGGGACAGGGAAATACCTACAGTACCTGAATATAATCCACTTTAAAGTGGCTGAAAGGTGGAATATAAATCAAATAAATAGAATAAAACCTGATAGGTTTCAATAAATGCTAAAGTAGCCCAGATGCCTTTAAGTACAGAAAAGACAGAGCATAAGGATTCCAGATTACCCCATCAACTGATGAGCAGGTTGTTAATACAAATAAAAAACATATTTTGAAATGTTGGTATACAAATGCTAGAAGTTACAAAATAAGAAAGGAGTAGTAGAATGTATAGCACTGAACAAAGATAGACATAACAATCATCTCAGAGAGGGAGGATAACCAATGGGACACTATGATACCAGGGTACAAATTATAATCACAATTAAAGGATGGATCAAATGGTGGAGGAGTGGAGCTATATGTTAAAGACAGCATATAATCAAACAGGATAAAAGTCTGCAGGAGACAAAATGCATTTTAAAATCTTTATGGATAGAAATTCCATGTGAGAAAAGAAATAGGATAGCAGTGGAGGTGTACTACCATCCACTTGGCCAGTGTAGAGTATGGAGGCAAAGAAGACACTTGAGGCAGCTTTCATCGCAGGCAGGAAGGGCTGAGCCCTCACGAGGCTCTTCCTTTTATTGTACATTCATACAAAGGCAGATGATGTGTCATTACATGATTGGCTACTTTCCCTACACTATTGGCTTTGGCTCAGGGGGTGTGCACGGATCATCTCATTGGCTGCTGAAATCTATACCTCCTGACTTTGTCCTGCCTCTGACTAGGGAACACCCAGCCCCTCTTTCAGGCTAACAGGATTAATTATAAGCCAGAGAAATACATGAAGTCAGGTATCCTCTCCTAGGCAGAGAGGCTTAAGCACAAGTGATGCTTTTATTCAGGCAAAGGTCAGGGAGAAGGGAAGTTAATGTTTAAACCCTGATGAAATGGCTTGCTGGCAAGCGCATATTTCCCACATCTCACCCTTTCTGTTTTTGTTTAGGCAGCTCAGTAAAGCTTTAGACCCTTACTGAAATCTGTTATGTCTTGGTATGGGCTGGAAATAGGGGAAGGGGGATTATGGAGAGAAGAAAGCTAATTCGACGTGGTGTGCCAGCTGCCGATGAGCTCCTGAATCTCCATATCACCCAGAGCTGGTGCAGGTGGTGTGCCAACGCTGCATGGCTCAGGATTCCCTATTAGGCATCTTACAAGACATCTTTATATCCGGGCTGAGAGCAAGGTTTCAATATGGATATGAGGTTTGGGTATGCACTGAATACAGCATCACAGGCAGATAATTAAGACAATTACAGTAATTATAATAGAAATCACCCTTTTGAGACCAGAAATATCAGGGAGCCAGGACCATAGCCAGTCCCATGGAGAAGTTGGTATTCTGTCTGAAAATGGTGCATCAGCAACCATGGTTTCTATCTGCTCTATGGTATGTGTGAGGTTTGCTTTATAGTCTGATATGTACACACAGCAATGAGATCCAATTAATGCACAAACACCACCCTTTAAGGCTAAAATGGTTTCTAAGGTTTAGCTGTTCTGTAATGCTACTTCTCTAATCTGAGAGACTTCTGTTGTGAGTAGTTTTAATGCATGGACTGTCTGATTAAATATGGCAGCCGTCCAGTTAGCTAGGACGTGTAAATCTCTGTAATTCATAGCTGTCCCCATTGGGGGAAACAGGCTTCTAGCTATCTGAGTTTCTGTATACTTTCCTATGGGATTATTTATCGCCTCCTTTTGTTACGGAGCCTTGCTTTGGGTAAATTTTTGACTGCATAGTATGAGGGGAGGATGTAGCCTAAAGTGCATCTGTCTCTCCATCTTGGGGAAATGTACATATATGCTCTACGCCCACATAACATCCATATGTTTCCTAACAGATTAGTGGACATGTCATTGGTTATCATTTGGGCTATATAACTACAAAAGGTAAATCCTTCATCCCCTCTATACTTTCTGTACTTGCTTGGGTCTCCCACTGCACATCCTGAAATCTGCCAATTGCATACATATATGTGGTATAATTATGTAAGTGTTCAGTGATTAATACAAAAGTTCAGTTACAATATGGATATTTCCCACCTGAATTCCCTTTCCCATCCCCTGTATCATAGTCCCAACAAAGAGCGGCAGTCTCTTGAATACAGCTACCAATGTGTAGTATGGTATTATTAACTGGAGAGTTAATGAAAACACCTCTCTGTAAAGGATAATTAGTCCATACTGTAAGGTTAAATGGTACAGCATGCATCAGTAGTTCTCCGCAGGCTTGGGTTGGCATGTGTGTGCAGATCCAACAGTCTGTTCGATTCAACAGGTGTGAAAAGTTCTGTGCATCGAGAATGTACATGTTGTTCTGTCAGAGTCCTTGTTCTGAATTCGCCATAGCTGGAGAAATAAGGCAAAAGAGGAGGATGCAGAACACAATTGTTAATGAGTTGGCATTCAGGCAAGAAAAAGCGGCTAATAAGTTCTCTGGAGTTTTCTCAAGGCCTTGCTGTTCCAAGAGTTGTGCAGATTGGTTGGATAGGGCCTTGATCTGTCCCCAGATCATGTGGTGCTGCTTTTTGCAAGGAGTCCGGTCTCTGTCCTTCTGAGGGCTGTGGAGGCTCAGGGAGAAGTTTGGGATCGGGTCCTGTAGACCTGGACACCTTTCCATCGTTCCACGGCTTGATATACCTGTGGAAGCAAGCAGAGAAACATATCCTCGTTCCCCATTTTAAGGGAACGGGACCGTACCAGACATTAAATATTCTATACAAAACTGATGGCTGTGGGTGACTAACCCTAGTCCCATAATGATTACTCATGGCTGTGTTCTTATGTGAACCTGATATGTTTAGATGATTTAAACAATACTTTGTTCTTGTTCAGCCAGTCCTTCTTAGGGGAAAATCCAGGGGCAATCCCTCCTTTTTCTTTTTGTTTGGTCCAGAGCTCTTAAGGGTATGATTGGCTCTCTCCACAATGGCTTGCCCTGTGGTGTTGTAGGGGATGCCAAATAAGTATTTAATGTTCAATTATTGACAAAATTCATGTAAAGGAATGGCTGCAGTAAATAGAGCCATTATCAGTTTTCAGGACAGAGGGTAGCCCCATTATCAAGAAAGTTTTTATGCAGTGATCAATTTTCATTCAGTAAAATAGCAATAAATGTAAATTAATCATTTAAAGGAAAAATCATTTGCAGTAAGCTGGATCACAAATGACAAGTATGCCATACATTATATTAAACATATGTTACACAAAACTGACATATATTCATATTCATTCTGCAAATATTCATTCATAGTCTTCTTGGCATCAAGACAGACAAAAGATAACACATAATTTGAGCTAAAAATCTTATCAAAAAGTTATCAAAAACAAAATTAGATCAAGGATCAAAAATCAAAAGTCAAAAGGTGTTAGAAAAATGTTAAAATAAACTGCAAAGTGTTCACCTTCACATCTCCTCATGGCAGGAAGGCTGTAAATCTGGAAAATATCAAAAACTGGCATACAGCAAAAAATTACTAAGGTAAGGATAAAAGTGAGCTTCTTACTTTTTTAACCTTGGAGAATCAATTCTATCATTCAATTTAATAAAATCAATTTGGATTTGCTAGAAAAGGCTTGGGAGGGATTGCTTTAGATGTAGCAACCTCTGTCAGTAAAAATTTTAAGGTTCAGAATTCTGTATAAATTTTGTGAAAAAGAAAATAAAACTGAAGTTTCCTTAATACAGAAGGTCTGTAGGCCTGAAAAATAAAAACTATTATACAACAGAATTATTAAAACAATAATATAATATAACTGGTAGAATAGCATAGCGCCTCCTAGTGGAGACACCATCATTACTTTATAGAATGCAACTATTGTGCCAAGTTGCAATCAATAATACTCTGAGCTTACTTTCAATGTGGAACATCAGAATAGAATTTCTTCTTATAATTATTAGAATAGGAAATTAAACACGCTGTTCAGTAATCTCAGTTCAGTATTAAGGAAGTTTGAAAGTATGTTTGAAAGTATTAAAAGATTAAAGACATATAGAAAGTAGAGAGAGAAACTGCAGGACTAAGTCCAGTTTTTTTTTCTTTTCAAAAGTTCTCCCTCCCTCCCCCATGAGTGGCAAGCAAGAGTTACAGTAAAGGGGGGGAGGAGCAGTGTTTCTCAAAAGAAAAGAACTGCACCCAAGGAGTTAATCCTTCAGTCAATAGGAACTTAAAGATAGCATTGTTTAACAATTGATAACATCGACCATAGACAATGGCTTGGCAAGGACTTGCTGATTCCTTGCAGACAGATACTATTTTTATTTACCTTTGTCCTGAAAGGGAGAATCACAGTAAAAATATAAGTTCTGTACGCTAGCAATTCAAACTATAAACTTAAAGCTCAGAGAAATGGAGTCATTTTAAATGTGAGCCAAATAAACTTTGCAAAAGGGAAACTTTCACATGTAATTTACACAGTAATTGTTCAAATCTCAGTACAGTTTTAACATAAGGTTCTCCATTCACTTTGTGGAGGAAAATACTCTCAAAGTATGCAGATGTTTTGTAACTGAATTCAAAGAGAAACTACTCCTTAAGCATGCAGTCCCTCTGCAACTGAACATCGAAGACCAATAGAAACCATTTTTTCCAAATTTGTACTGTCTGCACAGTTACTTTGCCGCCTAATCTGGTCTGCAATAGGTCATTGAAGTGTATAATTAAATCATTTTTTTCATATTGATATTTTCTTTGCCTGTAACGCAGGAGTGCAGCTGCTTGGCCCAAGGTCTTATACGCTGATTTTTTTGAAGACCTGTGGGCATAGCCACTGCTCATGGCATTCAACTCTATTGCTGCCACACCTAGTTCTTTGTTTCTTTCTGTAATGGGAAAGGCTTGAATCCCTTTCAATAATTCCTCCCTTGTGAGATTTCCGTGTTCTAGGTGAAATCCCATGCTGACCGCGGCACATAAATTGTTACCGGGAGCAGTGGTTTGAGATGGTAATTTACCTGGACAAATTGATGATGCAGAGTCAATGACTGTCTCAGGCAATGGCAAATGGGGTACAGGGAGTGGTTGGTGGGGGAAGGGGGTTGCAGACAAGATGGAGGAAGGCTAGTTTTTCTGACCTCAGTGTTTTCAGTTTCCTGGGGCCTTTTCTCTGAGGTGGACGCAGAGGAAGCCACAGGAGCCATGCGAGTGTGTGTGCCCAGATGTTCTATTTCATTTTCTGTCCCCCTTTGTTCATGGTTCTTTTCTGTGATGGGGAAGGCTTGAAGTCCTTCCAACAATTCTTTTTCTGTCAGGTTTTCTTTCTGCTGAAATTCAATGCTAATCGCTCCACCCAGGCCAGGTTGTGGCTCAATTGTTCTCAAGGACTGCTTTTCTAAAGAAATGGGGAAGGTGTGAATGGGCTTGGGTGTGGGTATGGAGAGCTGATACAAAGAATTTGCTGTCTCTGAGGGAGACTGAGCATAAGATGGGGGAAGGGTATTCTGATTGAGCTTGCCTGCTTCTAAAAGCACATGGTTTGAAACTGCTGTCTTGGAACTTTTTTCTCCTATGTGTTCGATGGCCTCTGTACATTTTTGCCAGATTAATCTTTGCTTTATGGGAGCTCTGGGAGCCATATGAAGACAATTGCCGATTGAAATCCATTCCTGGGTATTTAGAGTTCCCGCCTCCATTGAATACCAAGGGCAATGGCAAGCTATTTCACTTATTAATTTTTCTAAGTCCCCCAGGCTGACTTGCGCTATTTTTCTTCTGGTGATGAAATAATGATTATTGATGATTTGCTGCAGCTCCCTGGCATGTAGCCTCTGCTGTACAGTCAAATCACTGCCCATGCTTACGAATGTGGGGAACAAACTTGCTGAGAAATACTTTAAAGATACTAAAAAATACCTTAAAAATACTTACGATTGCAAATCTGTTGAACGGTACGTACCTTAAGCTATGACCAGCCGAAATAAGCATGGAGTATCACGGTCGGGCTCACCAGATGTAGAGTATGGAGGCAAAGAAGACACTTGAGGCAGCTTTCATCGCAGGCAGGAAGAGAAGGGCTGAGCCCTCACGAGGCTCTTCCTTTTATTGTACATTCATACAAAGGCAGATGATGTGTCATTACATGATTGGCTACTTTCCCATAGCAACAGACGAGTCCCTACACTATTGGCTTTGGCTCAGGGGGTGTGCACGGATCATCTCATTGGCTGCTGAAATCTATACCTCCTGACTTTGTCCTGCCTCTGACTAGGGAACACCCAGCCCCTCTTTCAGGCTAACAGGATTAATTATAAGCCAGAGAAATACATGAAGTCAGGTATCCTCTCCTAGGCAGAGAGGCTTAAGCACAAGTGATGCTTTTATTCAGGCAAAGGTCAGGGAGAAGGGAAGTTAATGTTTAAACCCTGATGAAATGGCTTGCTGGCAAGCGCATATTTCCCACAGGCCAGAATGAACAGACAGTTGATGATATGCTAACAGAAATTAAGAAAGCTACAAAATTAACAACCCATTAATAATGGGTGATTTCAACTACTCTAATATTGATTGGGTAAATGTCACATCAGGACATGCTAAGGAAGTAAACAAATGACTGCTTTATGGAGCAGCTATACACAAATTGACAAGAGGGGGAGCTATTTTAGACCTAATCCTTAGTGGAACAATGATTTGGTGCAAGAGGTAACGGTATTGAGACTACTTGGCAATAATGATCACAACATGATCAAATTTGACTTGATAACTTGAGGAGGACACTAAGGAAATCTACTGTGATAGTATTAACTTTCAAAAGAGAGAATATTTGTATATTTGTACAGTTTACCCTTGTTATTCTTCCCCCCACCTCCCCTGATACCCAGTTCGCCGATCAGTTCAATGTAAAGCCCAGTTGGCTACCTTGTGTTGTATGGAAACCGATGTGATGTTCCCCGAACGAATGTCGGTATACAAAAATTGCAAATAAATAAATAAAAATAAATAAATATTATAAAATGAGGAAAATGGCAGATTGTAATAAATTGCAGGAGACCCTTGTGAGACTGGAAAATTGGGCATCCAAATGGCAGATCAAATTTAATAGGGAAAAATAACCCATGCTATAGTTACACGATCTTAGATTCCATATTAGGAGCTACCACCCAGGAAAGAGATCTAGGCATCATGGTGGATAATCCATTGAAATCGTCAACTCAGTGTGCTGTGGCAGTCAAAAAAGCAAGCAGAATGTTAGGAATTTTTAGGAAGGGAATGATGAATAAAATGGAAAATATCATAAAACCTCTGTATCGCTCCATGGTGAGACCGCACCTTGAATACTGTGTACAATTCTGGTCGCCGCATCTCAAAAAAGATATAGTTGTGATGGAGAAGGTACAGAGAAGGGTGACCAAAATAATAAAGGGGATGGAACAGCTCCCCTATGAGGAATAAAGAGGTTAGGACTGTTCAACTTGGAGAAGAGACGGCTGAGGGGGGATATGATAAATGTGTTTAAAATCATGAGAGATCTAAAACAGGTAAATGTGAATCGGTTATTTACTCTTTCGGATAATAGGACTAGGGGCACTCTAAGAAGTTAGCATGTAGCACATTTAAAATAGCCCGCAAACCCATTTGAAAAGGTTTGCTGCAGAAGGGCGCCAGAGCCCTCCTCTGGGCTGCTAACGTTGCAGAATAGTCTTGGAATACCAAGATTTTGGTATTGTTGTATACCAGTGCCTTTCCTGAGTGAACTAAGCGAAGTATTTCTGCCTTGTGTGCAAAGTTTAGAATCTTAGCGATTCTTTTATTGATTTAGAAGTAGCAGCTTTAGGAGCGACACGTGGAACACATTGCAAACCTTAAGGGTAGGTGGTAGTTTTAATTGATATGCCTGTCAAGTGATTGGAAAAGACCCCATGAACTACAGTGGATATCGTGGGCCAAGACCTTGAGAAATTACGGCAGAAGACTCGCCAATCCTTCACCTTGGCCACTAAAAAGTATAAAAAGCAAGCTGACAATAAACGCTGGCCAGTACCTCTTCTCAAACCTGAATATTTGGTATGGCTCAGCACCAGCTCAGCCTGTACTAAGCTACATGGGGTCTATCTCAAAGGGGTGTTCTGGAGTACACCAATGTAAGGCCTTTTTCCTTACCAAAGTCAAGTCGTTCTCTAACACAAGAGAGTCGTACTGTCCTGTACACTCCCACTGGATGTACTGTAGATAGTTTCTGCCAAGAGAAGGTATGCAGAGACTCCTGAGGGAAAGTTGTTAATCTTTGTCAGGAAAGGGGTAGAGGAGCTCTTCCCCCTTGGATTGAACAGACTGAGAGAGAGAGAGTGCACAAAGAGTTCTTTTCTAGGATAGGAGAAAGAGAGGAGCTAGGGCAAGTCTTCTCTTATAGGTATCCATGAGAGCTAAGAGAGAAGAGTTCTACCTGGAAATAGAAAAGAGAAGAGTCTTATCCAGAGACTTAAGGAGCAGGAAAAGGGAGGAGATAATTCCTCCGAGTCTCACAGCTGCTGTTTCTGTACAGCGACATCCAGAATGCCTAGCAGTAGGGGATGGGAGATGAGCTGAGCTCTAAATTCTATTGAAAACTCAGTTTTTTGTTTGTATATAGTAATACTGTAGATTTTATAGGGTAGGGCATAAACAATCACACTACAGCACTACAGCTGCATTATCAAGCAGTGCAGGATCACATAAACTTACACTGTTGTTGAACTTTTAACTTCAGGATTGTTTACAGGAGGTATTCTTTCACTACATTGTAATTGTGGTTATAACATTTAGCATAGCTATGAGTAAACACACTATAATATATGTTTGCTGTTTCCCCTATAATAGTGGTGCATAATTACTTTTAGTTTATTACAACTACATTACAAAACACTTTAAAGAAACAATGTCTACAATGCATGTGACTCGCTCATACAAAGCTAATGGTACACCAGAAAACCTTTTAAAGCGGCAGTACACTATATAATGCCCAAAATAACTAGATGCCTTTTTCCTGTTTGGTTCTTATTCTTTGTCCTCCTTTCTTATTTTTCCTAGCACAGTTATATCTTTGGGAATATTAAGGTGTGCATAAAAGGAGAGGAACTTTCAGAACATCTGAAACTAAAACTATCTTGTAACGAAACACAGACAAGAAGTTGAATTGGCACAAAATGTGAAATGTGGGAGCAGTAGTGTCAAGCACTAAAGCTTCAATCCTAGCTATTACCCATTTGTACATCAGTAATGAAGTACAATTACAATGAAAAGAGGGCGTTTTTATGATTTTTAACTGCCATTTGAATTA
Source organism: Rhinatrema bivittatum (assembly GCF_901001135.1). Lineage (NCBI taxonomy): Eukaryota > Metazoa > Chordata > Amphibia > Gymnophiona > Rhinatrematidae > Rhinatrema > Rhinatrema bivittatum. The sequence continues at coordinate 315,880,206 of NC_042618.1, read as the reverse complement.
TTTAATAACATTTTTGCTCCTCCTCTTTGAGACGTTGCTAGGGGTGTTCCTGTCAGGCTATTAAAACTGAGAGATTTTTTTTTTAAGTTATATTCATATAGCAGTACTGAAGAGCATACAGCATTAATGATCCCAGAATTCAACAACAATCCCTCCTATCTCACATGATATAATTATACAGCGGAACATTTTCCACAATAATCCCTCATCCTCCTTTCACATGACACAGCAGAACCGAGATGCATATAGCATATCTGATCCTCTTGTGCTTTCCCCAATAATCTCTCTTTCTCATATTATACAACAGCATTAAAGAGCACACAGCATCAGTAATCTCCAAAGTCTACAACAGGGGTTGGCAACTCCAGCCCTGGAGTGCCACAAAGAGGTCTGGTTTTCAGGAACTCCACAATGAATATGCATGAGGTATATCTGCATACAATAGAGGCAGAGCATGCAAATATTCTTCATATGTATTCATTGTGGATAGCCTGAAATACAGGGCCTGAGTTACCCACCCCTGGTCTACCAATATCCACAGTTTCTCCTTTTTTTATGCTATACAACAGCAATTTGTAATCTAGTAGTGCATCTGCACATGGCTTGGCTCCTCCCTCACCAGGGAGATGGCAGGGCAGGAGTTATGTGCCATGCGATACAGAGGCTCCTCCATGTCACTTATGCTAATTTTTTCAGTGGCAAGCAAGACAGTACTAACTGTTTTGCTGCTCTGTGCAAATGCTCACTATGCCTCCTCCTCTAATGGTAGCGATGGAAGTCGGCAGAGCATGGGGGTTCGTGCACCAGTGCACACTTACATGTTCTGCAGCAGCCATGCTTCCTGCATGGGTTTCTTTATTGAACAGAATGGTGTGGTTGCCATGGTAGTCCTCTTGAATGCATGGAAATAAAAGACAATACACAAAAATCTATAAGGTGACACTTTTAATTGCACTAACAATACATATTTTTCACTAGCTTTCGGAAGGCCATGCATGATGAGGGCGCAGGACCATTTTTTAAGCAGAAAGTTGGAAATGGTCATAACTAGGACTGTCTCTGGGCAAAATGGCACCCCCGGCTGTCAAGAGCTGGATCCTTTCCAATGAGGGGGCCAGCAGGCTGATCCCCATCCTGTATGACTCCTGTGTGTGAAACCACTTTTAAATCTTATGCATGATTGTCTACTTTTAGGCCTGGATTCTCTAAGGTCTGCGACCTTAGAGAATCTGGCGGTAACGGGGGTGGGGGGGGGCAAAGTGGGGGGTGGTCCTGCGATAGCCAGATAACTACACCATAAAAGGTGTAGTTATTCAGCACGAAACTGGCGGCAATAAGGAATCTTATCTTTCACCACCAGCGATGTGTCCGCAGCATCGGCCCCGGTGCCACGCCGACTCCTCCTCTTCCGGGGCTGATTCCTCCCCGACTCCGCCCCGAGCTAGCTATCGCACGCGAAAAGGGACTTTTCGCGTGCACTAGCATTAGAGAATGACCCCCTTAGTCTTGTTAACTAACTTTCTTTTCTTTTCTTTTAAACCATTGTCTTGCTTTATGAAATACCCCAAATTTCTTGTCCCGTATTCTTGTCTTATTGGATTGTAAGCTCTGTTGATCAGGGTCTGTCTTTCTGTATGTTTGTACAGCACTGCATATGTCATGTAGCACTATAGAAATGTTTAGTAGTAGTAGCAGTAGCTAAGTGCCACCACTGTAGAAACAGAAGTGGAATGGCACCATGGTACCTCCTTCCACTGCCCCCTGGCCTAGCACCCCAAGCAGGCAAACATCTTGCCTGCCAATGGCCCTGACCATAACATCATCTCCCCAGTGGGGTCTGGTAGCAGGACATTAATTCCTGTGTAGATTCTCAGTCTTAGCCAAAAGGCAAAAACTGGACTGTCTGCAGCTTATAGCTCTGACCCTTGCACTAGGATATTGCATGAATTGTCAAAGAAGTAGCCTTGTTTTAAGGGACTTGTAAGTGTGACTCACCAAGTCCCCAAGCTCTGTAACTACTGCTACTGCCATTTTTCAGACAAACAAGGGGATATCTGCAATTGTAGGTTTCCTAAAACCAATAAATATTAAAACAAGCTCTCCCTTACCCCTCACTTAAAGTGGTGGAAACAATTTGGCTCACTTCGGTCCTTAGCTTTTATTTTTAAACACTATCTAAAAGAGAACCAGACCTAGAACACCATCCAAAATGAAATTATACACTCCTCCGCTATCCTTTATTATGATTAAGAATTGTATTTCTTTTTAGTTTTTCGTTTATACTTTTTATTGTATGCTACTTTGATTTTAACCAAAGAAAGGCAGTTAATCAAATACAGTAAATTAACTAAGTTCTGAACAGCTCTCACCAATGTAAAGTTGTGCTTGTATTTTGTAAAATTTGCAGTATGAGCTGCACAGTTTATAAAATACCATGTAGCTCTGCCCCAAAAGTACATGTGTATATTTCAGTATATTTTTTTAATTCACGGAGCTGCATATATTCTATATCTATTTTATAAAAGTATATGAAACATATTTTATGCACAAAATAATATGTGTGTGTAATTACTGCAATTTATGCATGAAGGCAGATATTTTATAGAGTGTACCTGTATTCCATTTAGCAAAATTATGCATGAACTTGAGAATCCCACTCCTGAATGGCCCTGAAATGCCCTTTTCTTTTTCATTGACATTTATGTGCAACACTGCTAGTATGTACATACTTCAGGTTTTTGCAGAATACTTTGTGAGCATGTTCATGCTATTTACACACACGTATCTTTCAATTTTACATACTGAAACATTTTGAAAAATACCCCCTACATGTTTTGGACTTTAAGAACTGGCTTGTATAGTTGTGCAGCATGACATGTGATGAGGATAGAATATCAGTTTTCCAGTTCCAGTTGTAAATTATGTGAGAAACCTTGAAACAGTAAGTGAAAGACCAGGACAGACTCACCTATCCTGAGGACCTGAAGTCCTAAGGTTGAGCACACTACATTTCACACTCAGCCAGATGAGTCTTCTGGTGGGTGGAAGTCTAAAGGAAAAGACCTACAGTATGTTGCCCAAAATTTCTAGTCTACTGGAAGATATTGATTCAGCCTGAACTGCAAACATCCCAAGACCAAGGAGAGAGTAGTTTTGTGGTTAGCGCAGCAGGCTGCAAATCAGGAAGCCCAGGATTCAAATCCCACTACTGCTTCTTTTGCAAGTTACTTTACCTTCCACTGCCCTAGGTACGAACTTAGATTGTGAGCCATCTGGGGACAGGGAAACACTCACAGTGCCTGTTTGCAATTCACTTTGAAGTGTCTGAAAGGTGGAATAAATGTCTAAAATATTAATAAACTCTTATGAACAAGACTGAGCGATTCTGAAACAGTGATGCTGTGTCCACTTATGAAATACTACAGTAGCATATGCTGTACAGTATGTCACAGGTGATTGGTCATCCCTTTAGGACAGAATCAAGAATTAGCATTCCTCAAATCAAAATGTTCTGTAGCAGGATGTCCTGTTTATGTATTAAAGCAAGAAGGCACAACAGGATATGCATTGTAAAGCCTAAGTCACAGGCCTGGACCCTGGAGTAAGCTGGAAGAAAGCTTTATGAAGTCAGTTCTGCTGCAGTTGTAAAGCAATACTAACAAAAAATAACCTATAAGGCGAATAAACATACTAGAAACCAAGTAGATTCACCCTGTGAAGCAACTGAAAAATCTACTATATTGACGCATAATTAGAAAATAAACTATGACCTTCATACTGCCGTAGATGCTGACTACACTCAATATCTCACTGACTGGTGTCTTGATGGAGTGCCTCTTACATTTGTAATCATAAGTCATAGATATTCAATAATGAATAAGGATATAAATTATTTTTTTGGTTTATTTATTTTTAATATTTCAGGCAAAAACACATCTCAAGTGAGAGATCATCTCTCTTCAGCACTAGTCTCACACTGCTCCAGTGTTGCATGATTGATAAGCAACTTGAAAAACTCATATCACAATCACAAAACACTGGAACAGTGTCAGACTGGCGAATATTGTATTTATATAATTTGTGTGTTTGTGAGTGTAATGTATTATTTTATTGTGATGTTTTGTTATGTTGTGATGTATATATTGTGATGGTTTAAGATTTATATTTTAAAAATATAATACATTTATGTATGTGATTTATATTCCACTTTTCAGCAATTCAAAGCAAATTACATTCAGGTACTGTATTTATTTCCCTATCCCCAGAGGATTCATAATCTAGACACATTAGGGCCTCATTGTGCAATACATGGGGTCTAACATGCGATAGATGTGCAATGTTTCTCGCACTGTGCTTTAGTATGTATATATGATAATGAGTATGCAAAAGCTAGAAAATTATGCAATTGAGGGGCCCCTACCACATTTTTCAGAAAAATAATGCATAATAATACTGGATTTAACGTGGGAAATAACAATACCTTTTCGATTTGCAGTAGAGTAGAAAAAAAGTTTTTATTGAGCTATAGCAGCTGTTATCATAGATTGCAGCTATTATCATGCATGATAAAATGAGGCCTACACAGCCCTGGTGCCCAATAAAACAGCCTTTGTTACCTTCCCTATCTTCCAAAAGCTACAATATAAGCTACAATATACTAGTAGTAGGATACTGGCTGTTTATCAGGTATCACCTGAGCTCTCAGGCTATCATGAAATTATATAAAAGAGCTCTATCCACAGCAGGCCCCAAACAGTGGAATCTGCTTCCTCCGGAGCTAAGGCTGATACATTGCCCCAACACGTTCAAAAAAAGACTCAAGACATGGCTATTCGGTCAAGCATTCCCTTAACTTACTTAGTCTTCCACAGCTCCCATAGACTGCTTTCATACTGTTGACATCCAGAACCTATGCTCATGTTTTTACTCATCAATAAGAAATTTCTCCCTCCTCCCCCCCTCCACGAACAACCTTCCTTCCCCCTCCCCCCCATTAGCAAATTTCCCTCCCCATGCGCTAGTTTCGCTCTAATAGTGCATACTGCTACTGTTCCTAGTTATGTTATGTTATATTATCCAAGTTGTTCACTCCCTTGTTCATTGTAAGACATATGTTATCATTGTTTTCTACTTGTTATAATGTAAAAACCAGGTTATACGCCCTGCATAAATTCAGCTTCGTGAAGATGGAGGCACCTTGAAGGCAGTCGAACAATTCAGAGATCAGCGGTAAGGGATATTTATCCTTATGGGTGATGGCATTTAGGCCGTGGTAATCAATACACGGTCTAAGTGACCCGTCTTTTTTGGTCACAAAAAAGAATCCCACCCCAGCGGGTGATGTAAATGGATGAATAAATCCTTTTGCAAGATTCTCCTGAATATATTCAGTCATTGCCTTTGTCTCAGGTAACAACAAAGGATAGGTGCATTCACAAGGAGGCATGGTTCCAGGAAGAAGATCGATTGGACAATCAAACTTTCGGAGAGACGGAAGGATGTCGGCCTTCTGTTTAGAGAACATATCCTCATAGGCGGCATACCGAGCAGGTACACCAGAGGGCGTATTAGCCAGGGGAACCACAGGAGATGGTATCACTTTCTGGAGACAGGACTGATGGCAGGCAGAACCCCTACTCTACCAGTTTCAATGAGGCCCAGTTGAATTGGGGAGAATGCTTCTGTAGCCAGGGAAGCCCAAGTACTATAGGATGGATGGACTTATCCAATGCTAGTAATTCAAGTTCCTCGATATGTAAGGCCCCAGTACATAACTGGACATGTTCCACAGTCAAGGAGATTCATCCAGGTAGCAGCTCTCCGTAGACAGAGGCAATGCATAATGACGTGTCTAGCAAATGGGTTTTTATACCCAAAAGCTGCACAAGGTCTTTAAGGATAAAATTCCCTCCTGCTCCGGAATCCACCAGAGCAGGAACTGGGAAGGAGTAATGGGTATAGATAATTGGGGGCCGGAGATGTTGCACCCAAGTTCCGGACCCCTACTGAACTCGGGCCAAGGAGTTTCCCGGACGGATTGGACAAGTCTGTAGATGGTGGCCAGGTGTTCTGCAATACAGACACAGGCCGGTTTGTCTCCGCTGGATGTGCTCTTCCGGCGTCAGCCGCCCGCAACCCAACTACATAGGTTCTTCCACCTTGACCACGCTAATGTCACTGCAGGACACAGGATTGGTAACTGGTGGTGAGCATGAACAAACCCGAGAGGGCTTCTTGGGCATCTGGCTCTCCCGGTGACGCTCTTGAAGATGATGGTCTATTCGACCTGCCAAATCTATAAGGTCCTCCAGAAAGGAAGGGAGCTCCTGTGCAGCCAACTCATCTTTTAGCTGCAGAGAGTGTCCATCCAGGTAGATAGCTTGGAGGTAGTATTCCTGCCAAGCGAGCTCGGTAGCCAAAGTCTGAAACTCAATGGTATAATCAAAAAGACTTCTTTGTCCTTGACGGAGGTGTAGTAAACTGGTGCTTGCCATGGCATGTTGCCCAGGATCATCAAACGTCCATCTGAAAACAGCCACAAACTGAGCCAGTTCCTTCAACAAGGAATCCGAGCATTCCCACAGGGGAGAAGCCCAGGCCAGCGCTTTCCCTTCAAATTAATGAAAAGGAGAGGATGAATGTGACTTTCGTCAACTTGTCCTGGAAGACAGAAGGCTGCAGAGCAAATTGCATGTAGCATTGGTTTATAAACCCTCTGCAGAGTCTGGAGTCGCCATTGAAACGTGGGGGCACAGTAAGTGCCAACAAGGCTCGAGGCATCGATGGAGGTGGCTGTGGAGGAGGAGGAGCTGAGTTATTGATAAGGGCATCAAGCCGGGCATGAAGGCGATCCATAGAGGAGGCCAATGCCTCAAGAAACTGCTGCTGTTCTTGTACCTTGGATGCCAGGCAGGGGATGGCCTGGAGGGCACGCGGATCCACCGAGAACATGGCCTTTGTAACCTGTTGCCTCAGAGGTAGACCCTTGGGTTGAGGTGGGGTTGACGCAACCCACAGGCAAGGACCTACGGGTCCCCACCATCAGCAGGTGGAGTGGGCTGAAACTAGAGGCCGCTAGAGCTTCACCTATACCAGCCCTCGTTCCCCTTTGGGTGCCGGGGCCGGCAGGACTTAGGTGGGCCTCGAGGTTAGCTAGAGGTGGAAGGTGGTTCAGCCCAGAGATAGCAGCCGGTAGATGGCGTAGTCCTGGACAGGATTCGATACTGGAACTCAGGCGCCAAAGGAACAATAGGTATCTGGAAGTGCTCAAGCAAAAGAAGGCCTAAGCCTTGTAAGTCCACGTCCAGAGAATAGGCGAGTGGCAGTGTCACTGACAGGCAAGGATCAGAGCTGCCGGAAAGTGGAAGCTGTGGCAAGCAACATAGAACTCTGGACACAAGATAATCTGTAGCGTAGCATGCCTTCTCCATGGTCAGGGCATGGAGAAGGCAGGCATGGTCAGGCATAGCAGAGGTCCGGGGCTGGAGAGAAGCTGAAGTCAGACGTAGCAGAGGTCCAGGGCTGAAGAGAAGCTGGAGTAGTCACGTGTAACAGAGGTCCGGAGCTGGAGAGAAGCGGAAGAGTAGTCGGGCGTAGCGGAGGTCCGGGGCTGGAGAGAAGCTGAAGAGAAGTCAGGCGTAGCGGAGGTCAAATCCAAAGAGTCAGTCCAACACATAGTCGAAACAGGAATAAGGTAGACAGGAACCGGGAACCACAGGAAATGGGACACAATGGAGAGACGAATCTCGGATCAGCAACGAGTACTCGGAGTACTCGGAGACCTGTTGCAAAGGCAACGCTATGGAGTGAGGCCTGAGCTTTTATACGCTGAAGAGTCTGACATCAGCATCTGGGTCTGCAGCCAGTTTCCCACCACGGGCCCTTTAAAAGAATTACTGATACACGCGCACGCGCCTAGGAAGGCGCATAGCACTGATAACGGTGTCTCTCTGTGGGCCACGCAGAGAGGCCCCGACGAACAGGGACATCTTGGCTGGCAACACTGGGTAGCATGGCAGGGCCGGAGGAAACCCGAGGTCTGAGCTGGCGGCCCACCGCCGCCAGTGAAGAGGAGCCAGGAGCTAGAGTCCATCTGAGAAGGTGAGAGGGCCACGCCGCGGGGCTGCCGCGGGCAGGAAGCGTAACACTATTCTAGAGCCTATTATAGACTGTAATAATTCTCCCATAAGTTTTAAGGAAAACGAATGAAATTAATGAAAAGGATAAACAAAAAGTTTTTTGTGTTGAAACTAACATATATGGGTCCCAAGGAAATGAATGAACCAACCAAAACAAATTTTTTTGGTCTGTACATCCCTACAGGACAGGATCAGATAAACATAAATTTTAGCCAAGGCCATGGAATGTTTTCTTGGCATTTGTTAGAAAAAGTGTGAAAGGCTAAAGAATTCTGGAAATATAAGAGGTATCACTTTTGAAAAAAATTAGTCTCTTATCTGTGAATTACAGAGGTATCTTAGCCCATAATCATTATTTGGGGCTAAAATACCTTTTAACTTCCTGGAAGGAATATTGTTCTGGGATATTGTCATTATCTCAAGTAAAATCCCAGATAAAATAAATGTGCTATATGAGAAGACAAGGGAAGAACCCACCTCTTCTTTAAATAAGCACTCCTAATTTTAAAGCTGGGTTGTGTACTAAAAATTGTAAAAATCAAGTAAACCTGATAGTTTAAATTCAGGAAAGGAGGTTTTCTGTGAAAGTGATTTTTTTTTTAATATCACAACAGTGAACAGAAATAGAAAACTCAGAGGGAGAAAAAAGTGATCCCTGTCTTTTATACAGCTTCAGTATAAAAGGATCAAATGTGTTCTAGGCTAAACACTTGCGTGTCTAGAGAAGGAAAAAGTACAGATTAATTTGTAGTGAATAGATATAAAGGTCCCATCACAATCCAAACCTGCACTTGATTTATCTGTATAGGTTACAACTTTAAGACTCTAGTACAACCTTGAACTGAGACAGTTTACATATACAGCATGAGAGGAAATAGTCTGTGTGTTTGGGTCAGAAAATATGTACCAAATCTTCCCTCTTTATCTTATTAATAAAGAATAGGGATACTGAATTATCATTTATTTTTTTGGAGCCATAGCTAGTATTAAGTAGAAATGTGCTTTGAGTAAAAATTTTGTGTCGGGCTTCATTTCGGGATCCCCCTATGGGAATTTCATTTTTCCCGTGGTTCAGGGTTTTTTTTCGGGGGCCCCGATTTTCGGGTTAGTGCACGCTAACTCAAAAATGAATTTTTTCTGAAATTTCAGAAAAAAATCAATCGTTTTTCAGTTCTCCCGAACCATTCCGAATTAGGCTATTTTGTTGACATTGCCTAATTCGGGAAAAATGATTGCACATCCCTATTCATCATTATTCCACCCTGGCAGCCCCCTTTAAGGCTCTGACCTGCAAAGGGGCAAACCCTTCACAGTGGCTACCTGCCATTACCACATTCCAGAATCTCAAGGCCGCCTTCCTCCGCGAGCCCTGTCTCCAGCATCCCGACCCTCGGCATCCATTTATAGTGGAAGTGGATGCGGTCTTAAGCCAGTTCTCTGCTAATCACACCTTGCATCCCTGCTCTTTCTTTTCCAGGCGGAGCGGAACTATGCTATAGGGGATAAAGAGCTTCTGGCTATCAAGCTAGCCTTTGAGGAGTGGCATCCTTGGCTAGAAGGGGCCCAAACATCAAATCACCATGTACACTGACCACAAGAATCTCGAGTATTTGCATCGAGCACAATGCCTGAACCATTGCCAGGCTCGCTGGGCCCTTTTCTTCACACGGTTTGATTTCCTGCTGCACTACCGGCCTGCCAACAAGAATCTCCGGGTTGATGTCCTCTCCCGATCCTTCAATCCAGAAGATGCACTGGACCCACTGCGACACATCATCGACCCCGCCAAGGTCATGCTGGCCACCACCTTCCCAGTCCCACCTGGGAAGACTGTGGTCCCGTGCAGGCTACGCAAGAAGGTGTTACTTTGGGCCCACGACTCCCTCATCACGGGGCATCCCAGACAGTCCAGGACCCTTTCTACCCTCCAGCGTTACTACTGGTGGCCAAACATGAAGAGGGACATACAGGCCTATGTGGAGTCCAGCCCTACCTGCGCCCGCCACAAACATCTGGTGGTACACCCCTGGGGATTATTACAACCTTTACCTATCCCTTAGCGAGGGACACACATAGCAACTGATTTCATTGTCGACCTTCCGCCCTCCAGCGGCAACACCACCATCTGGTTCATAGTGGATCAATTCTCTAAAATGGCCCACTTCGTTGCCCTCCCTGGCCTCCCATCGGCCCCTCAACTGGCCCAGCTTTTCATCCACCATGTTTTCCGGCTCCATGGACTGCCTAAGCACATTCTGTCCAATCGCAGAGTCCAGTTTACTACCCCCTACTGGAGGTCTCTCTGCAAAAAAATTCAATGTCGCCCTAGATTTTACCTCCGCTTACCATCCTCAGGCCCATGGGTAGGCAGAGAGGACCAACAGGACCCTCAAGCAATTTCTTTGCGCCTACGTAAACATCAGGCAAAATGACTGGGAAGAGCTACTCCCTTGGGCGGAATTTACCCTTAACTCGCATCAGCCACCGGTTCCTCACTCTTCCAGGTAGTCTACGGTCGACAGCCACTCCCTCCGCTACCACTACCTCTGTCAGTTCCATCACCAGCAGCTCAATTGACCGCCCAGGAACTGCACCTACTCTGGGACCTTACGCAGCAATTACTGCTTAAAGCAGCCCAAAGAGCCAAAAGATTATCTGATGCCCATCACCGAGCAAGCTCTCAGTTTGAACCGGGCGACAAGATGTGGCTCAGCACCCGGTATATCTGCCTCAAGCTCCCCCCAGTGCGCTTTGCACTGCGGTACATCGGGCCCTTCCTGGTGATCCACCACCTGGACCCAGTCACTTACAAACTCCGCTTACCATCCTCGCTAAGGATCCATAACTCTTTCCACGTTTCCTTGCTAAAACCCCTGGTGTTGTCCGGGCCTTCAAGGAAACCACCTGAGCCACAGCCACTCTCATCCGAGGCGGATGTGGTATATCAAGTACAGGATATTTTGGATGTGCGGAAGCATGGACGAAGATGGAAGTACTTGCTCACATGGGAAGGCTTCAGGCTGGAGGAAAACAGACAAGGACCTCATTGTGCAGTTCCATGCCACCCATCCTCAAAAACCAAAATCCCCTGGGCGGGGGCCTAGAAGGAGAGTACTGTTACACCCACCGGCTGGCACAACTCACCCCATGCCTTGCCTTGTTCCTTGCTCCTGGTGCTCTCTTGACCGGAGCTAGCCCCTGCTGCCGTGCCCCGCCGCGCCTCCAGGAGTCCACGTGGCAGCCAGGTCACCGCTGACCAGCGCTCCGACTTGGGCCCTCCCTAGGCGTGTGCATGCGCTGCCAGCCATCCTTTTAAAGGGCCAACAGCGGGAACCTCAGAGCCATCCCCTGTTAATGACATCAGAACCCCGGGATTTATAAGGACGGCCTCTCCCCTCCACTAACTGACTCGGCAACGAGTTCCTTGGTTCCTGCTTCAGTGTTTTTGCCTTAGCGTTTCTGACCTGCTGTTCTGCTCTTCAGGTCCCTGCTTCTGCTTCCCGCTCAACGGAATCCGGCTACTGCAGTCCTGCTCCACGGGGCCTGCCTCAGCACTTCTACATCACAGGATCCTGCTACTGTGCTCCTGCTCCACGGAACCTGTCTCAGTGCTTCTACATCAAGGGATCTTGCTACTGTGCTCCTATTCCATGGGGCCTGCCTCAGCACTTCTACATCGCGAGACCCTGCTACTTCCGCTCCACAGAGCCTGCCTCAGCGCTCTACTCCACAGGATCCTGCTTCTGCACTCCTGCTCCACGGAGCCTGTCTCATCGTGCCTACATCACGTGATTGTGCTACAATGCTCCAGCCCCATGGAGACCACTTCAGCACTCTGACCCCCAGGGACTGCTGCAACGCCCCGCTCCTTGCTGCCTGCTTCACTTTCTCCTTGAGGGTACCACGACCTCAGACTGGACTCAACCCTTGCTTCTTGCTGCCTGCCCTCAACCTTGGACTGGACCGGACCTGACTTCCCTGATTCTCCCTGTCATCATCCAGCCATCTCTCCGGGACCTGACACGCAGAGGTCCACCTAAGACCAGCCGGCCCCGGCACCCAAGGGCTCAACCGGCAGGGAATGTGGGCTGGTACTGGTGAAGTTCCTGTTAGCCCATGCTTCCCGGCCGGCCTCGCCTCCTGACAGTGGGCTCAACCCCGCAGGCAGCGCCAACAACACCTCGGATCAAGGGTCCACAATTCCTAACATATACATATTAAATTAGTCCAATAAAAAAGTATCTTTGACTAGCTTTCAAGAATTATCCTCTCTTCATCAGGTTAGTGATTCTGATGAAGAGAGGATAATTTTCAAAATTTAGTCATCCAATAAAAAGTTATCACCTATAACTTATTTTATTTATTTTAAAACACTTGTATTCTGCCTATAGCAGACATGCTAAGCAGATAACAGAGAAATAGAGATAATCTAGAAAACAATGTAACTAACCCTTAATTCTACATACCCAAGTGGCCTTTCTCGGCAACCACAATTCTTGGAAGAGACTGTGTTTATTCTTTGCTCTTCAGTGTCTGCTCCAGGCTCACCCCTCCCCATCTGTTCATGATTAACAGGAAGGGAGGCACCGGATTAGGGAGCAGAGTGGCTCATCTTTGCTCTAGGTTTTGCTCTATATGCTCCAGGCTCAGCCCCTCCCTTCTTATTCTCTACAAACAGCAGGAGAGCAGAGGAGGAGAAGCTGAGGGCTGTTCTCTGCTGTATGAGATTGGGTACTAGCCAGTGGAGTCAATGGGGCAGAGCTGTATGCTGCTCGTGCAATGGGCTCCTTGCTCTGCAGCTGCCTCCTTTGCCCATATGTAAAACCTACCCTGGCTTCATTTTCTTCCACTGACTTAGACCAATTGTCATGTCAGCAAAGCAACTTTGCCTTTCCAGAAAAAGGATAATGAGCCTCATTCATGTAATGTAATGAAACTGATCATGTGTGATGCACTGGAGAGTGAAGGCAGGCATAAAAGTCTGCCTAAACAGGTTTATTTGGAGTTACTGAGATGCTTGGGACCTCTCTGCAGCATTTCTAAAACTCAGGCTATGATTATTTTTAATTTTCTATGGAAACAAATACATTTTTACCAGAAATAGTTCTAGGTGCCAAGTACGACTGAATCAACAGTTGAAGGGGGAAAGGAACATTTAGTGGGACAATTAAAAAAAAAAAAAACACTAGGCCTCATTCAATAAAAATATTGTCTATAGGCCCAGAATAGGGGAAAATTATCTTTTAAATAAGGCCCATTGTTGGAAATGAAAATTCAAGACTGCCTGGGAGAGGAGAGGAATGTATCCAGCTGTGAAGAGTGGGTTGGCAAGGATATTGTTGCCACCAGTGCAGCTAGCTCTGAGGGAGCACTTTCTGGTTTCTGAGGCTTTGAGTGACTATCACATGGGGCTTGTAATTAGCAGCAGATACCAGTTGTGTCACTTATGATCTTGTCATCCATCTCTTTTCAAAGTGAAGCATGCGGATTATGGGCAATTGGGTCTTAGAAATCTGGCTTTATGACATTTTAATTGTTTGCAGAGGAATGGGATGCCCAAGACTGCTACAGAGACCCCCACCTGGAGAGGGGCAGAGAGGAGAAATAGCTTAAATTGTCTTCTGTAGACTCAGAGCACAGCTGGGACTGAGGCTCTTAAGGAAACCTGACTGCACTTTATTAACTTGTTAAAGCCACATTTCTCAGGTCTTTCATCTCAACTTTTAAGAGGATTATAAAACTGTAAATTTTCAGAAAGAGTGAGTTAATTTCTTCCTTTCTTTAAGTGATCCCAGCAGGCATTTTTTTTAAAATCACAAATACATCCAAAGTGCACAAGGCTGGATCTGTAATAAAGTCATAACATCCCTTTAAGATAATGGTTAGTTTCCTCTTATCATAACCACTATAAACTTTAGGGACGTTATTTCTTTATGAAAACATTTCTAACCACACAGAAGGCACAGTGTCTGTTCTCTGCTGTAAATAATTCATTTAACCAGGATTAAAACCACTGGCGACAGTGGATACAGAGAAATCGGACAACAGTTAGAAAAGAAACCCTAGAATGTTTTGGAGTCCTCGATAATACCTCTCTTCCTCCAGAAACTTGACAGCTCAAACGCAGCCGAGAATATGCAAATTAGCATATTTTAGTTAAAAGAATCTTAATAAGCAATATTTGTATACATTCTGCAAACCAGACCCGATGGTACTGAGGAATTGAGTTTGGGACACCCTATGCTTAAGAGTAAGAGAAACAGTGCTACAAGTCACCCAGTTCCTAAAAGGAGGAAATTTTAGACCAGCCCTGATTCTGACATCCCCTTTCTGCTGTGATTTGGTACCTGTACTTTGGACTTCAAATGGACACAGCAGGACTACAAATATGGCAGTGCACTTGGGAGTAGGTTCAAAAATCCAGACTGGTTAAAAATATTCTCTCTCCAGGAACTGGTTCCCTTGGCATTTCTGCAGTTTTTGGAAATCCTGCTTTGAAGATGCTTTCACCAGAGCAGGATAGATATGGATTGGTGTGGCATGTGGGATGTTTTATGCTCAAACTGCAGTAGTATATTACCTTATCCCCATTCCTGTTCCATTTATTTAAAGAAACAGATATCTGATCAGAATGCTATTTTCTTCTTATTCTGGTGTCTCTCTGTTACGCGTCCCGGCCGCGGTAGACCCACGCCCGGGCCTACTCACCCCAGGAATCCAACTGCCTGCTCTGGTTCACCTTCGCTTGCAGCGGTGGGCAGCCGCCTCAGTCCTCGAGTGCCTGCAGCCGTCTCTGCCGCTTCTGACTCCTCCGCGGTTCCTCCATGCGCCCGGGGGCCTCCCCGCATGGGCCGCAGAATGACACCGCAGTCCTGCTTCCTCTGGACCCTGGCATAGGCGCGCGCACGACTCACGCACTCTTAAAGGGGCCGCGGCAGGAAAGTAGCCCATGGCCCCAGATGATGACATCACTGGACCTCTGTATAAAAGACAGGGCCCAGCCACTTGTTCCCTGCCTTGGCAACAGGTCTCCATGATTGCTTGTGTGCTCATTGCTCTACGTTCCTTGTTCCTGTTCCTGTCATCATTCCTGGCTCCTGTTCCTGTCATTGTTCTTGGTTTCTGTTCCTGCTTGTTCTTTCGTTTCTTCCTTGTTCCCTTGAACTGATTCTCTGGTACTGACCTCTGCTTCGCTTGGACTACGCTCGGACTGATTCTCTGGTACTGACCTCTGCTTCACTTGGACTACGCTTGGACTGATTCTCTGGTACTAACCTCTGCTTCGCTTGGCCTACGCTTGGACTGATTCTCTGGTACTGATCTTGGCTTCGTTTGGACTATGCTTGATCTGATCTTCTGGGTCTGACCTTTGCTCTGCTTCCCAGTACCTTGCTTGCTTGCCACCTGCCCTGACTCCAGCTTGCCTTGGACTCTCCTTCAGTATCCTACAGACTTAGCCTCTCAGGCTTCGGCCTATCTTTACCTAGACGCCCCCTGCTCTACCTAGTTTCTGTTGGTGTCTGGGTCTCTGGAATCCTGCCTCATCCGGACCATCTTCGGCCCTCTGATACCTCTGCTGGTTCCTGGCGTACCCTTGTCTACAACAACTGGGAGTCATCACACGAAGGACCACCTAAGACCAGCCGGCCCCGGCACCCAAGGGCTCAACCTGTGGGGAATGTGGACTGGTATTGGCCAAGCACCAGTCGGCCTCCATCTTCTTGCCTGCTCTGCCTCCCGACAGTGGGGACCAGTAGGGCTTGCCCTGCGGGTAGCATCAACCCCACCTCAGGCCAAGGGTCAACCATCAGCACAACAGATTGCCAAGGCCATGGATTCGATGGAGCCTTCCACCTTCCAGGCCATTCCAGGCCTGGCCTTGAAGATTCCTTGAGGCATTGGCCTCTTCTGTCGAACATCTCCATGCTTGGCTGGATACTCACACAAGTGCCACAGCACCGACATCCGCACTAGTCAGCCCACCACCCGCAGCCTCTATTCATCCCATAGTCTTGGGGTTGCTGTGGCTCCAGCACCACTCTCCCCAGTTTGACTAAGCCCTACAGCTTACCAAATGGAGTCCTGCTTGTCGCCAACAATGCCTGAAGAAGGTGCAGCCTTCACCTGCAGTTCCTCTTGCAGTAGCCATTTCTGGCCTTCTGCCTCCCTATGTGGACTTCGAGGACGTCTTTTCTAAGCAGAAGGCAGAACTCCTTCCCCCTCTGCATAAGTTTGACTGTCCGATTGACCTGCTACCGGGTACTACCCCTCCCAGGGGTAGCACTTATCCGTTGTCTGTGCCTGAAACCTGAGCTATGACCGAATACATCCAAGAAAACCTAGTTAAGGGGTTTATCCAACTGTCCACCTCACCTGCGGGAGCAGGCTTTTTCTTCATCAAGAGAAGGATGGGTCATTGAGACATTGTATTGATTACCATGGCTTAAACGCAATCACTCGCAAGGATAGATATCTGTTACCCTTGATCTCCGAATTGTTTGATCACCTTCAAGACGCCACTATCTTCACCAAGTTGGAACTGCGAGGTGCCTACAATTTAGTCCGTATTCGCCCAGAGGATGTTTGGAAAACATCTTTAACATGAGAGACGGGCATTATGAATACCTCGTCATGCCTTTTGTACTCTGTAATGCCCCTGCAGTATTTCAACGGATGATCAACGAGATCTTTCGTGACCTCCTATACACTAAGTCATCACGTATCTGGATGATATCCTTATCTTTTGAAAGGACCTGGATTCCCATTGAGCTGATGTCTGCACTTTTCTCCAATGGCTTCGTGAAAACCACCTATTTGCCAAATTGGACAAATGCTCATTCGAGAAGTCTGGTTTGCCTTTTTTAAGTTACATCATCTCCCAGCAAGGATTTACCATGGACCCTAGTATGTTAAAGGGTATACGCAATTGGCCTCAACCTGTGGGGCTTCGGGCACTCCAAAGGTTCCTTGGATTCACCAACTACTACCGTCATTTCATAGCAAATTACTCCGTGTTGGCTGCACCCCTTACGGCCCTGACTTGGAAGGGCAGCGATACAAGAAATTGGTCGCCCGAAGCTTTGACTGCCTTTCAAGATCTTAAGAAGCCTTCCTTACCGGACCTTGTCTGCGCCACCCGGACCCAAATTGCCCTTTTGTTGTTGAGGTGGATGCCTCTGCTATTGGAGCTGGGGTAGTTCTAAGTCAGCACTCTACTCGAGGAACTCTCCTCCCTTGCTCTTTTTTTTCCCATAAGTTCTCCCCTGCTGAACAGAACTACAGCATTGGAGACCGGGAATTGTTGGCCATTAAGCTCGCCCTCGAAGAATGGCGTCCCTGGTTGGAGGGCGCTCAGTACAAATGTACCGTCTATACTGACCACAAGAATCTTGAACATCTTTAGCACACCCAGTGACTCAATGCTCGCCAGGCCCGCTGGGCTTTATTCTTCTCTTGATTTGATTTCGACCTCCGATATCATCCGGCAAGAACCTCCGAGTAGACACCCTTTCTCATTCTTTTGACCCTGATGGCTTTCAAGACGAACCCAGTCACATAATTGACCCTGCTTGCATCTACCTTTCCGTCACCATCACGATTTCAGCTGGGAAAACAATTGTGCCTCGCCGGTTCCAAGAGAGCATTCTACGCTGGGCGCATGACTCTAAACTTGCTGGTCACCCTGGTCGTGCTCGGACCCTAGGGTTGCTCCAACGTTTCTATTGGTGGCCCACCATGGTCTCAGACACTCATGCCTATGTGGACTCATGTTCCATCTGTGCTCAGCAGAAGCCTCCAGTAGGCCAACCTTGGGGCCTTCTCCAGCCGTTGTCTGCACCTGAAGAGCCATGGAATCAGCTTTCCACAGATTTTGTCATGGACCTACCATCATCTAAGGGGAATACGGTAATCTGGGTCATCATAGACCGATTGTCCAAGATGGCTCATTTTGTGCATCTGCCTGCCTTGCCCTCGGCCCCAGAGCTCACATGTCTCTTTTTTCAACACATATTTCACCTCCATGGCTTGCCCACAGATATCGCCTCAGACAGAGGGCTTCAATTTGTTGCTCGCTATTGGCACTCCTTATGCAGGAAGTTTGGCATCAACATCAGCCTGACGACTGCATACCATCCGCAAGCCAATGGCCAGGCTGAGCATACCAATTGCTCTCTGAAGAACTTCCTGCAGTCTAATTCCAATGATCAGCAGGATAATTGGGCAGAGCTCTTACCGTGGACAGAATTTTCTCTCAACTCCCATGTTGCAGCAGCTACTGGAGCCTCTCCATTCTCTATAGTCTACGGCAGACAACCGCGGCTCCCTTTACCACTCCCACTGACGGTGCCCTCACCGGCAGCTCAGGCCACTGCCAATGCTCTACAAGCTCTCTGGACTCGATGAATAAAAGTCTTCGCCAAGCCGCTGCACGAGCTAAGAGATCCGCCGACTTGCATCGTCACCTGGCTCCAGAATTTCAGCCAGGCTAAAAGAACTGGTTGAGCACTCGTTACATCCAGCTGAAACTACCTTCTCAAAGGTTTACACCTAGGTACATTGGGCCTTTTCCTGTGACCCGGCGTATCAGACCAGTTACCTACCATCTCCGGTTACCGCCCACCTTGGGTATAGACAACTCTTTCCACGTATCTCTGCTCAAACCAGTAATACTCTCTTGGCCTTCTCGTAGAGCCCCTGTGCCATCTACAGTTTCTACCGAGACCGATACAACCTATCGGGTCCAAGAAGTACTCGATGTCTGGAGAAGAGGTCACTTTTGGGAGTACCTTATCTCATGGGAAGGCTACGGTCCAGAGGAAAACTCCTCAGAACTGGCTTGTAACATCCTGGACAAGGGACTCCTCCTCCAGTTCCACCATGCCCATCCAGGCAACCCTAGACCTCCAAGAGGGGGGGCATAAAGGGGGGGGTACTGTTAAGCGTCCCGGGCGTGGTAGGCCCACGCCCGGACCTACTCCCCCAGGAATCCAGCTGCCAGCTCCTGTTCACCTTTGCTCGAGGTGGTGGGCAGCCGCCTCCGTCCCCGAGCATCTGCAGCCACCTCTGCTGCTTCTGACTCCACCGCGGTTCCTCCATGCACCCGGCAGGCCTCCCTGCTTGGGCCGTGGAGTGACGCCGCTGTCCTGCTTCCTCTGGGCCCTGGCTTAGGCACGCGTGCGTGCGCGACTCGCTCACGCTTAAAGGGGCCGTGGCAGGAAAGTAGCCCACGACCCCGGATGGTGACATCACTGAGCCTCTGTATAAAAGGCAAGGCCCAGCCACTTGTTCCCTGCCTTGGCAAGAGGTCTCCATGACTGCTTGTGTGCTCTTTGCTCTACGTTCCTGGTTCCTGTTCCTGTCATTGTTTCTGGCTCCTGTTCCTTTCATTGTTCCTGGTTCCTGTTCCTGCTTGTTCTTTCATCTCCTCCTTGTTCCCTTGGACTGATTCTCTGGTACTGACCTCTGCTTTGCTTGGACTACGCTTGGACTGATTCTCTGGTACTGACCTCTGCTTCGTTTGGACTATGCTTGATCTGATCTTCTGGCTCTGACCTGTGCTCTGCTTCCCGGTACTTTGCTTGCTTGCCGCCTGCCCTGACTCCAGCATGCCTTGGACTCTCCTTCAATATCCTACAGACCTGGCCTCTCAGGCTTCGGCCTATCTTTACCTAAGACCAGCCAGCCCCGGCACTCAAGGGCTCAACTTGCGGGGAACATGGCCTGGTATTGGCGAAGCTCCATCGGCCTCAGTCTCCTTGCCTGCTCCACCTCCCAACGGTGGGGACCCATAGGGCTTGCCCTGCGGGTAGCGTCAACCCCACTTCGGGCCAAGGGTCCACCCTCAATGCAACACTTTCTTTTTCATCTAGTTATTTAGATTTTATATTCTGCTTTTTAGCACTTCAAAGCAGATTACATTCAGAGGGCTTACAATCTAACAGGGTTATTTATCAAATCGTGTTATGGCGTTTTTGACCTGCCCAGAGGTTTCTTGTGTGTGTTGTGTATGAATGGGAGTCTGCAGGGATAAGTGGATGTGAATGGGAGGCTGCCTGGGATGGGAGGGTGGTTTGGTTGTGAATGGGAGCCTGCCTGGGATGGGTGGGTGGGTGTGTGTGTGTGCCTTGTGGGAGATATGAAAAAAGTTTATGCCACCCCCATCAATCCACAACAAGCTCAGGGTGACTGGAAATCAAAAGTATTCAGGTATGAGAAGTAGTGAATTTTTCCTTTCTTGTTTTAATTTGTGGATATTTGATGTGTCTGCTATTTTGAAATATTTTATTGCTGTTTGAAATTTTTAAAACTTTTTATATGAGTTCTTAATTATTGGATGTTATTCTGTTTGTCATCTGTTGTTAATATTCTTTTTATTAGTATGGTTTATTGGGATTTATTTCTATTTCCTGATTTTATTGTTTGATTTATGAAGACTAGTGATGTTTCTGTTTTTCCAGTGCTCTGTATACAGAGTCTGGCTTGTTGCAGTTTCCAGTTCAGTTTCTATCTACACATTTCTGTTTATTCTTTATGGTCTCTTTATTCTGTAATTGGTAAGGGTCTGTCTGTGTTCTTCATGTGTGAGTGAGGTGAGGTATTCTGCTAGCATGTAGATTCTATGTAGGAATTTTTTTTTTTAATTTTCAATTTTCAAATTTCACAACATTTTTCATGAAATACATTCTTACAAGAATATGGAACATACACCTTCATATACTTTTATATGAGAAAAAAAACTTACATCAAAGAAGTAATCTAATTTTTAACCAAAATAATGTACCTAAATATAGGAAATATGGGGCAATAGAATTCTTTTGAGTGAACACAAAGTATACATTATTCAAAAAGAAAATAGGTATAAGATAGGAGAGCTTCCCTATTTCTAAATAGCCGATCCATGTCCAGGGTTACTATGAGAGTGACCAGTCAGAAAATCCTTTAATTGCTCAGGCTCGAAAAAAACATAATTATTATTCTAGTATCTAACACAGCATTTGCTGGGGTATTTTAACACCTTTTTACAAATAACTCCTAAATTTAGAACCCTTTCTCTCATTGCAAGAAATTCTTTCCTGCATAGCTGCGTTACCCTCACCATATCAGGGTAAATCCAAACCTGGGCACCATAAAATAACGCTAACCTATTCCTCAGAAAGGTTATCAGAACATAGTTACAATCAGATATAAACGCAAATGTTACAAGCATTGCTTTTCTCTCCTTTATTTCTGACTCTACTGATAGATCTAATAATTGTGAAATGTCCATTGATGGAATGTTTCTCTCTCCTTCAACTTCACGTCCAAGCTGGGGAAGGTAGTACGCCTTTGTACATACGGGTAGCGCTGTCTCAGGAATTTTTAGAATCTCCTTCATATATATTTTAAACAGTTCAATCGGAGAGATCAATCTGACAACTGGAAAATTCAATATCCTTAAGTTCAGAATTCTTAAGTTATTTTCAACTCTCTCCAATCTTTTCCCGATTACCATATCAGATTTTACTATATTTTGTTGCAAAGTCTCCATTTTGGTAATTCTTTCTTCATGATTCTGAATCTTAAGGTTAAAAGTTCCAATTAAGTTGTTATTTATCACCATTTGATTTTTAACTTTGAATCGCTTTTAAAGCATACCACACATTCCCCAATGATATTTCCTCAGACCTGCAGGCCCTAATGGTGGAGGTAGACTTAGACATTGTTGCTGTTACAGAGACATGGTCCACGGATTCTCATTTTTGGGATATAGCCATACTGGGCTATATCTTAAGGAAGGACAGAGAGGACAGAAAAGGGGGAGGAGTAGCTCTTTATGCCAAACACAATATCCAAGCAACTGAACTGCAAGGAATGTGGGGTAGAGAAGAAGCATGTTGGGCCATCCTAAAAAAAGATGATGGTGTATCATTTTTTACTGGAGTGGTTTACAGGCCTCCGTCTCAAATGGAAGAACTAGACAGAGATCTGGCCGGACATCTAAAAGGGTGAAAGAAGGGAGAAGTATTGATTGTTGGAGATTTTAATTTGCCAGGTGTAGACTGGAGAATACCTTCTGTGGAATCTTCCAGAAGTAGAGAGATAGTGGATGCCATGCAAGGGGCTCTGTTCAAACAAATAGTAATGGAACCCACAAGGGAGGGAGTTATACTTGACCTAGTGCTCACTAAAGGGGATAATGTCTCTAATGTCCAGGTGGGTGCCCACCTTAGCACCAGTGACCATCAAACAATATGGTTTGATTTCAAAAATGGGATAGAGAGAAGTCATATGAAGATCCAAATTTTGAATTTCAAAAACACGGAGTTTGTCGAAATGGAGACGTTCCTGGAGGTAGAACTAGAAGACTGAGAGAAAATGAGAGAGGTGGAACAGCAGTGGGCCAAATTAAAAGGAGCAATTACAAAGACAACAAATATATATATTAGAAAAGTAAACAAAACTAAGAGAAATAAGAAACCAATCTGGTTCTCAAAGGAGTGGCTGATAAAATAAAAGCAAAAAGAATAGTGTTCAAGAAATTTAAATGATCCCAAAAAAAGGAACACAGGGAAGAATATGTGGTGAAACTGAGGGAGACGAAGGAAGAAATCAAGAAAGCAAAAAGTCAGGTGGAAAAAGGATTTCCAAAGTAGTAAAGCAAGGTGACAAAACATTTTTCAGATATATTAGAGAAAGGTCCGAAATGGTATAGTGAAATTGAAAGTTGACAAAGATCAATGTGTGGAGAGAGACAAAGAAATGGCCGAATTAAACAAATACTTCAGTTTGGTGTTCAATAAAGAGGACCCTGGAGAAGGACCGTCACAAGTTAACAAGACTGTGGATAGGGATGAAGTAGACAAAACTCCATTTACAGTAGAGAATGTATGGGAAGAGCTAGGAAAACTGCAAGTGGACAAGGCCATGGGGCCGGATGAGGTAGATCCCAGGATACTGAGGGAGCTCAGAGATGTGCTGGCAGGACCTTTTCAATCGATCCCTGGAAATGGGAGTGGTGCTGCAAGATTGGAGAAGAGCGGTGGTGGTCCCCGCTTCACAAGAGTGGGAGCAGAGAGGAGGCTGGAAACTACAGACCGGTTAGCCTCACCTTGGTGGTAGGAAAATTAATAGAGACTCTGCTGGGGTTTCGACCCGAGGCAGCATGGATTCACCAGGGGAAAGTCCTATCAGACAAACTGATCTGAAGATAGCGAAGCAATGTGACAAGAAGATAGCTAAAGCCAGAAATAATGCTGGGCTGCATAGAAAGAGGAATAACCAATAAGAAAATAAAGATAATGCCCTTGTACAGGTCCTTGGTGAAGCCTCACCTGGAGTACTGCTTTCAAAACTGGTGCCCGTATCTCAAAAAGGATAAAATCAGAATAGAGGCAGTCCAAAGACGAGCAACCAAAATGGTGAGGGGTCAGCATTGGAAGACTTATGTGGAGAAGCTGAAGGATCTGAATATGTACAGCCTGGAAGAAAGGAGGTGCAGGGGAGATATGATACAGACCTTCACATATCTGAAAGGTTTTAATGATGCACAATCATCAAACCTTTTCCATTGGAAAGAAATCAATAGAACTAGGGGTCATTAAATAAAAGTCCAGGGAGGACGACTCAGAACAAATGTCAGGAAATATTTCTTCACGGAGAGGGTGGTGCATGCCTCGTATGTCCTTCCGGAAGAGGTGGTTAAGATGAAAAGAGTGAACGAATTCAAAGAGGCGTGGGATAAACACTGTGGATCCCTAAAGGCTAGAGGATGGAAATAAAGAAAAGAGTGCATGGGGTAACTGGGGTAATTTTCTGGTGTGGAAGTTGTTTAAGCGTTGATACTGTTATTGCAACTCCATCATTGCTCTCTGCTTCAACAGCGGTGAGAAAAGGGGAATTGGATTCAGACAGCAACCAACAAGGGCCCCAACTTTTACGGTTTGGGGACCAAATAAACATGGAGGTAACTAGCTGATGCGGCACTTACTACCCTTAATCACTAAGCCTGATACTTTTGATGCAACTTCAACATTGCTCTCTGCTTTCACGGCAATGGTTAAGGGAAACTGGATTCAAACAGCATCCGAGGGCCCTGACTTTTACGGTCTGGTAAACTGATAAGCCTGGGGGTAACCTGCACAGTGCAGCAGATACTGGCATAAGCTTGCTGGGCAGACTGGGTGGATCATTCAGTTCTTTTCTGCTGTCATTTCTATGTTTTCTATGTTGTGTCTTTTTTTTATTGCAGGGCTTTCTGGGTGGCACCACAGCAGTGCAAGTTTTTCTGTACAACAAACTGGTGCCAAATCAGGGTCCATCCGGCACCAATTTTATATACCAGTAGGTGGGGTAGGAGCTCCTGGGGATAATTCCTGCACAATTTAGAAATTTTGGACCTGTGGATGGGGTAAAATATGTTTGGGAGGGTTGTCAGTTTTGACATTTTGGATTACCAGAGGGAGAGGGGCTTTTTTTCAGCGGCAAAAGGGGACCTGGGGCAGAGCGTGAGATTGATAGTTTCTATAGTGTGTTGGTTATTGGGGGGGAAAAACAAAAATTGTGTGTTAAAAAAGAAACCCAGAATGGGATGGGGAGGGGGCAGCACAGCAGTTTTTCACACAGAGCAGCAAAAAGTTTAGCTCCGGCCCTGGTCCTTCCAGTCTGTGGTAATGTTAAGATCCTTCCATCATTCCTGGCTATCCCCTTCCTAAACTGGAAAACAAATAACCAATGTGACACATATGGTTTGTTTCAACAAACTTTCTTATGTTAATCTGTTCCCAATAACCCCCCTGTTATCTTTTACAGAGAACATTCTTCTTTTTTGCTGGCCAACTCCTAGCAATAAACTGTGCTGCAGAATCCAAAAAACGAGGCAACATACCAGAATTCTCTGTTGTGGTAGCACAGCTCTGCCTGCCTTTCCCACCCACTTAGGTATAAATTGTGTCCTTCCAGTTGCAGACCTCTCTTCTCCCTGGGAAGAAGGCACCATGCTTTTTACCACAACTTTTGTCCATGGGCTTCAACGACAACAGCCTCAAGGACAGCAGAGTTTTTCCATTCCACCCAGTGGCAATCATAAAACTCTCCTCCATTAATATCTCAGTATAATGAAAGGGAGAATGTTGTCTACACAAGAGCTGACGTTTATCACTATCTGGTCTCACAAGATGTTGCTCTTCTCTATAACAGCATATTATCCGGAGGGTAATAACGTGTTCTGTCATTCAGCCTAACAGAGGGCTCTCTTTATGCATCTTCTAAAGGACATTATTCTGCTATTAGAGTCCTCTTATAGTGAGCTATTAAAAATACAATTGTTTCTTTGTGGTTTGTATTTATATTCTAAGCAAGACACATATTGTAAACATGACAAGTGAAGGAAACCTCTGTGACTTATCCCCTGGGACTGGGACTGCTCAATGTCCTCCCCCCAAGTTCCATTTATATGATATTAAATTCAAGGTCTTTACTGCTTAAATTACTATATGCAGTAGTGACAGGCTGTTAGGGACAGCACAGACAAGACTCTTCTCAGCTTCATGTGTGTACTACACCTAAAAGGAGCAGTTGCACAAAAACACTTTTTGCCTCCAAAAAAAATATAAGGCTGGAAATTCCAGAAATTTTTTCCAGCGTAGTTTATGACAACTTTTATAACTTTTCTCACACCCATACCCTCTTGCCAATTTCTTAGTCCTTTCTAGATTTCCCCATTTTCAGTTCATCACAAATGCCCAACATCCAAAGAAAATTCAAGCACATTTTAAAAAGTATTATTTTACTTTATTGGCTTTGATAAATTGTTGTGCATCCCAGCCATGTGGGTGCCGCGACCGGGCCTGCTTACCTCGCACTACCCTCAACCAGCTCCTGTCTCTCCGCTGCCGCTAGTTCCCGCCGTCCCCGTTGCTCACCACGGCCCTCTCCGGCTTCCTCCACGCCACAGGCCTCACAGTGGAGCTCCTGCCGGGGCTCCGCATCTTCGGCTGCCTCGGCCCCGCTCCTAGGCGCGCGCGCGGCTGACGTCTTGCTATTTAAAGGGCCAAGTGCAGGAAACCTGATCTGGACGCAAAGTGATGGCATCACTTAGCCTGACTATAAATAGCAAAACCCTGTCCCCAGGACCTTGCCTTGGCAATCAGGTCGACACCGTGCTGTAGTAAGCTTGCCTAACGCTGCATTCCAAGTGTCTTCTTGTTCCAGTGTCTCCTCATTCCAGTGTCTCCTCGTTCCAGCGTCTCCGTGTGTTCCTGTATCCATACTCAGGTAGTACCACCTTGGACTGATCACTGGTACTGACCTCGGCCTGTCTGACTACTCTCTTGTCTGCTGCCTGGAACTGACCATTGCCTGCCTGACCATTCTCTTCATCTGATGCCTGGAACCGACCCTCGCTTGCCTTGACTATGCTCGGACTGACCTTGGTATTTGACCCCTGCTTTGGCTGACCACTTCTGGACTGATACTCTGGCTCTGACCCTTGCATTTCACTCGAACACTCTTCTGCCCTACTGAGGCTACCAGACCAACCTGTTGGAATCCACCTGCAGCCTTCACCTGACTAGACCTGCAGGCACTGCCTGCCTTGCCCGGAGAACCTTCCTGAACTGTTACCTCCCTGAGGTCTCCGGAGCTTCCAGTTTGGGTCTGGTCCATCACCTCTACATCAGCCACACACCCTTGCTCGTGGTGGGCACACCCCTCCGCTACCTCTCCAGGAGACCATCCAAGGCCCACCTAAGTCCAGGCAGTCCGGGTACCCAAAGGCTCAACCTGCGGAAACCCCGGACTGTTATTGGCGAAGCTCCAGCTAGCCTCTGTCTCCTTGTGTGCTCCACCTCCTGGTGGCAGGCGCTCTCTGGGTCCGACCAGAGGGCCGTACCAATCCTGCACCAGGCTAAGTGTCCACCTCCAGCGCACCATAAATCACCTTTCTTTAAAGGAAATCAAAGTGATGTACAGTAAAACAATTTTCAAAACAACATTAAATCTTCAAAAACAAAGTGAACAATTATAAACAATAATAAAAACAAATAACATAAAAGCAAGATAAAGTGTGACAAGGAAATAATAAAATAAAATTGCTACAGGCCTATACAATATAATCAACACAAGACATAAAAACAGAAAGTAAAACATGAAATAAAAAACAACCTAATAAAATCGGTGCAAGTCTATACAAGAATTATGCAACAGGAAGAAACCGGAAATGTATATAAATTTGTCACTCCTATAAAAGTCTAAAATAATTAAGACTCAAAGACTTTAGTAAAAAGCAAGGTCTTAAGGCCCTTCCTAAATTTAAAGAGTTCCTTTTACAAGTGCAAACATAACGGAAGGGAATTCCAAATGCATAAGCTAAATAAGAAAAATTGAGTTCTCATGTTCTTTCTAAATGAATTTCCTTATGGGATGATAAACTTAATATTTCTAATTAAGAAGCTCAGAGCATTCTAGATGGTTGATATAGTAACTTAGTAATGATGGCAGATAAAGACCAAATGGTCCATCCAGTCTGCCCAACAATTTGCTTATGGTAGTAACTGCCACTTTGTACAGGTTACCCCCATGCATTCTGTTAAGGATAGTAACTGCTTCTCCATGCAGGTTACCCCCATTCTCCGTGCAGGTTACCTCCATGCACAAATGTTACATCATCCTTTTCTTCAAGCCTTTAGGGATCCGCAATATTTGTCCCATGACCCATGTCCCATTAAAAGTTGAATTTTAAAAGCCCAGCGCGCATCAATTAGGGGATGCATGCACAAGTTGGGCTCTCATGCACTGAGTAGATTTTAAGTCACTCAGATACAAGCATATCTGACTCAGTGCGCACATCTCAAAATTTTCCAAAGGGGGGCGGAGCATGAACATGGTGTGGGCAGAGCATGGGTGTGAAGCAGAGAGGTGTGCATAAATACTTGTGCACCCTGGCATGCACCAAGGTCCCCTGCCATGTAAATTTACTTCTGCTATGGAGGAGGTATAAGTTGTAAAATAAAGAAAACTAGGCCATTGTGACAGTGGGTCAGTGGGTCAGCCAGCATCCAAACCTTACACTGGAAAAGGCCCTAGAAGTGGCGGAGATTACTAGGCCCAGACCATGCTGGAGACACTGAGGTTCCTGGAGATGCTACCCAACCCAGGGAGAGGTCAACAGAGTTCTAAGAACCAGAGACCCCATCAACCAGTAGGGCAGATCTGGCTGGACGTTACACCTCAAGCAAAACCCTCTACTGGGCCACCATGTTTCAACTGTGGGGAAAGGGGCCATTTTGCCTGAAACTGTCCATGCAGGGGAGGGGAGCCGATGGATATTCATGCTGTGACCCCACACTTTTGTAACTTTATGGACGTCTCTAGCCAGGGAGTTTCTACTTTCATGATCTCCCAGGGCTTTACTAAAGGGGCAGTCCAGGGGTGGGGCGAGGGCGGGGCCAGACGGGGGGGTTAGAGTAGGGCTGGGGGGGAGAGGTTAGGGGAAGGGGTGGGAAGGTTAGTTTAGGGGGATGGAATGGGGGAAGCCCACGGGCGTTGGCACGCGCAAGGTGCACTAATGTGCACCCCCTTGCATACGCCGACCCCAGATTTTATAACATGCGCGCACCTGCACCTTTTTGACCCAGAGTCTGTAATTACCTTGTTCACTAAACTGGTATAAACTTGTTCACTGAAGTGGTATAAACTACGATTTTGCAAAGAGTCTGAACAGCTCTGTGCACCAATAGCCAAATCATGAACAGAACTGTTGGGACACTTGATATCGCAAAAAGAAATATGTTATTTCGGATATGCCTTCTCCACAACGGTAGAAGCCAAAATTCAAGAAATGCAAATTAAGCTACTGCTTAAATTATCTACCTTATAAATGGGCTCTGACCGTGCATGCGCGGGCGAGCACGTCGGTCAGAGCGGAGCGTGCCCGAAAAAAAACATGGTGGCGGCGAGGAGCAGGAGCGGCGGCTGCGGCGTCTAGGAGCAGAAGCGGCGGCGTTGAGGAGCAGGAGCGGGAGGATCAGTAGTGGCGGCAGCGGCGACGAGCAGTAGTGGAGATCTTCCGTCTGCCGGTTGAGGATGAGCTGAAAGGGGAGGGGGGGAGGAGAGAGGGAGGTGAGGGGATGGGGAAGGAGAGAGTGAGGTGAGGGGATGGGGAGGAAGGAGAGAGTGAGGTGAGGGGATGGGGGAAGGAGAGTGAGGTGAGGGGATGGGGAGGAAGGAGAGAGTGAGGTGAGGGGATGGGGAGGGGAGGAGAGAGTGAGGTATGGGAGGGGAGGAGAGAGTGAGGTATGGGGAGGGGAGAGGGAGAGAGAATAGAGGGGGGGAGGGAGAATGAGGGGGAGGGAGTGGGAAGGAAATGGACCGAAAACAATTTTTTAAATGTAGCCCGTTGTTACGGGCTTAACGGCTAGTATATAGATAATGTATGTGCCTGTAAAATGCATATTTCTGCATTTGTGTATCAGAGGCATGCTGATACACAATTTCATATTTTGCCCTTCTATGTTTCCCTTCTGGAATACAGTTCTTCAAGTTATTGTTGTGATCGTGCCAGCGACCGGAGTAGTGGGCAGTATCTCACCTCTTTTTGCCAAATTCTCCTATGGCCGGAGGCCACCGACGCCCTATCCATCTGGCTGGAACTGCCGTCATCACTGCCACGACCCGCAGCAGGGAACCAACACCGCTGCTGTTTCCACTGTAGCAGGGGCCACCGACAGCACTCCCAGGCGGTCCGGAGGCCGCCGACCTTACCTTGCCTCCTCCGGGGGGTGGGGCCTTCATCCCCGGCCTTGCCTGCAGCATTCAGCCGTCCTCAGCTGCGTCTCCGCGGCAGGGGGCCGCTCCCACGTCGGGCTCCGCCCTGCAGCCTGCTCCTGCTTCCAGTTCCGTCTTCAGTGGCGGGGATGCTGCTCTCCATGGTCCTGCACTCCTCCTTCCTGAGGTTCCCCAGGCACACACGCGTGTGCCCCTCCTCTTTATTTAAAGGGCCACGGCACCCTATGCTGCCATCCCTCCCGGATGACATCATCTCGCCAGGCCTATTTAAGGGAAGCTCTGACAGAGCTTGTCTTTGCAATAAGGTTCTTCTTTCCTTTTGCCTCCAGGTATCTTCTGAGTTCCTGAACTCTCCCGCCTCGGATTGTCTTCTCCAAACCTGACCTCAGCTGCCTGACTATGCCGCATTCTCCACCCTCTCTCTGGGAGACCCTCTGAGGCCCACCTTAGTCCAGGCGGTCCGGGTAACCAAGGGCTCAACCCGCGGAACCCCCAGACTGTTATTGGCAAAGCTCCAGCTTGCTTCTGTCTCCTCGCACGCTCTGCTTCCTGGCGGCAGGCGCTCTCTGGGTTCACTCAGAGAGTCGTACCAATCCTGCGCCAGGCCAAGGGTCCACCCCCAGCGCAATAGATTGCAAAGGCCATGGATTCGGTGGAGCCACGCAATCTGCAGGTCATTCCAGGCCTGGCTTCCAAGGTGCAGGAACAGCAGTATTTTCTGGAAACTCTGTTCTCCTCCTTGGAGCGTTTATACGCCCATCTGGATTCCTATCCTGTGGATCTGGTTGTATTAAAAAACATTCCTGGGATCGTTCAGAAACTCCAAGATTTCCAGTCAACCTTGCAACAGGTAGTGGCAGACATAAACCATCTTCCAGCTCGGCAAGATGCCCTGACTCAGCCTCAGTTTGATTGGGCCTCAGTCGACCTGATCCAGTGGGGACCACAGTGTTCCAAATCCTGTCTGGAATCCATTGAATCTCGTCCATCTGTAACCGTTGCCTCTGCCCTGCCCAATCTTCTTCCATGTCAGAAAACTCAGGAGACCCAGACCAGATCCAATTCCCCTCAAAAGGATGTTTTAAGAACAATTTTTGCCCAACTGGAGGGACAGCTGATACATACAACGGCTGTACATGAAACTCTCATCGAGAAGCATAAACGAGCCATGAAGGGGTTTTTGTCCCTCTTGGCCTTCAAGGAAGACGAGATCCGAAATCTATATGCCCTTCTTTCTCACCCTGTGGGACCTCAGTCTCCGGAATCACACAATCTTGAGTCAACAAAACCATCAGAAGGGGGACCTTGAGAAGGGGGTACTGTTGTGATCCTGCCCACGGCCAGAGCCGCGGGCAGTGTCTCACCTCTTTTTGTCAACGTCTCCTGTGGCCGGAGGCTGCCAATGCCCTATCCGTGCGGCTGGAACCGTCGTCATCGCTGCCACAACCCGCAGCAGGGAGCCACTGCCGCTGCTGTTTCCACTGCGGCAGGGGCCACCGACAGCACTCCCCAAGTTTGGACAAGTTCCTGAATGAAAAGTCCATTAACCATTACTAACCATTAACCATTGGGGAAATCCATCCACTGCTTATCTCTAAGATAAGCAACATGGAATCTATTTACCTTTTGGCATCCTGCCAGGTACTTGTGACCTGAATTGGCCACTGTTAAAAAGAGGATACTGGGTTTGATGGACCTTTGGTCCAGTATGGCAAATCTTATGTTCATATATTATGTTACTTCTATAGAGGACTCAACATCAATTTAGCAGTCCTTAGCCCTCTCTCATTGAGGGCCTCTTTCTTGCACGATTCTGTAGTCATCTGTCAATCCTTTAGCCCTTCTCTGTACTTGCAGACAATCTAGGATTTTACCTAGAGAAATGATCTGCAGAAGCTTTTATAGACCAGTGGTCCACAGTTTGGTCCTAGAGGAGCCCCTAGCCAATCTAGTTTTCAAGATTTCCAGAATGAATAGGCATGATTATATATTTGCATACAATGGAAGTAGTGCATGCAAATCTATTCATGAATATTCTGTTGCATTCGGGGTCTTCAGGCCTCCAGCCCTAGATCTGAGACGGCTCCTGCAAATGCCGGGGGAGATCTCCCAACTCTCTGGCTACAGCCTGCTGTGAGCTGCCAGCCTTCCCTGCTCCAGGGACTTCTGAAGTTGCTCCTCCTCATCAGCCGACCGCCACGCTCAGCCGTCCTCCAACACTGCCTCTGTCATGGGCCCTCCTAGGCACTCAAGCACACCGATCCTGTTCCCTTTAAAGGGTCAGTGGTGGGAAGTTTCGGCTGGCAATGCCTGATGACGTCACCTGGACTCCACTATTTAAAGCAGGCCAGGACTCCTCCTCAATGCCTCAGCAATAGGTTGTCTCCATTTGGAGTAGTGCTTTGCCTCTGCATTCCTGATTCCTGGTCCTGAATCTCGCTTCCTGGTTCTGATCCTCACTTCCTGGTTCCTGTCTCTGCTGTGTGTCTTCCTGAACTCCTGTGTCCTAGTCTGGTCCCGGACAGTCTGGTTTGTCTTCTGTCTTCTTGTCTTCATGGTCAGTCTTCTCTTCACCTGTCTTCAGTGTCTCATCCTGCTTCTGTGGTTCCTCATTCCCCCCTTCTTCGTCTCATTTGGATTGGACTCCTGGCTTTGACTTCAATTTGGACCTCGATGCTACTTGATCTCTGCCTGCCCCAACCATGCCCTGCTTCCACTTTTGATTGTATTCCACCTGTCCCTAAGATTGTCTGGACCACGACACTGCTAGAACACTGCTTGCCTCTGACCACAGCCTGAACCTGATCCTGGCGATTGCTGCCTGCCCCTACTGGTTCTTGTCTGACTTCACGTCCTTCTTCATGCTGGCCTGAAACAATTTCATTTCTATGGATCTTCACCTCCACAGAGGCCCGTACCTAAGACCAGCTGGCCCCGGCACCCAAGGGCTCAACCTATGGGGAATGTGGGTTGGTATTGGCAAAGCTCCAGTTGAGCCTCTGCTTCAGCCAGTTCCACCTGCCAATGGTGGGGACCTGCAGGGTTCCTCCCTGAGAGTTGCACCAACTCCCCCTTGGCCTAAGGTTCCATATCTGCAACAAATTGCCGAGATCATGGACCCAGCAGAGGCCACTGCCCTTCTGGCTATTGTGGGCTTGGCCTACAAAATCCAGGAACAGCACTTCCTTGAGGTCTTGGCAGCCTCCATGGAACATCTCAATGCCCGACTAGAATCCATGGCAGCTGCACTGACACTACCCACAGTGGTTCCACCTGCTGCAGTGTCTATGAGTTGGCGCTCAATTCCTTTGCCTTCTCCTCCCTAGTACTTCGGAGGTTTATTAATCAGTGCTATATGAACTTCTCCCTCCAACTGGAACTGTTCCTAGAGGACTCAATCAAGACCACACTCATTCTCTCCCATCCTGATGGCAAGGTCCTGGCATGGGCATCACTGCTCTGGGAATGAGCCGACCCAATCCCCAGAGACCTTCAGCAATTCATTGCAGCCTTCAGAACTGTATTTGATGACCCTGGCTGCCAGGCTATATTGAGCATGGATCTTCTCTACATACTCCAGGGGAACTGGCCCCTAATGGACTATGCAATAGAGATCCTAACCCTAGCCACTGAACTCAGTTGGAGGGAGGATTGCCTATGCCCCATCTTTCTCGAAAGGCTCTCATCCTGAATAAAAGACGATCTGGCAGCTTGTGATCTCCCAGGATCTTTGGAAGGTCTCATTGACTTGGCTGGCAGAATAGATCACTGTCTCCAGCAAGCCAGAGTGCTACGGATACCTGAATGGCCATTATGTCAGCTCCCCACTCACACAAGCCATCTTCACCTAGCTCACACCCGCTTCCAAGGAATTTATGCAGCTGGGACAAGGACACCTCTCTCCGGAGGAACACCTTTGGCGTCGCAAGTCTGGGCTATGCCTCTACTATGGTGGCTCAGGCATCATATAGCCTAGTGACCAATCAGATCGGGAAACTTCTGAGCCTAGAGTCCAGTGGGGGGCTGACCTTAGGCTTCACGACTCCAGCTTCCCAACTGACCCTTTCCGTAACAATCTCCCTAGGTGATCAGAGTTTCTCCATTCTGGCTCTTGTGGACTCCGGTGCCAGCAGGAACTTTCTAATGAAGGCCTTGGTGGACCACCTCCAGATACCAACCATCTCTCAGGATGTTCCACTAATCATGTCCTCCATCCATTGAGATCCTCTACCCAGTAGGATCACCCTCACTACACTCCAGTGACATTACAGACAGGCACCCTCCACATAGAGCACATCACATTCCATGTTCTCGATAAATCCATTCACCCCATGATCATGGGGCTACCCTGTCTTCAACAGCATTCACCTCAATTTGATTGGGCTTCCTTGCAGCTCTCCAAGTGGGGCCCCAACTGTCACATTTCATGCTTAAAGATGATGGGGAATTCCCAATGTCTTCCTATTGTTATGCTTGGGCTCCGGTCAAGAGTCGTGAACACCACCCAGCAGGGTGGCTCCAGGTGGAGAGAGACAGGAATGGCTAGAAACAGTGTCTGGTTCCAGGCTGGGTCAGGGCAGGCAGCGAGTAGCAGTGTCTGGGTCCAGGCTGGGTCAGGGCAGGCGGCAAGTAGCAGTGTCTGGGTCCAGGCTGGGTCAGGGCAGGCGGCAAGTAGCAGTGTCTGGGTTCAGGCTGGGTCAGGGCAGGCGGCAAGTAGCAGTGTCTGGGTCTAGGCTGGGTCAGGGCAGGCAGCAAGTAGCAGTGTCTGGGTTCAGGCTGGGTCAGGGCAAGGCAGGTCAGAAGGCCCGTAGGCCACACACACACACAGAAGGCCCGTAGGCCACACACAGTAAGCAGGGCAAGGCAGGTCAGAAGGCCCGTAGGCCACACACACACACAGAAGGCCCGTAGGCCACACACCGTAAGCAGGGCAAGGCAGGTCAGAAGGCCCTGCGGCCGGGGGGGACGGTGACGTCACGAACCTGAATGGCGGTCTGAGTCTGTAGCTCCGGAGTGCCTAGCGCTAACATTGCAGAGAATCGAGCACCATCCGCCCTTACAAGCGCCCAGTCGACGACATTGTTGCCCCATAACATCCTGGCTATGGCATCCAAGCGCAAGGGCCCAGATTTGCGGCAGTTTTCATACGCCAAGGGGAAAGATGAGGAGGGATCGACTGAGAGCCATGCTACCCAGGCCGCGAGCGCTGATGCGATGGAGGAGGACGAGCGCTCCGATTCGGAGCAGGGACCGCGAGAATCAGCAATGCCCACCCGGGATGAATTCCGCCGATGGTTCCAAGATCTCCGCCAGACATGAAGGCTAATAAACGGGAGATGCTGGAGAAAATGGCGGAACTGAGAGAGGATATGGCGGACATAGGGCGCCGGGTGGACGAATGCGATATACGTCTGGAGGGCCAGGAAATGCGCCTAGTTAAGCTACAGGAACAGGAGGAATCTCTCAGTCAAAGCTATGCTGAAGTCACCGCAAAAATGGAGGATTTGGAGAACAGGAATCGCAGATGCAATCTGCGATTCCGGGGCGTACCAGAGACAGAATTGTATACAGACTGCGAGGCGGTGGTGCGCTCCTTATGCCAATTCTTCCTAGCGCAAGAGCCATCGGGGGATACGATGGAACTCATACCGGAGATCGCGATTGAAAGGGCGCATCGTACCCTGGGTCCCCGTGGTAACAACCAGCCCAGAGACATAATAGCTTGCTTTTTGAGATTTCCTATTAAGGAAAAGATTCTCTCAGTGGCGCGAAAACAGCAATCCTGGCAGTGGGAGTCCCATCAGATAGCAGTGTTCGCAGATATTTCTTCAATCACCCTAAAAAAACGGCAGGAATATCAGCCTGTCACGTCAGTGATGAGACGGGAGAAGCTTCGATACCGCTGGCTATTTCCGTCAGGCATAGCAGTAACCATCCAGGGCGTCACATCTAAGGCCCTGAATGTCTCAGAAGCGGCGGCCATCTTGACGACCGCTGGCTTCCCGGTCAAGGTTCCCGCCCCACAGCCGCAGCGAGAGAGGTTGGAGATAAGAAGATGGCAGCGTGTAGACAACGGTGGACGGCGGCTGAGACGGAACGTCAGTGGACAGCAATTGGAGGCTGGAGAGAAGCGTGGAGGCACCTGAAGGGGCTCTCTCCGGTTGTTGTGACTGGCTGAGTACTTCTGCATGAGTATGTTGGGGAATGTGTCTAGAGGGCATAGATGCACATTGTTGGAGATGACCCCACTTATTTCTAGTGTTCCTATGGTATCGACGGGATACGAGTTGCACCGGGGGACGCGTTCTTTTACTTTAATTCATGTTTGGTTATAAACTGCTCAGTTCTCAAAGGACGTACGAGGGAAGGCATTGGAGCGGCAGCGGGCCACCACAGGGATTTCACTGGTCTCATCTGCTTCGGCAGAGGCGTCATATGGTTATGGCGCGCATATTTCAGGGGGGTGGGAGGGAGGGAGAGGGAGCGGGGGATGGGGAGTGCGTGGACAAAAGGGATGACTGTGATTTATGGCAAATACATGCTAATTTCAGAATATGGGGAACTGTAGTGTGTGGGATTGGGGAGAGGATGTGTATTTGGGTACTGGAGGGCTCAATGAATTCAATGATGTGTATGTATGTTTCTCATGAGCTACTAATATCCAGCACGCACTTAGCATAATGGCGTTACATTTGCTTTCTCTTAATGTCAAGGGGCTGCACACCCCACGGAAAAGGCATTTGCTGCGTCATGATATTCAGTCCCTAGGCGCCAAGATCATATGCCTACAAGAGACACATCTAACCAAAAGATACGAACATCTGCTCCACTGGCCGGAATTCCCCTACAGAGTTTTCTCAGCGGCCAGACCGAAGGCAAAGTATACGGGAGTCTGTATACTTTTTGGCCGGGGGGAGGATTATGTTATCCGCAAACAGATAGGGGATGTAAATGGGAGATATGTGCTGGTCTGTTTCGACTATCAGGGGACCACCTATACCTTACTGAATATATACGCACCAAACGACCACCAGAAGGATTTCTATACACAGCTAGATGGAGTTCTGGAAAACGAAGGAGAGGGACAAATAATAGTCGTGGGAGATTTTAATATGACTATAGACCCCCATAAAGACAACTCCAAAGGGGCACAGGAAGGGTCCCGCCCTCACAGACTGAGACTAAAGTCTTTGATAGATAAGTGGAATCTGGTAGATCCTTGGAGACAGCAGAACCCCACAGGCAGGGACTATACGTTTTTCTCGGCCTCCCACCACACTTATTCCCGTATAGATTTCTTTTTGCTGGATAGACTGCTGGTGGATAGAATTGGGGACGTAGAGATACAAACTATTACATGGTCTGATCACGCTTCCATAACCTTAAAGCTTCGAGGAAAGCATGAAACCACAGGCATTAAATCCTGGAAACTGAATGACACCTTATTGAGGGACGAAGGTTTCCGCCAACAGCTAATTACTGATATTCAGGAGTATGTCACTCATAATAAAGGGGCGCCCATACTGATTTGGGACTGCCTTAAGGCGGTACTGAGGGGCAAATGTATATCACAGGGAGCCCACGTGAAACGTACTAAGTTAGCGCATAAACAGCAGCTTCTCCAGAAAATTGAGCGTCTAGCTGGGGAACACAAAAGTACGCAATCGAGAACAATTTATGCCTCTTTACAACAGGCTCGAGGGGAACTGAACCTGTTAGCCTCCGCAGAGTTGTCGGATAGACTAAAAATGCTGAATTTAGAACGATATGCTTGGGGCAACAGGGCTGGGAAATTATTGGCCAGGTTTTTAAAGCGCAGGCAAACACAGAATCAAATTTTAGGGATCCGGGCTGCAGGCGGTGACCTGCTGACCTCCCCTCCAGATATTCGCAAGAGGTTTCAGGAATTTTACGGTGCCTTATACTCCACCGACACCCAAATTGAGGACGCCCAGATTCAGGGATACCTTAGTAATGTTACACTTCCAGTCTTGACGTCGGAGGAACAGAATAGGCTGGATAGCGAGATCTCACCCCTGGAAATACAGTGGGCTATAAAGGACCTCAAGGCTAACAAGGCTCCGGGCCTAGATGGCTATACCCCTCTGTTTTACAAAACGTTCTCGGCTTCTTTGGTCCCCTTGCTTCAAGATTTATTTCACGCCTTACGAGAGGGTGATCCTCTGAGATCGGGGTCTAATGAGGCTGGCATTACCATTCTTGGGAAACCTGGCAGAGATCCTACTCATTGTGGATCTTACAGGCCCATATCCCTCCTCAATATCGACCTTAAAATTCTAGCTAAAATCCTGGCGAATCGGATGAATAGTGTTATGGGGAAGCTAGTACACACAGATCAAGCCGGGTTCATACCTGGGAGAATGGCGGCGGATAACATCCGTAAAATTGTGGATTTAATTGGGTGGGCTAGAAGGGAGGGCGAGCCGATGGTATTACTCTCGGTCGATGCGGAGAAGGCCTTCGACATGGTGCATTGGCAGTTTTTATTCCAGACTTTGAGGGCCATGAATTTTGGGGATAAATTCTTAACCTGGTTGGGGCTTCTGTACACTAATCCTACGGCTCGCGTAAAGGTCAATGGCATTTACTCTGACGCATTTCATATTCAGAGGGGAACACGACAGGGATGCCCCCTGTCCCCATTACTATTTGCCCTGTTTCTGGAGCCGCTGGCCATCACGGTTCGAAATACACCACAGATACGAGGGGTAGAGGTGGGGGAAGCATCCTACAAGATGTCCATGTTTGCGGACGACATTTTATTTACCCTGACAACCCCGTCAATGTCTTTGAAAGGAGCCTTGGAAGCCTTGGGGAATTTTGGGGCGGTTTCTGGATTCAAACTCAACATAGATAAGTCTGAGATACTTAATGTTACTTTAACTAGCTCGGAGCTATCGGATCTTAAACAGCAGTTTCAGTTCCGTTGGGCGTCCTCTAAAATAAAATATTTAGGAGTCTATATTAGCAAGGACCCAGCAGAGTTATATCAACTGAACTACCCACCCCTTGTTCGTAAAATTTTTTCGGATTTAGATCGCTGGTCTGAACTCTACCTTTCTTGGACAGGGAGAATAGCCTCGGTCAAAATGAATATTCTTCCACGGCTTGGCTATTTATTCCAGGCGCTTCCTATCCATATTCCTGATGTTATAGTAAATGGGTGGCAGAAACGTATTTTCTCATATATCTGGAAGCGAAGACCTCCGACGGTTGCCAGAGCAGTCCTGTATAGACCTAGGACACGGGGCGGATTGGGAGTTCCCAACTTGAGGCGGTATCTAGTGGCGTCCCAGCTTAGGGCTCTCTTTGATTGGCACAGGTTAAAGGAGCAGAAACAATGGGTGGTCATTGAAAAATCGTTGGCTGGAGTATCCTCCCTCAGTTCCTTGATTTGGCAACCTAAGAGAACACGCCCCGCTTTGGTCCATGCTACCGCGTCGACTGTTCATACGCTTATGGTTTGGGACCGGTGGAAGGCACAGTTGGCGGGAGATAGACGGTATTACTATAGCTCCAGTTTTCAAACGAATTCTAGATTCCCACAGGGCATGACATCTAAAACCTTTGGAGATTGGCTTAAAAAGGGAATTAAGAACTTCGGCCGATTGTGGGGACTTGACGGGATGATCCCATACACCTCCCTACAGGCGGCTTATGACCTACCATCGGGAGATATATTTCAATATTTACAAATTAGACACTTTTTTCAAGTGGAAAAGGTGGGGGGGGGATCTAATCCTCGGCAAGACGCAATTTGAGGCTTGGTGTGATCAGGCAGACACCTTGAGGAAAGCTATCTCGCAGGTTTATAATTACCTTAATAAGGACCCCGTGGTTAAACCAGCGTATCAGCAGGCTTGGGAGAGGGATTTGCACAGATCCCTGTCGGATGAGACGTGGGATCAGATATTTTCTTGCACGAAACGGGGTCTCCCCTATTCGCAGCTGATAGAGAACAGGTACAAAGTATTATTACGTTGGTATTATACCCCATCTAGACTACATAAGTTTAAGGCAACCTATGACGACCGATGTTGGAAGGGGTGCGGGGAAGAAGGTACGTTCTATCATATGTGGTGGACATGCCCTTATCTAGTCAAATTCTGGGATGAATTGGCCCTACTCATCCGAGCAATTCTCGGGACCGCGATAGTCCTTCAACCAGAGCAGGTGTTATTGAATCTTCCGTTTGAGTTGTCACTACTACAGGGAAAACTCATTAACTATATCGTGTCTGCTGCCAAATGTCAGGTAGCCCTGGAATGGAGGTTGCCTGGTCCTATAGCCTTTGGGAAAATTCATAACAGATTGCGCACTCTCAGTTTGTTACACGACAGCGTCAACACTTTTCGAGAATGTGAAGTAGCTTCATCTCGGAGGGTATGGCAGCCATATAGAGATTGGCAAGCACGACAACATTCATAGATTCCTCATCCTCATCACAATTGTACCGCAGTTTTTATTAATTAATGCTTTCCATATACACAGTCTACTCTTACTATTACTATTACTTATTAAGCACCTGGGGGATTGGGAGGGAGGGGGGGAGGGAGGGATATTGAAAGGCAAGTGTGTTGGTGTGCGAAGGTCCATGAGTTGAGCGCTAGATTGTTTTGTTACCTTACCATTATTGTATCTTGTTGACTTGTTAATGCCAAAGCTGTATTTATTAATGCACACTTTCAATAAAAATTTCAATTATAAAAAAAAAAGAAGGCCCGTAGGCCACACACACACACAGAAGGCCCGTAGGCCACACACCGTAAGCAGGGCAAGGCAGGTCAGAAGGCCCGTAGGCCACACACACACAGAAGGCCCGTAGGCCACACACCGTAAGCAGGGCAAGGCAGAGAAGGCCCGTAGGCCACACATACACACCGAAGGCCCGTAGGCCACACACCGTAAGCAGGGCAAGGCAGGTCAGAAGGCCCGTAGGCCACACACACACAGAAGGCCTGTAGGCCACACAAGGCAAGGAAAGACAAGGCAAGGAATAAGGCCCGAAGGCCGCGCAAGGCAAGGCAAGGCAAGGCAAGGAAAGGAATAAGGCCCAAAGGCCGCGCAAGGCAAGGCAAGGAATAAGGCCCGAAGGCCGCGCAAGGCAAGGCAAGGCAAGGAATAAGGCCCGAAGGCCGCACAAGGCAAGGCAAGGCAAGGAATAAGGCTCGAAGGCCGCGCAAGGCAAGGGAAGGTCCGGGGACCAAATGCACAGCAAGCAAGGAAGGCTAGAGCAGGGAGCCCAGGCGAGCTCGATGCCGAAGCCCTGAGGGAACTGTCAGGCAGGGTTATAAGGGACAGCCCAGAACATAGAGAGGAGAAGGGAGATGGACTGGGCCTGTCAGGAGATCCAGCTCTAGAGGGACCCCCTCTAGAGCTGGAGGCGGTTGCACAGCAGCCATAGCCGTAACAGTACCCCCCCTCAAGGCCTCCCCCTCCTCCTGGATCCCATCTGTGCAGGAGGTAATCAATAATAACGTGAGACCACTCCGGGGGTGATGCGGCAGGTTCAACTCCTTCCCGAGGCAGTAAGGCAGTCCATAACCCCACCTGGGGTGATAAGGCAGACACAACCCCAACCTGGGGCAGCAAAATAGTCCATAACCCCTCCTGGGACAAGGCGGCAGGGTTAGACCCCTCCTGGGGTAGCAGAGGCGATGCAGATTTCCATAACCCCTCCTGGGGTGACAAGGGGAACACAAACCCCACCTGTGGCAGAGAAATAGTCCGTAACCCTTCTTGAGGCGACAGAAGGGCCGGTCCGGACCCTTCCAAGGTCGGCATCAGGACTGGTACAGACCCCTCCAAGGGCGGCAGCTGGACCAGTACAGCAGGCTCAGATAGTTGAGTAACAAAGTCAGTTGGCAGGCCCGGTTCGGACCCCTCCGGGGGCGGCAGCAGGACCGGTACGGACCCCTCCAGGGGCGGCAGCAAGACCGGTACGGACCCCTCCCGGGGAGGCAGCAAGACCGGTACGGACCCTTCCCGTGGCGGCAGCTGGGCCGGTACGGACCCCTCCAGGGGCGGCAGCTGGGCCGGTACAGCAGGCTCAGATAGTTGAGTAACAAAGTCAGTTGGCGGGCCCGGTTCGGACCCCTCCGGGGGCAGCAGCAGGACCGGTACGGACCCCTCCAGGGGCAGCAGCAGGACTGGTACGGACTCCTCTCGGGGAGGCAGCTGGACCAGTACGGACCCTTCCAGGGGCAGCAGCTGGACCGGTACAGCAGGCTCAGATAGTTGAGTAACAAAGTCTGTTGGCAGGCCTGGTTCGGACCCCTCCGGGGGCGGCAGCAGGACCGGTATGGACCCCTCCAGGGATGGCAGCAGGACCGGTTCAGCAGACTCAGATGGCTGAGTCAGGAAGTCTGTCAATAGGACTGTTTTGGACCCCTCCGGGGACGGCAGCAGGCCCGGTTCGGACCCCTCCAGGGACGGCAGCAGGACCGGCTCGAGCCCTTCCGGGGGTGGCAGCAGGACCGGCTCGGACCCCTCCGAGGGCGGCAGCAGGACCGGCTCGGACCCCTCCAGGGGCGGCAGCAGGACCGATTCGAGCCCCTCCAGGGGCGGCAGCAGGACCAGATCAGCAGGCTCAGATGGCTGAGTCAGAAAGTCTGTCAGTAGGACCGGTTCGGACCCCTCCAGGGGTGGCAGCAGGACCGGTTCGAGCCCCTCCAGGGGCGGCAGTAGGACCGGTTCGAGCCCCTCCAGGGGCGGCAGCAGGACCGGATCAGCAGGCTCAGATGGCTGAGTCAAAAAGTCTGTCAGCAGGACCGGTGCAGACCCCTCCGAGGACGGCAGCAGGGCCGGTTCGGACCCCTCCGAGGACGGCAGCAGGGCCGGTTCAGCAGGCTCAGATGGCTGAGTCAGAAAGTCTGTCAGTAGGACCGGTTCGGACCCCTCCAGGGGCGGCAGCAGGACTGGTTCGAGCCCCTCCAGGGGCGGCAGCAAGGCCGGTTCGGACCCCTCCGGGGATGACAGCAGGACCGGTTCAGCAGACTCAGGCTCTTCTCAGGGTAGTGCAGGAGACTCGGACCCCTCTTGGGGTGAAACAGCAGGCCCAGACTCTTCTTGGGGTTGTGCAGCAGGTTCAGATGGCAGAGTAGCAAGGTTAGAAGTAGTGTGCATGAAAGACACAGATTGTACTGCCGTGGGCTTGATACCTCGAGCCAAAGTCTGACGCTCCTGATTTTGTTTCTGGAGGAGCAGTTTAGAGAAGGCACAGGCAGTTCTAGGACGTCTAGGGAAGGTGCTCGTTAGTGTCCACTTGGCAGCTGTGGGAAGCAGAGCCCTGCTAGAGTTAATTACTTCCCTCTGCTTCTGTTTCTGGTGCTCTAGCGTGGAAGTTATCGAAGGCTTCTTAACCCGGTGAGTTCTGAGATTTTCAGAGCAAGTTTTTTCCAAAGTGTCCAGAGATGAAGTACTAGAATGCTTAATCCATAAACTGTTACATGAAATAATGTTGTTAACTGGGCCAGAAGCTGAACGCATGGTAGTAGAGCTGACTGTTCTCCCTAATGAAGCAGCTGGTCCTGTAGCTGAACAACAGGGGCACGGTTTGCCTGGTGGTAATAGGCTGGGAATACATGAACATTTCCACCATCCTGGCTTTGGAGTAGAACAGTTTAAACACTCTTGGTAGACAGAGACATTTCTCTTATTGCAGTTACTGCATGTCCAGTGTT
This sequence comes from Rhinatrema bivittatum, assembly GCF_901001135.1. NCBI lineage: Eukaryota > Metazoa > Chordata > Amphibia > Gymnophiona > Rhinatrematidae > Rhinatrema > Rhinatrema bivittatum. Next base: position 315,836,603 of record NC_042618.1, on the reverse strand, counting down.
CCTGACCAGCAAGTTGACAGGCTAGGCAGTTCTGATAGCTTGGGTAATTCAAGGTCTGACAGGAATTGCAGGTATAAAACTTTGAAGAAGGAGGCATCTTGTAATAGTGAAAAAGTTGACTCACCAGTTTAGCACACAGACCTATCTCTTCCCCTGGAAATTGGTGGCTTCGGCATACTGTTACGCTTGGGCTCCGGTCAGGAGTCGTAAACACCACCCAGCAGGGTGGCTCCAGGTGGAGAGAGACAGGAATGGCTAGAAACAGTGTCTGGTTCCAGGCTGGGTCAGGGCAGGCAGCGAGTAGCAGTGTCTGGGTCCAGGCTGGGTCAGGGCAGGCGGCAAGTAGCAGTGTCTGGGTCCAGGCTGGGTCAGGGCAGGCGGCAAGTAGCAGTGTCTGGGTTCAGGCTGGGTCAGGGCAGGCGGCAAGTAGCAGTGTCTGGGTCTAGGCTGGGTCAGGGCAGGCGGCAAGTAGCAGTGTCTGGGTTCAGGCTGGGTCAGGGCAAGGCAGGTCAGAAGGCCCGTAGGCCACACACACACAGAAGGCCCGTAGGCCACACACAGTAAGCAGGGCAAGGCAGGTCAGAAGGCCCGTAGGCCACACACACACAGAAGGCCCGTAGGCCACACACAGTAAGCAGGGCAAGGCAGGTCAGAAGGCCCGTAGGCCACACACACACAGAAGGCCCGTAGGCCACACACCGTAAGCAGGGCAAGGCAGGTCAGAAGGCCCGTAGGCCACACACACACAGAAGGCCCGTAGGCCACACACCGTAAGCAGGGCAAGGCAGAGAAGGCCCGTAGGCCACACACACACACCGAAGGCCCGTAGGCCACACACCGTAAGCAGGGCAAGGCAGAGAAGGCCCGTAGGCCACACACACACAGAAGGCCCGTAGGCCACACACCGTAAGCAGGGCAAGGCAGAGAAGGCCCGTAGGCCACACACACACACCGAAGGCCCGTAGGCCACACACCGTAAGCAGGGCAAGGCAGAGAAGGCCCGTAGGCCACACACACACAGAAGGCCCGTAGGCCACACACCGTAAGCAGGGCAAGGCAGAGAAGGCCCGTAGGCCACACACACACACCGAAGACCCATAGGCCACACACCGTAAGCAGGGCAAGGCAGGTCAGAAGGCCCGTAGGCCACACACACACAGAAGGCCTGTAGGCCACACAAGGCAAGGCAAGACAAGGCAAGGAATAAGGCCCGAAGCCCGCGCAAGGCAAGGCAAGGCAAGGAATAAGGCCCGAAGCCCGCGCAAGGCAAGGCAAGGCAAGGCAAGGAATAAGGCCCGAAGGCCGCGCAAGGCAAGGGAAGGTCCGGGGACCAAATGCACAGCAAGCAAGGAAGGCTAGAGCAGGGAGCCCAGGCGAGCTCGATGCCGAAGCCCTGAGGGAACTGTCAGGCAGGGTTATAAGGGACAGCCCAGAACATAGAGAGGAGAAGGGAGATGGACTGGGCCTGTCAGGAGATCCAGCTCTAGAGGGACCCCTGGTGGTGAAGCGGTTGCACAGCAGCCATAGCCGTAACACCTGTGGCAGTCACCTTGTTAGGCATCCCTCCACAGTATGCCAAGTTTGCCAAAACCGAGTCTCTACCTCCTTACAGGGAATATGATTGTACAATCGAGCTGTTACCTGGTGCAGAACCCCCTCATGGCAGGGTATATCCACTGTCACTCCCAGAATCAAAGGCGATGTCTGAGGACATCCGAGAAAACCTTGATAGGGGATTAATCCGTCACTCTACCTCTTCAGCCGGCATGGGCTTCTTCTTCATTCCCAAGAAGGAGGGGTCGCTTTTGCCACTGTATCGACTACCGTAGCTTAAACTACCAAAAAGGATGGCTATCCTCTGTCTTTAATTGCAGAACTTTTCAATTGTCTGCAGGGAGTGAATATATTCACCAAGCTGGACCTCCAGGGGGCTGATGATGAATGGAAAACAGCGTTCAATATGTGAGATTGGCATTACGAGTATCTTGTGATGCCCTTTGGGCTATGTAACACCCTGGCACTTTCCAGAAAATGATGAACGAAATCTTCATGGATCTTCTTTATGTCTGTGTTGTGGTGTACCTCGATGACATCCTCATCTTTTCCAAGGATCTCACTTCGCATCACCAGGATGTTCGACAAGTACTTCACCATCTCCGTGACAACCAGTTTTCTTTATTTATTTAAAAGAATTTATATCCCATACCAATCAAGGTTTGGGGCAGGTTACAACAAAGCATTCATAATATTTAAACATAAATAAAACAATCCAATAAAAATAAGAAACACATAAAACAAGTGATGTCATAAATAAAACATAAAAACATAAAAATATGAGGATTTTCTGTAATTTGAAAAGAGATTCATTGCTAGTGTATAGTTCTGGAAATGCTTGATTAAATAGGTAGTATTTTAAAGCTGGAAAGTGTCTATTTGAAAAAGAGAGCCTTCCCTTCCTAGAGTATATTGTCTCCAATAACGGCTTCAACATGGAACCGGACAAGCTCTAAAGTATCATAGATTGGCCCTGACCTAATGGGTTACAGGCCCTACAAAGATTCCTTGGCTTCACCAACTATTACAGACACTTCATAACTAACTACGCCAAGATTGCCGCTCCTCTCACCATCCTGATTTGAAAAGGGGCTATCGCCAAGCTCTGGCCACCTGAAGCCATAATAGCTCTCCAAAACCTGAAGGATCCTTTCTTCAGAAACCATGTCTCCGGCACCCAGACCCTACACGTCCCTTTATCGTCAAGGTGGATGTCTCTTCCGAGGGAGTAGGGGCCATCTTGAGCTAGTACTTCTCCAAGAGCATTCCCTACCCATGCTCCTTTTTCGAAAAAATACTTTCCAACTGAAAAAAATTATGGGATCGGTGATATAGAATGCCTGGTGATCAAGCTTGCGCTAGAGGAATGCTGACAATGTCTAGAGGGTGCACAACACTATATAACCATATGCACTGATCATAAAAATTTGGAGTATCTCCATCAAGCCCAACATTTAAACTCTCGACAGGCCCACTGGTCCCGCTTTTTTGCCCGTTTTGATTTTGAACTGAAATATTGGCCTGCACTCAAGAATGCCAGGGCAGATGCACTTTTCCGCTCCTCTCAGGCACATTATTGACCCAGCTAGGCTCCTCTTGATACATGACTGTCCCACCAGGGAAGGCGGTCATTCCACGCAGACTCAGAGAAAAGGTACTAAGATGATCCCACAACTCCTGAGTCGCAGGTCACCCTGGCCAGACTCGGACTCTCACCCTTCTTCAACAGTATTATTGGTGGCCACAGATACAAGATAGCCAAGCTTACGTGGACTCCTGCCTCATCTGGTTCGCAGCAGAAACTCTTGTTGGGATGATCTTGGGGGCTGTTACAGTTGTTGACAGCCCCCAAGGAACTCTGCACCCATTTGTCCACTGATTTCATAGTGAACCTCCCTCTCTTTAATGGCTGCACTATTTCTCTAAGATGGCTTACTTCATTCCACTTCCTGGATTTTCCTTGGCACCCAAGATAGCCCACCTGTTCAGGCACCAAGTGTTCCGTCTACATTGTCTGCCTAAAAATATCATTTCAAATCAAGGAACTCAATTTACAGCCAGATATTGGTGCTCCTTGTGTAGGAAGTTCAGAGTTTCCATGGTCTTAACGACAGCATACCACCCCCAGGGAAACGGGCAATCCAAAGAGACCAACTGTACCCTCAAGATGTTTTTGAGAGCATACGCAAATGAAAAACAGAATAGTTGGGTGTCTCTCCTGCCTTGGGCAGGGTTTTCTCACAACTCACACACCTGGATGGCCACAGGCTCCTTATCCTTCCAAATAGTCTATGGAAGGCTTCTGCTACCCCCTCTACCTTTTCCTTTAACTATCCCTTCGCTGGAGGTCCAGCTGACCACCCAGGAGCTCCAAGATCTTTGGACTTGCACTCATGAGATGCTCCAAAGAGTGGCTCTAAAGGCTAAGAGGTTCACTGACATTTATCAGAGGCCCGTTCCTCAGTTTAAACTGGGCGAAAAGACATGGCTGAGTACACGCTATATCAGACTCCAAGTTTCCTCCATGAGCCATTTCCTGTCATCCAACAACTGGGTCCAGTAACATACCAGCTATGGTTGCCCGCTTCATTGGAAGTCCATAACATTTTTCATGTTTCATTGCTGAAACCCCTAGTTCTCTCCTAGCCCTCCCAGAAACCTCCAGATCCTCAAGACATCATCTCAGAAGAGAAGGCTACCTATCAGGTAAAAGAGATGATGCAGCAAGTGTTGGGAGTATCTTATCTCTTGGCAAGGATATGGACCAGAGGAAAACACATGGGAGCTTGCCTCCAATATCCTAGATAAGAGTCTCCTGAGAGAATTCCATGCCACTCACCCCAAGAAACTTGAACCCTCAGGGGGAGGTTTAAGGGAGGGGGTACTGTTGCCTTCAGCGGTCCACGGTCCCATCCTGTGGACTGCCACTCTCACCTTCAGCCCCAGACCCAAGCCGGTTTCCCGGTTCCCACAGACACCAGGGTAGACCTCCCAACACGCTGGCTACAACCTGCCATGAGCCACCAGCCTTCCCCGCTCCAGGTAGTTTGGAAGTTGCTCCTCCTTGTCGGCGTGGCAGACTGCCATGCTCAGCCAGCCTCCAATGCCGCCTCTGGCCCAGGCCTTCCTATGCACACACACATGTTGATCCTGTCCCCTTTAAAGGGCCAGGAGCGGGAAGCCATGGCTGTCACTGCCTGAGGACGTCACCTGGACTCCACTATTTAAAGCAGGCTTAATGCCTCAGCAATAGGGTGACTCTATTTGGAGTAGTGCTTTGCCTCTGCATTCCTGATTCTTGTTTTGATCCTCGCTTCCTGGGTCCTGTTTCTGCTGTGTGTTCCTAAACTCCTGTGCCCTAGTCCTGGTCCCTGATAGTCTAGTTTGTCTTCTGTCTTCTCATCTTCATGGTCAACCTCCTCTTCACCTGTCTTCAGTGTCTCGTCCTGCTCCTGTGGTTCCTCGTTCTCCCCTTCTTTATCTCATTTATATTGGACTCCTGGCTTTGTGTTCGGTTTGAACCTCGATGCTGCTTGATCTCCACCTGCCCCTGATCATGGCCTGCTTCTGCTTCTGATTGTATTCTGCCTGCCCCGACCATTGCATGGACCATGACACTGCTAGAACAGTGTTTGCCTCTGACCACAGCCTGAACCTGACCCTGGTGATTGCTGCCTGCCCCGACCGCTGCTTGTCCGACTTCGCTTCCTTCTTCATGCTAACCTGCAATTACTTATAGAAACATAGAAATGACGGCAGAAGACCAAACGGCCCATCCAGTCTGCCCAGCAAGCTTCACACATTTTTTTTTCTCATACTTATCTGTTTCTCTTAGCTCTTTGGTTCTATTTCCCTTCCACCCCCGCCATTAATGTAGAGAGCAGTGATGGAGCTGCATCCAAGTGAAATATCAAGCTTGATTAGTTAGGGGTAGTAGGGGTAGTAACCGCCGCAATAAGCAAGCTACATCCATGCTTATTTGTTTTACCCAGACTATGTTATTCAGCCCTTATTGGTTGTTTTTCTTCTCCCCTGCCGTTGAAGCAGAGAGCTATGAATCTTCACCTCCACAGAGGCCCGCACCGAAGACCAGCTGGTCCGGGTACCTGAGGGCTCAACCTAAGGGGAACGTGGGCTTATATTGGCGAAGTTCCAGCCGGCTCCGCCTGACGACGGTGGGGACCTGCAGGGTTCCTCCCTGTGGGTTGCTCCAACTCTCCCATGCCCGAAGGGTCCACATCAGCAATATATTCATTGTGGACTGGCTAGGGGCTCTCTAGGACTGGGTTGGGTACATGGGTCTAGACGCTCTATTTTCCAGCTCAAAAAAGTCTTTCAGTGCTGTGTTCATTTTTTTCTCATCAAGAATAGTAGAAGCATCTGGTCTCAGACAATTTGTTGGCAGCATGCTGGTAAAACAAGTTATTGAAGAATCCAGACAGACAGCCTTGAAAACTAGGAGTGGAATACACATAAAAGAATAATTGTAATCCAGAGTTCCAACATCGTGACAAACATGTCAAATCCTCCTTTTTTTTTTAGGTGTTTGTTACCAAAGGGGAAAAAAGCCTTATGGGCAGGTCATGTCCTGTCTGTCTATAACCTAGAATCAGTAGAGAAACCAGTGAACAGTTTTGGATGAAATTTAATATTTGAGAACTATAGACAAAGAGTAGTCAAAAATATAGTTTAAAACTATGCCTCTGTTTTTCCTATCCTTTGGTCAAAAGAGGCAGACAGTTTCTATGAAGCTTTACTGACAAAAGCCAAAGTACTTATGTACTTGTGGCATTGTTGATTACATAGTTGGTATCTAAGAGAGACAATGTACACAGTGAGAGGAGTGAAAACCCTGAGAGAGTGGGAAGAGTGAGGGGAAGTCAATGGGGAGAGTGAGACAGAGATGGAGAATTGAGGCGAGAAGGGGACAGTAAGGGGAAGAGGATATGAATATGGGAAAGGGGAAGGGGAAGGAGAAGAGGTGAGAAAGGAATGCACCAGAATAAGAAAGGGAGAAAGACAGGGATTCATGGTAAGGTAGGTTGGGAGGTGTGCACCCATCAGAGAAGGTCACCAGGAAAGATCTACACTCACCAAGTTCTCCTGCCATTCACAACCTTTGAAAAAAATTCTTAAAGGATAAAAGCAGAAGAACATGTTCAGTGCATTTTGTTCTTGGTGAGTAAATGCCGGAGGTAAAGAGCACCTTCTGCTTTGGGATGCCTTCTTGAAGTGAAAAGTTAATTGTAAGGTAAAGTAATGCTTTAGAATATACCTTTCCATTTGAAACTGGTGATGCAAGTACCATAATATTTATTTATTCATTTTGCAAATGTATATCCTGCTTGCCCATGAAGTTCAAAGCGGATACCAAATAATATATCAGGATGAGATTGTCAGAAACCTAGGACTGGCCTAAAATCTCCTTCCTTGTAATAGATCACTTAGTGCTTTAACCTGCTTAGTTTTCTGTTCCACTTTCCGTTTACAGTTTGCTGACTTTTAAGGTTGGCAAGGCCTTTCAATTTCTCTCTCCCCACTTCTCTCTCTTTCACCTTTCTGACTCTTCCTCAATCCAGTCTGCTTCTCTACTCTTTCTTTCTCATACTTCCCCTCCTAAGCTCTGTCTTCCCATTTTATCTGCTACCCTTTCCTTTCTCACACCTCCCTGTCATCTACCTACACAGCCACCCGCTCTCCTCAACCAGGCCAGCACACTAAAACTGAAATGAAATAAAACAAATCTGAAATGAAATGCAATGAACTGCCCCCTTTACCCTCTACCAACCAAACACTAGAAAACTATGGTGCCAAATTCTAAGGAGTTGCTATACATACAGTGGTAGGTCCCAAATCAGTCTATTGAACTCACAGTCAGCCAGGTTTTCAAGATGTCCACAATGAATATGCATGAGATAAATTTGTGAATATTTGGTCTCCAGTGCATGCCAATATATCTCATTGTAGATTTCCTGAAAACTTGACTGGCTTTGGGGTCAATAGGACAGGTTTGGGAACCAATGTTAGTCTATTCACTGTATCCAACCATCATCATATTTTTAACTCAAATTTGTATGACACTGTGGTCCCATCCTGATTTTTCTGATCCTCCTTCCAATGGCAGTTAGGAAGCTGGAAATTTAAGTGATATCTCAAAGTGACATGGGTGAGGTGGCCAGCACTGTACCTTTGAAAAGCTGAATTGCTGAGACAGGCCCAATAGATGTGCAGAGTGCCATATCTCATGTACGGTTATCACCTTTCAAGAAATGAAAACAGCCTCTGCATACAATATTATTGACCACTTCCAAGGTCTGAGGATGAAGGTGGGTGGAGTGGTCATTTTTTTTCTGTAAAGTACACTCTCTCATCAGCATCTGCAGATAATCTGCTCACAAAAATGTGTGTGAAAATAGCTGGTTTACTTCAGAGCAGCACGTCAATAATAATGCTAGAAGGAACCCAAGACAGCAGGGCAAAGTGAATTGAACTAGAGCAGCACAGTAATACACTGGGAGCACTTATCAGGTTCACCAGGACCTCTAACTATGGCTGACTGCCCATCCAAATCACTGTAAAACAGAATTCTATAATATTATTTAGCTTTTTAGTAGGTAAATATATAGGTCAAAACTGTGATATGTTAAAGTGCATTTGTTGTATATACATGTGATGACCCAGCTTTGCCTGTCACTAAGGTCGTTCCCTATATATTTCATCTAAAGAGGGGCTTTGCATTTTTGAGTCCTCCCCTTGCTTTAGCCTCATCTTTTTGTGAATTGTGGCTGAGGGATATAAAGTGCCCTGTGAGCAGGCTCGGAGTCAGAGGGACAGAGATTCAGTAAGAATAAAGGAGCTTGAGATTATCCCTGGGTCTCAGGAAAGGAGATTTTTGTGGAAATAATTGAAGTTTTGGAATTAAATCAATCAGTTACTTGAGAAAAGGGCAAACCCCCAGTATCTCGATGGGCTGGGTTCTTCATCATATACCTTTTTGACCAGTTAACCACAGAGGTTGGAGATAGCGGACATGCTGAGTTTTGTAGTTTTTGGACTTCGAGATTTTTACAAAGACTGCTATTTGATTTGAAATCTATTTTTTGGACAAAACGATTTTCACCTCTCCAGCCCTTACTTTATGCTGCAGCTTAAAGAGACTACCCTACCCTCTAAGGAGAAGGGGTCCCTTGGAGTTGAACACTGGTTCGGTTGGGGATAAATCTCCTTTTTTCTGATTATGATTTTTTTTCTGATGCTGTTTTGATTTTGCCATATTGGTTTGGACTTTGTTTTTCTCAAACTGTAAATAAACTTTGAATTTGAACACCATTCTCGGAGTCTGTGTTTCTTTCGGTTACTTGGACTACTCTGGTGAAACTGGTTACCAGCTGAGAATACCCCTGACCAGGGCTATCAACGCTGAGAGTGGGTAAGAAGTAGGAAGATACCCCCACAACAGCACTTAAGGCCCAAGAGGTTATCCTTGAGCCTGCCAGATGAAACCCAGCTTTATGTAGCTCTCTTGTTCCAGCCAACCAACCAACTGGGGAACCCACTACATACACGTAAGGCCTGATTTTAAAAAGGACGCGCATGTAAAAAAGGGGGTTACACCCGCAGCTGGGCCTTGCAAGTGCCATGCGCATTTTAGAACCGGCCCGGCCACACACGTAACCCCCATTACATGCAGAAGTGCCAGGCCCTGCAAAAGGGGTGGGCCGTAGGCGTGGGCTGGGTGGGGAGGAGCGGGGGACAGGGGGTGGGCTGGGACAGCTTTCTCTCCTTTCAACCCTGTATGTAACAGTGACAAAAGCAGTTTGAATTCAAATGTACTGTATTCTGAATGTAGTGCATTCTGGACTTCATAGAAATTGTGAAGAATTTGTCCATCTTAAACAGGTTGATATCAAGAATAATGAGGAAAAATTTGTACAGCTCTTCATTGCCAGACTAAAAGTGCAGAAAAATGTATATAATATGTTTGAGTGTCATAAGAACAGATACTTACCACATTCAGAAAAGTGTTCTAACCCTAGATACTTGCAGATTATGAGGAACTGCAGACGGAACTTGCCAGATTAGCAGACTGGGCATCTGATTGTGGATGAAATGTAATATGGACAAGTGCAAAGTGTTGCACAAGAATAAAAATAATCCTAATTACAGGTACACAACTTGGGGTTCCATATTAGGAGTCACCATCCAGGACAATGTGGACAATACATTCGAATCATTAGCTCAGTGTGCAGTAGCAGTTGAAAAAGCAAATAGTGTGTTAAAAATGATTTGCAAAGAAATGGAAAATTAAACAGAGAATGTCATAATATGTATCAATTCATGGTGCAACCACACTTTGAGTGTAGAAAAGGGACAGAGAAGGGCAATAAAGATAAAAGGGTTGGATTGGCTCCTTTATAAAAGCAAGGTTAAACAGGCTAGGGCTCTTCATCATGGAGAATTGGCAACAGAAAGGGGATATGACAAAAGTTTATTAAATAATGAGTGGGGTAGAACAGGCAAATGGGGGCAGTTATTTACCCTTTCAAATAGTACTAAGAAAAAGGGATGCTCCATGAAGCTAACAGGTAACATGTTTAAAACAAATTAGAGTACATATTTGTTTACTCAATGTACAATCATGCTTTGGAATTTGTTGCTGGAGGATGTGGTTGAAGCATGTAGCATAGCTAGATTTAAAAGGGGTTTAGACCTGCTCCTGAAGGAAAAGTCCATAAACCATTACTAGCCTTGTAGGCTTGAAAAAGCCACAGCTTATTCCTGGGTAGCTTGTGACCTGGATTAGTCACTGTCAGAGACGAGATGCTGGGCTTGATGGACTTTTGCTCTGACCTAGAATGACATTTCTTATGTTCTTATATTGTTATGCCAAGCAGGAAGTTTTTCTAGCAGAGACTGTAAATATAGAAGCCAAAATCAAAAGTATTTTAGTGAAACCACAATACATGTTTAAGTACCAAGTATGAGACATAATGCTGGCTAGAACTGGAAGAAAGCAGTCAAAGCCACTAGCAGAGTAGAGGTAACTGGAAGTGATGGGTCAACAATTTACAATTATAGATTGTGATCTGAACTCCCTGCTCCTCCCCCAATTTGGGGGGGGGGGGGGAGTCTACCTACTAGCAGGGACTTTGCCATTTTTGGACAGATGAGGAAAGGCTTCAGATCACAAATCAAAATTAAGATCTTTTGACCCATCTCTACTAACTACTGAAGGGAGATCCAAACCCTGGTAAACAGGAATCTGTCAATCAAAATTTGGACTTGAAATAGGTTAAGGAGAAGACTGTGGACCATTTAACTTGTATTGACACCATAATCACTAGGCTGATGTCAAAATCGTAGGGGTAATTAAAAGAGAAAACACCCATTCATGAAAGATCTTTAGTGCCTCAGTTCTGGGTGTTTCCCCTATTTCCTCCACCTCTTATACACACTTGCAGAGCATGGAATGGGCATTGGTTTGGAAGCCAGAGCAGCCAACTAAAATGAAAGATGTTACATTTTTTGCATGAAACCTGAAATTATTCAAGAACTGATATGTGAAACATGTGCAGCCTACCTCGTGGTGAAGCTGCCCAGGCATTATTTGTTCTTCAAATTGTACCTCATTGGTACAGATTTAGTTATTGTACTCTTGGCAATTGTCACTGTAATTATGGAATCTGCAAAAAAAAGCTACAGAGATTTAACTGCCAGTCATTCTTAGAACGATGATATGTGTTTAGCAGCTAGAATCAAAGATTCCTGGATACTCTTCCATGCACAGTCACTACCTGAATTATTACACTAGTTATTTCACTTCTTATGGAACTATGAAAATCTATTTCTTATTTTATCGATGGACATATTTCAGCTGGCCCAGTCCTTTGAATTATGAAAAAGCCACATAGCAAAATAAGTACATTTACAGTAGATGGACATCAATCCATAGATAAAGGGACCATGAATTACAGAGTACTTGATGGCAGTTACTAAAGAAGACTGATACCACCTCAGCTCTTAAGAGAATGGACTCCAAATCACTAAAAGCATGAGGACTACTGGCAGTAGTTTAATTTGACACCTTAAGGGACAATATCAATGTAACTCCTACTTGGAGTACATAAAATGATGGAAAAAGATTTCCCTATTAGTTAAGGGTCATCGTCCCCAAATGTATTTAGAGGGGTCTAAATTTAGGTCATACAGATGGTTAAATGGGCCTATATAGAGACAGAAGGGTTGGCAGTTAAGTACACTCTCCTCTCTGACTGGAAAGGAAGGGCACTCCTCATCCCCCCTCCATGAACTCTGGACCCATACTGCTTCTTAGTGCCAGCTAAAATAAAGCGTAGCAGACACCACTTTCAAACTTCAACTCTTAACTTTGTTTCTGGGTTAACCAGCCAGCAACTATTTACAATGATTAGCATAGGCTAAATATTGTCATATTGAATACACCAAAATTCATGGGAATCAGTCAAAATCATACCTTATCCACACATATTTAGCATTTAGGAGGAATACAGGGACAGCCCCTCCCACCCTCACAAGAACCCTCTTTTGGATCTCCCTACCTGCTACTTCTTTGGAACATAATAGTTACATTCCCTCACCCTTGCCTCCCTTCCAACACTTCCATCCAGGAAAATGGTTCATTCAGTTGAACTACCTCAGACATATCATATCAAAATTCACATCCAAGGGAGGCAGTGCAATTTCCATTCTCAGAACCACTCATAACTCCTAGGTCCATGACCTCCCACTCGACTTCCATATCTCTGCAGCTCCATAGCAGGTGGGCTTTCCTTGGCCCCCATGCCACAGAGCACTTGGGGTACTCCTCATTTTGGATGCACCCCAGACTCCTTTCTCCTGGCCTTGTTCCTTAAAAGAAAGAGCAGCTGGCACTTCACCTTTGGTCAGTTCCTCGGGAAGAGGAAGAAACTTCTCCATTCCACAGCCTTGAGCCCCTTCCCTTGAGGGGGAAGAGCCTCTACGGAGTCTCACTTCTATAGGAGGGACCCTGGTTCCACCAGCCCACAGGCTGGCTGCTCTAGGCAGCCAAATCCCTGGAAGTCCCTCTCACCAACCCCACCTTGAGAAGGAAAGGAACCAAAAGGGCAAAACCCACCAAAATCTTCCCATTTTTATACCTCCCTCTAAACCATTGACTCCCAAAGAAACCTACACTCTTAAGGGAACATTCACTCCTTAACCCAAACAAATCATACCATTAATTGCAATGCTCATGTCTCTAAAAATGCTATCCAGTAGTCAAGCAAACATACAAAACATTTCCAGAACATTTTGTGCTTCTAGAAACTAAAAAGAGTCTCAATTTGGGTGTATCCCCACATCAAAACAAATTACCCTATCTGAAATAAAGATAGCAGAATTAGAAAATACACAGAGAAGAACAACAACAATTAAAAAAGGAATGGAATGGCTCTCTTATGAAGAAAGACAAGATTAGGGCTCTTTATCTTGGAGGAGAAATGAGATAGGATATGATACAAACATAAATCATGAGTGTTGCAGAATAAGTAAATAAGGAATGGTTATTTACCCTTTCAAATAGTATTAGGGCTAGGGGATCATTCTATGAAACTAACTGGTAGCACATTTAAACAAATTTAAGAAAGTATTTTTTCAGTCAATGCGTAATTAAACTGTGGAATTTGTCCTATAGGATGTGGTCAAGCCTAATTTTATAACTGGGTTGAAAGAAAGCTTGGGCGAGTTTCTGGAAGACAGATCCATTAACAGGTAATGGCCAAGCAGATGTGGGAATTATCCTCTCTTATTTCTGGCAGGTCTGGATTTTGAAATAAGTAACGTAGGCAACTGCCTCCAGTGCTAAATTTTGATAAGTGCCAGTGTCAAGCCAATGACGCTATGCCAGCATCTGGACCTGCAGCCCCTATGCTCCTTTGTCAGTCAGGCCCACATTATTGAGCAAATGTTAGTGCAGGGGCCAGAGCTGATGCGCGCACTCACAAACTCTAAACTGGTCTACCCTCTCCTTTCACACTGCTTCCTGTTACCATGAAAACCTGTGCAAAGGGCGGGGCCTCTGAAGGGCCTGTGCATGTGCTGGTTCCGATCCCTACGTTGACCTTTGCTCAGTACTGCAGACAGACTGAAAAAGCAGAGCTACTGCAGGTCCTAAGGTGAAGGAAGATGTGATTCGAAAAACCAGGAAGAGAGGAGCCGATCTGGTTATGGGCCCCTCACATACTCCGATGATTTCTAGGGAAAGGGAGGGTACTTCCCTCCGTCACCCAAGATGATTTCGGGTACACATACTGACATCTTCTTCTTGGTTCTGATGGCGTCTCATTGGCTCAGCAAGTCAGGAGACCTCCTCAGTCAGCTTCAGCTATGTCAGTCTGTCTTGGGAGGCTTGTGTTTCTCTTTTTTTCCAAGTAGCAGCTGATGTTTTTGCAGGTATTGTGTTGTATGCAAGTAAAACACACAGATAGTTCTTTGGGATTTTTTTCCCTTCATGCAGCTAGCAGGCTAGACAGTGTAGTAAGTCTGAGACACAGTGTTAATAGTTCAGGTATACATAACTGTCCTTGGTCCTAGAAGCACAGTCCAGGTGTATTCCACACATTAAATAAATAAATACATTAATTAATTAAGAAAGGTGGAAGGAAGGCAAAACAATTCCACACAGTCCAGATGTATTCCACACATTAAGAAAGATGGAAGGAAGGCAAAATGATTACCGGCATGGTTAAAAGGTGAGGTGAAAGAGGATATGTTAGCGAAAAGATCTTTATTCAAAAATTGGAAGGAGGATGCAACAGAAAAAAATAGGATAAAGCATAAGAGTTGGAAAGTTAAATGTAAGACATTGATAAGACAGGCTAAGAGAGAATTTGGAAAGAAGTTGGCCGTAGAGGCAAAAACTCACAGTAAAAACTTTTTAAAATATATCCAAAGCAGAAAGCCTGCGAGGGAGTCAGTTGAACCATTAGATAATTGAGGGGCACTTAGAGAAGATAAGGCCATCGCGGAAAGATTAAACGATTTCTTTGCTTCGGTGTTTACTGAAGAGGATGTTGGGGAGATACCCATTCCAGGGAAGGTTTTCATGGGTAATGATTCAGATAGACTGAACCACATCATGGTAAACCTAGAAGATGTGGTAGGCCTGATTGACAAAATGTAGTAAATAACCTGCACCAGATGGTATACACCCCAGGGTTCTGAAGGAACTACAAAATGAGATTTCAGATCTATTAGTAAAAATTTGTAACCTATCATTATAATCATTCATTGTACCTGAAGACTGCAGGGTGGCTAATGTAACCCCAATATTTAAAAAAGGTTCCAGGGGTGATCCGGGAAACTACAGACCAGTTAGCCTGACTTCAATGCCATGAAAAATAGTGGAAAGTGTTCTAAAGATAAAAAATCACAGAACATATAGAAAGACATGGTTTAATGGAAGTCAGCATGGCTTTACCCAAGGCAAGTCATGCCTCACAAACCTGCTTCACTTTTTTGAAGGGGTTAATAAATATGTAGATAAAGGTGAACCGGTAGATGTAGTATATTTGGATTTTCAGAAGGCATTTGACAAAGTTCCTCATGAGAGGCTTCGAGGAAAAGTAAAAAGTCATGGGATAGATGGAGATGTCTTTTCGTGGATTACAAACTGGCTAAAAGACAGGAAACAGAGAGTAGGATTAAATAGACAATTTTCTCAGTGGAAGGGAGTGGGCAGTAGAATGCCTCAGGGATCTGTATTGGGACCCGTGCTTTTCAATATATTTATAAATGATCTGGAAAGGAATACGACGAGTGAGGTAATCAAATTTGCAGATGATACAAAATTATTCAGAGTAATTAAATCACAAGCGGATTGTGATAAATTACAGGAAGACCTTGTGAGAAAATTAGGCATCCAAATGGCAGATGAAATTTAATGTGGATAAGTACAAGGTGATGCATATAGGGAAAAATAACCCATGCTATAGTTACACAATGTTAAGTTCCATATTAGGAGCTACCACCCAAGAAAGAGATCTAGGCTTCATAGTGGATAACACATTGAAATCGTCGGTTCAGTGTGCTGCAGCAGTCAAACAACAAACAGAATGTTGGGAATTATTAGAAAGGGAATGGTGAATAAAACGGAAAATGTCATAATGCCTCTGTATCGCTCCATGGTGAGACTGTACCTTGAATACTGTGTACAATTCTGGTCACCACATCTCAAAAAAGATATAGTTGCAATGGAGAAGGTAGAGAGAAGGGCGACCAAAATGATAAAGGGGATGGAACAGCTCCCCTATGAGGAAAGACTAAAGAGGTTAGGACTGTTCAGCTTGGAGAAGAGACGACTGAGGGGGAACATAATATAGGTGTTTAAAATCATGAGAGGTCTAGAACGGGTAAATGTGAATCGGTTATTTACTCTTTTGGATAATAGGAGGACTAGGGGGCAATCCATGAAGTTTGCATGTGGCACATTTAAAACTAATTGGAGAAAGTTCTTTTTTACTCAGTGCACAATTAAACTCTGGAATTTGTTGCCAGGGGATGTGGTTAGTGCAGTTAGTGTAGCTGGGTTTAAAAAAGGATTGGATAAGTTCTTGGAGGAGAAGTCCATTACCTGCTATTAATTAAGTTGACTTAGAAAATAGCCACTGCTATTACTAGCAACAGTAATATGGGATAGACTTAGTTTTTGGGTACTTGCCAGGTTCTTATGGCCTAGATTGGCCACTGTTGGAAACAGGATGCTGGGCTTGATGGACCCTTGGTCTGACCCACTATGGCATGTTCTTATGTTATTATGGAGAAGAGATGGCTGAGGGAGGATATGATAGAGGTGTTTAAAATCATGAGAGGCCTTTCTTACTCCTCTATTGAGGGAAGAACCACTGTGAACATAATCAGAACACAACCATCTGCTGAACCTCCACTTAATGTTACACTTGCTGATCTTTGGGGACTGATATCAAAACTAGATTTGAATGTTTCACAGGTAAATTAACATCTGTCATCATTAGTAAATGCAAATAGATCTGCTATTGATGAGCAAAATAGGAAAATATTTGTTTAGAAACTACTGTGGGCTTAATAACTTCTAAACATCAGCTAATTCAAAATTCACAAAGTGTTGCGCTGGGAGTGGACCCGTGTCCTGGTGCAGGATTGGTACAGCCCTCCGGTCAGACCCAGAGAGAGCCTGCCACCAGGAGGCGGAGCACAGGAGGAGACAGAGGCTAGCTGGAACTTCGCCAATAGCAACCTGGGATTCCCTCCCTGGTTACCCGGGCCGCTTGGGCCTCGCAGGGTCTCCTAGACAGAAAGTTCAAGAGAATGCCCACCATGAACAAGGGTGCACGGTCAGTGTCCAGACAGGCAAGACCAGAGGTCACAGGAGGCCAGAAGAGAGTATCCGAGAGTATGGCGAGGATCAAGGCCAGAATATCAGTCCAGAATGGTCAGCCAAAGCAGGGTCGATAACAGAGGTCAATCCGGGCGTAGTCAGGTCAAGCAGAAGGTCATGTTCCAAGTGGCAGTCAAGAGAAGTCGGAGTTCCAGGCAGAGGTCAGGTCAGGCAGCGAGCAAGAGTAGTCAGAGAACAGGCAAAGGTCAGTACTGTGAGATAAGTCCAAAGGGTACTACCAGGAATGGAGAGACGAAGGAACAGGAGACGCTGGAACAGGAGACACAGGAGACGCTGGAACAGGAAACGCTGGAACAGAGAGACTGGAACAGGAGACATAGGAGCAAGACACTGGAACGCAGGAAGGCAAACTAGAGACACCGGAGTGTTCGACCCGATTGCCAAGGCCCGAGCTAGTGGCAGGGCTGAGGTATAAATACCTTGCATGAGTAACATCAGAATCGGGCGCCGCCCAAGGTCTTCCCGCACTTGGCTCTTTAAATTAAGCTGAGCTCCACGCGCGCGTGCGCTGGGGGGCGGGGCTGACACCAAGGAGGACACTGAGTCCCGGCGCAAGGAGAGCTGCAATGCCAAAGGCCATGAGGGAGCCGGGGACGCCCGTGGAGGACACAGTCGGACAGAGCAGGAACTCGAGGCAGCGCTGGTAGAGGGTCGTGCCAGGTAAGCGGGCCCGGTCGCAGAACCAATGCAGCCAGGGAGCGCAACAAAGTATGTATGTTAAAGATAATTTAATTTTACATAGTGAAATTAATAATATTGAAAACTTGATATGTTCCAAAAATTTACGCTTAGTAAATTTTCCACAAACTCGTTTGATGTCACCGTATGAAATGTTTAAGAAATTTCTTAAGGAAATTTTGTTGTACAATGATTATGATATTCCTCAAATTTCAAATATCTTTTATTTTCCTAAACGATCTGTAGCTATTGTTGCATCAGAGGTGGACCCTTGGGCCGAAGTGAGGTTAACGCAACCATCAGCAGGTGGAGTGGTCTGAAGCTGGAGGCCGCTGGAGCTTCACCTATACCTGCCCTCGTTCCCCTTGGGTTGAGCCTTTAGGTGCAGGGGACCAGCAGGACTTAGGTGGGCCTTGAGGTTAGTTAGAGATGAGAAGTGATTCAGCCCAGAGACAGCAGACGGTAGATGGCGTAGTCCTACCCTGGACTGGATTCGGTACTGGAACTCAGGCGCCAAAGGAACAATGAGTAACTGGAGGCGCTCAAGCAAAGAAAGGCCTAAGCCTTGTAAGTCCATGGCCAGAGGATAGGCAAGAGATAGTGTCACTGACAGGCTAGGATCAGAGCCGGCAGCAAGTGGAAGTCGTGGCAAGCAACGTAGAAGTCTGGACACAGAGATTTCTGTAGCGTAGTCAATCGAGGCAATGGTCAGGGCACTGAGAAGTAGAAGAATGGTCAGGCATAGCGGAGGTCCGGGGCTGGAGAGAAGCTAAAAAGTAGTCAGGCGTAGGTGAGGTCCGGGGCTGGAAAGCTGAAGAGTAGTCGGGCATAGCGATGGTCAAATCCAAAGAGTCAGTCCAACACATAAATGAAACAGGAACAAGGAAGACAGGAACCGGAAACCACAGGAATCAGGACACAACGAAGAGACAATTCTAGGATCAGCGACGAGTACGAGGAGTACGAGGAGACCTGTTGCAAAGGCAACGCTATGGAGCGAGGCCCGAGATTTTATACGCTGAAGAGTCTGACATCAGCATCCGGGTCCGCGGCCAGGTTCCCGCCGAGGGCCCTTTAAAAGAACTAATGATGCGCGCACTCGCGCCTAGGAAGGGGCACAGTGCTGATGGCAGTGTCTCTCCACGGGCCACGCGGAGAGGTCCAACGAGCAGGGACATCTTGGCTGGCAACACTGGGTAGCGTGGCAGGGCCGGAGGCACTGGAGGGAACCCGAGGTTGGAGCTGGCGGCCCACCGCCATCAGTGAAGAGGAGCCAGGAGCTAGAGTCTGTCTGAAAAGGTGAGAGGGCTGTGTTGCGGGGCTGCCGCAGGTGGCACGTGTAACAGGTATGGGGGAAGTACAGAATGGGGATGTTAATAATGTATCTAGTTTAGGAGTGTCCACCTTCCTAGAGGAATAGATAGATATCATTAATAATAGAACAACTTTGTTTCCTTTTTGCTCGAATCAGATAAGGAACAGGTGTTTAAGAATTTTTTCAAGAACAGAGATGTTAAATTTTATGGTCAGAAAATTTTAATGTTTCCTGATTCTCCAAAGCAACACAGGCAAGAAGGAGACAATTTCTTGCTATGAAGAGTAAAGTTATGGCTATTGGTGCAACTTTTTTCCTAAAATTTCCCTGTTTGTGCCATATTACTTTTCAAGCAAAAAAATTTATTTTTTCTGACCCATTGCAACTGAAAACATTCTTGAAAGACAAATCTAGTTTAAGTGAGAATACAGCTTAAATATATTTAGAATAAGGTCAAATGTAAAAAATGTATTAACTCCTCTCTCTAAGTATTTGTTGTAAGTAATTATGAATGTTATTTTTCTTTTCTCCCCATATTATATGTAAGCAATGTTGGCAGACTTTTGTTTTTGTGAATAATGTTATGGTGATTATTGCACTGCAACATTTGTTTTTCTTGCTAAACATGTGTAAACATTTAAAATGTAATAAAGATAAAATTATATAAAAAAAAATCACGAGAGGCCTAGAATGGGTAAATGTGAATCAGTTATTTACTCTTTCGGATAAGAGAAGGACTAGGGGGGCACTCTATGAAGTTAGCATGTAGCACATTTAAAACTAATCAGAGAAAGTTCTTTTTCACTCAATGCACAATTAAACTCTGGAATTTGTTGCCAGAGGATGTGTTTAGTGCAGTTAGTGTAGTTCGGTTTAAAAAAGGTTTGGATAAGTTCTTGGAGGAGAAATCCATTACCTGCTATTAATAAAGTTGACTTAGAAAATAGCTATTACTAGCAACAGTTGCGTGGAATAGACTTAGTTTTTGGGTACTTGCCAGGTTCTTGTGGCCTGATTTGGCCTCTGTTGGATACGGGATGCTGGGCTTGATGGACCCTTTGTCTGACCTAGTATGGCAAGTTCTTATGTTCTTATGGTCTCACTATACAGCTATAGCCCAATGCAGGTTTATGAGGGCAAGGACCCAATTAAGAACTTAAGAAATTGCCACGCTGGGTCAGACGAAGGGTCCATCAAGCCCAGCATCCCGTATCCAACAGAGGCCAAATCAGGCCACAAGAACCTGGCAATTACCCAAACACCAAGAAGAGAACCCTGCCACAATTGGAAGGTATAGGGATTTGTGGGAGATAAGAACCCCCTCCTCCTCTCTAAAAATCATTGGAGGGTATGATGGGGAAAGAAGCCCTCCCTCTCACCCATAAATCATTGTGGAGAAGAGGGAAGTAACCCCCTTTCCTCAGAAATCCGGTTGGTATTTGTTAGGTTTGCAGCTCCCCCATTTGGCAGCTAGCAATGGTAGTGCCCCAATGTGTTTCTTAGAGAGATCAGCATTTGGCTCTAGTGCAGGGCTGTCCAACTCCGGTCCTCGAGGGCCACAAACCGGTCTGGTTTATAGGATATCTCTAATGAATATACATGAGACAGATCTGCATCCAATTGCGGCAGTGCACGCAAATTTATCTCGTGCATATTCATTAGGGTTACTCTGAAAATCAGATCAGTTTGCGGCCTTCGAGGACTGGGAGTTGGACACACATGCTCTAGTGGATCCTTTTTTCTTTAAAGGAAGCGGCATGTCCTCCATAGCTGTGATCTCATTTCTCTATGTCTTAACTTTAAGCTCCATGGAGACTTTTGGATGAGAATTTCTTTGCACCCACTCATGTCACCTTTAACATATTTAAGTTTGGAGTTCCAAATCATTTTGGACTCAACTAAGCTGTTTTGAGTTTTTATTCTAACAAATTGATGAGGTCACTTCTTGCAAGTGGAACCTGAGATCACCAGAATCCAAGGAGAGGATGATTTCCAGGCATCCTGAGAGAAAGAGGAAGGAGGGAGAGAAGGAGAGGAGATGGACCACATCACTAGCCCATGAGTATCTACTAGGATGAGGGGAAGGAGACACAAAGTATTACCCTTGATAGTACAAGAAGAGATAGGAATAAAAGACTAAAAGTACATTTTGATGCTTCTTCTACACTGGGAGGGAAGTGCCCCAACTTGCCCTAAAATCCAATACGATGGAAGAAATCAAATAACTAGAATAACTAATGGAACTGGAGCGATATCCAAATTTAAAAAAGACTTTAAAAAGTCACAAACTTACTAAAAGTAAAGTACACAGCTGTAAAGACTTTAAAAATCATCATTGCACCTTATCAATAAAGAGAAATGTTGGAAACCATCAAATAACTCTCGGGTCTTATTGAGTCGTGACTTTGTTATTCTCAATGCTGAAATTATCAGTATGGTGTTCAAGAGACTTAACTATGGGAAAAGTAAAGAGCAATGTGAAGGCCTTGAAAGCAATCTCCCCTCCCCCACTCCCACACAGGAAACTGGAAAATAAATGTAATGTTATAGCTACAGTGTCCAACTAACATAGAAATGTGAGATAAGGCCTCTGGAACTGTTATCCAGGTTCAAACATCACAGGGGTTGCATGCCTATTATTATTCTTGTGTCCTATTTTTTTTTGGGGGGGGGATGGGACTTCTACACTCTCCCCAGTGCCTAGAGGTGCCTAAATTCAGCCCTGATTTCTGGGAGTGAGCAAAAGAAATGGATCTCCCCATTATCATCTGCAGGGTACTGCCAAATGTCCTGATCCTGCCACTGTTGGAGGCAGAATGCTGACCTCCCTGGACCATTGATTTGATCCAGAATGGCATGTCTTATGTTCTTAATCTACTGACTTCCCTTAGGTTCTTCAAGGTGATCTCTCAGGTAAAAGCTGGGGGCCAATGTAATAAGATGCATGCTGAAAATGGGTGCTCATATTGAGCGCCCAATTTCTTATTGTGTGCGCAGCCACATTTACTGGGCACCACAAGCAATATTTAAATGAGAGAAAGCATTAAAAAAGGCATGCTAACAGAGAATTGAGTGTCCATAGTGCTCAATAGTGTATTGCATCGGGCACCCAATTGCAACAGGCACTCAATACGGGCATCCGTTTTTATCCTGCTTCTTTTTTCCCTATAATTCACCTCAGAAACCTCAGCAAAATAGTAGGCACCCTTGCTATGGATGTCCAGATTGTGTAGCGATAAGAAAAGTGTTTTGTTTTTACATGAAGTAAAAATATGCAATTATTTTTCTCCATCAAAAGCGGTAAATTAAAGTGTCACAATGACACTAAGGAGGAGGACACACTTATCACAACACAAAGTACCTATTTTTTAATGATTTTCACGAGCCCCTGACTTTACTCCACCTCCGTGTCTGGAGTAAATTTGCTGTGTTAAAAAGTAGCCGTTGGCCGCCCAGCGCTTTACTGCATTGGAGGTAATACATAATGTCCTCTTCTTCCTGCCTCGCATCCAGGGCCCGCCCACCGCTCCACGCAATCGGCGTAGACCCATCGGGGTCCAGAGCTGCTGCGACCGCCTCATTTGCCTCGACAGAATCTGAGGACCGCCCACCCTACGACGTCATTGACTGTGACCGGGATGGTCCTTAAAGCTCGGCGCTCACCTCAGGTGTCGTGCACCGGGCGTTGTGCACCAAAGGTGCGCGACCAAGGAGCAAGCCCCATTGTCACACCCCTTAGCACCGACCCTTTGCGCTGCACTGAAGCCATTCATCCTATCTCGCTACCCTTCCCTCAGCCTCAAACACCACCCCCCCCCCCCCTTCTGTAAGCAACTGCTCTAATTTTTCTCCTTGGTACAACGGCATTCCCTCCCTTTTCGCCAC
This sequence comes from Rhinatrema bivittatum, assembly GCF_901001135.1. Taxonomy (NCBI): domain Eukaryota; kingdom Metazoa; phylum Chordata; class Amphibia; order Gymnophiona; family Rhinatrematidae; genus Rhinatrema; species Rhinatrema bivittatum. Next base: position 315,813,738 of record NC_042618.1, on the reverse strand, counting down.
ACTGCCTCTCCCCCACCACTCCCTTTTTCATTAGCATTTCTTTCCCCCCCCCCTCATCTACCTCTGCCTCCCCCACCACCCACTCGCAACCCCGCTTTACTCCCTCCACCAACAACCCTCCTCAATCTACACTCCCCATCAGCCAAACATGCTGGCTTGCCCTATTCCTATTCTCAAATACTACACTTCACTTCCAAACTCAGGAAACCATTCTCAACCCCTCCAACCCTTCACCCAAGATTCCTATTGCTAATCATGTTATCCCCTCTCACAGAGGTTCTGGGCCTCACAGCTTTCTCCCTCCTACTCTTCAACTCACAATCCATTGTTAAAAAGACTCCCATACTCAATGAAATCCTGCTTGCCTGCAATCCTGACATCTGTGCTATAACAAAAACCTGGCTCAAAGAAAGAGTATACTATATCTACCGGTTCACCTTTATCCACATGTTTATTAACTCCTTCAAAAAAGTGAAGCAGATTTGTGAGGCAAGACTTGCCCTGGGTAAAGCCATGCTGACTTTGTTCCATTAAACCATGTCTTTCTATATGTTCTGTGATTTTGATGTTTAGAACACTTTCCACTATTTTTCCTGGCACTGAAGTCAGGCTAACAGGTCTGTAGTTTCCCGGATCTCCCCTGGAGCCCTTTTTAAATATTGGGGTTACATTTGCTATCCTCCAGTCTTCAGGTACAATGGATGGTTTTAATGATAGGTTACAAATTTTTACTAATAGGTCTGAAATTTCATTTTTTAGTTCCTTCAGAATTCTGGGGTGTATACCATCCGGTATACACCCCATTTTTCCCATAGACACAGAATGGAAGAAAAGCCTTAGTAAATCAGACCCTTAAATTGTAAACGCGCTCTGGGGATAGAGACATACAGATTCTATAGCACCTGAATGTAATCTGATTAGAAGTGCTTGTAAGGCGAAATATAAATCACAAAAATAAATGTGTGTTGTGGAATATCACATATTCTTTTAAGTTGATCTAGGGAGGGCAGTTTTCATACAGCCATTTTGCATGGCTACACTACCATTTGCCCCTTTATATGGTTTTGGAAAATTGCCCTTTATGTAAATCAAAAACTGTTTTCCACCCTTTCACTATATAAATTGTTCCTACTCTCCTGTCTAAAGACAATAGAATATTAGCTATTGGCTCTGAAAAATAGGACACCTTGAAATATAAAACAAGAGGGAACCACTCCTACAGCAGATCTCCATGGGAAGAGGCAGGATTATCTAATGAGGTGTGTCAGCAAATGATGTCCCAACTTGTAGGCTACAAATGAAAAACATTTGCATTTCTAAAGCACCAGTGCTGATTTCATTAGTTCCAAAGATTCTCTGAACTGACAGCTAGTGTCCAACCCATAAGATGTTTTTCTGTCTGTCATAATGTTAGGCCTTGTTATGTCACACTGAGGCATCCAAAAGATCCTGAAATGGAAAGAAACTCCTAAAAACACAAAAACAAAAAGTATCCTTTGTGGAAGCATATGCCCGTATGTGGTGCCTGGGCCCCTGCTGTTTGCATGATTGAGTCACTGATCAGCACATCTGTAATCAATATGATAAATCTTCTCTCTCTTATTAAATAGAAGTGAAATCACAGCAGCCGCTGTGAGGAGTGGCTCCAAATACTAGACAAAGTTAAAGGAGAGCTCAAAACCAGAAAAGCAAGTTCCCAGTACCAAGGAAATATTGCACAATCCACTATTAATTGGATAAATAAAACCATCAGTTTGTACTTTGCACAACTGGAACTCGGATGCCATAAAATAAGACTGATGTGTTCGTAGGTCACAGGCCCACCTCCACTGGCATCCATGTCTTGGATGTATCATCATGTATATGTGTGTATATGACTTTTTTTTCCCCTTGTCTCCCTGTGTTCCTTCAGAGAAAAAGATAATAAGCATACATGGGAACTCTCCAGATTTGGCCCGGAGGCTCCAGAATTCTAAAGGAATTGCCGGGTCTCCGGGCCAACAGCAGAATTCTCCGGGTCCTGCTGCACAATAGACCCTGGTAAAAGAAGTCACCAGGCATGCGGCTGAAGGGAGATCTATCGGAGCTGCACAACCGGAAGGAGGAGGAGTGTGGGCCCCGCGCCAGAAGGAAGAGACCCATCGAGCCATATGCATGAGGAGGAGGAGGAGCATAGGCTCCACGCCAGAATGAAGACGGGCTGCGAGTGCGCACATACAGAAGAACAAGGAGCATCTTCCCTCCCCCCCACCCCTGAAAAAGGAAGAGATCCATTGCCCGTGCAGCTGCAAGGAGGTGGCGTGTAGGAAGGAGGAGGAGCTATATTGGGCCTACGCAAGGATAGTTGCTTGAAGGAGATCTGTCCACCCTGAAAGAGGAGGCTGCTATCATTGGTAGGATTGGGGTGAGGACTGTGTGTGGAAGAAGGAGAGAAGTGAATGTGCATGTGTGTGACAGTGCATGTATGCATATGATAGAGGGAGAGAAGTGTGTGTGTGTGTGAAAAAGGGACAGGAGTGAGTGCATGTGTGTATGAGTGCATGTATGTGTGTGGAAGAAGGACAGAAGTTAGTATGCAATGCATATGTGTGTGGAAAAGGAAGAGGAGTGAGTACTCACGTGTATGATAGAGAGAAGTGTGTGCGTATGTGAGAAAGTGCATGTATGTGTGGGAGTGAACATGTGAGTGTGCTATTGTGACAAACTTTGTGTGCATGCTGCTACCCCCCCTTCAGACAACATCAGGGAGACAGGAAATCAAAAGTTCCCAGTTATTTGAATAATCAATACCTGCTCTCCTCCCTCCCCGCTCTCCCACCACTCCCTCCGCATTATCCACCCCCCCCCCCCCCCCACTAATCTTGAGAAATCTCAGGGTGAGCAAAACTCAAAAGTTCCCAGGTATGATAATAAGGGAGGTGTGCAGAAAGGAAGGAGAAGTTTGACCAGAGTTTTGGGGGGAGCCGATTTGGAAACCCTACAGCCAGGGGCGGATTATGGGAAAATAGTGGCCCGGGGGATTTTTCTCCATACAGGCCCATGGGTACCCAATTACACATACAATTTGGTGAGTCACCAAATACAGAATAAAGGGACCATAAAATATACACAGAAATGCACAGACAAACTGAACTGGAAATCACAAGTTAGACTGTATGTAATGCAGCAATGGAAAAACAAATTTTTGAAAATTTCCCTAACACCAATAAAATATTTCAAAAACAGCAGACATCAAATAATATTCAATAATTAAAACTAATAGGATAGAAAAAAATTCCCGGTTCTCCATACCTCGGAACTTTTAATTCCAGTCACCTTGAGATGGTCATGAATTAGTTGTTCTCTAGCACACATCACCCTCATATGCTCACTCATGCATACACACAGTCTCCCTCTCTCACTGATGTACTTGCTTGCTCTGACACATAAGAACATGCCATACTGGGTCAGACCAAGGGTCCATCAAGCCCAGCATCCTGTTTCCATCAGTGGCCAATCCAGGCCATAAGAACCTGGCAAGTACCCAAAAACTAAGTCTATTCCATTTTACCGTTGCTAGTAATAGCAGTGGCTATTTTCTAAGTCAACTCAAGTAATAGCAGGTAATGGACTTCTCCTCCAAGAACTTATCCAATCCTTTTTTAAACACAGCTACACTAACTGCACTAACCACATCCTCTGGCCTTATGCATGCTTTCACACACTTGCTGACTCATTCACTCTCCCTCACACACATGCTCACTGACACACTCGCCCTGTCTCACTCACACATGTTCAGTGGCACACAAACTCTGACTCATCTGTCCAATCACGCTCATACACATGCTCAGACTTATGCACACTCACACATTCTGTCATTCTCTCCCTTGCACACATGCTCACTGACACACTTGCACTCTTAACGCTCACACATGCTGACATACATACCCTCACTGCCTCATACATTCAGTCATGCTCACTTATGTTTGCTTTATGCTTTTCTCTCCCTCTGTCTGTGAATAAGTAAAAAATATTTTTACTTACATTGGTGGTCAGGGAAAATCCAGGCAGGGCCCAAGAGAGGAAAGTCTGAGTGGGCTTTAGAGCAGAGGTTCTCAACCTTTTTTCTGTTGAGACACACCTGACAGATGGTTCTCACATGCGTGACACACTAAACACATGACCATCATAGGGCTAAATGTAAACGTACAGTTTGCATCCACAGGAAACCCCCTGACCCACAATTATGGATGTAAAGCAGAATTATGACATTCCCCGTATAACTCACCTTACAAAAAATATATTCTGGTTCTAGTGTCATCTCAGTAACAGCAACACAAACTAACTACCAGGCTCAATAGCTCTACTTATGAAAAGACAGCATTTTATCACTAATGCATGTCCTCTTGAGAAAATGCAACAAATAAGACTGATACAGTAAAATACCTCACCTTGGTCACATGCACAGAACCAACCTAACATACTACCAGGGACTGCAGTAATGCACATAAACTAATCCGCACACAGTTATACTTGTATTATGGAACACACTCAAACAATAACAACCCTACCTATGAAAAGGCAACATTACAAATATTAAATCAGGCCCTAAACACCAATACACCTCATATTAGGAAAACAGAACTAGCCAAGCAGTTATAGATCCCAACGCAGAAATAACTGTATAACTATATTAATGAGCAGAATAAATGTTTCACAACAACTATGAACAGAATAATATCCAACAATTAAAAACTCATAAAAATTATTTAAAATTCTCCAAACACCAATAAAGTATTTCAAAACAGCAGACACATCACATAATATTCAGGAATTAAAATGGCAGTCAATCAAGAAAAATAAACTTAAAAAGCCACCTTTACTAATTGCCTCCAGCAGCTCTCCTACTCCTCTTCCATGCAGGCCGCACACAGCAGAAGCAGTAGTGGCTGAAGCTCTGTACTCATGGTCCTCTTCCTTAGGGCCCACGACCAGTCTCTGTCTCTCACACACACACATACCAGTTTCTGTCTTTCACACACCAATCATCTCCCGACCAGTCTTTCTCTTACATACACACCAGTCACCTTCCCGATCAGTCTCTCTCTCTCATACACACACACTCACACACACACACAGGCTTCCCACTTCCATGTTCTATCTTACATATACAGGCTTCTCACTCCCATGCTGTGTCTCACACACACCCAGGTTTCTCACTCCTATGCTAGCTCTCTCCACATACACAGGCTTCTCATTCCCATAATCACTTTCCCTCTCACACACACACTCCAGTCATCTCCCTGACCAGTCACTTCCATTGTCTCTCCTATATACACACATTACCTCTCTGACCAGTTTCTCTCAATCAAACACATGCTCTCTCTATCTCTCACACTTTACATAGATGATCTCAATCAAATGCTCTCACTTACACACAGGCTCTCAATCACACATACATTCTCTCACTTACAGACAGGCTGGCTGGCTCTCTCATTTCCTGCCCCCCCCCCCCCCGAGCACACATGTTAGCTGCAGCAGCCTCTTCCTCTAGTGCCCCACATGCCAAGAAAGAAGATTCCTATCAGCCACGGGAGGCTAATTCTGCTGTCGCCTGTGCCGATTTCTGGCTGCTTCTGATTTTGCTTCCAGCGCACGCTATTGCCCAGGGCCGACGCTGCCTGACACTACTTTTTGGTGTGGCATGGCTCTTTCTTCTTCCCGCGCACCCCACTGCACATCACTTCCTGTTCCAGGGCAGGGGGTCAGGTGCAGGAAGAAGAAAAGGCCCAGCCTCCAACAACACTGCTGCCATTCCCATCCAGGCTTGAACGTGCTGATAGCCCGGGCGGCAACGGCAGCAGTGGAAGATTGTCCCTCTTGCTCGGTGAGGGAAGAGCAGCGGGAGACCGGTAGCACGCTACACACCGGTTGAGAAGCGCTGCTTTAGAGGGAGGAGGTGGCCATTTGGTGTGGGAAGGCCCGAGGTCTATTAAGCCACGTGAGCCCTGAAGCTGTTTGTTTTTAGATGCAGTTTTGCTACGGCTTGAGAATGAAAGGAGCCTGCCGCAGAGGAAAGCTGTGGGAGCTGAGAGGCAGGCATTCAGCCCGCGGTGAGGCAGTGGCAGAAAGTGTGCTGGCTGCCTCCTGCCGCAAAAACGCAAGCGGGGCAGGCGCGAATGGAGGCGGCGGGGCCTTGGTGATGATGGGGCACGGGAGAAGTGCGGCGAATAGGCCCATGAAACCGGGGTTGGTGCCGCGGGGAAAATACAAAAGCAGCACTTAAGCGGATGGCTGCTGTTGGTCGCCGCGACCAACACCTATCACATGACTGGGGTGACCGGCCCACCGGGGCATGCCCGAAGCCCTGACAGGCCAATCCGTCCCTGCCTACAGCCCATGTTCCCAGACTAGGTCATAGATATCCCACTTAGCAGTACAGATTCATCAGGCTAATGCTATTAATTATTCTCAGGTCCATGGTTTGTGCTGCCATTTTATTTATTTGTATTTATTTATTTATTATTTTTATATACCGACATTCAACTCAATTGAGATATTGTCATATAATCTAAAAATGTAAAGTAGGCCTCTGATCTCCTACTGCCAGACAATTGCTTTTCTGTGGGCTTAGAATAAATTCCAATTTTGAATGATTTTTGTTGTCTTTTAAATCAGCTGTGCAGAACTGTGCAGCGTGTAATAAAACAATGTTACTTTAAAATACAGCTTGACTGGGAGAGAAACACAATAAATCTAGTATTAAGCCACAGCATTCTTTGGATTCTTGAACTTCCCATCTGTGTTAAATGTCGGCTTTTCTGCAGGGATACCACCAGCTGCTGTCAAAATGAGAGGTTGAATGGGTGCTGACTGCCCAAGAAACGATTGCCAGCAAAAACTGTAAAATTCCATATCCAAAGACATGATGACACCGAAGCATCAGGCAAAGTTCTCATTTGCTTATGTATTTATTTTAAAAATTCTTAAAACCCACTCATCTTAATACCATCATTCTGGATGGTTTACAGTCATAAACATGCACATTAATCATGGACATACTAAACTAACTTAAATAAAATCTTATTAAAACAAATTATATTCTTACTTCATGCACAAGAGGACCTAGGACTTTGCTATGCTGCTGTGTTTTTTTTTCAGTGCTTGCTGCAGGACAGTTTTTCTTCTACAGGGTAATGTGGTTGCTACATCAATCCATTTGGACAGGGAGAAATAGAGGTCAACGAAAAAGCCGCACACAACACATTTTTACTGGACTAATAATATCTTTTTGACTAGCATCTGAGAGCTTAACACTTCCTTCATTAGGTCAAAGCTACAGTACGAAGCGCGCACACTTCATGTGCATGTCATTTCCCAGAAAGCTTTCAGCTCAGAGGCAATATTGTGACTGCAAAGAGCTCCATGCTGGGGGCAAAACTGAAAGTGTGGGGGGGGTCAAGTTGACATACTGTTTTATTGAAGTGGAAATGTGCTACTGATGCAGTCACTGGACAAAGCAGCACCCAGTGCTATCTTTCCTTTGAGCTTGCATTCTTGCAGATTTATAGACTACAAAGGAAAAAATGCACCCCCCCCCCCCCCTTTTCCACCTCCCAGCTGGCACTCCAGGCAGTCACCCTGCTTGTACAACCCTTGCAAAGGTCCTGCTGATTTAGGGGTGAGAGTTACTGCTTGCTCAGAACACATTTGTAACATTTCGCTGCAGGCAGAGGGTATAGCTTTCCTTTAAGGTTGCTGCATGCATGGATTTCTATAAGGCACGGAACAGTCACCAAAGTCCTACATTTTCTTTCATCCACAAAAAAATCAGCTCATTTATTGCATTTCTTAAGTAGTTGAAATTGGTCCTGCCTGTCCTTTTCATGCACAATGACTTCTTTATGTAATGTTTGTGTTGGTCTAATGAAAGGTACCTCAACAAATGAATCCAACTGTACCAATTCAACGTTTAATGTATTTGCAATAGTTTCCAGGGAAATGGAAAATCAACTGCACTACCAACAGTGGGTAAAATGCAGAACATGGAGTATATCCAAATAAATGGCTCCATTTGAAACCTAAGAGCAAATGGTGCAGAAGTGAGTGGGGATCTCTCTTGCCTGAAGACCCTTTCTACCATGTTGGATGGGGTAGGTAGATGGAGGGCCATCATTTCTCCTGCTACTTTGGGCTCAGGGCTGTATTTAAACTATGAGCACCCATAGGCAATGGAGATGGTTGGTCCCCTCAGAAATAATCAAAGTGTGTGGGGAGGGAAGGAGGGTAGAGGGAAGGGATCACCCTTCTGATTTCCCCTGAGCAGATTCTCTTTCTGGGCATCCCCCCTTTACCTCCAAGTTGCCGCACCAGTTGTCATGTAGAGCAGTGGTAGCCCTTGCCTCACAGCATTAGCAACTCCGAAAAGAAAATTCAATACATATCTGCGAGCCATTCAGGGCTAGCGGGACCCACAGTGCAAGCCATGTACTTGCACAGGGCAGCAGTTCAGAGGAGACAGAGGCCAGACACACCACGGCCCAAGAATAAGATGCCCCATGGCCGCCGCCAGCTGAAAAAGAGGAAAAGACCTGCAGCCGCCTGCAGAACCCACCCACTGGTGGCTGAAGAAAAAAGGTCCCATGGCCTCCAGCAAAGCCCATCCCATCAGTGACCAAAGAAGAGGAGAGAACTCAGGGACACTAGAGGCTGAAGAAGAGAACAGGCCCCATGACCGCCGAGGAAGAGGAGAAAACTACCAGAAGCTGAAGAAGAGGAGAGGCCTTGCTGGCTGCTTGTACAGCCCAACCCACTGGTGGCAGAAGAAGAGGAGGAGAGGCCCTGCAGCCATTAGCAGAGCCCAAGCTGCCAATGGCAGAAGAAGAGAGATGCCCCACCAGCCACCACCAAGACCCACTTACTTGCGGCTGAAGAAAATGAGAGGATCGGCCTCCTGCAGAGCTCATCCTGCCCATGGCCAAAAAGAGGAAGAGGGCAACCTGAGTGAGAGCATGTGTGAACAAGAGAGAGGAAGAGATCATGGATGTGTGTGTGAGAGAGAGAGCATATATATAAAACTGTATATGTATGTCTGTGTATAAGTGTGAGTGTGTGTGAGAAAGAGCATGTGTATGCATGTATGTGTGTGAGAGGGTGTGTGTGAGAGAGAGCATGTGCATGCATGTGTATGTGTGAGAGCATTTTTATCAGAGGGTGTGTTTGTGTGCGTGTGTAAGAAAGGGCATATGCGTGCATATGTATGTGTTTGAGGACATGTGTGTGAGAACATGTGTGTTGAAGAGCATGTGTGTGCATGTATATCTGTGAAAGAACGTGCATCTATGTATGTGTGTATGAGCATGTGCATGCATGTGTGTGTGTGGAGGGTGGGGGGAGAGAGAGGGTCTTACAGCCTGTGCATGAGAGTGTGTCTGTGTCTGTGAGAATGAGAGGTTGTGGGTGTGTATAAGAGCATGTATATGGGTATGTATCTGACAGTGTATGTGTGAGAGAGAATGGACATGTAAGTGTGAGAGAGGATAAAGTTTGTGTGCCCCCCCTAGCTCCCTAATCCTTGACAATCTCAGGGTGACTAGAAATCAAGTGTTCCCAGGTATGGACAACAGGGGCTTTTTTTATCCTCAGTGTTTTCAGGTGTTATTTGATTTGTGTGCTGTTTTGAAATATTTTATTGGTGCTTGGGAAATTTTATAAAAAATGTGTATGATTTTAATTAATAGATTCTATTGGTCAGTAATTTTAAAATATTCTTCTATTAATATGGTTTTATTATTATTATTGATGCTTTATGTTTCTTGATTTTATTTGTTTTCTGAGGAATGGTGGTTCTGGTTTTCCATTGTTACACACAGAGTCTGACATCTTGGGGTTTCCATTTCAGTTTTTGTCTGCTTATTGCTTGTTTTAATTTGTGATCCTTTATTCTGTATTTGATGAGGGTCTGTCTCTGCTCTGTGCGTGTGACCAAGGTGAAAGATTCTGCTAGTGTATAGTCTGTGTGTAGGGATCTATAGCAATTGGGTTTGTTATGTTTCCCCAGTAGGTGGTGTATTGGTAATCCGGGACCCAGTGTAATATTTATCTGTGCTTTTTCACAAGTAGGGATCTTGTGTTTGAGTCCTTGGTGTTACTACTATTGTGTTATGATAGGTTTGCTGTATAGATTTTGAGTGTTTTTTGTGGGATTTTGTGTTAATTCACAACATGTCTGGCAGTGGAAGGTGTTTGTGCTGCTATTACTGTGAGGTGACACCAGAATTTGAATTTTTTTTTTGGATGATGATCTGTAAGGGAAACATCCAAGCTCCATTGTTGGGGGAATTTCTGTGGTTGCACAGTGTGTTATAGAACTGGAGGTGCAGAATTTATATTGACATTCTATCCCTTCCTGTATACATTCCAGACTTCACTCTCATAGCCATATAGAATTAGTTGAATGAGACTAGCAAATAATTGTAATAGTGATTTTATTAGACATGTGAAACTAACCAGCTTTTTAAAATTATGCAGAAGACCTTTGGACTTTCTTATTGAGACTTTTTTTTACAGCCAATTTTAAAGCAGGGGGCCATGCTATGGAGGTGGGTGTGATATGAGGAAATGTCATATTGGCTCCCCCCCAAATTCTTCTGTCTAGAGACGCCACTGATTTTCTATGACCTTAAGCATTAGTACAAAAAGGATGGGAGGGGGATAAAGACCCTCGGTATGCCACTGGTTGTAGGTGATATTTTTATCTCAGAAGACGGTACTTTTGATTATTCTTTTTCATGTAAAATCTATTATAAATGCAGAATTTTTAATTGTGTGTGGTGGGGCCGAGGGGAGGGGAAGGGTACCTCAGCACAAGGTTGTAAGGTTCATCTGTCCTGTTTAGTTTCCCTCCTAAGCGAGGCGACTAGAAATCTGGAAGCTTCTGTGCAGATGCATTTCAAATGTAAACCACCACAGAGATGCTATAATTTGCTGCTTGACTCTGACTCTAGCAGCTGAGGGCTGTTAATAGTCTTTATACATGTGAATGTTTGCTTTTTGCTCCTCTGTCCTCCCCACAAATGATGAGAGAGATAAGCAACCCGTCTTCTCTTATGGCACCCTCCTCAAGGTCTTTACTTACCTCTGCCACATACAGTGGGAAATCTAGCCTTCCAGCTACTAGCTTCCACGTTCCTGTGTGCCTTCCCATCTAGTAACAAAGGTCCCAGTCCTTGCTCCACAGGGGCTACCTGTTGCTTCCCAACTCGTTTCTGCAAGCTGCTCAAAGGCTCACATCTCTCACCCCTCCTATTGCTCTTCTCTAGACTCTCCGAACCCAGGTAAATTCAAACAAGAAAACAAGGGGCAATTTCTTTTCCTCCCTCTGGATTGGTTGTGCAGTGTCTCCAGCTACTTCCTGGTCTCTCTCAAGTTTCCATTGGCTCCCAAAGTCAGGTGACTCCATGTGTTCTATTTAGTGTCTGCCATGTCACTAATCTCCATGCTAGTTTACCCTGCAGTTGCTGGATCTGCAGAGCAGTACTTTAAATGGAGAAATGTATCATTTTAAACTACAAACAGTTCCTGCAACACTTCTTTCCTTGCAGTTAAGAGGCAGCTTGCAGTTTTTGACACTTTAGTGCTCTTTAGGCATGCGTGCTGCACAAAGTAAGAGTTCAGTCTCCATCACATGTCCAGTTTCTTATCCCAACACAGCATAAGCTTAAGGGGACAGGGACTCATATTTAGGAAACCTGTCACACCACAGTCCCTTAAATCCTCACCTTTTGCCTTTGGCTCATCAATTTCTCATTCTGGTGTTGCTAAAGATATCTGTTTTCTTCTAATTCTCCTTTTCCTTTAAATATTACTATTCCCCATTTCATCTTCTTTTTACTTAAAGAAAGTTTTATAACCTGCCTTTACTGATAGACAGTATACTACTCTGAGCTTTTGCCAGTCAAACTGCCCTTCCAGTCTCCCTTTATTTTTCCTGATAACATTGCCTGACCTCCTCCTATATCCATTTATATTTTCTGAATGGTAGATTTTTTTTAATCATAGTAACATAGTAGGCAAAAACCATCTGCCCATTCACTCTGCCCAGTTATCTTGTCCACACTGCTAAGGATGCAACTTGAAGTGTGCCAGGCAATCCCAACTACTAGTTTGACTATCATCACAGTATGATTTGAATAACTTCATTATTAGTGAGCTTCCCAGGTCTCTTACATAGCCTGTCAGACTGACCTGACTACGCAAGCACCTGCATTTCCACCAGGACTTCTAGTTAATTACAGAATTTACAGCCTGCCAGTAAGAACCAGCTGCTAGTTGATTCTACCATAACAGCCCGTCTGGCAACCTGACCATACCTTTCTTATCGCTAGGACCTCTCATATAACCTCTTTACCATACATTATGGCAGTCCCAATATCTGTTGATTCAGGATAGGCCTATGAACACTTAAATATGTGTCACTAGTCATTGCTATCTGCTCTGTTCATTTTTAGTAACTGAGAATCCTTTGTGCTTTTCCCATGCCTTGTTAAAACTCTGTTAACTGCCACTAGGCATCCCAGGAGGTCATGTTATGCTTCTACAATCCTTTCTGTGAAAAAAAATATTTAACTGACATTTCTCCCCAGTCTACACTCTCAGAGCCTATTATCATGAACTTTGTTCTAGAACATCCTTTCTCTTGAAATAGGTTGGCTTTTTATGCATTATTAATATCTTTCACCAGGGGCAGCTCAAGGCAATCTGCTGCCTGAGGCAAGGGATGAGATGGAGCCCCCCACCCCCTCTTCCCCCCCTCCTCTGCTCCTCCTGCCCCCTCTACCCCCCTCCCCCCCCCCCCATAGGCTCCCTCTCTCTGGCACCTCACTCAAGCACCCTCACAAATGGCAGGCAGAGTTAAGGAGGTCCAAGAGGCTGAGGCTGAGGTCAATATCAGGTATCCATCCGAAGGGAGGTGGGACGGAGAGGCATGGCAGGAAGGAAAGGGGCAGAACAGGTGGGCAGATGAGGAGAAGTGGAACACTGAAGAACTGAAGGACTGACCACAAGAATTGAAGATGAAGACAAGGAACTGGAACTGAATATCACAAGAACTGGAGAACACAGAGACAGGAACACTGAGGCAATTCGCACTACTAAGGCAGTAGGGAGACCTGTTGCTGTTCAGGAGCTGCCCTTTTATAGGGGAGTACTAGTGGCCACAGGGCTTTTCCCACCGTGGTCCCTTTAAAGCCCAAGGAGAGATGCTCATGCCTAGGGAGGACGGACCGCACAGGAGCCATCAATGGCGTCTCACCGTGTCAGAGGATGGTGGTTAACCTGGAGGAAGTCAGCATGTGCTGGTAACATCCTGCCACAACTCAGGCCGGGTTGGAGGTAAGAACTAGGGATGTGAATCGTTTTTCAACGATTAAAATTATCGTCCGATAATGTTTATATCGTCTTAAATCGTTATAGAACACGATACAATAGAAATTCTAACGATTTATCGTTAAAAATCGTTAAATCGTGTTAGTGCGCACTAACTCGAGTTAGCGCGCACTAACTCCCCGTTAGTGCGCGCTAACTCGATTTAGTGCGCACTAACTGAAAATGATACAAATAAACACTTTCCAGGTCACTGAAGGTCAGTTAGGAATGAATATGTGTTCCTATTGGCTGGCTGCCCTCTTATCTATTGATATTACCAAGGTTACCACTGAGGTGATGGTTGGGGGGATGGGAAATGGAACTGGAAACTAACGAACACCAACAGAAAATGAAACAAAGTGTTCACACTTCCCAGGTCAGTAAAGGTCACTTAGGAATGAATATGTATGTATGTATTCCTATTGGCTGGCTGTGCTCTTATCTATTGATGTTACCAATATGGTTGGGGGGATGTGAAATGGAAACAGTTGGAAGCTTGACAAAAAAAGTAATGTAATGATCAGCACTCACGTGACTAGAACTTGTTTGTTTATTATTTTTGTTAGCAGGCACCTGAAATGCTAGTGCATGTTGAATTTGCCAATCACTGTGCATTTTAGAAAGGTGGTCCTGGCTGGAACTGTACACAGTTCAAATATATGTAATTGATTGTTGGTAAGTGTATTTTTTAAGTAGCCACACTGGCACCAGTATGTTTACTTTTCCTCCCACTTAACTCACTAGCTCAGCTTTGTAAGAAGGGCTTCTCTGCTTGTGTGTTGTTTTTGTTTGGTGTGAGGAGAGCAGAAACATCAGATCTTTATTCAATCTACTACAGTCATCTCTTACAGTGCCCTATCCCTATTAATACCAGGAGTGTTGTGATCTTCCTGCACACAGTGCCCTAACCCTGATACCAGTCTGAGACAGCTCCCTCCCTGCATTACTAGTGAGAGGCTGGCTTCACAGACAGGGGGGAGCTGCCTGACCCTCACTCCTGACTTCCCCCATGTCCCAGCTAGTGAATGGTGTGTGGGTGAGGGGGGGGGGGGGGAGGATGGTGAAGTCTGAGACAGCTCCCTCCCTGCATTACTAGTGAGAGGCTGGCTTCACAGACAGGGGGGAGCTGCCTGACCCTCACTCCTGACTTCCCCCATGTCCCAGCTAGTGAATGGTGTGTGGGTGAGGGGGGGGGGGAGGATGGTGAAGTCTGAGACAGCTCCCTCCCTGCATTACTAGTGAGAGGCTGGCTTCACAGACAGGGGGGAGCTGCCTGACCCTCACTCCTGACTTCCCCCATGTCCCAGCTAGTGAATGGTGTGTGGGTGAGGGGGGGGGGGGGGAGGATGGTGAAGTCTGAGACAGCTCCCTCCCTGCATTACTAGTGAGAGGCTGGCTTCACAGACAGGGGGGAGCTGCCTGACCCTCACTCCTGACTTCCCCCATGTCCCAGCTAGTGAATGGTGTGTGGGTGAGGGGGGGGGAGGATGGTGAAGTCTGAGACAGCTCCCTCCCTGCATTACTAGTGAGAGGCTGGCTTCACAGACAGGGGGGAGCTGCCTGACCCTCACTCCTGACTTCCCCCATGTCCCAGCTAGTGAATGGTGTGTGGGTGAGGGGGGGGGGGAGGATGGTGAAGTCTGAGACAGCTCCCTCCCTGCATTACTAGTGAGAGGCTGGCTTCACAGACAGGGTGGAGCTGCCTGACCCTCACTCCTGACTTCCCCCATGTCCCAGCTAGTGAATGGTGTGTGGGTGAGGGGGGGGGGGAGGATGGTGAAGTCTGAGACAGCTCCCTCCCTGCATTACTAGTGAGAGGCTGGCTTCGCAGACAGGGGGGAGCTGCCTGACCCTCACTCCTGACTTCCCCCATGTCCCAGCTAGTGAATGGTGTGTGGGTGAGGGGGGGGGGGGGGAGGATGGTGAAGTCTGAGACAGCTCCCTCCCTGCATTACTAGTGAGAGGCTGGCTTCACAGACAGGGGGGAGCTGCCTGACCCTCACTCCTGACTTCCCCCATGTCCCAGCTAGTGAATGGTGTGTGGGTGAGGGGGGGGGGGAGGATGGTGAAGTCTGAGACAGCTCCCTCCCTGCATTACTAGTGAGAGGCTGGCTTCACAGACAGGGGGGAGCTGCCTGTCCCTCACTCCTGACTTCCCCCATGTCCCAGCTAGTGAATGGTGTGTGGGTGAGGGGGGAGGGGTGGATGGTGAAGTCTGAGACAGCTCCCTCCCTGCATTACTAGTGAGAGGCTGGCTTCACAGACAGGGGGGAGCTGCCTGACCCTCACTCCTGACTTCCCCCATGTCCCAGCTAGTGAATGGTGTGTGGGTGAGGGGGGGGGGAGGATGGTGAAGTCTGAGACAGCTCCCTCCCTGCATTACTAGTGAGAGGCTGGCTTCGCAGACAGGGGGGAGCTGCCTGACCCTCACTCCTGACTTCCCCCATGTCCCAGCTAGTGAATGGTGTGTGGGTGAGGGGGGGGGGGTGGATGGTGAAGTCTGAGACAGCTCCCTCCCTGCATTACTAGTGAGAGGCTGGCTTCACAGACAGGGGGGAGCTGCCTGACCCTCACTCCTGACTTCCCCCATGTCCCAGCTAGTGAATGGTGTGTGGGTAAGGGGGGGGGAGGATGGTGAAGTCTGGGACAGCTCCCTCCCTGCATTACTAGTGAGAGGCTGGCTTCACAGACAGGGGGGAGCTGCCTGACCCTCACTCCTCCGGGGTATTGTGATCTTCCTGCACACAGTGCCCTATCCCTGATACCAGGGGTGTTGTGATCTTCCTGCATGCAGTGCCCTATCCCTATTAATACCAGGAGTGTTGTGATCTTCCTGCATGCAGTGCCCTATCCCTATTAATACCAGGAGTGTTGTGATCTTCCTGCATGCAGTGCCCTATCCCTGATATCGGGATGTGTGCAAGAAGATCACAACACCCCCGGTATCAGGAATAGGGCACTGTGTGCAGGAAGATCACAACACCCCCAGTATCAGGAATAGGGCACTGTGTGCAGGAAGATCACAACACCCCTGGTATTAGGGATAGGGCACTGTGTGCAGGAAGATCACAACACTCCTGGTATTAATAGGGATAGGCACTGTGTGCAGGAAGATCACAATACCCCTGGTATCAGGGTTAGGGCACAAGTTCTAGTCACATTGACTGATCACATTACTTGTTTTGTCAAGCTACCAACTGTTTCCATTTCCCATCCCCCATATACTGTCAGTAGGAAACTTGGTAACATGAATAAATAAGAGGGCAGCCAATAGGAATACATATTCATTCCTAAACTGACCTTAACTGACCTGAAAAGTGTCAAATTGTATCATTTTCAGTTAGTGCGCACTAACTCCCAGTTAGTGCGCACTAACTCCCGTTAGTGCGCACTAACTCGAGTTAGTGCGCACTAATCGGAAAAAATGATTTTTAACGATTTTTTAACTAAAAAATCGTGCCTAAGACGATTTTCTTGCCCTGCCACACAATTTCTATCGTTAAGACGATATGGAAAACGATTCACATCCCTAGTAAGAACAGCTGTCCATGAGGCAGTCCATGGCCCACCAATCGAACACTATATATCCCTCCAGACGTAATGCCTCCAGAATGGGACACAAAACTTCATATAAAGTCTGAATAACAACCTATATAATGACATAATCACCTCCTCTTTTCTACTAGTTATTCCTTTCCTTTTACATACTAGCATTCCTCTTGTTCTGGTCACCACCTTGTTGCACTGTTTCACTACTTTTAAATCATCAGATACAATCACCCCAAGGTCTTTTTCCTTCTTCATGGACATCAGTGTCCCATTCTTTATCATGTACTTCTCCCTTGGATTTTTGTGCCCAAAATGTATAACCCTCCATTCTTTTTTAATGAAAAACAGCTGTTGAACAGATGACCACTTTTCAAGCTTTCTTAAATCACTTCGCATTCCATCTGCTCACTCAGGTATGAACATCATGATGCAGATCTTAGCATCATCCACATAAAAAAAAAAAAATTCCTCTAATTCTTCCACAATAACACTCACAAAACTATTAAACAGGACCAATCCCAGAATCAGTCCTTGAGGCACTCATTTATCACCTTCCTTTCTGCAGAATGAATGCCATTTGCCATCATAATCTGTTCTCTGTCCTTCAACCAGTTTCTAATTCAGGCCACAATCTTGGGGCCCAACAAGCTGCTCAGTTTATGAGTCTCCTATGCGGGACAGTATCAAAAACTTTGCCAAAATACAAGTATATCACATCCAGCACACACCTTTGATCCTATTTTCTAATCACCCAATCAAATAAATAACTCAGATTTGACTGAAACAATCTTCCGTGCTATCTTGGATCCTGCAACCCATCAAATTTAAGATGCTTCACTATCCTTTCCTTCAGAAGAACTTCCATTAATTTTCATGCCACCAAAGTTTAGTGATCCAGCCTTTTCTCGGACTTCCCATGAACTGCTGCTGTACTGGCCCCTACCACCCAAAGGCCCAACCTGAGAGGAAGGGGGCTAGCTAGTGAGCAAACCGCCCTATGTCTCATCCTGCCATCCAGTGCAACTCCTTGAGCAGTGTTCCCTGAACAGGGAGCCGTAACAGTAGCTCTTGAAGAAGAAGTGTTACATGATCATATCTCTTTTTTTTCCAAAAATAAGTTTGGCATGTGTTTTACATAACTTGCAATCTTCTGATTTGAATTATGAAAAAGAGAGTTACAGTAGTCTAATCTGCTAAGTATGAGTGAGTAACATATTCCTAGGGTGATCACAACTTCTTTCAGTTGTATAGGCATACCATCAACCTCAGGAATAGGATGCAGAAGGATGTTTTCATGTAAACCATAAGGCTTCAGATTTTTCTGGGTCAGTGGCATGCAGTGACATTTATAGCAGGGGATTCAGTGTCACTCCCACATGAAATGCCTCTCTGCCCATGAGGTTTCCTGAGCTCTAGTAGAATGGGTTGACAAAGCCCTGAGGACCTGCTTCCCCTGTGCAACATATGCTACCACTATCGCTTCCCTAATCCAGCATTTAATTGAGGACTTAGAAGCTGCCTGGCCCCTTTTTTGGCCCTCCAACAGGAGAAACAACCTATCTTTCTGACTTCATTGGTGACCTTTAAGTAATGCAGCAGTGTCCTTCAGATGTCTAGTGGGTGATGGGCCCCCCCTGTCTCTCCCCCCTCTGTTCTCATCAGAGCTGGTAAAACAATCTCCTGATCTGAGTGAAATTCTGACATTACCTTAAGTAAGAAGGATGGAACAGGATGAATATTCTGTCCTTCTGAATCAACAGATAGGGCTCCCTACAGGATAAGGCCTGGATCTCCGAGACTCTTCAGGCCGAGCATATGCTACTAGAAAGACTGCCTCTAAAGTGAGGTCCTTTAATGTTGCCCCTCTAAGCAGTCCGAAGGGTGCCTTAGATAAGGCCCTAAGCACCACATTAAGATCCCACGTAGGTATTACCTGCCCTCAAGAAATGTGCTATGTCAGAATGAGCCCCTAGAGAGCTTCCTTGCACCTGGCTCCTAAAATAGGCTAATGCTGCCACCTGCACTTTGAAGGAGTTTAGGGCTAACCATTTCTGTAGACCATTCAAGATTTCCCTTGTTCCCACTATTTCTGGGGAGACCTTTTTCCCTCTGCATCACTCTTCAAAAACTTTCCAGACCTTACCATACACCTGGAAGGTAGAGTTTCTCCTAGACCTTATCAAGATGGTTACTACTGCCCTTGAATAGCCTTTTTTTCTCTAGCCTGTCCCTCTCAAGAGCCAGGCTGTAAGATAATAACAATCTGACTTTCCCCACCTGACTGAGCCCTGCCTGAGCAGGATCCCTGCTTTCCCTATTTTTAGAGGTGCATCCCTACTCAGCCTCACTAGGTCTGCATACCACGACCTTCTGGGCCAGTCTGGGCTACCAGAATGATCCAGCCCCCATGTGCCGCTGCTTTCCTAAGTACCCTCACTATTAAGGGCAATGGCGGAAATACGTATAGCAGCTAGTCCACCAGCCATGGTTGCACTATGGCATCTACTCTTTTGATCCCTGTTCCTGGTGCCTGCTGAAATATTTTTTTCTGCCTTGGTATTCTTTCCTGTTGCCATCAAGTCCCATTCCCTACCACTCTTGAAAATGCTTCCCACTCTCCCTGGTCTACCTCATGCCTGATGAGGTAGTCTGCCTTTGTGTTCTCCTTCGCTGCTATGTAACTGGCAGTTAGCCCCGTCAGGTTCTTTTCTTCCCAGGTCATTAGCTGCTCTCCTTCTTCATTTAACTGCCAACTTTGCGTGCCTCTTGCCTGTTTATATAGGCCACTGCTGTGGTGCTATCGGAAAGGACTCTTACCGGCTTCACTTTGACCCTGTGATTTAGATACTTGAGCACCAGCCTTACTGCTCTCAGCTCCAACAAGTTCATTGAGGCCTCCCTCTCCTTGGCTGACCATTTGCCCTGCACCACCTGTCCTTCGCAATGCGTCCCCCAGCCTAACCTGCTGGCATCTGTCTCCAATGTCATCCAGTCTGGCAGAACTAGCCTGACCCCTGCTAATAAGCTACCGTCTACTAGTCACCAACTTAGGCTGATCCTAGCCTTGGAGGTAAGCCTGATTCTTTCTCCATATCTGTGGATGCTAGGGTTTCATTTTGAGAGCAATGCTTTCTGTAGTGGGCGCATATGAGCCTTTGCCCATGGACAACCTCTAAGGTTGCTGCCATCGACCCCCAACACCTGCAGGTAATCCCTTGCTGCCAGCCTCCTGGCCACTGTAAGCTTTCTTACTTGGTATCTCAGTTTGTCTGCCCTTTCCTGCATCAAAATCTCCTTTGTCCGCTCTCTGTAGAGCTGGGCCTCCAGGTACACTAACCTTTGGGATGGCTGTAAATTTCTTTTGGGACCATTTACTACCCAACTAACTCCTTGAGGAGCACTTTCACTCTCCTTGTGAAGCTCCTGCTCTCCTCCTCCTCTGACCTGGCTTTGGTCAGCCAATTATCTAGATATGGGTGCACTAGAATACCTTCCCTCCTTAGTGCTGCTATCATCACCTTCCTAAAGGTTCTTGGTACTGTGCCTAGTCTAAACGGCAGTGCTTTGAACTGGTAATGTTTCCCCAGTACTGTGAACCTCAGGTATCTGCAATGTGATTCTCTGATGACGATATGTAGATCTGTCTCTGCTAGGTCCACAGCAGTCAGAAATCCTCTCTTTTCTGACTGCCTCAATAACTGACCTGAAAGTTTCCATTCTGAATCTTCTCACCTTGAGGGCTCTGTTCACCCTTTTCAAGTCTAACACCAGGCAGAACATCCCTTCTTTCTTGGGGACTACAAAATATAGGGAGTAACAACCTGTCCCCCTCTCTGAGGTTGGAACCGGTTCTATCACTTCTAGTGTCATCAGTTTATCTAGGGTCGTTCTGATTGCCTTGCCTTTCTCCTGCAACCTACAGGGGGATGCCAAAAAGAATTTGGATACTGGGTTAGCCAACTCCAGGGAATACCCTAGGCAGATCACCTCCAGGAACCATCTGTCCCTGATGATTTGGGCCCACTCTTTTAAAAATAATATTAGGCGACCACCTACTGGAAGAGGATTAGAGTGGGCCTCTGGAGGGGGAGAAGCCTGTTTCCCACCACTGTGGCTAAGGATGCCTAACACTTCCTATGAGCATGTGCCTCCCCCTGCTGGAACCGCCTTCTGCAGACCGTAGCTTGCCCAGTACTACTCCAGGGATTGTTTTTTGTTTTCTTTCAAAGGGTGAGAAGGGGCTTCCCTTGGAGTCAAAGCCTTCCTTGCATTCTATCCCTGTTACCTCTTTTTTTTTTTTTATACTTCCCAGCTATCCCAGCATTCACCCCCACCTAACCAGAGGTACAGCTATACTGAGGAGCCACCCAGCTATCCCAGGATAGATAGCGTGTGTGACATAGGCAAAAAAAAAAAAAAATGTGCAAAAAGTCCTCTGCCTCTACCTACTGGCAAGCAGGGGAATCCCACAGGTGTGGACTGGTCTATAGGACGAAAAGGAAAAATATTTAAAAACTAATGAATAGAACATCCAATAATTAAAACTTCATAAAAAATGTTTATAAAATTTCCCAAAAAACAATATTTCAAAACAGCAAACATATCAAATAACATCCAATAATGAAACCAGTAAGGATTTTAAAAATCTCCCTCTTCATACCTGGGATGTTCCAATTTCCAGCCACTGAGATTGTGTGGATTGGGGAATGGAGAGCTGTACAAATTTTATGCACTCACTCACACACACACAAACTCTCACTTCCTTACACACATACACCCACACACAGCTTCTCCTCCACACACACTTGCATTGTCTCTCACTCATCCACACTAGCTCTCACCCCCCTCATGCACACATGCACACACACACACACACACATGCATAGGTTTTCACCCACCCACCAAACTCACACAAGCACACACACACACACAGGCAGTCATACATACACATACAACCCCACCTACACAGGCTCTCACCCACCCAAACCCATCCACCCACTAAAATCCACCCACACAGGCTGTCATCCCCACACGCACATACACACACACACACACACACACACACACACACACACACAAG
This sequence comes from Rhinatrema bivittatum, assembly GCF_901001135.1. NCBI lineage: Eukaryota > Metazoa > Chordata > Amphibia > Gymnophiona > Rhinatrematidae > Rhinatrema > Rhinatrema bivittatum. The sequence continues at coordinate 315,791,705 of NC_042618.1, read as the reverse complement.
CAGTCATCCCCACATATACAGAAACGGTCACCCACCCACCGACCCACACATACCCACGCACAAAAGGCCTGGGCCTCTTCTTCAGCCACCAGCAGGATGGGTTCCGCTGATGGCCACCACGTCCTTCTCTTCGGCTGCCAACGGAATGGGGTCCGTTGGCGGCCACCACATCCTTCTCCTCTCTTCAGCTGCTAGCAGGATGGGGTCTGCTGGTGGCCACGGCATTGGATCTTTCTCTTCAGCTGTCCTGAGACCGAATCCATGGCAGCCTGCTGAGATGTGGGGAGGGGGCAGCAGCAGGTGTTGTGTTTGTTTAAACGTCATCTCCTGCTGTTACGAGGTTGGTCTCATGGTAAGAGCTGCGAGAAAGGCCACGCAACAGCAGGAGATGACGTTTGGATAAATGCGACCCCTGCTGCCCATGGGATGGGGGGGGGGGGTGGCAGGTGTAGTTAGGTGTGATGCAATTGATCAGACTGAGCAGGGTTTTGGCTTATCCCTGCCCGATCCGATGTATAAATTTGGGTTGGAGATTCACTAAATTCCTTGAAGGCCCTGACCGCATGCCACTGTTCTGGGTTAACTTTGAGTTTGGAAGGTTTTAGCCCTCTAGCAATTTCAGTAGGACAACTGTTTAATTGAACAATTGATAATGTGCATGTAGAATGAAAACTAGCAACTACCTGGATATCGTTGGCAGAGAAATACAAGTTGAAACTGAGACTCCGAATTATGGTAGCTAAGGGATCAAGGTAAAGGTTGAATAGAATTGGAGATAGAATGGAGCCTTGAGGAACCCCACAGCTTAAACAACTTGGATGAGATTCCTAATTGTTCCAAAAAAGATCTGAACCAGTGGCGGGCTTGATCACAGACTCCTATATCAAACAGACAGTTCAGAAGAAGTTGATGGTCCACTGTATCAAATGCCATACTCATGTTTAGAAATACTATAATGACAGCTTAGCCTCTGTCAAAATTTAAATGTATGTCTATCCTTAGAACATAAGAACATAAGAACATAAGAAAATGCCATACTGGGTCAGACCAAGGGTCCATCAAGCCCAGCATCCTGTTTCCAACAGTGGCCAATCCAGGCCATAAGAACCTGGCAAGTACCCAAAAACTAAGTCTATTCCATGTAACCATTGCTAATGGCAGTGGCTATTCTCTAAGTGAACCTAATAGCAGGTAATGGACTTCTCCTCCAAGAACTTATCCAATCCTTTTTAAACACAGCTATACTACCTGCACGAACCACATTCTCTGGCAACAAATTCCAGAGTTTAATTGTGCGTTGAGTAAAAAAGAACTTTCTCCGATTAGTTTTAAATGTGCCCCATGCTAACTTCATGGAGTGTCCCCTAGTCCTTCTACTATCTGAAAGAGTAAATAACCGATTCACATCTACCCGTTCTAGACCTCTCATGATTTTAAACACCTCTATCATATCCCCCCTCAGTCGTCTCTTCTCCAAGCTGAAAAGTCCTAATCTCTTTAGTCTTTCCTCATAGGGGAGTTGTTCCATTCCCCTTATCATTTTGGTAGCCCTTCTCTGTACCTTCTCCATCGCAATTATATCTTTTTTGAGATGCGGCGACCAGAATTGTACACAGTATTCAAGGTGCGGTCTCACCATGGAGCGATACAGAGGCATTATGACATTTTCCGTTTTATTCATCATTCCTTTTCTAATAATTCCCAACATTCTGTTTGCTTTTTTGACTGCTGCAGCACACTGAACCGACGATTTCAATGTGTTATCCACTATGACACCTAGATCTCTTTCTTGGGTTGTAGCACCTAATATGGAACCCAACATCGTGTAATTATAGCATGGGTTATTTTTCCCTATATGCATCACCTTGCACTTTTCCACATTAAATTTCATCTGCCATTTGGATGCCCAATTTTCCAGTCTCACAAGGTCTTCCTGCAATTTATCACAATCTGCTTGTGATTTAACTACTCTGCACAATTTTGTGTCATCTGCAAATTTGATTATCTCACTCGTCGTATTTCTTTCCAGATCATTTATAAATATATTGAACAGTAAGGGTCCCAATACAGATCCCTGAGGCACTCCACTGTCCACTCACTTCCACTGAGAAAATTGCCCATTTAATCCTACTCTCTGTTTCCTGTCTTTTAGCCAGTTTGCAATCCACGAAAGGACATCGCCACCTATCCCATGACTTTTTACTTTTCCTAGAAGCCTCTCATGAGGAACTTTGTCAAACGCCTTCTGAAAATCCAAGTATACTATATCTACCGGTTCACCTTTATCCACATGTTTATTAACTCCTTCAAAAAAGTGAAGCAGATTTGTGAGGCAAGACTTGCCCTGGGTAAAGCCATGCTGACTTTGTTCCATTAAACCATGTTTTTCTATATGTTCTGTGATTTTGATGTTTAGAACACTTTCCACTATTTTTCCTGGCACTGAAGTCAGGCTAACCGGTCTGTAGTTTCCCGGATCGCCCCTGGAGCCCTTTTTAAATATTGGGGTTACATTTGCTATCCTCCAGTCTTCAGGTACAATGGATGATTTTAATGATAAGTTACAAATTTTTACTAATAGGTCTGAAATTTCATTTTTTAGTTCCTTCAGAACTCTGGGGTGTATACCATCCGGTCCAGGTGATTTACTACTCTTCAGTTTGTCAATCAGGCTGTTAAGGCTGTCTCCGTATTGAATCCCTTTCAGTACCCATATTGCTTGGGATGCAGCACAAGAGTTCTATATAAAAAAGTGGTTAACTGTAATTGTACTACCTTTTTTGATTATTTTTGATAGAGTAGGAAGATTTGAAATGGGTTGATAACTGAAAGATCAAGATTGAGATTTTTTTTATTATTATTATTGGCCGGACTCTAGCAACTTTGAGCTTTTTGGGTAGGTTACCTTGCTCAAGACTGGTATTTATGAAATTTAACAAGGAAGAAAAAAAGTTCAAAACTGGATCTATAATGTATTTTAATGGCAAAGGATTGAAAACTGTAGAGGATATATGCATTTGCTTGATAATTATTTGAAAAATGGCTTTTGTGACTTTATTAAAGGCTGCAAGTTTGCTTTTGGGAATTGTTTCAAATGAAGCTGTAGGTAAAATTAAAGATTCTGCATAGGAGTTGGAACCACTGGCAGAAATACATTCAGATCTAATTGAATTAGTCTTTTAGTCAAATGCAATGCTAAAATCTTGTGCTGACAGGACAGTAGATGATGAATTGTCCCTGGGTTTTAAGTCAGCAGTGTTAGAAACAATTTTAAATAGTTTTCCCAGTTGATCTTTGGCTTTATTGAATTCTTTCTTGTAATAATTTTTTTTGGCCTTTTTGATAGAGAGTAAATAATACTTAATTTGGCTTTGGAGCTTAAGTTCATCTTCCAGCAGTTTAGATTTTCACCATTTTCTCTTGACTGATCTGTCTTTTAAGTATCCCAAGTCATGGGAATGGTGTGGGCACATGCCCCTTTTAAAATCCCCCAATTTACGTGGCAGAAGTGGGATTTGTGTGCACATGTAAGAGCCCACTTAAAATTGGGCACACATGTGCACACAGCCAGATTATTTTATAACATGTGTGCATGTGTTATAAAATGACAAAGGCCCAGAGGACAGAGCAACGTATGCGCACAAATGTATGCCCATGCATCGGTTTGAAAATTACCATCTAAATCAAGAGTATGGCCTTTGGTATGCATAGGTTGTGTTATGGTTGTGGATCCCTGGGCCAAGGGGGAGTTGGCGCTACCTATGGGGAGGAGCCCCACAGGTTCCCACCATCGTCTGGCGAGGCTGGAGAGTGACTGAGACCCCGAGGAACCTTCACCATTACCAGCCCTCTTTCCCCGCAGGTTGAGCCCTTGGGTACTGGGACCGGCTGGACTTACGTGGAGTCTCAGGTACAGGGAGTCTCATGGTCCAAAGGTCAGGCAAGGGTCAGGGCAGGCAACGAATCTCGTGGTCCAATAGTTAGGCAAGGGTCTGGAATACAGGAATTCAAAACGAAGAATCAAGAGTCCAGGATCTCCAACACAGGAGCGAGAGCCAGAGGAAGCCAAGGCAAGGTCTGGGGGCAGGCCTTGCCTAGATATAGGCTGGGACCAGAAATGTGGAGCAGGAGCAACGCCTGTCTCTGTCCCTTTAAATGTAGAGGAGGAGGCGCACGCGCGCGCACCTAGGGCAGCCAGGAGTGAGAGGTTTTGGTTGGCCGGGCCGCATCAGGGGGCCCGCGCTGGCGGAGGATAGATGGCAGGTGCCCCGAACAGGTTGTTTGATCCACTGAGTAAGGGAAAGATTAATCCTAGCTGTAAGAAATTGGGCAGCAGAAGAGTTATCTTGGTCATCAATATGTAAATTAAAGTCACCTAGTAATAACAGATGAGTGCTTCTCAAGGCACTTTCATTAATAATGGTGATTAAATCATGAACTTCATGAATGGTGACAGGACGTGACTGATAAATAGCAATAAATTAAACTAACTATTGTTGCTTTAAAGAAAAACATTTTCAGTGTCTGTATTTAATGAAAGTGCCTTTAAATTGAGTGAAACATTTATTTTTATATACTAACATATCACATCAGTTTACATTCAGGTGCTGTAGGTATTTCCTTATCTCCAGAGGGCTTATAATCTAAGTTTGTACCGGAGGTAATGGAGGGTAAAGTGACTTGCCCAAGGTCACAAGGAGTGATGGTGGGACTTGAACTCTGGTCTCCTGGTTCATAGCCCACTGCGCTAACCACTAGGCTATTACAGCAACCCCTTTCCTTTTTTAACTTGGGTCTGTCCTACGTATGAGAAGTCAGATGGACATGCTTGTTTGAGATAGGAGACTTCACCTAGGATACAGAGGATATGTAAACCATGCGTGAAAATGATATCAGTTAACAAAGGGGATCTGTTAACTATAGAGCGAGCATTGATTGATGCACATTTAATTAAATTTAGGGAGATATGTTTGCTGGAAGTCTGATTGAGAGACTGATATGAGAATGAGGGAGTGATATGTTTGAGTATAGATGGCCTGTTATTAAAAGAAAAACTTGGTTGGTGCTAGCCGGGATTGTGTTTTTCTCCCCCAGTGATTACTGGAATAGATTGAAGATTAGGCATTGTATTGGAAGTTAAAAGGGGGTGAACAATGAAATAATGAGAGGATTAAGAATACTAGTGCAATCATGATAAAAAGTAGTACAAAAAAAAAATAAGAGATCCTACCAGATTAAGAATGCTGAAGCAAATATGATAGTAAAACTAAAAGGAAGGTTCTACCAATTCAACACGAAGTCCACATGAAGTCAGATTAACAGACTTGTTATTTCCATCCTCCTCCCTATTATCACTTTTATGAAGAGGGACAAAATCTGCCCTTCTCCAGTCCTGCAGAACCACACCTGTCTCCAAAGTTCTATTGAACAGGTCCTTCAGTGGACCTACCAGAACCTCTGCAAGGTCCCTCAATATCCTAATGTGTATCCTATCCAATCCCATGGCCTTGTCCACTTTCAGTTTTTCTGGTTCCATTCAAACATTAATGATGTGGCCATTATCCCACTAGCATATGTACCCTTTCCAACAATCAATGGTTCTTCTGCAGAAACCTTCAATTAATACTGAACATATGTATTGGCTTAGCATGTCTGCTTTTTTTCTTGTCCCCTTCCAAACATTTCTCCTGGTTTCCTCAATCTAATCTCACCTTCTTTCTTCAGGGTTCTCTCAGAAGGAGATAAAGGGCTGCCTGAATCGTATAATTCACTGCAGTCCTGGATGCATGAATCTTCTAGTGCAGAGCAGTATAAAGCTGCAAGACCCAAGGGGGATCACTCACATAGTTTCCAAGCAACAATCTTCATAGACTGATTGTTGTTCCAAAACAGACTGATATTTACTGGAGACAAAAATAGGAAGTTTTAGTAATACAATAAACAGAAAACAGTTGGTAGAGATTTAGTCCACAGTCACCAAAAATAGTTTCTTAGGCTGCCTGAGCAAGATTGCAGGAAAGCTGGGACTTCCCCCTGTTCCCAATAGGCCTCGGGCTCCCTTAGAAACCCATATGAAACTCCTTTTCTCTCACTTGAACAATAGTATCAATACCTGGCTGGTAAAGCAGATTCCTGGACAAGTCTCCTATACCCAATGACTGGGACATTATCTTCCTCCTGTACACAATGACTGGGATAGTAACCTGCCTGCAGCTGAGACCCTCCTGGAACTCACTCCAACAAGTTAGGAGAGGAGCTCACGCTCCCAAGCTGCTCTTCCTCCTCCACAAGCCTGGAGAGCCTCAACCCCTACTGCTGCTTCCTAGATTCTCTGGATAAAGCATAGAACATGACAGCGGATAAAGACCATATGGCCCATCCAGTCTGCCCTCTACATATCTTGTTCAGCTTTATAGTCCCTTTCTCTTACTCAGAGACCCTCTGTGCTTGCTGAAGGTTTTGTTTTGATTTGTTGTTGTTAGTTTGTTTTTTTTTATTCTGATGGTGTCCTCATCACCAGCACCTCCGGAGGGAAGCTGTTCCTTAATGACTTCCACTTTTCTTTAACTTTTTATTTCTGAACAAGACAGTACAAGACCAGATAATCAAGACACAATGAGTTTACAGTTAACAATAAAGAAACTGTTACATCCATAAAACGTTACAAGTTTTGATCTCCTTATAACAAGTAGCTGATGATTTAAAGGAGTCTCCTAACCCTAAAAATGCATGTTATTGTGACGAGGCATAAAAATCCCAGAATTTTCCCCAAATGTTGATGTATATTCTAAGTGGACCTTTTAGAGAGCATGACAATCTGGCAATTTCAGATAACTAAGATTTCCTATTATCCAGGATAGGTGCTGTTTCCAGAACTGGGCAATGGTGAATTTAGCTGCCAAGAGCATCTGGAAAATAAGCTTCTTGGTTTTCCCAAAAACTGTAAGAGAGGCCTAGTATCCTAGTAATGCAAGCTCAGGGGATGAAGCAAACTCAAATCCCCACTATTGTAAAGATCTCAGTGAACACATCTGACCAAAATTCCTGAACAATCGGACAAACCCGTCACACATGTTGGTGGGAATCCCTTGAGCCACAGTTCCTCTAACACAGGGCACTAGATATTTGATTAAAATTGTGATTGAATTATGAGAATCTATATGTGTGGTGCTAATCATTAGATCAGCTCTTTTGTAACATATAGAAATGTGGTGAGCCTCTTCTCATAAAACAAACCAATCACCTCTGCTCATTTAGGTTAACTAGTAACTCTGTATTCCATTTTAGCATTAAGGATCGTATGCAGGAATTATCTGTCATAGAGTTGGGAAGACCTTGGCATAGCACTGCTATCCCTCTCAGTTTACAGTCTTATTTTACATAATACTAATTCTATCATATTTATCTGCCTAGGATTCTATCCATTTGTTATTATTTTGGTAAGAGACTTTTCTAGAATTATACAAATATTCTTTGTGGCCTTTGAAATTTTAAGTTGATGAACTAATTGTTCAAATTGAACTATATGTTCTGCAATCCATAATTGACCATGTATCTTAAACCAGTTTTCAAGGTTATCAAAGAAGGAGTAAACTGGTACAGATGGATTGTGATGCATCAAGGAAATATAAGATAACTGTTTCTTATTAATGTCCAATTTGGTGCAAACTTGCAGCCAGAGCATTAAGGTGTGAACTGTTATTGGACTACTTCTATTTATTCTTCTATTCAGAAGGTAGGATGAAGAGATCTAATCAGGTACGCTAGATCCCTTCCATCTGCAAATATCCTCTCAATAGCAAACCAACTAGAGGAGGAGAAAGGATCCAGACAGCTTCTTAAAGAAGCCAAATTTGCAGCCTAATAGTATATTTAAAGATTATATAGAGCTAGTCACTCCTTGTATTTGGAGAGCCAAAGGGTACTCATCTTTGTAGGGGGGGGGGTTTATTTGCCCAAATAAAGCTAAAGATAAGACCATTTAATTCATTAAAGACTTTCTGGCACAAAGCAAAGAATATGCTGGAAGAGATATATCATTTGAGGTAATACGTGCATTTACCAGAATATATCTCCATGGTTGCAGATTGTTCTTAATTTGTATGAGAATGGCACCATAATTAATAGTATACAGTATAAATCACAACATTTCTAGCAACCATGATCCCCAAATATCTAAATTTGTGCTTCTGAAGCTTAAACCTTGATAGAACAGAATGCGAGTTTTGTATCCTATCGGAATGATCTCAGATTTATTGACAATTTTTAGCCAGATACTCTCCCATAATCTTCTAAAAGAGCAAGAAAAGTAGGAATTGAGCTACTTGTATGGGAAGAGAAAATAAGGACTTCATCTGCATTCACAGATATTTTGTGTGAGTTACCTTCAATTTATTTATTTATGTACTGTATATTTATTTATTATTTTGCCTTTTCCCAAAGTCAGTCTCATAAGAACAGACTTGCCATACTGGATCAGACCAACATCAATCAAGCCCAGAATCCTGTCTTCAACAGTCCAGGTCACAAGTAGAGATGTGAATCGGAACCGGTTCGGATTCACATCGTGGGGTTTTTTTTCGTCCGGCCCGATCACAGTTTTGTTTATCGGCTGCGCCTGAGCTGATAAACAAAAAACCCACCCCGACCCTTTAAAACTAATCCCTTAGCTTCCCCCACCCTCCCGACCCCCCCAAAACATTTTACAGGTACCTGGTGGTCCAGTGGGGGTCCCGGGAGCGATCTCCCGCTCTCGGGCCGTCGGCTGCCACTAATAAAAATGGCGCCGAAGGCCTTTGCCCTTACCATGTGACAGGGTATCCATGCCATTGGCCGGCCCCTGTCACATGGAGGGAGCACTGGATGGCCAGCGCCATCATTAAAAATGGCTCGGGCCATCCAGTGCTCCTACCATGTGACAGGGATAGCACGGATACCCTGTCACATGGTAAGGGCAAAGGGCCATCGGCGCCATTTTGATTAGTGGCAGCCGACGGCCCGGGAGCGGGAGATCGCTCCCGGGACCCCCACTGGACCACCAGGTACCTGTAAAAGGTTTTTGGGGGGGTCGAGAGGGTGGGGGAAGCTAAGGGATTAGTTTTAAAGGGTCGGGGTGGGTTTAGGGGTTATTTTTGTGTGCCGTTTTTCCTGCCCTCCCCAAAACGATAAGAGAACCCCCACGAACAATATCATGGGGTTTTCCTATCGTTTTGGGGGAGCCCCCGATTTCTGACGATTTTGAAAATATCGTACGATATTTTCAATCGTCTGAAACCCGATTCACATCCCTAGTCATAAGTACCTGGCAAGATCCTAAGGGGTAATAAACACTATACTGCTTATCCCAGAGATAAGAAGTGGATTTCTACAACTCCATCTTAATAATAGTTTATGGAGGGTGGGAGATTTATTTTAAAGGGTCGGGGTGGGTTTTAGGGTTGTTTTAGTGTGCCGGTTTTCCCGCCCTCCCCCGATTTACGATTTAAACGATTTTAAAAAAAACAAAACCGCGACGATCAGATTCCCTCCCCCCCAGCCAAAATCGATTATTAAGACGATCGATCACACGATTCACATCTCTAATCAACGATGACACCTAGATCCTTTTTTTGAATGGTGACTCCTAATGTGGAACCTTGCATTGTGTAGCTATAATTTGGGTTACTCTTCTGTAAAGGCATCACTTTGTTCTTGACCACATTAAATTTCATTTGATATTTGCATGCCCAGTCTCCGAGTTCTTCTTGCAATGTCTCAAATCATCATGTGACTTAACAACTTTGAATAATTTGGTGTCATCGGCAAATATGATCACCTCATTTGTTGTTCCTATTTTGAGGTGATTTATAAATATATTAAAAAGCAGTGGTCCCAGAACATATCCCTGGGGCATTCCACTATTCACCTTTCTCCATTGGAAAAAATGTATCATTTAGCTCTACTCTCTGTTTTCTATCTTTTAACCAGTTTTCAATCCACAATAAGATACTGCCCTCTATCCCATGACTTTTTAATTTCCTAGGAACTCTCTTATAAGGAACTTTGTCAAATGCTTTCTGGAAATCCAGATGCACTATATCAACTGGCTCACCATTATCCACATGTTTATTTACACCTTTGACTAAATCCATGTTGGCTTTGTCTTATTAAACTATGCTTATCTATATTTTCAGCAATTTTGTCCTTTATGATAGTTTCTGCCATTTTGCCTGGGACAGACCAATACTCTTTCCGGAAGCAAAACTCATAATGGTCGGATATATCACTAGGACATTTAAAAGAGCCTCAAGTCTGAACTTTTGTCCAGAGTGTATTGTCTAAGAAGGTCTTTATCAATGTCTTTGTATCAGTTTGCTCAGTGGAATACAGCTGCTTAATGACTCACTCTTGTAATTCGCGGAGTCACCTTAATAATTTTGGAACAACTGACCTACTCTATAGGGGATGGACTTTAACTACCACTCAAAAGTACTACACACCCATGGAACCTCCCAAAACTGGAAATTTCCACACTTTACACAGTCGGTAAAGTCTAGTCAGCATTACATCTACAATCCCATCTCTGATCTTCCTCCTTTCACTGACATACCTAAAAAGATATTTGTCACTTTGCTTTACCTCTAGTTGTTTTTTCTTCCACTTGTGCTTTTGCCTTCCTGACTTTCCACCTCTTTCATCTTTATATTTCTCCGGCCACATGCGTAAGTCCCGATATGCGCACAAGTGTTGGGCCCTGAAAAAGGGGTGGGCCAGGGAACAGGGTCTGGGTGGGGAGGGGCAGAGGCAGGGCGGGGGTGGGACAAAGGTCGGCCAGGACAGCGGCCATTAGCCACTGTTCTAGGGAAAAACATGCCGGCAGCCAGCCGGCACGCAGAAGATGCTTCTGCTCCAACGGAGCAGTATGTAAAAAAATTTTAAAAATGGGGATAGTTAGGATTAGGTTAGGAGTTGGGGTGGCGAAGGAAAGAGGTAGGAAGAGTAAGGTTAAGGATAGGAAAGTTCCCTCCCAGTCTTCTCCTTAATTGGAGCGGACTGGGAGGGAACTGGGAAAGGCCCGATTGCATCACCGTGTGTAATTTACTAAAATCCCCCCCCCCCCCCCCCCGCGCGAGCGCCACCCACACATAAATGCATGGATTTTAAAATCCGGTGCACATGGCCAATGGATTTTATAATATGCGCCCACCATCGCATGCATGTTATAAAATCAGTGCATCAATGTGTGCGCAACGGGAACCGCACGTAGATGGACGTGTGCATGCTCCTTTTAAAATCTATCCCTTTGCCCTTACTTTTTCAGCCACCTCTTTTGAAAACCAAATTGGTCTCTTTATCCTCTTACTTAAACCTAAAAATATGTTGCTTTTTTCCTTGTCTACACTCTGTATCATCTCCTTGTTCTTTCTGTTGGTCAAGGTTTAGTTTAGTTTATTTGTTCTTGATTTACTGTAAAATCATTTTAATATATCAAAGTGGTTTACTAAAAAAAAGAATCATAAAAATTAAAGAAAATACAAATAAAAATTAAAGGGTAGCCTTGTATGTTCCTTGCGAATTTGTCTTTCTCCACCAGTTTCATCAGTTTCGCAGGAGTGGCGGTCCAAATCACACAGCTTCCATCCATTACCCTCTCCTCTAATTTAAACACCAATCAACATTGGAATTTCTTCCCTAAGATCCTTTTTCTTCCCACAGAGAGATACAAGTCACCTCCATAGTATAGCACTCTATTGCTTCAAATACAGCTCCAGCCCCCAATATGCCTAAAAAGTAACTTCTTTCTTTACACCGGGTTTTGAGCCATGTATTCATGTTTGTGATATTACATAGCCTTTACTTCTTACCATGAACAGGAAATACCTCAGAAAATGCTATTGTCTTTACCATGAGTCTATGCCCCTCTCCTAAATTCTTGATCTCCATCTGTACTACACTGACTGTTTTTTGCCAGGTCAATGGTCCCCAAGCACAATATGAGATGAACGTCTGAATCTTTTTTTTTTTCCTCTGTAATACTAAGAATCTATTTTGTATTTGTGCTAGCTGAGAATTCTGATATGCATAATGGACATGCAGGCCAAAGAATTTCATTTCAGTTCACGTTTTCTTTTTTTTTTTTTTTTTTTTTTTTTTAGGGGGGGCTCATTTTTCAGCTTCTTTAATGTTTATTGAGATCCCAAAACAAAATAAACATTAAAAAAGGACCTTCCCAAGGCCTTCCAGCTGCCCTCCCCAAAATGCTCCAGGGCCTGAGCCTATCTGACTAGGCTAAACCAAGCCCAGTTGGGCCTTCCAGGCACCTCTAATCTCGCTCTTGCTCACAGAGAAATCTGCAGGCTCATATCTACCTAGCTGGGCTGAGTTGAGCTCAACCAGGGGCCTACATAGGCCACTCCAACCCACCTCCCTACCCCCCAAAATTTGCTGAGGCGAGGGACCTCTCTCACCCCCAACTTAACCTTCCATGCAGATCTCAGAGAAAAAAAGGGACGTAACTAATAGTTACAAATTCCTGCTCAAATGCAATCCTTTTAAAAATTACACCAGTGACCCTGACACTAGTGCCAATGTGATATCACTTTAGCACCAGTCTAAGAGCCAGCTGGTGGCCATTATGTTGTATGGCCATCTATGCCATTTGTAAAAGGATCATGTCAGAGCAGAGCAAGTGGGCATCGCTTCTGCCTCTTTCTTTCCTCTGGTCCTTCTGGAAGGGGTAAGTGGGGGCTGGGGAGATCACCAGGCCCAGTGAATTTTTGAGGGGCAGGAGGGATATCAGAGGGGCCCGGGAAAGCTCTAAATTGGTTTGGCTAAACCCAGCTAGGTATACCTGGGCCCTGCTGCTTTTCTGAGGGTGGGGGAAAGGGAGTTGAAGGGCCTTTAGGGGGCTCCACGAATCAGCAACAAGGGCCAAGGAGGCTATTCTTATAAACAAAACAAAAATACAAAAGAATTTGGAGATATTTTCATGCAAGGTCATTTTCAATTCAGATATGCCATTTGTTTAAAATTCCCTAGTAAGCATGTCACCTTTTTGTTTCCCCTGTGTCCCTAAGTTAATAAGTTTGATGTATCCCTCAGGAGAAGGAGTTTTCTGCTTTTGTGGGATCTTTTAACAGTGCTTGTTTTTTTTGTGAAAAGAAGGTATCATTCTCCAACTCTGTTACCACTTCACATGCTTTTCCTAGAATATCATCTACTTCCAGTATTTTGTTCGGGCATCATTTGCGGGGAATGCCTCAACATGGAGAGGCCAAAATTTAGTGCTATTTAGCCAGATAAATAGGGACATGTTTGGCTAAGTGACAGACCCTGAATATCTGACATTAAGCAACTAAATGAAATCACCAAGAAAATGGAAGATATAACAGATCAGATTGACAGAAAAATAACAAATTACTGGGATTGAATGGTATTCATCCCAGAATTTTGAAGGAACTCTAAAATGAAAGCAGACCTGTTTCTGATGATTTGCAACCTATCATTTAAAACAGCCATGGTACCAGAAGACTGGAGGGTGGCTAGTGGGATGTCAGTTTTTAAAAAGGGTGCCAGGGGTGATCCAGAAAAACTACAGTCCAGCAAGCCTGATGTCTGTACCAGGCAAAATGGTTAAAGTTATTCTTAAAAATAAAATTACTGACCACATAAATAGACATGGTTTAATGGGAAAGAGTCAACTTGGAGATACAGACGAGACTCAGGAACGAGGTACTTGGATGCACAGACGAGGACTCAGGTATGTGGACATTGGCATGATCCTTCAGGGCGCCCTACACAGCCAGAGCTACTGGTCTGGTCACGGACCACCCTGTCCTACATTCGCGGGAGCGAGACCAGTGCAGGAAGGGTATGAGGAACTGAAGAATCAGGAACAAAGTACTGTAGACGTAGACTCAGGCAAGATTCAAGGTATTCAGAAGACTCAGTCAAGGTACAAGGCATTGCACCATGAAGCGCCCTACACAGCCCACCTGTGGGGCTGGTCATGGACCACGACATGGTAAGCCAGGAAGAGAGGGACAAAGAACCAAGGGTTCAGGATAACTGGACAGGATCACGGACATCAGGATCAGGAGGACAAACATCTGGACCAGAACATGGATACTGGATCAGGAGACAGACCTTAGATTTGGATCACGAACATCAGGCGACATCTGGACTGGAATATAGATTACAGGAACAGCAGGCGGACATCTGGACTGGAACATGGACATCAGGACAAGACGAGGAGCTCCAACAATGAACAGGAAACACAGGACCTTGAAGAAGTGCTGGAACAAGGACGACTCCAGGAGCGAAGGCAAAGCTGGAATGGACGCTGAGCCCTTTTGTAGGGCTGAAGAGGACAACACCCAGGGAGGGGCCAGCAGAGGGCCACAGCTGGCTGGCCCTTGAAAAGCAGGAGAGAGGTGCCCGCCCGCGCCTAAGGAGAGCTGGAAGAAGAGAGTAGGACCGTAGGTGGCATTCCCAGCCACGTGGAAGGCCCAAGGAGAAGCAAGCAGGCAGCGGGAGCAGCCCTGCCAAGAAGCTGGACGAAAGGCAGTCTGCTGGAGTGGCTCCATGCCTTGAAGAAGTCAGGCAGAGTGAGTAGAGAGGCTGCAGGCACCGACAGAGACGGCTTCCTTGCCGGGCAAGGAGCCGGGCTGGAGCAGGCACCGGCAAGGACAGCTTCCCTGCCGGCTGAAGACCCTGGCAACGATGAGGACGACTCCTTGTCATCCCGAGGACCCCGGGAGCGGCTCCAGAGCATCGGGAAAGGCAGAAGTGGCAGTGGAGGTCCCAGCCGCACGGGAGAGTCCTCGGCGGCCCAACCCTGCCATTCAAGGCCAGAGGCAGCCGGGGAGGAGCCTGGCGACGGCGGCACACCCGCCGCGAAGAGAACAGCACCAGCGGCCCGACTGGCCGCGGAAAGATAGGGAGCCTGCCCGCGCTCCTCGCGGGCAGGATCACAACAGTACCCTTTCCTTAAAGACCCCTCCTCAAGCCTCTTATCAACAGCTTGGGAAGAAGGCGGTATTCCATATTCCATCAGGGGCAATCAAGGATCCAAGGACGAAGCTGGACCTTCTTGGCGAGGAACTGTAGTGAGAAGAATAGTTGGGCAGTAGACAAGACAGGAGTGGACAAGGTCCAGGCAAGACAAACACAGAACATGGAATGTTGAAGGCGCAAGTAAGGCAGGGTGCAAGGTACAGAACTGCAAGGTGGCATCTTGGTTCAAGGATCAAAGTGGCAGAGGCAAGACTCCATCCAAGACTTGACTTTGAACGGAAGTCCTTAATACTTCTTAAGGCTGAAGCTGTAGTGCAGAATGGAGTAACAAGGTGAAGACTAGACGCTGAGTTGACGGTTCCAGAGACTTAGCACTTCAGCGACTCAAGGTGGACGGAATTGAAGCATGGAGTCAAGGTAGCAGTTCGGGATGCGACAAGGAGTAGTCTTGGTATCACCAGAAGATGGAAGACATCCCACAGTTGGTTCAAGTTGGATTTGAAGTATGGTGGGCCACTCGGAGTTGGGTACCAACCAGTATTTCAAGGATCAGAGCTTAGGAGTATTGGTGACCGGATGATTTGGCAGCCTCTAGATGATAGGAAGTAGAGACAAGCGGGACTTCCTAGTATTCGTTAGTTAAGGATGGCTGAAGAATGTTTAGTCACTGCTGGCGGTCATGGACGTAATTACACTTGGCAAGGAATGTGGGGTAAAGACCTTTGGTTGGTAATTGGACTCCCTAGTATAGACGTATTGCCGATGTTTAGGCTGGATGAACTGGTAGCTTTAAATAACTGGTGGTGAGAATCAAAATTAAAGCACAGCAGAAGTATTGTAGGCACAAAAGTTTTGTATTTCCCATCTTAGGAGTGGGCCCTAAGGCTGGGCAGAATCTTAGTGATGCTTGGTTAGTTGACACTCACACTAGAGTGGTCCTAGACAGATGGTAAGAGATGGACATCCTCTGGACTACTTGAGCAAGCTGGAAGTAGATGTACTTAGAAAAGGCACACTTGGACAGGCACCTTTACTTGGATGGTGAAGCTTGCAGCGAATTCCAGAGAAGAGGTCGCTGGTCTTGAGCTTGGTGTGGTGAGCGAGGCAAGCATGTGGCAACTGAGAGTACTGAAGAAACTGGGCGGGAAGAGCGAAGAAGTTTGCTGGTTCAACTCGAAGAGATGACCGATGCTCCAGGCCCCATTGGATGGATGACAACAGATGGGGGTGCAGGCGCCTCCTGCAGGTCGTCTGGAAAGGAGTGCCACAGACTGGTGAGTTGAAGACTTCTCTTGCAGGATGGTGAACTTGGACAAAATGCGCAGGACTCCAGCACGATAAGCTCTATGGAGCAGGTGAGTCCTGTGAGGAGAACAAGAGTACTCAGAGGGAAAAAATAAAAAATTCTGGACAAGATGGTCGTGCAGAACAGGAACCAGATGGTGCAGATTGGAAGAAGATGGTGAACCTGGGCGCAGGCACCTCCTGCAGGTCATACAGCAAGTGTACCCAGGCCAAACAAAGTCTCAAGAAGGCACTTGGTGGAAACAGCTACTAGAGCCTCTAGCGATGGGGAAAAAACAAAAAATTCAAGCAAGCTGGCGCGTCCAGCAGGTCGGTAGAATTTCAGCGAAAAAGCTGGAACAGAAGTTCTTTCCTTAAAAAAAAAATTTCTTGGCAAAGAAACTCCGGGACTTGGCATGAGCCCATCACAAGGACATGAACGCCAAACACATGGCCTTCACAATCTGTTGTGAAGCGCTAGGAGAGCGGTTCCGCTTACCAGGGGATGTGTGTTCTTGAACCACAGCTCGACCCCCAGAGAAACTCTGAAGAGGTGCCGCAGCAGGCGAGGCGTTGCCGAGCACGGGCTGGACAGGAGTGAGGCTGGACTGAAGACAGAAGACTGGAGACACTGACCCTCCTCCGGACCTGCACACTTCAGAAGACCAGCAACACAATGGTGGTCTTATGAACAGTCCTCCGACCGTTCCAAGCCCTTTTGGACCTGCCGCAGGGTACGGCAAGAAGTGGCAGGCCAGATGGAGGCCAGGGCAGTGAAGACCGGAACATGGAGATACAGACGAAGACTCAGTAACAAGGTACTTGGATGCACAGATGAGACTCAGGAATGAGGTACTTGGATACACAGACGAGGACTCAGGAACGAGGTACTTGGATGCTCAGACGAGGACTCAGGTATGTGGACATTGGCACGATCCCTCAGGGCACCCTACACAGCCAGAGCTACTGGTCTGGTCACAGACCACCCTGTCCTACATCCACGGGAGCGGGACCAGTGCAGGAAGGATACGAGGAACTGAAGAATCAGGAACAAGGTACTGTAGACGTAGACTCACACAAGATTCAAGGTATTCAGAAGACTCAGGCAAGGTACAAGGCATTGCACCACGAAGCGCCCTACACAGCCCACCTGTGGGGCTGGTCACGGACCACGACATGGCATGCCAGGAAGAGAGGCACGAAGAACCAGGGGTTCAGAATAACTGGACAGGATCACGGACATCAGGATCAGGAGAACAAACATCTGGACTGGAACACGGATACTGGATCAGGAGACAGACCTTAAACTTGGATAAGGAACATCAGGCAACATCTGGACTGGAACATAGATTACAGGAACAGCAGGCAGACATCTGGACTGGAACATGGACATCAGGACAAGACGAGGAGCTCCAACAAAGAACAGGAAAAACAGGATCTTGAAGAAGTGCTGGAACAAGGACGACTCCAGGAGTGAAGGACAGTAGGATCCCAGGAGTGTCAACTCCTTGCGAAGGCAAAGCTGGAATGGACACTGAGCCCTTTTGTAGGGCTGAAGAGGACAACGCCCAGGGAGGGGTCAGCAGAGGGCCACATCTGGCTGGCCCTTGAAAAGCAGGAGAGAGGCACGTCCCTGCGCCTAAGGAGAGCCGGAAGAAGAGAGCAGGACCATTGCTGGCGTTCCAAGCCACGTGGAAGGCCCGAGGAGAAGCAAGCAGGTAGTGGGAGCAGCCCTGCCAAGAAGCTGGATGAAAGGCAGTCTGCTGGAGCGGCTCCATGCCGTGAAGAAGTCAGGCAGAGTGAGTAGAGAGGCTGCAGGCACTGATAGGGACGGCTTCCCTGCCGGGCAAGGACCCGGGCTGGAGCAGGCACTGGCAGGGACAGCTTCCCTGCCGGCTGAAGACCCTGGCAAAGATGAGGACAACTCCCTGTCATCCCGAGGACCCCGGGAGCAGCTGCAGAGCGTCGGGGAAGGCAGAAGCGGCAACAGAGGTCCCAGCGACACGGGAGAGTCCTCGGCGGCTCGACCCTGCCGCGCAAGGCTGGAGGCAGCTGGGGAGGAGCCCGGCGACGGCAGCATGCCCGCCACGAAGAGAACAGCGCCAGCGGCCCGACTGGCCGTGGCAAGGTAGGGAGCCTGCTCACACTCCTCGCGGGCAGGATCGCAACACTTTATGGGTAATACCTTGGAATCTGCAGCAGTCAAAAAGGCAAATAGAATGTTAGGAATTATTTGGAAAGGAATAGAGAACAAAACTGAGAATATAATAATGCCTTTGTATAGATCCATGGTACAACTGACCCAACTCAAAAAAGACATTGTGGACATGGAAAAAATACAGAGCAGGGCAACAAAAATTATAAAGGAGGTGGAAACATTCCCTTATGGAGAAAGACTATTCAGATTAGTACTCTTTAGCTTGGAAAAGAGATGACAGGGGGGATATGATAGAGAATTATAAAATCATGAGTGGAATGGGAAGGGTAAGTAGGGAATGGTTATTTGTTCTTTCAAACAAAATTAGAATTAGGGGACACTCCATGAAGCAAGCAACTGGAAAATTTAAAACAAATCATAGGAAATATTTTTTCACCCAGCACACAATCAAGTTATGAAATCTGTTGCCAGAGGATATAATCAAGGCAACTAGAATAGCAGGGTTCAAAAGAAGGCTGGACAAGTTCTTGAGTAAAAAGTCCATAAATAATTATTAACCATCTATACCTGGGAAAGCCACCTATTTGGCATCTAATGGGTACTTGTGACCCAGTCTGAGCTCTGTCAGAAGGATGCTGGCCTCGATGGACCTTGGTCTGTCGCAGCATGGCATTTCTTATGTTCTTACCCGAACCCACTGTAACCCTTCCACTGCTAGTTTTTTTGGATCCTTTGCAGAAGGGGGAGGCAGATTTTCTAAATGTTGTATATGGAGGTAGGCAAATCTAAGTTTAACTAATTCCTCCTTAAACTGTATCAACTCCTTCTGCATTGCAGGGATCTGAAGACAGGTGATATAAGCACCAAGCAACTAGATGGACTGCCTAATGACTAGAGCCCCACAGTTTTTACATTGAATATATCCCATAATGTGAAGCCTTTTATTTCTGTGTGGAATATCAGTATTTATCTAAACAATCTACAAAATCCCTTGAATTATCTTAAATTTAATTGAATAAGGTTTGAGATAAATCTGACCTTTGTCCTGGGAAGACTATAAAGGAAAAGCAGGAATAGGAGTCGGAGGAACTACTCAGAACTTTACTGACTGGTATGCTAATAGTGCTTAATATGCTTAATATAATGGATTTAATTATTGTTCTCTGATATTACTTCTACAAAACAGAGCCGCTATTTTCATAAGGGGAGAGGGAAGAAGATAAATATTAAGAAAATGTTTTATACATTCCATGACACATTTGCTAATATATGTAAATACATTTTTCTGATGAACAACAATTCTGAGCAGATTAGCCAACATAAGAAAATTGTTTTTCTTCATAAAAAATGTAGTTTCAAAATGCTTACTCATTAATCTTTACCCAAATAAATCAGCAATGAAAAATAAAGTACAAGAGTTCATGGGAAAGGGAGAAAAATTCCTTTTAAGATCAGAAAGGCCAAGGGTAATTATTTGTTTTGAATGCACTGTCCCAAGTGTCCTAAAAATATGAACAGACCATAATCTGAATGTTTGCGCAGCAAATTGGACAATTAAATGATATAATTTTTATTTTTGGTGAACTGTTGAAAAATACCTGCCTTGATCCAAATCCAACCTGCTGAGGCATAGATATTATTTAATATTTATTTAAAGAATTGGTTTGGACACTAATGATCTTCAATCACGCCTCCCTTGGCAGGGCACCTTCTGCTTCATACACAGAATCTTCAGCCAGGCCTTCCTTGGCTAATGACAGGCACCCTTATGAGATCTTTGCTCCTTTATGGTGGCCATTTTGGGAGGCTCTTGCCATGGGACAGGCTTCTGGGATTGCCCCTGCCACTTGCTTATCCCCACAGTCAAGGACTGTCTCTTGGTATTCCAACAATAGAAACATAGAAATGATGTCAGAAAAGAACCAAATGGTCCATCCAGTCTGCCCAGCAAGCTTACCATAGTAGTATCTGCTACGTCGTGCAGGTTTCCCCCATGTATCCATTAGTTGTGCTTGATGTGCTCTGCTAATGGACTTACCCATAGAAGCAGTTCTGTGTTTTTTTCTTAATGTCTGAGCATCGGTACCTGTTAAGATTTGTGGGTATGTGGACCCTTGGTTCGAGGTGAGAGTTGTATAAACCCGTGGGGAAGAGCCCCACAGATCCGGACCATCAGGAGGTGAGGTACCAGCACAGCGGGGAGCTCTGGGCACAGTGGTGGAGAGACCCCCAGGGATCAGGAGGTAACCCCCATAGGGTGACAGACAGTTGTGGTTCCTGGAGTAAGACCCTGAAGAGAGAGGTGCCAGACGGACCGCAGAGCAGTAGGTATGGAAATAGCCATGCAGAAGGTTCTTTGGGAGGACAGCCCCGAGGGGCAGAGCTGCAGCGTAGTGGGCGTAGATAGGAGGCATAAGCCAACCCACGAGGCAGAAAAGCCCGGTCCCAATCTCAGTTGCTGATGTAGGCAGAAACCCGGAGAGCGGAGGAATGCTGGCAGTATAGTAGAGAAGCAGACCTGAGGAGCACGACCGCTGACAGTGATTGAATAGGCAGGAGCACAGTCCCGTGGAGCGGGGAGGCTCTAGGTAGTCTCTTGAGTAGTAAGCGTGGCCTGAGGAGCAGGAGAGTGCAGTCTTGTTAGAACACAGGCAAGAAGCAGGGAAGGCTAGAAGCAGGGAAGGCTAGCCAAGAAACTCACAGGTTGCCGCAGTGTTCCAAGGGAGACCCGAGTAGGAGGAGCCAATGCAGAGCAGGACCCAGGAGGTGCAGAGCTAGCCCGAGGAGCAGGGTAGGCCAGAGCAGCAAGTCCCCGTAAAAGCGCACACTGACCCCCGAGGAGCGGGTGCTAGACAGGGTCCAGGAGCAAGGCACATAGTGACGTCTCAGGAACACAAGGCAGGTGTTGAGGACTCGTACAGAACTTGTTGCCAATTTGGCTAGCTGAGGGTGAAGGTGGAGCTTAAATACAGGAGTCCAATGACATCATCAAAAGGGACGCCCCCGAGGCTCCCGCCGAAAAGGCCTCAAAGGTGGGGCCTGTGACACATGCGCTCGCCTAGGAAGGCCCGACGTCAAAATAGGAAGTAACAGCGTTCATGCCGCTGTGAGGAGTCCCGAGGAACGCGGCGGTGTAGGCAGGCCCTTGCTGCGAGCAGCCCCGGGGAGGGCAGAAGAGCGGTGCAAGAAATGAGTACTCACGGTCGCAGCCGTCTATGACCGACAGGCACAATAGTACCCCCCCCCTCTTAAGACCCCTCCCCAGGGATTTGGGTTTGTGAGGATGGTTGGCATGGAATTGTCGAAAAAGACCTTGTCTAGGATATTAGTCATAGGTTTCCAGCTGTTCTCCTCAGGACCAAAACCTTCCCAATACAGAAGGTATTCCCATTTCCTTCCATGCTTCCGGATATCCAAGACCTCCCGAACTTGATACATGACATCAGCCTCAGAAGACAGCGGAACAGGGTCAGGTGGTCTCTTGGAGAATCTGGAGAGAATCACAGGCTTGAGTAGAGAATCGTGAAAGGCATTGTGGATCTTGATTGACGATGGTAATTGTAGCCAATAGGTAACAGGACCTAGACGATGTAACACTGGAAAGGGTCCAATGTATCTTGGAGGAAAACGGGCTGAGGGCAGCTTAAGGTGAATAAATCTCCACGTTGAAACTGGGGTGCAGCACGGTGATGGGCGTTGAAAGCCCTTTTTGATCTCTGAGCGGCCTTTTCGAGCAGCTGTTGGGTATTTTGCCACAGTTGATGTAGTTCTTGGGCAGTTTCCTGGGCTGCCGGGGAGGCAACGGACAATGGGAGTGGAAGCAGTGGCAAAGGTTGGCGTCTGTAGACCAGCTGAAAAGGCGATGAACCCGTGGAGGAGGACACTTGGGAATTCAGCGCAAACTTCGCCCAAGGCAGGAGGTTGGCCCAGTTGTCTTGCCACAGACTCATGGAGGCTTGTAGGAATTGCTTAAGGGTTCTGTTGGTCCTCTTGCTTTGGCCATTGGCTTGAGGGTGGTAAGCCGAAGTAAAATCCAAGGAAATATTAAACTTCTTGCAAAGAGATTTCCAGAAGCGTGCGGTAAATTGAACCCCACGAACGGAGAGAATATGTCTGGGAAGACCGTGAAACCAAAACACATGCTTGAAAAACAATTTGGCCAGCTGAGGTGCCATAGAGAGACCCGGTAGAGCCACAAAGTGCGCCATCTTAGAGAAGCGGTCGATACTGACCCATATGGTATTATTCCCATTGGAGACAGGCAAATCCACAATAAAATCTGTGATGATATGGGTCCAGGGTTTGCTGGGAATGGGGAGTGGCTGTAGAAGTCCTCATGGTTTTGCTGCCGGAGGTTTATGCTGAGCGAAAATGGGACAGGACTCTACATATGTTTGAGTATCTTTATGCATAGTAGGCCACCAGTAGTAGCACTGCAGAGTGGAGAGAGTCC
Organism: Rhinatrema bivittatum; assembly: GCF_901001135.1. Lineage (NCBI taxonomy): Eukaryota > Metazoa > Chordata > Amphibia > Gymnophiona > Rhinatrematidae > Rhinatrema > Rhinatrema bivittatum. The sequence continues at coordinate 315,768,816 of NC_042618.1, read as the reverse complement.
TGGACTGACCTGAGTGTCCGGAGGTCAATGAGTCGTGGGCCCATTGCAGAACCTTCGGCCGCAGCGGGCAAGGAACTTACCCGGAGGCACTGTAAAGGGGGCTGACAGAAGGACCTTTGCAGGGTCAATAATGTGTCGCGGGATATCAGGCAGGTCTTCAGTGATGAATGATCGAGAGAGGGTATCAGCGTGGCCATTCTTATCTCCTGGGTGGTAACGTAGTACAAAGTTGAATCTTGTAAAGAGAGACCAGCGGGCCTGGCAGCTGTTCAAACGCTGGGTCTGGTGTAGATACTGGAGATTCTTATGGTCCATATATACCGTAATCTGGTGTTATGCCCCTTCAAGCCAAGGTCACCATTCTTCAAAAGCAAATTTGATGGCCAACAGTTCTTTATCCCTGATGCCGTAGTTTCGTTCAGCAGGTGTAAAGCATCGAGAAAAGAAAGAGCAGAGGTGGAGCTTATGTGTAGTGGAGAACTGACTCAGCACCGCCCCAATTCCGACATCGGAGGGGTCGACTTCCACCACGAACAGACATGTGGGGTTTGGATGTCAGAGACATGGTTCTTTAAGGAAGGCCAACTTGAGGTCCTGAAAGGCGGTCATGGCTTCCAATGACCACTGAGAAGGGATGGTACCCTTGCGGGTCATGGCTGTGAGTGGGGCTGTCAGGGTGGAATAATGGTGAATAAAAGAGCAGTAGTAATTGGCAAAGCCAAGGAATCTCTGGAGGGCCTTGAGACCCGTAGGTTGCAGCCAGTCACGGACCCACTTCAGCTTCTGGGGGTCCATCCTAAACCCCTGACTGGATACCACGTAACTTAGGAAAGACACAGTCTCTTGTTCGAATGAGCACTTCTTGAGCTTGGCAAAAAGTTGATTGTCTCGCAGGCATTGAAGAACTTGGGAGACGTCTCGGCGATGACTTTGAAGGTCTTGGGAGAAGACTAAAATGTCATCAAGATATATGATGACACACTGGTACAAGATATCTCTGAAAACGTCATTCATCAAATTTTGAAACACCACGGGTGTGTTGCACAAGCTGAATGGTATTACAAGGTATTCAAAGTGGCCATCATGTGTGTTAAAGGCGGTTTTCCACTCGTCGCCTTCCCGGATCCAGACCAGATTATAGGCTCCACGGAGATCCAATTTTGAAAAAATCTTGGTCCCTTGAAGCCTGTCAAAAAGCTCTGAAATGAGTGGCAGAGGATAGCGATCCTTGACGGTAATCTCGTTTAAGCCTCGGTAGTCTATGCAGGGATGCAGTGAGCCGTCTTTTTTTCCCCACGAAGAAAAACCCTGCCGGAGACTTGGAGGGCTGGATGAACCCTTTGGCCAGGTTTTCACGAATGTATTCCGACATGGCTTGGGTCTCTTGTCTGTGAGAGAGGGTAGGTCTACCCGGTGGAGTCTCTGAATTAGGCAATAAGTTAATCGCACAATCGTATGAGCAATGAGGTGGTAAGGTGTCTGCGGCCTTTTTAGAGAAGACATCAGCAAAGGATGCATACTGCAGTGAGAGAGCAGGCAGAGCAGGTAAGGTCGTTGTGCAAGGTAATGGTGTGACGGGTTTCAAGCAGTTCTGATGACAGGCCGAGCCCCACTGGGAGAGCTGTAGGTAGCCCAGTCAAACTGTGCAGTGTGCTGCTGAAGCCAGGATAATACCAAAACAACCAGGTGGATGGCCTTGTCTAAGATGTGGAATGAAATAGTCTCCACATGCAAGGTTCCAGTGTTTAGCTGGATGGGAGCGGTAGTGTGCATCAATCTGCCCAGGATCAGGGGTATTAATAGCACTGAATCAGGGGTGCCTGGGTCATTTCCCCAGTACTTAAAGAACCTGTAACCCACACCTGGTACTATTACACGTGGGCTGTTGCAGCCCACTTCCCTCTATTGGAGGCATGTTTTCCCCCATATCACCCGGTGGGGATGCTACTCAAAAAAAAAGTAAAATTACAAACCTGTTACTAGTAACCTGTAACTTATCTAAAACAGCCACAATACCTGAAGACTGAAGTGTGGCCAACATAATGCCAATTTTTAAAAAGGACTCCAGGGGTGATCTTTGTAACTATAGACCGGTGAGCCTGATGTTGGTACCAGGCAATATGGTGGAAGCTATTCTTAAAAACAAAATCACTGGCTATATAGTGAGACATGGCTTATTGAAGAAAAGTCAATATGGTTTTAGCAAACGGAAATCTTGCCTTACCAATCTATTAGATTTTTTTGAAGATGTAAATAAACATATAGATAAAGGTGAGCTGGTTGATAGAGTGTATATGGATTTTCAAGGCATTAGACAAAATTCCCCAGGAGTGAATCCTCAGAAAATAACAAAGTAATGGGATCAGAGGCAGTATCCTATTATGGGTTGGAAAATGGTTAAAAGACAGGAAACAGTTTTCCAAATGGAGAAAGGTAAATAGTGAAGTGCTCCAAGGAGCTGTACAGGGACCAGTGCCTTGTAATATATTCATAAATTATTAGAAAAAGGGAACAAAAAGGAGGTAATCAAATTTACAGTTGACACATTATTCAAAATTGTTAACAGCAGCAAGTTGTGAAGAACTACAGCAGGACTTTGTAAGATTAGAACACTAGGCATCTGAGTGGCAGATGAAATCTAATGTAGACAAATGCAGATTAATTACACATAGCAAAAAATAATCCCATATGCAGGTACACAATGCTGGGTTCCATACTGGGAGTCATCAGTCAGGAAAAGGACCCTGAAGTTTTTGTGAACAATAGGGATGTGAATCGTTTTTTGGCGATTTAAAATATCATCTGATATTTTTTAAATCGTCAATAATCGTTAAAGAGTGCGATACAATAGAAATTCCTCCGATTTATCGTGAAAAAATCGTTAATCGGGTTAGTGTCCACTAACGGGAGTTATTTGGGGGGAGGGCGGGAAAACCGGCACACCAAAACAACCCCTAAACCCACCCCGACCCTTTAAAACTAAACCCTTACCTTCCCCCACCCTCCCAAACCCCCCCCAAAACTTTTTACATGTACCTGGTGGTCCAGTGGAAGCCCCGGGACCGATCTCCCGCTCTCGGGCCATCGGCTGCCACTAATAAAAATGGCGCCGATAGCCCGATAAAAAAAACAAACCACCCCGACCCTTTAAAACTGACCCCTTAGCTTCCCCCACCCTCCCAAACCCCCCCAAAAAACTTTTTACAAATACCTGGTGATCTAGCGGAAGTCCCGGGAGCAATCTCCCGGTCTCGGGCCGTTGGCTGTGCTAATAAAAATGGCGCCGATGGCCCTTTTCCCTTACCATGTGACAGGGTATCCGTGCCTATCCTGGGCATTTTTAAAGATGGCGCAGGCCATCCAGTGCTCCTACCATGTGACAGGGGCCGGCCAATGGCACGGATATCCTGTCACATGGTAAGGGCAAAGGCCCAGAACTAGAAGCAGCCAGGAAGAAAAGCAGGCACCTTAATCAATTCCATTAGCAGGGAAATTAGGCAAGGTCACACAGATACCTCAAGTATTCCACAGACAGCACAAATAGGGCTGATACAAAGTTCTGGTTGCCCTTGGTGACTTCAAATTGGGTATCTTTCTCCTCCCCCCATTAACACTACTGTTGATGATGCCTCCATCCCTTAACCCACTGATGGTACCCAACCTAGTCCCTCCCCTCTCACTGATACCTCCTGTCAGGTTTCTACTATTGCTGATGTGCATTCTTTTCTCATGTACCTCCCTCCCATCACCATGTCTAATACATCTGTACAACTGCTCAGATCCACCACATCTATACTGGGTTGTTCCCAGATGCCTAAACACAGGGACTATGAGTCACCAAATGATTCCACCATCTCCCCTCTGGAATCCTGCCCAGGAGAGGGAGAAGGTGGGGTCACGGCATTATAGAAATTGTGAGTATTCTGCTGCTCACAGCCTGATCCATGGCTAACCAGCATGGCAGTGAATAAAAGAGGGCAGCAGTGAAGATCTAGGGAGTTGCTGCAGTAAGGGGACAGGAGTGAAGAACTGGGGGTTGGGGGAATTGGTAAGAGTAGTGGTAGCAAGGAGCAATTTTGACACCCCTTGAAGCTTGCCCTGAATGCATGTTCAGACAGCTAGATTTTTTAAAAAAATACATATAAAATACTTTAAAACTTGCAAGTCACATAGATATTTAAATTGAAAATTTTATAATTTTTTTTTACATTTGCATTTTTCCTCACATCAAACTGTCCTTGCTCCTCACTTTTTAGCTTCTGGCTTCTCTGACACCTTTCCCTTGATTTATTTTTGCCATTTTAATTTTCCTTCTATGACTATTCTTTTTCCATCTCTCCCATTCCCTCCAACTGAGATTATTTCTCTTGCCTGTTACTTTCCCCTATCTCTCTCATCTCTTCCATCTATGAGCACTACACACCTCTCATTCTCTAGCATCTCACACATTTTTTACTTCTATCTCCCATCTTATTCTTCCAAGCCTTTCCCTTCCTCCTCTTTCTCTCATTCCCACCTACTTGTCTTTTCTTTATCCCCTCCTAGCCCTCTGTCTTCCCCCTTCCCTTAACCTTTTCCAGTCTTTAATATCTTTGTCTGCCTTATGCTCCCTCTGACCCTACTCATACTCCCCCAACTTCTATACTTTAATTGTCATATCTTCCCTTCCTCCATTTTGCCTTTCTCCACTTCCATGCTCCTTATATCATTCTGTCTCTCGCTCCCCTTGAGCACCCTCCCCTGCCCTTCTCTCCCTTCCCTATGACTTCTCTCTGCCCTTCCTCTCCCTCCTGCTCTTGCCTGTGGCTGTCCTCTGTTTCTCTCACTTCCTCATGCCCCTTCTGTCCTTCCCTCCCACCTCTGTGTGTCAGGGGGATAGAAACAAAGTGTCAACTTTACTGGGATCTGGGTACACCACCCCAGGAGTTGTGCAAGATTGCAAGACAGGACTCTGGGCTAGTCATGGGCCGGTCTTCCACCAAGCCAGTCCCCTCCCCCACAGGTTGAGCCCTTGGGTTCTGGGAGCCAGTTGGTCTTTGCTGTGGCAGCAGAACATCAAGGTGAGTCCAGACAAACTGGAACAGGGCTGAACCAGCTGGTGTTGCGCCGGAGGTGGACCCTTGGCCCGAGGTGGGGTTGACACTACCCGCAGGGCAAGGCCTACGGGTCCCCACCATCGGTAGGTGGAGCTGGCTGATTGACAGAGGCTGGCTGGAGCTTTGCCAATACCAGCCCTCGTTCCCCACAGGTTGAGCCCTTGGGTACTGGGGCTGGCTGGTCTTAGGTGGGCCTCTGTACGAGGACTTCCCAACTACGATGGTGGGATTAGCCAGAGGTCAGCAGTGATAGCTAGGATGGCTGGACAAGTCCAGACAAGGCAGAGTTCCAGAAACCCAGGTGCCAATGGAGGATGGAAGACAAGACAGAGGGCACCTGAGTAAAAGAAGGCTAAAGCCTGAGAGGCCAAGTCCAGAATGTAATAAATAGAGGTGTAGAGGAGCAATGTAATCAATAGAGGCATAGAGGAACAGGCTGTGGTCGTGAAAGACAACAAGCAAGGACAGGCGATCAAACGAGCACAGGTCAAAACCAGGAGACAGTCCGAGAATCATCAGGCAAAGCAGGGATCAAGCCAGGAGTCAATCAGTAGCGTGGTCGGAAGAAGCAGGGATCAAGCCAGAAATCAATCAGCAGTGTGGTCAGATGAAGCAGGGGTCAAGCCAGGAGTCAATCAGTAGCGTAGACAAGCAGGGTAGACATTGAACACAGAAATAGGGACCAGAACAGATACCAGGAACAAGGCAGGATCAGGAATCAGGAACACAGACGAAGCAGGAACAAACCGGGAACCAGGAACACAGACAAAGCACAGGAATGAGCAACTAAGCACACGACTAGCATGGAGACCTGTTGCCAAGGCAAGGAAGCACTGGCTGGGCCCAGCTTTAAGTACTGGGACCCAGTGACATCATCATCCAGGTCCGCGGGGTAGTTTCCCGCCGCGGTCTATTAAAAGGCAGAACAGACGCGTGCGCACGGGCCTAGGAGGTGGCGTGGCACGAGACAGCGGCGTCTCCCCACGTGCCATGCAGGGAGATCCGCCGCAGAGCTGGGAGGTCCGCGGAGGAGCTGGGAGTGCTGGAGACGGCTCAGGTGCACAGGCGGCTGCCCACAGCTGCAAGAGAGGTGGAACCGGGAGCTGGAGCAGGCAAATGGGGGGAGTAAGTGGGCCCGGCTGTGGGCCTGCTGTGCCGGCACATGCAACAGTACCCCCCCTTTATGTCCCCTCTTGGAGGCCTGGGTTTGCCCGGATGGGCACGAGAAAAGCAATGAAGAAGCCCTTTATCCAGGATGTTATGTGCAGGTTCCCATGAATTTTCTTCAGGGCTGTAACCCTCCCAAGAAATGAGGTACTCCCAACGGCAGCCTCTGTGGAGGACATCAAGAACTTCTTGAACTTTGTATACAGTGTCGGACTCAGCAACCACATGGGATGGTTCAGGTGCCTTGCGGGTAGGCCAGGTAAGAACCACAGGTTTCAGCAGGGATACATGGAATGAATTGTGAATGCCAAGGGTTGGCGGTAATCAGAGCTGATAAGTGACTAGTCCAATATGACGGGTGACCGGAAATGGTCCAATGTATCTGGGAGCAAACCTCTGTGAAGGAAGTTTGAGACGAATGTATCGTGTACTCAGCCACACCTTCTGACCAGGTTGGAATTCTGGAGCAGAACGTCAATGAGCTGACGCAAACGATGGTTAGTTTGGATCCAGAGTGCCTTGAGGGTGTCAGCGGTGGCCTGAGCTGCTGGTGAGGGCACAGACAAATGAATAGGTAACGGAAGCTGGGGCTGCCTGCCATAGACAATGGAGAAAGGTGAAACTTCAGTAGCTGCAGCGACGTGGGAGTTGTGGGAAAACTCCACTCATGGAAGTAACTTCGCCCAGTTGTCCTGCCGTTCATTAGTGTAGGTGCGCAAGAAACCTTTCAGTGAGCGGTTTGTCCACTCAGCTTGACCATTGGCCTGTAGGTGGTAGGCAGTTGTAAGGCAGAAGGAAATGCCAAATTTATGACACAGGACACATCAATAGCGGGCAACGAACTGGGAACCTCTGTCTGAGGCTATGTCCTTGGGTAGGCCATGCAGGCGGAACACATGCAGAAAGAAGACATGCAAGTCCTGGAGCTGAAGAAAGGCCAGGCAGTAGAAGAAAATGGGCCATTTTAGAAAATCATTTGATTATGACCCAGATGACTGTGTTTCCTTTAGACGGGAGCAGGTCCACGACAAAATCCATGGAAAGGTGCATCCACGCTTCCTCCGGAACAGGGAGTGGTTGGAGAAGACCCCAAGGTTGACCCACCAGTGGCTTCTGCTGGGCACATGTGTTGCAGGAGTCAACATAAGCTCGGGAATCGGTAACCATGGTTGGCCACCAATAGAACCGCTGGAGAAGAGAGAGAGTCCAAGCGTGCCCGGGGTGACCAGCAAATTTAGAATCATGCGCCCAACAGAGGACTTTCTCTTGGAGCCGGTGAAGAACCACCATTTTCCCGGCTGGGACGGAATTGGTAGCTGACAGACAGATACATGTGGGATCTATAATGAGACTGGGTTCTTCAGGAACATCTTCAGGCTCAAAAGAATGAGACAGGGCATCCACCCGGAGGTTCTTCTCTACAGGACGGTACCATAGTTCAAAGTTGAACCTGGAAAAGAATAACGCCCAACGGGCCTGGTGAGCATTAACATGCTGGGCATGACTCAGATGCTCAAGATTCTTGTGATCCGTAAAAATCGTGAACTTGTGTTGAGTGCCCTCTAACCAAGGGCGCCATTCCTCCAGAGCAAGCTTGACTGCAAGTAGCTCCCTTCTCCAATACTGTAATTCTGCTCTGCTGGGGAGAACTTGCAGGAGAAAAAGGAACATGGAAAAAGTTGAGTCGAGAGTTGGATCAGAACAGCGCCAGCCCCAATAAGAGAGGCGTCCACCTCTACTTCGAAGGGGCGGTTCGGGTCAAGGTGTCGCAGACAGGGTCCAGCGAGGAAGGCATCTTTAAGTCTCTGGAAGGCAGCAAGGGCCTTGGGAGACCAATTTCTAGTATTGCTGCCCTTATGGGTCATGGCCATGAGAGCCGCTGCCAGCAACGAGAAGTTAGCGATGAAGTGGCGGTAATAGTTCATGAATCCAAGAAATCGCTGGAGTGCCCAGAGGCCTACAGGCCAAGGCCATTCTTGAATCCCCTTGAGCTTGTCTGAATCCATAGTAAATCCTTGCTGTGAAATTATATACCCTAAAAAGGGTAGACTCAATTTCTCAAAAAGGCATTTGTCTAATTTAGCAAATAGGTGATTCTCATGAAGATGTTGGAGAACTGTGCAGACATCAGCACGGCGTGTAGATAAGTCCTTGGAGAAGATAAGGATATTGTCTAGATATGCGACAACTTTGGTGTACAGGAGATCTCGGAATATCTCATTGATCATTCGCTGGAATACAGCAGGGGCATTACAAAGGCCGAAAGGCATAACCAGGTATTCGTAATGTCCATCTCTGGTATTAAAAGCTGTTTTCCAGATGTCTTCGGGGCGTATGCGTACCAGGTTATAAGCTCCCCGCAAGTCCAGCTTGGTGAAGATAGAGGCACCCTGAAGGCGGTCGAACAACTCGGTGATCAAGGGTATAGGGTACTTATCCTTGCGAGTAATGGCATTCAGGCCATGATAATCAATGCATGATCTTAAGGACCCATCCTTCTTCGTAACAAAGAAAAAACCCGCACTTGGGGGAGAATTCGAGGGACGAATGAACCCTTTAGCCAGGTTCTCTCAGATATATTCTGTCATGGCATGAGTCTCGGCCTGCGACAATGGATAGGCCTGCCCCTAGGGGGCTTTCTGCCTGGTAGGACAGTCGAACCTACGGAGAGGCGGAAGGATATCAGCCTTTTGTCTGGAAAAAACATATTCAAAATCTGCATACGGAGCCGGAAGGCCAGGGGTGGTGGCTGCCAGAGAAATTGCAAGAGGAGGTGCCACCTTTCTCAAGCAGGTCCAATAACAAGCTGGGCTCCACTCAATGAGCTGAAGAGTTCCACAATCAAACTGGGGCGAGTGACACTAAAGCCAAGGTAATCCTAGAACCACCAGGTGAATTGATTTTTCCAAGACGAGAAGTTCCATCTCTTCTTCATGAAGGGCTCCAGTGAGTAGACGAACTGGCTCTGTCACTAGGGAGATCAGGTCGGGCAACGGCTCACTGTAGATCGAGGTGATACATAAGGATGTTTCCAGAGAGCGGGTAGAGATACCCAAAAGATACACCAGGTCCTTAAGAATGAAGTTCCCTCCTGCTCCAGAATCAATCAAAGCTAGGACTGGAAAAGAACGAGAGTCCCAGGTTATGATAACTGGCAAAGACAATTGAGGGGCCAGCGAAGTAGTGCCCAAGTTCAGGACCCTAACTGAACTTAGGCCCGGAAGTTTCCCAGACAGACAGGACAAGACTGGAGGCGGTGACTGGGAGCCCCACAATAAGGGCATAGGCCAGAATGTCTCCATCGGAGGCATTCCTCCGGGGACAAGTGCTCTCAACCCAACTGCATAGGCTCTTCTGCATTCGTGGAGGGCAGAGTTCCGCTGGGTGCGGACCCTGTAGTAGGTGGTGAGCGAGAACGCTCCATGAAGGATCATCTGGGCGTCTGTACCTCTCGGTGGCGCTCTTGGAGGTGATGGTCAATGCGGCCTGCCAGGTCAATAAGGTCCTCAAGGGAGGACAGTAACTTACGGGCTGCTAGCTCATCTTTGAGCTGGGAGGACAAACCATCCAGGTAGATAGCTCGGAGGCAATCTTCTTGCCACGATAATTCTGTAGCTAGGTTTCGAAATTCAATAGTGTAGTCATACAGGGCTCATTGGCCTTGCCATAAGTGAAAAAGGTTGGTGCTTGCCACAGCCTGCCATCCTGGATCATCAAAAGTCCGGCGGAAGACAACCACAAAGCGAGACAGCTCCTGCAGGAGTGAATCTGAGCACTCCCACAGGAGGGAAGACCATGCCAACGCCTTATTCTCAAGTCGAGATAGAATGAAGGTAACCTTCGTGAGTTCATCCTGAAAGTTAGACGGCTGCAGAACAAATTGCATGTAGCATTGGTTGATAAACCCTCTGCAGAGCTTGGAATCCCCATTGAAGCGGGGTGGAGCAGGTAGGGCCAGCAGAGCCCTAGAAGGTGAGGGTAACAGCTGATGGCTGGCTGGAGTCGGAGCCAGGACTGGGGGGCTTGCATGGGCAATGATTCGGGCGTGGAGACACTCGACAGTGGAGGCCAATGCCTTGAGATACCGCTGCTGCTCTTGCACCTTGGAAGCCAGATCTGGAATGGCCTGGAGGGCAGATGGCTCTGCCAAGTCCATGGTCTTGGCAACCTGTTGCACCAGAGGTGGACCCTTGGCCCAAGGTGGGGTTGATGCTACTCGCAGTGCAAGCCCTATGGGTCCTCACCGTCGGTAGGTGGAGCTGGCTGATTGATGGAGGCCAGCTGGAGCTTCACCAATACCAGCCCTCATTCCCCACAGGTAGAGCCCTTGGGTACCGGGGCCGGCTGGTCTTAGGTGGGCCTCCGTCCGAGGACTTCCCAGGTACGATGGTGGGATCAGCCAGAGGTCAGCAGTGTTAGCTAGAATGGCTGGATGAGTCCAGACAAGGCAGACTTCCAGAGACCCAGGCGCCAATGGAGGACAGAAGGCAAGACAGAGGGTGCCTGAGTAAAAGGTCAAAGCCTGAGAGACCAAGTCCAGAATGTAATCAATAGAGGTGTAGAGGAGCAGGCTGTGATTGGGACAGGTGGCAAGCAAGGACAGGTGAGCAAACAAGCACAGGTCAAAACCAGGAGACAGTCCGAGAATCGTCAGGCAAAGCAGGGATCAAGCCAGGAGTCAATCAGTAGCGTGGTCAGACAAAGCAGGGGTCAAACCAGAAGTCAATCAGTAGTGTAGACAAGCAGGGTAGACATTGAACACAGGAACAGGGACAGGAACGGATACCAGGAACAAGGCAGGATCAGGAACCAGGAACAGAGATGAAGCAGGAACAAACCGGGAGCCAGGAACACAGACGAAGCACAGGAACGAGCAACTAAGCACAATACTAGCGTGGAAACCTGTTGCCAAGGCAAGGAAGCACTGGCTGGGCCCGGCCTTAAGTACCGGGACCCAGTGACGCCATCATCCGGGGCAGCCGGGTGGTTTCCCACCGCAGCCCCTTAAAAGGCAGAACAGATGCATGCGCAAGGGCCTAGGAGGCGGCGCCGCAGAGCTGGGAGGTCCGAGGAGGAGCTGGGAGTGCTGGAGACAGCTTGGGTGAGCAGGCGACTGCCCACGGCCGCAAAACAGGTGGAACCAGGAGCTGGAGCAGGCAAATGGGGGTAAATAGGCCTAGCTGTGGGCCTGCCGTGGCCGGCGCACACAACAGCTGGAGCAAGGCTGGACAAGTTGAACCAAGGCTGGACAGGCTGAAGCAGGGTTGGGCAAGCTGGAGCAAGGCTGGACAAGCTGGAGAAAGGCTGGAGCAGAACACTGAGCTGGGACTGGGATGAAAACAAACATGGACAATGCAAGATACTGAGCACGGACTGGGAGAGATACAGGCAAGGCAAGAACTGGAACCAGATATAGGTTGGGGCAAGAAAAGGTACTAGCAAGACAAGGCAACATAAGGCCTAGATAGACCACAAGACAAGGAGCAAGGAACAAGAAGGCCCAGACGCCACAAGGCAAGACTAGAATGGCCAGGCCAGAGAGCGAAGGGTGCCTCCATGAAGAGGCAAGGTGGTTTTAGCAAGGCCAGGTTACACAGGGCTGAGACTTGGACATGGCGAGAGCTGTGCAGAGGAGCTTAGCAAGGCTGGTAAGGCTCACTGAGGGCCTCTGCAGGTGAGGAGGAGTCATAGCAAACTGGACCAGAGCACGGAAAAGCTGCATGGCTGGCGAAACCACCTCACCAAACAAGTCAAACCACTTAAAAAAAATCCTAAAACAAACAAAACCATGATGAAAAGAGTACTTGACATGGTTATTTACTGCTACACATAACTGACAGAAGACAAAGCAATTAAAACTTTCCACAGAAAAGTTAAAGCTTATTATTTTTGCAGGTTTTCTTCTGATTAATGCTTTTCATAGAAAATTGTTATAAACCACTCTTATTTTGTTTGTCTGTATAATTTTATTGTATTTTATGTTGTAACTGTAATCTGCTGCGGGTAGTAAATAGGATCAGAGGAATAGATAAATAAACTAAGGCACTGATGGCAGGACCTTTGCTTCTTAACACCACTTAGAGCAGGGGTAGGTAATCCAGTTCTCAAGGACCACTAACTGGTTGGTTTTTCAGGATATCTCTAAAGAATATGTATGATATATTTAAGGCAGTGTGTATGCAAATCTATCTCATGCACATTTATTAAGGATATTCTGAAAACCTGAATGATTTGTGGCCTTTGAAGACTAGAATTGCCTACCCCTAGCTCAGACGCTGCTGCCCTATGTAAATACATTCTTTGCATACTCTGTCACATCAGCCCTGAGCACAAATGGAGAAAATCAGATACTTGGATTATACCACTAGCAGAACAGATGGGAAGGAATAAAGAAGAAGACAGCCAAACCCTGGTATTGCCACCAGAAAGATCAATTAACCCCATGTTATGAGGGACACTGTATGCCATGAAGGATACTTTATTTTTTAATCTCACTTCTGTAAATATTTTAAGGTTTTGCAAAATTTTGTAATGAGACATGATAAATGATAAAAATGTGCAGCCTTGACAAATTTATTTCATTCATTGATTCATTTCATTAATTTTGGAATGAAAAAAAATTGTTCATTTGTTCCATTCATTTTCATTTTACATTGAAGTCATTGGGGGAAGACCCCATTGACTTCACTGTAACATGAAAAATGGGCTGAGAACCAGGCATGATGTTGGAACTTAGCCCAAGGGCCATTTCCAGGCATAGAAGCCCTATGTCTAGACCAGGGTTGAATACCAGAGCACAGCCAAGGTCAGGTCCCAGTCATTGAGGCCCAGGCTGGGTCCCAGTCTCCTTGACCAGGACCTAGGCTCTAGGGCTAGGCCCAGGCCCAGGCCCAGACCCAATGATAGAGCCCGGCCTTGGCCAGGCCCCAGCATTGGGCTTGATCTATTACCAGGCCCTAGGCCTGAGCTTTGATGACTGGCACCCAGCCTTGGCTAATATATTAGCTGGCTAAAATATAGCCAGTTACGTGCCCAAATATTTATTTAGCTAGATAACTTCTGAGTTATTCATCTATATGCTTGCAAATATGAATCTCAAAATTTTTTGTATATAGTCAGAAGCTTATTTTCGGTTTGCATCATTTGTATGAACCTAAAATAGCCTCATTCTTTGTGGTTTTTGTATTTGTTCAAAATGAATGCAAATCCCTAATAAAGCTGTAGGGAATAGATACTTTAAAACAACTGGCTTAACCTATCCCTCATGACCTGGCTTTAGTTTGAATCAGTTCTCTGTTTAGATAGAAACATAGAAACACAGTGGCAGAAAAAGACCTTATGGCCCATCCAGTTTGTCCTTGACTTGTGGAACACTTATTTGCTTCAGTCCGAGGTTATTTTTTTCTGTTTTTATTGCTTGGTGCCCAGTAGATCAGAAACACTGTCGGGGTCATTGGGGTTGGGGATCTAAAAGTGGTTTATGGAAGACTTGTGGGCAGGGCCAGTGCTTCCCATTAGGCGAACTGGGCGGTCGCCTAGGGCACCAGCCATTAAGAGGTGGTGAAGAGCAGCCTTGTGGGGGGCCGCGAGTGGAGCATATCTCACTCACGGCCGAGAGGCATAGAGACTTGGCGAGCCACGAGCAGTACCCATCCTGCTCACAGCCAAGAAAATCAAACACTTGGCGGGCCACAAGCAGCATCTCAGTGAATGATGGGGCTGGGGCCAGGACTGGGGGGTGGAGAGGGAGAGGGGGGGGCGGGCGCAAGGCAGGAGGTTCACCTAGGGCGCCTAACACCCTTGCACCAGCCCTGCTTGTGGGTGAGGATGAAAGATGCCACCCCATTAGGAATCAAACATAGAATGCTCAGGCTGCAGCTTGTGAATGTTTCCTAAACTTAAAACAGATGCTTAGCTCCATTATCATTGTATCATCTGGAAAATTTAGAAGACCAAGCTGGCAACTGTTCAAGTGTAAAACATGTTGCAGGTGCTTTTCACTGAGATTTGGAGGGGCATGGTTTTGCAGTGGGTCCCTTGCTTCTAGTATAACTCTTGAATATGTCCCAAGAAGAAAATAATATTGGGAATCAGTGGCATATCCAAGAGCGATTTTTGTAAACAGCTGTGCACAGAGCATGGCCTTCAGAGGTTCACTCTCAGCTTAATTTCCAGATACAGATCCCAGATGTTGCTATTTTCTGCAGATTATACTTGATCAATGCTACAAGAATGCATTATTTCCACCCTGCAAGCTCTGCCAAAATAGTAACATGGCATATAGATCTAATGAAGGTAGTTATTCCTCCATTGGGACCATCACTCTTCAGTTTACCCATGTATGGGCAATTATTTTTTAGGGCAATACAGGGGAAGATAGAGAACCTTTAAGAACTTCTGAGCAGTATGTTACCCCAATACATCATTCTCTCCTAATCTCAAAACAGGGTAATCCACAGAACACTTCTGAATCAATACCTGTTGATTTGGCTTTCAGTACAAAGAGTGGTAGCCAAAAGAAGCATTAAATTGCAAGCAGCATGGAGTGTAGAAGAGTTGATATGCTCTCGATGGCATTTCCTCCTGCTGTTTGCAGGTAGGGGAGGGGGTAAGAGGAGGAGGAGAGGCTGAAGCAGACCAGTAGGGTAGTTCATTTGGAAGTTACATGGTTAAGTCTGCAGGTATCATGTACACACAGACTTTACTGCAATGCAGGCTGTTTGAAAATTACCCTTTATATACAATTCATTTTCAATGTTTTACAATATATTTGAAGAATACAAAGGAAGAAGACAGTCCTAGGTGAGCCTGTGGTTGAAAACAGGGATGTAACCATAAGGTGGACAGAATAAATGGGTAGACTGGATTTGATTATGCACATATCAAACCTGTGCTCAAAGGTGAGTTACAATAGGGGGGATCCTTGTCCCAGAGGGCTTAGATGGTACCTTTTAAACAGCCATGCGGGTGTACTGTGCACGCGTGAATGCGTGCATCCTTTTTATAGCATTTCAGTGGAGCAGAGCAGACGGGCTCTGGGCTCCAGCTTATGTTTCTGGAAAAAGATAAGTTCTTGATTCCATAAAAGGTTTACTACTCAGTTGGAGTAAATGGAATTTACCATCAGTAATTTAAAAAAAAAATGTTCAAAAATTTGTTTAAAATTTTTTTTTTTTAAAGTTAATATTGGTGTTTAAAGAGCGGCAGTTTAAAACGCAATTCAAGAAGGTTATCCCGTGATTAAAGTTGGTTGAGCAGTCACACTTCTAACAAGTGGGTAAAGGTTAAAACGCTGTGGCAGCGGATATGTGCAAGAGCTCACGTATGAGGGTTTACCTAATTGCATAAATTGCGTTGAATATATGTGATTTTCTTTACTAGTTTGCTATTTTGATCACATATTCTACCAGTTTTTTCAGATTAAGTCCTTTTTATAACATACATACGTATAGGTGCACGTGCATGTGTGCGCAAATGTCGCCTCTACCACATAAGCGGGGGGATTTTGCTAGGCATGAGCGCCAACGCAAATACCCATTTCCCAAGTTCATTCCCAGTTCGCCCCAGTAAAGGATAGGACTTTCTAAGCCCTAGCTAGATAGCCTCCCTTTTACCCTATTAGACCTGAACCTTCAAATCCCGCTGACTAGGCCTAATTTTTTTATTTTAAATCTTACATGCCATCCATAGCAGAAGCAAAGTTACGCAGTAGGAGATCCTGGCGCGCACTTGTGTGCATAAATACGTATGTGCATACTTCAGGTTACAAACCCAGAACGCCCATGTCCCACCCATGCTCCACCCAGACTCTGCCCACACCTCCCATCCCTTTTTTTTGACGTCCCAATTTGTATGCGTACTGGAAGTCTCTTAAAATCCATACAGCACGTGCTGGCCCAAGATATTTACATATCTCTGAGCTTTGGCATGCATAGGGCTTTTAAAATCCGCCTGTTACTATCTAAAGAGTAAATATTGAAAGCTGGCCGTGCAGCTGGTTAGAAATAATCCAGCAAAGCCGCTGAATATATGCATATATGTTCACAGCCAGATAAGCCTACCCAGCTAAGTTTAGACCTGCTCTATGGGGCATCTAAACTTAGACATAAACTTATGTGGTTAACTCCAAATATCAGTAGCCTATAAATTATTCGGCTAACTTGCTCTGCCCCCAATCTGCCCAGTGCACCTCTACATTTTGTGCATGTAACTTTTAGCCACATAAGGGACTTATACGGCTAAGTGGTGTCTGCAGAACTTAGGTGCATATTCAGTGGCTGCTACTTAGCTACATAAGTCCTGCTTATCTGGCTAAATAGTGCTGATTGCATTTGAATTGGGCCCTAAGTTGATATCTGAAGCAATGGAAGACAAAGTGACTTGACCCAAGGATCATCAATGGTAGAAGCAGGATTCGAACCCTGGCTTCCCTAGTTCTTGGTCTGCTGCACTAACTGCCACTCAATGAGCCCAATAGTCTTTCTTCTGCTGCCATTCACTAACTGACAGATGATATCTATTGATCTGATTAGTTCTGTTTCCTGCATTTTTTTTTACAGATAATATCAGGGCCGGTTTTTGGGTGCGCAACCACACAAGGTGCAATGTGCAAGGGATGCTAAGGCAAAGAGCAGGGACTGCACAGGAATGCTCTAGTGCTTGGTGATATTGCATACACTGGGAGGGGGCAGGGTCTACCAGCAAAGAGCAGAATATGCTGGCACAGCTCCCCTTCAACAGTAGAGGAATGGTGCAGGGAAAGAGAAGATCTTACTGCTGCTTCTCTTTTTCATGCACCGTCCACTCGCTTAGTGCCCGTGTGTGTGGCATGGGCATGCCAACACTGTGGCTGCTGCTACTGCACAGGCATAGGAAGTAAACAAAGGCTGGCCCCATGCATCAAGTCATTATCAGGTCAAGTAAATATGTGCAAGTCCCTACCCCTATACCTCTCTGGGGCTGTATGCAAAACTGCCACTCTGTATTTTTAAAGACTCTGATTCTTGCTTTCAGCTGTTCTCCAGCCCCTCGCTTGGACATGACCTGCTTATTTCAGGTGGTGAGCTGCAGATGGGGGGTCCCATATTTTTCAAACTCAGGAGATGGCAGTAATGCAAACATGATTGGGGGCCAACAGGTCCCCCTCATTGGGGGGAACTAGAGAGAATCCCTCAGTAGAGGGAATTACTATTAGAGAGAATCATGGTGAGTAGAAGAACCAAGTTTGACTCTCGGATAGGCACTGATGTCCTAAGGGAATAGACAGAATGAGAAGCGATTTAAGAAAGCTTGAGGAGCAGTCAAATGCTTGGCAGTTAATATTCTGCAGTCATGCAGAAATCTGAGAGAGCAGTACATGATGGGAGGTGAGAAGTTGATATATATGAGCAGGAGACTTTGCAATGATAGTATCTAATGATCTCAAGAAGGTGAAAGTGTAGTAAGGCGTTGGCCAGAGCCAGAAGGATTCTGGTATGCATAGGAACAGACATAACCAGTAGAAAAAAGGAGGTGATACTGCCTCTGTATGAGTTGTTGGTGAGACCTCACTTAGAATACTATGTTTAGATCTGGAGGCCATAACTGAGATATAGATAGGCTAGAGGTGGTTTAGAGAAAAGCAACCAAAATAGTGTAGGGTCTACATCAAAAGCCATATGAGATGAAACTTGAGGACCTACTTAAGTATATATACCCTAGAGGAGAAAAAGATGGGGAGGGGGAGGGGGGGAAATGATAGAGATATTTAAATACCTGAAAGTTATCAAAAATGTACAATAAGCAAACCTTTTTCATAGTGTGACCAGACCCCCCCCCCCCCCAGTCCATCACTATATGATTAGTTCCATTTCTCTCTTCTAAAACATCTTCGGCTATCCGTCCCTTCTTTCCTTCCTCCCTCCTAGAAGAGCTGGGATTGGTTGCTTATGCCATTTATAACTAGCCATTTTGTGACTAAGGGTGTGGCTACAGTCAGTGGAGAACAGACACCAGAGAGACTAGATGTAGATTTTACCCTGGCCTCCCTGCCTCGCCAATTTTGCTTTGGATTCACTGTGCACAACCTGCCATTTGCAGTAAGGATATCATTTGGCCTGAATCCTTTTGGAATTTGCACTCCTTGACTGAAGACCAGTGAGCCATTAACTCCCTGAATGAAGCAAGCACCTGTGACAGGCTTGGCTGTGTGAGGTGCCTGAAGTCTAGAAGAACTCTACCACAGAAGGGACTGTATTTCATTCTGTTCCTTTGATGAAGGTCATCCTTGCTGGCTGGATTTAGAGTGCAAAGGCTGAACACCAGTGAGCCCATTCTCCACTGAAAGTGGCAAGCACCTGTGACAGCAGAAGTCCAGTCTAGAAAGGTTTTTGTAGAAGAAAGTATAACTTTTTTTGTGAGGAGGTTTTTTTGGCCACCCTGTTCACTGGGAAATTGGCTGGGTCAGCAGGTTCCCACCCTAAGACTTTTCTACTCGAGGAGTCATCAATGCAAAACAACTACAAGGAGAGAAGTAAGATGAAGGAGACCCCATCCAGATCTCCAACAACATGGGACCAGGATACAGGGCTGAGTGTTCAGGGAAAACTCTGGGCTGTAAGGTAGGATTTTTGCTATGCTAGAAGGGGACCCCTGACCTAGGAATCCCAGTTAAGCCATTGGGAGAGGTTTAAGTGCACAATTTACATCACCATGAAAGCTCAAACAGTTTTCTGAAGGAAAGGACACCTACCCAGATTGAAAAACCATAGCTGTAACAATTTCAGCTGTAACTGCACAATTATTTAAGGATGGACTTTATTTTGACTTTAAACTAGTCAGTAAATTATTATTTAACACCCAGTTCCTGGTTCTGTTTGTTTGTTCACAGCATCCCCCTTCTGGGAATTTCACAACTACCAACACACACCATTGTCTGGGCCACAGACGAGAGTCTTCTCCCATAGAAAGAATCTCCCCCAGGGATCAGGAGTCGAGCTTTGGAAGAAGTCAGCTAGTCAAAGCAGCCATGAAGGTTATATATGATTGTGTGCCTTTCTGATTAAACATTCAGGGTAAGAGTTAACTAGGGTGTAATCCACTCCAGCACCTGTAGTCAACCAGGTGCTGGAATGGATTACAAATTGGTTGACTGGTCAATAAAACCTGCTCTGATGAGAGAACGGTATTAAGTGGAGTGCCTCAAGGATATGTTTTGAGACTGGTTCTGTTCAATATATTTGTTAGTGACATTTCAAAGGGGTTAGAAGGAAAAGTTCACATTTTTGCGAATGATACAAAGATATGTGAAACCCCCCCCCCTTTCCCAAGGGAGAGAGGGCTAAAGAGTATGCTACTATTTAAGTGAACTGCAGCAGAGAAAACAAAGAGGACAATGTAGATATGTATCATGAGCTACCAGCCCAGGAAACCCAGAATGAGATTGAAAAGGTTGCTAGACCTCTTAATATGAAGGTGCTTAAATTACCATTGAAAAGATGAATCAGAGACTCAAGTAGGGGAATTTGCATATGTAGCAGTAATGAAGAGCTTTCATCGCAGGCAGGAGGAGGGAAGGCAAAGAGGGCAAAGAGGGTTTGTCCTCCCGAGCCTCTTCCTTTTATTGTACATTCATACAAAGGCAGATGATGTGTCATTACATGATTGGCTACTTTCCCATAGCAACAGAAGAGTCATTACACCATTGGCTTTGGCTCAGGGGGTGTGCACGGATCATATCATTGGCTGCTGAAATCTATACCTCCTGACTTTGTCCTGCCTCTGACTAGGGAACACCCAGCCCTTCTTTCAGGCTAACAGGATTAATTATAGGCCAGAGAAATACATGAAGTCAGGTATCCTCTCCTAGGCAGAGGGGCTTAAGCACAAGTGATGCTTTTATTCAGGCAAATGTCAGGGAGAAGGGAAGTTAGTGTTTAACCCTGATGAAATGGCTTGCTGGCAAGCGCATATTTCCCACATCTCACCCTTTTTGTTTTTGTTTAGGGCAGCACAGTAAAGCTTTAGACCCTAACTGAAATCTGTTATGTCTTGGTATGGGCTGGAAATAGGGGAAGAGGGATTATGGAGAGAAGAAAGCTATAATTCGACGTGGTGTGCCAGCTGTCGATGAGCTTCTGAATCTCCATATCACCCAGAGCTGGTGCAGGTGGTGTGCCAACTCTGCAGGGCTCCGGATTCCCTATTAGGCATCTTACAAGACATCTTTGTATCCGGGCTGAGAGCAAGGTTTCAATATGGATATGAGGGTTGGGTATGCACTGAATACAGCATCACAGGCAGATAGTTAAGATAATCACAGTAATTATAATAGAAATCATCCCTTTTGAGACCAGAAATATCAGGGAGTCAGGACCATAGCCAGTCCCATGGAGAAGTTGGTATTCTGTCTGAAAATGGTGCATCAGCAACCATGGTTTCTATCTGCTCTGTGGTATGTGTGAGGTTTGCTTTATAAACTGATATGTACACACAGCAATGAGATCCAATTAATGCACAAACACCACCCTTTAAGGCTAAAATATTGTCTAAGGTTAAAGCTAAAATAGTGTCTAAGGTATAGCTGTTCTGTAATGCTACTTCTCTAATCTGAGAAACTTCTGTTGTGAGTAGTTTTAATGCATGAACTGTCTGATTAAATATGGCAGTCGTCCAGTTAGCTAGGATGTGTAAGTCTCTGTAATTTATAGCTGTCCCCATTGGAGGAAACAGGCTTCTAGCTATCTGAGTTTCTGTATACTTTTCTATGGGATTATTTATCGCCTCCCTTTTGTTACGGAGCCTTGCTTTGGGTAAATTTTTGACTGCATAGTATGAGGGGAGGATGTAGCCTAAAGTGCATCTGTCTCTCCATCTTGGGGAAATGTACATATATGCTCTACGCCCACATAACATCCATATGTTTCCTAACAGATTAGTGGACATGTCATTGGTTATCATTTGGGCTATATAACTACAAAAGGTAAATCCTTCATCCCCTCTATACTTTCTGTACTTGCTTGGGTCTCCCACTGCACATCCTGAAATCTGCCAATTGCATACATATATGTGGTATAACTATGCAAGTGTTCAGTGATTAATACAAAAGTTCAGTTACAATATGGATATTTCCCACCTGAATTCCCTTTCCATCCCCTGTATCATAGTCCCAACAAAGAGCGGCAGTCTCTTGAATACCGCTACCAATGTGTAGTATGGTAGTATTAACTGGAGAGTTAATGAAAACCTCTCTGTAAAGGATAATTAGTCCATACTGTAAGGTTAAATGGTACAGCATGCATCAGTAGTTCTCCGCAGGCTTGGGTTGGCATATGTGTGCAGATCTAACAGTCTGTTCGATTCAACAGGTGTGAAAAGTTCTGATTCGAGGATGTACATGTTGTCCTGTCAGAGTCCTTGTTCTGAAATCGCCATAGCTGGAGAAATAAGGCAAAAGATGAGGGTGCAGAACACAATTGTTAATGAGTTGGCATTCAGGCAAGAAAAGACAGCTAATAAGTTCTCTGGAGTTTTCTCAAGGCCTTGCTGTTCTAAGAGTTGTGCAGATTGGTTGGATAGGGCCTTGATCTGTCCCCAGGTCATGTGGTGCTGCTTTTTGCAAGGAGTCCGGACTCTGTCCTTCTGAGGGCTGTGGAGGCTCAGGGAGAAGTTTGGGATCGGGTCCTGTAGACCTGGACACCTTTCCATCTTTCCATCTTTCCACGGCTTGATACCTGTGGAAGCAAGCAGAGAAACATATCCTCGTTCCCCATTTTAAGGGAACGGGACCGTACCAGACATTAAATATTCTATACAAAACTGATGGCTGTGGGTGACTAACCCTAGTCCCATAATGATTACTCATGGCTGTGGTCTTAAATTTATTTTAAGTGATTTAAAACAATACTTTGTTCAGCCAATCCTGTTTAGGGGAAAATCCAGGGGCAATCCCCCTTTTTTCTTTTTGTTTGGTCCAGAGCTCTTAAGGGTATGATTTGCTCTCTCCACAATGGCTTGCCCTGTGGTGTTGTAGGGGATGCCAAATAAGTATTTAATATTCAATTAACAAAATTCATGCAAAGGAATGGCTGCAGTAAGCAGAGCCATTTTTAGTTTTCAGAACATAGGGTAGGCCCATTATCAAGAATTTTTTATGCAGTGATCAATTTTCATTCAGTAAAATAGCAATAAATGTAAATTAATCATTTAAAGGAAAAGTCATTTGCAGTAAGCAGAATCAAATGACAAGTATATTAGACATTACATTAAACATATGTTACACAAGACTGACATATATTCATTCATCTTGCAAATATTAATTTACACAAAACTGACACATATTCATCCATCCTGCAAATATTTCTTGCATCAAGACAGACAACAGATAACACATAATATGAGCTAAAAATCTTATCAAAAAGTTATCAAAAACAAAATTAGATCAAGGATCAAAAATCAAAAGTCAAAAGGCGTTAGAAAAATGTTTGAAAATGTTAAAATAAACTGCAAAGTGTCCATCTTCACATCTCTTCATGGCAGGAAGGCTGTAAATCTGGAAAATATTAAAAACTGGCATACAGCAAAAAATTACTAAGGTAAGGATAAAAGTGAAATTCTTACTTTTTTAACCTTGAAGAAATCAATTCTATGATTCAATTTAATAAAATCAATTTGGATTTGCAAGAAAAGGCTTGGGAGGGATTGCTTTAGATGTAGCAACCTCTGTCAGTAAAAATTATAAGGTTCAGAATTCTGTATAAATTTGTGAAAAAGAAAATAAAACTGAAGTGTCCTTAATACAGAAGGTCTGTAGGCCTGAAAAATAAAAACTATTATACAACAGAATTATTAAAACAATAATATAATATAACTTGTAGAATAACATAGCGCCTCCTAGTGGAGACCCCATCATTACTTTATAGATTGCAACTATTGTTCCAGGTTGCAATCAATAATACTCTGAGCTTAAATTCAATGTGGAGTATCAGAATAGAATTTCTTCTTATAATTATTAGAATAGGAAATTAAACACGCTGTTTGCTCAGCTCTGTCTGCTGCATGCTAAAGTTTGAAAGTATTAAAAGATTAAAGACATATAGAAAGTAGAGAGAGAAATTGCAGGACTAAGTCCAGTTTTTTTCTTTTCAAAAGTTCTCCCTCCCTCCCCCATGAGTGGCTAGCAAGAGTTACAGAAGACAGTAAAGGGGGGAGGAGCAGTGTTTCTCAAAAGAAAAGAACTGCACCCAAGGAGTTAATCCTTCAGTCAATAGAAACTTAAAGATAGCTTTGTTTAACAAATTAGATAACATCGACCACAGACAATGGCTTGGCAAGGACTGATTCCTTGCAGACAGATACTATTTTTCTCCTATAGGAAAATTGCAATAAGAAACTGTGCGCTGGCAATTCAAACTATAAACTTAAATCTCAGAGAAATGGAGTCATTTTAAATGTGAGCCAAATAAACTTTGCAAAAGGGAAACTTTCACATGTAATTTACACAGAATATTATTCAAATTTCAGTACAGTTTGTAACATAAGCTCTGCATACACTTTGTGGGGGAAAATATTCTCAAAGTATGCAGATTTTTTGTAACTGAATTAAAATACTAATAGAAACCATTTTTTCCAAATTTGTACTGTCTGCACAGTTACTTTGCCTAATCTGTTCTGCAAGAGGTCATTGAAGTGTATAATTAAATCAATTTTTCATAGTGATATTTTCTTTGCTTGTAACGCAGGAGTCTAATTAAATCCTTTTTTCATAATGATATTTTCTTTGCTTGTAACACAGGCCCAAGGTCTTACACGCTGATTTCTTTGAAGACCTGGGGGCATAGTCACTGCACATGGCACTCAACTCTATTGCTGCCACACCTAGTTCTTTGTTTCTTTCTGTAATGGGAAGGGCTTGAATCCCTTTCAATAATTCCTCTCTTGTGAGATTTCCATGTTCTAGGTGAAATCCCATGGTGGTTGGTGGGGGAAGGGCTTGCAGGCAAGATGGAGGAAGGCTAGTTTTTCTGACCTCAGTGTTTTCTATTTCCTGGGGCATTTTCTCTGAGGTGGATGCAGAGGAAGCCACAGGAGCCATGTGAGTGTGTGTCCCCAGATGTTCTATTTCATTTTCTGTCCCCCTTTGTTCATGGTTCTTTTCTGAGATGGGGAAGGCTTGAAGTCCTTCTAATAATTCTGTTTCTGTAAGGTTTTCTTTCTGCAGTTTCTGCTGAAATTCAATGCTAATCGCCCCACCCAGGCCAGGTGGTGGCTCTATTGTTCTCAAGGGTTGCTTTTCTGAAGAAATGGGGAAGGTGTGAATTGCTTGTGCTTTGGGTGTAGGTATGGGGAGCTGAGGATACAAAGAATTTGCTGTCTCTGAGGAAGACTGAGAAGATGGGGGAAGGGTATGTCTGCCTGCTTCTAAAAGCACATGGTTTGAAACTGCTGTTTTTAAACCTTTTTTTTCTTTGCATTCGATGGCTTCTGTACATTTTTGCCAGATTAATCTTAGCTTTATGGGAGCTCTGGGAGCCGTATGAAGATAATTGCCGATTGAGATCCATTCCTGGGTATTTAGAGTTCCAGACTCCATCGAATACCAAGGGCAACGGCAAGCTATTTCACTTATTAATTTTTCTAAGTCCCCCAGGCTGACTTGCGCTATTTTTCTTCTGGTGATGAAATAATGATTATTGATGATTTGCTGCAGCTTTCTGGCATGTAGCCGCTGCTGTACAGTCAAATCATTACCCATTCTTACGAGTGTGGGGAACAAACTTGCTGAGAAATACTTAAATATACTAAAAAGTACTTTAATATACTTACGATTGCAAATCTGTTGAACGATACGTATCTAGGCTATGACCAGCCGAAATAAGCATGGAGTTTATCATCACTGTCGCGGGTCACCAGATGTAGCAGTAATGAAGAGCTTTCATCGCAGGCAGGAGGAGGGAAGGCAAAGAGGGCAAAGAGGGTTTGTCCTCCCGAGCCTCTTCCTTTTATTGTACATTCATACAAAGGCAGATGATGTGTCATTACATGATTGGCTACTTTCCCATAGCAACAGAAGAGTCATTACACCATTGGCTTTGGCTCAGGGGGTGTGCACGGATCATATCATTGGCTGCTGAAATCTATACCTCCTGACTTTGTCCTGCCTCTGACTAGGGAACACCCAGCCCTTCTTTCAGGCTAACAGGATTAATTATAGGCCAGAGAAATACATGAAGTCAGGTATCCTCTCCTAGGCAGAGGGGCTTAAGCACAAGTGATGCTTTTATTCAGGCAAATGTCAGGGAGAAGGGAAGTTAGTGTTTAACCCTGATGAAATGGCTTGCTGGCAAGCACATATTTCCCACAGCATGTCACAGCCCCCGGGACTACTGTTGGTAACTTGCAGTGAAATATCACTTTAAATCGATAAAGGATAACAAAATCCTAAATTACAGAACTATGACTGGAAAAGTCCTACATTGGAGAATTCTGAATTCTCCAATGTAGGACTCCAATAGTCTCCAATAGTCCTAGGAAGCAAACAGATTGTCACCCTGACTAACAAGGGGAATCAGATCCTTGGGTACCCAGTTCTCAGACAATAGGAAAAAAAGCCAGGTGGGATGGAAGGGTGTGCACATATTCTCTTCCCATGGTCCTGCCTGGGTCTTATTTATTTATTTAAAATCGTTTATGTACCACCTTACAAACATTATGTGAGATCTAAATGGTTACAATATAATAAGAGTAGATACAAAATTCATAAATAAATGAAAAGTAGAAGAGGAAAAAAGTTTGTAATAAAATAAATATAATAAAATGTAGTTAAAAGTAATAAAAATAGGGAGAAATGTAGAGCTCATGGTTTTGTGTAGGAATTGTTAAAAATGGAGAAGAATAGATACGTTTTGAGCATTTTTTGAATTAGTTGGTATTTGCTATCAGTCTGATAGAGTCAGGGAGAGAGTTCCAGAGAGTAGGACCTGTGATTTGCGTAATTTGCATGGCAGTTGATAGAGTCTTAAGGAGGAAACGAGCCATTTTGTAGATGGGTTGTAAATTAGGTTATGTCAGGACTTTGAATTGTATACATAGTCAGATTGGAAGCCAGTGAAGAGCTTGGAGAATCAGGGTGATGTGGTCTCTATGGTATGAATTAGTGACAAGATGAGTGGAAGTGTTTTGGACCAATTGAAGCAGATGGAGTTCAACATCAGGAAGACCTAGGTAGAGTGAGTTACAGTAATCTAGTCCTGTTAAAATTAGAGCTTGTAGAATTGTACGGAACTCGCTACTATAAAGTAGAGGTTTTAGTTTTTTCAACATGTGGATTTTGTAGAAGGATTTTTGTACTATTGCAGAGGAAGGTGATCAAAATGGTGTGGGATCTGTTTCAGAAGATCTACAAGGAGAGATTGAAGGACTGAAATATGTATACCCTGGAGAAGAAGAGGTACAGGGGAGATATGATACAGACCTTCAGATACTTGTCAGGTATTAATGATGCACAAACATCCAACATTTTCTTTTAGAAACAGTAGAATTAGGAGTCACAATATAAATCCAAGGGGATGAAATATTTCTTCATGGAGAGGTTGGGGATGCCTGGAATGCCCTCCCAGAAGAGGTGGTGAGGACGAAAACAGTAAATGAATTCAAAAGGGCTTGGGATAATGTTATTAAGCTCTGCTAGGAGTTAGCAATCTGTTGTGAGCTTTCTGCTAGGAGTTAGCAATCTGTTGTGATACTGTTGCAAGGAGTTAGCAATCTGTCATTAAGCTCTGTTGATAAAGTTGGTTGTTAGCAATCTGTAGTTATTTAGAATAGTTGTGGGTGGATCCTTGGACCAGTGGCAGATGACCACTCCCTCGGGGGAACTCCCGAGAGGGACCACTGGTCAGGCTTAGTGTAGGCGACAGACACACACTAGTTCTTTTATGAGACAATATAGTAAACCACCAGAGGTAGCAGTAGTGAGCTGGAAGCACCCGGCTGGGCTGTAGTCCCTCAGGTACTGGAACAGCGATCCCCAGGTGGCTGAGCTGTAGAGAAACTAAGAAAGTGAGTAGGCAGTATATGCAGAGTTCTGGAACAAGTCCTTGATGATAACATTCACACAATAGTCTCTCAAGGCAGCCCAGGAGATGGTATACATTAGGCTCTCGAGGAGCGAGTACCTGGACCCAAGGAAGGCTCTGAGAGATAGATGGAAACTCACTGTTATTGTAAGTAGCGATGACTTCTTAGCAGAAGTGGTATTCAGGAGCAAGTCCGGGACGTGGGCCCTCGAGGAGCGAGTACCGGTTCCGGACTGCGACCTGAAAAGAGAAAGAGAAAGCGAGGCCCCCGAGGAGCGGGTACCTCTAGTGAAATCCGAGGAGGCAGAGTAGCTAGGGTTGTGGAGAGCGAATCCCATCCGCAGCGACCAGGAGGAAGCTAGGTAAACCAATCTCTTGCTAACTCGTCTTGTTAGCGAAAACTGAGACCTTAAATATCTGGAGCTGGTGACGTCATCTCAGAGGGATGCCCCTGAGGTTCGCGCCAACACTGGTCTATCAGTCGGGCCGCGCGTGCACCCTTAAGCATGGGGGCTTGCAGTGTTGAGCTGGTCCAGGAACGCCGGAGGAGGACGGCCTGGAGACGCCACAGCAGCTAGCCTTCCATCAACCCCCGAAGGGAGTCGCCAACGAGGTAGATGGGCAGAGCAGAGACGTCAGACAGCGACGGACACAACAGATAAAACACTGCGAATCCCTAAAGGCTTGAGGTTAGAAATGAAGAAAGGGGATGGTCTAACATTTCTGCATTGAGGTAACCTGCACAGAGTGGCAGTTACTACCTTTAACAGAGTGCATGAGGGTAATCTGCATGGAACAACAGTTACTACCATAAGCAAATTGCTGGGCAGAGTAAATGGACTATCAGGTCTTTATCTGTCGATATTACTATATTATGGGCCTTATTTTCTAAGGCTATCTCAGGCTTGCGCTGTTAGCGCAAGCCTGCGATAGCTAGCGAAGGTAGCGCATGCCTGCGCTACCTACATCGGGGCGGAGTCAGCCCCGGAAGAGGAGGAGTCGGGGTGTCACCGGGGCCGACTCTGCGAGGACGGCGCGGACAGTGAAAAGGTAAGGGCCTTTTCACTGCCTATTTCGCGCCCAATAACTACACCTTCTATGGTGTAGTTATTGGGTGTGATGCCGGCAGCGATCGCACCTCAGAGGTGCGATCGCTGCCGGCTAGCGCAGGACCGCCCCCCCTGTTTCGACCCCCCGCCCCTCATTACCGCATTTTTCTAAAGTACCGCAGGCCTGCGATACTTTAGAAAATGAGGCCCTATGTTAGGTGTCATGATATGGAGCTGTAACAGGCTAATTTTAAATGAGCGCACATGTGCTCATACATCCAAATATCGACACTAGCAGAGATATGCTGCAATTTAAAATCATGCATACACTTGCGCGTGTATGTTTTAAAACATATCTGACACATGTAAGTATACCCCCTAATCTTAAGAGATTTCTCAAGAAAGGGAGAAGGTAGGGGAGCCCGGTCGCGTTTGCACGCAACCGGGCTCCCCTACCTTCTCCAGCCAGGCCAGCTCGGGTCCCCTTCCCCGCGGTCCGCGGCGCACGGGCCGCGGCAGCAAGATGGCCACCATCCGGGAAGCAGCGTCGTCATGCCCGCGATCGGCCCCGCCCCTTAAAGGGGCTGGTACCCGGAAGAGGGGCCGGCCCCGGAAGAGGACGTCAGCAGGGAGGGATATTTAAATCCCTTGCAGTGTAGGGCTGATTGCCTTTGCAATAGGTCTGGTGGTTTGTTCCTGTTTGCGGTTCCCTGGTTGTTTGACTCCTGCCTGCCTGATTTTGCCTTGCTTGCTACCTGCCTAGACCCGGATTGGACTCTGACTTTGCCTTGCTGCTGCCTGCCTGGACCTCGGATTGGACTCTGACTTTGCTTTGCCTGCTGCCTGCCTGGACCCCGGATTGGACTTTGACCTTGCTTGCCTGCTGCCTGCCTGGACCTCGGATTGGACTCTGACTTTGCTTTGCCTGCTGCCTGCCTGGACCCCGGATTGGACTTTGACCTTGCTTGCCTGCTGCCTGCCTGGACCTCGGATTGGACTCTGACTTTGCTTTGCCTGCTGCCTGCCTGGACCCCGGATTGGACTTGGACCTTGCTTTACCTGCGGTCTACCCGGACCTTCGGATTGGACACTGACCCCTGCCTGGAACCAGGACGCTGTACCTGGTTGTCGTTGGCCTGTACCCCGTTCATGCTGAAGCCAGCATAGGGTACTGAGGGGTTCTAGTACCGGGACTTCCACTTCCAGAGTCGAAAGGCACCTAGATTCCTCAGGTGGGTGACTTTTACTCTGGGTCAAGGGTCCACTTACATAACAGATTGCAAAGGCCATGGACCCGGTGGACCTGTCCGGTCTTCAGGCAATCCCAGGCCTCGCCCAGCAGTTGATGCAGCAACGTCAGCAGCAACAACAACAACAACTGAGCTTGGAAGCACTAACAGCCACGGTGGATCGGTTAGCTCGGCATCTGGAAAGACCCCATGGAGCCGAGGCCGCGGTTCCAGCACCACCTCCACCAACTATTCATGCTTCAGTATCTCACTTGCCCGCTCCTCCTCGCTTTTCCGGGGAGGCCAAGTTATGTCGAGGATTTCTTAACCAGTGTTTTATAAGGTTTTCGTTACAAGGACAACAATTCCCCAATGACCAGATGAAAACCTCTTTTATTATCTCTTTGCTCGATGGGAAGGCCATGGCCTGGGCATCCCCTCTCTGGGAGAGGACAGACCCCATATTGAATGACTTGTCTCGGTTCGTGACTACATTCCGCCAGGTGTTCGATGAACCCGGAAGACTGGCCACAGCCTCATCAGAACTACTAAATCTGCGCCAAGGTTCCCGTACCTTGGCAGATTTTGCTATCGAATTTCGGACACTGGCCTCCGAGTTAGGATGGCAATCAGACTGTCTTAGGGGCATTTTTCTTGAAGGCCTATCTCCCCGCATCAAGGACGAACTTGCGGGTAGAGATCTTCCGGAGGATCTAAATTCCTTAATCGACTTGGCAGGCCGTATCGATCGACGAATCCAACAGAGGGCCAGAGAAACAAGAACCTCTCGCCGACTATTTTCCTTGGCTCCCAATTTCTCCCGTCCATTGGTAACTCCCGGCACGGCCGAAGTTCCACCAGAGACAAAGGATGAACCCATGCAGTTGGGAAGAAGTCGGCTGACGGTTGAGGAGAAACAACGACGAAGGAGGCTGGGGCTGTGCCTATACTGCGGTAACCGAGGACACCTTCTGGCTCAGTGTCCCGAGCGCCCGGGAAACTACCGGTCCTAGGAGTCTCGGAGGGGCAGACCCTAGGGAGTAATCCTGCTCCTCAATTTGTTGTACCAGTGACACTTCAATGTGAGACAGGACCTTTCACCACCCAGGCCCTGGTTGATTCCGGTGCCGGAGGAAACTTCATTCTGGCAGAACTGGTCCATCAATTACAGATTCCGACTTACCTTCGTAAGACACCACTATTCATTTCCTCCATCCGTGGTGAGAACCTTCCTGGACAGATTACCTCCTGCACTACCCCTTTACTCCTCCTCACTGGAGTGTTGCATCAAGAAAAGATTTCTTTTTTTGTCCTGGAAAAAGCCATCCACCCAGTGGTACTGGGTCTGCCCTGGTTACAACGACATTCCCCTACGATTGATTGGAGTACTCTCCAAATTGCGGCATGGGGTCCAGAATGCCATGGGACTTGCATCCAATGGACTCATCAACCTGCA
The DNA here is from genome assembly GCF_901001135.1 of Rhinatrema bivittatum. NCBI lineage: Eukaryota > Metazoa > Chordata > Amphibia > Gymnophiona > Rhinatrematidae > Rhinatrema > Rhinatrema bivittatum. Next base: position 315,737,769 of record NC_042618.1, on the reverse strand, counting down.
ATTCCAGTAACCACCACGAAGCTGGCTTTACCACCACAATATGCCGAATTTGTGGACGTTTTTTCTAAAGAAAAAGCAGAGATTCTACCCTGTCATCGAAGGTTCGATTGCGCTATAGACTTACTCCCGGACACCATTCCTCCCAGGGGGCGAATTTATCCACTCTCGGGGCCAGAGTCCCAGGCCATGTCAGATTACATTAAGGAGAATTTATCCCGAGGATTTATTCGTCCTTCCACATCCCCGGCAGGTGCGGGGTTTTTCTTTGTACCCAAGAAAGACGGGTCATTAAGGCCATGTATAGATTACAGGGGTCTTAACGCCATCACTCGCAAAGATCGTTACCCTCCTCCACTGATACCTGAATTACTAGACCAATTGCACGATGCAAAAATTTTCTCGAAACTGGACTTGCGGGGAGCATATAACCTGGTCCGAATTAAGCCTGGGGATGAGTGGAAGACCGCTTTTAATACTCGAAATGGCCACTACGAATACCTAGTCATGCCTTTTGGATTGTGTAACGCACCTGCGGTTTTTCAAAACCTTATGAACGAAGTTTTTCGTGACATGCTATATAAACAAGTGATTGTATACCTTGATGATATCCTCGTTTACTCCAAGGATCTGAACACACACCGCAAAGATGTTAAACGAGTCCTACAACGTCTCAGAGAGAACCAGCTGTTTGTGAAACTTGAGAAATGTCTCTTCGAGAAACAATCAATACCTTTCTTAGGATTTATTATATCCACCACGGGGGTTTCAGATGGATCCAGAGAAACTGGCCAGTATTCGAGACTGGCCACAGCCCAAGGGACTTCGAGCCATACAGCGATTTCTTGGTTTTTCCAATTTTTACCGGAACTTTATCCCACATTATTCACACATCATAGCTCCGATTACCGCTTTGACCAGAAAGGGGGCTGATACCAAGAGATGGTCTCCAGAGGCAATACAAGCATTTAAGGATATCAAGATGGCCTTTTTACAAGAACCATGTCTCCATCATCCAAACCCCAATCGTCCATTTATCGTTGAGGTGGACGCATCCGAGGTAGCTGTGGGGGCTGTCCTCAGCCAGTGTTCGGATCAAGGGGCACTAATTCCCTGTTCTTTTTTCTCTCGTAAGTTCTCACCCGCAGAAAAAAACTATGGTATCAGTGATAAAGAATTGCTGGCCATCAAGATGGCTTTGGAGGAATGGAGACAGTGGCTGGAGGGGGCGCAACACACCATCACCATTTTTACTGACCACAAGAATTTGGAATATCTTAACAGAGCTCAGCATCTCAACCCTCGCCAAGCCCGCTGGTCTTTATTCTTCTCACGTTTTGACTTCAACCTCCGGTATCGTCCAGCAGCAAAGAATGGGCGAGCGGATGCCCTATCCAGATCGTTCGAGGTCGAAGATTCACCAGAGACTCTTCAACACATTATCGATCCCGCCAAACTTATGCTAGCGGTCACTGAGACGGTGCCACCCGGAAAGACTGTAGTGCCTCTCAGACTACGCCCCAAAGTACTTTCATGGGCTCATGATTCGCTATCTGCTGGACACCCCGGGAAAGCACGAACCTGGGAACTACTTGCCCGTTACTACTGGTGGCCCCGGATGAAGGGGGATGTACAAGCTTATGTTTCCTCCTGTCCAAAGTGTGCTCAGCAGAAGCCGTTGCCGGGTCGACCCTGGGGTCTCCTCCAGCCCCTTCCACCCCCCCAAGAGCCCTGGACTCACATTTCCACGGACTTTGTAGTCGACTTGCCTCCTTCTGGGGGGAACCAGGTCATCTGGGTCGTTGTCGACCGTTTTTCTAAGATGGTCCACTTTTTGCCTTTACCCAAATTGCCTTCGGCTCCCGAATTGGCGGATCTCTTCACCTCGCATATTTTTCGACTTCACGGCCTTCCTCTTCACATCACTTCTGACCGGGGACCTCAGTTCACGGCCAAATTCTGGAACGCGCTTTGTCAGAAGTTCGGCATCCAATTGGACTTTACCACTGCTTTCCATCCGCAGGGGAATGGTCAGGCTGAACGGGTCAATAGGGGATTAAAATTATTCTTACGTCTTTTTGTGAACCACCGTCAGGATGATTGGGCCAGCCTTCTCCCCTGGGCCGAATTCTCTCATAATTCGCATGTACATTCTGCCACTGGACACTCTCCTTTTCAAATTGTTTTTGGTAAACAACCTCGCCCTCCACTACCTCTCCCTCTTACGGTAGCTTCTCCTGCTGCTCAACTTTTGGCTCAACTCCTACATGAACTTTGGGTCACCACCAACGCTCGCCTGCACAGGGCTGCTGCGGCAGCGAAACGGATGGCTGACAAGAATCGCCGTCCCGCTCCGCTCTTTCTTCCGGGAGATCGGGTTTGGCTTTCCACTCGTCATCTGCGTCTCCGGGTTCCTTCCATGCGACTGGCTCCCCGGTACATCGGACCTTTCCTTATCAGTAAACGTCTGGGTCCGGTAACCTACCGCCTCCGGCTTCCTACTAGTCTTCGAATCCACAATTCCTTCCACGTGTCTCTATTGAAGCCTCTGACTTCCTCTCCTTTCCATACGACCCCGGGTCCGGCCCCCGCCGTCGAGTCCGCTGAGGATGCCATCTATCAAGTCCGTGAGATTCTGGACATTCGGCGCCACCATCGACGGTGGGAGTACTTGATCAGCTGGGAGGGCTTTGGCCCTGAGGAAAACTCCTGGGAGCCTGTGGCAAATATATTGGATAAATCGTTGCTTCTTCACTTTCATCGGATGCATCCTGGGAAACCCGGTCCGTCCAGGAGGGGACGTAAGAGGGGGGGTACTGTTGTGAACCCCGATCGCATTTGCACGCGACCGGGCCCCCCTACCTTCTCCAGCCAGGCCAGCTCGGGTCCCCTTCCCCGCGGTCTGCGGCGCACGGGCCGCGGCAGCAAGATGGCCACCATCCGGGAAGCAGCGTCGTCATGCCCGCGATCGGCCCCGCCCCTTAAAGGGGCTGGTACCCGGAAGAGGGGCCGGCCCCGGGACGTCAGCAGGGAGGGATATTTAAATCCCTTGCAGTGTAGGGCTGATTGCCTTTGCAATAGGTCTGGTGGTTTGTTCCTGTTTGCGGTTCCCTGGTTGTTTGACTCCTGCCTGCCTGATTTTGCCTTGCTTGCTACCTGCCTAGACCCGGATTGGACTCTGACTTTGCCTTGCCTGCTGCCTGCCTGGACCTCGGATTGGACTCTGACTTTGCTTTGCCTGCTGCCTGCCTGGACCCCGGATTGGACTTTGACCTTGCTTGCCTGCTGCCTGCCTGGACCTCGGATTGGACTCTGACTTTGCTTTGCCTGCTGCCTGCCTGGACCCCAGATTGGACTTGGACCTTGCTTTACCTGCAGTCTACCCGGACCTTCGGATTGGACACTGACCCCTGCCTGGAACCAGGACGCTGTACCTGGTTGTCGTTGGCCTGTACCCCGTTCATGCTGAAGCCCAGCATAGGGTACTGAGGGGTTCTAGTACCGGGACTTCCACTTCCAGAGTGGAAAGGCACCTAGATTCCTCAGGTGGGTGACTTTTACTCTGGGTCAAGGGTCCACTTACATAACAAACATACTTTGTATATCTTTCCTAGGACTCTGCTGACTTTTACCATGGATTTTAAATCATGCTCGCGCGAGGGGCAACCTAGTCTTTCCAATTAATCCACCAGTTTGCCCAGTTAATATCGAGGTTTTCAAGACTCCTCTGGTTCTTCATCCTGTATGCCCCCCAGTTGACCCAGACCCCCTCACCTTGCCCTGTGAGCCCTAATACTCGAAATCTATAGACTAGCTCCTCAACAGGAGCAGCAGTAAAATTACACGGCTAACCAGCCAATGTGTGTCATGGTCCATGGTTTTAAAATATGGAATTATATGGGTATGTGTTGGCTCCGCCCAGGAATGCCCATGTCCTGCCTCTTTTCTACCCCTTCTTTTTTTTTTTTTTATGAATTTCAAAATTAATTACAAGAATAATTAATGCAATCGAATAGAGCAAGATACATCTTATATATCACATGGAAATATTTATCTAACAGAAAATATATCAATTCACTCTATTTTTTAATTACAGGCAAATTAAGAGACTCCTCTATTTGAAATTGAGATTTATATCTTAAAGTCATCTAAATCATTCAGAAAAAGTGCTGATAGAACCATTCACACATTTTACAACCGGTTCCTTATATGCCCAGGAGATTTCTAAGTTGTTCTGGACTAAAGAAAGAATAATCTTTCTCACCAAGTTTAATAACACAACAACAGGGATATTTCAAGAGGAAAAAAACCACCTTTATCCACAACTTCCTTTCTTAGAGCTAAAAACTTCCTTCTACGTAATTGAGTGGAAACATCCAGATCTTCTGCCCGTATAAGGTACTTTGAAAAAAGTGCTTTAGTATATTATCCTTGTCAATTATAAAGGCAAATTGTATAAGTAATATTCCTCTTTTTTTATTTCCAATTCATCTTGTGATTTTTCAAGTAAATCAGTAATATTTAAAGACTCTTTAATTTTTTCTTTCTCCTCCTGTTGTTGTTTCTTTCTCTCTCCCACATAAAAAAAACTCTGACTATAGTTGGATAACATTTTCTGGTAATTTAAGAACATTCAATACATACGATTTAAACAATTCAGCCAGCCCTACATGTTCTGAAATAGGAAAATTAGTCACCCTTGTTTAAAGACCTAATAGTGTTTTCAATATTTTCTAACCTTTTGTGGACTTCTAATTCCATTTTAATCTGCTGGCCTTGTATTTTCTCTACTTGTACCACCCTAGATTCTATCTGATTTTTTTTTTCTTGAAATTCTAATTTCTGATTAATTTCCTTTACTGAATTATTGGTTAGCCTAACTTTCTCAGTTAACTTCACTATTGATCTATCTAGTTTTACCATATAATCTCGTAAAGATTCTAATGTAACATTTCCAGGTTTCAGATTTACAGATTTAAACATTTCTTTTTTATTCAGTCCAATCGATTTTGGGGTGCTTTCAACTGTTGGCTTTCAAATGTTGCCATCTTCTATAGCATCAGATAATTTAGTGGGTGTCTGTAATATAAGTTCCTCATTAGTTGCTCCTTTTTGATCTTCTGAGATTTCTTCTGTTAAGTCCAGATCTTTAGAAATTCCAGGTTATTTCCAGATATTCTTATGGGAGAAGACCTTCCCATATCTGGAGGAGGTGGTGTTTCCGGAGCCCCCGGACTCAGAGATGTTTCAGTGACTATATAGGAAGTGTTTTGCTTTAACATCTCTCCTAAAGCAGTCTGTCCCATGGGAGGGTATTAAAGAGGGACCAATCCACTCTGTGACAGACCTTTGCTTGGAATCAGTCTCTACCAAACGAGGCTGGCCTTAATTTGGCCTTTATCTTCGTATATGGCATACCAATTGAAAAGCAATATCTTTTTAGCAAAAGGCTCCTGCCTCAGTGGTGGCAGCACTAGATTTTAAAGAGAAGTCTCTTATGAAGAGACGTAGCTCATAACAAATATAAAGAAAAAGAAATTTAAGTCAATTCTGCATACCAATGAGAAGCAACTATATTGAGAGTCCACTCCAGTCAACTCCAGTCAAAGCCAGGCTAAGCCAGCCTTTGTCGCGTGCCCCTTAGATGTGCGCAGCTTTGGCTGTGCGCCGATGCCCCTTCCGTGGGCGTCGCCTGGTTGTGTCTCCCATCGGGGCTGAAGGACTCTCCTGCCCCCGGTAGGCTCCCTTGGATGGAAATTACAGCAGCAAAGGAATCCAGAAGGTAGGCTCTCGAGCTGCTTCTCTCAAATTGAATCTCCAAGAAGCCAGTTCTTATCAGCCTGTCTTGGCTCCGCCCCTTCCATGGGTGTCACCCGGTCGTGTCTCCCGTCGGGGCTGAAGGGCTCTCCTGCCCCCGGTAAGCTCCCTTAGAAGGAAATTACAGCAGCAAAGGTATCCATAAGGTAGGCTCTCGAGCTGCTTCTCTCTACCCCTTCTTTTTGACACGCATATAGGTATATGTGCATATACTTCTCGGCTTTTTAAAATCCGTGTTGCTTGCACACAGCCCACATGTGGGCATTTTTCCACGAGCAATGCTTTTAAAATCAACCTCTAACAGTGGACTCATAAATGTCAAAAAATATTTTTTCATGGAAAAGGTGGTGGATGCTTGGAATATCCTCACCATGATGGTGGCAGAGAAAAAATACCATTATGAAATTCAAAGTAGTGTGGAATAAACAGGAGAATGGTAATAAAGCACTGGTAGAACCTGCAGGGAGTGGTGGTTATAGCCAAAAACAGTGGTATGACTGCATTGTTCTTCCTAGAAGGCATGGGATAATCTGCACAAAGCAGAGGTTACAACCCTAAACTGCAGTAGCATGATTGCATTCAGCCTCAAAGAAAGCATTAGGGTAACCTGCGCAGAATGGCGGTTACAACCTATGCAGCAGCGGAAGCGGTAGGGGGGGGTGTTGAGAAGTTGAATAGAAGACATGGGGGAAGGGGTGCTGTATAGGGTTAGGCATCTACCCACAGTGGCTAAATCTCAACTGGGCAGACTGGATGGGCCATTTTGGTATTTATCTGCCGTCATTTACTATATCCCTTCAGCCAGCCCCAGCTAATATTGTAACAAAAGTTACTGGTTTATATTGTCAAGATACAGATAGTGGATGCCCTTCCTGTCCTTGCCTCCCCAAACAGTTATCTTCCTGAAGTCAACAAAGCAAACGTGGGATGGGAAAGAAGGAGGGGAAGAGTCCATGGCCATAGCAGCGTGGAATAAAGGAACAGTTCAATCTTGAAGGACGACTCCTTTTCAGGCTCTGGCCAGCTGACTGTTTAACCAGCTATTTTATTTTTATTAGGTAATAGGCATGACTCTAGAATTCCACAGCATTATATATGTTCCTCAGGGAAGAAGTATGCCTATGTGTGTTTTTGTCAGCTGAATAAATTCTGGGTTTGGGGGGGGGGGGTTGTCAAAATTCTGCATTCCAAGAGTTATCACATAAGCTGCAGGTGTCTAGACTGACCGCTGCCAAAGCACATGGTTTTGTCTGCTCCTTTACCATTTGTTTGGTGTTTTGCTTATGTTTCTGGTGATGAAGTCTTAAAAGAATGCTTTATCCTCTCTTTGCCACTCAGTAATTCCACAGTGGGATCAGCCTGATTGCTTAGCAGCAGTGCTATGCACTGTCATGCAGGAGAACTGGATTTGATGCCTGGCTTCTGCTCCTCGGTCTGGCCAGAGTCGAGGATGTTGCAAAGGCAGGCATTCCCAGCCCTCAGAAGTGGGGAGGGACAGGAGTCAAAATGTCAACATGCAGCAGCCAGACTCAAGTTGTATGCATGTCCAGCCCTGCAGGGAGCCACAGTCTCTGGCTCCTGGCGGAGAACAGATGCTGCAATGATCAAGTTTGATAGGAGGAGTTCAACAGAAGAATAAAAATATGAAACACCCTTGGCATCTATGAATGAAGGCTCTTGGTTGAGTTAGAAGTCCAAAGGAGCAGGAAGAACATACTATGCAAAAAAAATTCATGAAGTACATAGAAATAACATTTTTGGTCGATATACTAAGTCATTAGTTCTAGAATTATTTGAGCCCTTTCCCTACAGTTCCTCTAAGCTCCTGTTCAGAGCCACATCACAGAGTATCTGATGTTTAACTCTATTAAATTGGGAATGACCAATGGTAAGCAGGGAGTCCATTCTTTTACTTCAAAACCTCTGCCAAAACAAACTAAGCTGAAAGGAATGGACCTTCATAATAGATCCTCTTAAGGCAGCTGGACTAGCAAAAAAAGAAATACACCAGATTGCAATCAAAACAAAAATCCATTTTTCTTTCTTTCTGGCTTTTATTTTGTCGCTGAGAAGGTATTAAGAGTTTAAAGGTTTTGAAAGCACCTCTTGCCTGGCCACCCCTAACCATCATTATGAATCAAGTGCATGAGAAAACTCTTGTGCTGACCTTTATCAGACGTGCAATGCATGAGTGAACCGCAAACGGCTGAAGACTTGAACTAGGGAAAAATATTTCTAAAAGTGATGTGGCTGTAAGAAAAACTGCATACTATCATGTCTCTGGTGCAGCATATGTTTGGTTTGGATGTATGGTGTGTGAGTAAGATGTCTTTTGTCAAGCCACTAAGGTGGCTCTTTGTATTTTTTCAAAGCAAAAATAATATATGTATACATTGTTAGCTTCTTTTATTATAATTATTATGATACATGCTATGTATTACATTGTTTTGAAATAAACTTTTAAAAAAATTCATGCTTGTAGTTTGATTTTTTACATGTGAAAATATTTTTCAAAAATACATTAGGAAAAAAATAAGAGAACTAAATTTAAAGTCACAAGAGGTCACATAGCCAAGAAATAAGCAAGTTAATATCATCCTGACTCTTATAAATTGTCCAAGGGATGATATTTGATTGGCCGAGACCTCAGTGTTACCACCACCTCAGCGCTATTTCAAGCACAAATAAGCATGGATGCCTCAGTCTTGCTGCTCCTTCACAGGACAATTATAATTATTAATTCACTGAAGGTACCTGAACTTGCCATGTACTTGCTGCTAGCAATGCCTGAGCATTAGCCTTGGGAAAACCAGGTGACACCTTGGAGCATGGGGTATTTTTCTCCCTGTTTTAATGTCTGCTAATGCATGCAGGAATCTATAGTTCTATTCATCGCTAGTAAAAAGACTGGCAAGACTGAAGCACAAACCAGAATGCATATTGAAGGAGATGTAAGAAATCTGATAACCAACTTGGGTTACCCATTGCCTCAAGTTAACCTAGGCCAGTCTCATCTAGTTCTGGAAAGTTTTGTGTCCTGAATTTCAACATTGTAATTATCATGATGAACTGAGATAAGCATTGAACTAGCATGCCCAGAGATGGGTGCTGCTCACGGCCCACCGAGTCTTTGCCGCTCACAGCCCGCCGGGTCTCTACTTGTGTGAATCTGTAAAAATAGCTTGTCTCGGCCATGAGCAGGATAGGCTCCACTCACGACTCCATACTGTTGCTCTTTCCCTCCCCCTAATAGCTGGCGCCCTAGGTGATCACCTAGTTCGCCTTTTGGGATGCACAGGCCCTGGAATATGAACCTTTCTGAGTATCCAGGGATCCCTTTGGGAGGCCCTTTTGCTTTGGTTGTTATTACACAGCCCCTTCAGTCCCTCCTTAAACACTGATAATTTCCAAAGTCTATAGCAGCAATAAATCACGCTGGAAGCTGAATGATTTCCATCTTCTTTTTAGTTGATAAGATGAATAAAAAGCTCTTTACAGCTCTTTGATGTTAAATCCAATTAATTTACATTGTTGAAATTTAATAACTTTGTAGCCTTATTGTTCCAGGAAAAGTCTTTAGAATTAATGAAAGCTAATTTCTTAACTATATATCTCTTTTGCCTTTCCAATTAATCAGACTGAAGTAAGTGTAAACCTTCTCCCAAATTTACGTGCAACTTCTTCCCATTATGGAATGGTTAGAATTTTATTCCCAATTACTTAGCAGAATGAAAAATCCCAATTCTTATACTTTTCCTGTAGTCTTCATGATTCTCTTAGATCTCCTTCTGGCAATACCAAGTTGGCACTCTCCTCCCAAGTGTAGACACCTGAGTCAGTAGAAAATAACTCTCTGGTAATGGATGTGAATCCATACTCTCTGTGATGTTTCTCATGGAAACATCCTTTGCAGGTTAAAGACATTTCCTCCTTTAGGTAAGCAAAAATCTGAGCAACTTGACCCTAGGGTTCTCAGTTCATAAAACACAGCCATAAAAATCTTACTCAAAGGAGAGAAGGGAAGGGTGGAAAAACTTCCTTCTTCAGTAACAAAAAGGTCTCCAAGACTCTGGACCATAAATAGAGTTTTCATTTCTTTACCCATTTCTCTATGAAAAAGACCCCCCCCCCCCCCCCAGAGTCCTTTTCCCAGAAAAATAATTTTAAAAAGGCTATAACATAGCAGGGCAACTCAGGAAAAATGGTGGAAAGATGGTGGCAGGGGTTTATAAAGACTATGACCACACCATCTGATTCTCCCCCACAGGGGAACCCAAACCCCAACCTCTGCTCACTAATCACTCTCCCCATGATTTTGGTTCACTCCTACTGATAAGGAATCCTATGGTTCCTTACACCTTGTATCTGCAGAATCCTCCCTCAACACACATGCACAACACCCCCCAAGGGTCAGAGCAGGATATCTCCATGTTCACCTCACCATACAAGAAAAAAAAAAAATTCTGATGTCATCCAAGTAACAGAAACACAAATTCCCTCCACAGCTAGGCACACTGTGAAATACAAAATTCTGAAAATAAAGCTCAACATATGCAGCAAATCTGCCATACCACAGCAGCACTAACTCACAGGACCACAAAAGCAACTTACGCTGCTTATTTTGAAAAGGCAGCACTGCAAATATTACACTGGATCCTAGAACCCCAATACGCCTTCAAATAGCCAAACACAATGAGCACGTCTACCTCCGATCCCTACACACTAGCAGAATACCTCAGTTCAGTCACACTTGCAGAACAGGCATTCGCCAAATACAGAATAGTTGACAGAAAATAAAAACCTCAAGAAGCCCAGAAGAGCAAAGCTAGAAAACTGACTTCCAGTCTTTCCCCTGTGATTGTGAACAGCAGCTTTGCCTCACCCCACCCCCTCTATCTCTTTTTTTCCCCACATCCCCACCAGAGGGCTGCAGATGGGGAGAAAACAAGGGGAGAAGAGAGGAAGAGGGTCTGGGAACTCGGAGGGCAGAGAAGAGTTGAAGGAGGATGGATAGAAAAAGGAGAATCTAGGTTGGGGAAGAGGTAGAGTTGTCCCTATCCTTACTCTGGTCTGCTCCCTTTCACGTCCACACCCCCTCTCTAGCCTCTCTTTCTCCCTCATCCCTAATACTACATGCTCTCTCTCACACGTACAGTCCTTCCCCTGTACCCACTAGCTTGAAAACCTGCCTTCATCAGACACTCCCCCCCCCCCCCACACACACACACACACAACTTGGTTCCCAGTCAGCCAGTCCACGAGGATTTCCTCCCAAAAAGTCAACAAGCAAAATTCTCTAGTTAGCCACTCCGAAGTCCTGCTGGCTAGTGTGCCTCAGTTAGGCAGCCAGCCTAAAGTCCTGACCCCCTCCCCAAAGCCAGCCAGCCAGCCTCAACCACTCTTAGCCAGCATCCAACCGTGACCCCCTCCACAACCAGTCCACAGTCTCTCTCCCCTTCTCCAGACAGTTTCCAGCTTTGAACCTCTCCCCCTTCCCCTCCCCAACCAGTTTCCTGCCTTGGACACATTCCCTCCCATCCCCAGCCAGTCTCCACCAGTCTCTGAACCCCTCTCCAGCAGTTACGGTTCTGGAAGGTGGACCCCTTGCCCGAGGTGGAGTTGGCTCCACCTGTGGAGGAAATCCCCACAGGTCCCCACCATCAGAAGGCGAGGCTGGGATGAAGCAGAGACCCCACAGGAGCTTCACCACTACCAGCCCACATTCCCCTTGGGTTGAGCCCTTGGGTACTGGGGCCAACTGGACTTACGTGAGGTCTCTGAGTGAAGTGGAGAAGCTGGAATGGGTCCCAGGCCCGGGGCCAGAAGTGGACAGAAGGCTGGAGCGTAGAACGAGAGCCAAAGTGGACCACAACCCTGAAGCAGGAGACCAAGCATGGATCAGGACAGGAGACAATACACGTACACGAACTCCCAGAAACCGAGTCGGGACAGGCGGCTGTATTTGGAGACGAGGTTCCAGGCGAAAGGTCAGGGCAGGCGGCAATCTTCGGTCAAGGTTCCAAACAAGGGTCAGGTTCCAGGAAACGTCAGGCAGATCAGAAGACAGGTGATATCCTCCGAGGAGGAACAGGTTACAAAGCCAAGAAGCTGAGAAGCCAAGGCAAGGTCTGTGGAGGAGACCTTGCCTTAAATGGAAAAGAGCCAGGAGGGGTCAGAAGGAAGAGCGGCAGCAATTTCCTGCCGTGGTCCCTTTAAATATAGTGGGGAGATGCGTGCACGGCCCAAAGGAGGCCTGGCGGGGGAGGAGCCTGCACAGGAAGCAGCAGGCATGTCGGCAGGCCCTGGATTGCGGCCTAGCCACGCGGTGGCTGGGACAGCTGGGACGGGAAGAACCGGAGGCGGCTGACCGCCGCAACCAGTGAGCCCGGGAAAGCGGCCCCATGCCGGTAAGTGGAGGGCGCCGGTCATGGGAAGCCGCGGCTGGCAGCCATATCACCAGCCTTAGTCTCTCCCTCTTTTCGCACCCCCACAGCCTCAGACCCTTTCTTCCTTCCTTCTCTCCCCAACCTCAGACCCTTCCTTCTTTCCCTCCCCAGCCTCGGACCCTTTCTTCCCTCCTTCTCTCCCTCCCTCCCCAGCCTCAGACATTTCTTTCTCTCCTCAGCCAGCCAAAATCTTTGAAACCCCAGCAGCTTACCCCATGGTGTGCAGTATCTCCTTCTGTCCCCAAAGTGCTCATTTCCTGCACAATAACGCATGGCTCTCTGCATGCTTCCACTGGTCTCACGAGACATGCTGATTAGCACAGAAAATCTTTTGCTAATCTGCATGTCTCAGGAGACCAACTCAAAATTGCAGAGAGCCATGCAGAGCCGAGCCAGCAATGAACACTTCTGGGATGGCCTGCCCCAGAGGAAATGTTGGATGGGGCAAGTGCCAGATGGTCCACCCCATTCCGACACCTATGGCTCAGGCAGGCTCCCAATCACACACACACACACCACCTCAACTGGCTTCCCTCTCTCTCTCTTACACAGGCAGGATCCCCAAGGCCTCTCTTACTCTACTACTACTGCTGCTGCTACTCCATGCCTCATTAGCGGAGGAGGGCAGGAGTTGTTCCACAGCTGTAGGAGCCCATTCTCTGGCTCCTTTTCATGTGCCGACCCTGCAGCATTCAAAACTCACATGGCTAGCACTTCTATGGTCATCTCGTGATGCATGAGATGAACATAAAGGAAGTGCTAGTCCCACAAGTTTTGAATACTGCAGGACTAGCACACAAGGAGCTTTAGAAAGGGCTTCCTCTTCTTCTGCTCCTGGTTTGGTCATGTTGTGCATGGACTGAAGCTGCTAGTGGGATGGGGTTCACTGACAGCCGCACAGGCCCCTCACTTCTTCCAATGCCTGTGGGATTGGGTCCACCAGTGGCCACACAGTCCTCTCTCTGCTTTCTTTAGTGGGTTCCTTCCTCATTTCCACCAGCACCCCCCCCCCCCCCCACCAGGTGTATCGCCCTTTGCAATTGCCTTCATATTTGCAATTCCTCCTGTCATTAACATATCTTTAAAAAAATATCTTGTCCTCCATTTTAATTTACTTTTTTTTTCCATTTGCATCTTCCCTCTCATGACTACTTTCCAAGCTTCTCTTTACTTTTACAGATATTGTTGCCTATCTTCCTCTTTATTCAATCTTTTGTAGTTTATGAATACTAACATTTTATCCCTTACCATTTCATCTACTTCTTTAAAAAAACAAACAAACCATAACAGACTCTTTTTCCTCTTCCCTCTACTTCTAGATTTTCCCATTCAGCTAATGACTCCTTGAGGTATGCCCCATTTTTGCACAGTTAGGTTTTCTGAAGTCTGGGACCTTTGCCTTAGAATGAGCAACCACCACCACCTGTGCTCTAATATTGAACCCCAGTATCCAGTGATCACCAGATGCCAGATGATCCTCCACATCAAAAACAGAGTCCTCATTGGTAAGCCTCAGATCCAGTATCGCCCCCTCACACGTAGGTTCCATTTCTAGTTAACTGAACAGTTCTCCCTGCAGAGAATCCAGGATATCCCTGCTTCTAAAATACACTGCAGCTGGAATGTCCCATATATCCTCCATTAAATCCTCCATTTCTTCTGCCTGCAAAGGAGGTCTGTATAATCAGTAATCACACCAGTATAACTGGATGATCCATTCCATCTGTCCAGATTAATCCACAGTGCCTCCTCCTCACCTCATAAGCCCTGAAGTTTTGTTGCTTTAATATTGTGTCTTATATATAATGCCACTCCTCCCCTTTTCTCACCCTGTCCTTCCTGAATAGATTGTAGCCAGGTATAACTAATATCCCAGTCATGGTTTTCTATGTACCAGGTCTCTGAGATAGCCACTACATCCAAGTCAGCCTCTTCCATGACTGTCTCTAAATCCAGGATTTTATTACCCATACTGTGAGCATCAGTTTTTATAGTTTTTCAGATGTTACCCTTTTTTCCCCCATTTGTGTACAAGTGTTTTATGTTTTACTTACCTAAGGGCTTTTTTCTTCCATCCTCAATGATCCTAGTTTAAAGCCCTCCTCAGTAGGTTTGCCAGTCTTATTCTCTTGTTGGTTAATGCAAAGTCAGCAGGAAATCACCAGGGCTTCAGCATCCCTTAGGATTTTCATACGAGTGCTGATAACTGACCCCTGGGCTGTAGTTTGCCATCTCTACACCATATGGAAGTGGCTACACCTCATAAGGGTTGACACTCATAGGACTCAAGAATGACTCACTATTATCATGGCAATTCTTGATCCAAAAAGCCTTGATAGGATTAATTCAGACAGCAGCGTTTCTATCCATGATCCCTGACCCATGTCGTTTCAACTCCAGCTGCTCTCTCTGTCTCCACCAAAACTAACATTAACCCCCTTTCAACCATGTCTTACTTCCAAAGCCATATGAAAACTCCCAAGAACGAGTAGGAGGTATTTGGATTCCATAAATGGTTGGGTAGGAGGTAGATGGTTTTGCTTGTTTGTTTTTAGCGGTAAATTATGCCTCCCTCCCATCACCCCCTGAAATAAAAAAAGCAAAAAACGACTTTCATCTGTGTGCCTACAGATGCTTTTTGTTTTTTTCATATTTTGTCTTTTCTTTCCCTCTCTAATTTTTTCCTTTGTGTTAAAAAGTCACAGCGATATCCATTTTTGCATTAATTCTATAATATTTGTTTGAGATTTATGGTATGATGTATGTTGATCGCTCCATATTTTTAATTGTATGTATGAATGTTTTATATGCGACATGATAGTGTATTATGTCACTAAATGATTGTTACTCTTATATTTGTTTGTAATTTATGAATAGATTAAGATTGTATTGAGCTATATGCTTATGTAAATAGGAGACTGATGAGTCCATGTGTTGTAGTAGTTGCATTCTTAATGATATCATTTCATATGATGAAACCTCCTGGAACAGGTCCAACCAGAGTGATTTGGGAAAATAAGAGTTAGGAAAGAAAGGCCTGTCTGGCAGGGGGCAGGACAAAGTTGTCAGAGGAAAGTGGAAGAGGAAGGCGAGTGGAAAGCAGAAAGAATGCAGGCTGGAGTATGGAGGAAAAGAAGTGTAGCCTCTTCCAAACCCAGGTTTAGGGGCCGGAGATCCAAGACTAATGAAGTCAGTTCCATGGAGCTGCTAATCAAAAAATAGTCAGCCAGCCCCCATGTTCCGCTCTGCACAGCTACAAGGACTGCCAGACACTTGGAGAAAGATTACATCCCTGGACCTATGATAATGGCATTTTATGTGAGGACGACTAATAAGGCTTCTGAGGCTGAGTCATCGCTGCTGCTGTGCACCACCTGCAGCCACAGCCCAGTGCAGACACAAAGGACAACGCTGAGCCAGCAGTCCTTCAAGGACGAAATCCTCTCTGAAAACTCGGGACTTACAAAAGTCCTCCTCCTCCTCCTCCTCAAATGATTTTTCTATCTCCGTTAAAGCATTCCTGCCCTGTTGCATGTCTCTCAGCAGAGCACT
Organism: Rhinatrema bivittatum; assembly: GCF_901001135.1. Classification (NCBI taxonomy): domain Eukaryota; kingdom Metazoa; phylum Chordata; class Amphibia; order Gymnophiona; family Rhinatrematidae; genus Rhinatrema; species Rhinatrema bivittatum. The sequence continues at coordinate 315,721,957 of NC_042618.1, read as the reverse complement.
TACAGAGTTCTTTCAGAATCTGGATGAGAAATTAATCTTTATGCACATTATAGTAGTCATCTTTGGCAATTTTGTTGAGGCACAATGTGAAAAATACAAAGACAAGAACAGGCAACAAACTGCACAGTCAGAAGAATGAAGTAACTATAATAATTAAGCTATTTTACCTTCTCTGCACTTGCCAGGTCTTCTTACTAACAGAAATCAAGTAGAATTCAGAGATCCACGTCTCTGAACATGTGCAGATCTCCCCCTTAAGAACCTCCATGTTAGCTACTTATGCTAGCCCTGGCAATAGAGTAAGACTAGCATCAGGATGACTGGCATCAGGAATAACTTTCAGGCCGATACAGTACAGTGCGCTCCAGCGGAGCGCACTGTTAACCCGCGTTTGGATGCGCGTTTTTGATGCGCTAGCTTTACCCCTTATTCAGTAAAGGGTAATAGTGCGTCGAAAACGCATTTGCATGTTGCGGGCGCTATTAGTTTCGAGGGGGTTAGACCCGCGTTTTTGACGCGCTAGCTTTACCCCTTATTCAGTAAGGGGTAATAGTGCGTCGAAAACGCATTTGCATGTTGCGGGCGCTATTAGTTTCGGGGGGGTTAGACGCGCGTTTTTGACGCGCTAGCTTTACCCCTTATTCAGTAAGGGGTAATAGCGCGTCGAAAGCGCTCGTCCAACCCCACGAAACTAATAGTGCCTGCAACATGCAAATGCATGTTGCTGGCCCTATTAGTCATTCCCGTGCGATACAGAAAGCAAAATGTGCAGCAAAGCCGCACATTTTACTTTCAGAAATTAGCGCCTACCCAAAGGTAGGCGTTAATTTCTGCCGGCACCGGGAAAGTGCACAGAAAAGCAGTAAAAAATGCTTTTCTGTGCACCCTCCGACTTAATATCATGGCGATATTAAGTCGGAGGTCCCAAAAGTTAAAAATAATTTTAAAAAAAATATTTAAAATCGGCCCGCGGCTCGCGGGTTGAAAACCGGACGCTCAATTTTGCCGGTGTCCGGTTTCCGAACCTGTGGCTGTCAGCGGGTTTGAGAACCAATGACGGCAAAATTGAGTGTTGGCTGTCAAATTTGCTGACAGGCGCCGCTCCTGTCAAAAAAGAGGCGCTAGGGAGGTGCTAGTGCCCCTAGCGCCTCTTTTTTACTGCGGGCCCTCATTTGAATAATTTTTTTTTCTGAATAGCGCGCACAGGAGATCGCCCACTCTCCCGTGATTTTTACTGTATCAGCCTGTTTGGTTGGCCTACAACCTCATGGTTGAATTGTGACAGGGAAACATGAAGAAGCCAGTGTGTTTCCCCTACCCACCACTCAAGTACTTAACCTTTGTCCTCCCTGTGTTCAAACTTACACTGTAAGCTCGCTTGCATAGCAGCATGGCAAGCACATGAATTGTGTGCAGTGCTCTCTTTATAAAGGGAGCATTTCTGAATAGTCTGCCTAGGTGCAAGGTTATGCATGCACTTTTGTATGTGTGTAATGTGTAACTAATTTTCAAAGGGAAAGTTTTGCTTTGAAAATTAGCTACAATCACACACCTACAAATGGTTTTTGTACTTTGCACCTGCTGCTTCTGTGGGCAGATGATCTGGGATAAAGCCACATGTCTACATTCGAAAATATGAATGTATACATACTGTAGAAGCTCACATGTACATTCAGCCGCAGAGAGGACAACAATAACTTTGGTAATACGTTTTTGTTATATAGATTTTCAAAATGTTCAAAGCTTTCAGCCATGGCAAACTACCTGGGTAAGTGCTTCTTTTTTTTTTTTTTTACCAGGGTAAATATCTTTGCAGTTTGTCCTCAATAGAAGAGTCTTCGTTAGCAGCCCTGGCACTGAACTATGGAGGAGTGGGCTTTGCTTGTGAAACAATGCACAGACTCCCTCCACATATCCAGCTCTCTTTGCCTTTCATCACCGTTCAATATTGAGCATGAACCTACAAGAGTTTTGTCCAAGTCGCTCGTGTTGGTCTCCCTCCTTCAACAGTTTCCAATAAAATATTTCGGGAAGCATGCTTGTCCCTGTTCCCAGCGATGAAAGGCATCAGGTGAGTGATGTTGGCTTCAGCATGCTGTCGTTATCACATGAGGCAATATTTTGGTCTTTTATATTACTTTCATCGTGTAATAAATGTACTGCATATTAAATGTGTGAAGGACATCATGTACCATTACTCCTGAAAGGAAGCAAATGATACTGTAAATTGAATGAAATGGCTGGGCGACCCATTTCCCATAAAGCTTCCTGATTGGCTACAGTAGCATTCATGCCATTTTCTTAAATGAAACTACAATCAAACTCTTAAAGTAGGTAAGAATTGTGAAAGGTTTCACATAATCGATTAACTTGTTTCTGAATATTAAATCTGTGAGCCATTTTTAGGGGTTGCAGCCACTAATATGCTTTCCACTGCACATTCATCATCACCTCTGCGGATTCTTCACCCTAAGTTTCCCCAGCTGTTTTTTTTTTCTTTTTGTAAATTTTTTTTATTAACCATTAGCTTTCATTTGGGTCTGGCTCACTGCCATGTCCCAGGAGCAGGTCAGCCTGATTAGTCAGCATGAAGGAATTGAATGGATCCTGCAGGTGAGTGTGCTGGTAGATCCCTCTCTGTAATGAAGAAAATCACTGTAAACCTAAAAAGCTACAGTCAAGGGCCCATACTTAACAAGTTGATGCTTCATAAGAATCTCATTGTGATTGCCAGAAAACCCTTATCAGAATGGCATTCAGCGATATAGCATGAATGACATTTTTCAGAATGCATGAAAATCTCTATCAAGAGAGGGGAAGAAGCATTCCTTTTCCATAATACCAACATCTTGAAGGTATTTTCCTACCATAAGGTAGAGGAATCTTTTGTAACAACTTTAAGACTACTCACTACAAAGCACAGATAGCCTCTAGTTTGATTAGAGTGGCCTGCACAAAAGCTGTTATGGTATACTTCAAACAGGGATATCCATGGCAACCTAAGCTGTCAGTTGCATTGAAAGCCATAAAAAAAAAAAAACCCACTTTCAAGCCATATTACAATTTAAAAAAATAAAAATGGTTTGCAGTTGTCAATTGGCCTCCATTTTTTTTAAATCTCTGATGTACCATATGTTTATGTGTCAGGTTCCTGCCCTTCAGGTACTCACAGGGTTAGGGCAGGGCTAAAACCCGGGTGTGAGCACTCAGACTGGGCCTAGGACAAGCCACGTAAGAATCTGGCAGGTTGCAAGCAGGAATGGGAGCTGGCAGCAAGCTAGAGCGGCAGTCCAGGAACTGGAGTCAGGAACAAGTTGCACAGTAGTAAGCTGGAGTTGCAGACCACTGGCTCGAAGAAGGAAGCTTAGTAGCAAAAAGCTGCTTCAAGCTGCTACTAACAGCTTCCTGCTTCTCAGCAACCCCTTTTAGCTAAGCCCTAGCCAATCCCTGATGCCCAGAGGTGTAGCCTAAGGGGATCTCTGAAGCACTATGCTTTCATATTGATTCCACATGTTTCGAGTTCCTAGCAGATCTGAAGTTTAAAAATGATATTCTAAACTCTGGGACTGACTCCAATGTAAGCCCCTCTTGGGGTCTTGCCCTGATAGTGTACAGGGTTGGGGGGGGGGGGGGGTGAACAGGAGGAACATGGCCGGTTTAATAATTAGGCCTAAAGTGCAGTTTTCTAGGGGAGAGGGCAACCAAGAGCAGCAGCATTCACAGGAAAACAACAGGTCCCGCTTGTGATGCAAGGGATGGGTGAGGCAGCTGGAGCAGACAGTAGAGAAGAGCTACTCACTTCCCCAGTCCAGCTTCCCCTTCCCTCCAAGCAACTGCATCAAACAGGAGGGGAGGAGTGAGGCTGGAATGGATTTTTATGTATTTATTTAGATTTTTATATTCCACTTTTAGGCTCTTCAAAGTGGATTACATTCAGGTACTGTAGGTATTACCCTATCCCCAGAGGGCTTACAATCTAAGGGGGTCATTTTCTAAGCCTATCGCACGCAAAAAGTCCATTAGACTTCATGTTCCACAAAGAAATTTTCGGTCTGCTAATAAGGGCCTACTTTCATTACTTTTGGTCCAGTCAGCACGTTTGAACCAAGTAAGGGAGAGAGCTTGAGACTTGAAACTGATTTTAAAAGGTTTAAACATTATCTTAAAACCTGGTTATTTGATATGGCATATACGGCGTGAATAGGTGATCTTTATTAATTAGATGATGCTCTTACAGCCTTTCCATATTTTATTTAATGTTTAATTTTAGTGTTTAAGTTATGAATATTTTAGCAGCTGTGTTATTTTAATGTGAACTCATATTTTAGCATTTAGTATTTGTTTTATATTCTTTGCTAATTTAATATTATTGCTATTTATTTAAAAATTGTTTGGATTGTTCTTGCTATTTTATGTATTTTATGATTTGTAAACCGTTACGATGGCTTGTCTTAGTGACGGTATATAAAACTTAATAAATAAATAATTAGATAAAATGGTCCTTGTGTTTAATTAAACTGCCCCTATTAACCCACTGAGACTCTGAATATGTCCCCTCATTCTCCTTATAATGCTTGCCTTGACTAGACTGTAAGTTCCTTGGAGCAGAGACTGTCTCTGCTGTGTATGTTTACAGCACTGCATATACCTTGTAGCAATTTATACATTCTTAATAGTATTAGTGCTGGTGTACTGGTATAAATGTTAGTACTGGTGTTCTAGGGCCTGGTGTAATATTTGCAGTACATAGGTAGGGTTGTTGCTGTTTGAGTTCTGGGAGTTAGTATATTTTATTATAGCAGATTTGCTATATACTATAGTTTCTAAGTGACTTTCGCAGGGTCGTGTGCTACTTCACAAAATGCCTGGTAATGGAAAACGTGTGCATCATGGTTACTGAGGTGAAACAGAATTTGATTTTCTTTTATAGGGGAAACATCTAAGTTCGGCCCAGCCAGCCATTTCAGAGATAACCTTCAGCCAATACGGTATGGATTTTCTTTTAATTTATAACATTACAAATTTCTTGATTTTTTTTTTTTTTGTGCAGTCTGCCCCCAAAGATCACAGATGATACATTCATCAAACGCTGTAATATGATTTCTGAAACATATTAACTATAATGTAATTTGGCAGCTCTGTCTTTCATTGTGTCAGTTGTCGCAGAACGCCGGGCCATGTGCATTGGTGGCCAGCAGTGTCCGTGCACTTGTATGGCATGCAGCCACAGCTTGACATGCTGACGAAGAGGCATTGACTGAAGATCTGTGCAGTGGGGCTCATAGCTTGATAAACCAAAGAAGAGGGGGCACCAGAGGCATTGAGATGCATGGGAGCAACCACATGTGCCAAGCAGCTCTTGGGGAGGCCAGCAGGAGGCAGTGCAATAGACAGCAGCATGGCCAATAGGAAGCTTGGGCCACACCACCGTAGCAAAGGAGCAGCTACAGCGGGATGAGATGGGGATGTGGAAAGAGGAGGAGGAGGAAAGGGCAAGAGGAGAAAGGAGCAGAGAGGTGAGGGAGGAAATGGTGTGGCAGGAGAGGTTGGAGGAAGGGGGGAGCCAGAGACCATATGGACATAGATCACTCACTGATGCATATACCCTTCATCCACTGTCACCCACACCCGCCACTCAAAAACAAACCCCACCCAGCAACCTCCACTCACCCACTCAGAAACAATCCCTAACTCTGACAAACCCACACTCCCCACAGACACACATCCACGCCCCCTACTCACACGGACGCAACCTCCCCCTCCACCCGTTCCTTCCATTCACTAAGACCCAAACATCCACATCACCTGCTCACACAGACACACAAACTCATTCATTCAGCCCCACAACACACTAAGCACCAGGCATGGATGTCTCAGGGGACTGGGGTACTCTATTCTGATGTTATTGGGGGGGGGGGTTCAGTGTGTAGGCAGGAAGGGCTGGGAGCATGCTGTGTGCTGGTGCTGAGTAGAGGCATCTATTAGGGAAAAGGACTTTAGAAAGTGGAGAGGCTGAGTGATGTGGGGGGGGGGCCCTTAGTGGGTGATAGGGTTGAGTAGGCATATAAGCATTCGGGGGAAGATCTTTCTTAACTGAGAGAACATAATTTAAGCCCATTTTACCCCATCATTTTTGACAGACTTTTCTACATGTATATAGATATAGATATGTACATTTATATATATATAAATGCCTCTGAAAACCTATATAGATATAGATATACACACAAATATATATTAAACTCAGCAATCATAATGATCTCCACAACCTCCCATATCAATCTTGTAAAAACACATAACTGGACATCATACTTTTAAATATTAAACTGTGTTTTATGTGTGAGTGCACAAGCATAGCTTAGAGGGAACACTAGATAGATAGATGCACCCGCATATATATACACATATATAGATTAGATAGATATCGTTATATTAATATCACAGTGGGATGGGCCACAGGGGACATGGCCTGACTAAAATCTGGTTATTTCCGCAGAATTGTCGTGGGAGATCTGAGTCCAGGTGGAGTAGTTGTTTGGCGCCAGGAAGAGAGCACCAGTGCGAGAGCCACATCTACATCTGTAGCTGTAGCCTGACTGTTGCTTTGAACTGCAAGAATCTCTGCACAGTTATTCAGTTCAAAGCAGCAGTCGGGACAGGTGGCAGATGAGGAGGAGGGGGAAGATGCAGCCAGAGGTGCCACTGCTTTTCCCCTTCCTGCTGCTAATCATCTTTGGAGAGAAAGGAGATTGTAGGGGGAAGAAAGGAAGAGAAATTGAGGTATAGGGAGAGAGCGGTGGCAAGAGAGGGAAGGGTAAGTAGGTGGGGGCAGGGGAAGAAAGAGACTGGTGGGAGGGAGGGGGCAGATGACAGAGGGAGGAAGTGGGATAGGGAGGGGATGGAGCTTGGTTGGCTTGGGCCCCTAACCAAAAAAGGTGTTCTGCTGCATCTGCACTGGTGCAGTGGTTCACAATCTGTCATCTGTCTACCCCTTAGGTTCCTGCCAGGTACTTGTGACCTGGCTTGGCCACTGTTGGAAACAGGATACTGGACTTGATGGATCCTTGGTCCGACCCAGTATGGCAAGCCTTATGTTCTTATTATTGATATTTTATATTTATTGACTGTATTTTTTTTATGTTTTATGAGGAATGCGATGTTTTTGTTTTTCCATTGTTGCACTGTGGTTTCCAGTTCAGTTTTTGTCTATTTTGTATTTGGCAAGGGTTTCTCTGTGTTTTGCATGTGTGACTTAGGTGAGATTTTATGCCAGCATGTAGTTTCTGTATAGGGACCTACAGCAGCTGGACTTGCTCAGTTTTCATAACAGAAGGTGTATTGGTGTTTTAGGGCCTGTTGTAATATTTGCAGTATTGCCTTTTCATAGATAGGATTGTTACTGTTTGAGTCTGTCAGGCTTCCTATAGGTCCCAAGTACATCTTTTGCAGGGTTTTGTATATTTACACAATGTTCCTGCTAGTGAAGGGAGTTTGTGTTGCATTAATAAGGTGACACCAGAATTTGATTATTATTTTTTTATGCTGAATGTTAAGGGGAAGTGCCCTTGTTCTGCTCTGCACTTTGTTGGGGGAGTTTCTATGAATGCAGGGTACTGTAGAACTTGTAGATTTTTTTATTGGGATTTTGTCCCATTCCTATATCAATTTTTTATTTTTTTTAATGCATTTGAATAATTTTGGTGGAAGTTTTCTTAGGTGGTAGAAACTGGTCAGGGGTTTCTTTGTTACTTAGAAGGTTCTTCTGCCTAGAGATGCCACTGACATACAGGACCTGCACTTTGTGACAATAGTGCAAAATGTTTGTAGCGGTGCCTCTGGCTTTAGGAGTGGGGGTGTCCTCTCTCTGCATGCATGGAATTTGGTAACAGGCAGATGTAGAGAGAGCCATTGGACCCCCACCAAGATTGAACTAACAGGGTGGTTTCCTTGTCACAGATTATTTTCTTTAAAATACTACTACTACTAATAATAATAATAAATATCATGTTGGGGGGAGGGCTGTGTGTGCACCAAATCTCTCTCCATATCTCCCTTTTAGTGATATGGCCCTCTCTCAAACATTCTTCCTTCCCTCTTCCCCACCAGCACCAGTCTCTCTCTGTCTCTTCTTCATGGTCCATCCCAACCAGATCCCCTCTCTCCCTCCATCCTGCAAGTCTCTCTCTCTCTCTCTCTCCCCTCCACAGTCCTTCCCCACCAGTCTCTTTCTCTCTCCCTTTCCACCAGGCCATCCCCATCAGTATCCTTCCCTTACTACTAGTCCATCCCAACCAATTTTTCTCTATCTCCCCCCTCCACCAGGCCTTCTATCTCCTTCTACTAGTCTATGTCCCTCCACCAATCCATTCCAACCAGTTTGTCTCTCTTTCTCAGTACACTTCTACCAGTCTGTCTCTTCCTCCACCAGTCCATCCCCAGCAGTCTCACACTCTCTCTCCCTCCACCAATCTCTTTTCTGCCAGTCTCTTTCTCTCTTTCTCTCTCCACCAGTCCCTCCCACCATGTCAGTTTCTCTCCCCCTCTCTCCCTCCCCCCGCCCCCCACCCACCAGTCCATTCCCCCTAGTTGTTCCAAATTCAGCTATGTGGCTCCTTGTAGTTTCACTATGCAAGTTATTGAATATAAGTACATTCTCGCACATTTACTGTTGTGCCTTGAATGATCTGTATATAATTATTTCTTTGTTATTACATTAATAACTTTTCTATATATGGCGTGTATGCAGGTAAAAATGAAGGTGAAGCATGGGGGCCCATGAACATTTTGGAGGTTGAAAAGGGATCCACGCTCCCAAAAAGGTTGAGAGTCCTTGTACTAGTGTATGCGTGGGTGTGTGTATATACATACATACACACACATACACACACACACACACACACTAGTAGAAAAACATGTAAAAAATGACAGGGTAAAATGGGCTTAAAACATGAACATAAGATATACCATTCTAGATCAGAACAAGGATCCATCAAGCCTAATACCCTTTTTCCAGCAGTGGCCAATCCAAGACACAAGTACCTGGCAAGTACCCAAACATTGAATCGATCCCATGCTACGAACGCTGGCAACAATCAGTGGCTATTCCCTATTGATTAATAGTAGTTTATGGACCTCTCCTCCAGGAACTTATCCAAACATTTTTTAACTTCCTTAACCATATACTCTGGCAATGAATTCCAGAACTTAATAGTGCATTGATTGAAAAATAATATTTTCAATTTGTTTTAAATGTGCTACTTGCTAACTTCATGGAGTGCCCCTAGTCCTTGTATTATCGGAAGAATAAATAACCATTTCCCATTTACCTGTTTAAGTCCTTTCATGATCCTGTAGACCTCTATCATATCCCTCCCTCAGCAGTCTCTTCTCCGAGCTGAACAGCCCTAACGTCTTTAGCCTTTCCTCATAGGGAAGCCGTTCCAAGCTCTTTATCTTTTTGGTTGCCCTTCTTTGTACTTTCTCCAGTGCTACTATATATTTTTTGAGATGTGGTAACCAGAATTGCATATAATATTCAAGGTGTGGTCTAACCATTGAGTGATACAGAGGAATTATGAAATCCTCTGTTTTATTAGCCATTCCCTTCTTAACAATTCCTAAAATTCTGTTTGCTTTTTTGACCACCACAGCACACTGAGCCAATGATTTCAATGAAATATCAACAATGACACCTGGGTAGTAACTCCTAAAATGGAACCTAACATCATGTAGCTACAGCATGCATTATTTTTCCCTATATGCATCCCCTTGCACTTGTCCACGTAATATATTTTATCTGCCATATGGACGCCCAATCTTTCAGTACCCTCAGTTGCATAAGGTCCTCCCCCCTTTCCTACATGTACACTCATCCCTATTAGCTACATATATGGTTCCCCCCTCCCATCCCACCTCCTCCCTCTGTCATCTGCCCCCCTCCAATCACTTTCTCTCCCCCCTGTTCCCATACCCCCCTCTTCCCCACCCTCTTCTCTTCATGTCTTCCCCCCCCCCTACAATTTCCCTCCCCCTCCCCATGATGATCAGTGGCAGGAGGAGGAAAGCAATGGTGCTTCAGGACACCTCATAGAAACATAGAAATGACAGCAGAAGAAGACCAAACGGCCCATCCAGTCTGCCCAGCAAGCTATGCACTTTTTTTTTTCCTCTTACTTGTTACGCTTGGCTCTTAGTACCGATTAGTTCTATTTCCCTTCCACCCCACCATTAATGTAGAGAGCAGTGTTGGAACTGCATCTAATTGAATATGTAGCTTAGTTAGGGGTAGTAACCGCCTCAATAAGCAAGCTACACCCATGCTTTTGTTTACTTGACTATGTAATTCAGTCCTTGTTGGTTGTCTATATATAGATCCTCTTTTCTACATTGCCCCTGCCATTGAAGCAGAGAGCTATGCTGGCTATGCTTTGAAATGAATTAACAGACTTTCTCCCCTGCCATTGAAGCAGAGAGCTATGCTGGCTATGCGTTGAAAGTGAAGTAACAGACTTTCTCCCCTGCCGTTGAAGCAGAGAGCTATGCTGGCTATGCGTTGAAAGTGAAGTAACAGACTTTCTCCCCTGCCGTTGAAGCAGAGAGCTATGCTGGCTATGCGTTGAAAGTGAAGTAACAGACTTTCTCCCCTGCCGTTGAAGCAGAGAGCTATGCTGGCTATGCATTGAAAGTGAAGTATCAGACTTTCTCCCCTGCTGTTGAAGCAGAGAGCTATGCTGGCTATGCGTTGAAAGTGAAGTATCAGACTTTCTCCCCTGCCGTTGAAGCAGAGAGCTATGCTAAATATGCATTAAAAGTAAAGTATCAGGCTTATTTGGTTTGGGGGTAGTAACCACCGTAACAAGCAAGCTACACCCTGCTTTTTTATGAATGCAAATCCTTTTTTTTTTCCACATTTCCTCTTACCGTTGAAGCTTAGAGCAATGTTGGAGTCGCATTAACTGTGTGTATGTATATTGAATAAGGGTATTATCTCCAGGTAGTAGCCTTCATTCCCGCGAGCCACCCCCTCTTCATTCATGTCCTCTAGACGATGGATCCACAGTGTTTATCCCACGCCCCTTTGAAGTCCTTCACAGTTCTGGTCTTCACCACTTCCTCCAGAAGGGCATTCCAGGCATCCACCACCCTTTCCGTGAAGAAATACTTCCTGACATTGGTTCTGAGTCTTCCTCCCTGGAGCTTCAGCTCGTGACCCCTGGTTCTGCTGATTTTTTTCTGACAGAAAGGGTTTGTCATTGTCTTTGGATCGTTAAAACCTTTCAAGTATCTGAAAGTTTGAATCATATCACCCCTGCTCCTCCTTTCTTCCAGGGTGAACATATTTAGATTCTTCAATCTCTCCTCATAAGTCATTCGATGAAGACCCTCCACCTTTCTGGTCGCCCTTCTCTGTACCGCTTCCATCTTGTCTCTGTCTCCTTGTAGGTACGGTCTCCAGAACTGAACACAGTACTCCAGGTGAGGCCTCACCAAGGACCTGTACAAGGGAATAATCACTTCCCTTTTCTTACTCGATATTCCTCTCTCTATGCAGCCCAGCATTCTTCTGGCTTTTGTTATCGCCTTGTCACATTGTTTCGCCGACTTCAGATCATTAGACACTATCACCCCAAGGTCTCTCTCCTGCTCCGTGCACATCAGCCTTCCCCCCTCCCCCCCCCCCATCGAATACAGTTCATTCGGATTTCCACTCCCCATATGCATGACTTTGCACTTCTTGGCATTGAATCTCAGCTGCCATATCTTCGACCACTCTTCCAGCTTCCTTAAATCCCGTCTCATTCTCTCCACTCCTTCCGGCGTGTCCACTCTGTTGCAGATCTTAGTGTCATCCGCAAATAGACAAACCTTACCTTCTATCCCGTCCGCAATGTCGCTCACAAAGATATTGAACATGACCGGTCCCAACACCGATCCTTGTGGTACACCGCTTAAAACTGCTCTCTCTTCAGAGAGAGTTCCATTTACCATCACACATTGTCTTCTGTCCGTCAACCAGTTTGCAACCCAGGCCACCACCTCGGCACTCACTCCTAAGCTTCTCATTTTATTCACCAGTCTCCTATGTGGAACCGTATTTCATCCATCATTCTCTTCGTCTGCCACCTGTCCTGACAGCTGCTTTGAACTGTATATCTGTAGAGTCCCTTGCAGTTGAAATCAGCCTTCAGGACAGAGCTAAAGATGTGGATGTGACCCAGGCACCACTGCTTGCCTCTTCCTGCTGCTGAACAACTGCTGCCTGCCTGACCTGGCCCAGCCACAGATCTCTTGCAGAAATTCTAAGGAAAGGGCCAGATTTTGGTCAGATCATAGGCGCTGTGGCCCACTCATTCCAATATCATCTATATCTTTCTATCTATATGTATGTATATGTATAACACAAAGTTTAATATTTGAAAGCATGATGTCCAATTATGTGTTTTTATAGGATTGTTGTTGGAGGTAGTGAATTTCATCATGATTGTTAAGTTTACTTATCAGAATCTAGGAGGGATGAATGGGATGCAAGACTGAAGGTCTGACTAGAGCAGTGGTTCCCAACCGTTTTCTGGGGACCCCCCAGCCAGTCAGATTTTCAGGATATCCACAAAGAAAATTTGCATGCACTGCCTCCTTAACATGTACATTTTCTCTCATGCATATTCATTGTCGATATCTTGAAAACCTAACTGGCTGGGGGGGGGGGGGGGTCCCCAGGACAGGGTTGGGAAACACTGGACTAGGGTGTCTAATATCTTTGCCCTAGCCCTGACCAGGCCATCTGACCTCATCTCCCCAGCTGACCAGATGATACCTCTTTCATCCAGTAATGTTGATTAAACCAATTCTGATTGCAATGGGATAATCAAACAGAAAAACCTCTTTATAAAGAGTGCTATACAAATTAGCAATCATTATTTGGGAGTCTTTTTAGACTGTGATACTTTTTAGAGCAACGGTTCCCAAACCTATCCTGGGAGATACCCAGCAATCAGGTTTTCAGAATAGCTGCAATTAATATGCATGAGATAGATTTGCGTATACTGCCTCCATTGCATGCAAATTTATCTCATGCATATTAATTGCAGATATCCTGAAAGCCAACTGACTGTAGGTCCCCCAGGACAGGTTTGGGAACCACTGTTTTAGAGGACCAACAAAAAAGATTTTGCAGTCCAGTGATTTCCAAACCTGTCCTCAGATGTCTAAGCTGGTCAGGTGTTAAGAATATTAACATACATGCCTTTTTGGTTGGGAGGGCCAGCCAAGCTCTGCTCCAGCTCCATCCCAATCTCCACCCACATTTCCATCGCCAATGTTATACTTTACATTTATGGTTAGTTATTCTATCTTACTTATATTCTCTGCATAAATCATAGAATATAATCCTTAATTCCCAGACCAATTAAAATCTTGATGCTAGAAAACCAGACACAGTGGCAAAGGAGAAAACGACAAAAACAACATTACTAATAGACATGACAGCACTAAGGAGTCAATTTTAAAATAAGTGTGCATGCGTCCATGTGCGCCGGTTCCCAGCACGCGCACATGAACGCAGCTATTTTGTAACACGCGCGCATGTTATAAAATACGATTCCCGCGCGCACATGTGCACCAGATTTTAATATCTGCGCGCATGAGTAGGCAGGGGGGAATTTTTAAAACAACGCGCGGTGACACAAGTAGGTCTAACCCAGTTTCCTCCCAATCCGTTCCAATTAGCGGACTGGGAGGGGACTTCCCTACCCCTCTAACTACTAGAGATGTGCATCATGCCGGCGATCATTTCTGCTTTCGGGTTCATAAAACCGTGGGAAATTTCGTATCTCCCGCGGTTCGGTATTTTTTTTTTTGTGGTGAATCGTTTCCGGGTTAGTGCGCTCACTAAACCGAAAAACAATTTTTTCCAAAAATTCGTGGAAAATGTGATTGTTTATCGGTTGTGCCGATACATGACGAATTAGAAAATATCGTATGATATTTTAATTCATCAAAAAAAATGATGCACCTTAGTAGCTATTCCCAGTTTTTTTTTGTTTTAATACTTACTGCTCCTTTGGAGTAACTTCTGCACGCCGGCTTCCCTGGGACAGCTTCTAATGGCACTGTCCTGGCCGGCCCCTGCCCCAAACCCTCCCCGTTTTTGATCTATCCAGCACTTCTGCGTGTACCGGCAGATATGCACGTGGCTGGGGATTTCTGCCTGATTTTACGCGTGGCTGGGCATATCTGCCTGATTTTACGTGCACTGGCGTTTGAAAATTCGGGCATAAGTGACTATTTATGATCACAGACCATCCCCCAACACATACACAGCCCTCTAACAATGGATGCAAAGTGGGATATTTTCTCCTACTTCACCACACAAAAAAATTCTGGTGTCATCTAAGTAACAGAAAAATAAATTTCCTTTACTATCAGACGCATTGTGAAATAATACAAAATCGTGGGGGGAAAAAAAACACTCAGCACATATGTAGGAAACTTGCCATACTAACTCTACCTATGATTAGACAACACTACAAATAACCAGGCCCTAGACACCAATACACCTCCTGTTGGGAAAACAAAGGGGTAGATTTTAAGACCTACTCACGCGTGTCCATGTGCGCGTGCTACCCGGCGCGCACACATGGACGCACAATTTTATAACATGTGCGCGCCGGTGCGTGCATGTTATAAAATCAGGGGTCAGCGCGTGCAAGGGGGTGCACATTAGTGCAACTTGTCCGCACCGACGCCCGTGGCTTTCCCCCGTTCTCTCCCAGGCCGATCTGATTTGGAAGCGGCCTGGGAGGAAACTTCCCAACCCCCTAAACTAACTTCCCTTCCCCTTCCCCTAACCTACTCACCCCCCTAGCCCTAACATAGACCCTCCCCCCTCGACCTCTGTTGTATCTGTTGCGCCTGCCTTGGGGCAGGCCCAGGTTACATGTACCGGCAGCCTGCCGGCACGCGATCCTCCAACACAGCAGCAGCAAATGGCTGCTGTGCCGGGGGCCTCTCACCCCACCCTACCCCCCCACCTCCTGCCCCCGCCCTGCCCCTTTTCTTCAGCCCCGGGACTTACACGCTTCCCAGGGCTTTACACATGTGGCTGGGCCTTTTTAAAATAGGCCCAGTGCGCATAGGGCTTTTAAAATTTGAGCCAAAATGAACAAGACTGCTACAGATTCCTACACAGAAATGACATGCTAGCAGAATACCTCACCTTAGTCACAAATGCAAAATGACCCTCAACAAATACAAAATAAGTGATCACAACTAAAACTGTAACCTCAATGTTCTGCATGCAATGCAAAACAGGAGCACTAGAAATAGACATGT
This sequence comes from Rhinatrema bivittatum, assembly GCF_901001135.1. Lineage (NCBI taxonomy): Eukaryota > Metazoa > Chordata > Amphibia > Gymnophiona > Rhinatrematidae > Rhinatrema > Rhinatrema bivittatum. Next base: position 315,706,627 of record NC_042618.1, on the reverse strand, counting down.
ATTTCCTTCTAAACTAAGCCAGGTCCAATCATTGTTCTTGTGGGGAGTGAGGCCTGTTATGTTAAATAACACTCTCACAAGAAAAACAAGTTTTCTTGTGGGTGGTGAAAAGGGGGTGGGGGCAGGAGGGAGAGAAAGCAATAGGAGGAGAATTGAGAGCAGGAGGGAGAGAGCAAAAGGAGGGGATGGAAGCAGAGAGACAAAAGGGAGAGGAGAAGGGATGGGACAGGGGACAAGAAGAAGAGGGGATGGAGAAGGGGGAAGGATGAGAGGTGCTGAAGGTGAGAGAGGAGCATACCTAAAATATTTGGCACCCAGAATAGATATTTCCTTTGGCACCCCCATATATAATTTTAAAATGTAAACACACAAAAAATATTGTATTTGCAAGAAGACTTTTAAATGGTACACTAAGTATGCTATTGTCTTAAGCAAATTGGAAATAAGAAAAACGCAGGACATTTATAATTCAATGAACAGGTATTACCTCATATCGTACAAAAGCTTTCAAAATTACATAGGTCCTGTCATCAGATGTCAAATTGGAGACATTCATGTAGTATTTTTGTATAGTGCTTACACAGTCCAATAAAAGTTATCACAGCCTGCCAAGAATACATTTTATCCCAAGAGACAAATCAGCTGTATCAAAACACTAACTCCCAGAACTCAAACAGCAACCACCCTACCCAGAAAAGAGCAGCATTGCAAATATTACAACAAGCCCTAGAAGAACAATACACCCGTTGAAAACAGAACAATAGAGCTCTACATAGAATCTACACTAGCAGAATCCCTCACCTTGGTCACACCTAAAGAACACAGAAAGTCCAACAAACAAGAAAATCAAGAAAAATAAAATACCAGTCATAATAGTAAAACCATACTAATAAAAAAAAGAATAAATATTTCAAAACTGATGATGAATAGAACATCCAATAAATAAAACCTCATAAAAATGTTTATACATTTCCCAAAACACCTAATATAATATTTCAAAACAGCAGGCACATATTTCAAATTGCATCCAATAATGAAAGTAATAAGAATTTTTAAAAATCTCCTGCTCCATATTTGGGATTTTTTTTATTTCCAGTCACCCTGAGAGGGCCACACAAACTTTATCCTCTTTCTCTCTCTTTATCTCATACACACACATGGTCTCTCACATCCCTCTCTCTCAGACACATAACCACCCTTCCCTCACACATACACAACTTTCTCTCATGCACAAACACAGCTCTCTGACATACAGCTCTCACACATACCCCTCTCTTTCACACACATACATATACACACAGGCTCTGTCGCACACACATAACCTTTCTCTCCCTCTCACACGCACAAACTCTCTGGCTTTCACACACTTTTCACTTCTCAGTGCCCACCAGTCTTGTTCCCCAGCCCCCTCACCCCTACCCCCCCCCCCACCAGCAGTCTTGCTCTCCAGCCCTTTCCCCTCCCAGACCACCCACTCCCCAAGTTTTGTTCCCCAGCCCACTCTCCCCTCCCAGACCCCCCTCCCCAATAGTCTTGGCTCCCTTGCCCCTCTCCCCTCATACCTCCATTCCCCAGCAGTCTTACTCCCCACTTGCCATTCCCCTCTCCCCTCTCAGACCCCGACTCCCCAGCAGTTTTGATCCCCAGCCTCCTCTCCCCTCCCAGACACACCATTCTACAGCAGTCTTGCTCCCCAGCACCCTCTCCCCTCTCACTCCACAACAGCCTTGCTCCCCAGCCTCCTTTCCTCCTCCCAGACCCCCCACTCTCCAGCAGTCTTGCTCCCAGCCCCCTCCCCTCCCAGAATCCCATTCCCCAATAGCCTTGCTTCTCATCCCCCTTCTCCCCTCCTAGAACCCCCACTATCCAGTAGTCTTGTTCATAAGTTCCATTTTCTCTCCCAGTCCTCAGGAGCAATCTTGTTCCCCTCCCCCTCCCCTACTTTCTCATTGTTGCTACTCATGCTCCCCCACAATCCTCTCACTCACTGCAGATGGGACTGTGCATTATTTTCTTTGCTTTCCACCCCTCCCCTCCCTGCCCTTGGTGCTGCCATCATCACCTCACTCACCCTCCATGCTCCTAAACAGTTAGGGAATCACAGCCATGCAGCACGGGATGCTTCTTCCTCCTTGGCTGTCTGCTGCTGCTGTCATTCAGGTGCCAGCAGCCGAGAAGGAGGAAGTGGCCTGGGGCACTGCAAGGCAGCAATTCTTTGATTATAGGAGCAGGGAGGGTGAGTGAGGGGATGGGGCAGCACCAAGGAGGTGAGGGGTAGCAGACAGGAAATAATGCACTGTCCCACCTGCCACCCATGAGGATCCTCTCCTAGCTTCCTCTTTTATAGGATGCACAGTTTTAGGCCTTTCGGTCTAAATTTCATAGGGCTTATAGTGTAGACACTGCACCATTCTGATCGCTCTTCTCTTTGCTACTTTTATCCTTCTGGGGGTGCAGCTTCCAGAACTGCACACATGATGAAGGCTGCAGTTCAGCAGCTTCCTAAAAGTATTTATTTATTTATAAACTTTTAGATACCGTTGTTTGGAACATGCCATCACAACGGTTTACAAGCAAGAAAAAGAAGAATAAAAAATAATAGACTTTAAAATAATAAAAATAATACTAAAATTCAATAAAAAGATTATTATTTAAACAATATGGTCTGAGGACATAAAATAATTAAGAAAATAATTAAATAACTGAGTACAAGCCTTCAGCCTATGAACACAAGACTTTTGTAAAGTTTCTTGACTCATGATTTCTTTTACAACCAAAGTAGTAGACAACTTTCTCCCTCAACAACACCAAAAAAATATAGCTCTTCCTGTGTCCCACTAATCTGAACCCAGCAGGAGATAACTGGGGAGAGTCACCCTAGTAGGCAGTCTGAGAAGGTTGTTTTGCTTATCTGCTAACTGAAGTTTTAGTTTAATAAACTAGGTCCAAGTTCATTGAACATTTCACCAGACAAAATATTATGGTTTTGAAATAAAAAACATTATTGGAGTGAAGGACTCAGATATCAAAAGTTGCAGTTACAATCATTCAAACAGGATGCTAATGCATTTTACAGTTTAGAAGTTCAAGCAGCTAGAATGTGACGGCAGGTAAAGACTACCAGACCACCCAGTCTCCCTATTTGTTGCAATACTACAGACCCTATTTGATCTCCAGCTTTATCCTCACTTCCCTACCACTCAGGCCAATACAGAACGGTGCGCTCGGTGGAGCGCACTGTTCTGTATTGTGTATTGTGCCAAGCCGCACATTTTACTCTCAGAAATATGCAGGTGTTAATTTCAGACGGCACCGGACAAGTGTACAGAAAAGCAGAAAAAAATGCTTTTCTGTACACCCTCCGACTTAATATCATAGCGATATTAAGTCGGAGGCCCCAAAAATAAAAAAAATTTAAAAGTCTGCTCGCGGCCCTCGGGTTGGAAAACGAATGCTCAACTTTGCCGGTGTCCGTTTTCCAAACCCATGGCTGTCAGCAGGTTCGACAACCGATGCTGGTAAAATTAAGCGTCAGCTGTCCCTGGCGCCTCCTTATTAGCGCGGGCCCTAATTTAAATAAAGAATTGCGCGCCCAGGAGAGGTGCCTTGGTGCGCGGGCGCTCCCCTCTTAGCGCCGGCTCTCCCGCAGGCTTTATTGAATGGGCCTGACTATGAATATTCTGTATTTGCCCTATGCTTTCATCTGTTCTGTTTCTACTTTTATCTCTACCTCCTCCATTAGGAAACTCTTCTATTCATTCATTACCCTTTCAGTGAAACAAACATGCATACATTCCTCCACCTCTGGGGCAGCATCTTTCTGGCATCAGGGCTACAACTTCCAAAGGGATAGATAAAGCATTATCAGTTATTACCGGATTCAGTGTGGTTGGCTAAACCAGTGTCTCCCAACCCTCTCCTGGAGATACACCTAACCAGTCTGGTTTTCAGGATTGCCTCAGTGAATATGCATGAGATACATTTGCACACCCTGGGTCTCCAATGTATGCAAATATATGTTGTGCATATTCATTATAGATATCTTGAAAATCCAACTGGTTAGGTGTGCCTCCAGGAAAAACACAGGGGTAAACTGAGTTCCTTGTTTTCTTGGTGGCAATATATCCTCTACAGTAGAGGTAGGCAACTCTGGTCCTCAAGTGCCACAAACAGATCTAATTTTCAGGCTATCCACAATGAGTGTGCATGAGATATTTGCATGCACTACCTCTATTGTATGCAAATATATCTCATGCACATTCATTGTGGATAGCCTGTGGCACTCAGCTCTATATTATGTCATTATTGGTCCATATCTTCTAATACAGGGTTGGGCAACTCTGGTCCATGAGGACCACAAACTGGTCAGCTTTTCAGCATATCCCTCATGATTATGCATGAGAGAGACTTGCTTGCACACTGCCTTAGTTGTATGCAAATCTATTTCATGCATATTCATTAGTAGTATCCTAAAACCCAGAGCATTTTTTGGATGTGGGGGGGGGGGGGGGGGGTAAAGAAGGAATACTTCCAATTTGGTAGGCAGAAACCCACTTTTCTCCCTGACGCATGTTCACCACCAGAATCCTGCAGGTTGCTGGGTTTTGAGTCTGTCAGCCACAGTAAACATTGAAACTCCAGTGGACTTCAGTGTGTCTCTATAATTTCCTGCCCTATCTTCCCTCTTCCTCTGGAAACAATATAAATATGTGGTATAATTACTTTAAAGCAGTGATTCTTGTATATACCAGATGAGAGAAGACGAGTTTTGGTTTATTGGGTGTGTTGCTTTGCTGCTGGAGTGAATTTTTACAAACAGTAATGTCCATTTTAAGTATTAGTTGGTTTGTATTTAACTCATCCAAATAGAAATTAAAAAGTGGGTGTGAGGCAAGAGGAGGACTGTTAATTGCTGTATTAGTCCTGAAGAAAAATCTCTTTCCAAGCTCTGCTCTCTTTTCCTTGACAGACATAAGAATTAACCAAAGCCAATACTTTTGAAATTACATACTGTGTACACCATCTAAGTGGATGGTGCTTATCCACTTTGTGCTTATCACATTGGGATACATCTCTAAACTGGTTGGAAACCAGTTTTCAAATGCACGCCAGAATTTTAAGCAGTTTAGCCAGGTGTGATCCTTACCTCTCAAACACATGTAAGAAAAATGGTCTCAAAAGCTGACGGACATCAACTTCAGTAGGCACATGTTGATCCAATACAAGATGGAACAACCTGCAAAGAATCCAGTTTAGCTCAAACCTTCAAATTATCCACCTTGTGCTTATCACATTGAGATACATCTCTAAAATGGTTGGAAACCAGTTTTCAAATGCAAGCCAGAATTTTGAGCAGTTTAGAACTTCAGCCAGCTGTGATCCTTACCTCTCAAACACACAAAAGAAAAAAACCACCAAGCAAAAATCTGATCCAAATACAAATAGCCTTTGAAAGCCGAGAGAGTCCTTAGTTTACAATAACAGAAAAGTTTATTACTGGGAGTGCATCCTTCTCCTGCTTTTCACCTTGGGACAGGGGATTAAATTATCAGATATGTACAGAAGAGAATGATTTCATGATGGAATTTTGTGAAGGCTTTCCTTAATAGCAAACTGAATCCTAAATATAAAGATCTATAACACGGTTTCATTTTCCAAATTAAAGCTGAGGGCACCCTCACTGCAGCTGTGATTATAGTATTAGAGATGCCAGGTGGAGATCCTCTGCTTAGTTAAAATTACAGGCCTATCTCACTAATTAAATGTGGACAGTAAAATGTATGCTGTTTTGGCCCACAGATAAAGCAAAATCAGAGGGATTAATCCACATGGCTCAGTCAGGTTTCCTAAAGAGTTCTTACTCCACAGCAAGATTATCTTACACAGAGCTAAAGAGGTAGAGGCTCCCACTGAAGCAATTTATTTGATGCTGTAAAGGCTTTTGATGGGGTGGTGGGGTGGGATAGAGGAGTAGTTAAGCCCTCTGGGGATAGGGAAATACCTACAGTACCTGATTGTAAACAGATGTGATATGTCAGATTGAATATATAAATAAATAAATAAAGTTAGTTCAGGTTGTTACACGCGCTGGCCGCGGAACTCCGCGGCTGGCCTCACTTACCCGGCACCACCCCGGACCATCCCTGCCTTCCCTCGCAGCAGCAGGGAGCCACCGCCAATGCCTAGCTTCCTCACTGCTCAGAGCCACCGCCCACAGCACCAACGTCCGGACCTGCTAGCAAGTCCTTAGGCAAGCGCGCTCCCCTCTGCAGAATTTAAAGGGCCCACGGCAGGAAAGTACCTGCGGCCCTCTCTGATGACATCAGCCCCCCAGACTATTTAAGCCAGTTCCTGCCTGCAATGCCTTGCCTCAGCAACAGGTCAAGCTCCTTGTGAGTAGCTAGTTGCTGACTGTGTTCCTGCCCTTGTCCCCTATTGGATTGCTTCTCTGACCTTGACCTTGGACCATTCTGGACTTTGTTGGATTCCCACCTGCCCCAACTCCTGATACACCTTCTGGACTTTGTTGGATCACCACCTACCCCGACTCCTGCTACACCTTCTGGACTTTGTTGGATTGCCACTTGCCCTGACTCTTGGTATGCCTCTCAGACTCCGCTGTTGGCTGCCTGTCCCGACCCTAGGAACGCCTTGACTCAGCTCATGCCTACCGCCCATCTTGAAATTGTTCACCTTCGGAAACTTGCGCCTCAGTCCAGCCAGCCCCGGTTCCCAAGGGCTCAACCTGTGGGGAACGAGGGCTGGACCCCGCAGGTAGCATTACCTCGTCTAAGGGTTCACCTCTGTAACACAGGTTACTATATTTTATGATGTTAAAAGCTTGCCTTGGGCACTATGAAAACAGAAAGGAAGTTTTACATAAACATTAAGGAGGAGAATGATAATGATGATGATGATTTTAGATTGGTTTGACTCTGGAAAATCTTTTATGCAAATGACATGTACACTGGATGGGGAACCAAGAGTAAGATTAACTGATTAACTATTAACTGATACACGCAATTAGTGCATTATCTTGTAGACAATTATTCTTGCGACATTTATAATCTGTTTTGTCATATTATTAATATCTACCTAATAGTCACGTTCTTATGTTCAGAAACTTGTTCGAGTTGCTCTAACTTGTTATTGATATTTATCTAATAGCCACGTTCTTATGTTCAAAAACTGTATTTTTATATTTACGTTCTCATGTTCTATGTAACGCCTTATCAGCGACTGTTTTGTTTTATGGAAACCGACCTGATTCGATATGTCTATCGAGAATGTCGGTATATAAAAAATTCTAAATAAATAAATAAATAAATAAAGATTAGTGGTGAATAATATTCTTTCAGATTCCTTTGTTCTAAGTACATAAGAACATAAGATATGCCATACTGGGTCAGACTAAGGGTCCATCAAGCCCAGTATCCTGTGTCCAACAGTGGCCAATCCAAGTCACAAGTACCTGGCAAGTACCCAAACGTTAAATAGTAGGGATGTGAATCGTTTTAGGACGATTAAAATTATCGTCCGATAATTTTAATATCGTCTTAAACCGTTATGGAACACAATACAATACAGATTCTAACGATTTATCGTTATAAATCGTTAGAATCGTGAGCCGGCACACTAAAACCCCCTAAAACCCACCCCCGACCCTTTAAATTAAATCCCCCCCCCTCCCGACCCCCCCCCCCCCCAATAACTTAAATAACCTGCGGGTCCAGCGGCGGTCCGGAACGGCAGCGGTCCGGAACGGGCTCCTGCTCCTGAATCTTGTCGTCTTCAGCCGGCGCCATTTTCCAAAATGGCGCCGAAAAATGGCGGCGGCCATAGATGAAAAAGATTGGACGGCAGGAGGTCCTTCCGGACCCCCGCTGGACTTTTGGCAAGTCTCGTGGGGGTCAGGAGGCCCCCCACAAGCTGGCCAAAAGTTCCTGGAGGTCCAGCGGGGGTCAGGGAGCGATTTCCCGCCACGAATCGTTTTCGTACGGAAAATGGCGCCGGCAGGAGATCGACTGCAGGAGGTCGTTCAGCGAGGGTTCCGGCGCCTCGCTGAACGACCTGCAGTCGATCTCCTGCCGGCGCCATTTTCCGTACGAAAACGATTCGCGGCGGGAAATCGCTCCCTGACCCCCGCTGGACCTCCAGGAACTTTTGGCCAGCTTGTGGGGGGCCTCCTGACCCCCACGAGACTTGCCAAAAGTCCAGCGGGGGTCCAGAAGGACCTCCTGCCGTCCAATCTTTTTCGTCTATGGCCGCCGCCATTTTTCGGCGCCATTTTGGAAAATGGCGCCGGCTGAAGACGACAAGATTCAGGAGCAGGAGCCCGTTCCGGACCGCTGCCGTTCCGGACCGCCGCTGGACCCGCAGGTTATTTAAGTTATTTGGGGGGGGTTCGGGAGGGTGGGGGATTTAATTTAAAGGGTCGGGGGTGGGTTTTAGGGGGTTTTAATGTGCCGGTTTTTCGATTTTTCGATTTTTAACGATTTTTAACGATTTTTAACGATATTTTACCCCCCCAAACGGCAACAATACGATTCCCTCCCCCTCCCAGCCGAAATCGATCGTTAAGACGATCGAGGACACGATTCACATCCCTATTAAATAGATCCCAAGCTACTATTCCTTAGTACTTACCGTAATAGCAGTTTATGGATTTTTCCTCTAGGAACTTATCCAAATCTTTTTTAAACCCAGTTAAACTAACTGCTGTAAATAGATCCTCTGGCAATGAATTCCAGAGCTTAACTATGCACTGAGGGGTAGATTTTCAAACTATGCGAATAGGCCTACTTTTGCTGGCGCATCAGGCGCAAGCAAAAGTACGCTGGATTTTAGTAGAAACGCGCGGAGCCGTGCGTATCCACTAAAATCCTGGATCGGCGCGCGCAAGGCTATCAATTCTGTATAGCCGGCGCACGCCGAGCCGCGCAGCCTACCCCCGTTCCCTCCAAGGCCGCTCCGAAATCGGAGCGGCCTCGGAAGGAACTTCCTTTTGCCCTCCCCTCACCTTCCCCTCCCTTCCCCTACCTAACCCACCCACCCGGCCCTGTCTAAGCCCCCCCTTACCTTTGTCGGGGGATTTACGCCTCCCAGAGGAAGGCGTAAATCCCCGCGCATCAGCGGGCCTCCTGCGCGCCGGGACGCGACCTGGGGGCGGGTCCGGAGGGCGTGGCCACGCCCCCGGGCCCGCTCCCGACACGCCCCGAAAATGCCGCGCAGTTCAGGCCCGCCCCCCGACACGCCCCCTCCGAAAACCCCGGGACTTACGCGAGTCCCGGGGCTCTGCGCGTGCCGGTAGGCCTATGTAAAATAGGCTTACCGGCGTGCAGGGCCCTGCTCGCCTAAATCCGCCCGGATTTGGGCGGATTTAGGCGAGCAGGGCTCTTAAAATCCGCCCCTGAGTGAAGAAGAATTTTCTTAGATTTGTTTTAAATGAGCTATTTGTTAACTTCAAGGAGTTCCCCCTGGTCCTGTTATCTGAGAAAGTAAATAACTGATTTACATTAACTTGTTCAAGTCCTTTCATGATTTTGTAGGCCTCTATCATATCCCCCCCTCAGCATAGAAGAAAAGATTGTTTGTTATCTTCACCTTTCTTTAATTTAGTACTGGAACTTTGGTAACTGCTACTAAAGTAGTGCGAATGTTGTGTTATGACAAGCAAATTATGTATATTTCCCCCTTAGAAAGGACTGCAATTACAAATCTGCAGAACAACCAAAACATTACCATCAAACCAGCAAAGGAGACTCTGTAGGGTTTATGGACACAGAAAAATATACAGAAGAGGACTAATGCATCTTACAAAAACTTAATAAGGATCCCACAGTGGAAAATGCAGACCAAGAAATGTTATCACATATCCAAAGAATCTATGATCTCAGTTGGAAAACCTAATACTAATCAACCCCTTGACTGACACCTTCTGCATGCAACCAAAAATCCACAAACCTGGGAACCCTAGCAAGCCAATTATATCTGGTATTAGCACATTTAAAGAACAAATATCTGGACCTATAGAGGGGGTCCTCAAACCTCTAGTAAAAAAACAAAACCCCACAAACAGCTTCATGCAAGACACCAGAGACTTTCTACACAAGTTAAATAACAAGCAGCTACCATGTGACACCCTCCTTGTCACAATGAAATTGGAATCACTGAATGACGACATCCCCCCATACAGATGATGCAGATGCATATTACAAGCTTTTAAAGACAACCACCCTGTACCATCAGTATACAGCAGAAACTGTTGCAAAACTGAATTCATCCTGACCCATAACTACTTCAGCTACAATGACATCTACAGTATTTACAGATTATGGGAACCGCTATGAGCACTAGCATGGCACCACAGCAACCTTTCGTATCAGACATTATCTGTACATTGAGGACATCATCATGATTTGGTCTCAAGAAAAAGAAAGCCTTAAGCAATTTTATAACTCATTCACAGGCCGATACAGTAAAGTCCTGTTAGTAACAAAATCCGATACAGTAAAGTCCTGTTAGTAGCAAAATCAATGACCTTGATGGATTTGGGGACTATTTCGCAATTGTGTACATTTCCTTCTCAAGCAACTTTAAAGTTTCAGGATCATGAAGGGAGAATAGATTTGCAGCTAAGGACCGTATCTTTACAAATTTAATCTTTTCAAGACTTAAAAGAGGCTTTAGTTAAAGATGAGTACTTAAGGACTAGGTTTGTAAAATGTCAAGATACAGGAATTTGAGGTTAATAAATTTTCATTAAATTCTCCCTATGAAACATTTAAAAGATATTTGATGAAGAACTTGAAACTGTGCAACAAATTCCCCCAGTCTCTAAAATAGGTTTATCTAATACTAAAAGAGAGATAATGGACAAATTAGGTGCCTTGGAACCATTGATTTCACCGAGTAGCCTGGATGGGTCAGAAGTGATGGAGAATTTCCAGGAAGAGCTCACTGGGACCGATATCTTGATGGTCCATTTTGCTTTGGAAATTGATAGGGATTTAGTCTTGAATCTTTGTTTTTAGACTAGTTCTATTCCATTTTGTGGTATACTCGTGAATGTTTTTCTTTACATTTTGATAGCTGCTCAAGTAAATAGGAAGAAGTTTTTTGCAAATGATTTATTGTGCGATTACATTGGGAGCTACTTTTTGTTTGAAATACTTACAAATGTATTATTGTATTTCAACAGACATATGGCGTTAATGCACATGATAAAGCCATAACATGTGATATTAATGGTATTACATTGTGCGAACACAAATTTTTCATTGGGGAGGGGTTTGGACAAGATTAATGAGGGGCATTATCACACATTTTTAACGCCAGAAATTCTACACTTTTTTTCCTGGTGTTAAGCTGTGCAATATGCCCGAAACAGCCATAATGTAATTTGAGAGAAAGAGAGAGAGTGCAAATCTCTTTATAAAGGCCTTCATAGTAGTCAACTATTTATATCACTATAGGAGGGCCAGCTAATAACTCGAGGCAAGGTTTTGGTGGTGGTTTTGGGGCCAGTTTGACATGCAGAGTGAGACGTACAAACAGCACATTACATCTTCGTGAAGATTTGACGTCATTTGAAGGCGAGAGAACATTGTAGAAATCTAATCTTTGTGAGACTTTCCTCATGCCAAATGACGTCAAATCTTCACGGAGGTGTAATGTGCTGTTTGTATGTCTCACTCTGCATGTCAAACTGGCCCCAAAACCACCACCAAAACCTCACCTCGAGTTATTAGCTGGCCCTCCTATAGTGATATAAATAGTTGACTACTATGAAGGCCTTATAAAGAGGTTGTCTCTCTTTCTCACCCTCCCCCCCCACCCCTCCAATAGTAATAGCCTGTCTGGGCACCCCACAATACCCATGCAATAAAGCATTTTGATTAATCTAGACGTAAATTTGTTTCTCATCTGTAAAACTCTTAGAGATAAATCTACTGTGTCATTTTAGTTACATTTGACTATTGAGGAATAAGGCAATACTGGATGTTATTGTAATATTCACCTGAGTTTTCTATGCTAATGTTTATTTATTGTGTTTTTGATGTATTGGAAATTTGTTACACCATATGATCTCCCTTATTGAGATCTTGAGACCTTTTCTGGGGATTTATGGTTTTTCTTTGGTTCTCTTATTTATAGGGTTGGATTTAAATGTGGAGGGCTTCTCCCAATTGCATGTTTTATACAACTGTAAATACATTTTTTTTGTAAATAAAAATTTAAAAAAGAGGTAAGATGCTAGCATGCTCTAAAGTGAATTTGGGGTTTATTAATGTTTATAGAATGCACTTACAAGGGCTTGCTGAAAGACTGTGGGAAAAGACTCAGGTCTATATGGAGCAGGTCCTTTTGGGTTTCAATGTTTGCATCACTCGGACATTGCATTGTATTACTTGCAGGGCAATCCTGGCACTAATAAAAAAAATGTATATTTTATATATATATATAAAAATAAATCTGAATACTTTGGAAGAGCTAGGGACACCCTCATATGTATTATATTTTGGACAGCAGTGTGGGTTAGGATTAAAGATATACTGAATATCCAACCTGAACTTTCATTTCAAATTAGTATTTTGGAATTGATTGCAATTACAAAAGATATTTCTATCTAGAATAAGAAATTATTTTACAATCCTTTGCCTTAAAAGTTATTAACTGAAAGGAAAGATCCTTCCGTGAGATACTATTCCACCATGCATGCATATTAGACATTAAAAGATGAAGCTATTGCAGCTGAAAAAATATTGTTAATGGCCTCCTGGGGTTCATTACCAATAGTGCCCTTGGTTAACTCCTTTGGCGAGGGACAGACAAGTGGAGACTGAAAGAGAGGCATCAATCAGTACAACCCCCTCCCTTTGAGGGAGCTGGGATGGCTGACCCCTTGCATAGTTAATAAAATCAGCTCTCTTCCTTAGAGATTGGGTGCAATGCATTTGAGTTGAGTTTTCAGAGGAAGTGCAGGAGGTTTTTCCTTCATTGGATTTTTGGGCCTACTTGGAGGAGTCAGGGACTCCTGCCAGGGTTTGCCGAAGAAAGGTCAGGAAGATGCCTTCCAGTCCACTTACCGGCTGGTTGTGTGGTTTCTGGATGCTTTTTGGAATTTTTCCAGTTTTGTTGTGAGTCCTGCAAGATCACTGGGTGTTGCCCAGAGATGTCATGGGGGAAAACTGTCCCTGGGGGGGGCCTAGGATAGGTTATGATTTGCCCCTCTACAACCTCGAGAACAGAGGTATAGTACTGTCCAGTTACAGGGAACTTCTGGAGCCCAATAATCAAAACGTGTTCAGCGCTCATTTGCCAGATAAATAAGACTTATCCAGCTATTTAGCAAGCCGCTGAATATCCAGTTACATTCAGTGGCCACTAGATAGCTGCATAACTCACTTATCCGGCTACCTTTTAGCTGGTCAATTTGTGGGCGGGCAAATGGTGGATCAGGGCAGCACTACTTAGCCACATAAGTTATCCAGTTAAATAGCAATATCCATTCTTAGCCGGCTAACTTATTCAGCTAAGTTAGACCTACTCAATAGAAAATCTTATCCGTCTGGTTCAGACCTATCCATCTAAGTAGTGCTAAACATGAGATATTTGGCAGCATAGCCATGCTGCTGAATATCCCATCTAAGTTAGCCGGATATGTCTATCTGGCTAACTTAGATAAATGGCTAGGATCTGAATATCTACCCCCTGGTGTTTTTGGACTCAGGTTTTTGGGAAGAGACTCTTGGATGAAAGAGCCGGGAGGAAGAGTTTTGCTGCCACCTTCCTACCCTGAAGGAGGAACATCCGAGAGCAGCATGTTCCAGACTGGATCTTTTTCCATCCAGGATTCGAGAGTGAAAGAGAGACTGGAGAACTTTTAAGATCATTGGAGGACCCCTGCTTGGAGTCTTTACCCTGGGGAAGAGGTGAATTGGGACACTGTGCAGAGACTTTACCTTTTTTTTTTTCTTACCACTTGAAGGGTTATTTTTCGTGCCCAAACAAGGATTCTCCTGTCCACTTGGGAACCTCATTTATCCATGCCCCAGAGGGTGAGTGTTTTCCCTTGCCTGGAAGAAAGATCCTAGCACAGATAAAGGACTGTGAACTGTAAAGACCAGCTGTGGTAAGTATTGTTTTGAGCTGTGCCATTCATTCCACAATGTCACCTTCAGTAAAAGGTTTACTTTTTGGACACTCCATCTGAGTCGCCTGTGTGTTATTGGTGCTGATGGCACTCACAGCAGTAAAATATTCACACCTCTCCCAGGAACAAGAGTACAGTGTCACCCTTGCCCCTCAGGGTCTTAGAAGAGGAATTCCTCCCCCCCCCCCCCCCCAAGGAAAGAACTCAGGCCCTGGGAAAAGATTTGTGAGAGAGCTAGTGCATTCAGCACCAACAACTATAAATTCTTTTATGGCCTCGTTGGTAGCTATCTTCTATTCCAAAAGAGGGTTATAATAGAATAGAAAATTTCAGGAATCTAGAAACCTGAAGATCATGTATCCCAGGTATTAGCAATCTTTTTTGTTGAATCAGTAAGTAAAATATGGTGATAATATGGTAATAGGATCCTCCCAGACAAGTTAATGCATGTTCACTAAATGCAAATTATACAAAAAAAAAAAAAATCAAATTAAAATCTTGTGAATTTAATTAAGAGATCTGGACAAAAAAAAATGTGTAGGGGAAGAAATAAAGTAGCAAGAAGGTGCATTAAATCCAGAGGACTTTCACTAAAATGGAAATACACTTATCTGAATACAACAGACTGCAATTGAACCTTCTTTATAAAAAACAAAACAAAACTGGACAAATACAATTTTTCCATGTATTTCTGTCATAAGAAATAACTTCAAATTATACACCAAGCTTTTTACAAAGCATCATTGTTAAAAGTTGTTTTAACCGTGCTCTATCACATTTACAAGAATTTATACAAAATATGGCATACCAAAATGCTACAATGTTTTAAAGATTCTTTTAAACATTAGTATTCAAAGATACAAGGCAGGTTTTGCTTTCTTCTTAAGACATGGAAATTGCTTTTAAAAAAAAAAGAAAAAAAATACAATAACTTAGTTCTCATTTACAAGATGTGGGATTGGTTAAAATCCGGCCTTGGTATTTAGTAGCCATGTTGGCTCGTACCTCCGGTGCTTTCATTAGTCTAACAGTGTGTTTTGCACTGAAAAAAGTCTGTGTGACTCCTACTTGCTAGAGCAGCTTCTTCCCTCATATTGCTTGTTCCGCTTGGAAGCTTTCACTGCTGCCACAAAGAAGCACCACAGTCCACGTTCTGAAAAGCCAAGAGACCATCAAAGAGCGTTTTTCAGTCTGTGCCAACTTCACACGGGTTTAGCCCTTTGTCCCTGGCCTCTTTGTACATCCTTTGGAAGTCTTTGTAACGAGGGGCACAGCCTAGTCTGGGCTCCCCAAAGTGCATGCGCCCCATGAACAAGAAGTCCCCCTCTCCAGGTTTCACCCCACATTCCAGCAGGGTCCGAATCTGTCCCACCCAGCCCCCACTCTTCTTCTTCTTCTTCTCGGACATGAAGATTTTGCTCTTTTGCCTATAGAGTTTGTCCACATTGACATCTATGATGGATTCCTGCTGTTCTGCCTCGTTGGTTATCTTGCCAATGGAGCCTCTGACAACTGGCAGGAAGAAAAACAAAACCAGAGGGGTATTAGTGACTGATTTGGGAGCACTTTAAGTGTAGCAAGCTGACTTTTCTGTTTACTTTTAACTCTAGCCCCTGCTGTGAGAAAAACCTAGAAACAGGAATTTTACATGAACTACAGCAAATTCAAAGCAGTTTAAAAAAGCCAAAGAGTAGATTAAAAACAGTCAAAGATACTTTACTATGTTATGTTGTCATCTATTATATTACTATTTTACTATGTCAAAAAAATGGAAGTGGCAAGAGACTTGCATGTCTCTAGAGTGGCAGTGGCTTGAAGCACACGTCCATAAACTTTGGGATCCTGCTTTGTGATTTCCCCATTTAATTTTTGAGCATCAGTTAACTGTCCTCAGTTTTAAGCTGTAGATTATTCTCCATTTGAGTTCTCAGACAGCATGTGTTAAATTATGCTGCTGTTCAACTGGACCTGATGTGTCACAAGGACACTGCTGCCCTTCAGCCTTCACAGGACACAAAAGGCATGTAGTGCAATGTGATGGAAGCTGTGATTCATTTTTTCTAGAGATGGTTTAAAAACAAACAAAAAAAAACCAACCAAATGATCATGGCTCATAAAAATCACAAACCTCATCCTAAATATTGAGGATTATCCTACAAGCAAGCTTCATCACAAAAATAAAATCTTTTAAAATGGCAAAGGGTGGCAAAAATCACCCCGTTGTATCAGCAGCTTACTATTTTTTCATGCCATTATAAGGGTTATTATGCAGTCCCTAATAAAAACACTTTTTGTGTGAAAGCCGCTCAGGAAGTTGAGCAGCTCATATACCTCTGGCTACTATTTTTTGAAGGCTGTGAATAAAAGTACTTTTCGCTACAGATGGTTGTGGGTTGTTGTTTTTTTGTTTTTTTAATGGTTTGCATTTGAGTGCTTTTGCAAGTGCATACATGTGATGCCTACATGGGGGTCATAGTACTGTCCAGATTTCCTTAGATATGCAATGGTGGGAGAACTCAGAACAAAAACAAAGATGTCAGGGATTTTGTTTTTAGCTGTCTTGTGAATTATGTGACAGTGTATTTTGTTTTACTAGTACTCTTGCCATAAGCTTTAATCAAAAACAGACAAGCAGAACATCAGGGCTTTGCTTCCTCAATATTCTCTCTCTCAGCTTTTCCAAAAGAGACTCATCTATTCCCATCTTTGTTTTCAAAGTGTCAATGAGGAATCCATCTAATCCCAGAGTCACCTTTTCTTAGATATCATTTAAAAGTAAGAAACTCCAGCTTCAAACTTCTTAAGAAACCTTTTAACATCTTTCTATTTGTGCTGCTAGGCTCAACTCTTTAAAAAAAAACAAAAAAAAAAACAGACCTGGACAATGTGATGCCTCGCTCTCCCCAAACATTGGAACCTTTTAATTATAAAGGTGACAATGTTTGCTTCCTGTTTGCATTTAAGCAGCTGGCTGAAGAGGATGTAGCAGTCAGAGGATCAGGATAAAAAGAGCATAGCTGGCGGCTTACTCACCAAAATCACTAGTGCAGGCAGCCAGGAGGACCTCAGTGTCACTGCAAGGCCGGCAGGGAGCTGGAAAACAAGGGAGCAAGAATTAACCTAGATGTTTCTATCAGTATGTGTAAAAGTAATCAATACCAATTAGCATGAGAAAGGTACAAAACTTCAGGTAAAAGAAACTTTGCGATTTCTACCACTGCAAAAAAAAAAAAAAGTCTATCTATATATAGACAGTTATCAAATACTTCAATGCTTGCAATAGTCCCCAACTCACTGCAGTTTCATTCACTAATATAATGTTAATCCCCAACAAAGATCCTTGTTTCATCACTGTTAGCTTCCTCAGGGGCAGAAAAGCTGGGACAACCGTTAACGATCTCTATTGTGAGTAACTGCTTTCAACCAGCTCTAAATGAGGCACATCCTTTTTAGACAATCAGAACAGCTGACTCCCATACTCTAATGCAGCTAGTTTCTAATTCTTCCAAACTCTGTCTTCCTACTCCACTTTGAACCTCTCACTGGGAACACAGGACTCTTTGCATTAGGTATTGGGAGTCAGCTATTCAGATTATTCAAGAAGGATGTGCCTCATTTAGAGCTCACTGAAAACAGTGTATTAACAATAAAGATCATTAAAAGAACCAAGGGTTTGATAACTGTCATTACGCATGAGAACAATTAGGACTTTTTCTAAAGTGTTTGCGGTATGTAAAACATGACATTGTAGCATGAAGGATGTCTCATGTTTTTGTGCAAAGGTGAAACATTCTGGTATCTCTCTCTGAATAGGTTCTATAAACTATTTATATAGCCAATTTTCAAATAAAACTCCTACACCTATGATGGATACAAGATGGAAGGATGAATAAGTCAAATCTCTAGCCAAGATGGAGCAACCCCTATCCTACATCTCGCCATTGTGTGTGTTGATTCGCCATTGGACAACTGATGTAAGATCTGGCAAACATGCATAGTGATGAGTTGTGTGTCCATTTTCCACAACAGCATAAATAAGGAGTCAATTTAATATAAGGTTGTTTCAGGACAGCTGGCGTGCTTTGTGTGTAGAGACACCAGAAGAGAACGGACATTTAATCTCTCCAAATAGGGTTACCAACTTTTCCATGGAGCAGGACCGGACACTTGGGGAGGGGGGATGGAGGGGGCAGGGGAGCTGCCCGCAGCCAGCCCCCCCCCCCCTTTTCTTCACTTTTAAATTAAGCCTTGATTTTTTCCTAGACAGAATCTGCCAGCATTTCTTTGGGCTCGGGTTCGACTCGCCTCTTCCTTTGTGACACCCAGGAGGACAGGGCAAAGCAGCCACAGGTTTGGCATGACTAATTATCTTTAGTTTGGAAAGAGGGGGGCCACACCACATGGAACTTAGAAGAGGTCAATTCCACAGCTGTGGGAGACAGAGAGGAGCAGGAGAGGCAAGCCGAACCCGGAAAACCGGCAGGTGATTGGAACGCTGCAGGAGGCCACCACTGATTGGCCCCTGGCCTTGCAACTGGCTGGAAAACCAGGCTGTCCTGTCCAAAATCAGGCAGTTGGTCACCCTATCTCCAAACGAGACACTTTCTGCAAATTATCCAAACAGTTCAATGAGGATGAAAAGTTTAACACAATATGGTTATTGAAGGGTGCAAGTCAGCCCTCGATATCTCAAGAGAGTACCATACAAACTCAGCACAACTCATGGGGTGGAAGAGAAGCCTATTAATTAGAGCAGTGAGCAGAGAACAAGGAAAGCCAAGGTTCAATTCCTGCTTTTCCCACTAATACCCTTTGTAATCCTGGAGAAGTCATTTTATCCTCCATTGCCTCAGGTACAAACTTAGGGGCCTATGTACTAAATATTTGCTCCAATTCTATAACCATAGGGAAAAGTGCATAGCTGGGGGGTTACAGGTTTGGAAAAGCAAGTAAATCCAAGAAGACTTTAAAAATCTATTTCAATCATGTATTTAAAAAAAAAAAAAAACAAAACCCTGTAAATATGAGTTCAGCTGTGCAGCATTTTTAGCAATTTTTGTGGTCTAAACAAAATACACCCAAGGTCTGAAAGAGTCATTTCTGGGAATACGCTAAAAAAAAGAATGGCTCTATCACTGTAGACTGGTGTTAAGGGTGGACAAGACTGAGGTAATGATACTTAGCAGCACTTCATCCAGCGACATCCCCTCTGTCTTTTTATTTGATAGTCATTCCATTCCTATAGTAAATCAAAAACAGGGGTATGGCTGGATTCCCATCTTTCTTTACATACACAAGTAACTCCTGTAGTTAAGGCAGTATTCTTTAAACTATGCATGCCTCGCTGTTTGAAGCCATACCTAACCAGCAATAATTTTCACACTGTACTGCAAGCATGCTCGTTGACAACTCCTGAATTACCATAGCTCCATCTACACGGAGGCCCCAGCAAATGTATTAAAGGAAATTCAGATAACGCACAACTCTCTGCACGGTTATTGACTTAATACCAATCTCCAAGAACATATTACATCAATCCTATAGTCCTTCCATTGGCTTCCAGTTTTGTGGAGGATTAAATATGTGACTGCACTGAGTATCCACAAACAATATAGAAACATAAACATAGAAATGACGGCAGAAGACCAAATGGCCCATCCAGTCCGCCCAGCAAGCCACGCACTTTATCCTTTTTTTTTTTTTTTTCCTTTTTCTCTCTCCCACCTGTACTCTTGGCTTCCAGTACCCTCCAGCCCCACTTCCCCTCCACCCCACCACCAATGCAGAGAGCAGCACTGGATCTGCATCCAAGTGAACATCCAGCTCAATTAGGGGTAGCAACCGCTGCAACAAGCGGGCCACACCCCTGCCCTTGACATATACTCTTACCCACCCCTGTTTTTTTTGGGGGGGTTTTTTGTTTTGTTTTTTTTTTGGAGATGGCAGCCCTCCATCCTTCCGCTCCATGAAGGTGGTACACCAACCACTGGCATCCCGCTCCGTGAATGCCTCTGTGGCTACTGCCACTCCGTGCAGTGTTTTGCTGCCTCCTCTTTATTCACGTCCTCTAGACTTGATGGATCCACAGTGTTTATCCCACGCCCCTTTGAAGTCCTTCACAGTTTTGGACTTCACCACTTCCTCCGGAAGGGCATTCCAGGCATCCACCACCCTCTCCGTGAAGAAATACTTCCTGACATTGGTTCTTCGTCTTCCTCCCTGGAGCCTCAGCTCGTGACCTCTGGTTCACTTAAATATTTCTCCATGGGATTGTGCTACCCTCCATGTTTTCAGTTCATCTTGTGCCTTGCGTTCTGCAAATCATTGTCTTCTTAAAAGTTCCTGCTATAAAGGTTAGCTCACCTTTCAGAAATGAGAGTGAAGGCTATTCTTAGCTGGTCCCATCCTCTGGAATGCCCTGCAGTAAAACCTTAGGTGTGCAGACAAAGGCTTTTTTATTCAAGCTGGCTTCTTAGAGGGATAATTTTTTTTCTTCTGGCTTTTTATGTCTTATCTTTCAAGGGACCTATATTTATTTATTTATCTATTTATTTAAAGTTTTTGTATACCGACATTCGTTAGGAGATACATCACATCGGTTTCCATGGAACAAAAAAAATGGCCAACGGGGCTTTACATTGAACTGATAAGAGAACTGGGTAGGGGAGAGAGGGGGGAAACACAGGTAATGCTGTACAACAAAGATAAATGCAATAAAATGGTTGTATAAATGCAATAAAAAATAATTATGTAACACCTAGGTAGTATAAATATGTAACACCTAGGTAGTATCCAGCCTAAGATACTCTATCAATATTTGTTTTATTGTTCTGTATGTCAATTCATTATGTGTTTTTTATATTTCTTGCCTTGTATGAAGGATATGGAAGGTTACAAATCTTTTAACTAAAAATATGAAAGGGAAGTGAAATTATACAGAAATATTGGTTACTGACATTGTAATGAAATAGAAGCAAGGTCAAGTGTACATGTCTACGATAAGGTTTTTGGGATAAAGAATTGTGTGTCATACATAGCAGGGGCAGATTGCAGGAAAATATCGGCCCGGGGAATTTTTTCAAAACTGGCCCATGGGTATCTGATGCCCAGCTCCTGCAAAGAGGGGGAGGAGAAGGTCACGAGGCCTTGCTGCCTCTCTCCTGGCCGCGGAACGGCTTTCTTCTGCCATCGCAAGATGGGCTCTGCCGCGGCCTTGCAGGCTGCTCTCCCGGCCCCACAAGTTTCTCTTCAGCAGCAGCCGCCCCTCTTCTCTTTGGCCAGAAAGTTTATAATAATAATAAAAAATAAATAAATAAATTGCATGATGAGAGCGACTGGCCTACCGGGGAAAGCCCGATCCCCCGATAGGGCATTCCACCCCTGACAAATGCGATACCCCATGCTCAGATCAATGTAGGGTATCGGATCTATGCCCTCCACTTCCCTTATTCTTTAATGTTCATTACTACTGTTTAAAATCTGATGCTCCATGGTCCATTTCCAAAATCACACAGGGTGTTCAAGTCAGCTGATGAGTGCAGCTGATATGGCTTAACTGTGATAGAGAGGATGTCTACAGCACAGTGCTCCAAGACAGCATCTCTGAGAAACCAGCTCCCACACTCCCTGCAAGGAATGGGTTTTACTGCAACCACAGTTTTGCTCCTGTCCCATGGTCTGGGAGGTAGAGAGAGCAGTCCTCTTCAGCACTGGGGCAAGTCCTACATTTTGGTTACAAGGAGAGTCAACTGTAATCACTCAGTCTTATAAAAAATTATTATCAAATCAAATGCAGTTGTAAGGAGACCCCCAAATTTGCCACAAACTGTAATGGCCAGGTTGGTCTCAACTGACCAAGTGAGCCAGTAATGTAGATCAGTGGTCTCAGACCCCTGTTAATAAGGTCAGTGTAGGTAGGGGAGTAAAAGGTGGTGTGACATTCCCAAATGGGAGAGATCTTAGTCTTATTCACAGATTCAGAGGGAAAAGGAGGTAGGGAGAACAAGAATCCTGAAAGGGAGTTAGGAGGAGTCAGTTGGCAGTGTAAGGGTGCTCCCATCTCTTCACAGAGGTAGTACTAGGGCCTGATCCCTCTCTACGAAAGGTCCAAGGGAATGCTGAGAAACTGAAGTTTTCCTGTTTTGAGAAAGTGGCTGAGGCCAGGGTGCTCACATAAACAAGGAAGGAGAAGTGCTCCTGTCCAGAAAGGCGGCTGGGGCCCAACGTCAGGGTACCCAGGTCTTATGGAAAGGAATCATGGAGTACAAAGGATTGAACTTCTGGGAGTTTGGTGTATACCGGTAACAGAAAATGAGGGCAGAAAGACACAAATGGTCCATCCAGTTTTCCCATCAAGGTTTTTTTATGGCTGTAACTGCTGTTTTGTGCAGGCTACTTCCATGCCTTCTGTTTAGGGTTATGACTGCTCCTCAGCTAAGATTTAATGCTAAAAAAATAAATAAAAAGCAAAATCAGGGATTTGGGTTGCAAAAAGCAAGGGAGCAGCACAGTCTAAGGGGTGAAATTTTTCTATGCATGAAACATGATCAGGATCTGGGGGCGATCATGTTTCATGCATACCCGATTGGCCAAACTGGTGTACAAGGAAAATGTCAAAAAATGCTTAGTTGAATAGGCAGAGGAACAGTCAGTAGAAAAAAAAAAAAAGAAGAGGTGATATTGCCCAGTTAAGTTGCTGATGAGACCTCACTTGGAATACTGTGTACAATTCTGGAGACAGCACCTTCAAAAGGATATAATCAGGACAGAATCAGCCCAGAGGGTGGCTACTAAAATGGTCAGTGATCTTACTGTAAAGCATATAGACACATATAGTAACATAGTAAAGTTGGCAGAAAAAGGACAAAAAGGGTCATCCAGTCTGCCCAGCAAGCTTCTTATGGTAGTATCTGCCACGCCATGCAGGTTACCCCCATGTTTCTCATAAGGGTAGCAACTGCCGCTCCATGCAGTTATTCCCAAGCCTTATATGAGGACAAACATCTGTATACCCTAGAACAGGGGTGGGTAATTCTGGTCCGCAAGGGCCACAAACTAGTCGGGTTTTCAGTGGTACCTCAGTTGTATGCAAACCTATTTCATGCATTTCCCTAATGAATATGCATGAAACAGATTTGCATACAACTAAGGTAGAGTGCGCATGCAAGTCTCTCATGCATATTCATTAGGGATATCCTGCTAACCTGTTTTGCCCACCCCTTTCCTAGAGGAAAGGTGAGAGGGGAGATATGATAGCGACATCAATATACAGGAGATTGATCTCTTTCAACAGAAGAGAGACTCCGGTATGTGGTGTCATGGGGTAGACTGAGGAGTAATTTAAGGAAATGTTTCTTTACAGAAAGGGTAGTGGAAACACGGAACAATCTTCCAGTGAAGGTAGTGGAGTTGGCTATATCTGAATTCATGAAAGCATGGGACAAGCCCAGGAGATCTCTGAGGGAGTGATAGGGCCTTTAGAGTTCGGCAGTTATGTGGATGGGAAGACTAGATAAAAAAAAAAAAAGTCCATGTTTCTATACATGCTACCCCAGGTCTTTATTACCATCCTAGAGATCCTGTGTGTTTATCCCTTGCCTGATTTTTTTTTGGGTTGTTTTATTTTTACTACCACATCTACTGGGAGAGCATTCCAGGTATCCACCGCCCTTTCCATGATAAAATATTTTCTGATACTGGTCCTGCGTCAACCCCCCTTTGAAGATATGTGAAGTCAAGAAGTAGTCTTGGGAGGAGAGATTAAGCCAATCTTGTCCTGACAGAGTTCTTGTCAGAAGAGTTCAAGAAAGGATTGGTCCTTGGTAGGAGTTTGCAAAAAGAAGAACTTTCCAGCTGAGGAAGAGTCCTGTTAGTCATTTGGAAAAACTCAGCAGTGTTGGAGAAGTGCATGATGAAAGGAAAAGGAGAGCTGCCTACACTGCAGGTGCAATGGGAGAATCCAGGGAGGAAAGGTTCCTTCCCCTTTGAGCTGACTTACTTGGCACTGTAGTATACTGTTGTGAAAGTTAGTTTGGTGTCTTTTTTTGGACTTTGCTTTAATGTATCCCCAATTTTTGACTGTTTTACCTATCAATCCCAGTAAAGAGATTTTAAAACAGCTATGGTGTCCATATGATGCTTTTTCAACTTTGACTAGGGTGAAAAGCAGAAGAGTCCCAGAGAGGAGAAACCCTTAAGGGCCTTGAATGAGACTTCTTCACCTCTACCCTGTGCAGGAATGCTTAAAGGTTATGAGGCTTGCTCCAGGTCATGGGTCTCAACAGTGAGCCTCCATGCCCACTGGATCAGAGCAAACACTACACAGTTAAGATCTCTCGCCCCTATACCAAGTGTCTTAAAATACCCCACACGGCTGCACCTTAACTCTGGTCCTCTTGTTCAAGAAAGACGGAGGAATAAAAGGTGATGAAATGTTCAGGCCTGGTAGGGTAATGGGCAGAGAAGTCAGATAACACATGCACTTTGCTCTCCACCCCCTTCTGTTTTTCTCCCAGCTAGGAGAAAAGCGGCACCGACAGATTAATGCCAGCCTACCTGGCATACCATCCCTGTTGTGAACACCAGGGAGCATGCCGAATAGAGTTAGACAGGGAGCTGGGGCTAAGAACACAAAGAAACTACAAAAAGTCTGAGATGCACTTTGTAGATGGGTTTCACCAGATTTTTTTTTAAACTCAGATAATGACCACTTTTATAACTTCGTCCACTCAAAATTCATCCATTTTAATGGGGGAGTAAGGGCACGTCTTTCTCCCCTACATATAACTCATTTAAATCTATTGTTGGGATACATTTGATTAAACTGTATTAACAAAGAAGCAGGATGCTTAGCCTTGCAGTAGTGTGTCATCATGATACTGCCTACACCCAGCCTCTTGTTCCCTATTTGCAAGACAGCAGTTTTCAATTTATGACTCAGAGTTTTTGTTTTCTCTTTAAAATGTTCAAGTCACCCAAATGAAAAAAAAAAGGACAAGTCTAACTCGTCGGATTCCTTCCATGCTTCACTGACCCAACGAGACCCGATTCGGTCAACACAGAGCACCGTCTGAAGCCCAGATGCCTAGGACTACCTCTTGCAGCAGAAATCCAGCACTGTGTGCATCGGCTGCCCAACCTGCTGTGCCGAGAATCCCACTGACAGCTTCTGACAGAAGCCCGAAGCAGTCCCCCAAAAAGGTCTCTCTCTACTCCCTTTCTCAAGCAAGGGGGGGGGGGAGGGGGGATGAAATTACACCATTCCTCAAGGGCCAGCACAGCCACGTTTCAGCTGCTAGGAGAGACTTACCCTCTGAACCCAAGGTTACCGGAGGCAACATGGGGCTGCTAACAATAGGACACACGTGTTGGCCACCAGACTTGTTCAGCAGGCCCTTCTTGTTCTTCCCTGCCCAGGCATGAAGGCGAATGCTACTCCAGAGCTGGAAGTAGAAGCGTCACCGAGGAGGGTGGTAGATTCTGTTTCTTTTAAAAAGAAAAAGAGCCACCCAAAGAAATGATGAGGCAGGACATGCAACAGCTGGCTACAGGCCAAAGACAGCTGGTAACCAGGTTTGCCTGTGAAGGAAAGGAGTGAAAAGAAACAAGGGAAAGGTGTGGATTTACCAAAAGAGCATACACTGCACTTGTAACACTAAAGGCGCATCATTTTATTTTTTTAAATCGTACAATGCATAGATAAAACTGAAAATAAACAGTTTACTGAGAGAAGATAAGGAGGAAAGAAGTAATATCTAGAAAGCACTGTGCATAAATGTTCACAGTCTGGGTAATAAAATCCTAGACCAGGAGACCCCCAAAGGCCAAGGCAAGGTTTTGGATGCTATTGGTGTCGCTAGATGGTGTTGCAAAGAGTTCAATGACTGGGATATAACCAGTGCATTCTATTTCCTAATCTCCCATTACTCATTTATGAAACCTGCGTCAGGCCTCGCTCAGCTGAAGGGAGTTTAATCCCAACCAAGTGCTCGGTAGCACAACTATTTTGTTGCTAACGTTCATTATATTAATCAGCATAAAAATGATCAGGGAAGAGTAATGCAATATGAAACCCATACTGCTCCAAGCGTAGAAGATATTCCAAGATCCCCCACAAAGTATTAACCCTCATATCTAGTTTTTATCCCCTTGGAAAGGGAACAGCTGACATATTATAAAAGAAACAGGTTCCATACTAAAGTGGAAAACTTTAAAAACTATGCAAAGCAATCCTCACAGTACAGTAGTGCTTACAGCAATGGGCTGAGAACCACTGAAACTAGGGCTCAAATCCCACTTCTCTCACCAACACTTCTTGTGACCTTGGGCAAATCACTTTATCTCCTATTGCTTCAGGTAAGCTCTTTTGGGCAAGACATTGTACCTAAATGACTAATAATGCTGTAAGCAGCCTTGAGCATGATTTGGAAAAGCAAGCAAAAAAAAAAAAAAAAACCCCAAAATAATTACTACCTGTCCGAAATGCACCTGCTCCACAAAGGCCATACCTCCCTGGGGACAGATGGCTTCTTTAGCTACCAGAAGAGCACCGTGGCTACTGAATCTTTTACTCATTACCGTCACTATTTAATTATTTTCCAATCTCTCTGTGAAATGTTTCCTTTTGTTACTTGAGTTTAACCTCTGTCAGCTTCATAATACAATCCCTTATTCTAGACCGCCCTTTTCGTAGAAAAAAAATCTTGACACTTCTAGAATTTTATCTTTGAGGTTCCTAAACGTCTGTCATCAGAAGCCACTGGCTCTCCATGCTGCATTTAAATTGCCAGTCTACTCCCTCTGGACAGCATCACTGCACCAAAAAAAAAAAAACATACCATGCCCAAGGCAGTATAGGCAATTCCAGCTTTTCCTATGCTGCTCATCCATTTTGTCACAAATGATACTGCTAGGTACCACACAGATCATATCAAAAGCGACTTCATGGCCCTGGGAGAGAGCGTAAAGCAGACTGTATTCTCCTCCATCCTCCCAATCAAAGGCCCAGGCAGGGAGGCTCCCATTCTGGAGATGAAGGAATGGCTGCATCGATGAGAGCGTTTCGGTTTCCTGAACCATGGGATGATGTTTCCAGGACTGCTGAACAGGGGGGGGGGGGGGGGGGGGGGGAAGGGGAGTGATGCCGGCCAGCACAGACTGGCAAACCTACAGAGGAGGACTTTAAATTAGGATCATTGGGGATGGGCAAGCAAAGCCCCAAGTGAACTTTATCAGGTTAGTAAAACAAACACTGGTATAGAAATGGGGAAGAAAAAAAAAGAGTCACATCTGGAAAGCTATGTACACGAATCATCACGATACGGAAATAAAGTCCTGGATTTAGAGGCAGTCATGGAAGAAGTTGAACTGAATGTAGTGTCTGTCATGAAGACATGGCACACAGGAAACCATTACTGGGGTACAGATATACCGGGCTACTGTCTATTCAGGAAGGACCGGGTAGGAAGAAAGAGAAGAGGATTGGCATTATATATTAAAAATATTAAAGCAACAGAATTGCAGGGCCTACAATGTAAGGAGCAGGCGCTGTGGCTTAATCTGGAAAGAGAGAATGGAACATCCATATTGGTGTAATAAACTTCCATCACAAATAGAAAAAATGGCTAGCAGTTTAGTGGAGGATATTCATAAAATTGCTATGAAAGGATTGCTAGAAGATTTCAACCATCTAGATGTTGACTGAGACATTCTGGCTGCAGCATCTTCTAGAAGCAAGGAGATCCTGGATTCTTTGTCAACTGGTAATGGAATCCACACAGGACGGGACAATACTGGACCTGGTATTTACTAATGGGGTTAGAGTTTCTGATGTTGTAGTGGATGATCATCTGAAATCCAGTGAGCACCAGATAGTGTGGGTCATTATTATAGCACCGGAAATGAAGGTTCATTCAAAGATGAGGGTACTAGACGTCAGGAAAACTAACTTTGTTATTATGGGGAAGGAGTACCTCAAGGATGGAAAAATCTAGGGAAAGCAGAAGAACTGTATGCAAAAGTAAAAGGAGAAATTATAAGAGCAACTAGCATTCTGTTAGGAAAGTAAATAAAGGAAAGGAAAAAAAAAAAAGGCTTTGATAGTTGGCTAAAAAAAAAAAAGTTAAGGGAGAAAAAGGTTAGCGTTCATAAACTACAAGAGATCGCAGAAAGAGGAAAATAGGCAACAATATCTGGAAAAGCTAAGAAGCTGAGAAAGTAATCATGAGAGTTATGCTGCAAATGGAAGAAAATAGAAGATATATAAAAACTGGGGGGGGGGGTTTTGTTTTTTTAATAGGAGAAAGTGCAAAAGTGTCACTGTGAGACACGAAGGGAGGAAACCGCAGACGTGGGCAAGGAAAAAGCAAAAATCGCTTAACAAATATTTCTGTTTGGTGCTCACTCTCTAAAGGCCAGGATCAGGACTAAATAAAACACACAAATAGGATTGAAAGCATAGTAAACCTCAAATCAATTTTCTGAAAAGTATGTTTGTGAGAAGCTAAGTAAGGAGCCAATACTGAAAGGTAAACATCTAGGTCGGTTAGCCAGACAAGACTTGTCCAGCTAACTTACACGGGATATTCAGCAGTACGGCTCTCCTTCCGAATATATCCGTACAAACTAGCACTCAGCTGGATAATACTTATCCAGCTGAGTTAAATCTGCTCAATTGCAGGCCAAACTTATCCAGTTAACTTAACAAGATAAGTCCGAATATCAGGACTTATCTGGTTAAGTTAACCTGATAAGTAGGGCCGCCCAGATTGCCTGCCCATAGAATATCTGGCTAACTACTTAGCCAGATAAGTGGCAACGGCTGAACATAGCTAGCTAAGTGTCAGCTGCTGAATATTCAGCCAAGTCGCTACTTATCTGTCTTTGAATATTGGCCTCAAAGTAGATAAAGTGATGGGGCCAGATGGGATACATCCAAGTATATTAAGGGAAGTTAGATAAGTTCCGGCGGCTGTGCTGGCTGACCTTTTCAATGCTTCTTTAGAGTTGGGAGCAGTTCTTGGAGGACTGGAGAAAGGCGGATGTGGTTCTTATTCACAAAAATGGAAGAAAGGGGAGGCCAGAACTACGGGCTGGTTAGTCTGTGGTGAGCAAATTAATAGAATTGCTGTTAATAGTGCAGTTTCTGGAATCCAATGGATTATACGATTCAAGGCAGTATGGAATTACTGAAGATAGCTCTTGTCAGACAAATGTGATCAATTTCTGTGACTGGGTAACCACAGAGTTAGATCAGGGGGAAGAGCACTAGATGTAGAGTACTTGGTAAGGCTTTTGACATTGTCCCGCACAGCCGACTTCTAAATAAATTCACCGCCCTTGGTTTGAGCCCAAAAGTGACCAATTGGGAGGTGACAACAGGTAGTGGTAAACAGAGTTCACTCTGAGGAGAGAGGCGTACCTAGCAGTGTGTCACAGGGATCGGCCCTTGGTCTGGTTCTTTTCAACATTTTTGTTAACACTATGGAAGGATTATCGAAAAAGGTTTGTCTCTTTGCCAGTGATACCATAATCTGCAACAGAATAGATAGTCAAAGTGTGGAAAAATTAGGAGGAATCTAGTGAAGCCAAAGG
This sequence comes from Rhinatrema bivittatum, assembly GCF_901001135.1. Lineage (NCBI taxonomy): Eukaryota > Metazoa > Chordata > Amphibia > Gymnophiona > Rhinatrematidae > Rhinatrema > Rhinatrema bivittatum. The sequence continues at coordinate 315,676,881 of NC_042618.1, read as the reverse complement.
AATGGTCTGGAGACTAACAGCAGAGATTTAATGCTAAAAAGTGCAGAGTTATGCATTTAGGCTGGAAAAACCGAAGGGAGATTTACAGTATAGAAGATGAAATTCTTCTAAGCACAAAGGAGCAGCAGGATCTGGGGGTAATTGTATCTGATGATCTTAAGGTGGCCAAAGAAGTGAAGAAGGTGTCACAAAAGCCAGAAAGATGTTTGGCTGCATTGGGAGAGGAACAGTCAACAGAACAAAGTAGGTGACATTGCCCTTGTATGTCCCCTAGTGAGACCACATTTGGAATTTCGTGTATAGTTCCAAAGCCTGCATCTTCAAAAGAATATAAACCAGTTGAAATTGATCCAGAGGGTGGCTACTAAAATTATCAGTGGTCTTCATTCTAAAGCATAGAGGGGCAGACTTAAAGATCTAAACATGTATAGCCTACAGGAACAGCAGGATAGGGGAGATATAAAAGATACATTTACATACCTCTAAGGTTTCTATTCACAGGAGGCGGACCTCTTTCAGAGGAAAAGGAGGGTCTAGGATGACGGTGAAAAGAGAGAGACTCAGAAACAATCTAAGGAAATATTTCTTTACAAAGAGGATAGTGGATGCATGGAACAATCTCCCCATGGAGATGGTGGAGACCAGGATTGCATTTTAATTCAAGAAACCATGGCATGAGCTCAAGGGACCTCTGAAGATGTGAAAGGGATTGTAAAGTGGAAATGTTAGTGTTTTAATGGACAGACTGGATAGGCTGAATGGTCTTTTTCTGCCAAGCTTGTGTTCCTGTTATTTGATTTCTTACCCAGCACTGAGCCAATGAAGAGACTTGAACTCCCAAAAGCTTCTCAGATCTATAGTGGGTCAAGTCCAGTAGATAGACATAAAAGATCAACAGGCCAGTTGCATGTAATTTTCAATCTGCACACATCTTGCCTGTTCAGGTGTGTAGCTAAGTTCATAGTAAAATGGGTCACCAATGCTGAGTGACCCGTTTTACTATGTTAGCAAGTTTATCCATCAATAGGGGGTGTCAATAGTAATAGCCACTGGCACCTCTAGATGCCAGAAAAAAATGCTATCCTCTCTCAGAGATGGCTGAATGTGTTTCTCAATAAAATTGTAAAAGCATGCTGTTTGGATAAAAAGGGCTATAAAACTTCGTTATTAAATAAAATCATTTTCCAGCCTGCACACTTTGTATCCCCGTGAAAGCCGTTAAAATTAGTGAGAGCAAAGGCACAGACCAGTCAGTAAAATCAGTCTGCTCCTTGGAAGTTTCAATTATCCATAGTACCAAGTAGATTTCCTTCCCTTCCCCTTCAGGAAAACCCATGAAGGGGAAGGGAAGGCACAGCATAAAGAATTAGTTAACCAAGTCTAAAGGTGTGGAGGATCATGGCTACTAGTCACTCGGCAGCCTAGCCCAGTGGCTTGGGAACACATGGGGGTCACAGCAGAGCAGGACGTCCATCGTCCTGAGAAACTACCTGAGGGTTTATCAGCTTCGAGGACCTCCTGAGATAAGAATCGGTACAAATGCATTCATAACTAGCATAAACAAGACATCTTCTGGTACACTGCCCCCTGCAGCTGTGTGCTTATGATAACTCAATTGTTAGACCTTAACTGCGCAGTAAAATGGTGTGGCTGCATTGTTAAGAGAACATCAAAAGGGAAATGCAGCTGTACAATCCCAGATCTCACATGGGATGAAGGGGAAATTGTGCACTAGCAGCAAATTACAGCACAGGTTAACATACTATCTTGTTTTCTACTCTATTGAAAAGCTTACAATAGAAGTACATCCTTTAAATAGCAATTCTTTTAGTATAAGTAAGCTCTGGAATTTGTTGCCAGAGGATGTGGTCAAGGTATCTAGTATAGTTGGACTTAAAATGGAAAGGTTCCTGGAGGAAAAATCCATTAAATATGAGTCAGGTGGACTCAGGGAAACCTACCCTGCATCTTGGAAGTGAGCAACAAGAAACTGGATCTGCTCTGAGTTCTGCCAGGTACTTTCTAATGACACAGTTAGCTAACTGATGGAGACCTGTGGTCTGACCCAGCATGGCACATCTTTCTGTTATGTGGCAGCTTGCATTCTGATGAGTCTATCAATATAAGTTCATGATAGACAGCTCTTTATATAAACACAGAGAAAGGCACTCTAGCACTAGAGTTCATGAAATCAGCAATGTACTGAAAAAAGCTGAAGATTTGGCTCATGAAGAGCCATCATCAGGACAAAGATGACAAAGGCCCTTTGCAACTGAAACATCACCTCCTCCAGTTAGCACAATGATTTCACTATATTGAATAATTATGCATTTATTCACAGGAGCAGTGTAATTTTATCCTATTACTGTGAGCACTCAATATAAATTGCCACTGAGCAGAGCTCCTGAACTGAATTTTCCAATAACTTATTCTAAATGCCACGAGATAGTTGGATTATTTTTCATTGAGAATTTAAAAGCATGAAGAATCTCAATGTGCTTTACTGAGAATGTTTTAAATCAGGAATACCCCAGGGTGAAATTGCTACACTTAAAGAGATTCTGCTGGGATAAAAAGGAGGAAAAAAAAAATCAGATTAGACTGATTGACTCCAGCCCCTTCTGCTCAGGCCTGGGATTCTGAGGATGCAGTGTTCTCAGCCCCGTGAGGGAGGAAGCCCCAGTCATTGCTCAATAGTGACACCTACTGGCTAAGATCAGAGTGCATATGTACAGCGCACCAGAGCGGTACTGACTGATTGTCACCACAATGGTTTGGATACACAGGAGGGGGGATTAATAAAAAATAGAGCAAAATCTTTGGTAAATGCTAAGAGATTCCATACGCCATTAGTGCTAGTTCTAATTTAAGAAGAAGCCCAAAGGAGCAAAATGAAGCTGCCTAGCAAAATGCATGTCCTACTTCAATGCTTTAAGAAAGAAACTAAGTTTAGTCAGTCTTCCAATACAACATTCCATCCTTTAAGGTTAAACTGAATCAGACAGCACTTGTAATTTTTCCATGGCCACAGACGGGTAACTGGGTTTGGCTGTTCTTAGGTATGAGCTCGATGCAAAATGCAAGTATTTCATACAAAATCCTTTTGTCGCTAGGTTTCCTATGTGCAGCTTTCATATTCTTCAGCTCAAGCGTTTGTGAAAAAAAGGAACCTGAAGTTCTCAAAACCCATTCACCACAACATCTCAAAAAACAAACAGTGGGCAGTTTTCTCTTTTTCTGGCACAGAGGTTTCCTCCTGCTATTTTTGGGCTTTCAGCTCAATTAGAAATGAGCCTGCTGGACTATGAGCTTTTATTTCACAACTACCCAGGGTCTCCTCCCAACTCAGCCAGGTCCTAGCAGCAACCGTCCTCAGCTAGGGGTCACAAATGACCGTTCCCCTCTGGAACTCAGTTAACTCTGCCCCCAAGCTTGAGCGGCAGGAATCTTTCAGACTGCAAGTCTGAGCACAGTAGGGTCAAGTGACTTGCTGAAGATGGTAAATAGGATTGAAAGAGTGACCCATCTTTGTGAATGTAAGAGTGAGCAAGCAGGGACAGAACCATAAAAGGTCCATCTAGCCCAGTAGTGGGTGCTTAGAGGAAGGAAGCGTATAAGAAACAGGACCTGTGTAGAGTGAGCCATCCTCCATCAAACCCTTCCAGTTTAGGAATGCACTGAACCTGAGGTAGCTATCCTGACTGTACTCTTAACTGCTAAGCCACAAACATTGACACCTGCATAAAGCCTCTAAACTCAGTCAGAAAGGACAGATATTAAATCAGGCAGATTATAACATAGTACTGTAAAAAAGTAATAAATACAAGAAGTTAACACAAAAAATACACAGCATATGCCTTTAAGGACAATAGTGTAACCATGCTGAGGGCACACAGTGCAACGTAGAAGATAATTTTTCATCGCTAATACATTGGGCTACCCTTTTATTGGACCATCGTAAGCGTGATACGAAGATGGGTCTGGCGGTGTGGCAAGGCTTTTTCCCTCCACACAGAAGGGAGGCGCTCCAGCCATTCAAGCACAACATCTGAGGAGCTTATTACCATGCAGCAGGTGGAGGAAAGACAAATTCAAATGATTTGTGGTCTGGTTATAACTGATCATTACTATTATATTACCTTCTTCTGAGAAACGCAGTCACTTGAAATCCATAACCTGTGTTAGGCAGCAGAGACTACCGCAGTGCAACAGAGTGGAATTTTCCAGTTCCTGTAACATGTGGGACCTGCAATCTTCAGGTATCTCCAGGATCGCTCCTAGCTAATGAACAAACCAACTACAGAAAGCTTTCAAGCAGCAGGCCTCAAGTCTCACTGAAATCTACAGATGTCATCAAGATAGAAGGACCTTTGGTTAAAGTTTTACCTACCGAGCAAGCCATATTTGGCCTAGGGAATAAGGGGGGTCTCGTGCCTAAAGGTTGGGCCTGTAACAAATGCTGTATCCAAGCCTTTTAGCCTGACCGACTTAGCAACAGGTTTCAACAGCAGTTTTCCCCCAACCAGGTGAGAAGTACCAATCAAAGACTAGAGGGGAAGCACGGAAATGTTTAATTTTGCATTGAGCCCATTTTAAACTCCGGGAAGAAAAAATTGACTTTCCACATAAACCCCAAGGGCTTGGCCAGCTTGTAAGATATTTGTGCCAAGCTTTGATAATAAAAATGTCTTTTCTTTTCAGCATGAAGGGCGATTCTTAAATCGCCAGGTAAAACCTCGCTCCCTCTACCCCCCACTCCACAATTTGTTAGAACTAATTTTGTATAAATTTTGTAACAGGCTGATTTTAGTAAAGAACAAGGAACAGATATTTAATGATGGTAGGCATGATTGTGTGTGTGTGTATTGAGCTCAATATGCATATTATGTTATGATGAAATTGTGTTAATGTGCTATTAAATACAGCCAGAGCATTTTGCAATTATAAAAAAACCAAAATAAAACCAATTTTGATCATTGATAACTGTTAATGTTAGTAATTTTCACATAAGGACTCAGGTTTGTCTGTATTCCCAGTATATGTTAATCAATTCATGCCTGCTTTCGTTCTTACAGAGAGAGACAGCGAGAGAGTGCGAGTGTGTGTGTGTTTTTATTGGGCCAACAATACATTTCTTGACTAGCTTTTGGGAACTAATACTCTCTCCTTTCCCTCAGGCCAGAATAAAACTCGATTAGATCCATCTCAGGGCGGCAGTTCCTACAGGACGTCCACTGCTATGTCCAGGCCTGTTAACCCATTTGGCTGGTATTAAGAGCTTTTGGCGCTCGTTGCTATGGAAACAGAAATGGAGCATGCTAGCAAGCGGACGATCAACATCCCCACCGCCGCTGCTAGAGAGGAGTACCAGCACGGTTCAGTAGGCTTTCATAGCTATTGAGGAGGAAGAAGGAATGCTGAGTAGAGCAAGTTTCCTAAAACCGGCTCAAATAGATTGAACTAATTAGTGGGAGAGCAAAGTAACCAGTTGCAGATACTTTTAATAATCCTTCACCCATTTGCAGCCATGTTCTGTCATCTCACTGCAGTTCTGTTCTGATCGTAAGGAAAAAAATATATATATGAGCTCAGTCATTCTGTGGAAGTGGAAGAAAGGGAAAAAAAAAAAAAAAAAGGAGGCTCATTCAAAGATGCTTGGAGTTTTACCACAAATCTTTTAACAAGTTTAAGTTACACTTAAAAAAAAAAAAAAAAAAAAGTCCCTGCTTTTAATGAATTACGTACTGCAGTTAGAGAGCAGATGAAGAGAAATATTCCCTGCCATACACACACAATACCAAAGCTATATTTTATGGGAAAGAGACCAGATCTTTACTTGGGCCAGAAGAGCAATTAGTTTTAATTAATTATACAAATAGCTAATTTCAAAATGTTAGTTACCTTATCAGATACTTTGGAGGTGAATGGACATATTCTGTTAGACTGATACACACAAGTTATAAATAAATATTATTGTATAAGATATTGGGTTCTGAGGTGAAATCAGCGCTACTTTTCAGTGCATTTTTTTTTTTAGCACATGCGGCAAAAGCAGGCACCTCAAAAGGATATAAAATGAGACTTGCAGAAAATCCACAAACACAAAAAAAAAAAACCCCACAACATTTGTGCAGATATGCGTGGTACAACACACGCTGAAGGCCCTATACAATAAACCTTGCATAAACCTGCATTAAATATGGTGACCTGTGATTAATTCTCAGTTGAAAGCCTTCCCCTTTCATAAGTCAGTAGTAAGTTAGTGGTCCGGGAGTGGGGCTGAAGGTGGGTAGAGCATTGTCTAACCCCTTCATGGTCTGTCACCGATCACATGGGAGCAATAATTAGTCTTGGGGGAATTCTGTGCTACTGCGGAGCGCAGAATTCCCCCTCTATGCAGAAAATGGCAAAGATGGAGAAGGCACTGGTGTGCCGCGAGCACGTCCCGCTCGTGGCGAAGATGAAGGCCCTGATGAAGATGGAACAAGCCCCGATGGGGGTGACAGAGTGTGTGTGTGTAAGTCAGCAAGCAAGGGGCAGGCGAGAGAGAGCACGTATGAGGGTGGCAGAGAGAGGGAGCCTATGTGAGGAGATTGTAAAGGACTGTGCATGTGTGTGTGCGAGATTGGGAGCTGATGGGTGTGAAAAAGGGATTGGTGTGTATGTGAAGGTGCTTGTTTGTTTGTCAGCGAAGGAGCTTGTGTGAAGAGGTGTGTGAAAGAGAGCCGTAGGTAGCCTGTGTGAGGGTTTATGCATGAGGGAGAAAGGGAGCCTGTGTGGGTGTGTATGCAAGAGAGGGACCCTGTATGAGGGGATGTGTGTGTGTGTGTGTGTAAGAGAGAGAGAGAGAGAGAAAGAGGGACAGAGGGAGCCTGTGTGAGGGGCAGTACTGAGAGAAGGGTCAAACTTTGGGAGTGGATATAGAGTGGAAGAGATTAAGTCTAGAGGGGGAGGGGAGAGATACTGGCAGATGGAGAAGTTGGGGCCTTAGTGGGCAAAGTGGCCAGGGGAGTAGGGAGAGAGAGTGAAAAACATTCTTACAGTGAACTTCTAGGGAAATTCTGCTAAAAATGCAGAATTTTAAATATTTTGAAGTAATAACTTAAAATGTGATACAGAAAAAGGTTAGTGTCATGTATATTGTGTTATTTTGACTAATATAAAATATGCAGACTTAAGTTTTTGTGTGCAGAATTCCCCCAGGAGTATATAATGGCGGATGCCGGTAAGCGGGAGAAATGCAGCAAACATTTGGAAGGGGCTACAAAAGCATTCAGCATTTCTGACAAGTACCAGTTCCTTCTCTGGCCTCTTCTGGCTTCTGCTGCTTCATTTTTTGATCTCCAGATAGGCATTTAAACTTAATTCCTGCCCTGACCCAGGCTCTAAAAAAAACCCGTTTAAAAAAAAAAAAAAATGCTAATGCCAGCACTGCTCTTTGCATTGCCCATGAATAGTTAATTGCCTCTTTGCATGGCATATTAGCATGGACTCGCACTAAACCAGCCATGGCTTTTTGAGCCGGTTTGTGCACACGTTTTTTTCCCACACTAACCGTGCTATTACATACATGTGTAACATTTGTGCAGGAAAATGCGGATACCATGCGCAAAAACCCGCAGCAAGTCTACTGTGGCTTATTACATCGGCCCCTTTGTGTCGAAAAATGTGCTGTACATGAACATCTCTATAATACTTTTTTTTTTTTTTATTATTTTCAGGGGGTGAAGGGGCAAGGTGGCCAACCTATCAAAATCCGGATGTAGACTCCGAAGCAACCTCAAAAACATATTTACGGAAAAGGTGGACAACGCAGGAAACACCTTCCTGAAGCTTGTGGCGGAGGATAAAAATTGTTAACAGATTTTAAGGGGGGGGCATGAGATAAGCATAGAGGATACTTTCTTACAAAAAGTGAAGTAAAAGCTCGATCTAGCAGCATGTGTTGAAAGCGCCAGATTCCAATGATAAAAACAGGGAGGTATGAAACATTAGAAGTCCCAGCGGAAACACAGTCAACCACACAGCTGTCTGGCAGCTTATGCAGGGGTCCTAGGAGGTCCAATGTTTGGGCAACGGCCACACTGGTATTGGTAGCTATTTAGATTATTACAAAGTTTTGTGGGTGGACAGGGTACAGGAGGGATGCTGGGGGGATCATGTATGCTTTATCTTCCTATAAAACAACAGAGTACAACTGAGGAAGACAAAAACTGACCTGGACAAGGAGGGATATATCTTTCAAGCAGTCACAGCCCATGACTGGCATCCGAGATATAGCCTAACAGTGTAGTCAGAAATAACTGGGTAAACTGGATGGGCCACTTGGTCTTTTACGTGAGGCCATCTATTATGCTTATTTATTTATTTAAACACAAGTGTATTTATTTATTGACTAACTGTAAATTGCTTTGGAAGGTTTTTTTTTTTTTTTAACATTCTCCACCTGCCCCAGCCCGCCCGAGGACACCTCCCTTCAAGCACCTGAACAAAGATTTGCCTTAGCCGGCTCACCACTGTCCCCCTCCCCTGGGGCAAAAGAACGAGGCATTAGCCAGGGATTCCCCTTCTCTCCAGGAATGGGGAGAATGCATAGTCTGGAGAGGAAGAGGGGGAAAAAAAAAGTGGGGAAGAATTCACCCCATGCCAACTCAGCCCAGCCCAACATACTTTTCCCTCATGGAAGGAGGGAATCACCCTATGGATCAAAATGTAATCATCCATGGATCACGATGATTGAAATTTTTAGGTGTTATCTCTGATCGGGGCGGATTGGCCTATCGGGGGATCGGGCTTCCCTGGTGGGCCGGTCGCTCCCATCACGTGTTTCGTTTTTTTTTTTTTTTAAACTTCCCGGCCAAAGCCAAGAAGAGGGTCTGCTAGCGCTGCGGCCCGAAGAGAAACCTGCGGGCAGGGCTGGTGTAAGCACTAGGCCTGGGGCGCCGCGAGCAGTGGTATCCCGAGGGGAGCCAATGCCCCCCGGGCGCAGGGAGGCTCGTGCGGCGCTGCGACAGGCAGATCGGCAGGGCCGTGGTGAGGCTCATGTCACCACGGCCCAAAGAAAAAGATCGCGTTTAAGCACGCTGATGCTCCTCCTCCTTCCTGCCTGTGAGGTCCCGGAAGTAGACGTTGCTGGAGCCACATGGGCAGGAAGGAGGAGGAGCATCAGTGCGTGCAGAAGAGGAGCAGTGCTTACGGGCCACCGCGAATCCCAAGTCGCAGCGGCCCGAGAAGAGGAAGAGGCCGGGTATCAGGGCCGCCGCGGAGCCCATCCTGCGGCGACCCGCGAAGAGGAGGCCCAGAGGTGAGAAAGAGGCTGAGGGTCTGTAGAGTGTGTGTGCGTGTTTGAGATGAGTTGAGAGATTGTGTGTGAGAGTGAGGACCTGAATGTTTGCAGAGACAGCATGTAAGAGCCTGTGTGTGTGTGTGAGAGAGAGACAGCATGTGACAGTGAGAGCCTGTGCTTGAGCAAGACAGCATGTGGGAGTGAGAAAGAGCCTGTGTGTGTGAGAGTCAGACAGCATGTGCCATTCATACAATCAATCATGTATGAATGATTTAATATATGAGAGAGCATGTGACAGTGAGAGCCTGAGTGTGTGTGTGAGAGAGAGAAATGCATGTGAGAATGAGAACCTGACTTTGTGTTTGAGGGAAGAAGATGGGAGAGAAAAGAAACAGAAAAAAAGACAATATAAAAGGAATTGGCAAAAAAAAAAAATAAGAAAGGGAAGGTGGGGAAAAAAAAGCCTGTGACCAACTAATTAGAAAACTAAGATCAGACAGCAAAGGTAAAAAAAAAAAAATTACTTTTTAGTGATTGGCACATGTAATCTTTGGGAATGTGCAAGAATAGCACTTTCTCTATGTGGATCTCACAATGTACGAGATCAGCATGGAGAAAGTGGAAGCCCACGGGGCCTGCACAGAGGAGGCAGCAGAATGGGCTTCAGTGTCAGTAGCAGCAATCGGCACCTCCCAATAGCCATGCGGCAGCAGTGACAGTGGCAGCAGAGGAATGAGAGAAGCTCTGAGGTTGCTGGCAAAAGAGAGGGGGGTCTGCCTTTAGTGTGTGCATGTGTATGAATGGGAGTCTGCCTGGGGGTGTATGTGTGTGAATGCATGGGTACCTGCCTGGGGGTCTGTGTGTGTGAGAATGAGTGTCTTAGAGCCTGAGAGTGTGTCAGTGTCAGTGAGAGCGAGAGGTTATGGTGGATATGAGCATGAATGTGTGTGAGAGAGAATGGACATGTGAGTATGTGTGAGAGAAAGAGGATAACTTCCTAATCCTCGACAATATCAGGGTGACTGGAAATCAAGAGCTCCCACAGAAGGGGACAGCACGGGCTTTTTAAAATCCTTATTAGTTTTAATTATTGAATATTATTTGATGTCTGCTCTTTTTTAAATATTTTATTGGTGTTATATACAATTTTTTTGAAAATTTCCCTGAGTTAAATTACTGGTTCTATTCATCAGCAGTTTTGAAATATATATTTTTAGTATGATTTTCCTATTGTGATGTTTTATAGTTCTTGATTTTATTGTTTGATGTTTTATGAGGAATGATGGTATTTTCTGTTTTTCCATTGCTGCATTACATACAGTCTAACTTGTGATTTCCAGTTCAGTTTCTCTGTGCATTTCTGTGTGTATTTTATGGTCCCTTTATTCTGTATTTGGTGACACCAAATTGTATGTGTAATTGGGTACCCATGGGCCTGTATGGAGAAAAATCCCCCGGGCCACTATTTTCCCACAATCTGCCCCTGTCTCTGATCCACTCGCCAAATCCCAAAACCTGGTGTGTGTGCCATTCATAATGGCAGAAGCTGTAAAATAAAGTCCTGAATTGAATTGTAATCTGAAAGTAACTAAAATCCTGAACGAAAGAGGGGGTCCCTAATAAGTTCAACCACCCACCTGAATTTTTCTTGCTATAAACACAAAACTCACTGCAGATTGTAACAGAGTCCTTGCACATCTGTTTCTGTCCACTTTCTCAAATGCAAAAAGCAGCTGCATCATCACATGCCTGCCGAAAGATAGGAGTCGTCTTTTCATCTAATTTTGGGCCAGCTCTAACCACTGGTGCTCTGGTCAGCTTACAAGTGTCAAGAATTTGCAGCGTTTCTGCAGATGTAGTACAGACCAGGCCGCACAGCAAGAACCAGCTGTGGCACCAGACACACGTGTGCATACACTTACACATCGAGGAAACGCAGCAGCAGACACACACACACACACACACACACACACAAAACGTAGAGGCAACTCAACAGGGCCTCCTCTGAAACACAGTCGGAAATGGAAGGGGTACAGACTGCCAAACAGAATAACTCGGACACCTAAGGAGATAATTACTTTGGAACTTAAAAGTAGTACCACAGCTAAGTTTGCCAAACTTTAAAATTTGTTATAAGAAAACCAAATCACAATGTTGTGTATAGACAATGGCTTTTATAAGGCTAAGAAACCATTACAGAAGCAAAACTTCAGTTCTACTACTGGTTGTGGAAGGCACCCCAGCAGTCCCTGAATCTGTGAACATTCCTCAGTCATATAAAGCTATTTGCACCCAGTCACGTGGTTGGTTCTCTTTTAATAGAGTTATTTACTCCCTCACTTGGTTTCTTTGTAGACGGATGGCACCTGCTGCCCTCCATCACCTGCCTACCTTCCCCTCCCCCGTTCCCTTTGCAGAAGCATGCAACTTCAGGCTTAGCCGGCATGGGAAGAAATGTTCCCTTGGCACTTGCCAAGTCCTGAACCCTGAAAAAAAATCTAAACTTTTTTTTTTTTTTTAGTTTCCTCTTTTGCAGCTGAATTACCAAAGATGTGCTTCTTTACTTCACGAGAGCTTTAACTACTAATTCCAGAGTAAGGTTGACAACTTTCAACTGTAAAAAGTCTAAAAACACTTTGACATGCACTGTAAAATCTGTGCCTGTGCCCTTCCACACAACTATTTATATTAAAAACTTGTATTACTTGCCTTATTACTAGAAAAATGTGCACAAGGCAAGGTACAACCAAATGATCCCAAATATAAAAATACAATTAACATTTCATTAGAACAGTCAGAACAACTACTATTACTTAACAAATGCCACCCCCATCATTAGGAAAAAATGCATTTGATCTTAAAGAAAAATCACAAGTACTTGTCATTTATCAGGTCACACAAAAACTTTCTAATAACTCATTAAATCTATTTTGCTCCATTGCTTTTGCTTATCCCTTGAGCCAGTGATCAATCTCAGATCAAGATACAGATGATGGCCGATAAAGCCCAAATTGGTCCAACCAGTTTGCCCAACAGTTTCCTCTGCTTTACATAGATGAAAATACAAATTCCCACATGCAACCCAACACAAACTTCCCCTTCTCCCTACTATCTTTTTTTTTTTTTAACTTGATATCACACCCCCTTTACCCATCACTGCCAACAAGGCTGGTGCAAGGGTATTAGATGCACTAGGCAAAGCTTACAGCCTTGCACGCCCCCCTCCTCCCAACCTCCCCCCCCCCCCCCCCCCCACACACACACAATTAAACATTATGCACTTATTATAATAGATTTCACATGGAAAAAAGGACATTCAAAGTAAAGTCTGAGGTAAAAAATATCATTTACATGTATATTATAGTTATATGTAATGCCCTGGTGTCAACCAGAAAACCCTGCAAAAAAATACACTTGGAACCAATATGGTATTAGGCCTATTGTAATGTGTGTGGTGTATGCTTGGCCACCAGAAAGCTAGGAGTAAAGGGCCAGATTTTATAACAAGCGCGCGGGCGTAGATTTGATCGCGCAACCTGGCGCGAACAAATCTACGTCCGAAGTCGGCACGCGCAAGGGGGCGCACAATTGTGCAACTTGCGCGCACCGAGCCACCTTCCTCCATTCCCTCTGCCCCCCTGCACCTTCCCCTCCCTTCCCCTATCTAACCCACCCCCCAGCCCTAACTAAAACCCCTCCTGACCTTTGCTGGCCCTGTGGCTGTTCCGGAGGCCTCGGTCCCGCCTCGGGCCGGCGCCCCACCCATGGAACGCCCATTTTTTCAAGCCCCGGGACTTACGTGCGCAACCCTTTGAAAATCTACCCCAAACTGAATTAAAAGTACAATATAGTAAACCTTCCAAACAAAAAAGCACTAACTCCCAGCTGCGCAGCCTCCCTCCGTTCCCTCCGGAGCGGCCTTGGAGGGAACATTTCTTCCACCCCCTCGCACCTTCCCCTACCTAACCCACCCCCCTCAGCCCTATCTAAACCCCCCCCCCCTACCTTTGTTGCAGAAGTTACGCCTGCCCGAGGCAGGCGTAACTTGCACGCGCCGGCCGCCGGCGCACCATGGTCCGGTCCGGGGGCTAGTCCGGAGGCCGCAGCCACGCCCCCAATGATGTGCCATCCACGACATGCCCGCCAACACGCTAGCCGCGACTCGCCCCCCCCCCCCCCCAGGAACTTACTCGCGTCCCGGCAGCCTATGCAAAATAGGCTCGGCACGCACAGGGGGGGTTTGAGGTAGGTTTTCGGGGCTTACACGCACAACCCTTTGAAAATCTACCCCATAGGGTCTCACACTCATGTATACAGTCTCATGACCTCTCCCTCTCTTTGGGCTGCAGTGAGATGGGTCCACCGTGGCCCCACGAGGCCTCTCTTTAGGTCACAGTAGGATGGTGTCTAACATGATCCTGCCTTGCCTCTCTTCGAGCCATGGTGAGATGGGCGTTACTCAAGGCGCCCTAGGCGACAATCTCCCTCCCCCTCCCCAAAAGCCAGCTCTGTGTTTGCTGCAGCAAGGGGACGAGATGTGTGCAGGTAGTATAGTGCCACCATTTGCTCTGGAGTTAGACCACAGCTCCTTCAGGCTAGGTTTGGAAATATGGGCTGCTAGTGGGTGCCAACAAAAGCTTCTGGGCTGGTCTGCAGGGCTAAAATCCAGACAATCTACAGACATTCTAGCCGTCTGTGTGGCTTCTGGAAACTGCCTTTACATTCTGTACTGTCCGAAGAAAATCCGGATGGTTGGCAACCCTACTCCGGAAACTTTTCCAGAACTACCTGCAGCATCAGTTAAGAAGTCGTCCAGTCGCTGCAAAACTGTGCTTCTCAGCTCCCCACTGCTACACACACGGTTTTCATTTGTGTTCTAAATTGTTTTGGAAATAATTTTAAATAATTGTATATAAAAACAAAAACATGCCAAGACAGTTCAATCGTTAATGCAGTTTGCAGCAAGAAGATTTTATTGCACTTATATTTCATGTTCCTGATTTAATACCATTTATCTAATCAAGCTTTTGTGATACAATTTGAGGGCTTTTAATTTTTCAATTCCCTAAAGTAATCACTATGAAGACTGTAGCCCTGAAAATGTACCAAAAAGTATGTTGTACAAAAAAAAAAATAAAAAAAGTGCATAGCAGCGAGAAATCTTGTTCAGACTTTACTAAAATCAACAGACTTCCAACTCTACATGTACAAGGATGCTCATAGAAATTGTAGGCAAGGAAAGCTTTTCTACATCAAAATCCCCCCCTGGTTTTGACTGTGATTTTGTCTTCTGTAAAAATCACCTTAGGGATAGAAAACAATCTGCCCCTCTCTCATGTTTATTTCACCTGGCTAAGTTTCTCTCCTGCAGCAGACCCTGTATGTATTTATTGCCACTACTTTCCCCCCCTGCCTGTTCCTCTCCCACTCAGCAGCCCCTGTTTATTGCTTCTACTTTACTTTTAGCTGCACTTTTCTTCCCTTGGCAGTCCCTGTATCCCAGAAATTACCAGAAATCCATTCCCGGATCTCGGCCTGCACGTCAGACATTGCTGCCTAGATGTCCTGCCACCGCCTTAAATGCAACATGGCCAAGACAGCTCTTATCTTCCCCCCCCCCCCCCCCCCCCCAGCCCACCTTCCCTCTTCCTCCTTTCTCTGTTTCGGTGGACCCTTGGAATACTCTTTGACTCCTCTCCCTTCTCTACGCATATCCAAAACTCTACTAAAAAATGTGCTGTTTCTTTCTTTATAACTTTTCCAAAATCAATCCCTTCCTTTCTGAACACACTACCAGAACCCTTATCCAATCTCTCATCTCCTCCCTCTTAGACTACTGCAACCTGCTCCTCACAGGTATCTCAACAAGCCATCTCTCTCCACTGCAATCTGTCCTAAATTCAGCTCCATGACTTATCTTTCGCCAAAGTCACTATGCTCACTTAATCTCCCTTCTGAAGTCACTGCATTGGCTATCTGCTCCCACATACAGTTAAAGCTCCTCTCTCTCTCTCTCTCACCTACAAATGCCTTCATTCTGCAGCTCCTTATTACCTCTCCTCTTTTATCTCTCTCTACACCCCTCCTTGTGCACTCCAGATAAGTCACTTCTATCTGTGCCCCTCTCCTCTACCGCCAATTCCCAACACCATGCTCTCCACCTGGCTGCACCGTGTGCTTGGAATAGTCTTCCTGAACTGCTCCCTTTCTTGCCATGTTTAAATCCCATCTAGAGACCCACCTTTTTGAAACCACTTTTAAATCGTATGCCTGCCTAACTTTTTCTTTTTAATCATTGTCTTGCTTTATGAAATACAAGTCTCTTGTCCTGTATGTTTGTCTTATTAGACTGTAAGCTCTATTGAGCAGGGATTGTCTTTTCATATGTTTGTACATTGCTGCTTATGTCGTGTAATGCTGAAATGTTAAGTAGTAGTAATTTCTATTTCCCCTGCCTGTCCCTCTCCCACCTCAGTTACTGTATGTGTTTCCTCTGCCTATGCCTGACCTTAGCACTTACAGCTTTTCATTTTTACAGTGCACAACATAAGAGACTCCAAATACTAGGGGTCTCCCCCCCCCCACCCCCCGGCCAGGAGTGGAGGCTTCGGTTCACTGCACAACAGATAAATGAAATCTAAAAGCTCCAGCTGCAGCAGTCATGTAGTCTGACTCAATACCATGAGAAGAACAGCAAGAATCACTGACAGGAGACGGACAGCATGAAATCAAAAACAAGGGGAAAAAATGCTGACTTAACAGAGAAAGCCAGCACATATCAGGCATTCATATATCTCTGAAAGGGCAGTTACAGAATAAGTTATTCAAAGTGGAAACATTGTCCCTATCATTTTCAAGTAAAGTATTTGGGAGATAAAAGGAAAAGGATTTAACAATAAACATTTTACAATTATTTCTTAAGACTAGTCAGGAAATGCATTTTTGTAGCAGCTAGTCAAGAATGTGTAAAAATATAACTCGCAAACACTAAACAAGATAATGTAAGATACAGTGCAATTTTAAAAATTATGCTGAAATTTGTTTTAAAGGCAAATGCGCCACCTATCAGCCCCTGTGGGTACTGCATCTACTCTAATAGCCGGGAAAGTGGGCTTCCTGCCTCCACTTTTAACATGCAAACATGTTTGTGGAATTTTAGTTCAAAAGACTCTTTGAATATTTATTTGATTTACACTCCTCCTTTCAAAGTGTATTACTGGTTAAGAATCTTACTCTTCGTAGAGGCCTAGGTTTCAAGAATAGAACAAAAACTAAAGAGAAATAAAGGATAAAATGTTTTTTTTTCTTGCTACTGTTGAAAACTCCCTTTAAAATTAAATAGTTAGGCTTTCTATGCTATGCTCGACGGCACAGACTTCTTAAATGCACCATAAAAATCAGATGCAAGAGGTAGCAAATACTGTACAACAACTACATTTTCAGACCACTGTTAATCCTCAGAACACTAGGGCACTTAACACTCAGGACTTGACATTACTTACCAGACACCATGTGCAAATCTGAGATTGTCTTCTGGTTGATCAGCTCATACTGGAAGCCAGAAATCTTCCTGCTAATATCCAGCTGAGGGGAAGCCTCAATGAATAGTGCCCCTTGGTCAAAGCCAAAGCAATACACCTTGTTGGGGATATTCTCGCCATCTCGAACCAAAAGCTTTAACTCCCCAGTCTTTTCCAAATAAATATTTGCTCCCCTGGAATCCTTAAAAGGCTTTATGCACACAGTCAAATGTTTGTAAGTTGATGACAACATGTTGGGTTTAAGGTTAATTATCAGTGCACCTGTAGGATACAGCCACTTTACGGATCCTTCAGAGCAGCGCAGATAAACCTGTTCTACATCCTTCCTGTGGGATTCATGGGTCAGCCCACTGCAGAGAGAGAAAAGAAAGGGTAAGGAGAATGACAACTAACATCACTAGGTTAGCAAAATCTGCAATTCCTAGCCATCCCTAAGGACTCAAAAGTTTTAAATTTGCCCCCACCAAAATACCTAGACACTGGCATTTCAAAAAAGGTTAGACAGGGTCAGTCATCAGTTTTGTTTTCTTTTCTTCACTGCATTTGTGAATTCACATTTTCTATCTTATGGAAAAAAAAGTTGTAAGAACCTTATAAAATCCCAGATTGTTCCTAAATAGAGAAATCTGCTATCTACCTGGACAAAATATCACCTATTTAAAATGAACATGAATGTAATAAAATAATCAACTACAAAATCTGTGAATAAAACAAAGAAAAACAGTACAAAAATTTTAAATTCCTTACTTAGACAAAAAGGCAACAACACAGTGATATTTTGCAGGATTAAGTTATAAGAGGAATGAAGGATTTTGCCATAGGAACAAGGGAAGAAGCTCATTTAGAACCCAAAAAGGATTAGTGGAAGGACAAACAGCAATTCCTCTACAATGTCACGTCTTCTAAAATACACTGACTTCCCCTTTCAAGAACTGAGAAAATGGAAAAGATCAAGTTTAAGTTTTGCCCCCACTTTTTAAAAAATGGTAATAGAATTACTCTAGCATTTGCTTTACACTATACAGCCAACAAGCCATCTCAGTGGCAAGTACCAGGTACTAACCCACAGAGTGTGGCATGATGAGCAAACACAATATAAATCAATCCAACAGGTGTGTTGCAAAATAGGTTTCAATGGTCCATAAAGAGAAACCCAGAACAAGCAATTAAACAGGAGAAATTCAATAATTCCAAGGTGCCGAAATCTTTGTTGAGATGTCAGTTCCCTAACCAGGTACTGCCATGCAGAACACCCGAGTTTGATTCCCAGGCCAGACTTTTGTTTCCTCTGGGCTGGCAGAGGCAATAGTCACAGCTCTAGGGGGAGAGGGGATGGTAAAATCTCAGTCACTTCTCAGCACCTGGAGCTCAAGGGAGCTGCAGTCTGTGGCCCATGGTCAAGAATGGTTGCTGCACTATGGTTGGGCTGAGTTGGGAGGGGAGATGTAAAATTGGGTGGAGGGAACCCCAGTAGCACGGTTCCAATTGAGCTGGAAGTCAAAAGGAGTAGGAGGAAACTTCCAGGCCAAAAATGATGGTGGGGGCTAGAAAAAAAGACTACCTACTACTTTGGGAGCTTCAAATGCCACAGCACGGTCACCAAAGCTTCACAGCTTTGCTCGAGTAACCGGTTCACCCAAGACCAATGCAGAACTGTAAGTGGTGAATAACAATTACATTTCCCTCATAGCATAAAATGTTTCAGTCAGGAAATGCTGAATCCAGTCTTTCAACGGCTAACAAAGCGAGGCCTGTAGTCAACATATCACTCACAACAGAGTACACGGGGCACAATGGAAACCCAAGACTAGAAAGCTAGCTCTGGGCAGGAAGGCTCATGTATCTTCAACATTTACATATCACGTCCTAAAGACGAGACACCAAAGCACAAGTGGGTGAAAATCCTGACCTTTAGAAACATCAGAACAAAGAAATCAGCCTGTATCCTAAAAAAAACAAAAAACATTTAATTAGTAAGTTAATCCAACCAAAAATACTGCAACCTACTGAAGTGTTCCTGAAACCTATAGACCATAGTGTAGAGTAATATGATCCTACAGGAAAATGTTTATTGCTGGCCCCTCTTCTCACCCTTAGGGACACAAAACAGGCTTTATAGACTGTTTATAAAACTAATACTACAGGCACTGTCAAGATGGTAATTAAAGAGTCCAAAGCCTCGTTATATAAAGATTTTTTTTTAAGTTCCATTTCAATGAAGAAATCTTAGTTAACACTAAAAGCCTTTGGTTCAAGCATTCAGATTCTTTTAAAATCCAAAATATCACAGTAACACTAGCTGCAGCAAAAAAAGAAAGAGAACTCACAGCTGCATTATCTGGCATCACCGATGTCAGGTCACCATGCAGCGAGATATGACTTGGCTATGTGCTCACAGAGAGTATTCCATCATAGGACAAAACAGAACTAGGACAAACAGAACCAGGAATAAATAAAGCCTGGTGTCATACAGTCTCTGATGCACCCCGATTCACTTTAATATTGATGATTCATTAGACAAGTCACGGGCAGGTTCTTTCAATCTGCTAGTGCTTTGGAAGGCAAAATATCCATTTGCTGTAATAACAAAAATTATTTCAGATGAGAAAGCCATCTACCATGGTACTTACGAGGAGGATTCAGATAAACAGCCATCACAGACTGCAGCACTTCATGGTTTATGCAACTCTACCTGACCTGGTAGAGAATCCTCAATATGACTTTCAAAACACCATGGAAGAGAACAAGTAATATAGTACCAATGCATCACTGGTGAAGGAGGATCCGTGACAGAACTCTGGGTGGATGCTCACATGAATAAAAGTTCATAAAGCGTTGTTATTGTGGGGGCTCCCTAGTGGTAAAAGTTAAACATCAACACCAGCCAACTGTCTCCAGAAACAAGCTTCCACAGCTTGAGCTTCCTATTAAATCTGACTGTGCATTAAATAAACTGATTTCTGACCAGTATACCACGAGGATATGATCTGATCTTCATAGACTTGTCATGTAGATAGACAGCCTGAAGTCTCGCCTTCATGACGTGACTTGTCTGACAGTAAGGGCCTATTCACTAAAGATACTTTCCTTAGGCTATAACAGAAAAAAAAAAATCACTGAAAACTGAATAATGTACAGAATATGACACATTACAACACACATACACTGCTTACACTTGCTTGTAAAAAATAAATAAATACATAAATAATTTCTTTAGGGCAGAAACAACAGTGTCTGATCTCCAACTAGATGTGAATGGTATTAAAATTTAAAATATCTTTAGTTTGTTAACACAAGATGCAAACTTCTATGGCGTCTTCCCCCCCCCCCCAAAAAAAATACCCGATACTCAATCTCAAGCTTGCTTTCCAAAAGTTGCATTTTGGGTAAATATAGGAATTAAAAATTATGCTACTTAAACCCTTGGATTTGATTCTTATTTTTAAAGTCACCACTTACATTTAGAGCTGTGACTCATTATTTTGTATAAAACAGAACCTCATAGAAACTCTTTAATTATTACTGCTATTACACTAATCCTAAGAAGCCACTTTAAGAGCACAGTGAGAGAAACTCATTACCTTTACCCCAGTAGTTTCAATCATCAGCTATACATACAAGTTAAGACTAAGTGCTTCATGGGCCATCATGATGTCATACATGCAAGAACTGAGGTATTTTCAGATCAAATTCTTGAATAAATAGTGTGGTTGCCCTGGAACTCAAATATACTGCCTTGCTCATCTGGGACGATTTTAAACTAAAGCAGATTTTGATTTAATTACTTGCTTTTCCAAAATGTGCTCACTCTGAGTTATGATTTATGAGCTTAGAATCTAAGCTAATGAAAGGGGAAGTGATTTGTCCAAGGTCACAAGCAGCATCAGTGGGAAAAGTAGGATTTGAACCATGGCTTTCTAGCCAACTGTTCTAACCACTAGGCCAGTCCTCCAAAAGATACAAGCTAGCTCCCATATAACAATTAGGTAGTTAAAGTGAGCGTGTACATTCGTCTTTACATCAAGCACATCTAAGGCCTATATATAAAATGTCAAGTACCAGTCAATGATAAGATAGCTCAAGGATTGTTGAGATGACAACACATTCCCATGTACTAGAAAAACTCAGGCCAAGAGAAGTTTCAATCTAGTGCCAGTTTGTTTCTCAGCTTAATTAAGGACAGACATGGGTAGATTAACCATCCAGTGTGCAATCCTAGGAAGAGATACAACATGGTAGTCTATCATCCCTCAGCACAAAGAAGCCTTTTAAGTCAGAGATGAATCTGAATAATATGCTCACATGCCACACTGATTTTTCTAGACTTGTTTATGAGTTTTTAAAAAAAACAAAAAAAAACCTTAGCAAAAAAAAAAGCCATGGAAGAAGAGAATAATGAATTCCACCATGTTCCACTGAGATACCTTCAAGTTTGACGTGATAATAGTCATTTGAGTCTAGAATGCACAAACAAGGTTCTGAATACTTGCTAGATTTGTATTCAGACATGAGCACTACCGAGGGCTTTAGCAAGCAATGTGTAAAAATTTAATGAGCTAGCAGGTATCCCCAAAAGCTTTGCAAGGAAGTTAGAGTGCTATTTGTCAGGTGGGCGAGTGCATGTCTCTGAATGCTCCCTCCCTCGGGAAGTAACTGTTCACTATAAAAAGTGAGAATTATCCAGATATGAACATCTGCTTTCTTCTATGGTGAAACAGCAGGGTAGTGCCATTTATTAGTTTGCAACTGGTACCTCCCTCGAAAAAGAAGAACCACCAAAATATCTCACATTAGTGAAAAGCAGCAGGGCAAACATTTAAGCTGAAATTTAAAATGTATATATATTTGTGTAAGAAAAACAGGTTGGAAAAAAAAAACTAACACAAGAAAAAAAAAAAAAAGAGCCAACAAAGCCTAAGTCAGCCCTTTCTGGCAGGCATCAAGACAGCAAAAGATTATGCAGCACAAAAAAAACCACACTACAACATACAGTGAGGGGAGGGGGCAAGGGGAAGATGCACAGAAATGAAGACTATGGAAAGGGACAAGCAGTGTGGAAAGCTTCAGCTGAATGCTTTTAAGTACTGGATCAAAACACAAAACTTAATACAGCGCCCACGGGACTTACTAATATGCAGCCAATGTATAAAAAAACCAAAACGTTTAACTTTAATGGTACTGAGAATACAAGCAAGGCGTGGCCACTCACACCCAGGTCACATCACTGTAGACATTCTTTCAAATGCACCCGGTCACTTAAAACCTATGTATTTTAGCAACAAGAAACAATGTGAGTCACACCAGAGTCAGAGCCTCCCTTACCCTGGCAAGATAGAGGAAGAAAAGAATGGGGACAAGCCGGAAAAGTCTGTGAAAAAAACCAAACTGGTAACACTTTTCGGGATTAATCTAACATACTTCTGTTTAACTTTTAGTATATTATTTAAAAAAAAAAAAAAACAATATTGGTACTACTTAAAGGCTTCCTGCGGTGCACAAGTTACCAAGTCACTGAGGAAGGTCCAGACAGCCACAAGCTTTGTATTGAAATCGCTAGATGTCTCCTCCATACCCCGTGACTAGCCCCCAAGAAAACTATACCCAATACTGGATCTGCTATGCCACGTCTTATTAGTTACCAAATATTATCAGTGAGGTCTTGCAAAATGTTTAAATTAGATTAGTTTAACTTGGCCAAACAGTTTCTTGGCTTGCTCAAACACAGATGGTGACCAAAATTGTAATTCAACACAGCACCTTTTCCTGAACTTTGGAAATCCATATTTCAAAACATCCAAACTTGGATTTTCATATATTCCCAGTAAAATATCAAACTATTATTTTTGCAAGTTTATTTTTGATCTAAGGAACAAGAACTGTTAACACTTAAAGAAAAAAACGCTCCGAGTTTCAAACTTCTTGAAATATGTGTGTGTATTTTTTTCTGTCTTGATTTTGTCAATATACAAATGTTAACCCCACTCGTGTTTTCCCTCCTTACACGCGATTAAAAGAGCATTGAGACAAATCAGAAAGTAAATTAGATGAAGCAGAAGCCGATATAAGGATGTTAAGCATCCTTGCATGTAAGACCAGAGAATAAGAAAGAAGAGGCATGGGGGAAACCCAAGAAGGAAAATGAGTAACCATCCAAAAACCCCAGGACGGAAGTAGAAACCCGCGAGTGCTTCGGCATTTCACCAGCAGTTTCTGACCGTGCATTTCAGCTCCTTGAAACCACATCCACGTCAACGAAAACACAGCCCCAGTCCTCGGCTCTAGACAACCCAGCGCTTACAGGTGGATTGAGTTACTAGAAACGAAGGTCACCGGCAAGAAGGGGCAAATCAAAACATGTTTTGGGGTTCAGATGTGAACCTGCTCCAGGAAGGAGAGAAAAAAAAAAATCTCTCCCGCCTCTTAGTCACTTTCGAGATCACTTCTTCCCCCTTTCCCGGGCCGCCTGGATTTCTGGGGAGGAACGAATCACCACTCTTGGAATGTTCATTAATCCTCACCCCCACCCCCTTCCTCCTCCAGAATTCCTCCCCCTGCAAAAAAAAAAAAAAAAAAAAAATAGATGTAGAGAGAAACCGAGTTTCCTATTATTAAAAGCAATAAATTCTTGCGTGTCACGCCACACACAGCTTTTAGGGCAAATCCTAAATACCAGCCAGAAATTGCATTTGGGGGGTGAAAAAAAACTCCCGCCTTACAAAATGAAAAGACCTTTGAGCTTTTGTTTTATTCGCTTCCGTATAAAAGTTGCTGATAAATCCATTAACAAACACACAATAGAAAGAAACCATTAAAACTACAAAGTATAATACAGGCAACAAGAACCGAGGGGACGTGGGGATGTCCTCGCTCATTTTCTTACATCAGCAGGATACCAAACTTTCCATTTCTCCTAATTAGGTTGCTGATATCTGTAATAATGAGTGCCTACAACTGTTCCCCTTTTTCTTACCCTGAATGTACAAATGGCTTGCTGCCCTCCTCGCCCCCTAATAATAATAAAAAAAAAATCCTTCTCAAACATCTTTCCAAAGGCACCCAGAATAAACCACAATCTCCCCAATGGCAGCCTCCTTCCACACAGCCCTCCCCCCAAGGCTGCAGGCTTCCAGTGTGAGCTCAGGCTCGAGAGGGGAACATTTCCCGACTTTCTGCCCCCCCCCCCCCCCCCCGACCCCCTTACCTTCCTTTCCAGTTGCAGAGATCGCTGGAGTACTGGGCGGCCGCCTCCCTGCTCAGCACCGAGACGGTCAGGGCGCACAGCAGCACCAAACTTTGCATGTCTGGGCAAAGCAACCACCACGCGCAGAGGAGAAAAGTGAAAAAAAAAATAAGCAATCCAGCTCGGGAAGAGAGCGCTTCATGCACCCGCGCCGCTGCTCCAGGGACGTGGCTTCATCGCTCCTCTGCCACCGGAGCTAACAGGAGGGACGCAGGGAGCCCCGGGAGCTAACCCATACCCAGCACTGGCAGTATGGTGCCGAGCCCCGATCACTGCTGCTACCGGCTGAAGAAGCTGCTGCTGCTCCCCTCCAAGTCTCGATCACTGCTGGCCCCGGCCGCTTGCTCCTGAGTCCCGGTCTCCAGTGCCACCGACTGCCCCCGCCCCCAAGCCCCGATCACTTTTAGCCCCCGAGATCTCCCGCGTCCTCGACCACCGATTGCTGGCTGCTCCCGCCGTATTACTTTCTGATGCTGCTGGGTTACTGCTCCTTCCGAGCGAGGTTGCTTTTGATGATGACTTTCACCACGACTGCTCCCGCTCCGCCGTGCCGGTCACTGACTGCTCCGGAGCTGCGAGCTGCCCAGCTTTGCCTGGTGTGATTACGTCACTGCAGCCGGCGGCGCTCCAGCAACCCCGCCCCGCCCCCGCTCTGCCAGCTCCTGCCAAAACGCGGCAAAGGGCTACTCCCGCAAGCTAGAGTCCGAACACCTGGCTGAATGGGGAACTGAAAGCTGCAAAGCAAGACGTTTTCTCCCTCACCGGACCCAAAAAAAAAGGAAATGAAATTCCTGAAATAACATGTAGGCTGAAGAGGTCCAGCCGGGAACGTGTGGGAAGAAAAGTATATGAGCCACCCAGGCATAGCTCAAAAAGGAACAAGGAGTGCAGGGGTACCCATCCAGTTCTCTCCAAGGAGATCTGAAGGCAGCGTGCCAATCCTGTTCAGAGCCGTGGGAGAGGCGATTTGGGCTACAGTACAGCTGATGCCAGGCAGCTGGAAATCAGCTGCAAGAAGTAATCCTACTCATTAGCAAAGTAACTAATAGGAGCTGGCGGAATGGGAGTTTTGCATGTAGCACATGAATTTATGGATACTGTGCGCTGTTTGGTTATCACCTGAAGTTATGGATGCAGTGCCTAGCACTAGAGTCTGTGTAGTGATAAAAGTCTTTGATGAAAAAAAAAACAACAAAATAACCTAAGCAACGAAAAAGAGTGGCAGGATAGTGAGAGACCAGAGGGAAAGAGAAGATCTGAAGAGGGTCACACAAAATGGCAAGGGGCAAGAGGCGTGGAGCAGGCGAAGGACAAGAGAGAAATGCAGGATGCAGTTTGCAGCTCCACAGCAGCAAATAGCAAGGGAGACACAGCATAACAATGAAAACTGCTCAGTGGCTGTACAGAGGAACCGTGCTGGTCTTGTGGTCACATGGACAGCAGGAACAGAGATTATGTGTATGGGGCGGGCACGCACACAAATAACATGCTGCAGAGCCTCATTTACTGCAAAGTTTTAGAAACTAGAGAATTAGATCTGTAAATAAATAAATAAATAAATAAATATATATATAATAGTAAACTGTACTGGCATGTTGGGCAGGACAAACAGAGATATTGGCAAAGGAGCAGGACATGCTAAGAATTTTGCAATCATTTGATTGAGCAGTTAATCTTAATTTGCTAGTGCTAATAGCACATTTTATAAGAATCTAAGAACAGCGAGTACCATAAGGATTCATACTTAGAAGGGAGGGAGAGGGAGGCTGTAAGTATATATGTATGTATGTGCATATATACAGATATAACCAACTAACTTTATATGCTGCATACATACTTTATATAGCAAGAATGCGATATATTTTAATTAACTTGTTACTAAGGTTGCCTATAAGTTGTATCCAGTGAGTTAATAACAAGTGGCAGGATCATACAGTACAGGACAAAGGATAATTCAATTAACTTTTGGCTAAACTTCCTGAGAGGTTGAATTTTGAGATTATAATCTAATTTTAAGGTGAATGCAAAAAGACATTTGCAGTTCTAAAACTCATAAAAGAGGTTGATTTTATTTATAATACCAATAGTTCTCCAGTGACTTAACAACTTAACTGAAGAGTAAGTAGTTTGCTGCAAAAAAAACCAAAAAACCCCAAAAAAACATTTGCAGCTGTAAGAAGCATAGTTTGGGAGATGGTGTTTCATTGATAGAGGTAACGATTGTCTTGTGATGCAAGAAAAGGTGGGAGAGGCCTTGTTTCAATAACATTGGGCAGGTAGGGAGTCAAAATTACTAGGAACAAAGGATGAAATTAAACAATTTTTAGAAATATGTGATGCAGGAATGTAAAGGTGGGGGGAGGCGTATACTTTAGCAGGCAATCTTGTCTCAGCCAAGCATGCAAGCAAAAGATGCCAATCTTAACGGGGATGCATTAGGAACTCCAAGACTGGGTGAGGCTAACAAATTACTTTGGGAGAACATGTCAGAGAAAGGGGTTAAATAAATGAAAAGGACATAAATAAACATATACACAGACAATAAGGACCTGATGTAGGGTTTTCCCATTGTCTATTGGCTAATTTAACTAATTGCATGAACACCAACCCTAAATAATTCCTCAGTTTGTATTATATACCTATCAAATAATTATCAGGCCAAAGCAATAAAGTGCGCCCAGCCTAGCGCATTGATTTATGTGCGGTTGGATGCATTAGACTATCACCCAATTCAATAAGGAGATTAGCGTGTCCAAAACTCGTAGATGAGGTTAATAGCTAATAGGGATGTGAATCGTATTTCTGACAATTGAAAATATCGTACGATATTTTCAAAGTCGTCAGAAATCGGGGGCTCCCTGAAACCGATAGGAAAACCCCACAAAATTGTTCGTGGGGGTTCTCTTATTGTTTTGGGGGAGGGTGGGAAAAAGGGCACACAAAAATAATGGCCGGCCAGCGCCATCTTTAAAAATGGCGCGGGCCATCCAGTGCTCCTACCATGTGACAGGGGCCGGTCAATGGCACGATTACCCTGTCACATGGTAAGGGCAAAGGGCCATCGGCGCCATTTTTATTAGTGGCAGCCGACAGCCCAAGAGCGGGAGATCACTCCCGGGACCACCACTGGACCACCAGGTAATTTAAAACATTTTGGGGGGGTCAGGAGGGTGGGGGAAGCTAAGAGAGCTGTTTTGAAGTGTCGGGGTGGGTTTTTTGTTTATCGGCTTGGGCGCAGCCAATAAAAAATTGGGCCGCACGAAAAAAAATTCAGGATGTGAATCGGAACTGGAATCGGAACTGATTCCGGTTCCGATTCACATCTATATTAGCTATTACCCGCCCCACCCCCAATGCAGAAAATCGCCAGACATCCAAAGCACATTTTTTAATAGAGATGTGATTCGGCCAAACCTTTCAATTCGGCCTTCATTATCGGCCTGCTGCAGGAAGTTTCGTTTCCCACAGTTCGGGCCGATTTTATTTTGTCTACCCCCCCCCCCCCCCCCCAAAACGAAGCCCGAAACCCGCCCAGAATTACAATGGGGGTTGTAAAAAAAAAACCAAAACCCCCATACCTACCCCAACCCTTCAAATTTAATTAATTGCAACCCCCCACCCTTCTGACCCCCCAAGACTTACCTGACCGACACCCCCCCCCCCCCCTCAGGACTTACAGAAAGTCCCTGGTAGTCCAGCAGGGGTCCTGGGAGCGATCTCCCGCTCTCAGGCCATCAGCTGCCAGTAATCAAAATGGTGCTGATGACCCTTTGCCCTTAGCATGTGACAGGGGCTATCGGTGCCATTGGCCAGCCTCTGTCACATGGTGGTAGCAATGGACGGCCAGTGCCATCTTAAAAAATTCAAATGGCCATTGAAGCACTTGCAGAAGCATGATAAGCGAACAGACAGGACATATGGCCATTGAAGAAGGGGAGGTCATGACCAAACGATGGTTTACTGGTCCCTCCCATGGCAGCACCTCACCAGTGCAAGAAAGGGTGCAACTTGGACAGGTTTGCCCCAGGAGCCATTGGATGGGGGGTGCCTGGGCCAATTATGGCCAAGGTCACTCTAACATCCAGGTCCCCGATAGAAGGAGGGTCCCTGGGCAATTGACAATGATATGATTTAGCACTTACTCAGATCATGATAGGGGTGGTCTGGAGAAGGTGGAGGCAAATAGCACTGAGTTGGTCTTGATGTGTGCCCTTAATGGCAGCATTCACAGAGCGGGATGCTGCCGGCTAACTGCTTTACAAGTTGAGGATTAGTTAGAATGATTCAGGTTGCACCGGCTATGTCCCAATCCTTGGCCAGTGGGGGCAAATCGATTATAGCAGGTTGTTGTATAAAATTGGATTATGTATTTCATGTATGTTTAAATGCTAAATGGAGCTGCTGTGCAGTTTTCATCCATTGAATAAAGAGCCTTGTGTGAATATGGAATATTGTGATTATTGGTGTAAGGGGCAAAGGAAGAGTCAGGTGGGTTGGGTATACTGGGTGGAGAATATAGCATGCCCAGGTTATGTGTAAAGTTTCATGAGCTAGCAGGTGTCCCAAAAGCTTTGCAAGGAAGTTACAGGAGTGGTTTCCAACCTTTTTTATGTTGTGGCACACTAATCACTTTCCCTATCCCACAACCCCCTGGCATCATCACTCTCTCTTTTCTTCCCCCTCCATCCATCCACTCACCCTGGCATTATCATCTATCCTTCACCCCGCACCCATAATCACCTTCTTTTCTCTTCCCCCTTCCCTGTCCTCACATCTCCCACCTCTTCATATCAGTACTCTCTCTCTTCCCTCTTCCTCCACTCTGCTGCAATCATCACCTCTTCCACCACCATCACTGACATCATCACCTTCTCTTCCCTTCCCTCTCCCCCCACCTCCCCTCCAGCATCTGCTTCTTCCTTTTCTGCCTGTTTTCCTCTGTAATCAAAACTGCATGGGGCCAGCAGGATTTATGAGACTACAGTACCCCATACAGTTTCAATTGTACAGGAAAGGCATCTGTTGCGGTCTCGGGCCATGCCCCGGTCCCTCCACCTACCTCGGGGGCGGCCCGGGCTGTTTCCACCCTTCCCCGGGCGGTTTTCAGTCTTCTTCGGGCCTGCAGGCCCTTCAGCGCGTCTCTCCCTCCTCGGGAGAGATGCCGACGCTCTGGCACGGCTGGCCCCGCCCCCTGATGCGCGCGCGGGGAGGAGCCCCATTTAAAGGGGACAGCACGGGAAATTCTCACTCTGGCCCTGGATGACGTCAGACGCCTTCAGGGGATAAGTACCCTGCAGCTAGATCACTCCAGTGCCTTGCAACAAGGTTCCTGGTCTTTGGCCTGCTGGAGCTGTGTCCCTGGTTTGTTCTTCATCCCGCTTCTGCTCTACCCTCCTCGCTGGATTGATTCTTCTGGACTCCGACCCTTGGACTGGCTTTGGACCGCTCTTCGGACTTCGACCCTTGGACTGGCTTTGGACCGCTCTCTGGACTTCGACCCCTGGACTGGCTGCGGACCGCCCTTTGGACTCAGACTCCTGAACCGACTTTTGGATTACCTACGACCTGCTGGAGGCGCCAGCCGTCTGGAACCCATGACCTGCAGGAGGCTCCTGCATCCGGACCATCTTCCACCTTCAGGGAGTCGCCTAAGTCCCAGCGGCCGTGTCCCTACGGGCTCCTCCTGGGGGGACTTCGGCTTCCAGGGTGAATCTCCAAAAGTCCCAGTGGCTGGACTCCTAAGGGCTCCTCCCGGGGGAGTGCCGGTCTCCAGGGCGAAGATTCTTCTTTCACCAGGGTCCGACGTCAGCCATCCTCCCAGTGAGTACCGAGTCCTTGGTCGCATAGGACTCCACCGTAGTCCAGTATCTCTGCTTGCTCCGGGTCTCCGAACCGCCTCCTGGTTGGGATGCTTGCTGTGGGCCCTCTCAGCACTCCATCCTCTGTCCCAACCGGCCCAAGGGTCCACGAACATAACAGCATCAGAGGGAAAAGCAGAAGAAGTAGCAGATAAGCGCTACTCTCTGACTCCCCTTACTGGTGGAAGAATATCCTGCAGATTAGCTGTTGTAGGGGAAAGATAAATTGAAGACTGGCTAGCAATTGCAAGAAAAGTTTATGGCACACCAGAACTACAGCTATGGCACACTATTGTGTCGTGGCACGCCAGTTGGGAAACACTGGATTCGGTCTGTGAAGTGGGTTAGTGGATGCATGCATAGTTCTAAGCTCTCACTTTAGGAAACAACTATTTACCGTATTTTTCGCTCCATAAGACGCACTTTTTTTCCCCCAAAGGTGGGGGGAAAATGTATGTGCGTCTTATGGAGCGAATATAAAAAAAAAAAAGCTAACAAACCCCCCCCCCCGACTCCCCCAAGACCTGCCGACAAAATTTCCTACAACCCCCCCCCAAGACCTGACGAATTAATTTCCTGCAACCCCCCACCCTCCTGACCCCCCCAAGACCTGCCAAACGTCCCTGGTGGTCCAGCGGGGGTCCAGGAGCGGTCCGGGAACGATCTCCTGGGCGTGAGCCGTCGACTGCCAGTAAACAAAATGGCGCCGACGGCCCTATGCCCTCACTATGTCACTGAGACCGACCGCTGCTATTGGTCGGTCTCAGTGACATAGTGAGGGCATAGGGCCGTCGGCGCCATTTTGTTTACTGGCAGCCGACGGCCCTATGCCCTCACTATGTCACTGAGACCGACCAATAGCAGCGATCGGTCTCAGTGACATAGTGAGGGCATAGGGCCGTCGGCGCCATTTTGTTTACTGGCAGTCGACGGCTCACGCCCAGGAGATCGTTCCCGGACCACCAGGGACGTTTGGCAGGTCTTGGGGGGGTCAGGAGGGTGGGGGGTTGCAGGAAATTAATTCGGCAGGTCTTGGGGGGGTCAGGAGGGTGGGAGGGTTGCAGGAAATTAATTCGGCAGGTCTTGGGGGGTCAGGGGGGTGGAGGTTGTTAATTTAAAGGGTTGGGATGGGGGGGGGGTTTTGGGGGTTCCCACAGAAAGAAAAGTTTTCTGATCTGGGGAGTGGACCGAAATGGCCCTCCCCAGACCCGAAAACAAAATGGGGAGAAAAAAAAAACTATGCACTCCCCTAATTTGCTCCATAAGACGCCCAGACGCAGAGCCGGTTTAGCACAATTTTATTTTTTTTTAATTTTCCCCCTCTGAATCCTAGGTGCGTCTTATGGTCAGGTGCGTCTTATGGAGCGAAAAATACGGTACTATATAAAATGAGAATTATCCAGATATGGATATCTGTTTTCTTCTACGGAGAAACAACAGGGTGTGCAATTCATTAGTTTACAACTGGTGCCTCCCTCAAAAAAGAAGAAAGTATAACTAATAAAGATGTGCATTCATTTGAAGTGAAAATGAAAAACATAACAAATAAGCCTATTTTCGTTTCATTATAAACAGATTTTCTTGTTAAAAAATGAAAAAGTTGTGAAATTTTTGTTTTTAGGAAATAGTGTGCTCTGTTATCAAATAGGGTACACTATTACCAAAATGGTCCTCCAGCAGAACTGGCCTCAGCCTAGTCCTGTTGCTGGGCCATGGTCCAAGATGGGTCCCATAGTTGCAGCACAACCAAGGCATGTCCTGTCACCAAGGCCTATGCATAGGCCAACTCCCAGGCATAATTCCAGGGCATGGCCAAGGCTGAGTTCCATCTCCAAGGCCCAGGCATAATGCCAGGTCCCCTAGTCAAGGACTGAGCCTGGGCCTAGGCCCAGGCCTGAGGCCCCAGCCCCAACCTGAAGCTGTGCCTGGTCCTATCACCAAGGCCCAGACCTGAGGCTGGGTTCCATCACTGAGGCCCAACAGAGGCCCAGGCCTAAGCCCAGAACTTATGACAAAGACTCGTGTCTTCCTCTTCCATCCAACATCTTCTTCAAATGAAACTGTCCGCTGTAAGGACGCACTTCAGTGACATCATTGTGGCGCGTTCCTCCTGAGCAGATGGCACTCTATTGATGTACAGTTGTTGAAATTACAGGCATACATCAATATGGTATCGTCTATTCGGGAGGAAGGTGCCACAGTCACATTATTGAAGTGCATCCTTCCAGCAAATGGCATCATTAGAAGAAGACATTGGACAGAAGAGGAAATCATGAAGACTGGTCCTAGGCCTTGATACTAGGCCTTGAGCCTGAGCCTAGGCCTATGTCTAAGTCTAGGTCCTGGCCTCAGTGATGGGGACTGAGCCTCAGCTAGGCCCTGGAGTCAGGCCTAAACCTACACCCTGGGCTTGGGCCTAAGCCTAGGCAATGGGACCCAGCCAATGATGGGCTCTGGCATCAGACTTGGGCCTGGGCATAGGTCTAGGCTTGGAAACAGGAAACTGGGCTTGATGGACCCTCAGTCTGAACCAGCATGGCAATTCCTATATTCTTTTGATGGAACCTGGCCTCGGGCTGGGACCTAGGCCTGGGCCTAGGTCCCAGCCCGAGGCCAGACCTTGGCATTAGGCCTTGGCCTAGGTGATGGGGCCCAGCTTCGGCTGAGCCCTGGCAGTGGACTAGAGCCTGGGCCTAGGTCTTGAGCCAGTCCTCAGGGATGGGACCTGACCTCAGCTTGGCCCCAGTGTTGGAGCTAGGCCTTGGTTCCAGGACTCCGCCCCCAGCCCTGTCCATTTTTTTTTTTACATTGAAGTCAATGGGGGTCTAAGGATTGCCTCCCCATTGACTTCAAAGGAAAATGGTTCATATAAACAAAAATTATTTTTTTGTTTATTACAAAGAAAGGTAGGTGATCTATGAAATGAATGAACAAACCAAAATTAATATTTTGCCTCTGTACATTCTTAATATCAAAAAAAATCTCCCTTTTGTGAAAAGAAGCAACTCCAAAACATTTTGTTTTAAGATGAAATGATGATGATTTTTTTTTTTAAAGTACAACAGGTTGAAAAAATAAAATAAGAAGAGAGAGCCAATGAAGATTGTCATCCTTTCTAGCAGGTACGAAGGCAGGAAAAGATTATGTAGCACAAATAGAAAAAAAAAAACCAGGAGGGCAGGGTGCATCTAAGGATTAATCTAAGATATTTCAGCTAAGAAATTCTTTTTAACTTGTAGTATATTCTTTTGAAAAGAACAATATGGCAATACTTAAAGACCTACTACTGTATGCAATTATAAGGTTCAAATCTATGGAGTCATTGAGAAAGGACCAGGCAGCCACAAACTTTGTTCTGAAATCACTCAATGTCTCCATACTCGGTGACTAGCCCTGCCCCCCCCCCCCCCCCCAAAAGAAAACAAACTGTAGCCGATACTGGATCCGCTATGCCACGTCTTACTAGTTACCAAATATTATCAGTGAGGTCTTGCAAAATGTTTAAATTAGATTGGCCAAGTTATACTAAACAGTTTCTTGGCTTGCTCAAACACAGATGGTGACCAAAATTATAATTCAACACAGCACCTCTTCCTGAACTTTGGAAATCCATATTTCAAAACATCCAAACTTGGATTTTCATACATTCCCAGTAAAACAGCAAACTATTATTTTTGCAAGTTTATTTTTGATCTAAGGAACAAGAACTGTTAACACTTAAAGAAAAAAACGCTCCGAGTTTCAAACTTCTTGAAATGTGTGTGTGTATTTTTTTCTGTCTTGATTTTGTCAATATACAAATGTTAACCCCACTCAAGTTTTCCTCCTTACAGGCGATTAAAAGAGCAGATGGAACACGTACATTGAGACAAATCAGAAAGTAAATTAGATGAAGCAGAAGCCGATATAAGGATTTTAAGCATCCTTGCATGTAAGACCAGAGAATAAGAAAGAAGAGGCATGGGGGAAACCCAAGAAGGAAAATGAGTAACCATCCAAAAACCCCAGGACGGAAGTAGAAACCCGCGAGTGCTTCGGCATTTCACCAGCAGTTTCTGACCGTGCATTTCAGCTCCTTGAAACCACATCCACGTCAACGAAAACACAGCCCCAGTCCTCGGCTCTAGACAACCCAGCGCTTACAGGTGGATTGAGTTACTAGAAACGAAGGTCACCGGCAAGAAGGGGCAAAGCAAAACATGTTTTGGGGTTCAGATGTGAACCTGCTCCAGGACGGAGAAAAAAAAAACTCTCCCGCCTCTTAGTCACTTTCGAGATCACTTCTTCCCCCTTCCCAGGCCACCTGGATTTCTGGGGAGGAACGAATCACCACTCTTGGAATGTTCATTAATCCTCACCCCCACCCCCTTCCTCCTCCAGAATTCCTCCCCCTGCAAAAAAAAAAAAAAAGGTGATGCAGAGAGAAACCGAGTTTCCTATTATTAAAAGCAATAAATTCATGAGTGCCATGCCATACAGCTTTTAGCAAAAATCCCAAATACCAGCTAAAAATTGTGTTTGGGCTAACAAACCTCACTCCTTACATAATGAAAAGACCTTTGAGCTTTTGTTTTATTCACTTCTTTATAAAGTTGCTGATAAATCCATCATTAACACACAATAGAAAGAAACCATAAAAACTACAAAGTTTAATACAGGCAACAAGTACCGAGGGGACGTGGGGGATGTCCTCGCTCATTTTCTTACATCAGCAGCAGCTTACCAAACTTTCTATTCTCCTTATTACTAATTAGGTTGCCAATATCTGTAATGATTAGTGCATAAAGCTCTCCCCTGTTTCTTATTCTGAAGATGCAAATAGATCGCTCCCCCTCCCTTCCCCAGATTAAACCACCATCTCCCCAATAGCAGCCTAGAAGAGTGGAAGCCTCTTTCCACACAGCCCTCTCTCCCCCCAGGCTGCAGGATTCCAGTGTGAGCTCAGGCTCAAGAGGGGAACATTTCCCGTTTTTTTGGCCCCTTACCTTCCTTTCCAGTTGTAGAGATCGCTGGAGCACTGGGCGGCCACCTCCCTGCTCAGCACCGAGACGATCAGGGTGCACAGCAGCACCAAACCCTTAGACCAATGCAATAAATTGAGCCTAGCATAGCGCACTGATTTATGTGGGGTTGGACGTGCATTTTGGGTGTACTAGACTAGCACCTTATGCAATAAGGAGATTAGCACATCCAAAATGCACCCCAAACAAACATGTAGCTGATAGTGCCCATCATGTGTAAATTCCATGTAGATGAAGCTATTACCCCCTATCCCCTATCCCCCCCCCCCCCCCCATGCTTAAAATCGCCGGGCACCCAATGCACACTTTTTAATGCAGCAAATTTAACTCCAGCCCTGGAAGTCATGTTAAGTCAATCTGTGAGTCACGGGCTCTTGAGAAATTAAAAAATAATATCCTCTATGGTTCCTCCTACTTAGTATCGTTGTGATAATTAAATCTGCTGCTTGCGGTGTTTAAGAATAATGGAATAATGCAATGGCTTGTTAAAAACACATTTCTGGACGCATAACAGATATACTCCAGGCCAAGTTTGCCCCTTGCTATTGTGTGTGTGTATATTGTTGTCCAGAATTCTTTTTTTTCATCCAGCCATTCCATTGCATTATTCGACCTGAAGCGGGCTAAAATGGACGCTCGTATTAAGCGCCCATTGCAGTTCTGGGCACCCGATGCATTTGAGCACTAGGGACGCACAATTATTCCCTAGCGCATCCTTTTTACCACAGCAGCTCATTTAAATATTGCATTGGGTGCTCAGGGGACGTGGTGTGCACCTGTTAGGAAAATGGGCGCTCAATACGAGTGCCTGTTTTATCGTGCTTCTTATTGCATCGGCCCATCTGCATGTCTGGGCAAAGCAACCACCATGGGCAGAGGAGAAAAGTGAAAAATAAGCAATCCAACTCGGGAAGACAGCATTTCATGCACCTGCACCATTGCTCCAGGGACGTGGCTTCATCGTTCCTCTGCCACTGGAGCTAACAGGAGGGATGCAGGGAGCCCCGGGAGCTAACCCATACCCAGCACTGGCAGTGTGCACCAAGTCTCAATCACTGCTAGCACCAACTGCAGCTCCTGCTCCACTAGAGTCTCGATCACTGGTGACCCTGGCAGCGTATTTGTGATTCTTGGTCACTAGTGCCACCAACTGTTGCTTTTTTTTGAGTCCACTTCACTTTTAGCATCGAGAGCTCTTGCGTCTCCAACCACCAATTACTTGCTGCTTCCAATCTCTGGTAATCCCACTGCATTTCTCTCAGACACCTTTTCCTTGGTTGCTACTGCTCCTTCCAAATGACATTTATTATTATTATTATTTTCACTAAAGCTGCTCTCATGCTTTCTCTGACTGCTCCAGAACTGCAGGATGCCCTAATTTGCTTCCACAGTTAGTGACCACAACAAGTGCAACTGGCAGCAGGGCCGGTGGAAGCACTAGACG
The DNA here is from genome assembly GCF_901001135.1 of Rhinatrema bivittatum. Taxonomy (NCBI): domain Eukaryota; kingdom Metazoa; phylum Chordata; class Amphibia; order Gymnophiona; family Rhinatrematidae; genus Rhinatrema; species Rhinatrema bivittatum. Next base: position 315,640,491 of record NC_042618.1, on the reverse strand, counting down.
AGCTAGGCCTGGCCCTAGGGCACCAACCATTAGAGGGCACAAGCCACGCAGGGCCGCAAGCAGAGGCATCGGCAAGGAGGAGTAGGGATTCAAATCTTCGTTTCTCTTTGCCACCACCACTCACGAGCCATGTGGGGCCGCCGCTTGCGAGAGGGTAGCAGTCAGGGCTGCGACCGGGGTTGGAGGGGGAGTCGGCGTGACCGGGGGCGGGGCAGCACAAGGCAGAAAGTGCCTAGGGCACATAATCTCCTTGCACCAGTCCTGACTGGCAGCATTCCAGAAATCCGGCCCCACCTCACCCTGCCAGTCCCTGCCAAAACATGGCAAACAGCTACTCCAGAAAACTTAGAATGTGGAGATCTCTGCCAAAAACCTGGGGAATGAATCCAAAATAAATTCCTACGTAGAACTCTACTGCTGCTGATTCATTGTGTGTGAGCTGTAACAATGCATTGCTGTAAGAAAGTCCTCTCATTGAGGGACAGTGAGATGTAGGAATTTTGGGAGGGAGAGAAGTTCACCTGGATAGGCATAAAAGCCCTACTTTGATTTCTATTGAAATTTGATGACTCACCTTTTCAAAAAGTGTTATCAAAGTGATTATAAAACAAAAATCAATCACAATATCCTATGTTAACACATAACTAATTCACAAAAATATACTACAAGCATTATTAATGGAATGCCTGGTCATACAACCAAACCTTCAGTCTTTTCCTTAAAGACAAATAAATAGTATCTTGCTGTATCTCCTAGGGTTCAGAGTTCCAAAGGTGTGGGCCAAAATACGTAAATGCCCAATCCCTCTGTCATTGTTAGCCTGACTTCTGACAATGAAAGCGTAATCAGGAGAACCTGCTGAGATGATCAAAGGTTCCTGTCAGGGACGTAAGATTAAAAAAAAAAAAAAAAAAAAAGGCTCCATGAACGAGGAATTCCATACAGGCAGGCATCTAAAAGCATGAGAAATTATCTTAAATTTTAACCGAAATTCCACTGATAGCCAGCGTAGCTCCCACAGAACAGGAGTTATAGGATCATTACTCCTTACCCCTGTTAGAAGTGCAAGGCCGCCATGTTCTAAAGGAGCTGCAGACAGTTTTACTGACACAATGGAAGGACGTCGGTAAAAGTCTAAAGGACTAATAAACAGAGAATGAATAACCAGAGTCAAGTCTTTCCTTTCTAAAGAGGAACATGGCTGACAAATTTGCCCTAATTGGAGGGGGGAAACTGCAAATCACTGCTGAAATCTGACATCACAAAGTCAATTAAGAGTCCAACTGAACTCCCAGATTTCTTGCCATCTCTTTGGGAATCAGTTCCACCCTTGCCACTACTGGTAGAACAGTTGTGGAATGAGTTTCTTCTTTACATGAAAGATGAGCAAAGCTAACTGATTTTCCAAAAACATCGTAAGGCATGGCTATTCCCAGCAGAGAATAAATGGTGATCACTGGGCAGCTGACTGTAATGTATCTTCTGTTCTCATGAGAATAATGTTTACCTGGTTTTTAGATGCCGTTTATTTGTCTTTTCGTTTTGTATTGTTGGATCTGTGATATTGTTGCACACTGCTTTAGGAGGCCCATTTGGGGCCAGGGAGGCAGTTTGATGTTACATACATAGCAACATAGTAATGACAGCAGAAAAGAACCAAATAGTCCATCCAGTTTGCCCAGCAAACTTCCCATGGTAGTATCTGCTGCGCTATGCAGGTTACCCCCATGTTTCTCATAAGTGTGGTAACTGCCACTCCATGCAGTTATCCCCAAGCCTTATGCTAAGGGTAGTAATGTTTACAATCAAAACCAAGAAACTATCAAACCCATAAAAAACTACTGCTAGCAACATTTTTACTGGGTGAGGAGTCTTCTAAAAAATTCAGACAATGTTGCTTGACATGCTTTGTGTTTGGACTTGGCCGTAGAAACAGTCCTGTGCTTTTTCCCTTATGTCTGCATGTCAGCACCCCTCACCGTGAAAGTCAGGGCCTGTGTTGGTTATCATCTGATTCCAATTCCCCTTTTTGCCCTCGCCATTGAAACGGAGAGTGATGTTGCAGTTGCGTCAAAAGTATCAAGTCTTATTGGTTAAGGATAGTAATCTCCATGTCTTCTGTTAAGGATAGTAACTGCCGCAGCATGCGAGTTACCCCCATGCACCCTTTTCTTCATTTCCATCCTCTAGCCTTTAGGGATCCACAGTTTTATCCCACGACCCTTTGAATTCTTTGACCATTTTTGTCTTTACCACTTCCTCCATAAGGACATTCCAGACATCCATCATCATCTCCATAAAGAAATATTTCCTGATGTTGGTTCTGGAGTTTCATTTCATGACACCTGGTTCTACTGTTTCATTTCCAATGGAAAAAAATTCAAAGTTTGTGCATCATTAAAACCTTTCATGTATCTGAAGGTCTGTATCAAATCTCCCCTGCTCCTCCTCTCTTCCAGGGTATACATATTCAGATCCTTCAGCCTTTCCTCATAAGTCTTCTGTTAGAGTCCACACCATTTTGGTTGCCCTTCTCTGGACTGCCTCCATCCTGTCTCTATCCTTTTTAATATCTGGGCTCCAGAACTGAACACAATACTCCAGGTGAGGCCTAGAATAAATAAATAATACATAAATAAATATATAATACTTGTCTCTGTCTACAGAGCCACAAAGCCTCAGATTTAGTTGGATTCAGTTGCCACTGCTCCACTACAATTGTTCTAATTCCTAATCCCATGGTCTTGAGTTTTATCAGTATGGGCAGTGATCCGGATGTCATCTGTGGACATAAAGCAATCTACTCCAAACTCTGGAATTACTTGAGAAAGTGGGGCTAAGTATAAATGAATGAGTAGAGAATATTAACCCCGCAGAATCCCCAGAGGCAGGCATTTTAACAGGAAAATGTTTCCTTCCCCAGAAATCTATTTCAATTGATCTATTAAAAATGACAAAAATCACTCTAAGGGAATGGCAAATCTTCCACCTCATGCAGGCAGCAAAACAGTAGCCCATAATCAATAATGACACATGCAGCAGATAAGTCGAGCAATATGACAATGGAATTTGCTCCTACATCTGCATACATACAGATATTGGGGCCAATGTAATAAGCCACAGTAAGCCTACTGAGGGTTTTTACTTGCGTTTTAGCACCATTTTTAATGCGCTAATCTTGCCCAAGTATGTATTAAGAGCTTTATCGCCGAAAAACCTGCACTAAAAAACCTGCGGCAAGCTTAGTGCAAGTGCACGCAAATTGCAGGGTGATAAGCAAATTAGCTTTTATCCTGAAATGCAAGGAGGCGCGCTAAGGGGAAAGCTTCCTAGTGCGACTCCTTTTACCAGGGGAAATTTAACGCCTGCTCAGAGGTAGGTGTTAAACTTCCTCAGAACCAAACCTCACTCGCAAACAGGCTTATCCTGCCCCACCTTAAAAAAAAAACTTAGCGAGGGTCCTAACTGAACACTCCCACCCTCCTGAACTGCTCACCTTAAAAAAAAAAGTTCAGTCAACTCTTGAGTCGGGATGTCTAGGTCTGTGAGTTCAATGGTTCGATAGGACCCCCCGCCTTAAAGAAATTGAATCAGCCTGAACAACTCTCCCACCTACCTTTTGGAATTAATTAATTACCATTGGAACCCTCCAAAAGCCCCCGCCCTCGCCCTGAACTTGAAAAGCCCTGCCTCCTCCAACAGGCTGTTTCTTCCTTCAACTGAAAGCTGATTGGTCCCTCCACTGTGAAATATCAGTGAAAGGACTAATCCCCATTCAGAATTCTGAAAGGACAGCCTTCTGAAATGGGATTGATCCTTTCCCTTGCATGGGACAGTGGAGGGACCAATTGCAGACCGTTAAGGAGTGAATAAATTAATATCAAATGACCAGACCCATGAGCCCAACCTGAGTCTCAACTTTATTTATTTTTTTAAGGTGAGCAGTTCAGTATGCTTGGCAGGGTTCGGGAGGGTGGTCGAGTTCAGTTGGGGTCTCCGCTAAGTTTTTCATTAAAGTAAAGGCAGGAACAGACTTCTTTTTCCTTTTTTCCGCACAGCTTTTAAGCTTATGACTGGTAGCATGGCAGTGCAGTAAAAATAGCTATTTAGCACACTTTATTTTATGCTTGGTCAATTACAATGTCATCAGCTTATTATATCTAACTCTGATTTTAGCCCAGGTTTTATTACATTGGCCCCATTGTTTGTCAGTAGGGATGGCTATTCATTTCAAACAAATGTATTTTCCATAATGGAAAACAGACACCCAAAAACTTTCCCAAGTTTTTGTTCTGTTACTTAAAAAAAAAAAAAACAGAAAAGTGGGGGTCTCCCCATTTCCCCCTTGCCCAACCTGACCTGAGACTTTGGCAAGAGCAGTTTCTGTGGGACATAAAAGGTGAACACTAAAATGGAGTGGATCCAGAATGACTTGAGATGAAAGAAAGTCAAGACAGCAGAGGTGAACAGCACATTCAAGCAATTTGGATGCAAAAGATAGGAGGAAGATGGGATGATAGCAGGGCAGGTAGAGTCCAATGAAGGATTGATGAGCAGTATTATTGCAGCACATTTGAAGGAAGAAGGAATATTCACAGTGGTGAGTACTTGAGGATGTGACAGATGGAAGGGATGACTGCAGGAAAGATAGAACTGAGAAGCAGGTGGGAATGGGGCCAGAGGAACAAGTGATTTTGGAGGAGGAGAGGAGATGGGTGGTTTTTTTCCTTCATGATTTCAGAAAAGGACAAAAGGAAGGGGAGGAGAATGAAGCAGGATCACAGTTTTTTAATGTGTTGCAGTGTCATGTTTGGCGGCTTGTGAATGTCCCCGCAAACCACCGCACTCACCCTGATGCCAGCAGCACCCGGAACCCTCCTCCGCGGCAGGCGCCATCAACCTCCTCACTTGCGTGGCAAGGATGCCGCCAAAACCGCTGCCTCTAGTTTTCCTCCATAGGTGTGCTCCCAACATTTTTATTTTATTTATTTATTCGTTTTTATATACCAATATTCGTAGGAAACATCACATCGGTTTACAGTAAAATGTCAAATACACAATTAAAATACATTTGAATTACAGAATTATAATCATAAAATCATAAAATACATAAAATAGTTACTAAAACATCTAAAAAACAATAAAAGAAAATAAATTACTAAATCATGGAATTTGAACTATAGAGTTAAGAGAATGCTTGTTGAAAGAGCCAAGCTTTAACTCCTTTCTTAAATGTTCTAATATTTGGTTCAAGTCTTAAGTTTTGCAGTAAGGAGTTCCATAACTGTGGCCTAGCAATGGATATTACTCTTTCTCTAACAGTATTTAGATGTGCTGATTTGGGGGATGGAATGGGTAATGTCCCGTTACTTGCTGATCTTGTGGTTCTTTGAGGGGTAAAGAGCCCACGGTGTAAAACTGGCTGTGGTGTCTCTTGATGACATCACTGTTTCAGCCCTGTAAAAGGGCCCTCCTGACGTCCCTACCTTGCCTCAACATTGGGTCTCCTGTATCGTTGATGTAGTGTGTGTTGCTGCTTCCTGTTTCCTGCTGCCTTTCCTGATCTCTCCAGTCCATCCTTCTCGTATCCAGTTCCTTGTGCCTACCTACCTACCCTCTTGATTCAGTCTCTCTCTCATCTCCTAGCCTTCTCTCAGACTGACCCTTCCTGAACATTGACCATTCTTGTTTGCTGCTTGCCTCTTACCCTAGCCCTGTCCTGGACCTACGCATATGCCACTTCCACAGAAACTTTCTCTTAAGACCTGCCAGCCTCCACCCAAGGGCTCATCCCAAGGGGAAAGGGGCTGGTATAGGTGAAGCTCCTGTTCAGTCTTCCCTACGTAGCTCCGCCAGCTGTTGGTGAGGGCCTACAGGGCCTACCCTGTAGGCTGAGCCAACCTCACCACAGCATCAAGGGTCCAGAAACCTTACATGTGAGATCTGCTGACATAAAGAGGAACAGGAGAGGGCTATAAGTAAAGATGGAGCCTAAACTGAATAAGAGAAGTCGGGGAATTTCTTAGCCATAGGTTGGCATAGATACATGTTGAAGGCACATTACTGACTGAGGAAAGGGGTATGGAGTCTGGCAAGTTGCTGGACTTTGCTGTTCCAGAAGGAACAGCAAAATGCTAGCTGCCAAAAAATGTTAGAAGGTCAAGTTGCAAATCCCTGATAATAAGACAGTGCAGTACTCCTTTGTATTTGGCAGTTAAAAATGCCAAAATTTTAGTAGTGAGTGAATTTAATATGTGGAACATTTCACTTTAAATTCTGGAATTTTCCTCAATATTATTTTTTTGATTTGTATTTGTTTCCCTTTTGTAAATGTAGCCCCCCTTTTTGGGGACTTCCCAGATACAGTGGCACAACAATAGTCTCTGGGCCACTTACTCCTAGTTCTCCTTCTTCATAGTTTAACACGGTCTGCTGGCCCAGGGTGTTGGGATTCTTCCAGCAGGGAGGAGGATAAATCTCTGATGCCGTAGGCTCATAGGGGCAGGGAGTTTCTCACACAGTCTCACACTCTTCCTGAAGATACAGTTTCTTTTCTACTCACTATTAGATATCGTTGCCTGCAGGCTTTGTCATCTCAGAAGAAACAGGCTGGACACTTGAACTGGGTGTTCAAAAAAAATGTTTACTGTAACCAAAATTATCTTAAAGTCCAGTTTGAAGAAATTTTATTTATTTAATTTATTTATTTAAACAGTTTTATATACCGACAACCGTTTGCACATCATGTCGGTTTACATGTAACTTAGAACCATGGTATATATAGGCATTGCCTTTACAGGGAACAAAATAAATCCTCAGAAAATCTTCATAAAGAACAAAAAATCCAAAGTGTCTTATCTCAGTGTTGTCCCACTAAGTCAGTGTCTCTTTTTGTTAAAAAAAAACCCCCAAAAAACCCTAAGCGTCCCACTCTGAAGGTTAAGGAGCAGACTCATGGGAGGGAAAGGATTTCCTGTCTTCTCTGATGTTAAACTCTCCACAGTGAGCTTTTTGAGACAAAAAGCCCCAAAACAATTAATTTAAATCCACAAGTAAACCACTTCCCCCCTCCCAGAAGAGCTAGAACAACTTCTCTTCTCCAAAAAAATAAAGTCTTCTTCTTTGCCAGAATACTGCTACCTTCCTATATCTCTGCAGCGACGACAAGCAGCCCCTCCTGCTACTCTCCCACAGGCAGGAGTGTCTTCCCTCCTGGGTAAGTGCGGTCTCAAAAATAAATCTCCCAGTAAAAAGACAAACTTCCAAAATCTCGTCTTCCCCTCCAAGAGCAACCCTTCCCAGCTGCGTGAGGAGGTTGTACAAGGGCAGAGTCCTTCCCTCTTAAAAGAATAGAAGTTGTAGACCACTCTTATTCTTTTACTCCCACTCCAAAAAATAAAGCAACAAACCACATCTATGCATATGCATGGCCTGTTTTTATATGGCATTTCTGACCAATCCAGATTGACCTTGATGAGGAATCAGAAAGGGATAGTCTGCAAAGTGCTGAAACCTACCGAAAAATAGGTCAGTTTTTGGTAATGAAAGATTCAAGGGGATCCCTACATAAATGTAATCGATACAGTCCTGCCTTCCCCTGCATAAGGGCCCTCTGGTGATGTAACACTGGCAGAAGCATCAGTTTGGCTTTCTGATTGCAAAGTTTTGTATTGAGATTTCAGTTATTTTATGTCTTTTTTTTTCTGTGTAACAAAAGGGGGCAACCTGAACAGTAATAGGCCCTAGGAGGGAACAGAATTGGGTTCTACACCTCAAACAAATTCCGAAGGACAGATTGGCCAAACCTGCTGTCGCGTCGGTTATTCCTATCCAGGCAGTAATAAGATGTGAGTGAGTGGATGGAACTCCACGTTGCAGTTCTGCAGATCTCCTGCTTGCAAGTGGGCCACCGATGCTGCCATAGCTCGAACAGAGTGAGTCTTGAGATAGGCCCCAATATGCAATCCCACCTGGGCACAACAGAAGGAGATGCAGTCTGCAAGCCAGCTGGAAAGCGTCTGCTTGGCAACAGCAATCCCCAACTTATTCTGATCAAAAGAAACACAAAAATTGGGTGGATAGTCTATGGGTTTCTATCCACTCCAGGTAGAAGGCTAAGGCTGTTTTGTAGTCCAAACTGTGCAGGGTTTGTTGTTGTTCTTGTTTTGCTCATTGGCACTTGTTTTGGTGGTCTCCTTTTTTGTTTGTGGGGACTGCCTGAAGCTAGAGACTCACCCTTGCGTGGGGACTGCCATCCATGGGCAATGACCATACCTGGAAACTCTCTAGATTTGGCCCAAATTGCCAGGTCTTTGGGTCAGCACCCCTGCTGCATAAGGCTGGAAGAAAACTCAGCTGTAGCAGCACAGGCCAGAAGGAGGAGGAGCATCAGCAGTGGCACCCATGCTGCAGGAGGATGAAGAGAAGTGCAGAGCCACGCAGAAGGAGCAAGAAGAACAGGAGCATAGCACCCACCTCCCCCACCCCACGAGGAAAAAGAAACTGCAGACACAGGAAGAGCCGTGGCATCGGGCTGTGCACAGGAAATGAAACAAGGGCAGCGGAAGAGGAGGAAGTGGCACATTTGTCTCGTGAGCCTGAGGAAAGAGGCAGCTTCTGTGGCTAAATCAGGATCAAAGTGAGAAGAGGGAGAATGAATAAGTATATGAGAGTGCATGTGTGTGTGTGGAAGAAGGAGAGAAGGAAATGAGTGTGCGTGTGTGATTGGAAAAGTAAGAAGAGTGTGTGCATGTGTGTGTGAGTGCATGCATTAGTGTAGAAGAGGGAGGGAAGTGAATGTGTGTGAGGAAAAGGGAGAGCAGTGAGTATATTTGTGTGTGAGAGTGCATGAATGTGAATGGAAGAGGGAGAGAAATTAATGAGTGTGCATATGTGTGTGTATAAAAGTGAGAAGAGTGAGTGTGCATGTGTATGTGTGAGGAAGAGAAGTGTGTGTGTGTGTGTGTGTGAGAATAAGCGTATATGTGTGTGTGTGTGTGTGAGAGTGTGAGAAACATGTGAGAGTGCTAGTGTGTGAGATAGAAAGTTTGTTCACATGCTGCTACCAGGCTCCCCTCCCCTTCCCCCCACCCCCACCCCGCAACCCCACGACATCTCAGGGTGACAGGGAAATCAATATTTCCCAGGTATGGCAATGACAGGGACAAAGGGGGAATGGAGGAACAAGATAAAAGTAGGATAGATGGCTAAAACAGGCAAAAGACAAGGGGAGAGATGAAGAGAAAGAATAGATGTGGATAGTTTGTGATGGAGGGAAAAGGCAGAGAAGAGGGAAAGAGAGAAGTCACACAGGGATGTCAGAGAGTCAGAGTATGTAAGATGAGAAAAGGAAGGAAGAGACAGATAGAAGGAAAAGAGAGCCAGGACATATTATCAAAAGACAGACAAGGTGAAAGCAAAGGAAAAACTAAGAAAACTCAAGCATCTTTACTCCTGGTGGCTCTCGCAAGCCCTCCAGAAATCTCTCTGGAATCCTAATACACCCCCATACTAATCAGATCACTTCTTGTCTTACCAGAGGAGTGATGAGATCATACCACTTCTCTGAGTTAGAGCAATAAAGTTAAGTTAAAGCAAAGTACTGTGTTACTTTTGCAAGTTTTGAATTGTATATTGAATGCAAAATATTTAAATAATTTTGGGAAATCTAGGTGTAATAACTGCCAGGTGGCACTGTTCTGCTCTTCTCAGCTACGTCTCCTGCACTATTTAACAAATCTTAATTTTGATTGTGGGCACTTTTTTTGGGAAGAGGAGATTATATCTGGTATAACTTCCACTGCACTCCAGACTACCTGAAGACATCAGTCCAAATTAGGACTATCTATTGCCTATTGAGGCTACACCCCTAGCATACCTTTGAAGAAACTTTATCCCAGTAAATACCACCTGTTTCAATTGTTCCATAATTCTATTTAGTTAAGTGATTCCAGTACATTAGTCATCTGTACATAGTATCCCTCTTTTCTGCTTTATTCTCTCCCTTTACCTCTGTTAACTTTACCTCTCCCCCTTCCCCCCCCCCCTTTCCCACCCACCTCCTACCCCTTCCCCTCCCTCCCCCCCCTCGCCCTGCCCCTCAGCCTACCCTCCCTCCCCTACTCTCCCTCAAATCTCTATTCCTTGGTTTCATTTATTGTTTATTTTGTTGTATTTTGTTGTTTTGTTTTTGCTCTTGCATTAGTAATATCATACTGTTTTATTGTCATATTGTTATACTGTATCTCCCACCTGAGTTCATTGTAAACCGGCATGATGTGCTTCACGAATGTCGGTAAATAAAAGTTAATAAATAAAAATAAATAAATAAATAAGATGCACTGGACTGTGTGCACTGTTTTACCTGCAAATATGTGCATATTTTTTGTGCTCAGACTTTACTCTCCAAGCAGCAAGAAGTATTGTATGCAAAAAATGTACACATAAGCCAGGGTAAAAATGTGCACACAAATTAGTGCTTCTCCATTTAAATCCTATTTGTTTTTTTATGCTTTATGCTTTAACAAACATGTACATCAAACAAAGCACTTGAATAACAATCTAGCAGTTACAAAAAAAAAAAAAAAAGCTAAAATATCATTACACAAAACCTCAAACAATTAAAGCACCGCACTCCCAGTCCACAATTACAAAAGGGGACGCCAAAGGATTAGCATGCAAAAATTCCACAATGAAAAAGGACAACACTGTGATGCTCGGCCAAAGCATAAACCTAATAAGGACAATTCACTCTGGTTCCTTCCCAGATGACTCAGCGGGCAGATATCTCAGATCTTTCTTGGCATCAAGGAACGTAGTTAATTGAGAGGGATCAATATATTCCCCCCAGCCAAGATGTCTAATCTTCGCCCCACCACCCCAACCTTTCTTGATCTTCCCCCATCTCCCTTCCCAGGTCCTCTCTCTTCTCCTTTACCATTCTTTCTTTCTCACTTTCCTACCCCCATCCCCAGATCCCTCTCCTCCTCCTCTTCTCAATCCCCCATCATCCTTCTCCTCTCCTCATCTCTGGTCCTCACCCTTTCCTTCTCCTCTCTCTATCCCAAAATATTTCCACCCTGTACTGATACATGAAATCCCTTTCCTCACCTAATAAAAAGAGAATAAAAATATACAGATACAAGCACGGTTAGAAACCTTTTCTTTTTATAATGTAAGTTAAAAGATGAAAATGTTTGTCAATGTGCTACAGAATTTTCTAATTTTGCTGCTGACCCTACTCCCTGTTGTCCAACCTTATGGGAAGAAGTAAGGAGGGAGCAACAGCATCTAGTGCCTAGGGGTAGAAAATTCCTAAATCTGTCACTGCATATGTGCACTAAAGATTGCCAGTTTTACCCTGTGTTTAGGGTTTAGGGAATACGGCGGGGCTAGGCTGGCAGCGCCTTTGCAAGAGCAACACTGAAAGCACCTGGGATAAGAGTGTATTGCAATCCTGGCACTGGAAATGGGCCCTACAGGGTTCTGGCAGGTGCTAGGTTGGTGGGAGGGTTAGGGATGGGGCTGGGAGACAAGAGGCCTTTTTTCTGTTCCATTTACTGGGGAGGGGAGGAAATCCAGCACCAAGAGTGTCACTTTAATTTTCACATTTTTCATTGGAGGCATTGGGGGAGCAGACTCAGCCAGCAGGGGCTTTTTTAAATTTATGGGATGGAGGGTGAGGAAAAGGGTGAGAGACCCTTAGTAAGATTTTTTTTTAAAGCATAAATAGCCATGTAACCTAATCTCTTTTGAAGATAACTGATTCAGCAGCAGGTTATCTAGCCACATAAGGCCGGATAACTTTAAACCTGCTCTGAGGCAGATCAAAAGTTATCTGGTTAACTTAACTGTTTTATTGTTAGCCAGATAACTTTACCCCGCCCAGGAATATTTCCAGAACACCTCATTTTTTATCCAGCTATATTTTAGCTGGATAATGACATCCATCTAAAATTTAGCCAGGTAAGTGATACAATATTTATTTATTTTAATTTATTTAATTTATTTAACTTTTTTCTATACCGTCATTCAGTGGGTACCGTCACAACGGTTTACATTAAGGCACATAAAAATGATGCTAAATTATATCAAGTTACACAGGTACCATTAAGGATCAGTAACATAGTTTGTAAACAATATTAATTGGTAAGTGTAGTGAATCATGTCCATTTCTCATTGTATCAGTTTAGGATACAAGATTAGCTTTATCATTGTTCTTTTATCTTTTATTGATGAACTAAAAATGAAACATACTAAAATAACAAATAAAATTACACACATATTGATCTTGGTTATGTGTTTGTTCTTCAATTGTTTGTACCTGCATTCCCCTGGGTACTATTCTCCTTTCTCTTTTTGATAAGCTTGTTTAAAAAGCCAGGTTTTTAGATTTTTTCTAAAGGTTTTGTTGTTACTTTGTAATCTTAACTCCAAGGGCATGGTGTTCCATAGTATGGGTACTGCCAAGGATAGTGCTCTTTCTCTTACTTGAGTTAGTCTTGCTGTTTTGATTGATGGAATAGTAAGATGTGCTTTGTTGGCTGATCTCAGGTTTCTGTTTGGGACGTGTTCAGCCAATCTGCTTTTTCATTATGTATTAATTTATGTATGGTGCATAGTGTTTTGTACTCAATTCTTTGTTCAATGGGTAGCCAGTGTAACTCCGCCAGGGTTTCTGTGATGTGATCTCTTTTGCTTTTGCCGGTCAAGATTTTAGCAGCTGTGTTTTGTAATATTTGTAGTGGTCTTAGCGAAGTGTATGATAGACCTAGTAGGAGGGCGTTACAGTAATCAGTGCTTGCAAAAATCAGCGCTTGCAGTACTGATTGAAAGTTGGCAGTTGTTGGAAGTGGCTTAAGTCTTCTAAGCACCATGAGTTTAGCGTATCCTTCCTTTACTTTTAAAGATATATGTTGTTTTAAGCTTAGTTCCGTGTCAATTGCTCCTAGGTTCCGAACTTTGTCTGCTAATTCTATTTTTTTGTTGTTTTTGAGTATAATTGGGTTTTGAACAATCTCAGTATTTTTCCGTTCTAAATGTATAAATTCTGTTTTCTCAATATTAATTACTAGATCCATTTGGTTTAGTAGTTGTTTGATGATATCTAGATACATGTTCGCTATTTTAAATGTTTTTTTCAATTGTGTCGTCAATGGGTAGTATTAATTGGATATCGTCAGCGTATATATAATGTGTGATGCCCAGACCAGCCAGCAGGTGACATAATGGTAAGAGATATATGTTGAAGAGTGTGGCCAATAGGGCTGAACCCTATGGTACTCCTGTTTGAAGGTTTATCTTTTCTGACATTACGTCTTTGATTTGTACTTGAAAATATCTGTTGCTTAGATATGATCTAAACCATTTGATAGTTTTGTTACTGAATCCTATTTCATCTAGTCTATTTAAAAGTATGTCATGATTTATGGTATCAAAGGCTGCTGAGAGGTCTAGCATCACAAGAATGTAATGTTTACCACCGTCAAAACCTCTCATGATGTTGTCTGTTAGCGCAAGCAGTAGTGTCTCTGTGCTATAGTGTTTTCGAAAGCCATGTTGTGATGGATACAGGATATTATTGCTATCTAAGTCTTCTGCTAGTTGCTTTTGTATGTTTTTTTCTATTAATTTTGCAATTAGGGGAAGGTTTGATACTGGTCTGTAATTGCTCAAATTAAGTGGATCGCTGTTTTTTTTCTTTAAAATCGGTTTTACTATTGCCCCTTTTAGTGTCTCGGGCATTGTTCCTTCCTCTAAGGATAGATTCACGATCTTTGCTAATGTCGGGGATACTGTGTTTGCTATTTTTGTTATGTCTGTGGTTGGTATTGTGTCATCTACATGTGGGGCGGGATTTAGTTTTTTTAGCAACGATTCGATTTCTAGTTCTGATGTCTCATTGAATGTTGTCCATGGTATAACATCTTTTTTTTTCATTTTAATTTCTTGCTTCGTTGTAATTGGAATTTTAGTTTTTAGGGCCTTGATTTTGTCATTGAAAAATGTGGCTATTTCATTACATCTATTCACTGGTAGGTTTTGTGGAGAGTCAGATTTGTCAGTGGTTAGGTTTTTTTACTATGGTAAATAAGGTTCTAGGGTTGTTTGCGTATTTCTCTATTTTAGTGCTGTAGTACTATCTCTTTGTATTTAGAATTGCTTTTTTATAGTAGGCTAGTTGCTTTCTGTATTTAGTTAGGTTTTTGGTTGTTTTCTCTTTTCTCCATTCTTTTTCTTTTTTCCTTAGATTTCTTTTGACTTCCTTTATCTTTTCATTATGCCAGGGGTTTGTTTGCTTGGGTTCCTTGATGTTTATACATTGTATTGGGTTTGTCTCAGCTAGATTTTTTGTTATTTGCATCCATGCTGTGGTAGCAGAGTGGCAGTTGGTGTAGTCTAAATTAGTTAGTTTCTTCTAAGCTGTCTCTCAGGGTTTCTAAGTTATAGGGTGGTCGATATTTAAATTTGATGGGTTCTTTTTTTTCCTGTGTTGGTTGGAGTTCAATGTATTTAATGGTGGATTGTATGAGGAAGTGATCTGACCAAGGGATTTGTGTATAGTCTGATTTGATGTGTTCCAGGCGATTGTGGTTGATGAATGATATATCGAGAGAATGTCCTGCTCTGTGAGTGGCCTTGTCAGTGCCGTCATAATATCCAATAGTGTTTGGCAGGTGTTGGATAAGGGCTTTGTGTCTATGTGAAGATTGAAGTCGCCTAGAACAATGGTAGGTTTTGAGGTATTTAAGTGTGTTGTTAGGAATTCAATTAGTGGGGAGATATTTAATTCTAGTAGGCTAGGTGGGCAGTATATCAAGCATATTTGTAAGTTTATAGTTTCAAAAAGGGCAATTTCGTGGTTCTTTGGGGGTGTTGTTGGTATTAGTTTACATTTGAATTTTTTTTTCAATTATTAGCATTAGACCTCCCCCTCTTTTATTTATTCTGGGGATTGAGAAAACATCATAGTTCCTGTGTGCTATTTGATTCTTTAAGACTATGTCATATAGTAGGTCTGTAATGATTGGGAATTTTTTAGTGATGGATTGAGCATTAACTAAAAGGAAGGTTAGCATTAGTAAATTATTTGATAGGGGATTGGTTGAGGTGTTTGTCCTTTTTACTTGTTTGAGGTTACTAGGTTTTGTCATTTAACTGAATAACTTGTGAGTTATCTGGCTAAATACCTTTGGATATTGATCACAAAGTTAGTTAGCTTGTGTGCTAACCTTAACATGGTTCAGTACATAGGCTGCTTAATATCTCAGAAGCTAAGCAGGCTTGAGCCAAACCAGCCCTTGAATGGAAGGCTTTTAGGTGCTGTAGGACATCAAACTTGCAATTCTACGATGGGGTGTACAGCATACACAACCTAAACAAACAAGAAGACAGATGATCTGCCTGTCCTAGGACTGAGAAAGAAAAGTTGCCAATAAAATTTGGCAAAAGAAGAGAAAACATCCCAAAGTACACAAGAGAGGCCTGAGGCAGAGCTCAAAGGGAGGGACTGTGCCTCATCCCCCAACAACCACACCCAAACAGCTAGAAAAGCCAAGGGTTTAGGAGTTGAGAGAAGTGAGATGTAGGTTTTTCGCACTGTTGGTGCTATGTCTGTCTTTTTCCCCCTCCCCCCTCTACCGGTAAAGTCAGGCAATAGGGAACAGTAGGTGTTAGGCACAGCTCCATGGTTTTCTGTGGCAGCTCAGGGATAGATTCTGTACAAAGAACTGGAACATTCAATAGCATATTGTTAAACATCTCCATCTTTTATATTACATTATAAAAACAAAGTAGTTTTCCAGGCCTTGCCAGTGTTTGTATATGAGTCGCAGTTTCAAACTGTGTCCCTTACTAGCAGTGCTTGTTCCTTGATGATATGGCAGCAGTGGCCTCAACAGGTTTGCGGGGAAAGGTGGATCGCAGAATCACCAGCAACTCCACTGATCCCCGTTTTTGCAGGGCCCATCCGGACTACCCAAAGGAAGTGACAAAAGCACACGCAGAAGATGTAGCTGGGCTGCAGTATCCAAAAACACTTGGCCTGCAGGGAAGCTGGGGAGAGAGAGAGAGAATTGCCTCTCTATGACAAGGACAGTTTTAACATTTTTGCCAGTGCTGGAGGGATTTTCCTGCCCACATAAGGATCACCCTGGGAACTGCACTTTTCCATGCCCTGGTGGGAGGATGTTTCCCTTCCCTGGCACAAGTTACTCCTGTAAGAGACAGAGAGAAGAAAGACTGTAAAGGAAAATGAATCTTGTGCTGCTGAAGATTATTGTGTTGGGCCATATTTCTCCAAATGAACAGTAAAGACTTTATGTTTTGGACATTTAACAAGTGGCTCCAGCGAGGTTAACTTTGGCACCTACAGCACACACTGAGGATCCATATCCCTCTCCATGGGGACACAGAGATAGGGACGTGAGCCCCTGCTCCCAGGAAAAATCAAAGAAAAATCTCCCTAAGCAGTTGGGCCCTGGAAGTTAACTCCTCCCACAAAAAGAATCCACCCCCTGGGGAAAGAGGCTGAAGGGTTCCAGCCCCAAAGAGATTACAAATAAGTATATGGCCCCATTGGAGTGCAGCCTGCCTCCCAGGAAAGGGTTATAATTAAGTTTTGTTATAATTAACCAAACAAGGTGAATATGTTCTGTGCAGCCCATATACAGGCTCCACGTTGGGCTTTCAATCCAGCAATCTGAGTTCAAATCTTGGTACAGCCTCATTTTTCACAGTGAACCTAGAAGATGTAGTAGGCCAGCTTGCCAAACTGAAGAGCAGCAAATCAGTTACACCAGATGGTATATAGTCCAGAGCTGAAAGAACTAGCAAATGAAATTTCAGACATATTACAAGTAATTTGTAACCTATTATTAAAATCATCTGCTGTACCTAAAGACTACATTTTATTGAAGGGGTGAATAAACATGTGGATAAAGGTAAACTGGTAGATGTAGTGTATTTGGATTTTCAGAAGGCATTTGACAAAGTCCCTCATCAGAGGCTTCTAAGAAATCTAAAAAGTCATGGGATAGGAGGCGATGTCTTTTTGTGGATTGCAAAGTTGTTAAAAGATAGGAAACAGAGAGTAGAATTAAATGGTCTGGAAAGGGCTACGACGAGTGAGGTGATCAAATTTGCAGATGACACAAAATTATTCAGAATAGATAAATCACAAGCAGATGTGATAAATCACAGGAGGACCTTGCGAGACTAGAAGATTGGGTGTCCACATGGCAGATGAAATATAATGTGGACAAGTGCAAGGTGATGCATATAGGGAAAAATAACCCATGCTGTAGTTACATGATGTTAGGCTCGATATTAGGAGTTACCACCCAGGAAAAAGATCTGGGCGTCATAGTTGATATTACATTGAAATCATCAGCTCAGTGTGCTGTGGTCAAAAACTTTAGGAATTATTAGGAAGGGAATGGCAAATAAAATGGAGGATGTCATATTGCCTCTGTATCGTTCCATGGTAAGACCGCACCTTGAATACTGTGCGCAATTCTGATCGAAGCATCTCAAAATAAATATAGTTGAACTGGAGAACGTACAGAGAAGGGTGACCAAACTGATAGCCTATGAGGAAAGGCTAAAAAAGTTAGGGCTGTTCAGTTTGGAGAAGAGAAGTACTTGAACAGGTAAATGGGAATTGGTTATTTTTAGAATAATACAAAGACTAGGGGGCACTCCATGAAGTTAGCAAGTAGCACATTTAAAACAATTTGGAGAAAATTCTTTTTCACTCAATGTACAATTAAACTCTGGAATTCATTGCCAGAGGATGTGGTTAAGGCAGTTAAGGTAGCTGGGTTTAAAAAAGGTTTGGATAATTTATTGGAGAAGAAGTTCATAAACTGCTATTAATCATTACGGAATAGCCACTGCTTGTTGCCGGCACTAGTAGCATGGGATCTATTTAATGTTTGGTACTTACCAGGTACTTGTGACTTGGATTGACCACTGTTGGAAACAGGATACTGGTCTTGATGGACCCTTGGTCTGATCCAGTATGGCATATCTTATGTTCTTATAAAGTAGTGTGCTGCCTGTTTGTGAAATCTGCATAATGCACTCAAAACAGGGACAAGACAAGCAGCAGCTGCACTTGTGAAGGAGGAATCTGGCTGCCGGATACTTCTGCGAGTCATGTACTTGTGACATCTCTTTTCTGGAATACCTCTCCATGTCTACAGCCAGAAGTGTGAGTACAGTAGGGACCTTACCAACAAACAGATCAATGGAGCAATTTAGCAATGTGCTGAATTTCAGCACACAATTTTCATGCTCAAATTATCAAATTTTTTTTTAACTCCAAATGCAGCAAGTTAATGATATGCTAATGCATCAGGAGTTTTAAAAAGTGGGTTGCCTGTAAAATGTGCATTCCAGTGATAGCTGGAGAAGTCAGTACTTATGAGTAGACATTTTAAAACTTTTAAAAACCCTGTGCGGGGACAGAAACAACCTGTACCCAGCCGTTTGTATGCAAGTTATATGATAAACCTTAATAAAATTGTTTACACATAAAAACCCTTTCTTTCCCCTTTTTTAAAGGTTTTAAGTACCAGTGCAGTAGTGCTGGAAACAACTCCAGCTCTGACCCAGGAGTTAAGTTTTCAGCACTAAGAATGGTGCACTGGTTAAATGCAGTCTCTCTGCATTGAGGGGTACTGCTTAATGCCCTTATTTGCATCTGATGTGCCAGGCTCACTTCCTTTATCAGAAGGTTTGGTGCCTTGCCAGGGTCAAAATATCTGACTTTTACAACATTTTACTTTTGCATACTCTGGTTCTGTTAAAGGGATTACACTTTTTCATTCATATATTTCATCAGAACCTGAATAATTCATCTAGTTTTGTTTTCACTTCAGTAAATTCATGGTGTAAGGTGTACTCATCATCATCATGTATTCCACGACAAAGTTTTGATATCAACTCTCTTGTATTTGATAAGGTCCCACTTAATAACTATCAGAGATAAGCCTGCAACAGAGCCACCAAGTCTGTTGCCTCACAAGAAAGCCTGCATAGCTGAGAGAGGTAGACACACTTCTGTAAGCTCCCTATTGGACAAGCACTGAGTTTTCCCTAAATTGTGGCCAGGATATAAGCAGCACCAAGAAGACACACCTTTACTGGTCCAATAAACTTTTGATGTCTACCCTGTGTTCATCTGGACTTTTGTTCCTGTTTCCAGACATCTCTGACTTCTGTTCCTGTACTGTTGTCCCAGGGAATCACTGGGATGGCCAACTTCAGTTGGCCATCCCAGTGATTCCTATACCTGCTCGATCTTCCCAGAGACTCCTGTTCCTGTGTCCTCATCTACCAACAGGCTTACATCATCAGTTCCCGGCTCCTGTCCAATGCCTGAACTCTGCCATGATCTTGGGACCTAGCCTTTCCAGCTAACATAGTAAATGTCATCAGCAAATCAACCAAATGGTCCATCCAGTCTGCCCAGCAAGTTTTTTCCTTTTTTTTTAAGGGTAGCACTGCCGTTCCATGCAGGTTACCCCCATGCCTACTGTTAAGGATAGCAACTGCTGTTCTGTACAGGTTACCCCCAAAAGTGTGTACAGGATCTGAACCTTGAATTCTCTGTTCTTAGCCTACTGCTCTAACCATCAGGCCATTCCTCCATGCCATTCTAAAAATACAGAAGCAGGACTGTTTTTAGGTGAAACCTAGGTTAGGATGCCAAGCATCCTAACCTTCACACCAGCTGGAGACCTATATTATTACCTTGCTGAGGTGGTTTCTGATAGCTTGAACCAGTCCAAGCCAGAGGGTAGGCCAAAATGGAGCCCATAGTCAGGGCTTCCATCATATTGAAAGATTTACTGGAAGAAGTTCAAACAATGCAGGTGCAGCTTTATACTCTTCCAACAGAAGGTGGATACACTTTAATGGCTTGATTTTCAAAAGTATTTACACTCTTAAAACTGGAATTTACATCTGTAAATGCACTTTACCCATGTAAGTGGGCTTTTGAAAATTGCTACAATATATGCCATTAATAGTCCATAGGATTTATCCATGTTAAGTGGGTAAATGGCTTTTGAAAATTGCTATCATAGTATGTTACATTTACATGCTTAATACCTTTGAATATTCATCTATAAGCCTCTAACACTAGCCAAGGCAAGCAGCCAACCATTCCTAGAACCATGAATGCCACTTCCTTAGAAGTTTGACGATACAAGAGTGGAATTTCATGAGTTTCATCACCAGTGCAAACTCTGGTTCTGCTTGCCTCTGCATACTTACCATTCAGACTCACCCAAAGTGGGCTTTATTATTAACTTACTTTCAAAGAAGGCTCTGGCTTGAGCCACTCCGTTTCATTTCATTTATTAAAACTTCATAGCCCACCTGTAAACCAGGTTACCCAGGCAGTGATACAATAACAATACATTCAATAAAATCTAAAATAAAATTGCAAAATCCAAATAATCTAATATAAACCCACATTTTGTGAAACCTGTTTTCTGTTATAAATAAATCTTGAATCTTTAAGAAAGAAGACTGAGGTCAGTTTGCCTTATGTTTCCAGCCTACGTTTACTTGGCTATGCCACACAGATGAGTATTAGGAAATCCAAACAAAATGGAGTTACAATAGTACAGTTTAAAAATCACAAAGGCATGCACCAAATGTTTCAAATCTTTTAAATCTAAGAGGAGGCAAAGCCTACAGCTATATCCTAAAAAAAAAAACGATATATGGATAATAGCTGAAATGTAATAAGACATAAAAAGGCCAGAATCCAGTTATATGCTTTGTGCAGTAACTACCATTTTAAGAGGAATTGGAACTCCAGGTCTCATAGGAGTTACTTTTGGAGCAACCCATCTGATTCTAAACAATACCGCACGTGGTCCCTTGGCCCGAGGTGGAGTTGGTGCAACCTGTGGGGCAAACCCCGCAGGTCCCCACCGTCAGGAGGTGAGGCCAGTCGGGAAGCAGAGGCAAACGAATGCTTCACCAGGGCCAGCCCACATTCCCTGCAGGTTGAGCCCTTGGGTGCCGGGGCCGGTTGGACTTAGGTGGCCTTTCTGCGTGGCTGGTCCCGAGGGTGGCTGAGGAGGTAGGACGACGGCTGAAGACAAAGTTGGCTCCGGTCCGGGGTCAGGGCAGGCGGTTGAAGGTGAAGGCAATTCCATTCCAAGATCTGGGCAGGCGGCTGAAGGCGAGGTTGAATCCGTTCCGAGGTCTGGGCAGGCAGCTGAAGGCAAGGTCCAATCTAGTCTGAGGTTGCAGAAGAATGAAAAGCAGGCTATTTGGAGGGCTAATCCACAACGGGGGTCTGAAGCAAGCAGGGAGAACTTGTTGCCAACTCATAGGATGACCGGGGGGAGCTCCCTTAAGAAGGACGGGAGTTCTGACGTCAGCTAGAGGCTGAGCCAGGTTTTCCCGCCGCGGCCCCTTTAAGAGGCGGGGTGTTGGCACGCGCGCAGCCTAGGAGGCACCTGGGAGCATTGGAGCCAGCGGCATCTTGGCCTCCATGCGGCCGTGGGAAGGCCGGAGCCGACGGGGCGCAGCAGCAATGGCTTGCCGCTGCGGCGCAAACCCCCAAAGGACCAAGGGCCGTCGAGCCAAGGGTAAGGAAAGGCCCCAGCGGACTGTTAGTGCTGCCAGCACTAACAACTTGGAGGTTGTTATCTGTTAGCCAAGAGGCCACCTAATCTAAACATTTATTAAAAGAGGTCAGATCAGGAATTTGTTTCATGTTCAAAAATATATTGCCAAAAATGTTGCAAACAAATTTTAACTAATTAAAGTTCAGAGATAGAAAGGGTGATTTTCAAGAAACACTTAAATATTTGTAAATTGGACCCTCATACCACCCCGCGGATGCTGAATATAACTTTTACTCAGTATTTTCACCACTCGGGGTCTTCTTTAATCATTGGTCTGTGTTCAATAATTTCTCTCTTTTGAAATTTTTATGAAAATGTTTTAAGAATTTTAAATTTTAGTAAAATAGAGGTACATCCCTTTTTTACAATCCAGAGTCCGACATGATACCATGTTTCATGTCCTGCTGCCTCGGGAACCCTCCAAGGAATTTGTTATCCAGAGAAAAATGTATTATCCAAGAAAGTCGAATTTATTCTTTTAGACTTTCCTCTGAAAAACAAAAGAACTTAGAATAAAAGTTCAATCATGCACATTAGGCACAACACCACCACAGACAAAAGTCACTTACTACATGCCAGGACCATTTTGGCATTCATGCTACTTAGAGACAGAGCGTCTCAGAACGAGTCTATTTAAATTATGTATCTTGCGTACGCTTCCATGTAATATGATTGACAGACAATCTGGCAGAGTCTCTTTACATAAACAAAGCCCATTCTATCTCCCTGTTTAAACCCATTGGAGAAATAGACTGTAATTGAAAAGTCCATCTCTGTTCATGTTGTATATGCCTCGTACCATGATCTCTACCTCTCCAGTGTGGTGGTACAATTTCCAAGATGGTCCACTGTATTTCTTCAAATTTATGATGAAATTCCTTAAAGTGAGCAACTAGCAGAGCCTCTATTTCCCCTTTTTTTTTTTTTACAACTTCTGTGCTCAATTAATCGTGTTCGAATTCTCCATTTGGTCATGCCCACATAAATCATTTGACAAAGACAAAAAATTGTATACACTACAAACATTGTTTGACATGAAACACCTCGAGGCAAGATGATTTCTTGGCCCGACGATATATTGATAGAGAACTGAGGTGATTGAAATGAACAAAATACACAATTTGAACATTTCTTAGTTACTTCCACTGACAGGAGAATTACTACAACTAGCATGTATGACATGATCTTTTTATTTCGCTCATTTTTCTTATGATATATGCTTGTTTGTAGTAAGGAACCTTGTTTAGAAATCAATATATCTAGATAATATATCTACTGATAATGATAGTTGATGGTAAATCTGAGGCATGTATCTAGGGAATTGAGTCATGAATGGAATTCTAATAAATGTTGACTCTGGACATCCCAAATTATCAAGATATCATCAATGTATCTTTTCCAGCAGCTCAAGTGATGACTCCATGTGCAATGTTGTATATATGTAGACATTGTGGCGCCATTGCTGTTTCCCTAGTTTGGAGGAAATATTTTTCTTCAAACATAAAATAATTCTTACTCATGGCCAATCTTAATAGCTAAATAACATTTATTTATTTATTAAAAGGCTTTTTTATACCAGTATTCGTAGGTACATCATATCGGTTTACAGAGAACTCACTGGAATACATAGAACTCACTGGAATACATAGAACAGGGTGGGGAACAAAAAAAAAGGGGGGGGGGGCAACAGGGAAATCAATGAACTGGAGAGCATATAAAAAGACCTTATATAAGTAACAAGGGGAGAGAAAAAGGGAGGGGAAGGAAACTGGAACATAGGAGAGAGGAGTATAAAATAACACTAGATAAACTTTAGAATGCATGGGGTTATGTGCAATATACAGGGGGAAAGCATGGAGTTATGTACAAGGTACAGATTAGGGTATATAATTTGAAGTTAAGATGCAAGGGGTTATGTACAATATACAGGATAAATACGTGGAGCTATGTACAATATACAGGTTAAGGAGTATGAGAGTGGAAATTAAAATGATTAAGAGTAGTACTAGGGGAAAAGTATGGGATAGATGCATGGAGTTAAAAACAATATAAAGGGGAAAGGAGTAAATAAATGGAAATTAGAATGAGTAAGAGGAGTACTCGGGGAAAAATACAGGATATCAAGGGGAGAAATCTATCCACTGTGGAGAGGGATGGACCACCAATATATCGGACACCACAGAAATGGCTTGCTCCTGTGGTATCACGGTATACAAAGATTCAATATCCATGGTCACCAGTATACAGTCTAGTTTAATAACCAAAGTTGCTAGAAATTGTAGTATACTGGAGCTATCCTTCACATAGGAATGGGCTAACGGCACAAACGGTTGCAAAGTTGTATCCAATAAGATGAAAATCGGTTCAAGGACCGATTCATTTGTGGACACTATTGGCCTGCCCAGAGGGTCATGTAAAGTTGTATGAATCTTTGGGACTATGTGAAGTACGGGTATTCTTGGATGTTTATTGATGAGAAACTCTCTCTCTCTCTGCTTTAGTTAAATAGCCTTGTTCAAAGCCCGAATCAACCAATTCTGCAACTTCTGCCATTATTTCCTGTATCAGATCCTTAGTAAGTTCTTGATAAAACTCTGTGTTAGACAACTGACGATAAACTTCTCGTTGGTACTGTTGACAACTCATGATTACTACAGCTCCTCCCTTGTCGGCCGGCTTAATTACAATATCTTTTCTATTTTATAAAAGATTAAGGGCCAGGGATTCCGAATGAGACATGTTAAAGTAAATTTTATTTTTTTGTTTGTTCAATTTTTTGTACATCCCGAAGAACTAGTTCTTGAAAGGTGTTAATCACTGCATCTCCCAGAGGTGGTGGGCTCCAACTATATTTTGTTTCACCAGAAATATATCAATTGAGGTAGACGAACATTTAGTAAAATAAATCTTCCATTGAAGTTGTCTTATAAATTTGAGGAAATCACATTGAAATTGAAACGGATTGTGTTTATGCATGGGAAAGTAATTTAACCCTTTATTTAACACATTTTCCTTGGGTTTGGATAATGAGCATCCTGAAATGTTAATAACTGCTGAGGATGTGTTAACCCCACCAATTAATGTTAAGGGGGAAAAAGAGCTGATGGCAACTGAGACCGAGTCCTTGTTCTCTTCCATTCCATTGTCTGATAGTTCCACGTTCCTTCGCGTGTTCTGCCCCTGTATGTTGGTTGTCAGGGGTAGTCCCCTGACGTCAGTTCTTCATCACTGCCAGAAGAACTGTCAGAAAAGTTGAAAGTGACATGTTTAGCTCTTTTATCTGATGAATCTTGATTGAGCCAAGAATAAATGGAACCTTCTTATAATCGGCTTCATCTCTTTTGAATTTGTTAATTTTTGCTAACTTAACTTCCAATTTAAATTTGTCCATGCTCTTGTTGAATTCTTGGAGACTGGTGTCAAAAACATCTAAAGCGACATCATGTTTCAATGACTCAAGCATAGTTTGTGTTTGCGTTTGAATTTCTGCAGAGATCTTATGTGCTATGAGGTCCATAAAAAACTTGTTTAAGATGAAAGACAATTTTTCCAAGAAATCAGGATATTCTGTATAAATCTTTGGTTCCTTAACCATCCACAAACCTCTAGGAATGCACTTATGTTTCAAGTACTCCACTAAGGTGGCACTATGCAAATCTGTGCGAATCAAGTGTCTCTGCAAAGAAACCAACTCAGTCTAGCTTGGAGCTAAATTAGCTTGTTCCCCGTCAGAAAATAGTGAATTACTCTTAAGAACATCGCTTAAATGATTGGGGTAGATTTTAAAAAGCATTTACTCGAGCAAAACTGGTTTTTGCTCGAGTAAATACACTTTACTCAAGTAAGTGGGCTTTTCAAAATTGCTACAATATAAGCCATTGAATTGTCCATAGGATTTACTCAAGTAAGTGCACTTTACTCGAGTAAATAGCTTTTGAAAATTGCTACGATAGTATGTCACATTTACATGCGTAACTCCTTTGAAAATGACCCCCTTTGTGTGTAAAGCTAAAAATGTTGTCCCATTGCGAATGTGCCATTTTTTGGACAATTATAATAGTGTAATACCAAATTGCTCTCGTTGACAAGAGGACAGGTTTTTGAATATTATTCATGTTCAAAAATGCCATTATTTGTATATAATTGGCATAAAAGGATAGTTAAAAACCCAGATCTTTAATTAGGGTAGCCAGGGGAATAAATTAAACAATAGCGGAGACAGAGTGAAACTTTGAGGGACCCCAAAAAGAAAATCAACAAAATCAGATACCTGATCATTCTATTCCTCTTGAAAAGAACGGTTTGTAAGGAAAGACTCCATATGCAAGACCAATCTCTCTTAGGCAATCAATAAGCAATATTGGAGGAGCAGAACAACCTGATTCTGAATCAGATAGATGTATTTATTTCTGCCCTTTCCCAAGCCTTTGGGGAGCCTGATTGTGCCCAGTTGGCAGAAATCAGCATTATGGGACTCTACCAGGTCTGACAAATTGTGGTGGAGTATGCTACAGAATTCCACCACTTAGCAACCTGGAGCAAGCCTGCACTCCGAGCCTATTTCTGGTGAGGTTTTGTGCTCCATATCAAAGACAAGTTGGCATGTTTGGAGTCTCCAGGTATTCTAGAGGTATTGTGCACATTATATGTTCAAATTGAAGAACTTCTGAGGGAGTGGATTTGAGAGAGAGAAAGAGAAGGAGTCCACTGATAGACAACCAGCCTTGCAGGAGTCCATGATGGTTGATGGCACAAGGCATCAATTGCCTGAAGGGGAGAAGGAAATATGTTGTCGGGAAGGCTTATGCCTCTACTGCAGACATCCAGGGAATCAATGAGGTAACTGCCTAATCAAGCCTCAAAACCATGATCAACCCCAAGAGGTGAAGTTTGGGAACAAACACACACTCAGTGCAGTGAATTTTACTTTTTGTTCTTGAACGACTCATATAACCCCGGACTGAGGCAGGACAAGGAAATCACAGCTCTTGCCATGATCGTCTCTGGGATTTCAGCCTGCTTCATGGACCTGACTTTCTCCCAACAGCATCAAGTTCTGATACATGAAAAGAAATAAAGGATAACCATAGAAACAACCATGGCTCCCCCTTAACATCATGTCCAGTGTCCCTAGAGACTGAATTCCTTGTTATAACTAGGGCATGATCACTAGGAGATGGCGATGCTATGCTTTGACATTTATGCTCCACACTTCCCAGTCATTCTGTGCCTACCTTGGCTAGCATGGCATGAATCACAAGTCCAGTGGAAGACAGCATTTCTTTGCACACTCTGCCAACAGAATGCTAGGCTCAATAAAGAACCAAAGGAAACAAACCTCAAAGGGAATCCCTCAGAGGTACAGTATTGTTTGGTAACTAAAGAAGAAGATGAACAGTTGTCCAAGAAGTACTTGCAGCTGGGCTCACGCACCCCTGATGCTGGGTCCCTGGATCTGGCCTGACCTCCTTAGCGGTGGTAGGCAGCCACCTACGTGCCCATGTTACCTCTGTGTTCCCGGGACACTCCTGTGCCGCTGTGGCCCCCTCTGGGGCTGACCGGGCCTCCCCACTTGTGCACGGGGAGACGTCACCACTTCCTCTTCCCTGGCCGTCAGCCTTAGGCACGCGCCTCTCTGGACTTTAGGGCCGCAGCGGAAAAGCCTCCCACACTCCAGATGATGACATCAACCAACTCCACTATATAAGGCAGGCTCAGACGTTCAGAACCTGCCTTGGCAACAGGTCTCCACGCTTCCCTGTTGTGCACTTTGTTGCTACTCCAGTTCCAGTTCCTGTTCCAGCTCCCATCTTTGTTCCTGCTTACCTTCTATCAGACCTCCCTGGCTTTGACCCTTTGCTCAGAATTGACCTCGCCTCTAGCAGCCTGCCTCAACCCTCTGCTTGGACCTGACCTTGTCTCTAGCTGCCTGCCTCAACTCTCATCTGGACCCGACCTCAGATCTTGCCTCTTCCTTCTGGAAACCTTCGTCTCCACTGCCACCTGGCACTCTGTCTCTGGACATCTTCTCCGGGATCAACCACGCAGAGGCCCGCCTATGTCCAGCCGGCCCCGGTACCCAAGGGCTCAATCTGCGGGGAACGAGGACTGGTATTGGCGAAGTTCCAGTCGGCCTCCGCTTCCTGCTTGACCTCACCTCCTGACGGTGGTGACCCGTGGGGCTTCCCCCTCGGGTGGCACCAACACCACCTCGGGCCAGGGGTCCACCTCCGTAACAGTCATTTTTCTTCAAGTATGAGACAATTGGAAAAGTGTAGTGATCCTCAATGTGCATAACTGATCTTCTTAAATACAAAAAAAAGATTAAGGGCATGCCAGAAAGATTTCAATTGCAAACTTAAATTTCATTCTCAGTCTGCATGTATCAAATCCTTTACTTCTGGGTACAGTACTGTGAGAAAAAAATTCCAGTACTTAAATAAAGGTGTCTCCTTGTTGCGCCCGTCGGTCGCAGACGGCTGCGCCCTCTATTGCTCACCTTTTTTCTACCTGACTCAGTTCATTTTGGGAAGATGGCTGCCTCTGCTTCTCCTCACCGTACCCTCCGGCGTTCCTGGCCCAGCATGGGTGATTGCATTCGCCATCTTTCTCCAGGAGTTTTCTAGGGCACATGCGCATGCGCAGTCCCGTCCTTTATGTGCGTCATGGCGGGAACCTCAGGGGTGTCCCCACTGCATGATGTCACTAGCTCTGGTATTTAATCTCCACTCAAGATTCCTTTTACGAGTTAGCAAGGAATCCTCCATGCTGATCTCTCCATGCTGATCTCTCCACATTACCAGACGCTCCCGCTCTGTGTACTCTCGCTCCAGGACAACTTAGGTACCTCCTCCACGGGGGCCTTGCCTCGCTCCTCCTTACCCTCCGGGGTCACCTCTTACCAACTAGGACTCCTAAGATACCCGCTCCTTAGGGGCCTTGCCGTGCTCCTACCTTCCCTTTGGGGTTGCCTACCTATTACCTGGATGCCTACGGTACCCGCTCCATCTGGAGCCTTCGCTCCTCAGGGTTCCCTTCTGCTATAACTACCAGCATCAGAGAGTACTGCCACTCCAGTTCTGTCTTTGCATTGTCTCAAGTCTCTCTCCATAGATCCTTGGCCTACCCCGCACCATGGACCACTACCAGATCTATTGGATTCTCCATCTAAGTTTGGGTTCTCGGCCTACCCCACTTCGCGGACCACTTGTAACGATTCCTGCCCGCGGAGCTACTCTCTGTGAGCAGGCCTCTCACCTATCACGTGGCAGGGAACGCCACCAGCAGAGCCTCTTCATGCGGCAGGACGCCGCCGACTCCATCTTCCGCGGCCTGGGCGCCTCCTCCATCGTCGGTCCTGCACGGCAGGGCTATCTCGGCCGGGAGCCACT
Source organism: Rhinatrema bivittatum (assembly GCF_901001135.1). Classification (NCBI taxonomy): domain Eukaryota; kingdom Metazoa; phylum Chordata; class Amphibia; order Gymnophiona; family Rhinatrematidae; genus Rhinatrema; species Rhinatrema bivittatum. Next base: position 315,611,447 of record NC_042618.1, on the reverse strand, counting down.
GTGCCGCACTCTTCTGCGCAGCCTAGTGCAGCTGCCAATGCCCCCAGTCCCTCGTGCGGCTTGGAACCGCCGCTGGCCTGCCTCCGTGGCAGGGAGCCACAACATCACCTTCGGGGTCCTACTCGGATGGCGGGAGGCCGTCCTGAAGCCTGCCTGCCTGTCTCTGTGCCTCTGTGCTGGGGTACAGGAGAGCACCGCTGTCCATGGTGCTTCTCTCTTCCTGTTTCAGCCTTCCTTAGGCGCCGGCGCGTGCCTCTTCACTCTACTTAAAGGGCCAGCCCCAGGAAGTGCTGCTGGCTCCACCTAAGGACAACTTCTTGCTTCAGCCCTATAAAAGGGCCTTGCTTCAGTTCTTCCAGGCCTTCAGATCGGGTTCCAAAGTCGTCTGTGTCTTCTGACTGGTTCAGGTCCTCCGTGGTCTCCTTCTGCTTTGACGGCTTCGTCTCCATGTTACCGATGTCTTTCGTCCAGGTCTTCAGTCGTCTCCATGTTCCAGATGTTCTTCGTCCAGGTCTTCCATTGTCTTCATGTTCCTGATGCCCCTTTGTCCGTGCTTCAGATGTCTTCAGGTTCCTGACGTCCTCTGTCCCTGTCTTCAGATGTCTTCATGTCCCCGGTGCCTGATGTTCTGGTCTTCTGTTGTCTCGATGTTCCTGATGTCTTTGCCTTCGTCTCTGCCTCCATGCCTTGGTTCCCTGATGTCCACCTTCCTGGCGTACCGCTGTCGTGGACCGTGACCAGTTCCATGGGTGGGCTGTGTAGGGCACCTCACAGTACAAGGCCATCCTCATCTCCGAAGCACAACCCTCTGGAAGACCTCCTGCTTCAGTCTGTTGTCTTTAATCCTTGAGAATCGAATCCTGCTTCAGAGTTGTCCCGGTCTTCAGAGCCTATTGCAACCTGCATTAAGTCCATGTCAAGTCTCTGTTTGAACTTGCCCTGAGTCCGGCGTGGTCCATGACCAGTCCCACGGGGGGCTGTGTAGGGTGTGCCCCAGTGCAGGTCTCTGCAGTTGCTTTGTCATGTTCCGGTATCAGCTTCCACTATTCCTCCTGGAGTACTGCCTCGAGCCCAGCGTGGTCCGCAACCAGTCCCGCGGTTGAACTGTGTAGGGTGCGCTGCGTCACAGACTCGCACCAGCTCTTGATCTTGCTTCAGCCCTCATCTACGATGTCTCGCTTCAGCCCTCATCTACGATGTCTCGCTTCAGCTACGATGTCTCGCTTCAGCCCTCATCTACGATGTCTCGCTTCAGCCCTCATCTACAATGTCTCACTTCAGCCCTCGTCCACGATGTCTCGCTTCAGCACTCGTCCATGATGTCTTCGCTCCAGTTCTCGTCTGCGGTGTCTTGCTTCAGTCCTCGTCTATGATGTCTTTCCTCCAGCCTTCGTCTATAGTGTCTTCACCTCAGTCCTTGTTTACAGTGTCTTCGCTTCAGTCCCAGTCCAAAGTCTTGTGTGTTCCAAGGACTCCGTCTGCCCTCATCCTCTGTTCGGCCTGCCACCCATTGCCGTACTCAGCGGCAGGTCCGAAAGGGCTTGGAACGGTCGGAGGACTGTTCATCAATCAACATTGCGTTGTTGGTCATCCTGGGGCATGCAGGTCCGGTTGAGGGTCAGACCTTGTACTCTAGTCCTTGCTTCAGCCTTGTCCTGCTTTCGTTACCCATGCTCGCACCAACTCACCTCCCGCGGTATGGCTTGGGGCTCCTCCCTGGGTCATGCCGTGGTCCAAGGGCTCACATCACCAGCTTTAGAGACGACTGCGCCTCCGTGCCTCGGAGTGTAACAGCTGCCGGAGGTCGTACTCGTAACAGGACCCGAAGGCCACCGTGCCCTCAGGTCGTAACGGGATCCGAAGACCCCAAGCCCTCAGTCCCTACAGCTGCCAGAGGTCTCGCTCGTAACACCACTAGGACCCATCTCCCTCTTAGGACCTGGTGAGATTGTGAAACTGTCTTTTCCACCCTGCAACCTACAGACAGAACATTGCCATCTGGTTCCTCATCTACTGGCTGGAATCATCACCTATTCCTAGGGTCACCATCTACATTGCAGTAAAAGAAAGCTAATTCTTTGTGTCCATCTTTGCCTTGAGCTAGCCTATCGCTGCTAGTCCCCACAGGGCAGAGCCCTGTGGGAGGTGCCATCTCTTACAGTGACCAAGGGCCCATGCTTCAGTGTCCAAAATACAACACTCCTCAGAACTTTGATAAGAAAATGTCTGAAATTCTTCAATAACATTTGATATTAGAACATGACATCTGCCAATCACGTTATACACCATATTGTCATCCCCTAGGACAGTGATGGCCAACCTTTTGAGCTCAGTGTGTCAAAATTCATAAAAAAAAACCGAGCATAACTCGGGTGGTGTGTCACTTCTAGAAAAATCCATAATTGTGATATTTGTAGCTCTAATTAATAAGTTATAATTTTAATATATGTACTGTATTTATTAATAAAGCAAAAACAAATAATTCTTTACCTTGCCTGCTTAGTGACTTTTTTGTTGCTGAATTTCGTCAGCTAAATCTTCAATTAAAACACTCTCTCCCCCTCCACCCCCCACCCCCCCTCCCACACAAACTCTTACTCCCCTGGATTTTCTCATACACACTCATGCTCTCACACTCACTGGCTCCCTCACATACACACAAACACACACACCCAGGCAGGCTCCCATTCATTTTCACACCACTCCCGCTCCATCCTCCAGGCAGGCACCAATTCATTCTCACACACACAGACCCCCAGGCAGGCACCTATGCATTCACACACACATACACCCCCAGGCAGAGTCCCATTCACACACTAAAGGCAGACCCCCCTCTCTTTTGCCAGCAACCTCGGAACCTCTCTCATTCCTCTGCTGCCACTGTCACTGCTGCCACATGACTATTGGGGATGTTACTATTCTTGCACATTCCCAAAGATTACATGTGCCAATCACTAAAAAAATATATATTTTTTTTAACCTTTGCTGTCTGATCTTAGTTTTCTAATTGATTGGTCACAGGCTTTTTTTTTCCACCTTCCCTTTCTTATTTTTTCCACCTTCCCTTTCTTTTTTTTTTTTTTGCCAATTCCTTTTATATTGTCTTTTTTTCTGTTTCTTTTCTCTCCATCTTCTTCCCTCAAACACACAGTCAGGTTCTCATTCTCACATGCATTTCTCTCTCTCTCTCTCTCACACACACACACACACACAGTCTCTCACTGGCACATGCTGTCTGACTTTCACACACACAGGCTCTCTCTCACTCCCATATGCTGTCTTGCTCAAGCACATGCTGTCTCATGCTGTCTCTGCAAACATTCACTCTCAAACACAATCTCTCAACTCGTCTCATACACGCACACAAACACACACCCTCTACAGACCCTCAGCCTCTCTCACCTCTGGGCCGCCTCGTCGCGGGTCGCCGCAGGATGGGCTCTGCAGCGGCCCTGCTACCGGGCTTCTTCCTCTTCTCAGGCCGCTGCGACTTGGGTGGGATTCGCGGCGGCCCGTAAGCTCAAGTGCTGCTCCTCTTCTGCACGCGCTGATGCTTCTCTCCTTCCTGCCCACGCGGCTCCGGCAACGTTTACTTCCGGGCCGCACAGGCAGGAAGGAGGAGGGGCATCAGCGCGTTTAAATGCGATCCCTATCTGCCTGTCGTTGCGCCGCATGAGCCTCTCTGCACCCGGGGGCATGGGGGGGGGGGGGGGAGAGATACTAAACTAATTTTAAAGGGTCGGCGCAGCCGCTAAAAAAAAAAAATAAAGGATCGGCACAGCAGGAAAAAAAAAGGCTCGGCACAGCCAAAAAAAAAAAAATCCCGATAGTCCATGAAATGCTGCGCGTGTCAGCAAACACGTCTCGGCGTGTCACCTCTGACACGCGTGTCATAGGTTAGCCATCACTGCCCTAGGATGATTAATTATACATAATTATACATAATTTTAAGTTCAAGTTGATGGCTGCATTTATTTCCAATATGGTGATCATTCTCACCATATGACCAAGTTAAAATACAAGCTGGACATACCACCAACCTATTTCTGAAGTCATATTCTATAGACATTCATTTTCCTACTCACCTGTAGCGAGCTCCTAGACTAACTGGGTCACACAACAGCTCTGATGGAACCTGAAGTCTGTCTACTGCTCAGCAGTTGTGCCTGAGTAAGTCTTTTTACCTCCATGTGCTCATACTAAGATTGTAAACGCTACAGTGGTTTAAATTTGTAAAAGCAACACCCACTTCCACCCTTTTGAATACAAATAAATCTGATGCACTCAACAGATCTAGTTAGTTAGTTAGCTAGTTTATTTTGCTTAGCAAACAGCTGGATAGTGTAATTGTTGCAATTTAAAAAAAAAAAAAAAGGAGTATCTGCCCATTATAAAAATGTCACAGCATATATTATTTTTTAAGGGTAAAAATATTAGACATAAAATAGAACAAGAAAACAAGGAATTGTAGGAATATGACTAAGAAGCAAGCAGAGGGATATTTTGAGCAATCTGGTTAGCTCTTCTGTTTTATCCTAAAGAGACCACAGCAAAACTCTGAGATTAAATACGTTTTCACAGCAATAGTGTGTGCTATTTATAACACTTGCAATTACAGCGTTCTAGTGAGCCCAGTCATAAGATGACGGCAGTTATATTATGTATTTAAGGCAGAATAATATTTGGGGTAATGAATAAATATGGGAGACTGTTTTACTGTGCTTATTTCAAAAGTATCCATTTCACCTTATTAATCATGGCATGGTTTTCAAATTGGTTCAGTGTGCTTCCTTTTAAGCAAACATACAGCAATGCCAGAGGCTATACGGGCTGAGAAACCTTAGATAACATTTATCCATTTATTATAAACATATCACTCGAATTGTATTTCAGGGACAAGTTGGAGTTTTTTTAAAGTTCTAAATCTCATTATTAGACTAGTGAAAGTGCCTCAGCACTTGGTAAAAGTAGCTAGTTTCTAGCTACTGCCAAAAACTGTAACTAATGTCAGCAATTATTCAAAAACCAAAGTAACTGGGTGCAAATATATTTTTTTCTCTCTTTGACCCACTTTCAAATAAGATATGTTGCCTGAGAAAAAAGTTTTCTTAAAATCAAATAAAAAAAAATAGAAGAAATATTTTCTGTAAACAACATGTTAAGAGAACTAAACTGAAATCTGAAGCCAGAGCTGAAACTAGGGGTGGACAAAAGGGCAGCCACCTAGGGGCCGATGCAATATCATGTGTGGTAAAAAAAAGGTGCTCATTATTGAGCGCCTGATTTCCTAACACATGCACAGCCACCTCTCCTGGGCGTGCAATAAAAAGGACACTCTAGGAACAAATTGTGCATCCCAAGCACTTAAATTGATCAGGTGCTGTGTTTGTGCACCCAAAACAGCATCGGGTGCCCAGCCCAGCAACATAGCTGACCTTACCAAATCTCCCCCTCCCATGGTCTGGCCCGATGTGCCAAGTGGTACAGGTCCGACCCCGGGGTCCTATACCTGAAATGGCGGATTCCGAGGTCCATTTGGTAAAACATCCCTTGCCAGACCCCAACTACCCTTCCAGACCAGGAGCGCCTGCCGAAGATCTTCCCCAGCAGGGCTGTTCCCAATTGGTCCTTTTCACTGACATGTAAGTGAAAGGACCAATCCCCTTTCAGGACAGCCTTTTGAAAGGGGTTGGTCCTTTCACTGACATGTGACAGTGAATGGACCAATCAGCAGTAAGTGAAGGAGTGAATAAATTAATATTAAGTGCCCGACACTTAGGGGTAGGATTTCGGAGCGGCCTCGGAGGGAACGGGTAGCGCGCGCAGGGCTCGGCGCACGCAAGGTGCACAAATGTGCACCCCCTTGCGCATGCCGACTCTGGATTTTATAAGATACGCGGCTACGCGCGTATCTTATAAAATCCGGCATACTTTTGTTTGCGCCTGGTGCGTGAACAAAACTACACGCTTGTGCTTTTTTATAAAATGTACCCCTTAGTGAGGTAAATCCAGTCCTTAAATGCCACTGTTAGCACTGGTTGGGCAATAGAATTCCAGGAGGATACAAACAAAATCTGAAAAATTAAACCAAAAAGAATATAATTACCGGTAAACACTTCAATCACTGTCCATTTACCACATGGGAAAGAGGGGGAATAAATTTGCGTCTAAATGGTGTTCAAAGAAAATGTTACTTTAGTTTGAAAAAATTAAGTGTTGGCAAAACCATAGTCTCCTTGTCCATTTTATTCCTCTTGGTTCTCCTCCTTACTGCACCAGCCTCCATATCCAACAGACCTTCCCCATGAAGGGTAGGGTAGCTTGATTGCAATTCCAGTATGCACTTGAAAAAGGTGACAAAATCCCTTAGTTCAAAAATAGTCTTCAGAATCAAAACAGTCCCAAACTTGAATGTCCAACAGTCTCAAAATCCTCTCTTCAGCTTTGCCTTAAACTGGTAGCTACTAGGGCAAAAAGAGCAATGACCTAGCCCTTCTGGATACCAGGGGTCTCCCTTCCTTCAAGCACTGGTCAAAATCCAAAAACACAATGACCAATCTTCTTCCTCTTGGTCAGACTACCTGGAGGATGGCAACAACCATCAACACCAACAACTCCTTCTCTCTTCCCTACTTGCCTTCCCTCTCATTTCTTAACATGCTCCATGGACATTTATAGCCCACAGATGCCTCCCTGAAAAAGGTGGTGACACAGCCAGGAAGGACTCCAAAAATAAAACTCCCTCCCACTGTCCATGATGGAAAAATATTAGGGAAAAATCTTTAGTGACAGGCAAAGCCAGGTCACACATATAACATTCTTTGTAGGTTGTGACCTTTTATTGAACCAATAGATTAATTATTTTGCAAGGTTATATATGAGCTTTTAAGACACCATAAGCCTTCCTCAGATCTGTATGTTCTGGAAAGCACATGTATGGCATCCTCTTTGGATAATTCTTAATGTGGTCCAACAAAAGGTAAAAGGATTAAAATAGCTACTAGAGCACTGCACTATTCTTATAACATAAGGCAAGGGAACGAGTGGATCACTATAAAATATTTATTGTGCTCATGGGCCGAAAGCAAGGGCATCTAATGTTATGGTAAGGACAATGTATTCTGTCTCCACTATATATTTCCTATGCACAGCTTAAACAGATAGCTTAACTTTCTCCTTACTCACAGAGAGAGGAGGCCACTTCTTCAACTCTAAACTTTATTATCAGGCAAAACAAAGTCTTATTCAGCATATACTGGAGATAATAACGACCAAGGGATTCTGGGCCACAGAAATAAAGATTGGTAAAATGAGGCTGATTTTGCAGGGCTGGCCAAATTAGCAGCTGATACACATTGGCCAGAAAATTGTTCAGAACTGACCAAACCAAATCCAATTGGCAGTACAACAGCTAGCAAAGAACTATGCAGAATAAAAGCATGCACACAGTGAGGCAAATCCCCACGATGTGTGTGCATCTCCCACTGTGCGCACAGCTCGCTCGGATCCAAAAAGGGACATGGTTTGGGCAGGGCATGGGCATTTCAGGGTGTGGCCAAGAGATGTGCATGTAAATATTTACACGCCCTAGCGTGTGCCCAGGTCCAGTGCCATATAACTTTACTTTTGCTATGGAGGAGGTGGAAGTTTAAAAAAAGCCATCTTTGAGGGGTTTAAAGGGTTTGGGATAAATCGGGGGAGTAGAAGCAATTAAACCAGGGGGGTTTCGGAGACCTAACTCTAGACTGGTGGACGAATTGGTAAAACTGGTTATGACATGGGTGAGCACCAGTTGTAAAATCCCCTTACTTACATGGTAGAAACCTGGTTTAGATTGGCTAGGCATGTGCACAGTTAAAATTGTAGGCGGCCAAGCTATTTTATAGCATGCACACACGTGTGTGCATGCTATAAAATGGCCATGTCCTTGGGCATGCATCAAGCTACATGTGAGTATGTGCGCCTGCGCACTGGTTTGAAAGTTACCATCCCTATTAGTAACAGAAACTGTAGAAGCAGGATACTGTGATGCTAGACAACAGTGAATAAATAAAAAAACACCTACGGAAGCAGGACACAATGACCTGAGAATGCCCCCTGCCAAGGGCACTATTGCTGTTAGAAAATGGAATTCAAAACTTGTACAAATCATTAATTTAAATTAAAAAAAAAACATGTGGGCTTTCAATGTCATTTATTCAATGCCCAATGAATCTGGCTGCTGATTGTTTCAGACGAAACAGGGAAGTGATGCATGATGCTATGACTGACAATTGACTGGGTGCCATGAAGATTTTAGCCAACACACAGGAACCTTATTAAGCTAAAACAGTAGAGAGAAGGCAGACTTGGGGTTAGAATAATGTACTGGGACCCAGGAGACCTGAGTTCAAATTTTGCTTCTCACACTGGCACTTTATCCCCATTACCTTAGGTATCCAAGGATCTGTGGCTCTTTGAAAATAGCCTTGGTGGGTTGCACATAAAAATATACTTGGAACACAAATTTGTGTGTACTTTTACGTTCATACTAATAGATGTTCAAGGGGTGTGGAGTTGAAAGTATGTGTATGAATCCACACATACAAAGTTACACCTTTCTGCATGTATGTGATGGGGATTTTCATGCACACCCATAAATATTTAAAGCAAATTTATGCACATAAATCTGCTTTGAAAATTCTGGATAGAGTCTGAGAGTAAAATGTACCTGCAGACTTTAGTCTATGTAGGCTGTTTGGAAATTACCCTCAAGCTCTCTAGGGCAGGGATTCACTGTACCTGTTTCTATTTTTTTTTTTTTTTATAAATTACTCTGGTTTAAGCACTATATAAATGCCAAAATACTACTAGTGAGCAGCAAATAGATGCCACTCTCCATTCAGGCAATACATGATTTAACTATTCCCATGTATTGGGTCTGTGGGAAAAATACATGACAATGACACATAATTTTCATATCTGGCTATATCCTGGTTTTTCTTCCTTGGAAAAACAAAACAAGCAGGAGAAAAGTCTCTGTTTTACATCTCAGAATTTTTTTGTAGCCTAGATATACCTCAATATGTTACTCATTTTCCTTCCAGTCCATGTCACAGAAAGTTCTATATGTTACTGTAGGTGGATGTTATCTTGTGTACTGTGTGCATTCCTCTGCATGATTATGATTTATTCCTTTTAAGTGCTTTCCCATCTTTAACTGTCAGATGTATCCTGGACTTTCACACTAACATATTTCTCCCTGAAGAAATGGAAGTACAGTGAAATCTGGCAGGCGTGCAAAAATGAAAAAAGACTGGGATGAATCAAGAAAGCGTGAATAGGTAAACTGCCCTGTGGGAGGCAATCAGTTCTTGCAGTATCCCAAAGATGTATTTAAAAATCCTAGCATATACCGGTACTTAATAGAAAGAATGTGGAGAAAAAGAAATGAATAACACATTCAGGATATCTCCAAAGATCAGTACATTTTGGGAACAAATTCAAGAACTGATGGCTGAAATACTGACCAAAAGAAACATATATATATGTGTGTGTGTGTGTGTGTGTGTGTGTATATGTAATTATATTTTGAGTATAGTCCCTGTAGAAATATGATTAAAAACACCAGGGATATTTCATGGTAGTAAAAACAGGAGTTATGGCACATTGACTACAAAATTAATCTCCAAACTTATAGATAGAAAAAAAATCAGTGTATGTGTGACATGGATCGCTTGAGTCAAGAGGCATAAAACAGTAAGGACTCTACTTCAAAATAAAAAAAACACAGATCTTTAAATAAAAAAAACCAAACCATAGAAAAATACATATATATGGTTTTATATCTCTCTATATATCTTACATGCAAGGCTGGAATTAAGATTACAGTGCCCAGAGGTAGAGGACTGGGGGCTACATGGGGTGTGGGTTCCCAGGAAGAACAGGGGGCCTTAGGGATAGTATCAGGGATGTAGTCCTAGTTTTTGGGCACCCTATACCTAAGCTTAATCACATGATCTCGCAAATTGCCCTTGTTTTGTACCTAGCAAAGGTTATGAGCTAGGGATTTTTATGTTCTGCCTAGAACTCCCAACATGCTTCACTCCCCCTCACCCCCTCCCTTCAGCTCTAAATGTTTCCTTTATATTGTCACCTGCTTGGTTTTGGACAAATTTGTCTGTTTGCTAAGACGAGGGTGGAAGTTTTTGACGTTTGCTTTAAAAACATTCTATGGAGTGTTTCATCTTTTGTTATACTGGTATTTTACAAAAAGATAGAACATTTGTATCTTTGGTCAAATAAAAAAAACCCAAAACAAATGGAAAATGAAAATGTCGCTTTGCTGTCCAGCAAAGAAAAATAAGGGGGAAAAGAAGCCAGAATGTTTATAGGCCACTCAGAATATTAGACAGGCAGTCTATAAATATGAACTAAATAAATAATTGATCTCCACATTCACACAACCAGCAAAAAAATATATTATCCTCCTTGTTATGCTTTCTAACATATGGAATGTTAGAAAGAATTATTAAATGTGGATTGATGTTTGTCTGTAGGCACAATAACTCTCAAAAAGGGATAGAAATTCACAAAATGTAATAGGCAGGAAGAAAACATGAATATGTTGGACAAGTTTGAAAACCAGAAACAACAGATCAGAATATTCAGAGACCTGAGCCTCCCAAAAAAATGCCCATTGCTTTCTATGGGAAACCATTAGAAGCAGGGCAGGTGCAAGGGTGGCCAGCCACCTTAAGCAGTGACATCACCACAGCACATGGTTTCTCTCTTTCATTCTCAACCCACCATGTTGCAAGTCGCTGCACCAGCAAACACACGACGCCCCACCCACTTCCAGCACCCTAAGCGACCACCTAATCCAACTAATGGACACGCCAGCCCTGGTTAGAAGCTGTTTGAACTGTTAGAATGCTGATCTGTGCTCTATTCCAAATACCCAACCCCACCAACATACTCCTTCTGAACTGCATCTGCTCCCTACAAACACACAGCCATACCTCTACTCCTCCACAAATTCTTCCTACCTACACAACCACTACCCACCCTAATACATCACACATCCAACCCCCAGATACACGCCCCCACTACACAAAACCCTATACTCCTACATCCCCACATCGCCAAAGATGTATCTCCTCCTACACACATGGAATCCACTCACACGCCAACCAACCCCCACATAGACTCACATCCTCTATTCCCTTCCAAACATACCCCCCAACATACACCCCTTCTGCAAATGTATTTACTTAAAAAATGTATCTACCGCATAATCAGTACAAGTACAATCAAAGCAATTCACAACTTTGCAGAAATAATAAAAACACAAATCAATACAGAACAAAATCTACTGGTTACTACCCTTTCAAACTGCAGCCGCAATGCACTACCCTTACTTTCCATGCTAAGATGAAAAAAGAAATGTTTTAATCATATTCCTAAACTTGGAGTAATCAATCTCACTCCTAATACAATCTATCAGGTCGATACAGTAAAGTCACATGGAAAACAGGTGCTCAGTGTTGAGCTTCCGCTTTCCTAACGTGCGCCCAGCCACCTCTCCTGGGCGAGCAATACAATATTTAAATGAGGGTTAGGAAAATGGACAGTTAAGGGTAATGATCTCCATGCCTTCTGTTAAGTACAGTAACTGCCACACCAGCAAGTTATCCCTCTGCACGCTTTTCTCATTTCTGTCCTCTGGCCTTTAGAGATCCACAGTGTTCACCCCATGCTCTTTTGAATTCTTTGACTGTGTTCTTCTTCACCACCTCCTCCGGAAGGGCATTCCAGGCATCCACCACATAAGAACATAAGAAAATGTCATACTGGGTCAGACCAAGGGTCCATCAAGCCCAGCATCCTGTTTCCAACAGTGGCCAATCCAGGCCATAAGAACCTGGCAAGTACCCAAAAACTAAGTTTATTCCATGTTACTATTAGGGGTGTGAATCGTGTGATCGATCGTCTTAACGATCGATTTTGGCTGGGGGAGGAGGGAAATCTGATCGTCGTGTTTTTTTGTTGTTTTTTTTTTAAATCGTTAAAAATCGTAAGTCGGGGGAAGGCGGGAAAACCGGCACACCAAAACAACCCTAAAACCCACTCCAAACCTTTAAAACAAATCCCCCACCCTCCCGAACCCCCCCAAAATGTTTTAAATTACCTGGGGTCCAGTGGGGGGGTCCCGGCGCGATCTCCAGCTCTCTGGCCACGGCTGCGTTAAGAGAAATGGCGCCGGTGGCCCTTTGCCCTTATCATGTGACAGGGCAAAGGTAGCGCCGGCGCCATTTTGGTTCCTGGCTCCCGACGTCACGCGTGCAGGAGATCGCTCCCGGACCCCCGCTGGACCCCCAGGGACTTTTGGCCAGCTTGGGGGGGCCTCCTGACCCCCACAAGACTTGCCAAAAGTCCAGCGGGGGTCCGGGAGCGACCTCCTGCATGCGGGCCGTATTGCCAATATTCAAAATGGCGCCGGCGCTACCTTTGCCCTCACTATGTCATACGGGCGACCGTCGCAGGAGGTCGCCCGTATGACATAGTGCAGGAGGTCACTCCCGGACCCCCGCTGGACTTTTGGCAAGTCTTGTGGGGGTCAGGAGGCCCCCCAAGCTGGCCAAAAGTCCCTGGGGGTCCAGCGGGGGTCCGGGAGCGATCTCCTGCACGCGTGACGTCGGGAGCCAGGAACCAAAATGGCGCCGGCGCTACCTTTGCCCTGTCACATGATAAGGGCAAAGGGCCACCGGCGCCATTTCTCTTAACGCAGCCGTGGCCAGAGAGCGGGAGATCGCGCCGAGACCCCCCCACTGGACCCCAGGTAATTTAAAACATTTTGGGGGGGTTCAGGAGGGTGGGGGATTTGTTTTAAAGGGTCGGGGTGGGTTTTAGGGTTGTTTTGGTGTGCCGGTTTTCCCGCGCCCTATTTAACGATACAATACAAATGCCCCTGACGATAAATCGGGGGCATTTGTATTGTATCGTGCACTCTAACGATTTTGGACGATTTTAAAATTATCTGACGATAATTGTAATCGTTCAAAAATGATTCACATCCCTAGTTACTATTGCTAATAGCAGTGGCTATTCTCTAAGTGAACTTAATAGCAGGTAATGGACTTCTCTTCCAAGAACTTATCCAATCCTTTTTTAAACACAGCTATACTAACTGCACTAACCACATCCTCTGGCAACAAATTCCAGAGTTTAATTATGTGTTGAGTAAAAAAGAACTTTCTCCGATTACTTTTAAATGTGCCCCATGCTAACTTCATGGAGTGCCCCCTAGTCTTTCTATTATCCGAAAGAGTAAATAACCGATTCACATCTACCCGTTCTAGACCTCTCATGATTTTAAACACCTCTATCATATCCCCCCTCAGTCGTCTCTTCTTCAAGCTGAAAAGTCCTAACCTCTTTAGTCTTTCCTCATAGGGGAGTTGTTCCATTCCCCTTATCATTTTGGTAGCCCTTCTCTGTACCTTCTCCATCGCAATTATATCTTTTTTGAGATGCGGCGACCAGAATTGTACACAGTATTCAAGGTGCGGTCTCACAATGGAGCGATACAGAGGCATTATGACATTTTCCGTTTTATTCACCATTCCCTTTCTAATAATTCCCAACATTCTGTTTGCTTTTTTGACTGCCGCAGCACACTGAACAGACATAAGAACATAAAAACATAAGACATAAGAACATAAAGAAATATTTCCTGATGTTGGTTCTGATTCATCCCCACTGGAGTTTCAATTCGTTACCCCTAGTTCTGTTGTTTTCTTTCCAATGGCAAAGGTTAGAAGTCTGTGCATCATTAAAACCTTTCAGGTATCTGAAGATTTGTATCACCTCCTCTCTTCCAGGATATACATATTTAGATCCTTCAGCCTCTCCTCATAAGTCTTCCGCTACAGACCCCACACCATTTTGGTGGCCCTTCTCTGAGCTGCCTCCATTCTGTTTCTATCCCTTTTGAGATACAGCTCCAGAACTGAATACAGTAATCCAAGTGAGGCCTGTACAAGGGTATTATATCTGCTTTTTCTTACTGATTATTCTTTTCTCTCTATAGCCCAGCATTCTTCTGGCTTTAGCTATTGCCTTATCACATTGTTTTGCCATCTTCAGATCTCCAGATACTATTACCCCAAAATCCCTCTCTTGGTCCATGCACATCAGTCTTTCATCCCCCATCACATAGTTCTTTTGGATTATCGCACACCAAATGCATGACTCTACACTTTTTGGCATTGAATCCCAGCTGCCATATCTTCAACCACTCTTTAAGCTTTCTTAAATCTCTTTTCATTCTCTCTATTTCTTCAGGCCTGTCCACTCTGTTGCAGATCTTACCTTCTATCCTTTCCTCAATGTTGCTCACAAAGATATTGAACAGAACCAGTCCCAACACCGATCCCTGTGGCACTCCACTTAACATGGTTCTCTTTTCAGAGTAGATTCCATTTACCATTACATGCTGTTTCCTATCAGTCAACCAGTTTTTAATCCATGCCAATACCTTGGTGCTTACTCCCAACCTCATTTTACTCACAAGCCTCCTATATGAGACCATATCAAAAGCTTTGCTGAAATCCAAGTAGATCACATCGAATGTTCTTCCTTGATCCAATTCTCTAGTCACCCATTCAAAAAAATCAATCAGATTTATCTGACAGGACCTTCCCCTGGTGAATCCATGCTGCCTTGGATCCAGTACCCCACCAGATTGTAGATAGTTCACTATCCTTTCCTTCATCAAATTCTCCATTAATTTTACTACCACCGAGGTGAGGTTAACAGGCCTGTAATTTCCAGCCTCCTCTCTGCTACCACTCTTGTGAAGCAAGACCACCACCTCTCTTCTCCAATCCTGTGGCATCACTCCCATTTCCAGGTTCTTCAGCGGGCCCACCTGCACATCTCTGAGCTCTCTCAGTATCCTGGGCTGTATCTCATCCGGCCCCATAGCCTTGTCCAGTTTCAGTTTGTTTAGTTCCTCCCTTACATTCTCTTCTGTAAACAGAGTTTTGTTTACTCCTACCCCATCTACGGTCTTGTTAACGAGCAATGGTCCTCCTCTAGGGTCTTTTTTAGTGAACACTGAACTGAAATATCAGTTTAAAATTTCTTCCATTTCTTTGATACTTTCCACACATGCTCCTTGTCACCTTTCAATTCACTGTACCACTTCTGACCTCGCTTCTTTCTCTGTTATATCTGAAACATGTTTTGATTCCTCGTTTTATCTGTTTGGCCATTTCTTCCACTTTACCTCTTTCACCATCCTTTCTTCCATTTGATCTTTTGATTTCCTTATTTCTTTCTTCATCCCCTTCAGTTTTACCAGTTATGACGTAAAGGTGGACCCTTGAGCCAAGATAAGGTTGACGCTACCTGCAGGGAGGAGCCCTGCAGGTCCTCGTCATCGGTAGGCAGAACTGGTCAAAGCGGAGACCCAACAGGACCTTCACCAATACCAGTCCTTGTTCCCTGCTGGTTGAGCCCTTGGGTGCCGGGGCCATCTGGACTTATTTGCAGAGGTCTCCAATGGCAAGGACTCCCATGAAGAAAGAGACCAGGCTGCTGAGATGGATTCACAGACATTCAACAAATGACGAGCAGTGTCGATGTTGCCCAAGGGTCGAGGCAGGCAGCAATCAAGTGAAGTCCAGAAGTCATTCCAGGGTCAAGGCAGGTGGCGATCAAGTGGAGTCAAAAGACGTTCTAGGGTCGAGACAGGCGGCGATCACTGGATTCCAGAAGATGTACCAGGGTTGAGGCAGGCAGTGAGCAGGCAAAGTCCAGAAGTCGTACCGGGGTTGAGGCAGGCGGCGAGCAGGCGAAGTCCAGAAGTCAAATCAGAGTCAAAGCCAGGAAACAATCCAGAGGAATGACAAGTCAAGGGAGAGGAAAAGGAGACAGGAACATGGAGCAGGAACACACAACCAGCTAATCCAAGGAGCTCGACCTGTTACTGAGGTGTCCAATGCAGGTCTGGCTGGGCCTTAAATAGTAAGGCCTAGGTGATGTCATCATTGGGTGCCATTGAAGGTTTCCTGCCATGGGCTCTTTAAGTTGCAGAAGGACATGTGTGTGTCTAGGGACACTCACACAGCGGAGTGGCGCCCCTGGTGCATTGCGCCTCATCGTACACAGCAGCCTGCTGTGCCTAGAGCCTGAAGGTTGTTACGGTAGCAGTGGTAGCTTCCCCACCACTCGAAGCCCTTGGTAAGAGCAACCAACTACGGACTATGACCTGCGGTCGGCCAAGCACAATGAGTTCTAACAGATATTCTTCCCTGTGTTTTTCTACTAAGCATCTGTGGGAGTTTCCATGCGGGTATTACCTTATGAGCTCCTCAGATGATTTTAGAGCTAGCTAGATAGTTGACTCTCCAGTATGGCAGGCAGGTATTTAGCATGGCTAATTATTTCTGCTTTCTAGGGAGAACACTGCTTATGGTAAGGAAATATGCTTTCTTCGTCAACAAACAGGGATGATTTAGCCATGACACGTGTGGGTCCCAAGCTGGGAGTTGCAGCTGAGTACTTATTGAAAAAGCAACCTGGCCTCCCCACCAAGAAGACTAGACTACTTAGTGAAAAGGCTACGCAAAACTGCTTGTCCAAATTTAAAGTCGCTTCTTTAAAGATTGTCCAGATTTATCTACTCGGCATAATTTTGTGTCGTCTGCAAATTTGATCATCTCACTCGTCATACCCCTTTCCAGATCATTTATAAATATATTAAAAAGCACCAGTCCAAGTATAAATCTCGAGACACTCCACTGTTTACCTTTTTCCACTGTGAAAACTGACCATTTAATCCTACTCTCAGTTTTTTTTTAACTAACTTGCAATCCACAAAAGGACATCCCCCTCCTATCCCATGACTCTTTAGTTTTCTCAGAAGCCTCTCATGTGGGACTTTTTCGAATGCCTTCTGGAAATCCAAATATACCACATATACCAGTTCACTTTTCTCCTCATGTTTATTTACCCCCCTTCAAAATAAGGAGATTTGTGAGGCAAGACTTCCCTTGGGTAAATCCATGATGGCTGTGTCCCATCAAACCATGTCCATCTAAATGTTTTGTGATTTTATTCTTTATAACAGTTTCCATGATTTTTCCCAGCAGCGAAGTCAGGCTCACCGGACTATAGTTTCCTTGATCACCCCTGGATCCCTTTTTAAATGTAGGGGTTACATTGGCTATCTTCCAATCTTCAGACACATCAGATGATTTTAATGATAGGTTACAAATTTTTACTAATAGTTCTGAAATTTCATTTTTAAGTTCTTTCAGAACCCTGGGGTGTATACCATCTAGTCCAGGTGATTTACTGTTGCGCTGAAGGTGGACCCTTGGCCTGATGCAGGATTGGTACGGCCCTCTGGTCATGGCGGTAAATGGAGTGGCTAGGGAGGAGTAGTTAGCAATAAAGTTCTGATAGTAGTTTGTAAATCCAAGAAAACGTTGTAGGGAGTGGAGGCCCAATGGTTGTGGCCAATCTCTAATACCCTGATGTTTATCAGGGTCCATGGTGAAGCCACGGTTGGAAATGATGTTTCCTAAAAATGGAAGGCTGGGTTGTTCAAAAATACACTTCTCTAATTTCGCATAGAAATGATGGTCTCTGAGGCGTTGAAGGACTGTTTGGACGTGGGAACGATGGGACTTTAAGTCCTTGGAGAATATTAGTATATCGTCCAGATATACCACGACAAAGCAGTATAAATGGTCCCGAAAGATCTCATTCATTAAGTGTTGAAATACTGCAGGGGCGTTGCAAAGCCCGAAGGGCATTACTATGTACTCGTAGTGGCCATCTCTTGTGTTGAAGGCGGTCTTCCATATGTCTTCCATAAGCATGGGTGTAGCCTGCTTGTTATGGCAGTTACTACCCCAAATCAATTAAGCCTGATACTTCACTTGAAATACATATGCAGCGCAGTTCACTGCTTCAACGGCAAGGGGGAATGAAGAAAAGTGGATTTATATTCAGTCAACAAGGACTAAATTGCACAGGCTGGGTAAACAAATAAGCGTGGGAGTAGCTTGCTTATTGCGGCGGTTACTACCCCTAACTAATTAAGCTAGATAGTTTACTTAGATGCAGTTCCAACACTGCTCTCTACATTAATGGCGGGGGTGGAAGGGAAATAGAACCAAAAGGTTACTAAGGGCCAAGAGTAACAGATAAGTATGAAAAAAAAAAGTGTGAAAGCTTGCTTGGCAGACTGGATGGGCCGTTTGGTCTTCTTCTGCCGTCATTTCTGTTTCTATGTTTCATTGTCTTCTGGTTGGATTTGTACAAGGTTGTACGCCCCTCGGAGATCCAGTTTCATGAAGATTTGTGCACCCTGCAGACGATCAAATAATTCACTAATAAGCGGCAGTGGATAGCAATCCTTACGAGTCACTGCGTTCAAGCCTCTGTGGTCTATGCAGGGTCTCAAGCTGTCATCCTTCTTCTTTATGAACAAGAATCCGGCTCCTGCCAGGGAATTAGAGGGTCAGATGAAACCTTTCTCTAAAGTTCTCCTTAATATAGGCAGACATGGCTTTTGTTTCTGGAAGTGATAGGGGGTAAGTTCTGCCCTTGGGAGGCATGGTTCCAGGTAGTAAGTCTATGGGACAATTACATTCTCGAAGTGGTGGCAAGATAGTGTTAGTCTTGGAGAAGACATCCTTGGTCTGAGTATGGAGCAGGCAACCCAGGAAGGGTTGTAGTGTTGAGCACGGTCACGGATGGAGACACTTGCCTTAAACAGTGGTTCTGACATTGTGGGCCCCACTGAGTTAGTTGTAGGGACTGGGGCGCATGTAACTGGAGCCAGGGAAGTCCAAGGATGACAGGGTGTGTGGACCGTCTAAGAATCAGAAGAGAGATTTCCTTGTCATGGAGGGTTCCAACGGTGAGGCGAATGGTCGTGGTACAATGAGTGATATGACTGGGGAGGTGCTCTCCCTGGATCGAAGCGATACGGAGAGGTACTGCTAGAGGTTGGGTCTGTATCTGGAGAATTTTAATGATATCTTCCATGATAAAGTTTCCACTCGCCCCAGTGTCTATGAGGGCGGTAGTGGCAAAGGAACATGTCTCCCCTAGGAGGGAGATAAGGAGCAATAGTTGAGGGCCAGAAACAGTGGCGCCCAAGCTCGGGACCCCCGCCAGGCTCAGGCTTTGGAGTTTCCCGGATGCATAGGACAGGCTTGAAGGAGGTGTCCTGAACCGCCACAATAAAGAGAGAGGCCTGCTGTTCTGCTTTGGAGACGTTCCTCAGAGGTCAAATGGCCTTGATTGACTTGCATGGGTTCCTCGGGCAGTTGAGGAGCTGGTAAAGCCTTCAATGAAGGACTAGCTGCACTTGATGGTCATGGAGTAGGAGCTCAGAGGACCCTCACCTCCCATTGACATAGTAAGGGCAAAGAGCCGTCGGTGCCATTTTGATTACTGGCAGCCGATGGCCCAAGTGCAGGAGATCACTCCCCCACCCCCGCTGGAACACCAGGGTCTTTTGGCAGGTCTTGCGGGGGGAAGTCAGTAGGGTGGGGGGTTGTAGTCAATTAAATTTAAAGGGTTAGGATGGGGGGGGGGTTTGGGGGGGGTGTTCCCCACAGAAAGAGAACGATAAAAGTTTTCTGATCTGGGGAGTGGACCGAAATGGCCCTCCCCAGACCTGAAAAGGGGACAAAAAATATGTTTATGCACTCCCTTAATTTGCTTCATAAGACGCACAGACACCCAGGATCAGAGCCAGTTTAGCACACCATTTTTATTTTTTTTTAATTTTCCCCCTCTGAATCCAAGGTGCGTCTTATGGTCAGGTGTGTCTTATGGAGCGAAAAATACGGTATTTTTCTCATTTTATCAGTTTCCCTTTTGAAAGTTTAGTGCTAGAGCCATGGATTTACATACTTTCCTCCTTCCAGTCATTAATTCAAATTTGATCATATTATGATCACTATTGCCAAGCAGCCCCACCACCATTACCTCTCTCACCAAATCCTGTGCTCCATCCAGGATCTTTATCTCTCTACCATGCCCTGATGTTTCACTTACCCAATCAATACTGGGGTAATTGAAATCTCCCATTATTACTGCACTACCAGTTTGGTTAGTTTCCCTAATTTCTCTTAGCATTTCACTGTCCGTCTCACCATTTTGGCCAGGTGGATGGTAGTATACTATCACTATTCTCTTCCCCAACACACAAGGGATTTCTGCCCATAAAGATTTGATTGTACATTTAATCTCATGCAGGATCTTTATCCTGTTGGACTCTATGCCATCCCAGACATAAAGCGCCATTCCGCCACCAAGATGCTCCTCTCTGTCATTGCGATATAAATTGTATCCCGGTATAGCACTATCCTATTGGTTATCCTTTTTCCACAATGTCTCTGATATGCCAATTAAGTCTATGTCATTATTCACTGCTATACACTAATTCTCCCATCTCACTTCTTTGATTTCTGGCATTAGCATACAAACATTTCAAAGTGTGTTTTTTGATTGTATTAACATTCTGCTTTTCAGTTGTCAGTGATAAATTGGAATTTTTTAACTCAGGAGAGCTTTTAATTACAGGCACTCGGACTATTTTTGTTATTAGTGCAACCTCTCTGTTGGGATCCCCTAACTCTAATGCTTCATTAGTATCCTTTGAAGATACCTTCCTCTAAACCATGTGCTGCTGAGCGACTGTTGACTTTCCCCTCTGTTCTAGTTTAAAAGCTGCTCTATCTCCTTTTTAAAGATTAGTGCCAGCAGCCTGGTTCCACCCTGGTTAAGGTGGAGTCCATTTCTTTGGAAAAGACTCCCCCTTCCCCAAAAGGTTCCCCAGTTCCTTACAAAACTGAATCCCTCTTCCTTGCACCATCTTCTCATCCACGCATTGAGACTCCGGAGCTCTGCCTGTCTCTGGGGACCTGCGCGTGGAACAGGGAGCATTTCAGAGAATGCTACCCTGGAGGTTCTGGATTTCAGCTTTCTACCTAGGACCCTAAATTTGGCTTCCAGAACCTCCCTCTCACATTTTCCTATGTCATTGGTGCCCACATGTACCATGACAGCCAGTTCCTCCCCAGCACTGTCTAAAATCCTATCTAGGTGATGCATGAGGTCCGCCATGTTCGCACCAGGTAGGCAAGTTACCAGGCAATCCTCACATGTAAGGCCAGATTTACTATGCATTTTTTCCATAGAGACATAGGGCCTTAGTGAATTAGGCCCTTAGTTGGCTGTGACAATTTTTTAAAGGATCGAAAAAAAAGGAAGATATTGTACATGAGATGTGCAAATACAAAAGAAATAAAAAGAAAAAAAGACCACAAAAATCAGAATGGGCAGAAACATGATTTTCTATCTCTGTCAGTATATCTGAAACCGTCAAAACCGAGCAAAATACAATTGCCTACAAACTGTGTAAAAAGTTACTTTAATTATTAAAAGCTGACATTGGAAGAACGGGACTGTGAGATCTTGAAAGCTCCTCTACTGCAACATCTTTTGTTGGTTTTTTAAAAGGTATTACAACCTTCAAATACTTCTATTTTATTTATTCGGAGTGATTGATAGTGTAGTTCTGTCAATTAAGAAGATACTAAGCTAACTTTTTCCAAAAAAAGGAAATGCTCAACACAGTTTTGCAATCTTGCAAAATATTTCCTCTGAGTTTTTGTTGCTGCCCATCTTAAGAAAATGTTTATAACTGGAACTTCCTTTAGAAAGCAAAAGCTTAAAAAAAGGCTTTGTGCTGGGGTGTGGATGACTCAGTGGGCTGGCACAAATACAACACCATTTACCCTCAAACTACATGCTCAAATCCAATTAAAATCTGGACAAAGTAACTAAAAGTCATTAACATATGAAATGTGTTCAATGGCCTATGAGAAATTAGTTGATGGTTTTCCTCCCCTACTCAACTGACAGATGTCCACATCACTAAAACCAGCACAATTGATGCTAATTGAAGTTACTATTAACAGTTTTACCAGAAAGACTGACTGAATGGGCATGGAGACTGAATTATCCTATAACCCTTAGAGGTGGCTCTTAAAGTGTCTAAGCACACTGAAAAGGAGACGCTTGTGCTCTTACTAACCACTTGTTTGGTGTATAAATGGAGGACTTGGACATCTAGTAGGAGAAAGTGTGGCCTAGTGGTCATATCACTGGACTGGGAGCCTAGAGACCAGGATTCAAATCCTATATCTCTTACCAACACCTACTACAAAATTGGGCAAGTCCATTTTCATAATCTGCTCAGTGCTTCACTTAGATTCCTAAGTTTTAGATGCTCAACTTGTGGTAAATCAAGCCTCTCTCTCCCATTCTGTGTCTTTGGGGAAAAAAGTTTAGTAAATCACCTCAGTAGGGTGTTTTGTCTTCATAAGTGGTCCCTAGTCAGTAGCAGACAGGCTGTTCAATCTCTGAGGACATCTATTGATCAAACTATGGACAACAGACAAAAACAGAAAAGTGGAAAGATTTTACTACATTCTTCCAAGCAAAACTCAGGTCTGCTCTAGACACTTTTCACCTGGAATACAGATCTTGAGTATACTTTTCCACCACTTATGCTAATAGTCTGGACAATGCAGAAAGTGCACAAAGGCCAGGCTTACTTAATACTTATTGCACCAGCATGACTCAGACAAGTGTGATTCTCCAAAGGGATCAGGTCAATACAAACTTATTGATTCATGAAGAGGGCCATCTGTATCATTCAAACCTCCTCTCTCTCTCTGAAATTGATGGCACTGATGTTAAGCACTCACTGATTGTTTCCCTATCCCTGCCCAAAGATGTTGAAGTTGTATTGGTATCTGCCAGGAAGCCCTCAACCATAAGGGCTTACAGCTTTAAATGGAAATATTACCGGTATTCATCCTGATGCCAAGAGAGCTCCCTAGACCCGTTCGCTTGCAAACCACGAGAGCTGCTTCAGTACTTATTCTCTCTTTCCTCAGTAGGTCTCAGTACCTCTTTAGTCAAGGTGCATCTCAGTGCCATAACAGCCTACCATCTAAAAGTGGAGGGAGCACACTCATCCATTGGTGTCAAAGTTTATGAAAGGCTTATGGCATAATAAACCTCCGGTAGCCAAACCACTAGTGCTTTGGGATCTCAATGTGGTTCTGATGCATCTTATGAAGCCACCATTCAAATGGTTGGAGTTGGCTTCTTTGAAGTTTCTTACATGGGAAGTGTTATTCCATTGTGAACACATTAGCTAGGAGAGTCAGTGAGATTCAGGCATTGGTGCATTACTCTCCTTATATGAAATTCTTCCACAATAGGATGGTGCTCTGAACCCACCCCAAGTTTCTGCCAAAAGTGGTGTAAGTTTTGCATATAAACAAAGCTGGTCTTTGGAGTGGGCGAGCTGGGAGGTTGCCTGGGTGCCGTGAGCTGAGGGGCACCCTGAACACTGCCAGTTATCACCCAGCCCATAGCAATAGACGAGTGTCCTGGTAAAGGAGGGGCAGTGGCAGGCACCATCCTGTTTACGATTCTGCTTGTGGGACAAGCCCATAAGCAGTCTCTCACCCTTTTGTCAGCGTCTTGGCTCCCTGCCGCTGTCCTCCGTGCCTCCATGCGGCCTGGAGGCCGCTGACGTTCTCCTCCCATTGTCGCAGCCTGGAATTGCTGCCATGCTCAGTGGCGGGCCACCATCGTCGCCTATTCATCTTGAAGCCAGGAGGCCGCAAACGCCATCTCCATGCAGCCTGGAGGCAGCTTTGAAGCTTCCTGCCTTCGCAGAAGGAGCCGCTGATGCCACCACCGCTGTCACAGCCTGGAACCGCTGCCGCCGTGCTCCCTTGCGGCCAGGAGGCCACTGTTGCCATTCCTTGCAGCCGGAAGGCCACCCTGGAGCTCCTCTTTGCGGCCTGGAGGCCGCCGCCAGTGCTTCATGTGGCTGGAGCCACCCTCAGCTCTTTCTTCAGTGGCTGGAGCCACCCCCAGCCATCTCCTGCGGCAGGAGCCGCCTCAGGCCTGCTTCTCCTGCACAACATAGCTGCTGTCCCTGGTCCTGCCTCCTTAGGCACGGGGCCGTGCCTCCTCTCCAGATTTAAAGGGCCAGTCCTCTGGCTCCTCCTTGTGATGTCATCCTGGGTGTTCCTCTTCAGCCCTACAAAAGGGCTCATTCTTAAGTTCCTCTTCGCCTTCGCAAGGAGTCAGTCATGGAGTCGGATTGCTCCTGGATCCTCCATTCCAGCTCTTTGGTCCAAGAGTTCCTGACGTCCAGCTCCGCTTCTTCAAGGCACTCTGTTCTTCTTGGGAATTCCCTTGTCTTGCTCTGTGGTTCCTGATCCTTCGTCGCATCTTCGTTCCATGTCCTGGTTTCTCATCGTATCCTATGTTCCTGTCCATTGATGTCTCCGTCCGATGTCTTCGTCCCCAGATGTCTCCATCTTCAGATGACCTTGCTTCCAGATGTCCTGTCTTCCCTGATGTCCATCTCAGATACTCTGTTCGCAGAAGTCTTTCTCTGAAGTAGTCCTTGCCTTTAGATGTCCAGGTGTCCTGTCTGTTGGGGCCCTCGTGATGCTCTTGGTTGAATGTCTGGTGGGTCCGAAGTCTGGAAGGCCTGGCGTCTGGATGCCCTATCTTCCTGCGCCTCCTTGTTGCTCTTGATTGAGTGTGGGGGTCCAAAGTCCTGATGTCCCTGCCTTGGATACCCCAGTTGAACCTGCTTCAGATGTCTCATCTTTGTCATCCCCAAGGTCCTTGTCTCCAGATGACCATGCCGTCTAGTCTTCTGATGTTCTGCCTTTCTTCATCTGTCCATTCTTCAAGAGTCCTTGTCTTGCCTCAGCCCTGCCTTAGCCTTGTCTTGACCTTGATGTAGTCCTGCCCAAACCTTGACGTAGCCATGTCTGATCCTTGGTATAGCCGTGAGTGGACTTTTGATGAAGCAATGTCTGAACTTTGGCATTGCCTTGTTTGAACTTTGACGTAGCCAGTCTGAACCCAGACATACCCTTGCCTTGACGTAACCATGCTTTGACCTTGACATAACCATGCCTTGACCCTGATGTAACCATGATCCACCCTAGCCTTCCTGCCTGTTTCGCCCGACCATGTCTCCAAGTACCTTAGTCCGTCCATGTCTTCAAGTATTGTCTGATCGTGTCTTCAGTATCCTCATCTGACCATGTCTTGAATCTTCGTTTTGTTCCAGTATCATTGCCTATCCTCGACCTCTCTCCGTCCTGGCGCATTTGCCATTCCTGTACGGCAGGTCCGAAAGGGCTATTGAGTGGTTGGAGGGCTACCCCAGAGACCAGCATTGCGTTGTTGGGTCTCTACTGATGCGTCAGGGTTGGCGGAGGCCCGAGTCTCTGGTCTTCAGCTTGTCTGCCTGTGCTGGGATACGTGTCACCTGCCTCAGCGCTTCCACGGAGCTCCTCTCTGCAGTCGCGTCGTGGTCCATGGGCACACATTTTCCCGGAATCGGGAGCGCTCCTGCAACAATCTTGCTGTGGCCCTGCTGGCCAGCAGGGCCACAGAGGACTCCATCCCTTCCATGGTCCAAAGCAAAGCCATGAGGGGGCCATGATGGGCCCCATCCTGCCACAGCCCAAAGTGAGAGGGAGGCCCCGAAAGTGTGTGGGTGTGAGAGAGAGTGAGATCCTGGATGAGAGCCTGTACATATGTGTTTTTTAGAGCCTGTGTGTGTGAGAGAGAGGGAGTGTGTGTGTAAGAGCATGGGTGTGTATGAGTGAGTGTGTGAGAGAATGAATTTGTGTGTGTGTAGGAGAGCTTATGTGTGTGTGAGAGAGTGACAGTCTGTGTGTGGCTGAAAGCCTATGTATGACACACACATACACTTACACAGTTGGGGGAGGACGTCATCAACCCCAGCCATTTTCACCCATTGCTCATTTGCCCTAGAACTGGCCCTGCATATAAATCATTCTGTTACTCATATTCTTTCAAAGACTGCATGCTCACGAAGGGGATAAAGCCCTTCATTCATTGGACTGTAAGAGAGTCTTGGCTTACTACTGAAAGAAAACTCAGCCATATCATCAAGCCTCACAACTATTCATCTCTTACAATCCTGTTTGAGTATAGCACTTGCCAATGCACCCTGTCCAAATGGCTAGCAGACTCTATTGCTCATTGTTTTACTCACACTAGCATCCAGATTACAGACTCCATTAAGGGTCATCAAGTGAGAACCATGGCTACATCAGTGGCTCATCTGCGAGCTATACCTAGCGAGGACATCTGCAAAGCTCTAACTTAGTCATCTGTGACAAGGGTACCTGTCTCCATGAGCATACATATGCCTCCGGATTGAACAGCACAAGGATTTTATGTGACTTAATATTGACAAGCTGCTTTTAAGTTCCATGCAGGGAAAATATCCATCAACTATGACTGTCCTTTACTGAGATGAAAAGGATTAATAGCAAGAAAACCTGTAGAGAACTGACAGTGAATGCAGAATAAATGTTCATTGCTCTTCAGTCTCCCCCTCCCCTCCTGAGGACAGCCAAGCAGTGATGCTGCAGGAAGTATGTTAGACCAATGGGAGCCTCAGAACTTCCCAGGGAAGCAAGAGGGTTCTGACCAATTGGGAGAGAGGAAAAGGAGAGAGTGGGCTTCTGCTTAAAGGAAAGGACAGAAGGCACAGGGAGCTGGCAGTGAAAGGAGACCAGGATCTGGCTTTTGTGTGAATCCCATGCAAAAAAAGCCTCAAAGAGGTGTGTTACACCTTATTGTTCTTATTGTTACAATGCAATAAGTTCTTCAGTTTCTTACTGTTACAATGTAATAATATAAGTTCTTGAGTTTCTTACTGTTACAATATAATAATAATAAGACACCTTTGTCTTATTATTCTCCGAGTTAATATATAAACCGATGTGATATACCCCAATGAATGTCGGCATCTAAAAGCAAAATAAATAAATAAGAGGAGTACTGCTGAGCACCAGTGAAAGGGAAAGAATCTCTCAACACTCTCCATGGTGGGATCTACGTTGCTTTTTCAACAAGTGCTCCACTGCAACCCTCAGCTTGAGTCTTCCCATGTATCATAGTTAATTCAGCCATTTGTTGACAGAGAAAGCAAGTTTGCTTAACATAAACAGTATTTTCTGTAGACAGCAGGATGAATTATCCATGTTAAATACCCACCCACCTTCCTGGAAAGTCGACTACCTAGCTAAAGTTTAGCTC
Source organism: Rhinatrema bivittatum (assembly GCF_901001135.1). Classification (NCBI taxonomy): domain Eukaryota; kingdom Metazoa; phylum Chordata; class Amphibia; order Gymnophiona; family Rhinatrematidae; genus Rhinatrema; species Rhinatrema bivittatum. Next base: position 315,584,243 of record NC_042618.1, on the reverse strand, counting down.
TAAAATCAACTGAGTGGATCACGAAGCAGCAACCCAGTGGTAACTTCTGCACATGCTCAGTAGAGGAAAAGCTCTATGAGCTAAGAGAGAAGGGTCCATTTGGCACTATCAGATGATGTCATTCACATGTCATGGCCAATTCATTCTGCAATCTATGGAGAATGCCTTTCACAGTAAGCAAACTTGCTTTATTTTTAACAGCAAAATGTGTCCAAGAGGCAATCACTTAACTATCCCAAGAAAGCATGGGACAAGCATAGCTAGGCCTATATTGTGAAGAAGGGAAGGCTAGAGCTTCCCTGTACTCTAGGCCAGTGGACCCCAACCTTTTTTGCACCAGGGACCGACTTCAAGCAAGACCATTTTTCCATGGCCTGGCAGGGCGGGGTGGGGGTGGGACAGGGGCGTGGCTTTGGTCATATGGGGGCGGGGTTATGGAGGGGGTTGGATTTTAGTGCATACTTATCATTTAATTATGACATTTATAATGTGAATGTGACTCAACTCACCAGAGGTTCAGAATTAATGGGAGCTCCGGGCTTGTTTCCCTTGTTTTCCAAACTTCACACCTCTCTCCTCCACCTAACGCCTTCCCTCTCATGACCTCCCCTGGCTGTGAGCAAACCCCAGAAAGACACCCATTCATTCTCATATACACCCATTCATTCTCATATACAGACAAGATATACAGCCAAGCCGCACATTTTACTTTCAGAAATTAGCGCCTACCCAAAGGTAGGCGCTAATTTCTTCCGGCACCGGAAAAGTGCACCGAAAAGCAGTAAAAACTGCTTTTCTGTGCACCCTCTGACTTAATATCATGGCGATATTAAGTCGGAGGTCCCGAAGAGTAAAAAAAGTTAAAAAAAAAAAATTTTAATTCGGCCCACGGCTGTCGGGTCAAAAACCAGATGCTCAATTTTGCCGGTGTCCGGTTTCCGAGCCCGTGGCTGTCAGCGGGCTCAAGAACCGACGTCAGCAAAATTGAGCGTTGGCTGTCAAACTCGCTGACAGCCGCCGCTCCGGGCTAAAAGGAGGCGCTATGGACGCGCTAGTGTCCCTAGCGCCTCTTTTTCCCCATTTCTACCGCACCACCTAATTTGAATTTTATTTATTTATTTATTTTATTTGATGAGTTTTATATACCGTTATTCGGTAGAGCCATCATAACGGTTTACAAAGTGAACATTTTTTCTTAGCAGTTTTGCAACAGTATAACAACGTGAACATTTACAGAAATAAACATATCAAGTCCAGTAAGCATTATTAGGTTGGATGAGGAGGGTAAGCATGTTTAGTTGGAGATTATAGCTGAGAGTTCATTTGAGAGTTAGTATGATCAGATGAATGAGGGTCAGTGTAGAATTTGAGAAATATTAGTGTTTTTAGGTCTTTTTTGAATGTTTTTATGTTGTGCTGGGTTCTCAGGTCTTCAGGTAGTGTGTTCCAAAGTTTGGGGGAGGCGATGGAGAAGGCTCTCTCTCTTGTTGTTGCCAGATGCACATCTTTGATGGTGGAAATATTTAAGTAACCTGAGTTATTGGAGCGTAAGTTTCTTGAGGGGTTTGGAGGAGTTATGTTAAGGGTGTTTAGACCTTGATGATCATTGTTTAGAATTTTGTGAATGATGGTCATTGATTTGTAGGCAATACGTGCAGTAATAGGGAGCCAGTGAAGTGAGGTCAATATGGGCGTTATGTGGTCACTTCTTTTTGTTCCTGTTAGGACTAGCAGCTGAGTTCTGAAGTATTTGGAGTGGTTTGAGGGTTGAAAAGGGTATTCCAATTAGTAAGGTGTTGCAATAGTCGAAGGTGGAGAAAATAAGTAGTTGTAGGACAGTTCTGAAATCATCAGGGTTGAGAAATGGTTTCAGATGTCTTAGGGTTAGGAGTCTGTGGTATCCTTCTTTGGTTTTATTTGATATGTGGTTCTTAAAAGAAAGATCTTTATCAATGATAATTCCGAGGTTTCTGGTGTGGGTGGTAGGGAGTATAGATATCATATGTTTGTCTGGAATTGTCAGGGGTGGTGGAGCTGGATTATGTTTCTTGCCCATGAGAATTATTTCAGTTTTGTCAAAATTGATTATGAGTTTCAGAGAATTTAGATGTTTGATTGAAATCAGTAGATCTGAGGTTTTCTTGTAGGTGTCTTCAATCAAATTTTGTATGGGAATTAGGAGCTGAATGTCATCAGCGTATAAGAAGTGTGTGATTCTGCGTTCTTTTAGTAGTTGGCAGATGGGGAGAAGGTATATGTTGAAAAGGGTGGCGGATAACGCTGATCCTTGAGGGACTCCAATGTTAAGGTTGATCATTTTTGATGGGTTGTTGTTGATTAATACTTGGTATGTTCGATCAGATAGATAGGAAGAGAACCATTGTAAGGTGGTGCCAGTTAAGCCAATTTGTGTTAGTCGCTCCAACAGTATCTTGTGGTTTACTGTGTGGAAGGCGGCTGAGAGATCAAGGAGTATGAGGAGGTATTTTTCACCTCTGTCAAAGCCTCTTAAAATAATGTCATTTAGGGAGATAAGGAGAGATTCTGTGTTTAGGTTTTTTCTAAATCCATATTGGGATGGGGGTAGGATGTTGTTTGACTCAAGATAGTCGTCAAGTTGAGTGTGTATGACTTTTTCAATGGTTTTGGCTATGAATGATAGTTGGTAAGGAGTTCAGGATCTAGGTTGTTCTTTTTCAGGATTGGTTTGATGACAGCAGATTTGAGGCATTTGGGGTTAACAATTTTGGTGATGGTTTTTGATAAGGTGGGTTCGATTGTTTTGAGGGTTGTTATTGGGATGTTGTCTATTGGATGGCTGGCGGGGTTCATTTTATTTATAATAGATTGAATTTCAAGTGTGGATGTGGTATCAAAGTTTGACCATGATGATGTTAATTTGGTGTTAAGTTTGGTGTTCTGGTTGTTGTCGGTTATGTTGGATTGGATTAGATGAGATATTTTATTGTTGAAGAAATCAGCAAAGTCATCGCTTCCATGTTTGGTACATGTGGACTCTTGGATGGTTTTGGTAAGTTTCTGAACGACTGTGAACATTCTGGGGTTATGATGAAATTTGGAGATTTTGCTGGAGAAGAAATCTTTTTTCGCATTGTTGATGATATTTTTGTATTCAGCTAAGTTTTTCCGATAATTATTTAGTGTGGATGTGTTTTTGGTTTTTCTCCATTCTCTTTCTTTTTTCCTGAGTAAACATTTGGCAATTCTGATGTTTTCATTATACCATTGGTTATTGTGTTTGGCTTGTTGTTTAGTCTTTGTGATGATGGGGTTAATGGAGTCTGCTACTTTTTTTGTAATATTTATCCATGATGAAGTTGCAGTCTCAGAATTTGCTAGATTTATGTTGCTTAGTTCTACTTGAAGGGCTTTTTGAAGAAGTTCAGTGTTGAATGGTGGACGGTAGGAGATCTTGTTTGGAGTGGTTTTAGGTGGTTTAAGGCTGGAATTGACGTGTAATTTCACTTGGATAAGGTGGTGGTCAGACCAGGGTATTTCTGTGGTTTGAATAGAGTTTGAGTGCCAGAAATCAGTGTTGATAAAGATGAGGTCGATAGTGTGGCCGGCTTTATGAGTTGGGGATTGGATTATTTGGTTTAGATTTAGAGTTTAAAGGGCATCGGTGATAGTTTGGCAGGCTTTAGATTGCAAGGGTGAGTTGAAGTGAATGTTGAAGTCTCCAAGGATTGTGATGGGTTTGTTGAGGGAAATATTGTTCATGATATATTCAATAAATGGGGAGCAGGTTTTTTTTTAGGGTTCCAGCAGGACAGTAAGCAAGGCATATCTGTAGTTTAGGTGAATCAAATAATGCAATTTCAAATGGTGGAGATATGTTTGATGGACGAAGTTTTAGTTGAAGGTTTTTTTTTTTGATGAGCATTAAACCACCTCCTTTTTTGTTTTTTCTGGGAATTGAGGAAGTGTTGCAATCTTGGTTGGATAGTTGGTTAATTAGTATGGAATCTGTCTTTTTGAGCCAGGTTTCCGTTATTGCGATGAAATCAGGTTTGGAGTCAATGAGTAGGTCATTGACTAGAGGAATTTTTTTTATTATTGAACAGGCATTGACAAGTATGAATGAGAGAAGTAAGTAGTTTGAGAGTTGGATATTTGAGTTATTTTTGTTTATTGGTTGTTTTAGTTTGTTGAGGGGTTTGGTTGTATGTTTCATTTGTGTACTTGTATTTGAATACTGAATTGCGACCACCGGTGAGGGGCCGGTAGGCGTGCCAGGAGAGCGGGTGTTCGTCCGCTCTCCCGCGGACTTTACTGAATCGGCCTGACAGTCTCACATGCTTTCTCTCTCACACACACACACACAGGCTCTCACTCTCACATGCTCTCTCTCATACAATCATTCATACACAGTTTCTCACTGGCACATGCTGTCTCTCTCACACACACAGGCTCTCTCTCACTCCCACATGCTGTCTTGCTCAAGCACAGGCACTCACTGTTACATGCTGTCTCTCTCACACACACACACACACAGAGGCTCTCACATGCTTTCTCTGCTAACATTCAGGTCTTCACTCCCACACACAGTCTCTCAATTCACTCTTACACACACACATACACACTCTACAGGCCCTCAGCCTCTCTCTCACCTCTGGGCCTCTTCTTTATGGGTCGCCACAGGATGGGCTCTGCAGCGACCCTGCTCTTCGCGGGCCTTGCTGCTCCTCTTCTGCACGTGGCTGATGCTCCTCCTCCTTCCTGCCCGCGTGGCTCCGGCAACATTTTTCTTCCGGGGCCGCGCAGGCAGGAAGGAGGAGGAGCACCTGCACGTTTAGATGCGACCTTTTTCTTTGGGCCGTGGTGATGTGAACTCCACCACGGCCCTGCTGATCTTCTTGCCTAGTGCTTCCACTGGCCCTGGGCAGCGGGCAGCATCCACCCCACAAAGTGTGCTCTGAGCCGCCGCAGAGCAGAGCACACTGTCAGTGTTTAGTGGTTTGCGGTGGTGCTGCGGACCGGCAAAAATCCCCCAACAGCCCGGTCCTGGTCCGCGGATCGGTGGTTGGGGACCCCTGCTCTAGGCTATATCTGAAAAACATTTCCAGAAGTTTTTGCAGTCTACCTCCAAACTACTTTTCTTGTAAGAAAGTTTACTATCTGTAAGGCATAGCTTTGGGGGGTAGAGGCTGGATACTACCAGCCTGTGAATTCCAGAGGGCACTAAAACTATTATGCAATGGTCTTAAAGTGGGGGTAGGCAGTGGAAGGGGAAATGCTCAGATTTGCCTAGAGCAGAAAAAAAAGGTTAGGACCAGCCCTGACTAATGGTGTGATATAATAAGAATGTGCTGACTTTAGCATGGATTTTTCACCCATGTTTTAGCATTCATTTTTCCATGGTAACTGTCCTGGTATTTAACAGGGCTTTTTGTAGGGAAAATATTCATGCTAAAACCCATGCTAGGATCATTGGGGGAACATGCAAATCCCATGTTAATATAGCTATTAGGTATTTTCCTACCATGCAGTGAGGTACATTAAAGGTCAGACTGCTTCATGTCACTTGTGTGCTGTTAGGATTTCGCCTGATATACAGTCTCATCCTAACTTCATGATGCCTCACCATCAGCAGAAGCCTTCATTATGTCTCATCATTAGTCTTGCCACGCCCAAGTCCCAGCCCTGTGTAAATGCATCTTGCCATAGTAGCCTTGTCCTCTCGTGGGGACACTTCTGGATTCATGACCTGACCCTTACTCTTGCCTTGTGGCCTATGGGCCTTCTGTCTCTTGCCTTGTTCTTTGTCTTTGAGGCCTTTGGTCTATTCTCTCTTGCAGGGCCGCTTCCTCCGCCACAGGATGACTCCTGGTTCCTCCTTGGCGGTTGATATAAGCTACCGTGGTCGCATTGTCCGACAATACCCGGACTGCCCTCCCCTGTAGGAGAGGACTGAAGGCTTGTAACGCTAACCGTACTGCCCAGGTCTCCAACCGATTGATCGACCACAGAGACTCCTCGGGAGACCATGAGCCCTGCATGGACTTCCTCTGGCACACCGCTCCCCAGCCGGAGAGACTGGCGTCCATGGTGATCATTGTCCATTCGGGAATCTCCAGGGGAACTCCCCTGGATAGACTGTCCGTCTCCAGCCACCACACTAGGCTGTTTCTCGCCACTTGTGTAAGTGGCAATGGAAGAAAAAACAGTTTGGATACTGGGTTCCAACGGGACAGTAATGCGGACTGCAAGGGCCGCATATGAGCAAATGCCCATGGCAACAGCTCTAAGGTCGACGCCATGTATCCAAGAACCTGTACATATTCTTGAACCCTGGGAGAAGTTTGGAGTAACAGACTCCGCACCTGAGCTTGTAACTTGATGATGCAGTCCATGGTGAGAAAAACTTGGCCCCGCTAGGTATCGAAGAGCACTCCCAAATACTCCAAGGACTGAGAGGGAACGAGCTTGCTCTTGGATAGATTGACCACCCAGCCCAGCGACTGTAGAGACTGCAGTACTCCGAGAATCGCATCTTTGGCTAAGGCTTCCGACTTTGCGCGAATCAGCCAGTCGTCCAAGTAGGGATGCACCAGAAGACCTTCCCTCCGGAGATGAGCTGCCACCACCACCAACACTTTGGTGAAAGTCTGTGGCGCAGTCACCAGACTGAAAGGTAGAGCTCGAAACTGAAAATGCTGTCCCAGGATGCAGAACTGCAGAAAGCTTTGGTGGTCCTGACGGATCCCTATATGGAAGTAAGCCTCCGTGAGATCTAGTGAACCTAGGAATTCTCCCTGCCTCACCGAGGAAATGACTGTCTGCAGAGTTTCCATGCGGAATCGTGGGATCTTTAGACACTTGTTCACCTCCTTGAGGTCTAGGATGGGGCAGAACGATCCTTCCTTCTTTGGTACCACGAAATATATTGAGTACCAACCCCTTCCTTGCTCCACTGGAGGAACGGGAACTATGGCCCTTAATTGTAGCAACCGCTGTAATGTCTCCCGAACCGCTGCTCTTTTTGTGGCATACCTGCAGGGAGAGATGAGAAACTGATCTCGGGGCCGCCGTGCAAAATCTAAAGCATAGCCTTGTTTTATCACGGACAGGACCCACTGATCCGTGGTCACCTTGGTCCACTCCTCGAAGAACAGGGCCAGTCTGCCCCCTACTTCCGGGGTCGAGGAGTGGACCGGCGCTCCTTCATTGGGAAGATTTTGCTCCTGAGGAAGGGAGAACCACCCCAGGTCTGCCAAATCTTCGACCCCTAAAAGACTGTGTATAGGTTTGCTGCTTCGCTGGAGCTGAACGAAAGGATGAAGCAGGCGACTTAGGTGGTCGATACCTCCGATTCCCTCTGAATCTGGCTCGAGAAGAGAAGGAACCGCGTGAGCGAGGTCTGTCTTCCGGCAACCGATGCCCTTATTCTCTCCCAGCGACTGAATCATGTCCAATCTTACCAAAAAGTAACTTACCCTTAAAAAGCAAGGATCCCAGTTGAGCATGTCCAATCTTACCAAAAAGTAACTTACCCTTAAAAAGCAAAGACCCCAGTTGAGCCTTAGAAGACACATCCGCCGACCAGTTGCGCAACTACAAGAGCCGGCGAGCAGTGACCGCCGACACCATGGACCTGGCGGATGACCGGAGGAGGTCAGGAAAGGCATCAGCACAGTAAGCCACCGAGGATTCCAAACGGTTCGCCTGAGCCACTTCCTTGGCCGAGAAATCTACATTGGCTTGTAATTGCTGCACCCAGCGAACCCTGGCTCGCATAGCAAAATTACTACAAATAGCCGCCTGGACTCCCATGGCTGAGACCTCAAAAATCCGTTTGAGCTGCACCTCTAACTTCCTGTCCTTCAGATCCTTGAGCGCTGTCATTCCTGTGACAGGAATCGTGGTTTTCTTCGTGACACTGGACACTGCAGAATCCACTTTCGGAACCCACAGCATCTCCAAGGCGTCCTCTGGCAGAGGATACAACTTATCCATGGCTTTACTGACTTTTAATCCGAGATCCGGGGTATCCCATTCTCGAAACAACAAGTCCGTTGCCGAAAAATGGAAAGGAAAGACAGTAGCAGGACCTTTCAGGCCCAACAAAACAGGGTCCATCTTCCTGAGTTTGGATTCCTCGGGTGGGCTGTCAATGCCCAGCTCAGAGAGTATAACTGGAATAAGAGGTGCCAACTCGTCTTTACGAAAAAGACGAACCACCTTAGGGTCATCGCCCTCCGCCGCCTGAGAGCCTCTCTCCACCAGCAGTGGATCTGGCTCTGGGTCAACCGCCCCCTGTGGAATCTGGTGTTGACCATCCGAGTCCCCAAGATCTGAATCCAGATCAGAAGAGTCTGTATCCCCCTGCGGATCCCCAGTGCGGAGGGGGCGCTTAGACTTAATAGGCCCCATCCCCTTATCAGCCTTGGCGCATTTAGCTGCCCGGGTCTTATGGGAATCTAACTTTCCCCCCGCAATCAGCTTGCCTGCCTTCCTTGCCTTGACGGCTTTATGTAAGAAAACAATGAAGGAGGACTCAGAGGAGATGTCAGAAGTCCCCTCAGGACTGACCTCTGGGCCAGGGGAGACAGGCTGCTGCGATTCTCTGTTTTCAGGGGGCGGCGGCTGAGGAGATAATTGAGGAGGAAAGAACCCCTCCCCCATGGTTGTCACAGTAGCAGAGCGGAACGAGTGCAAAATGGCTTCTGTTCCCGCGCTTAAGGGAAAAGGATCCTGTGCTGACTGAGCATCCCCTGCTGCCGGCGAGGGAACCCGCGGGAGCCTGCTTTTATTAATATTTCTAGCCATCCCTGCACCGGAGGAACCCTTTTCCCCCGGTAAACATTGAGAACACAAGTTCTGGCGGGAGAGCCGCGCACGGGCCGAGCCACACGCGTGACACGTGGCCGACCGTGGCATCGGGGAAGACAGGGAGGAGAAAAAAAACAGCTGAAAAAATTCAAACTTACACCCCCCGAGGCCGAAAACGCTGCGAACCGCCCCCCCCCCCCCCGCGATAATAGCAAGGAAGGGAGAGCCTTCCCGATCAAAAACGAAAGTAAAGAAAAAGTACATCAAAAACTTTTTTTTTTTTTTTAAAGCGAAAACAGCCTACCGTGGGTCCAGGGTGCTGATCTTTAGGGTGGAGTGAGCTGGGCTCCCCGGTATCACACCCACGCTGCCTCAATTAATAGTTAGGGTCCTCAACCCCCATCGGCAGCTGCCTCTGATCAGCAGGGGACATCCCAGAGCCTAACAACTCTCTGGGAGGTGGACCACAGGAAATGCTTCTATTTTTTTTTTTAAATAAATTTAAAGAGACAAACTCTGAAATTAGAAAAGTACATAGAAAACTCTTACTAACTAAAACTAATCTAACCCAAAATAAAGACTCTGACCAGACTGTAGGTTTTGCACCTCCACCATCTGCTAGAGACAGAGAAATACTGGCAGACTGAGGGTGGCACTCTCCTATATAAGGCGGAGCTTTGGTTTTAAAACATCTCTGTCTCTATCTGCTAGAGGGGGGGCAAAACCCAGCAGTCTGGACTGATCCGGGTACGTACAGGGAACACATATTATATGCACTGCTATGATGCGAACCAGAAATCCCTACAAAAAAAAAACTTGGAACCCATCTTCCTATACCGACCTTCATGAAATTTTTCATGAAGGTCGGTATAGAAAAATGTTAAATAAATAATAAATAAATAAAATAAATATACAGTGCAAAAATGAAAAAACAGAACCATCACCATTCCTCAAACATCAAACAATAAAATAAAATAAATACATAACCATAATACTAAAAACATACTAATCTTATTTAAACAAAAATGATGAATAAAAGATCAAATAATTAAAAACTCATATACAACTTTTTAAAATGTCCCAAACACCAATAAAATATTTCAAATCAGCAGACAACAAATAACACCTGAAAAATAAAACTAAAAAGGATTTTAAAAATTCACGCTCTCCATACCTGGGAACGTTTTCCAGTCGAGGATTAGTGGAAGTGGGATGCATAAACTTTCTCCTCTCTTTCTTATATGCCCACACACACACAAGCTCATAAACACGTACGCTCCCTCTCAGACAAGCCCATAGGCATCTCCAGCTCTTCTTTGGTTGGGATCTACCAGCACATCAGGCCCTCATCTTTGTTTCAGCCGCTGGCAGATTGGAATCCATCTGTAGCACCCATTCTCTCTCTCTCACACACACACACACAAAACCCAGGCAGCTCCCATTCTCACTCTCTCACTCACACACACAGCCTAGGCAGGCTCCCATTCTCTCACACATACACACCCCAGAAAAGCTCCCATTTACACCCCGGGCAGGCTCCCATTCATACTCATCCAAATCCCAGTCAGGCTCCCATTCTCACACACACACCCACACTCTGCCCATCCCAGGAAGGCTCCCATGCATGCATGTGCGCACACACACACACTCCCACCCATCCCAGGCAGGCTCTCATTCACACACACACACACACATATATGCAGGCAGGCTCCCATTCATACACACACCCATCCCAGGCGGCCTCCCATTCACACACACACCCATCACATACAACCTCCCATTCACACACACCCACCCACATATGAAATCACGTAGGTTCCCATTCATACACCCACCCATTCCAGGCAGGCTCCCATTCATACACCCACCCATCCCAGGCAACCTCCCATTCACACATTCATTCATGCCAGCCTGTACATTCTTCCTTGTGAAGGGCAGCCTTTCTGCAACTCCTCTTCATGGGCTGGCCCCCGAGGTAACTCCTGTATTCTCATCTCATGCATCACAAGACAAGAATACAGAAAGTGCTAGCACCACGAGTGCTGAATACCTCGGGGCCAACAAATGAGGAGGAGTTGCCGGATGGGCTTCCTCTTCTGTTGTAGCTTCCTTTTTCTTCTGTCACCAGTGGGACTGAGTTTACCGGCGGCTCCACGAGTCTTTTTGCTTTTCTACTGCCGGTGGGATTGGGTCCTCTGGCGGCACCATGGGCCTCCTGCTTCTTCTGCCGCTGATGGGATCGGGTCCACTAATAGTAACACAGGCCTCTTTCCCTGTTCCCAACACCGCCCCAAGTGTGCCACCCTGTGCAGTTGCACAGTTTGCAGTCCCGATGGCGCTGGGCCTGCCAACTTTCAAGAAACTGTGTTAATGTTAAGGGTTGAAATTTGTGTGAATTTCTTTCTTACCTGGTAATTTGCATTTCACATGTGAGATTTTCTTCTTTTCTCTCTCTAATGTGAGTCCTATGGAGCACATATCATTCTACTGTACACTGATCCTGTGCCTCTTAAAAAGCTAAACTTACATATTTTAAACTTTTTACTGCACTTCATTACTCAGGATTTTAGCAAGGATTTTCTATTTTACTTACTTTTACCATATTTTTAATGTGCCATATTTGCATGCCATTAACTTACTGCAATCCAGTCCCATTGTAATGGATTTTCTTATGGCATGGTAAACAAAAATTTGCAATTATCCTAAATACATTGCTTTGTTTTAGCTGTTTGTAGCTCAGGGTCCAGCCACCTGTTCCAGGCAACTCAAAGTTTAATTTTTATATAAAGGTGTATTTAAAGGTACTGTAAAATGAATTTCACAAGCTCCAACATAGCCAACATTGTCGAATTTCGGTGTCGTGCAGGCAAAGGGGTATATTTTAAAGGGAAAAATTGAAGAAGATAAAAAGCAGATTTTACCCACATAAATCTTTTGACTATATGTCAAAAATACTTGGGTAAGCCAAGGCCAATCCAAAATGGAGGAAAAACAAAAACCTGAGAACTACAGGGGAAAAAAATGTAAAAGAGACACTAAAGAAAAAATAATATTTAATTTAAAGCTAGCATATTTCAGAACTTCTAGAAAATTATATACTTCACAGCTGTACATATACATTTCGTAATAACGATTCACATGTGCAGTGTTATCAGTCTGCATAGTGAGGGATCCATTTAAAATTATTTGTATGAATACCGCACCAAGTAGAAATCGCACAAATATCTGGCAGCTTGCTGGTTCCGCTTTGTTATTGCTCCATCCTCGGGTGGGGTGGAAGAAACTACAATGTTTGGCAATGTTATGCAAAAGTAACACAATCAAAGGGGGGGACGGGCGAACTTCCGTCCGAACCCGCCGCCACCCGCCAGCACGTGACAGGCAGACGGGGGAAGCTACCACTTAGAGCGTAGCGCCGCTAAGAGCCAGCAGCCAATGAGAAGCCTTCGTGCGTCCGGTTGCGCGAGGTCCTGCGGCTAGCGTGGCTTTTTTTTTTATGCGTGCGTGCGACTAGCGTGGAGAATAGCAGCGCTTGTGGTTTATAGTGACGTGGGAGAAGGGTGCTCTTTTCGTGGTTGGCTCCCTGGCTTTGTTTCGGCTTCGCCGAGCCCAGGCTTCGGAGCAGGCGTGGGTAGGGTTCGTATGGCAGTGGAAGCTCCGTGGCTCCTGAGCGTACCTTGGCTGGACCGTCAGCTCTCATGCATAAAGAGCCGTGTTCCGAGGGCCCTGCTCTGGGGCAGAGAACAGCGTTAGATAAGAGAGAGCTCGGAGGGCAGGCGGACGTGGTACGTTTGCTGCTCTGCAGCGGGGGTTCCTCCCTCCACAGCTCATCTGTGGCCTGCAGTAGCTGAAGTATTCAGACGAGTCAATGCGATTCTTTGGTTTCGCTCTGGGTTTCTAGCTTTCCTAGATTAGGTTTCAGGGAATGTAGCAGATAGCCGTCTTGATAACCAGTAGGATACCTATGAGATTTTTTTTATGCTAGGTCTAGTTTGCAATAATAAATTTCCTGTATTTCACTACAATGGCAACTTCAGCCCCCTTTGCGTGTGAATTTTCATTAGTCTGTTGGAAGATTGTCATGTTCCAACACTGGTGACCCTTATAAGCAGTTTTAAATAGTTTTTGGTCTTTATTATAAATAGCCTGCTTTATGTGCATATAGCAGAACTGAAATTTATATTCCACGTTTGCTTTATTAGCAAAGCCACGGATTTTGGAGGAAACTACTAAAGTCAGTTATTTTTTCCTTGTTTGAGTTTATATGGCAGCTTTTGCAAGTAGAAGTGGGGAAGACGCCACACATTTTTGTTGCTTTTCTTACATAATGCAGGCTTCTTGAACATTATAGCTTGAAATGCTGCTGTAACCATTGACCAAATAGGAATTAAAAATCTTATGTTGGTGCCACACTGCTGATTATGCTGAGCTTTTTTGGCATCTTGCTAGTCACTTAACATTTTTTAGGGCTTGACTGCTACTTCCCAAGTGCTGGAATTTGTGTACAGCCAGTAGTGGAGATATGCAAATCAAAGTAATAGACACAAAACAACAGTGCCTTACAAAAGTTTTGACACCTGTGTACTTGTTTCTTATTCTGCTGTCTAAAAAAAAAATACAAGTTAAAATGCAGTAAAGTATGATCTACAAACATACACTTTAATCATGAAAGAACAATTATAAAATATTCCAAAAATCATTAATAAAAAAGTCTTAATTGCATAAGTCTTCACACCCATTGACTTAATACTTTGTAGATATGTCATTTGCATAAATTGTTTATGAAAAGCATTTACCAGTTTTGCATAGTGGGTTGGTGCAGTTTTTTGTCCAATGTTCTTGGGCAGAGGAGCTTAAGCTCTGTCCAGTTGGCCGGGGCTTATTTGTAGACCACAATCTTCTACAGATTTTCTGGGTTTTGAGTGGGCTGTCTGACACTTTCTTCTGGCTGTGTGGCTACATTGTTGCTTTTGCTTTATGTTTCGGATCTTGTCCTGCTGAAAGGTTAATATTCTCCTTGGTCCCAGGTCTGTGGAAGAACAGGATTTCCTCCAGGATCGGCCTATACTTTGCACCATCCATTTTTCCGTCAGTCATTGTAAATCTCCGTATCCCTGCTGTGTAAAGCAACATAATGCTGCCACCCCCCATGCTTTATTGTGGGAATGCTGGTGCTAGGTTAATGTGCTGTATCTGTTTTACACCACATATATTGCTTAGGATTGAGAGCAGGAACTTCTACCTTGGTCTCAGATCATAAAACTTTCTCACGTGTGTGCGGTGTCTCCCTAATTGTTTCTGTGCAAATGCTATGTAGCATATCATATGACTTCTTAAGAAGTGGCTTTCTTCATGCCACCCACCATTACAGGTAGTGTTCATGGAGTAATCGAGAAACATAGATTGGAGTTATTTTGATAGCTCCTTGGTTAACTTGTTTTGACTTTTGCTTCAGTTTCACTTTATACAACAGAAACAGCTTGATTATTTAACCAGGAGTATTCAGTCAGTTCAACTACTGTGATTGGACCCAGGTGGGCTCTATTTAATGTATTATGGATCTTGTTGAGGCAACTTTTTGAACTAGAATTCATTTGAATTTGCTATAACAAATTATGTGAAGACATTGATTCAAGACTTTTTGTAATACTTCTATAATTCTTTTATGATGAAAGTAGAATGTTGTATAGGTCAGTGAAACAAATTCCTACTTTAATGCATTTTTATTTATTTATTTTTTAGAATGTACAAGGATGAAAATACTTTTTGAGGCACTGTACTATTAAGTAGTTGGCTAGTAGGGCAATGTTTTATTTCATATCTCTGCTGCTGCACCATTGTTGGAAACAACTGCCAGCAGTTATCAATTTACCAACTCAGAGTACTGTGGTTGCTGTTAGTCTACTTGAATGCACAGAAGTAAAGGTTAACAAATAAAGCAAATATATATAATCAGATGATACCTTTTTTATTGGACCAACTTAATACATTTTTTGATAATAGATTGAGTCGCATAGGTAGAAGTACTGAGCCACTTTTTGTGATTTGATAGCTGAGGCACCTTTTGCTGTTTTTGACCATGTTGAGAGAGTTTTCATCTGGTGGAGGTATTGTTTTCTCTGTGGAAGAACATACAGGCCACTGCAATATTGCGTAAAAAAAAAAGTGTCATTTACCTCTCCTGGGTGCTCGATGCAAATGAGTTGCTGCGCTAAAAGGGATGTGCAGTGGGTAATTTGTGCATCCCTAGCACTCTGCATCAGTAGCACAGGAGATGTGGCTGTGCCCCCACAACAGGCTGGCCAGAGCTTCCTCTGGCAGGGCTGTTCCTGATTTGGTCCTTTTCACTGACACTTTTCAGTGAAAGGACCAGTTCTCTTTCAGGTTAGCCTTCTAAAAGGAGATTGGTCCTTTTGCTGACGTGATAGTCAATGAACCAATCAACAGCTTTTTTTTTTTTTTTTAGCCCTTGAGCGTGCTATGATTCTGCTTTCTTTGGTTCCTCCTACTTAGTGCAGCATGCTTTAATGCCAGCTCCTGGGCAGGTGTTAAATTTTCTGCGTTAAAATGAGTGCCTTGGCCATGTGGCAATTTTTGGCATCACAGGGTAATAGCTAATAGCCTCATCTACATTGAATTTACATGTGATAAGCGCTATTAGCTACATGCTGGTTTGGACCCACATTTTGGACATGCTCATCCCAGTATTGCATCAGGCATAAGCATAGTGCATCCAAAACGCGCGTTTAGCAGCGCGTTGACCTGAATGCCCGGTATTGCATCGGCCTGTGAGTTTTCTCAGATCTATGTTTATCTGTGCTTTAATCTCATGCAACACATATTGAATTGTTCGGATAATCTGTTCTCTCTAGTAACTTTTTTTTTTTTTAAGTGGAAAAACTCAGTGCAAGAGAACACTGTAACAATTTGGTATTCTTTGCTCTTGCAGCATTAACATTGACTCAAAGTTTCCCTTACAACTTTTCTTCATTTTCTAACAAATCTCCCTTTACCTTCAGAAGATAAACTGCTTAGAATGGTCAAGTATTAAAAACAGAATCTTATTCTAAAAAAAATTTGCACTAATTCTTTGCGTACCTTTAAACCCCCCCCCCCCCCAAAAAAAAAAAACATTTATGGGGACATTTCTTTCAGGATCCTTAGAGGGAGGTAAGAACATAAGAAATTGCCATTATGGGTCAGACCAAGGGTCCATCAAGCCCAGTATCCTGTTTCCAACAGAGGCCAAACCAGGCCCCAAGAACCTGGCAATTACCCAAACACTAAGAAGATCCCATGCTACTGATGCAATTAATAGCAGTGGCTATTCCCTAAGTAAACTTGATTAATAGCCTAACTGCTTTTCTTCTAAACAAAACTTTTTGGGGTTTTTTTATATTTAGCCTGCTTTCTGGTGGGAAGAAGGCTTATGAGATCAGTCTTTGTGTGGGCGTGTGTCTTCCCCACACTGACCCTTGTGTTTAGTGTCCTGTACACGCCAAACTTTCTGTGCAGTTCAGGGAGTCTAAGGAAATCCTAATGGAGGTATTTTTAGATTCATGTATACTTCTCCATTGGTTCTGTGTGGAACTTGTAATAATACTCTGCTAGAAGTGAACTATGTAATAGTACTAGTGGCAAAGACAATATCTGTTTTTTTTTTTTTAGGGATCTGCTGATGGTAAATGAATAAATAGAGCATCTTTGAGCCTTACCCATTTCAGTCCTTCCTAAAATGTACACTGGTCTGTGATAGGGTTTTATGATTTGTTTACCTAATCCTCGAGCTCTGGTGTTTAGATGTGATAGGAGCTCCTGCTGCTAGCATTCATTCTTACTACTATGCATAATCCAAGGAAAAGGCCCTCTTAATTACTTACTGTTACATTTTAGCACTTTGAAGTTTGTTTTTTTTTTCAAATAGTGTAAATAAAGAATTTTGGACAGGAGTGTACTCTACTGCCTAGCACAATGGCTTTATGGTAATAGATGGGGGGGCCCAGGAGGTCATGGAGAGTTGACTGTATTCTATTTTAGAGTTCTGTCTTGCCATAACAAACTCAAACCAAATTACAGCAGAGGGTACTACAATTTATAATTATATGTAGTAAGCTCATTTGTTCTATAGTGTGACATAGACTGCATCAATAAAGGAAAAGTGGGAAATGAAATATTCAATTACCCCAACACAAAATGACAGATTATATTCTGGGGTTTTCATAATATCCATCAATTTGCGAATGTGACTCCTGCAGAAAGTCCTGAGATAAAGACTCAAGACATTTAGGAGTGAACAGCAGAACAGTACGAAATGTTAAAGCATTTTAAATAAATTAGACCATCACAATTTAAAAAATTATTCTATTCCTCCAAATCCCCAAAGCAGAACATACTGGCCGATACAGTACCTGCCCTTGGACGCGCGTTTTCCCTTACCCCTTATTCAGTAAGGGGCGGAAAACGCACGTCCAACCCGCGATACAGAAAGTAAAATGTGCAGCCAAGCCGCATATTTTACTTTAATAATTTAGTGCCTACCCAAAGGTAGGTGCTAGTTTCTGCCGGCACCGGGAAAGTGCACATAAAAGCAGTAAAAACTGCTTTTCTGTGCACCCTCCGACTTAATACCATGGCAATATTAAGGCGGAGGTCCCGAAGAGTAAAAAAAGTAAAAAAAAAAAAAAAATTAAATAAATTTTAATTTAAAATGGGCCTTCGGCTGTCGGGCCGAAAACCGGACGCTCAATTTTGCCAGCGTCCGGTTTCCGAGCCAGTGGCTGTCAGCAGGCTCGAGAACTGACACCGGCAAAATTGAGCGTCGGCTGTGAAACCCGCTGACAGCCGCTGCTCCGGGCTAAAAGGAGGCGGTAGGGACAGAATTTAGCACATATCCTCACTTTCTTTCTTGACAAATATTGCCTTAATCTATATTAATAAAACAAGTAAATACATTTGAAGACTTCTTTTCCTGATGGTGCTGTTTTATTTTCTGCTAAGCTTGGTCTGAATTCAGCCACAGCCTTTGCGTGGGTGTGTGCAAGTTGCACTATTTGGCAGTTAAATGCCATTTGAAAAACAGGCCTTATATCACTGTAGTGTAAATATAGGCCCCTCTTTAAAAAGTGTGTTGTGTTAACGCACCAAAACATACTTTATTAGTGAATAATTCCACTGACAAATTGGGATCTCTTCTAAATGGTACAAGTTTTGGCATGTTAACACTTTTTAAAATAGGGGCAGTAGTATTTTCTGTGACTTTCACATTTTTGTGACTGTAAAGTTACATAGGACATCTACAACTTGTGAAAAGGAGTATAGTAGTCATGAAAGGTTAAGAATCACTGCCCTAGAACACAATACACCATTCAGTTGTGAAGTACAGATGGGAAAACAGAACCGACTGGACTGCTGCAGCTCTCTATTTAGAAGAAACATGCTAGTAGAAGCAGATTATTTAATGTTGGTTGCACATGCAAAATACTGATGAAGCCTCACCGAATATAGAATTAGTGACCACCTATTAGCAATAGAAATATTCAGACAAAAGCTGAACTTGGAAACCCCCCAAAACCAGAACCTGCCTTCAGTGCAGTGCAGGAAAAAAAGAAATGTATTTCTTCATGTACTGTGCAAAATATAAAGATATTAGAGATGCACAATTTCCAAAACTGACACAGAAAGGAGGAGCAGAAAAACTGCTTGAAGAATGTAACAGTCACTCTTCTATACTGCCTTCCTCACTCAAAGGAGACCAAAAGCAGTTTGCCAGAAGAATGTAAGTACAGTAATAAGCATAAGCTGATATAAAAATCAGCAAGAAATAAAACTTTATTCCAAAAGTGTTGCACATCCATCCTCTGTTACAAAAAAAAAAACCCAAACAGGAGAGAAACAGCAATTATAGCAATATGCTGTATCCTGCCACTAGGCCATAAATGTGATCTGATAAGATGCAATATAGATCAGCACAGAACTTGGAAATTGATCTTTTATTGTACTTTCTTTAACCTATAATTTTATTATTATGGTTATTTTATGTAATTCTTTTCACAAATATTCTTTTTATTTTAACCCCTTTATATATTACTTTACAATGGATGTACAAATTATCATGAAAATCAAGTTTCCTAGAGAACAGGGGTGGCAGGAGGTGGCCAGTGACATTGACAGGTCATCCCCCAAGAAATACAGGACGTTGGAAGAGAGTAACAGTTCAAAAAAGCAGAAAAGGTGACTAGGTAGAGTAGCTGGAAAGCTGTGATCAAAAATGCTCATAGTCTAGACAAAATATCAGACCTGCAGGCCCTAATTGGACTTTGACATTGTTGCTGTTACATGCTTCATTGATTCTTATGATTGGGATAAGGCCATCCTAAGCTATAACTTGTTTAAGAAGGACAGAGAGGCCAGAAAAAGGGGGGGGGGGGGGGAGGAGTAGCTCTTTATGTTAAAAACAATATCCAACAACCGAATTGCAAGGGACTTGAGGTTGAGAAGAAGCATTATGGACTGTCCTAAAAAACGAAGATGGTGCTTCCATTTTTACTGGTGTGATCTACAGACCTCCAACTCACACAGAAGAACTGGACAGAGATCTGATCGAAGACATCCAAAAGGTGGGAAAGAAGGGAGAAGTGTTGTTCATTGGAGATTTTAATCTGCCAGATGTGGATTGGAGTATTCCTTCTGCAGAATCTACAAGAAGTAGAGAGTGGATGTCCTTCAAGAACACTTGCTCAAACAAATGATAATAACTCAAGAGGGGAGTGTGTGATACTCGACCTCGTGCTCACTAATAGGGTTAATGTCTCTATTGTCTGAGTAGGTGCCCACTTGAGCACTAGTGATCATTAGACAGTATGGTTTGATATCGTAAACAGGATACAGAGAATTTGTATGAAGATCCAAGTTTTGAATTTCATAAATCTGGACTTTGTCAAAATGGGTATGTACCTGGAAGAAGAATTTGGAAGACTGGGAGAAAATGGGTGAGGTAGAACAGTGGGCCAAATTAAAAGAAGCCATTACAAAAGCAACAAATGTATGTGTTAGAAAAGTAAACAAAAGAAACCGATCTGGTTCTCAAAGGAGGTGGCTGAAAAAATAAAGGCAAAAATAACAGCATTCAAGAAATAAGGATCTCAAAAAAAGGAACACATGGAAGAATATCTGACGGACACGAAAGAAATCAGGAAAGCAAAAGATCAAGCGGAAGAAAGGATTGCCAAAAAGGTAAAGTGAGGTGACAAAACATTTTTCAGATATAACAGATAGAAGGAAGGCTCGAAGCGGTATAGTGGAATTGAAAGGTGAGGAATGTGTGGAGAGAAATGAAGAAATGGTAGAAATATTAAATACTTTAGTTTGGTGTTCAGTAAAGAAGACCCTGGAGAAAGACTGTTGCTGGTTGACCGTAGATGGGGATAGGGTAGATGAAACTCTATTTACAGAAGAAAATGTATGGGATGAGTTAAGTAAACTGAAAGTAGATCCCTGGAAATGGCAGTGGTGCAGTGAGATTGAAGAGCAACAGTTCTGCAAAGAGGAGGCTGGAAACTGCAGGCCGGTTGGCCTCACCTCACTGGTGGGAAAAATTAATGGAGATTCTACTGAAAGAAAGGATAGTGAACTATCTACAATCAGGTGCCTTGCTTGAGCCTGAGGCAGCATAACTTCACCAGGGGAAGGTCCTGTCAGACCAATCATTGATTTTTTTTTTTTTTTTTTTTAATTGGGTGATTAGAGAATTGGATCAAGAGAGAGCACTCGATGTGATATACTTTGATTTCAACAAAGCGTTTGGTATGATCCCGCATAGGAGGCTTGGGAGTGGGTGTCAAAGTGGTGGTGTGGATTACAAACTAGTTGATTGACAGGAGCCAGCGTGTAATGGCAAATGGAACTTACTTTGAAGAGAGAACTGTGTTAAGTGGAGTGCCACAAGGATCGGTGTTGGGACAGATTCTGTTCAGTATCTCTGTGAGTAACATTACAGAAGGAATAGAAAGTAAAGTTTGTTTATTTGCAGATGATACTAAGATCTGCAACAGAGTGGACATGCCTGAGGGAATAGAATGAAAAATGGGGCATAGGATAAACACTGGATCCCTAAAGGCTAGAGGACAGAAATGAAGAAGAGAGTGCTTGGGGATAACCTGCATGGTGCAACAGTTACTACCGTTAATAGAAGGCATTTATTTATTTATTTAGTGATTTTTTTTATATACCGCGGCACGTTAAAAACATCACCTCGGTTTACAATAAACAATTCAACAACAGGCTTTACAGACAAATTGAAATAAAGTGGACATGATATATATCAAAATAACAACAAAATAAAAACAAATACAATAAACCAATGGTGATCATATTCCCTAGTTAATGGCAAGACTAATAATAAATGGTAGTTCAGAGACCAATAAAGTCAAAATTAGCAGTGAGAAGGATAAAATCGGCATGTAGCAATGATTCAGGGAGAACAGGAAAAGTAATCGGCATGGGGATTACCACCCTCATCCAATAGCTTTGCAGTTGTGTCAAAAGCAACAACATCACTCACTGCTTTGGTGGGGTGGGGGAAATAAAAGGGGAATTGGATACAGACAGCCAGCGTGGTCTCTGATTTTTACGGTCTAGGTACTGGCATGCAGACATAAAAGAAAATTAAAAATGATATGAGACCTGTTATATGTAAAGAATGTTAATTGATGTCTGAGTGTACCTTCATACGATGCTGATGAGTGATTCAGCTATCGTGTCTGTGAGCCAGGAATTAGGCTTCAAAAATCATTAGGTACCTCAGTGATGTAGCTCTTTGTGACAGAATGTCCACTTGTAAATTATTTCATTGAAGACGGCTGAAATGAAGCCTTAACGACACTTATCTTATGTTCTTCTGTAGTCAGTCTTGCACAGCTGACACCTAGATGTTTCGGAGACAAGCTCCTTCTTCAAGGGCTGAATATTCTCAAGAGAGACTTGTGGAACACTGTGTAACTCTGTGGAGAGCATGAATGGGGGACATTCTTTAGTTATTGAAAAAAATTTTTCACTTAACATGGACACTAAATAATGGAGCACAATACATATGTGCTGTGATGGCTGAATTTGTTTATCAAATGTGGACTGTTCCGCTGTCATAGCGGTCTAGGAAGCTCCGCTGAAAACAATGAGGAATCTCAAGGTAACTGGCAATATTTAACCTCTGAGTAATTATCAACTTGAATCGCTATGTTTTAAGATGGAGCGAGTGTAAATAAAATTGGAAGTGAAATTTTAAAACGAAGCGGGTGCGAATCAGGCTGTCAGTAAAATTTGACAAGCTCTGTGGAGCGGTGAGTTTAAAAAAAAAAAAAAAAAAAAGACTCCCAATGTCTCGCTTCGTATCACTGTCTGTTTAAATCGCTGTGGCTTTAATCGAAACATTAAAGGTACTCACTGCGCTGATAAACGGCTGCTCCTAGCGGCTCCTTTACTGGCGCGAGAACGCCGACTGAGGCGCCATATTTAAAGGAATTCCTTAGAGAGAAAAAAATGACGTGTGGGCGGTGATACTGATGTCACTAGTACAATGTTTAAGCGTCAAATTTGTATCTAAATCTAGGTGTCGGCTGTGCAAGACTGACTACAGAAGAACATAAGATAAGTGTTGTTAAGGCTTCATTTCAGCCGTCTTCAATGAAATAATTTACAAGTGGACATTCTGTCACAAAGAGCTACATCACTGAGGTACCTAATGATTTTTGAAGACTAATTCCTGGCTCACAGACACGATAGCTGAATCACTCATCAGCATCGTATGAAGGTACACTCAGACATCAATTAACATTCTTTACATATAACAGGTCTCATATCATTTGTATTTGGTTACATGTTATATCATATTGGGTCTTTTTTGAGGACATAAAAGAAAAAGCACAGGATGACTTCTATAGCCAAGTGCCAAAGCAAAGAATGTCAGGCAGCATTGTCTGAATTATCAAGAAGGCTCCTCACCCACTAAAAATGTTGCTAGTAGTAATTTTTTAGTGGTTTGATAGTTGCTTGGTTTTGATTGTAAATATTATTATCCTTATCATAAGGCTTGGGGGGTAGCTGCACTGAGTGGCAGTTACCCCCATGTTTTTCTTAAAGGTAGTATCCTGCACAGAGTGACAGATACTACCATTAAAAGCTTTCTGGGCAGACTGAATGGACCATCTGGTCTTTTTCTGCTGTCATTACTATTTTATGCTACTATGTATAGTCTCAGTTTATTTTGGTGTAGTCAGCTGGAGGTCTTTCCCAGACGTTTATTCAAATTGACTTGCTTTGTCAGAGTCTGGGCCAAGAGGGCCCATCAACGGAATATCAACATTTTGAGTAATAAGTGAACTGATAGTCTCCGATGACCTTGCCTAGGTGGGCTATGTACAGTATATATTGAGTAGTGTTGGCAATGGCATGCCCCAGGAAAGAGACCAAGGGTGGGATGATTCTGACCCCAATGAAACAATCTGGGAGCAATTTTGGAGGAAGGAGTCAAATCCTGGCTAGTTGCCTAATGAATACCCTTTGCAGGGCATCCTGGATGTCTTTCCTACTGGCTACCACTGGGGCAGGTGGGCTCCATGCTACCTCTGGAAGATTGAAGTCACCCTCTCCTTTGCATTCCATCCTGGTCATGCCTCTTACCGTGTCAGAATCCACCTTCTCTTGTGATGGAGGACTGTATGGTATTCCCATATACACAGAATTTCTCTTAGGTTTTTCCAGGGCAATCCAAGGAAATGTAATTTAATTTTATTATTTTTTAATTTTTTATTTATAAGAATTTAAATTCTAATATATCTAACAGATCATAAGGGAAATTTAGACAAATGACAATATTGACAAATAATAAATTCACTGACCGCTTCAGTCCACAACATAGAGAGGAGCTATCAGAAATCCCAAGAAGGAAAAACCCCCCAAAAAGCTAACTTGCAAAAATATTAATAGAAAGTCTGCTGTAGAAACCTTCATCCAATTGAGTGAAATAGGAATTAAGACCTCTTCAGATAGGTGAGGCAGAGTCCAGGCAGAATGAAGCATGCCTATCTTGTAGAAACTGAGTCAAATGGGCAGGATCATAAAAAATATACTTTAATGCCAGTCAACTTTACAATACATTTCTAGGGAAAAATCAATCAAAGGAAACCCCCTAGTTTTAATATCCCAGACCACAAAAGGAGGAAATGCTCTTAGTTTGGTTAAACGTAGCTACATCTGGAAACAAAGAGACTTTTTTTCAGATTACTACATAGTATTTCTGCAGGAGAGAGAGATTATCTCACCAGATTGTCCCTATCTGAGTCCACCAGAAGATTAACTTTTAAAGCAGAGGCAATAATATTTTCATCTCCAGATTTTTCCAATATAGCAGTCAAATTAACCAAATCCAACTTTTCATAAGCTGATTTAAAATCTATCCTTGAAACTGGTGGGAAAATATTTCTCAGGAATGTTAATATCTTTTGCCAAATATTTTCTTTCTCCAGGTGCCACCATGTTCTACTTCAGGAAATTAATGAGTCTCAGATTTTTTTCACTTTATGGCATTCTCAAGAGCTTCCATTTTATTTTGCATTAGTCCAAGGACATTTTAACTTTCATTCCCTTTATTTCAGTGGCTATTGTTTTGTTCCTGATATAAAGAGCTCCTCCCCTTTTCTCTACTCTCTCCTGAAGAGATTATAGACTGGGATTGATCACATCCCAATCCTAGTTTCCATTACATTAAAACTCTGTGCTTCATTTTATTTTATTTATGAATCACTTTTCCAAACAGTACAAAGCAATGTGCAATATTACAATTTAAATCATTTAAAAATTGTATAAGAAATAGAAAAAAAATAAGACTGTAAATAAAATAGCTAAAGTAAAAATAAAAATATTAAAACATCACATAGCCAGCTGCAAAAAGTGTGTAGAGGCATTTTTACAAAACCAGTTAGTAAAAGTTCTTCCTTAGACACACCCTGATTCCACTATACCCAAGTCTGCTTCTGGCATGATTTCATCCTGGTCTGTGATGTCAAGAATACTTTGTACATTGGCATACATGAATCACCAGTATGATGTTTCGCTCCATCTCTCTCTCTCTCTTTTTTTTAATCTTATTTTTCCATTAGTTACATTGGTGGCTATGTGCTCATCTGCTTTTGTTGCTGACTCCTATACAATGTTTGATTTATCTTGGGATTTTATCCCTTCAAGGCTTACCTTGTTGCTCTCACCTTGTGGGGGAGAGCAGCCTGTGCCTTCGCCTTACTTCATTTAAATTTAAGTAGGACTTGAAATGATGGGTGCCTTTTTTTTTTTTTTTTGGATGGTTAACTATCCATTTTATAAAGATCATTATTTATTTTAAATTGTTTATATACTGCCTTTACAAAAGTGAATTTGGTCAAAACGGTTTATATTAAACATACACAGTGTAAAGATAAAATAATAAAATAAAAATGAATTAAAACGTAAATACAATAGCATACATTCTTCTAGGTATATCTTTAGTCACCAGTGTATCTATAAGTTTCTACCCTGCATCCACACTTCAGTCATTATGAGGACAATCCCATCTCTTCTCCTGTTGTAGGCAGGTAACACATCTGAGAAGGTCCCAGATTTGTCTCCCTATCCATCACCCCTCCCCAGTGTTTATCAACTGATCATTTTCTAAGTCATTGATTCTTAGATGTATTTATTTATTTATTTATAAGGTTTTATACACCGACATTCATGTGGAACATCATGCCGGTTTACAATTAACAAAAAGTTGGAGAAATTACAATGGAGAGGGGAAGGGGCGAAGGCTAGAAGGAGGGAGAGTAAAGAGGGAAAAGAGCAGGCGATGGAAAATTAGAGGAACAATTATATGATAAGCCGCTATAAGTGATTACAATACCAGAAATGAGTATAAGCAAAATTACAATATATACAATCTTATAATTACAAACTAGCCATTGATACAGAATAGCCATGGATACGTAAAAGCAATCTTACACAATGTACTATCTTAGGTGGACGCAGTGATCGAATACTAGGCGGGGAGGAAGGCAGGGAGCAGCAGAGGGATAACGGGTAAGGAGGGACGGATGGCTGACTGAGGGAGTGAGGAAGGTAGGGTTAGGCTAGGTTTGGTTCGAATCGGGGTAGGCCTGTTTGAACAGCCATGTTTAGATTCCTTTTTTGAAATTACGGAGGGAAGGTTTTAGATGTAGATTGGTGGGTAGAGAACTCCAGAGGGTAGGGCCAGCGATGGAGAATGCCCTTTGCCTTGTGATGCTATCGTGTGCGGTTTTGAGTGTTGGGCAGTGAAGGGTACCTGCTAGGGAGGTTCTGGATGGTCTGTTGGAAGTGCGGAAACGTGGCATTTCCTCAAGCCAGGTGTGGTTGTGATTGTACAGCGTGTTGTGTAGAATGGTGAGGGTTTTGTATTGAATACGGAAGTGTATGGGCAGCCAGTGCAGGTCCTTTAGCATGGGGGTGATATGATCCCTTTTACGTGTGTTAGTTAAAATTCTAGCCATGGCGTTCTGCAGGATTTGTAGGGGTTTTATGGTGGATGCGGGAAGGCCCAGGAGAAGGGAGTTGCAGTAATCCAGTTTAGATAGGAGGGTGGTCTGGAGTACTAAGCGGAAGTCTTGAGCATGCAGGAGGGGTTTAAGCTTTTTAAGAATGTTGAGTTTAAAGAAACCCCCTTTTAGGAGAGTGTTGATGTGGGGTTTGAAATTTAGATGTTGGTCTAGGGTGACACCTAGGTCTCTGACGGAGTGCAGGGTTGTGTTACTAAGGGAAGAGTTGAGGGAGGAGGCTTGGGAGATAAGGTCATGTTGATTAGAGATTGAGGATTTCTGTTTTTGAGGTGTTTAGTGCGAGCTGAAGGTTGGATAGCAGGGCGTTGATGGACGCAAGGCAGGAGTCCCAGAATTGCAGGGATTCGTTGAGGGAATTTGGTATGGGGATGAGAATTTGGACATCGTCTGCATATAAGAAGAACTGCAGGCCGAGGTCCGAGAGGAGGTGGCAGAGAGGCAGGAGATAAATGTTGAAGAGGGTGGAGGATAAAGAAGATCCTTGGGGGACACCTTGATTGAGGGGGATATGTGAGGATTCATTGTTTTCAGTTTTTACTACATATTTTCTGTGGTTGAGGTAGGAGGTAAACCATAGCAGGGGTGTGTCAGAGATGCCTATCTCTGCTAGGCGTGAGATCAGAAATTGGTGGTTGACTGTGTCGAAGGCTGCTGAGATGTCTAAGAAGGCAAGTAGATATGATTTACCATGGTCCATACCTTTGAGGATGGTGTCAGTGATGGCTAATAGGAGATTTTCGGTGTTTCTGGCTTTACGGAATCCAAATTGTGATGGATGTAGGATACAGTGGTCTTCTAGGAAGTTTGTAAGTTGTGTATTAACTACCTTTTCCAGTATTTTGGATATGAAAGGCAGGTTGGAGATTGGGCGGTAGTTAGCTGGGTTGGAGGGGTTTAACGACTGCAAGCTTGAGGGGGTTTGGGACTTTCCCGAAGGAGAGTGAGCAGTTGATTATGTCAGTTAGATGTTTGGCGATGGTAGCAGGAATAGCTAGGAGAGCTAGGAAAGCAGGTGAACTGGTGTGTCCAGTTCACCTGCTTTTTGTATTTCTCTAGCTAACCTCTGGACTTTCTGCCTGTTCCTACAGGCTGAGGCAAATGACATTGTCTGTCCCTACGGTTATTTCCTAATTCTATGCCCCTCACTGTGAAGTATCCTATTGGAATTTTTCTTTCAAGGGTCTCTGCCATTTTTTTTTTAAGTGGACCCCTCATCAACTTTATTTCTGTTCTGGCTGCAACCCCCCCCCCCGAGCTTGCTTTGAGAGTGTGATTAAATTCTTGTAGAGGAGCAGGACTTGTGCCTTCAGGAAGATGGACTCCTCCGCTTTGCAGGTTTCTGCACTGGTAGTACAGGGTAGAGCACCCCCTGGATGGGAGTTTTTAATGAAGTGTAGCTCAGTCCTTAATCTATTAGTTTCCTTTTGAACACAGACAGGAACTATTTGAATCTTCTACAAGGTTTTTCTGAATACTGCAGACCCATAGATATTTCACTGTACTATTCCACTTCCAGTCACTTGTATGTTCTAGAGAAAGAAACACATTTATCTTCAAAGACAACAGAAATAGAGGTTCCAAATTCCAATCCAAAGGCAAGAGAAGTTAAACACAAGTACTACTTTATGCAAATGAGAAACCTAGCAGGAAAAGAAAACCTGCCCTTCTCAATTAGGGAAGTGGGTAAATATTATTTAAAGGCAGTGAGCATGGACAGAGCCCTTGCTAGAGGTTGTTTTCAGTTCTCCCCTTAACTTTTGGGCTCATGTGCCCACCGACTCAGAGACAGACTCTTAAGAACAAGAAGTTCCATGCGGGATCAGACCAATGTTCCATCAAACCCAATATCTTCCCTCTGACAGTGGCCACTTTGGGTCACTTGGAGTCCTCATCAAATCCCAGATAAAGCCCATTCCATGCTCCTCACTTCCAGAAGTGGAAGATGTTGACACTTAACCAGTATTTAGCCAAATAGTCTTAATGGACCTGTCCTCTAGAAACATATCCACTTATCCATCACAGGCTGTGAGTATGGAGATTTAGGAATTTGGATTTTTTTTTTAATACTCTCTTGGAAATGGTGGTGCCTGGTATGTCTACACATGTTTTTTAAAAAATCTCCTTCCTATAGTTGTCTTCAGTTCATATTGCAATCATGCTTTACTTGGATATTTATATGGCATCCTAGGCAGGATGCCATATATATGCTGTAAATAAACACATCTGTGTGGTCCCTGCATATGGTTCTGATGAGTCTGCACAGCAGCATCCTTTATTTTATTTAGATTAACAATGGTAGTAGTAGCTAAATTGGATTTTTCAGAATCTTTAAACACGTTTTGCTGGGAATGAAATAAAAATGAAAATAAAATGTTCAATCGTCTTGATTTCATTAGTCTTTGCTACCAGTTAAATTATCCATAACACAATCACTTCCAGTATCAAAAAGTGTATCTCTGCTCTCTATAGTTACCAGTTCTCCTTAGTCATTGACAGATTTCAGCAGAATCTCTGCATGCAATCATATTGTGCAACATCACATCCTGCTCTTTCTGTTCCGGATAACATTTTTGTGCTTTGTGCATAGTACCATGTCAAGTAGAATTTCTAGTAAGAATAAAATAAGCGGATGGTGTGCACATAGCTACTACTTAGCAGATGTGGGTTTGATTCCTGGATCCGGCTTCTGATTCTCTGTCAGTATGTAACTGTGCCAGAGCAATTAGATGTGATTGGTATTGCAGATTCAGTTGCTTTCATAGTGGTCAGTGACATCACAGAGACACAGATGAGTTAGACGGGTCAAAATGGCCACATTAAGACACCATTTAGCAACTTAAACTGGACAGTAGTTGACACATCCAGTGCCTTGCAGAAATGCACAAGGGTGTATTTTTACATTCTGCTGTCTAAAAATACACACCAAAATGTATTAAAGAAGCAGTTTGTTTCAATCAACATACTCTACATTTTCATCATGAAAGAACAACTATAGAAATATCCAAAAATTAATAAATTAAAAAAAAAAAGGCTTGATTGCATAAGTCTTTGTACCCAATGACTCTATTCTTGGGGGAAGCCCCTTTTGCAGCAGTAACAACCATGAAGTATTTAGGATAAGTGTCTACCAAATTTGCATAGTGAGATGGTGCAATTTTGTCTCATTCTCTTGGCAACACAAACTCTTTCAGTTTGGCTAGGGATCATCAATGGATTGCAGTTTTCAAATCTTGCCACAGAATTTGTATTGTATTCAGGTCAGGGCTTTGACTAGGCCACTAAAATCTGATCTTAATCTAATTCACTATCTTTATGCAGACGACGTGCAGATTTTAATTCCTATCACAGATTCTATTTCAAAAGCGCTCGCCCACTGGAATAACTGCTTTGTATCCATCACCAATCTACTCAATAGATTAAATTTGGTCTTGAACGCTGCAAAGACAGAGATCCTCCTCATCTCTTCAAATGAAGAAAATTTTCCCTCATCATCTCCTTACAACTCGTACTTCTCCCACAAGCATGTGAGAGACCTTGGAGTATTTCTGGATAACAGATTAAACCTAAAGAAAACAGTTAACACCACAGCCAAAGACTGCTTTTACAGACTCCAGATCCTTAAACGACTCAAACCACTACTATTTTTCCAAGACTACAGGACAGTCCTCCAAGCGTTGCTATTTGCCAAGATAGACTACTGCAGTGCCCTTCTTCTAGGCCTCCCTAAATCCACTATCAAACCTCTGCAGATGATACAAAATGCGGCAGCGAGACTACTAACAAACACCAGCCGCGGAGAGCACATCTCTCCCATCCTCGGAAAACTTCATTGGTTACCAGTGAACTTTAGAATCCTCTACAAATCAATCACTCTTATACACAAATCCATTCATCATCAACTCCAACTCGACCTTGAAATTCCCTTAACTCTATACTCCTCCAACAGACCTATTAGAGATATTCATAAAGGCACTTTAAATTTCCCCCCCATGAAAGCCACACGCCTTTCCTCGACCAAAGACAGAGCATTTTCAACAGCTGGACCATCCATTTGGAATAACATCCCTTCAAACCTCAGACTGGAACCCTGCCTCTCAACTTTCAGAAAAAAACTCAAGACGTGGCTCTTTCACCAGGCCTTCCCCGATCCCCCAGACAATCACTAATCGCCTACACTTTCTTGGCCAATTCGGTCCTCTATCCTTCAAAACGATGGACCTTGGCTCCCTCAAAACGATGAACCTTGGCACCTTCAAAACGGCAGACCTTGGCACCTTCAAAACGGCAGACCTTGGCACCTCCAGTTTTAATCATCTTTAGCTTTAGCCCACATTGATACTGTACTGTATACAATAATCTGTATTGCACTATTGTACCATGTAGCAATCTCTTCCTACATGTCTTCTTTTTCTTATCTGTTCTTTCTTCCAGCGTTAAGCTTCCAAGTTTTTTACTCCTTGTTAATTGTAACTTTGCCTTATTCACCTCTATTGTTATTATCCTCAGTTATTTGTCTTAGTTATCCCCTTGTTCTTTGTAAACCGATCCGATATGGTTTTACTATGAAGGTCGGTATAAAAAAAGTGTTAAATAAATAAATAAATAAAAGACATTCACTCCTTGCTGAGCTACTTCATTGTTTTTTGCTTTGTGCTTAAGATTATTGTCCTGCCAGACCAGGATTATGGCAGACTGGAACAGGTTTTCTTCCAGGATCTGCCTGTAATTTTCACTATCCAGAGGGAGGAGGAATAGCCTAGTGGTTAGAGCAGTGGACTATGAACCAGGAGACCAGGGTTCGAGTCCTGATGTCGCTCCTTGTGACCTTGGGCAAGTCACTTTACCCTCCATTGCCTCAGGTACAAAACTTAGATTGTAAGCCCTCTGGGGATAGGGAAATACCAACAGTACCTGAATGTAAACCGGTGTGATATCTCGATTGAGATCGAATGTTGGTATATAAAAATAATAAATAAATAAATTCTGTCATCTTCACATGCACCCCTGTCCCCGCTGCTGCAAAGCATCCTGACAACATAATGTTGCTGCCACCACCACCACCAGGGATGTTGTCAGGGTGATGTTCTGTGTTTGTTTTAAGCTACTGAGACCAGAAACTTCCATTTTGGACTCATCAGACTACAAAACCTCCCATTATCGGCATGTCAAATGCCTTTTCTTCAGCAGTGGCTTCCTCCTTGCCACCTTCCTGTACAGGTTATGTTTGTGGAGTAATCTTGAAAGTATTGAACAGTCAGCATTTCCCCAGTCTCAGCCAGAGACCACTGTAGTTCTTTCAAAGTAATCTTAGGCCTCACTGTGACCACCTGCAGCAGTTTCCTTAACCCATGGATACTTACTGTGGAGGGGGATGGCCTGATCATGATAGTGTCTTGGTGGTGCCAAAGTATTCCAGCTTTACAATGATGACCCTAACAGTGCTCCAAGGGATATTAAAATACATTGAAATTTTCTTATAGCCTTTTTCCCCAGTCTGTACTAGGGTTGCCAACTGGCTCCAGATTTTCAGGGTAGGTTGATCCAGTCCTGATTTTACTCCCCTGCATACAGATACTTATCTTGATTTTCTTAGGGAATGGCAATAGGTAAATCAGAATAAGTCCCAGAATGAATGCGGTAAAACCAGGACTGGATCAAGGAATCCTGAAAATCTGGAGCCAGTTGGCAACCCTTGAATAATGTTATCCCAGTGTTCTTTTGGCAGCCCTAGTTCAGCATACTTTGATCTTTGTTTCAAATATAATTCATTCAACAGACAGCTTGATTCTTCATCCAGGAGTATTCAGATTCAGCTCAGCTACTGTGACTGGACACGGGCGGGGTCAACTTTAATTTATGGGCCTTCTTAAGGCAGTTTTTTCTGAATTGGAGATTTTATTCTTAATTACTTTTGGAATATTTCTATAATTGTTTTCTTCATGATGAAAGTGTAGCGTATGTTGTGTAGACAAGTGAAACAAACTCCTACTTTAATGCATTTTGATTTGTATTTTTTGAACAGCAAAATTTGAAAAGTATACTAGAGTATTAAGACTTTTGCAAGGCACTGGTTTATGTTCACTTTTTTTTCTTATGAATGGAGAGGTTTCAATAATTTACAGATTTGCTAAGTGAGATCTAGAAGCTCCTGCCGTCTTTTTGATCAGTGAAAATGAAATGGAGTTCAGTGTATTCTCTACCTTTTTTTATTGTTTGACTAATGTACAACATCTTAAAATTGTTACAACATAGGAAAAGTTGAGTTGCTGAAGGGATAAACTGTGGCTCGGAGCAACATATAATATGTTTCTACTTTTAGTCAATAGAATGAGAGTATAGTGTGAGCTTCCCCCCCCTCAAGAATAATTAGTCAGAGATGATACTTTTACAAGGCCAGCAAATACTTAGTGAGCTGGCATTTTTCTATCAATAAGCAAAGCTGAATTAGTCATGATCTGTGTGGTAGTGCGCCTCTGGATGGAACTGTCTCTTCAAGCCAATAGAGCTTTCAGTTCTATTGAGCATGCGCGGGAGTTCCTCCTCGCACATCATCAGTGTAGCTTCTCAGTCTTTATGTCCATGCTCTGCATGGACGGTGTTTTATGTCTCTTTATTTTTTCGATAATTCTATCAATAAATCTCTGCTACAGGTGAAGACAAATCATATCAATTGTTATCCCAAAAAAAATCCCACCCTGTGATATATTTGAGAAACATTATCTCAGATCCAAACTAACTTTATTTTCAATTTTTATTAAAAAATTATTGTAATGGGATGTGGCGAGTTTCATACGTTATTCTGATGCATGCCTCCACGGCCTTGCTTCAGTGTTCATGTAAATGAACTATCTTTATTTTTTCGGGCATTGCTACCATTTAATTTCCTCTTACGCCCGTGAGGGAAATCTCGCACCTGTCTAGTAGAGCTGAAAGCTCTATTAGCTTGGAGAAACAGTTCCATCCAATGCCGTCAGGGGGCATACTAACATATACAGATCATGGCTAATTCATCCTGCTATCTATGGAAAATACTGTTTACGGTAAGCAAACTTGCTTTTTCTTCCTGCATCTATGAGTATCTAGATATAGGTTTTTCCCATTTTTAAATAGTTTTCTCTCCTGTTTTCCTCAGATATCACAATAATGGTCCCAGGCCATTGTGCCACACACTTTAGTGCCTGGTACCCATGTATCTTGAGTCTGACTACTAGATGTCACCAGTATGTGATGACAGACTGCTTTCTGCCACACAAGACTGTAAATGACCTTTCATAGCACCCCCAGCCTTTGCTAGCCCAGGCAGCAGAAGCTAATCTCAAGTATCACATTTTTTGCTTGGCAGCATCTAGACTTACTATTTTGATCATTAAAAAAAAGAAACAAATACACATGATCCAGCATGTTTCTCCTGCTTTTAGATCTTCCAGATAGATCTTTATATTTGTTCCCTGTTGGGGCTAGGAATTCATGAATCTTAAGTTTTTGGCTGCAGAGGCTTTTCTCTTTTTCATTGGCAGTATTCTCCTGTGGGCTTCCAGTTCATTCAAAATTGGCCTGTGATAAGGGAAGACTCGTGCTGCCATACCGCATAACCCCTCCCAACTCAGCCCAGTCCTTGTAATTGCAATCCTCAACTGGGGCCATGCATTAGGCCTATGTGTTTACTATTGCACAATGATTGAGACTCCTTCCTCTCGGGCTATCTCTGCAGGATTTCCAGCTCTTGTGGAATGGAAGGCTTGACCCAGGAATCAAACCCAGCTGCTCCACATGGCAATGCAGCACTGCCATTCAATTTGTCCTTTTTTTTCCTCATTTTTAACTCTTTTATATAGCAAGTGGCAGTCCTTGAATAGGGGCTGTATTTCCAGAGCAGGGCTATAGATTTTGGCTCCTTGGAAACTTAATTTATATCCTCCCTGAGCTTGTCTGGTGAGAGGATTGCTGGGACTTACCCTTGGGGTCAGTGTATTCTATTTTATGCAGCATGCATATAAAGTACAAGGATCCTAAAATCGGCCTCAGGAATTGAATCGGGTGTCCTGTATGGCAGCGTATGGTGCTGCAGCTGAGCTATTGGCCTATCCTGTTGTTCCTTGCAAGAAGTGCTATCTGTGGTTTCTGCATTGTGAATGTGAATATGCTTCATTGAGGAGAGATTTCCATCCCAGAATCTTAGTCACCAGACGAATGCTAGTACCCTTTAATTATATAGATGATATTTCACATTTGTGAATGTTGTTATAAATTAATATGAGCAAAAATGAAGGTGGAGAAGATGAGAGGTACAATCAGTGGAAAATGTCCAAATACAAAAGGTGTAGTGCAGTGCTACATCTTTTGTATTTGGACATAAGTTAATATGAATCAGATATCACTTTTATGATAGCATTACTGCTGTTTTATGTTTCATGGATAGTTTTTAATGTATTTTTCACTTATGATTAGTATATTTATATGTACCTGATATTTTAAGACCAGTGACTTTCTGTATGTATTTTGTTTTTTCTTGATTTTTTTTTTTTTAATTATATTTTATGACATATTTGATTCAAGGTATTAACTGCTTTGGTTTTGTGGAAAGGTGGTATATCAAATATTATATTAAATTAAATTGAAGACAATAAAAGGATAACATGGATTTTCATGTGATTATTTGTTTTAGTCCATCATTCTGCCAGTCCACAATGCTGATTGTTGGTTAGATGAATGTTTGAAGTCTGTTTTGGACCAAGACTTTCAAGGTATCATAGAGCTGTCGGTCTTTAATGATGCCAGCAAGGTAAGTGTTTGTGTCTTAAATAGTCTTAAAATCTTTTTTAACTCATTAAACTTCTGAGGGTAAAATATTTAGTAATAGCATTGATTCCACTATAACATTTTCTTGCAGGATGATTCCGTAGCTATCATTGAAAAATGGAAAGTCACATTGGAAGCGAATGGCATTCATGTAATTGTTGGTGGTCATGAGTCACCTCACCCCAGAGGAGGTATGTACTTTTTTTTTTTTTTTTTTTTTTGAGAACTAGCAAAAATATTGTCTAGTGGTTCCCAACCTGGGGTCCTCAAAGAAACCAAGAAAATTTATCTAGGAAGCAAATGAGCAAGCTGCTGCTACCTGTGATTAGGTGAACTGCTGCCACAGACCTGGAGAGTGAGAGTGAGAACTTCACCTCACAGCACTGCCGACCAGGAGGAGGAGGGGCTGCTCAGACCCATTAGAAACCTAAAACCACACTGCTGCATGTTTAGTGGAGGTGGGAAAGAAGGGCACCAACTGCAGCCCTTGAGAATCATTAACCCAGTGCTGCGCTTCGTGAGGATGTGGGGAAGAGAGGGGTCGGTTATGGCTATCAGAACCTTTGTAGCCTCTGCACACTGCGGAAAGGAGAAGAAAGCTGGGTTATCAAAGCAATGAAAAACATTTCCCACTACTGCCACGTGCTCTGTCTCTGGCCTGACAGAGAGATTAGAGCTACACCAGAAAAGTGAGTAGAATGGCTCAAAAGAAGGAAAGGGGACGGGTGTTAATAGCATGAGGAAAAAGACAGAGGGAAGAAGGAATGAAACAGGAGTGAAGGAAGAAATGGAGGATAAAGAGAGAGGCAGGAATCCATGATTCTCCTGGGACAAGCAGCAGGATGGTAGTCCTCACACATGGGTGACATCAGATGGAGCCCGGCACAGAAAACTTCTGTCAAAGTTTCTAGAACTTTGACTAGACACACTGAGCATGCCCAGCATGCCACTATCCATGCATCCACACGGGGTCCTCCTTCAGTCTCTTCTTTTCCATGGAGCTGTTTGCCTTGTGTTTTTTTGGAGCTCTGCTCTTGAGTGTTTTCTAGGTACTTCATCGGTACTTTCATCGGTATTTTCTGCACTGGGTCCCCCTTCCTCCATCATTGCTTGGCGGTGTGGCAAGTTTTTTTGTACCTTCCGTGTGGTCGATTCCCAACTGTGCCATGCTCTGTATCCGCTGGTCATCGACCGCTCGCTGGCTCTTTTTCATGGTGGCGTCGTGCTTTTGCCAGTGCCCCCAGTGTCCACGGACCATGTCCATCACGGATCCGTATGATGTTTGCATTCTCTGCCTGGGGTCGCGCACGACATCCGGGGGGGTGGGGTGTCATCTTTGTGTCCAAATGACTCCCAAGGTTTGTCGAGCTTGTCCTGATAAGATGATAAACTCTTTAGGTCAAAGAAATCTGACACTTCAACTCCAGCGTTGGGCGCTTCTACTTTCAAGGACCATGTGGAACTGATGGAGCTACGCCACTTTCGGCGCCCTCACATGAACGCGGTTCAGGAGATAGACATTTTCCAGCGTTGTCACACTTCAGGGCATCAGGATCATCTCCATCCTGGGCACCAGGGAAAGATTGGGCCGAGCACCGTGGGAAACCTCGGAAGCATCAGCACTGGTCACAGTCATCACATGGTGCCGAGCTTGGGGCAGCACTGGGATTCTCCGTGTTGCCCCTAAAGTGACCCTGTGGAGAGGGGTCGACCTCCATTGAACTTGAGAGACCTGGGCATTCCCCACAGACATTGGTGTCGGGTACTGAGCCTCCCTGGGGATGCCTCATCCTGCTCCTCCCTCCATCCTTGGTTCAGCAGACTTCCAGGAGGAGCTGGATCGCAGGTTGCAACAGGTGGTGCTTCAAGCCCTTCAGGGCATCAAGCTGCCAGCTACACCGGTGCCCCCGGCATCTAGAGCAACTCAATGTCCTCTTGGCATTCTGCCCACGCAGCTGCCACCGGTATCCAGGGGTCTCTCAATGTCCCAGTGGCTTCAGAGTCCTCCTCAATCTGGAGTTATTCCCATTATGGGTTCTTCGGAGGAGGACGATACCTCCCAGTCTGGCATGCTCCGGTGCCTTGGGGCCCCGGTTCCATCTGTGCTGTTGGAGCCTTTGGCTCCGAGTCTAGGGGTCTCAGGCAAGGACCCTCCTTGGGGCCCCCCAGGGGACTTAAGTGAGGAGGAGGAATCCCCGTATGATACCTCTGAGTCTTCCTCGCAGGATTCTGGAGACATCCCCTCGGATCCATCTCCGGAGGATGAGAGGAGTAGATCCTCGCCAGAAGATCTGACCCTTTTGGGCTTTGTGCAGGCTATGGCTGAGTCTGTCCCCTTCCAGCTTCTGGCAGACAACGCCTGTCACAAAATGAGGAGGTTCTTCAGTTCGTAGATGCCCCAAAGGAGGTACTCGTTATCCCCATTCATGATATTTTCAAGGAATTACTACTCAGGATGTGGGAGTACCCAGTCTCCATATCGCCGGTGAACCGTAAGGCAGACATGCTATCTTGTCCAGCCAGCCTTAGGTTTTG
Organism: Rhinatrema bivittatum; assembly: GCF_901001135.1. Taxonomy (NCBI): domain Eukaryota; kingdom Metazoa; phylum Chordata; class Amphibia; order Gymnophiona; family Rhinatrematidae; genus Rhinatrema; species Rhinatrema bivittatum. Next base: position 315,546,501 of record NC_042618.1, on the reverse strand, counting down.
AGAGATGCCAGGTACCACACCAGTCAGTAGTGATGGAGTCGGCCCTTAAAAAAAACCAAACTCTCCCGTACCAACACTTCAGCACTTCTGGGGTGGGAACACGGGGTAGGAAGGTGTATCAGGGTGTAATGTTGATCACTCGCATTGCCTCCTACCAGCTTTATATGACCCAGTACACTCACAGCCTCTGGAAGCAGGTCCAGGAGGTAGCTGAACGCCTTCCCCAGCAACAGCAGGAATTCCTCCTGGCCGTTGCCCAGCAGTGCCTCAAGTGTGGTAAACATGAGGTGCGTTCCACCTATGATGCTTTTGAGACTGCAGCTCATGTATTGGTAGCGGGTATTGGGGCCCATAGTCTGGCATGGCTCTGAGCATCGGACTTCCGGATGGAGGTCCAAGACAAGCTCACTGACCTGTCCTGTACTGGGGAGAACTTGTTTGGGGACAAGGTGAGGGATGCTGTGGCTCAGCTGAAGAACTACCATGAGACCCTCCAGCATCTCTCTGCCAGCACTTCGGACCTTCCATTGGACCAGAAGTCCTCACATCAGGGCAGCAGAAGATTATTTTATCACCAGAGGAAATATCCTCCGGCCCGCGTGCCACAAGGGAATTCTAGGGGCCGCTCTTGACAACAATGGACCCCCAGACTTCAACTGGCTCCCCAGCAAAGCCCTACTACTGACTTTTGGCTGGCCTCAAGGGAGTATAAGCCCAGTACCCATACCCTTGGCCTTGCAGCCTCGGTCAGAGGTCAGCTATAATCCTTCCAGGGCCAATGGCCACAGATCACCTTGGACAACTGGATCCTGTCCATCATCTGTCGAGGGTATCTGTTGAATTTCCTGAGTGTCCCAGAGGACTCTCCCTCCTATTTGTTGTTGGGCCAGACCCCACATCAGAAGGTTCCTTGAACAGAGTTCTCCACCCTGTTAATGGCAGGAGCGTAGAACCCATCCCGTAAGGTCAGCAAGGACAGGGTTTCTACTCCAAATACTTCTGATTCCAAAGAAAACAGGGGGGATACGCCCCATCTTAGACCTGAGGGTCTTGAACAAATATCTACAAAGGGAAAAATTCAAGATGGTCTTGCTGGGCACTCTGATTCCCCTCCTATAAAGAGGGGACTGGCTTTGCTCCCTCGACCTAAAGGATGCCTATGCCCACATAGGCATCTCCCCTGGTCACAGGAGGTACCTACGATTCCTGGTGGGCAACAGTCACTTCCAGTACAAGGTGTTGCCATTCGGCCTGGACCTCAGTCCCGCATCTTCACCAAGTGCTTGGCAGTTGTGGGGGCTCACCTTCGTTGTCTAGGGGTACACATCTTCTCCCTACTTGGACGACTGGCTGGACAAGGCAACCACACGCAAAGGGGTGCTTCTTTCTCTCAACTTGAGGGAATCCCTCAGGTTTGTTATCAACTACCTGAAGTACCACCTTGTTCTATCGACCAAGTTGGACTTCGTTGTGGCCCGCCTGGATATGACCCAAGGCCGGACTTTCTTTCTTCTTGACCGAGCACTTGCTGTAGTGTCTCTGGCGAGGTTGGTCTGCTGCAGCCAATGGGTGCCAGCCTGCCTTATGCTTCAGTTGTTGGGTCACATGGCTGCCTCTGACCATGTCACCCCCTTGACTCGCTTGCACATGCGGAGAGCTCAATGGACTCTGCAGTCACAGTGGTGCCAGGCCTCCCAGGACCTCCGTGTTCGGGTGCACATCACGCCTCCCCTCCAGGTCTCCTTTTCATGGTAGGAAATTCTCCCCAACCTGAAATGGGGACCTTTTGGACCCCTCCGTGCCAGGTTGTGCTCACTACGGATGCTTCCATCCAGGTCTGGGGGTGCATGTGGACGGCCTCTGCTCACAAGGTCACTGGTCGGTCCAGGAGGCTTCGTGCCAGATCAACTTCCTGGAACTTCGGGCAATCAGGTATGCGTGCTGGGTGTTCCGGGATCACCTGTCCAATCGAGCGGTCCTAGTCCAGACAGACAACCAGGTAGCAATGTGGTACATCAACAAGTGAGGAGGTACTGGGTCACTCCTTCTCTGCCAGGAAGCTGTCCAAATTTGGTCCTGGGCCCAGTCCCAGGGAATTCTGGGACTGGGCCCAGGAGAATGTGGTGGCGGATTGCCTGAACTGAGTGTTCCACCCCCATGAGTGGTCCCTGGACTAGGCGATGGCGGCTTGCCTTTTCCACCTCTAGGGGGAACTGAACATAGATCTCTTTGCTTCCCCCTGCAACAACAAAGTGAGCAAATTCTGCTCCTTCACTGAGATCTGAGAGACCAGCCTCAGATGCCTTTGCCCGCCATTGGGGCAAGGGCCTTCTGTATTCACATCCTCTGCTTCTGCTGGTGTTGAAAACTCTCCTGAAGCTCCAGCAGGATGGGGGGACCATGATTCTCGGGGCCCCCCAGTGGCCGAGACAGGCTTGGTTCCCAGTCCTTCGGGACCTCTCTGTCAGGGAACCGATCAGTTTGGGGACCTCCCCTGCCCTGATCACACAGGATTGAGGCAGGCTGGCCATCCCAACCTCCGGGCACTGTCTCTGATGGTCTGCATGTTAAGTTAGTCCTATGGTCCCTTGACCTCTCGGACGACGTGTCTCGGGTTCTGGTAGCTTCTCAAAAGCTGTCCACCAGGAAGTCATACACCTCCTAGGATGAGGTTCTCCATATGGTGTGAGAGACATGGCTTGGACCCATTCACATGTCCTACTCCCAAGTTGTTGGACTACTTGCTATCCCTTTCCAGTGCTGGTCTGAAAACCAACTCTGTCAGAGTGCACCTCAGTGCTATCAGGGCCTACCACCATGAGGTGGATAATTCGTCGATTTTCATGCATCCTGTGCTGAACCAGTTCATGCGGGGTTTGCTTCAGCTGAAACCCCCCGCTGCAGCCTCCTGTGGTGTCCTGGGATCTTAACGTGTCTGGCTCGTCTCATGCAAGATCCCTTCAAACACACTGCATTCCTGTGAGTTGAAGTATCTGGCATGGAAGGTTATCTTCCTGATTGCAGTTACTTCGACACGTAGAATTAGTGAGCATCAAGAGTTGGTAACATATCCACCTTATACAAAGTTTTTCCATGACAGGTAGGTGCTTCGCACCCACCCTAAGTTCCTGCCTAAGGTGGTGACTGATTTTTATCTCAACCAGTCAATTGTCCTGCCTGCTTTTTTTTCCAGTCTGCATTCTCACCATAGTGAGCAGGCTGTACACAGCTTGGACTGCAAAAGAGCCTTGGCTTTCTGTCTAGAGAGAACAGCAGACCACAGATAGTCCACGCAACTTTTCGTCTCCTTTGATAAGAACAGATTTGGAGTTGCGGTCACCAAACACACGTTATACAACTGGCTGGATTGTATTTCCTTCTGCTATGCGCAAGTGGGCCTTCAGCTTGGAGGTGATGTCAAGGCTCATTCCGTTCATGCCATGGCAGCTTCGGTAGCCTATCTGCATGCGATTCCCATAGCCGACATTTGCAAGGCTACGACGTGAACTTCCTTCCACACATTTGCGGCCCATTACTGTTTTGAATAGAGAGAGCTGTAGGGATAGCAACTTTGGTCAAGCTGTCCTGTGGAACCTCTTTCAATAAGATTGAATTTCCAATCCAGATGCAGCCTTACACTCATGGAACAATATCACCACCAACATAGCCAATGAAATCTGCCCCACCGTACACAAAGAAATTCCCATCTCACTAACAGAAAAAAAACCATGGTACACTAATGAGCTCAAAAAGATAAAGAAGGACCTTAGATCGAAAGAGCGCACCTGGCGCAGACAACCCTCCCCTATACACAAAGCAGCATACAAACATACTTTGCACAAATATCGACAAGCCACCCTCCAAGCCAAATGGGACTTCTACTCTGCCAAAATTCACAATTATCAATTCAACTCAAGCGCTCTATTCTCTTACGTTGCGGACCTTACAAAGTCCATCCTCCCCACTGCCCACGAAGAAAGCACAAATAAAAAATGCGAAGAACTAGCAAAGTACTTCCAGAATAAAATCTCCAATATTCTCCTTTGATTTCCCCCCAAGCACTCCCCTACCCCTCCCCTCCCAAACAATAATGGAAATATCTTTCAGTCCTTCGACCTTACAACCGCACTGGAGATAGAGACCATACTAAAAAAGATGAAACCAGCTTCCCATATCGCAGACACAATCCCCTCTAAAACCCTCCTCTCCATACCCACCACTATTGCTAAACCCCTAGCTGATTTAATCAATTGCTCACTGACTTTCAGTAAAGTCCCAGACCCCCTTAAACTTGCCGTCGTCAAGCCCCTCCTCAAAAAACCTACCTACCGACTCTGCAAACTACCGGCCCATATCCAACCTGCCCTTCATCTCCAAAATCCTCAAGAAGGTAGTCCATATGCAACTCACTGACTTCCTCGAGGCCCATAACATCCTGCACCCATCTCAGTTTGGCTTCCGTAAAAGTCGCAACACTGAGAATCTCCTGCTAGCAATCAGACACCATCCTTATAGGCATGGACCAAGGTAATTCATATCTACTGGCCATCCTAGATATCTCAGCAGCCTTTGACACGGTCAACCACCAAATCCTTCTTTCCCGGCTGACAGAGATAGATATATCTGACACAGTACTATCATGGTTCACCTCCTTTCTCACCCACAGAGAATACCTAGTAAAAATTGACAAGTCGGAATCCTCACACATTCCCCTCATGCAGGATGTTCCACGAGGATCCTCCCTATCCTCCACCCTCTTCAATATCTATCTTCTACCCCTCTGCTACCTACTTTCTGACCTAGGCCTTAACTTTTTCCTGTATGCTGATGATGTGCAAATCCTTATCCCCATTCAAAAAACCCTCAAGGACTCCCTGCAATTCTGGGAATCCTGCTAGTCTCCATCAATGCACTCTTAGCCAACCTCCACTTTGCACTTAATGAAGCAAAAACAGAAATCCTCATCATCTCTAATCAACCAGAACTCACATCTCTTTCCTCCTCCTATCTTATCTACCTTAACCCCCCCCCCCCTTGCCCTCTGTAAAAGGCTTAGGTGTCGCATTAGATCAACACCTTAACTTTAAGCCTCTGATTAAATCGATGCTAAAGGGGGGATTCTGCAAACTCCACATTCTCAAAAAACTGAAACCACTCCTTCATGTCCAGGATTTCTGTATAGTCCTGCAGACTACCATCCTTTCTAAATTGGATTACTGCAATTCTCTTCTTCTAGGCCTTCCATATTCCACCATTAAACCTTTACAAATCCTGCAGAATGCCATGGCAAGAATCATAACTGACACCCGTAAAAGAAAACACATCACCCCTATACTAAAAGATCTGCACTGGCTTCCCATCCCTTTCCGTATTCAATATAAAACTCTTACCATCCTTCATAATGCGCTTCACAAAAATAATCCTGCATGGCTCAAAGAAATGCCATGGTTCTGCTCCTCTAATCGCCCTGCTAGAAACACCCCAGTGGGTACCCTGCACACCCCACCTCTCAAAACCGCACACCTTACCCTTACCAGAGAAAGGGCATTCACCATCGCCGGCCCTGCCCTCTGGAATTCACTCCCCACATACCTCCGTCTTGAACCATCCCTACACAACTTCAAGAAAGGCTCTTCATGCAGGCCTACCCGGATGCCAACCAAACTTAGACTTCCTCCCCCATTCTGTATTCTGTTCGATGTTGTATTATAAGGAAATGCTGATGATGTGATGTAAGGAGTTGTTAATAAGCCTTGTTGCTAATAAGCCTTCTCTGTTACTATAGTTATTAAGCCTAAATTGTTATCATAGTTGTTAAGCCATTTTTGTTTTTATCGTTGCTCTTCACTCTCCTTACTATTTTCTGTTCTTCTCCCTATTCTCTTCGTTCGCTCCTTGCCCTCTCTCGTCCCTTCTCGCCTGCTCCCCTACCCCTGCTCCTTGTTCATTGTAATTTCTACTTCCTTGAGTTGATTGTAAACCGGCGTGATGTGTCCTACGAATGTCAGTATATCAAAAGCTCTTAAATAAACAACCCAACTCTTTCTACCTAGAGCCCACTTTTTTCGGGGAAGGCTTCTCCCTAGGTTTTCCACATCACCGCGGTTATTGTGCCCATTAGCGCTAGGTTCGGTGGCTGTGGATTTATATCATTTTGGGAGCAGCTTGTAGCTTGGTATTCACTTATTAGTGAGGACTACCATCCTGCTTGTCCTAGAAGAAAGCAGAGTTGCTTACCTGTAACAGGTGTTCTCCTAGGACAGCAGGATATTAGTCCTCAGAAAACCCACCTGCCACCCCACAGAGTTGGGTTTGTGCTTCGTATTTTTTCATAATTCTATGTTATGAGACTGAAGGGGGGGACCTCGCGTGGACAGTGGCATGCTGGGCATGCTCAGTGTGCCTAGCCAAAATGTTCTAGAAACTTTGTTAGACGTTTTCCATGCCGGACTCCATCTTTTGATGTCACTCGTGTGAGGACTAACATCCTGCTGTCCTAGGAGAACACCTGTTACAGGTAAGCATCTCTTTCACCTGGTTAAGGGAGTGAGAATGAATGGCAGACTATCAGGGAAGAGAAGGAGTAAAACCCCAGAAATCATGCTGGACAGAGGGAGGGAGAGGGAGAGAGAGAGGACCTCCATAGTTCAAGAAGGGAGAGAAGACCACCAGAGAACAAGGAGAAGGGAGGATGAGACAACAGCCAGGAGCTGATATGACATAAAACATACAACTTAATTTGGGGGACAAACAGACAGACATGGAGATCTCATTAGCCACTTTCCTGTTGAAAAGCAGGCTGCTGTTTTGCTTTATCTAAAATCTAAATTATTTTGAGACTGTAATTTTTTTTGTATGTGTTTGTAAGAATCATAAAAGAAAAGCAGTCTGAAAAGGGGGTCAGTTTTCAAGGAGTTTCAAAACTTATGTGATTAAATACCTGTTTATGCATGTATAAAGGCCTTTTTGAAAATGACTTTCCCCTGATAGTCTGCCATCCATTCTCACTCCCCTTAACCAGGTGAATCATGGATTCCTGTCTCTCTCTTTCTCCAAGGACAAGCAGGAGGATGGTAGTCCTCACACATAGGTGACATTATCAGGCGGAGCCTGGCATGGAATTTTGATCTCAAAGAATCCAGAACTTTCAAACATGCCCTACTGAGCATGTGCAGCTGTAGTCATCAATCTGCCCCCTAGGCAAAGTCCGTGGAGCCATGTAGTCTCGGGGAGCCATGTGCTCACGGTATTCAGCTTTGCTCTCTTCCTCAAGTCTTTTCAAATGATTTTTTCTAGAGCTGCAGCTGTTTGTTTTCCTTTACCTCATGGTAGTTTTCTTTTCTTTCTCTTTTTCCTCTGTCTGCCAGCTGCATGGCGGGCCTTAGTCACCGTGCAGTCTGGCAGAGTCTATTTCTTCCTTAAAAAAAAACAAAAAACAGCACCTGCAATTTAGTTTCTGTGTCCTCTCCTTGCTCTGTCTGAATCTGTAACTTTTGTCCGGTACTGGCAGAACTGACTGAGTGCAGTCCGTGAACCACTGAGCCTGAGTACTCATCTGAGTTCTACCCGGGCAGGAGTTCCATGTTTCACCGATCGTTCGGCATCGATAGAGGTCAGACAATGAAGAGATGGAGGACCATACTGTTCCTGTTGGGGGGGGGGGGGAGAGAGCTCATCTCCCCCTGCACCCCCCGACCCAAAGGAACTAGTCTCCACAGGCAGGAGCTCTAGATGATGTAGCCTCCCTTCCTGCTTGCCGGTGATGGCATTGCAGTCTCCCTGGGAGAGAGGGTGAGCAGAAGCCTGGGCAAGCAGCTTGTTGTCGCAACTTCGGTGCCTTGCCCAGTAATGGTTGCCCATGCATGCCCGTGACTAGCGCACCATTAGTTTGATGCATCAGTGTCAGGGCCGCGTTGGGGGCCATGACTGCCATTGAGTGCTATGGTCACCCTTGACACCGTTGAGAGGCTGGGGCGTCCTTGATTCCATTGGGGTGCATGACCGCCCTTGATGCTTTAAGGGCCTTCGGTGCCATAGGCGTGGACTTGAGGCACCGGAATCATCGAGTGCCTGAGACTTTGAGGTGGCAGACCCATCCATGCCATGGATGCTTCAGGTCCATTCCATGCCATGGATCCCTCTGTACCATCCATTACATGGATGTCTTGGCGAGGGGCATGGCCTCTATGCCACAGCTGCCCTTGGGGTTGTCGAGGTGCATGACCTCATTACCAGTGCAGAGCTGCCCTGATACCATTAAGGAACAATGCCGCCACGGAGGCCATCAGACCCTGGTCGTCCCCGTGGCCGTCAACCGCTGGGGCTCTTGGGAGCCCTCAAGTGTCACTGAAGCTCTCGAGCAGCAGGGACTTTGGCTTTGAATGGATCAAGTGCCAAGATTGTCCTTTACACAAGGCACCCTGGTACTCCGAGGCATTCCAGTGTAGTGGTTTGGTGCCCTCGAAACGTCTTGGCAGGGCCCTGACAGAGCACTGAAAGGCAGTCTCAAGCACTGAAGCAGTCTCATCACTGGCCTATGGCTATGTGGCACCATGGATGCCAATGATCTTGGGGGTTCTGATCCACTGAGGTCGGAAGACATCGGAGGCCCCGCCTGGATTTGTGCACCTGGATTTGTGTTAATGAGCGCTAAAGAGGGACGCCATTAAGCTCACAGCATCGATGTCCTCGAACAGATAGGTGAGTCGAGGGGAACAGTCGATGGCGCTGGCATTCATCAGTTCCTTTGGGCACCGATGAGGCATGTCTGGGCCATGTCGGGGCTGCAGAGCCTCTGCCTGCAGGCACCTCTGGCATCTTTGGTACCGATGGTCCATCGATACCTTCAGGAACCAGATTCTCTATTGGTGTTGCTGGGCTGTTGATGCCGTCGAAGCCTTGGGTGCAACATTGTCTGGTGCCCTTGATGTGATCCATCTTTGGTGAGCGTGAAAGCGCTATGGGCCCTATGACGCCATCACCACTGTGGGCACCAGTAGACTCTGTCGGTTGTCGCATGAAAGATCGCAGAGCAACATAGGGTCTGTCGGTCGCCATGGACTTTGCTGCTGTCGTTCCATGAGGGAAATGGCAGTGAGCCATTCCCGATGCAGTTTCAAGGGCTATGTCCAGCCTCTTGGAGTGTTATCAGGTACTGGAGTGGGCGACGTCATAGAACACCACCCACCATCATGCCATATTTAGAGCTCTAGTGGTACTGAGGATGCCGCCGTCACACTATTCCTATTCACTCCACTGGGAGTTATGGAGACAGTGGAGCACAGCATGAGCAGTTGGGTACAGCAAGGCATTTATTCCTAGCACCTCAGAAGGTGGCAGGCGGAATTCTCCCTGTTTGCAGTTCTCAGCCAAGCCAGGGTTCTGCTATTGTCATATCATGGTCTCTGTCTCCTCGTCAGTTCTGCACCACAAAGTGCTGGGGAGCACTAGCGGAGAAGGCTTCATCACACACTGTTATTTGCCTTTGGCAGTGTGTTGCCACTTACTCCAGCAAGTGGATACCACTGTATGCGTACTGGTCAGCATATTTTTACAGCAAAGGGCTCTTTTTTTCCAGTTGCCCTCTGCTGTATGGGTGTATCTGTGTGTGTATTTCACCTCGTGGCGATCACAACAGGTTGTTCGCCATAGCCACAGGACCGACTTAGGACTGTGTTCCTGATTGAACCCTAAGGGGAGTAGTCATCAGGAGGGTAGTGCTGGGAGTCTTCTCCTCCCTTGGAAAAGGAATATGTCTTTCCACCCCCTCCCATGACACAAACCCCTTTTGTGGCGAAGCTCCTGAGGTTCCATCTCTGCCATGTTTATCTCTGAGCCGGAGCCTCGATGCATCTTTCAACCTAACACCATATCCATGGCTGAGGGAGTTGGGGAACGAGGGACACTGCAACAGAGGTGTTGCTCTTGGTTACTGTGGCTTGCAAGCTATACTTCCCCATTTTAGAGAGAACTCTGTCTGCGGACAGTGGTGTCCCGGCTCATGCAACTGTTGTTCCATTACTGGACCACATGCTTCCTTGGGGAAAGTATTTGAAATCATGGCTGGGGTATTGATACCTAAGCCATGTGCCTGACATTCTGTTCTGAGATCACCCTGGCCTTGCCCAGGTACCATTAGGGTTTCTGGGCCAGTGAAGAAATCCCTATTCTATAGGGGTTGCACTTGTGGCATCCCGGCTTCCTGTCTCTTAGTGGAGTATTTCTGGATTTCTTCCCTGGGGACTTCTCTTGTTTCAGCTGTTCCAAGCAGGCTGAGGGTCACCTGCCTCATAGCAAAAGGGAGACTGGTAGTGTTTCTGCTCGGACAGCCTAAAGCTAGGGATTCAACCATATGTGTGTGAGGACTACCATCCTGCTTGTCCTCGGGAAAAGCAGAGTTGCTTACCTGTAACAGGTGTTCTCTAAAGTAGTCCTCATGAAACCCACCTGCCTCCTCTAGGAGTTAGTTTCTTCATGTATTAGCTATATTATGGCCTGAGGGACTCTTACTAGTGGCATGGTGATGACTACAGCTGCACATGCTCAGTAGGGCATGTTTGAAAGTTCTAGATTCTTTGAGATCAAACTTATGTGCTGGGCTCCATCTGATGATGTCACCCATGTGTGAGGACTAACATCCTGCTGTCCTCAGAGAACACCTGTTACAGGAACGGTTACAGGGTAAGCAACTCTGCTTTATCCTCCCTTTCATCCTTCATTCCTGTCTCATTCCTTCTTCCCTTTGTCTTTTCTCTCCTATTGTCAACCCCAGTCCCATTTCCTTCTTTCTTCCTTTCAGCCATTCTACTTCACTTTTCTGGTGAAACTCTCGCACTCTCTTTCGCACCCATGCAGTAGTAGTGGAAAATGTTTTTCACTGCTGTGATAACCCTTCAGTCCTCTACTTTCCTCAGTGTGCAGCTGATGCTACAAAGGTTCCTGTAATTGGCCCCTCTCTTCCCCACATCTTCACAAAGTGCAGCAGTGTGGTTTATGATCCTTAAGGGCTGCAATCTTTGTCTGCTTTCCCACCTCTGCCAAACATGCAGCAATGTGGTTTTAGGCTTCTAATGGGTGTGAACTGCCCCTCCTCCTCCTAGTCTGCAGTGATGTGGAGTGAAGATTTCAGGGCTATAATAGGCTCCATTCTCACTCTCCAGGCCTGTGGCAGCAGCTCAACTAATCACAGATAGCAGCAGCTTGCTCATTTGCTTCCTTGATAAACTTTCTTGCATTCTTTCTGGAGAACCCCCTAGGATGGTCTTGCAGACCCCAAGGTAGGTACCACTGGTATAGAAGTTCATAAGGATCCTTATGGCATACAAAGCCTCCGGTTTTGGGACCACCTGTGCCATGGATCTAAATGTCAGCCTAGCACAATTGATGCAAACCCCCTACGAACCTCTGGAGTCAAATCCCTTGAAGTTTCTGTAGACAGCAGGATGAATTAGTTATGCTTTAATACCCCCTGGCCTCCCTGGAGAGTTGACTATCTCTCTAAAGCTAAGCTCTTAAATTGACTGAGAGCCTCATGAGACAACACTTGTGCAGGAACTCCCATGCATGCTCAGTAGTAAACTTTTATTGAGCTAGAGAGATGAGTCCGTTAGGTGCTGTCAAATGATGTCACCCACATGTCTTGGCTAATTTATCTTGCTATCTAGGGAGAGCCCTGTTTACTGCAAGCAAACGTTCTTTACTCAGTGATGCCATAATTAGCTGTACTTCATTGCAGTTCCACATTTTGGCCTTATACCCCCACTGAATTTCTCATGGTTTTCCCTTAATCTTGTTCTGCATTTTCCGTGAATAAAACTTATCATGCTTCTGGTAGTGAATTCCGCTTAATGTAACAAAACGTTTAGACTAAGATATATCATATTATGACTGCGTTTGTTAAGTTGAAAAGTATTCCACAACCCCCCCCAAAAATGTCCTGTAAGTGCAAAGAAAGTGTGATTTTACTAAAAATGTCTCCTTCATTACAGTAGCAAGGAATGTTAATATCTCACTGAGGCTTAAAATTTTACTGCTGTAGCCAGGACAACGGGCTTCTTTCACAGACTTGAGAGGCTTTTACAGGATGCAGAGCCCAGGCACAAACATTTGACTTTCTCTGGTATACATTATACAATAATGTTAAGTTAAATTCCTCGTCTCTGCCAACACACAAGGCTCATTGTGTGAAATTGCTAGCATGAATCTAGTTTCCATAGAAAGCAAAACCTTTCTTTTTTTTAAAACACAAAATTGGTGGATTGAATTCTTTGTTCGTAAAACACACAGTTGCTACAGGTGATTCTTGATACGTTTTTTTTAAATTTATTTATTTAAAGATATTTCTGAATTGCTCTTCCAGATTAAAAATCACTCAAAGCGATGTACACTTTTCAAAATAACACAGCTATAAATCAAACATACCTTTAAAACAATCTTAAGACAGCAAACATTAAAACAAAGTTTAGCTTAGTAAAATAATTATTTTACTTCAGAATGAAAAACCACAGCACCTAAAACTCATTTTTAATATTGCAGTAGTGTTCTCTTCAAATATACTATTACAGGCTTTAGACATGTTTGTTTGTTTGAATTTGTTAGTAGCCAATACCTAGGACCTAGGTGATGTACAAGGTAAAACATTCATAAAATAGTAAACATCAAATGAAAACAGACAACATAAAAACAAAATATTAAAATGCAAAGATCTGCAATAAACATCTTGTGAGTGGTGTGAAACACATGGTCAGATATTACCTATTGCAGTTAGCAATAACCTAACTGCAAAGTTATGTGTGTACTAGTAAGCCCACATAGAACAAGGTAACTCCATAGAACAAGGTAAGCCCACATAGAACAAGGTAACTCCAGCTAACTCCATCAAACCACTTCAGATGGTACAGAATGCCGCTGCTAGAATCCTCACCAACTCTAAAAAAAAAAAAAAAAAAAAAAAACAAAAAAAAACAAACCCCACATCACCCCGATCCTACGTTCCCGGCACTGGCTGCCCGTCAAGTTCAGAATCCTTTTCAAAGTTCTCACAATCATCCACAAAGCGACGCACAACCTAGCCCCACTCTCGCTAAGCATCCAATTAAGACCACACACATCAACCAGACCCATCAGATCCACTTACAAAGGTACACTGTATGCCCCTCCAGCGAAAACGTCAAGAAGGAGGCGAGCTCTATCTACAGCAGGTCCTCACCAATGGAACGCTCTCCCTCCGGACCTTCGACTGGAACCATGCCACCCAACTTAAAAAAAAAAACTGAAGACTTGGCTCTTCACCCAAGCCTTCCCGGACACCTAATCTCCGCCTCGGACTGTTTTTAACAGCTGTGCCCCTCCCCATCTCTTCCCTGATCACCTGAGTGTGTGCGACTACGACAACATCAGCCTCCATGAGGCTCTCTACTTCACCTTCATTTGTCCCCTGTTTTGCCTCTCTCTTGTAATAACCCCTCCTCCATTTCCTCGATGGGATTCCCCAGTTTGGTCCTACCTTTTGCTTTCTTCTCTTCACATCCAACCCCTTTACCTGCCCCCACGCTAATACCTGCCCCCTACTATATTTCTCTCTCTAGATACTAACTGGACCAGTCCTGCATTCCTCCCCATCAGTTACAACTATTGTTACCCGTTTGTACCAGCTCTTGTCAATCTCTTGTTTCTTTTCCGTTATCTGCTCCCCCTGCATACAAAGTTTTCTCTACTGTTTTAGCCCATATTGCTCTTTGTACAGCCCTTGAGCGAAGTTAACGTACCCGTTGTACCAGTTTGTGCCAAGTCCCGTTACCTCTATATTGGTTTCGCCCACGAGCGAAGTTTTCTATTGTTATTGTTTTCCATTGTTATCTATTGTTCTATGTACAGCCCTTGAGCAATGTTCTATGTACAGCCCATGAGCAAAGTTTACCGTTCACTGTAAACCGAGGTGATCTGTATCCCATACAGGAACCCCGGTATATAAAACCCAATAAATAATTAAATAAAAGGTAATTTTCAAACGAGGTACCTGCATACATTTAGTTTAAAAATGTGCTTGTTATGAGGGTAAACATATTTGTAGGAAAACTAGGCATGCTAGTGACATGCTTTTTACATGTATACTTTTTGAAAATGTAAAGTACGCATGTGTATGTAATACATACCTATGAATTGCACCTCAGAATGCCTCTCTTTATTATGTGGCCAAATTTGTGTGTATTCTGAAAGTAGATACATATGTTCCAGTGACTGAAAATTCATAAGAACATGCCATACTGGGTCAGACCAAGGGTCCATCAAGCCCAGCATCCTGTTTCCAACAGTGGCCAATCCAGGCCATAAGAACCTGGCAAGTGCCCAAAAACTAAGGCTATTCCATATTTATCTGAATAAGACTGTCTTGCATGGGCTAGCTCTAATTTTACCTGTGTAACAGATGACCAAAGGCCTGCTTTACTCATTCTGTGTCTAGGGTAACATTTTTAGTAAACCATGACTTAAGTCTTTGAAAATGGACCCCTTTATTACAGATGTTAGAATGTTTTACAGTTTGTAATATTTAACTGATTAATCTAAGACATACTACGTTGATGTTATGGTACATTAGCTTTCAGGGCCACAGAAGTCCCTTCACATGTCTGTTGTGTGATCATCACTGACATTAGTATAGAACATTTTTAAACCTATAAAGTTTGAAATTTTTGGTCTATTTTGATACTATGTTTGTTTAACTAAGAAAGTGTTTGACATCTCTGAAACAGTCTGGCAACAACATGGTTTGCTACCGAAACTTTTTTTTTTTTTGGAACTTATGTTTATTAAATTTCCATAATCATCTGGACGACATAAACAGTGAAACATATGCCCTATAGTATAAGTTCAGTGACTGCCATTACATACAGGAGTATAAGAAATTAGATTATAAGAGAGATATCACTCATGTAATTCAACAGGTTTGAACAGGCATTGCGTGCAACGAAAACAAATAATATATCATCCAGTTTCCCTCCCCTCTCCCCCCCAGCTTCCCCATTTCGAATGCCCAGATACTTAAATATCTGAGTGTGATATGTGGATTCCGATTAGGTTTTGGGTGTCAAATGTTCATTGAAAGGTTTCCAGATCTTTTGCATCTCTGACCATCTTTTAGCTGATGTGGACCTCACACTGAGGAATTCCAGTGTGTATAACTTGAGTAATAGCCTAAACCAGTGATCAAAATGAGGTGCCAACTCAGAGACCCAACTGGAAAGGATGACCTTTTTCCCTACTAAGCTTGCTTTTTGTATGAACTGTAGAGTGGAGGTAGTCGCCACCGATGTCATGGGAGTAAGGATGCCAAACAACCAGAGCATAGGGTCATCCGAGAGCGCCTGTGCAAGCATTTGACTACACATGGTTATTATCTGTTGCTAGAACTGCAGCACTACCAGACAAAGCCAGAAGCTGTGGGAGAAAGTGCCAGGACTCTTCTGACATTTGAGACACGTCGGGGATGCCATTAGATGTGCCCTGAAAGCTTTGTCTGGGGACATATAAAATTGTCTTAGGAATTTATATTGCAGTTCTCTGTACAGTACATTTTCAGACCAAGTTTGGATCTCTACAAAGCATTGGGTGTATTCCTGTAGAGTTAAAGTGAAGGACATCCACTGCTGCCATTTGCTATATAAGTCCGGCAGATCTCCCTGTTCCACAACTAGTTGCAGAGTTTTACAGAACTTAGCTATAGAAGGTTTTTGCGTGCTATTGTTCGTCAATATTCTATATAAGGACCGGAACTGTGGGGATACCTGCAGAGACTGATCATGGGCCTGAATAAAACACCTGAATTGAAAATAGGGAAAAAGGTCCGTAGCTGGAAGAGAGAAATGATGCTGTAATTCGGTGAAGGGTAGGAGCTGATGTGTTTTCTGGGAGAAATATTGGTATATATATTTCAGCCCCTTGACCCGCCATTTATTAAATATAGAACCGGTTTGGGCTGGAGAGAAAAGAGGATGATCACAAATACTCAACAGGGCTGATAGTTTTGAAGGGAGTTTCACCAGAGTACAGAAAAAAGCCCAGGCCTTGCGACTGGCATGTACTACCGGTTGATGAAGTACTGGAGATGTTAGTGCCGTCTGAGGGGCCTGTAACATATAGTTAAGTGATGGGAGGCCCAACCATACTTCGAGTTTGGATTTCGGACTGAAATTAGAAGTACCCACAATGAAATCATTTGTGTCGCAACATACAGGTCAAATTGTATATGTGGATGTTAGGGCAGTTCAGCCCCCCTCTGGCTACTGGCTGCATGAGAGCATGGAGCGAGATTCGGGCTTTCTTACCATTCCATAGGAATTTCCGAAGCAGCTGCCCAACCATTTTGCAGTCCTGTTTGGTCAACCACAACGGCAGCATCTGGAGCACATGGAGTCACTTAGGAGTACCATAATTTTAAACAGTTGTATTTTACCTGATAGTGACAAGGGGAGGTGTGCTGTAATAGTGGCCCTATGTTTGCGCCATAAAAATCTTTGGGGTTGAAGGGGATTTTAATGCCCAGATATTTCATAGATGTGTCTACCCATTTTAAAGGGAAAGAGCCCGGCCATACTCTCCATACAGTGCCACCTACATCTAGGGCTTCCGATTTTTCTTGATTGATTCGTTAACCAGCAAATTTGCCATAGAGAGCCTGAATTTAAGTAAAGGGGCTAAAGATTAGAATATCAGCGAAAGCTGCGATGTTGAATTCGTGAGGGCCATCAGAGTGTCCTCTGATTGCCTGTGTTTGGGCAATTTTCCAAAGTAGGGGGTCGATGGTGAGAATGTAAAGCAGCGGGGAGAGGGGACAGCCTTGGCGAACTCCACGCCCTATGCGCACCGTCGAGGATTTGCAACCATTTGCCACTATGTGGGATTTAGGGTCAGTATATAGCAAAGAAATATAGGTTAGTATGTTACCATCCAATCCATAGCGTTTCAAAACTGAGAACAAATATGGCCAGGACACCCTATCGAAAGTTTTTTCGGAGTCGAATCCTATAGCCAGGGTGGGTGTCTGCTGGTAGATCGAGGAGGATATAGCTGTGAGCAATTTAATGATATGGGAACATGCTGGCCTGTTTTTTACAAATCCAACTTGATGTTCATAAATAAGAAAGGGAAGAAGTATACTTAATCTTTCTGCCAATACTTTAGCTAGTATTTTTAAATCGCAGTTGAGGAGAGAGATAGGTCTATAGGACGTGGGGTACTGAGGATCTTTACCCGCCTTGGTGAGAATCGTGATATAGGCTGTGTTGAAGTGGGGGGAGTTTTACTATTAATGACCTCACCGAACAGCGCAGTCAATGGTGGTACCAATTGTGGTTTTAGCAATTTATAGAAGTCAAAGGAAAAGCATCCAGCCCTGGGGCCTTTCCGGATTGACTAGCAGAGATTGTATAAAAGACTTCTATAGGCATTATTGGGTGGTTTGATAAAGGAAAGTTGTGATGTAGAGAGAGTAGGGAGATTCAGTTGGGCAAAGAAGTCTGCCTCCTTCTTGGCGCCTCCAGGGATATCATCAGTGTATAGAGTTTTGTAGAAAACCCGAAACACATCACACATCTCCTTGCAGGTGGTAACTGTTTGGCTTTGAACAGTTTTCATAGACTGTATAAAAGTTCTCCTTCTATGTGCGCATACTAAGATGGCTAAGTGTTTACCTGCTTTATTTCCAAAGTGAAAAAAGTTGTGTTCTGCTACCTGTAAAGAGTTTTGGGCTCATTGTTATAATAAGCAATTAAGATCGTGGATTATGGTGAGGGTTGGAATATGAGCGCCGCCTTGGCTGTTTCCAACTGGGTCTCCAAATTCAAAATGGCATGATTAGTGCGGCGTCTGTGGGATGACACAAAGGCAATGACCTCCCCTCTCATAACAGCCTTGCCAGTTTCCCAATAAAGTTGGGGATTCTCAACATGTTGGCAGTTATGTAGAGCAAACTCTTCCCAGCGTTTTTCAAGGAAACTTTTAAATTCGGGATCTGTTTGTAAAAAGCTGGGAAATTTCCAAAACCGTTCGCATGGTTCTTTTACCGAAAACTGCAGGTCCACCCAGATAATGGCATGGTCCGAGATCGCTTGTGGCCCCACATTTGCCATAGCCAGTGCATGAAACCTCTCTCGGGGTACTAGCATGTAATCTATTCGGGATAGTGAGGTATGGGCCCTAGAGACATGCGTGTAATCTTTCTCAGTGGGGTGAAGTGTGCACCAAGAGTCTGAGGTCAAATTCCGTACAAAGAAAGGGTTACCCCTTTACCATCCAGCTTGGGCTGTGTTGTCCTGGGGGAGATCTGTCCAACTGTGGATCATGGGTAAAGTTAAAGTCCCCAGCTACTACCACGTATCCACAAGCATATGTAACCATTCGAGACAGGACATAAGTAAAAAAATGCAGTAGGTGCATAGAGGGAGCAAATCATAATCTCTCTACCATTAAGCATTCCCGTTACCAATACAAATCTGCCATCTGAATCATGATAGACATTAGTGAGCTGAAAAGAGGCAGATTTATGCACCAATATCGCAACTCCCACCTTTCCCTTAGCAGGAGTATAATAGCAAGAGCCCACCCAATTTCTTTTCAATTTTTGGCTCTCTAGTGCCAAAAGAAGAGTCTCCTGTAGGCAAGCTATTATGCGTTTACATTTGCTTAGTTGCTGTAAGACTTTATATCTTTTTACAGGAGATCCCAGCCCATTTACATTCCATGAGATTAAACGTGTGATGTCACCCATAATACTCTATGTGGGATAATTAGAAATGGTTCCCTGGCAATGAAGGCAGTCCCATAACCAGTCCCCAAGGCATCGTTTCTCCTCAGTGGCCATCCATAACGCACAATGGGTAGGGTGGTGGCTCCTCCCCCCCCCTCCCCACCACACCAGCATCTCCATAGGCTGAGGGGTCAACCTCCTCCAGTGGGTCACTCCTAGTAGGTCCCGAAATACATCTAATCATTCTTAAAACATATACACAATACTTTCCATCCACATATTGAAAAACCTCCCCACCCATCCCTCTCCTTCCCCTTAATCTGAATAGAAAATAGCAATCAAAAGGCCCCTAAAATGGGGTTTGAGATTGCGTTTGATGTGGGCAGGTGCCGCGCCCTGACTCCCCTTATGTAAATATAGATAGTCCAAAAACAGGAACAAAGAGAAACCAAATTAAAAGGTTCACCCTGGAATGTCAAAAGCTAAAGGTAGTAAGATTATATGCTAGTTGTCTTGCGGGTGAGTTAGCCATCTGAACCAGCTGAGTCCTTCAGGTGCTCTAGGTCTATGGTTGAGGTCTGCGCTTTCATTTTTTTTTATGAGTTTGTCGATGTCCAACGCTGAAGCGCACCTCAATCGGCATTTACTGGTAACGGCAGGGTGTTATCACCAATCCGATGTCCCAGCCGTTGAGTAAAACTTAAATCTGATTGTAAAAGGGTATATGACAGTGAGTACCTACCACTCGTGCTCTAGAAGGACCATGCTTTCCAAAAAAGGTCCCCTTAGAGCATAATATCTGTAGAAACCTAGGTTGGAGGAGTTCTCCCCCCCCCTCCCCCCGTAAATTCGGGGTCCTCTGGTACTCCTGTGGTTATGCCCAAAAATACAACTAAAAAGTACGACGCATTCCGATACGTCAATTACCGGTTGATTCTTTTCATAGGTTGAGCCACAGTTCCCGCTGTCGGTCACCCGATGTTGGTATCCATAAACTTCTGTGTGTCTTCCGCCATCTCATAAATCTGGATCTTATCATTATGCCAGACTTTTTTAGACGTGCAGGGAATTGTAAGGAGAACCTCACTTGTTTCGCAAATAAAGCTGAGCAAACCGGAGAAAACCTCCTCTGCAACAAGGATACCTGTGTTGAATAGTCCTGGAATATCTGGACTTTCATTGAATTGTAGGTGAGGTCAGGCATTTTGCAGTAGGCTTGCAATATGGCCTGTTTGTGTGTAAAGTTTAATGATGACCAGCCGTGGCCTCATACCACCTTCCTTCTGCTGGCCTACTCTGTAGGCGCTTTCAATGCGGAATGACGCCTGGAGTTCGGTTAGGTGGAGAGACTCTGGCAACCATGTTTCTAAGAATGCTCCAAAATTCCTCTCTGCCAATGTTTCGGGTTAAGCCCAGGAGCCGTATGTTGGATCTGCGGGCTTGATTCTCCAGATCTTCTAATTTTGAGTGTTGTGCTGCGATCGTCTTCTCCAGGGTAAGAAGCTTAGTGGTGGTGGCTAGGCAGTCATCTTCTGGAATTGCCACTCTGCCCTCGATTTGTTCGAATCAAGGGTTTAGTTCTGTGAGGGCAGAGCATACTTCCGAGATCTGTGCAGATATCGATGCTAGTTTTAAGTCCAGAGCCTCCATTATTATAGTTTTAAAGCTTTTTGGCATATTGGTTGAAGTATCCTTTGCGCCTTGTGACTCGGGAGGGGGGTAGCCGCCATCTTAGGATCTGCCGTTTTTGGTTTCTCTCTCTTTTACCGGTCCGAATAGGCATTCTGGAGGGCGAACGCCGCATGTACGAGGTAATCTGCATATACACTGATAGTGCCCAGCGTTTTTGCTGATTCGAAGATGTTACCAGCCGGTAATTATTGAAAAACAGAGTGCGGCACCCAGAGCCCTGCCTGAGCATGTCCTCTCGTGCTCACCGCATCACATGGTCTCTACTGAAACTTTTAATAGCTCTTTTTCTTTCCACATTTAATATTGTTAAGCTGTTAAAGTAAAACTCTTCAAAAAATTTTCTTTTAACTCTACTGAAAAGTCAACATTCAGTAAGCTGGCTAGTGGCAGAAATATCAGGGGAAAGTTATGCATGCATCTTTTTCTGGTTCTTCAGCAGGACTTATTTGCACAAGTTTGCTGCTGAATATACTTGCATAAAGTTAGGACTACTGCTTTTCCGAGCAGACTTGTGTATGTAACTTTAGCTGTGTAGCGCTCAGTATATGCTCAGTGACTCAAGCCCTGGAACACCTGCACAAACTTTATGCAGTTGGCGGGGATAACATTTCAAAACTTGGCTTTTTGTCCTCAACTCAAAGTTGCATGCACAAAGGCTTAGTATAGATTGCTGAGCATCTCACTTTTGCAGCCATATTCCCCTCATTTTGTTAAAGAATTTTCTTTTCCTCAGTCCAGCAAAATAAATCCATCCAATTTGATGAATTTTAGTGGGCCTTTATGACATGAGACTTGTTTTTACCATGCATAGATTAACAAATTTGTGCTTTTGAAAGTTGGTTACTTGTTGTCAGATGCCAGTACAGATGGAGCCAGTGCTAAAACTAGACAACTGATCTGTTTAACTGTAATTGGGTTGTTTTTTTCCCATTTGGAGTTTTCTTTTATGAGTCCTGACCAACAAATTGTGCACCTCAGCTCTGAAGTCATGGGAGGGAGGGGGGTGCAATAATCAAAAATGCTTATATTGGTGCAGACTTCATGAGTACCTTTAGCTGCAGGGTTTGTACCAAGAATCAAAGCCAAAGTCTGCAGAGGTTTTTGCTTTTGATTTATGTGCCTGGAAAAATTCACCATAGAGATTGTGCCTGCTTTCTCTACACATAGTTTTTCCTCTGGAAATTTACATGCATAGATTTGACTAAAACAAAGCATAGCTCTTCACCCCCTGCCTGAGAACATCTCTAGAATCCGTAGGTAAAAGTGTGTGCTGCGTTGAACAGCACGTGTGCTTTTATCCACAGGTTGGGAAATGCATTTTTACGCATGTTTTTATCCACTTTTATGGGTAATATGTATTTTTACTTATGGAAAAAGCTTTGAATGTTGCCCTTTTAGTGTTTGAAAAAACAGATACCATGATCATTGAGATACAGTTGGTAAGTTCATATTCCGATTAAAATTTCTCTGGGGGCAAGCAGGAGGGCAATCCTCGTTTATGGGTGATATCATCAGATGGAGTCAATTTGATTTCAGTTATTAGAACCTTTGAGCATGCCATAATGCCATTCATCCATGCAGAGGCCCCCTTCAGTCTCATCTTTTCCATGGAGCCCACAGGTTGCAGCATTTTGACCCTCTCTCTATTAGGAAATCTTCAGCTTCTTGAAAAGGCAGGATTTGTCTTTCACATGGCCCTGCAGTCTTTATTTGTTCCCTGTAATTACCTAGGTAGGTTTTGCCATATGCTTTATATTTTGACTGTGTGGTACATTGGCATTGGTGTATCAAGGAGACACTGGTCACAATTTTATCGAGTCATTCTGATTTTGCTGTGCTTACTTTTCACCCACTTCCCTTACCAGAGAAGAATGTCAGCAGCTTCAATAAGTGCCTCATATGTGAAAAGTTGACATCTATCATGAATCCCCATGATAAAGGTGTTCTTTGCCTGGGGGCTGACCATGACATTCAATAGTGTCCCCTTTGTGTGACTGTGATTTCTAGGGGATGTTGATTTCAGCTTGACTTCATTGAAAAGCCCATTGATATTAGCAGTGGAAGCATCGACACTGAAGGATCCAGGAGCTTCATAGACCGCTGGTGGTGCAACAACATCAGAAAGGCATTGGGTCCCCCTCATCATTAAATGCTAGGAAGGACAAAGGGGGTAGACTGTTGTCTGTCCTTTTCCACCTAAAGATAGTGAAAGGTTCTGCCTCTTTGGTTCTAGCAGCAAGGAGCTCTAATAATATGCATCAGATGAAGGCCAAGAAGTATTGTTTTTTTGTCTATGCATGATGCCGAAAATGGGACAGTAACAAACCTGCGATTACCAATGCCAAACGTACACTTTCAAATTGGTTAGCAGATTGCATCTCCTTCTTTTATGCCTAGGTGGGCCTGAACTTGGTGGATCATGCGAAGGCTCATAATATTAGAGCCACGGCAATATTAATAGCTCATCTAAGATCGGTCTCCATGGAGAACATAAGAAATTGCCATGCTGGGTCAGACCAAGGGTCCATCAAGCCCAGCATCCTGTTTCCAACAGAGGCCAAACCAGGCCTCAAGAACTTGGAAATTACCCAAACACTAAGAAGATCCCATGCTACTGATGCAATTAATAGCAGTTGCTATTCCCTAAGTAAACTTGATTAATAGCAGTTAATGGATTTCTCCAAGAACTTATCCAAACCTTTTTTGAACCCAGCTTCACTTACTGCACTAATCACATCCTCTGGCAACAAATTCCAGAGTTTTATTGTGCGTTGAGTGAAAAAGAATTTTCTCTGATTAGTCTTAAAAGTGCTACTTGCTAACTTCATGGAATGCCCCCTAGTCCTTCTATTATTCGAAAGTGTAAATAACAGATTCACATCTACTCGTTCAAGACCTTTTGTGATCTTAAAGACTTCTATCATATCCCCCCTCAGCTGGCTCTTCTCCAAGCTGAACAGCCCTAACCTCTTCAGCCTTTCCTCATAGGGGAGCTGTTCCATCCCCTTTATCATTTTGGTTGCCCTTCTCCGTACCTTCTCCATTGCAACTATATCTTTTTTGAGATGCGGCGACCAGAATTGTACACAGAATTCAAGGTGCGGTCTCGCCATGGAGCGATATAGAGGCATTATGACATTTTACGTTTTATTAACCATTCCCTTCCTAATAATTCCTAACATTCTGTTTGCTTTTTTGACTGCTGCAGCACACTGAGCCAATGATTTTAAAGTATTATGCACTATGATGCCTAGATCTTTTTCCTGGGTGGTAGCTCCTAATATGGAACCTAACATTGTGTAACGACAGCAAGGGTTATTTTTCCCTATATGCAACACCTTGCACTTGTCCACATTAAATTTCATCTGCAAGGCTGCAACAAGGAGTTCTCTCCACACATTCATTTCGACATGATGATAGATTTGACCAGTCTGTCCTGAGAGGTCTCTTTAAGGTGTAGAATCCAACTCCATCCCCCCTAAAACCCAACTTGTTGCCACCAAAAACAGATTTTACCCATTGGCACAGTTTTGGGATTTTACCCTTTTTTTTCCCATGTGTGGGGAGTGCCATCCTGCTTGTCCTAGGAGAAAGCAGAGTTGCTTACCAGTAACAGCTATTTTCTGAGGACAGTAGGATGTCAGTCCTCCAAGTCCCTTGGAATTGTTTTCTTCAAGTTGAGTTATTGACTTTAGTGGGCCCCACTTGGATGCTGGGCTGTATCGAATTATGCTACCCATGTGTGAGAACGGACATCCTACTGTCCTTGGAGAACATCTGTTACAGGTAAGCAACTATGCCTTATGTAAGTTGCCAGTGACACAATTATATATCTGATCAGACTCAGCAGTTTAGTAAATATTTGGACATAGCATCTTCAAACCATTATTCATTTTTTGTGGAGAATAGGAGGTAGACTGGGTCCTTTTCGATACTGATGATGATAATCATGTGGGTTTGTGTAACTTTATCCAAACAGGATCACAGTCCATTTTATAATTTTGATAGATCAATACCAGCCTGCAGCCTTCTCTAACATTTATCAGACAGTACCATATTACTGGTATGTGACAGCTTCAAGAGATGGGAGCACGGTAGGAAAATTTATTACCCAGTTACAGTTGAGTAAGCTGAAGTGCAGAGAGATCAAATGAAGCACCAGGGTCAGGTTGAGAGTTAGAATTAGTGGCAGAAATAATTTAATAGTAAATCATATTTTTTGGTTCCCATAATGAAAAGTTTAACAGCAGTAACTTTTCTTTTTCTTAGAATTTTTTTGACACTACATTGTTGCATGTCTTGAAAATCTTGTGGTACGTGTTGATAATTGCCAGTTTACCACCCCCTCCTTTCTCAGACCCCCTGCTCCCTTGTGCTGCTGAAATCTGTTGGACCAGTGTGGCGGCTAGAGGTGGGAAAGCTGAATGTGTGCAAATGTGGGCTCGCACTCATGGCCAACACTGCTAGTGCTGGCAAGGGATTTACAGCAAAGAACTGTGGAGCAGGGTCACTTTGACTGCATCCCTCATTCTTTCCGCATCTCTCAGGACAGCTGTTCTGAGGAGAGAGAGACTTCCCGATTCATGCCAGAAACCTGAGGATTTGCTCTCAATTCCTGTGGCTAAGCTTCTTGCTCAGTCGCTGCCAATGCCAGGAATTAATCTGTGGTCTCGCAAGAGTAGCTGGATTTGCAAACTGGCTTTGCATGTTAAATGTTCAAGTTGTTTTTGTGGATATTTATTTTGCTTTTTTTCCCCCCTGAAAATACTTGTCATTTAAGTATAATGTTCAGTTAGATTTCTAGCAATCCAGCTGGCTGGGCGTTAATCCCCAAGAACAGGGACATGCAACTCAAGTCCTTGAGAGCTGCAAACAGGTTTGACTTACAGGGTAGTCAAAAATGAACAGATATAATTGGACCAAATGCATGCATATTTATCTGATGGACAATCTGAATATCGGGCATGATTGTGACTGAGAGTCAATGGTACCTACTTCTGCCCAGGAAACACCCTCTTTCACAGATTTCATTGCTTCAAATGTTTGTGCCAGACAGACAACCAGGTAGCGATGTGTTATGTCAACAATCATGGATCGTACCTCCTGTGTCAGTAAGCAGTCCAGATTTTGTCATGGATCTTGTCCCACAGGATGGTGCTCAGGGCAACTTATCTGAAGCATATAGGGAAATATAATGCTTGCTGTAGTTACACAATGTTAGGTTTTATCTTAGGAGTTACATTGAAATTGTTGGCCCAGTGTGCTGTGGCGAACAAAAAAGCAAACAATGTGAGGAATTATTAGGAAGGGAATGGAAAATAAAATGGAGGATGTCATAATGCCTTTGTATCGCTCCATGGTGAGACCACACCTTGAATACTGCGTGCAATTCTGGTCACCGCATCTCAAAAAGGATATAGCTGCACTGGAGAAAGTGCAGAGAAGGGCGACCAAAATAATAAGGGGCATGGAACGGCTGCCCTATGAGGAAAGGCTAAAGAAGTTAGGGCTATTTAGTTTGGAGAAGAGACTGAGGGAGGATATGATAGCAGTCTACAAAATCATGAAAGGATTTGAATAAATTGGTTATTTACTCTCTCAGCTAATAGAAGGACCAGGGGGCACTCCATGACGTTAGCAAGTAGCTCATTTAAAACCAAATAGAAAAAAATTCTTTTTCACTCAGCACATAGTTAAACTCTGGAATTCATTGCCAGGGGGTGTGGTTTCAGCAGTTAGTGTTACTGGGTTTAAAAAAGGTTTGGATAATTTCCTAAAGGTTAAATCCATAAACTGCTATTATGGTAATTTAATAAGCAATAGTAGCTTGTTTTCTGCCTGTTTGGGTACTTGTCAGGTATATGTAACTTGGATTGGCCACTGTTGGAACCAGGAAACTGGACTTGATGGACCATTGATCTGACTCAGTATGGCTGTTCTTATGTAAATACGGAGAGCATGTTGGCAGACAGACTGAGTAGTGCCTTCAGACCCCAGCGAATGGTCCCTGAAGCAGGAGGTGACGAATCGGATCTTCCCCCTCTGGAGGAATAGATCTGTTCATGTTCCCCTGGAACAGGAAGGTAACTCTGTTCTGCTCCCTGTACGGGACGGACCGCAAACCAGCCTCGGACACCCTTGCCCGTCATTGGGGTAAGGGTTTTCTGTACACACATCCTCCAATTTCTTTGCTGGCGAAGACTCTCATGAAGCTTCGTGAGGACAAGAGGACTATGATCCTCATTGGCTGAGACAGGTCTGGTTTCCACTCCTACGGGGGTTATCGTCTGGAAACCAATCAGTCTGGGGTCTTCCCCGGATCTCATCACACTGGATCGTGGAGGTTGTGGCATCCCAGTCTCCAGGCCCTGTCATTCACAGCCTGGATATTGAGAGGTTAATCCTGCATCCACTCAGTCTCTAAGGATGTCTCTGGTCCTTGTGGCTTTTAGAAAGCCTTCCATTAGAAGGTCCTATGTACTGAAGTGGAGGAGGTTTTCCATGTGGTGTGAGCAGAAGGCCCTAGATCTGTTCTCCTGCCCCACATAAAAACTGCTTGATTGCCTTCTACACCAACGGAGGCTGGCTTGAAAACCAATTCCGTTAGGGTACAACTAAATGCAATTGGTGCATACCATCATGGTGTAGATGTTACAACCCATCTCTGTACAGCCTATAGTTATATATTTATGCAGGGCCTGCTTCAGTTGAAGCCTCAGCTAAGGCCTCTTGCTGTTTCTTGGGACCGCAACGTGGTACTAGCTCAGCTGAGCCACTGAGCACATGTGACCTGAAGAACTTGACCTGGAAGGTCACATTTTTGGTGGTGGTCACTTCAGCATGTGGGGTCAGCGAGCTCCAGGCCTTAGTGCTTATCTACCTTATACTAAATTTTATCATAACAGGGTGGTCTTGTGCACGCCTTAAGTTCCTGCTAAGGTGGTGACGGACTTCCATCTTAACCAGTCTATTGTCCTGCCAAATTTCTTTCCCAGGCCCCATTCGCACCAAGGTGAACGAGCACTGCACAGTTTAGACTGCAAACGAGCCGTAGCCTTCTATCTGGAGAGGACAAAATCCCATAGACAGTCCACCCAATTTTTTGTTTCTTTTGATAAGAATAGGTTGGGAGTTTCCATTGCCAAACAGAAACTATCTAGTTGGCAAGCAGATTGCATCTCCTTCTGTTATGCCCAGGTGGTACTGCATCTTGAGGGTCATGTAAAGGCTCATTCAATCAGAGACATGACAAAGTTGGTGAATATTTTGGGTACCTATCTGGCTACATGTTTGCCAGATATCTCATTATCTGACTAAAATTTAGCTGGATAGCATAGGGGTGTTCTAGAGGTATTTCTGGGTGAAGTTAACTAGACAAGTTACCTGGCTAACACTTGTTATTTAGGTACCTGGCTAACTCTAGTTGTGCAATAGAGTACACCTAAAGTTAGCCAAATAAATGTATCTGGCTATCTTTAAGATAGGGTATATTCAGTGGTGCGGCTGCACCATTGAATATCCCAGCAAAGTTAACTAGATAAGTTTATCTTGCTATCTTTTCAAACTGGCCAGTGGCTGAAAATGGACTTCTAAGCAATTTTGCTGTTCTCTAATTAAATACCAGAGGCAATTTGTTCTATAGAGCTTGACCAAAATAGCTAAATGTGGTGGGTTTTTTTTAACCCATTTAATAGACGATATGTCATGCAGTTCCAAAGACTTTAATTATTGAATAAACTAGGTATTCTGGGAGGCCTGTATATACAGATTGAAAAACTAGGGTCAAAATCTTAAACTTAATACTGGCCTCCACTAGCAGCCAATGCATCTTGCAAAATTTTGAAAATATGTTCACATTTCCCTGCTCCCACCAGCAAGTACATGGCAGCATATTATAGCAATTGCAACTGCTTCAGACTAGTATCTGATATTCCCTGATATAGTGAATTGCAATAGTCAATTCTGACAGTGAAACAAATATACAGTATGTTACAGTGGTGAGATCCTTAGATGATAAATAGTGGCACAAATGTCTTTATAATCTTAACATAAAAGGAGGTCTGAACTACGGAAGATATGAGTCATGGACAAATCTTTATCCAATTTAATTCCTAAACATGTGATGACTTCTTGTGCTTTACCTTCATGCCTAAAATTTTTGTTTTACTGCTAAGGGTCTATTTCTCCTTCTGAATAATATCATTTTTTTTATCAGTGTATAAGTTTAAATGCCTTTGATCCAACTATTGGGCAACTTCATTTAAACAAGCATTTACCCATTTTGTATCCTCCATTTCATTCACAATAATCTAAATCAGAATCTGTATATAATCTGTGATTAAATGGCATTGCAACCCGTAATGCTGAATTACCACAATTAGAGAGATCATGAACAGATTAAATATTGATCCCTGTAGAGCTCTACAAGCAATTGAGACAGCCTCAGAAGTAGAACCTTTCCAGTAGATCCTAAATAATATTTCCTTCAAAAATGTTGTAAACCAATGGAGTATTCCACCACTGACTACCATCTTCCAATCACTTTAATAATCTATGATCAAGCGTATCAAACGTGGATGATAGATAGGAATGTTAATATATTTTTTTTATCATCTACCTGCCTTCTGATGTTATCTTCTACACTCGGAAGTACTGCTTTGAAGTGTAACTCATTCTCGTGCAATAAATTCTGATTGTTTACATATTGCAGCGCTTGCTCGTAGCAAGATTTTTCAATCACTTTGCTTATATTTGAGATATTCGATGCAGGGTGATAGGAATCTGCCTTCCGGATCCAAAGTCACTTTTTTCAATACAAGCAGAATTCTCCTTGAGGTAGCAACTAATTCCCTATATGGGCTAGATCAGCAGAAACTGTTTGCCTCAAAGCCTTCAAAACCTTTGAAGGTATTGGATCTAGAAGAAATGTAAGGTTAATAGGCCTTACCAATTTTTCCATCTCAAAAAGTGCAGCTAATCTAAATTCACTTATCTTATTAGTAGGCTAAAATTCTCTATCATGCTGTTCTTCCAGTTCTAATGCCCCATGATCTTTCTCCCCCTTGTCAGACACTGCTACTCGCATTAAATCTGATAATGGTAAATAAAATGGAGGATGTCATAATGCCTCTGTATTGCTCTATGGTGAGACCGCACCTTGAATACTGTGTTCAGTTCTGGTCGCTGCATCTCAAGAAAGATGTAGTTGCAATGGAGAAGGTACAGAGAAATGCGACCAAAATGATAAAGGAGATGAAACAGCTCCCCTATGAGGAAAGACTAAAGAGGTTAGGGCTGTTCAGCTTGGAGAAGAGACGGCTGAGTGGGGATATGATAGAGGTGTTTAAAATCATGAGAGGTCTAGAACGGGTAAATGTGAATCGGTTATTTACTCTTTTTGAATTTAACATGTAGCATATTTAAAACTAATCGGAGAAAATTCTTTTTCACTCAACGCACAATTAAACTTTGGAATTTGTTGCCAGGGGATGTGGTTAATGCAGTTAGCATTGCTAGTTTTAAAAAGGTTTGGATAAGTTCTTGGAGAAGTCCATTACTGCTATTAATCAAGTTGACTTAGAAAATAGCCACTGCTATTACTAGCATCAGTAGCGTGGGATATATACTTAAGTTTTTGGGTACTTGTCAGATACTTGTAGCCTGGATTGGCCACCTTTGGAAACAGGATGCTGGGCTTGATGGACCCTTGATCTGACACAGTATGGCAATTTCTTCTGTATTGACCGAAGATGCTGTTTATTCTGCCCAAAAAAGGATCAAAATGGTTCACCAGATCTGTACATGACAATCCAATGAAATCATCATTCTTACTTTGATTATTATACATAGTTAAATATTTCGCTACTTTTAAAATGTTTTGCTCTATAATCTTCTTCTGTTAAGTCCTTTCTTATACAAGAGATACATTTTTAACCACTGTATTTCACTGCCAGCTTCACAGACTAGCACAATTAAGTAAGTAAAATTTCCACATGCTAGAAAAATAAGTGAACAGAAAAAGACAGAGAAGGAAAGCCAGAAGGGAGTGGAAGCCATATCCTCCATTTAAACCATATAAATCATTTGATAAAATGAATGAACCCATCAGCCAATACAAACCCTTCCAGCTGTGTTATATTTGTGGGAAGTGAAACAACTTAGAACTATTAATATGACTGTTTGGATAGATTCTGATGAGATAATCGTCGAGTCTATGGGAAGAGAGAAATTATTACAAGGAAGGTGGTGGGAAGAAGAAAAAGTGCTTCAAAGGTCAGCTGTGGAAACCAGTACTGAAGTAAAACTCAGAATTAATGCCTTAATCTGTAGTCAGAGAGAAGCATCATAAGTAACGTAGAAACATAGAAATGATGGCAGAAAAAGACCAAACGGCCCATCCAGTCTGCCCAGCAAGCTCCCACACTTATTTTCCCTTACTTATCTGTTTCACCGACGACCAAGTTCAGGGCCCTTGTTGGTAACTGATTCAAATTTCCTGCCACCCCCTGCTGTTGATGCAGAGAGTAATGTCTCAGTTGCATCAAAGGTAAATCATAAGTCTTAATGGTTAAGGGTAATAACCACCACATCAAGCAAGTTACCCCGATGCTTGTTTACCCAAACTGCACAGATCAATGCCTTGTTGGATATTGTCTGAATGTAAATCCTCTTTTCCACATTTCCCCCTGCCATTTAAGCAAAGCTGTATATGCATTCAAAGTTTTTGAGAGCCACATCTTTCAGTGTAGAAATATTTTCCCTCTATAGCAGGGGTGAATTAGCCATGCTGTCATGGGACTGTCCATCAGGCATCGGAGGCAGAGCTTGACAAAGTGGTTACAGAGCTTAGCTCTGTGCGGCTGCGCCTGGGTTCCCGCGCAGGAAGGCAGAATCTTCTCAGTCTGTCTTTTCCATGAGCAGGAACGCACACAGAGCTGTTGATCTCCTCAACCAGACCAGTAAAAAAAAAAAAAAAAAAAGACAATAGGAAGGCGAAGTTCATTTTAACAGGACATCGCACTTCATCGCCGCTGAAGCCACGATGCCCCGACCGTCGGGTTTTAAGCCATGTGCATGCGGCAAGATAATGTCCATCACAGATGACATTGAGGCCTGCTACCTATGTTTAGGCCTGGGGCACAACCAATCGAAGTGCCAGCTCTGGGCGCATGTTGCCTCGAGCACAGCGCCAAAAGGCCGCAAAAATTGAAAAATCGAGAGCTTCCCTCACAGGCTCATATGCCCCCCCCCCCCAGAGGCCCACTCCTCCCTGGGACCGAGGTCGACGCACACCCACTTGCACAAACGAGTGGCGTCCCTGGAACCCAGCACCTCGCAGGCGGGCCAGAAAAAGGATAAACGAAAACGAAAAAAAATCAGACCAAAAATCTTGAGCCTCCACCGAGACTCGGAGGAGTCAGTAACTGCATCGAGGTCAGGGCCCGTGATAACTAAAAGTGTTGATCCTGCCTCAACTGCGCCATCAACACACGCCCGATCGAAGCATACTTCGACCCCTATTGGCGCCGTCATCGGAAGGGGCTCAAAAGCGTCGTTCGAAGCAGTCTTCGCATCGCTCGAAGCAACCATCTGCGCAGCTCTCGACGCATTCGGCGCACCGGTCAAAGCATTCCTTGACGCAAACCTCCATGCAGCCGTCTCACCCAGCACAGATTACAACACCCCAGTCGGTGCTGACCCAGCTTCCAACTGAGCATCCATCAACACATGCGACACAGACACGGACTCCCGCTTCGCAAAGGGCTCAAAAAATTTTTGTTGCAAAGGACCGCAATCACAAGTACCATCAGGCCGAGAGGAACATACTCCACCTTCGGGCTCAGGCACATCCTTGCACCTTCCTGACTCAGGCAGACCGGAGTCTCCCCTTGAATCAAAAGATAGTTGGGTAGCAGTCTCTTCCTACTCCATCTTCTTCACTTTTTAGGTCTTTTCAGACTTTTCTTTGGTCTCCAGAAGGAAATGTGCTTCGCCTCAGTTGCAGGAACCATTGGTGAAGAGCCAATGAATTCGGGAAGATGTGGAGATCCATAAACAACGACCTACAGCCCCGAATTCTGATATACTCCTGGCGGCAATTCCACACCACCCCCAGGGACCCACGCCAATACCCATGCAGCCACAGATACCGGAGATGGCACAACAAGCCATTACCCAATTATCGACAGCTTTTTCTGGGTTCCTAGCCTCTCTGCAACTAGGCTGCCTTCACCCACAACAAGTTCCAGCCAGCCCTTGCGGGATATCTCCACAACTACCACAGCCTTCACCAGACATGTCAACATTACTGCCACAGTCTACGCCAACAAAGGTATCTTCACCTATATCACATCACTCACCGGAGCATGTGCTTCCCACTCCTATGCATGCAAACTCTCCTCCATTGCCTAGACAACCTGACTCCGTACCGTCTCCAGGCTCCTCCATGGGGTATCCTTCTGACCTACCAGAGGGTCCACAGAAACCTTATTCTCCACCAGAGGACCTGTTGTATCCAAAATTTATAGATAAAGTTGGCTCGGCCCTCAATGTTGGTCCACAAACTACCTGACCCCAGAGCAGGAAATGATGGGTATCTTAAAGATAAGAATATAAGAAATTGCCATGATGGGTCAGACCAAGGGTCCATCAAGCCCAGCATCCTATTTCCAACAGAGGCCAAACCAGGCCCCAAGAACCTGGCAATTACCCAAACACTAAGAAGATCCCATGCTACTAATGCAATTAATAGCAGTGGCTATGCCCTAAGTAAACTTGATTAATAGCAGTCAAATGGACATCTCCTACAAGAACTTATCCAAACCTTTTTTGAATCCAGCTACACTAACTGCACTAACCACATCCTCTGGCAGCAAATTCCAGAGCTTAATTGTGCGTTGAGTGAAAAAGAATTTTCTCCGATTGGTCTTAAATGTGCTACTTGCTAACTTCATGGAATGCCCCCTAGTCCTATTTGAAAGTGTAAATAACCGATTCACATCTTCTCGTTCAAGACCTCTCATGATCTTAAAGACCTCTATATCATATCCCCCTCAGCCGTCTCTCCAAGCTGAACAGCCCTAACCTCTTCAGTCTTTCCTCATAGGAGAGCTGTTCCATCCCCTTTATCATTTTATCAATACTAATCTCAAACCCCACATCAATTGCCAAACACATCGCAAACATCCTCAATAAATCCATCTCACTGGGCCAGGTCCCAACACAACTGAAGCAAGCCATTATAAAACCCATCCTCAAAAAACCGAACTTAGACACCACTGATCCAGCCAACTATCGCCCAGTGTCAAACCTCCCCTTCCTCTCCAAAATACTCGAAAAAATAATTAATAGACAAATTACAGAATACATAGAAGACCACAATATTCTCTCATCTTCCCAGTTTGGTTTCCGTAAACACCATAGCACAGAAACCCTACTTATCTCCCTCTCAGAAAACATACTCAAAGCCCTGGACAAAGGACAACCCCACATACTCGCACTTCTAGATATATCTGCGGCATTCGACACAGTTAATCACAAAATACTCATTAAACGCCTCAAGGAAATTGGCATCACAGACAACGCCCTTCTATGGTTGCAGTCTTACCTACATGACAGGAGCTATAAGATAAAAATCGGCCGCAATGAATCCAAACAGGTCAAGCTATCTCAAGGAGTTCCACAAGGCTCATCCCTATCATCAACCCTTTTTAATATCTACCTCATACCCCTCTGCATACTGCTCTCCAAACTGGGCATCCAGCACTTCATATATGCAGACGATGTACAGATACTCATACCTGTAACAGACACTATCACTAATGCCATGAAGACTTCGAATTCTGCTTTGTCTGACATAAACAAATTACTCACTGACAACTTTCTGGCACTCAACACTAACAAAACTGAACTACTCATCCTCTCTCCCCCCACCCAATTCGTCCGCAGCCTAGGCATATGGATAGACAACCACTTTAACCTAAAAAAATTCATTTCTAACACCATAAAGAGCGGATTCTTCAAACTCCATACCTTGAAGAGAATCAAACCACTCTTACACACATCTGACTTCCGAACAGTACTGCAGTCTATGATCCTATCCAAACTCGACTACTGCAACGCTATTCTACTAGGCCTCCCAAAAAATACCCTTCAACCGTTACAGCTCCTATAGAATGCTGCCGCCCGCATTCTCACAAATACTCACCGTCACGACCACATCACCCCAGTCCCTAAATCCCTACACTGGCTCCCAGTATCCTCCAGGATAATCTATAAATCCCTCACACTCATACACAAAGCCATTCACAACCAAAACATGCACTGGTTCCCTGAACATCTCCACTTCCACAGCACAACCAGACCAACTAGAAAACAGCACCAAGCCAAACTCCTGACACCCTCCCCCAAAGTCATCAAACATGCCACGATCAGAGAAAGATCATTCATTATAGCAGGCACGTCCCACTGGAACAAAATGCCACCCCACCTACGCCAGGAACCTTGCCATAAAAATTCAAACAGAATCTCAAACCTGGCTCTTCAAACTAGCATACCCCGACTAACCATCCACGCCCTAAGTTACATACCCGACCCTCACGCCCCCCCCCCTACGGACACCCCCTAATGAACCTTACAACCATGACCCCCCATCAACCCCAACCACCTCAACCCCACCCCCTCCCACTTCCCTATTCCCCATTCTTCCCACCATCCCCTCCTCCTCCTCCCATCCCATCAACCCCATCCTCCCCCTACCCCCCCATATCCGCCTACTTACCTGCCACCTTGTGAATAATTAGAGAACCTATTTTCCTTCAACCTCCTTAAGAGTCACCTCTCCTTACCCGCCCTCTTCCCTATCACCTTGTGAATAGTTATAGAACCTTTTCTCCTCTACTCTCCTCAAGAGTCTTCATCTGAATAATGAACAGAAATTCAACTCGTGAATAGTTAAAGAACCTTTTTTTTTTTTTTTCCTAATGTTTCTCTATCCTTATCTATTCTAAATTTTTGTAAAGCCTGTTGCTACGTTACGTTACACTGTGAACCGAGGTGATGTTTTTAACGTGCCCCGGTATATAAAAAAAAAATTCTTAAATAAATAAATAAATTTTGGTTGCCCTTCTCTGTACCTTCTCCATTGTAATTATATCTTTTTTGAGATGCGGCGACCAGAACTGTACACGGTATTCAAGGTGCGGTCTCGCCATGGAGCGATACAGAGGCATTATGACATTTTTCGATTTATTAACCATTCCCTTCCTAATATTCTGTTTGCTTTTTTGACTGCTGCAGGACACTGAGCTGACGATTTTAAAGTATTATCCACTATGATGCCTAGATCTTTTTCCTGGGTGGTAGCTCCTAATATGGAACCTAACACTGTGTAACTACAGCAAGGGCATATTTTTCCCTATATGCATCACCTTGCACTTGTCCACATTACATTTCATCTGCCATTTGGATGCCCAATCTTCAAGTCTTGCAAGGTCATCCTGTAATGTATCACAATCTGCTTGTGATTTAACTACTCTGAATAATTTTGTATCATCTGTAAATTTGATAACCTCACTCGTCGTATTCCTTTCTAGATCATTATGTATATATTGAAAAGCACAGTCCAAGTACAGATCCCTGAGGCACTCCACTGTTTACCCTTTTCCACTGAGAAAATTGACCATTTAATCCTACTCTCTGTTTCCTGTCTTTTAACCAGTTTGTAATCCACGAAAGGACATCACCTCCTATCCCATGACTTTTTAGTTTTCTTACAAGCCTCTCATGAGGGACTTTGTGAAACGCCTTCTGAAAATCCAAAAACACTACATCTACCGGTTCACCTTTATCTACATGTTTATTGACCCCTTCAAAAAAATGAAGCAGATTTGTTAGGCAAGACTTCCCTTGGGTAAATCCATGTTGGCTGTGTTCCATTAAACCATGTCTTTCTATATGCTCTATGATTTTGATCTTGAGAATAGTTTCCATTTTTCCCGGCACTGAAGTCAGGCTCTCACTGGTCTATAGTTACCCGGATCGCCCCTAGAGCCCTTTGGAGCCCTTTTTAAATATTGGGGTTACATTGGCCACCCTCCAGTCTTCAGGTACAATGGATGATTTTAATGATAGGTTACAAATTTTAACTATTTGTCCTCATATTCTTTGTTCTATTTCGTTGTTCAAGGGCTCAAGGATTCTTTTATCCTCTACTTTTGCAAATCTCATTAACCTCTTTGAATGAAGGCTTTATTCCATCTCCACTTAATAAAAAAGCAATTGTCCACCCTGTGTTCAAGAAGAACACCCTTGATTCTTCAGATCCTGGTAACTATCGTCCTATTTCTTCTCTACCCTTTTTTGCTAAATTACTAGAATCTTCTGTTCTTTCACAACTTACTGAATATCGAGAACCACAAGATCTTGGACCCTCATCAATTCGGATTTCGACGTAACCTTAGTACAGAAATTTTACTTCCATCTCTCCCAGATTTCCTATGTAGAAGAATTGATTCTGGTCACAAATTTGTTGGTTTCTTTAGATATATCCTCCACATTTGACACTCTTCATCACAACATTTTGTTGTATCGACTACAAGAATCCAGAATCACAGGAACTGTCTTCAATTAGTTTAAATCCTACCTGAACGATTGATCTCATGCCGTCAAATTCAATAACAACCTCTCAACCTTTTCAGAGATCAAATCTGGTCCCCCTCAAGGATCAGCTTTATCCGCCTCTCTGGTTAAAATCTATATTGCTCCTATCTGTAAAATCCTCACTGCTTAAACTGACTGCTATAAAATCTATGCGGATGCCATCCAGTTTGTTATCCAAATTCCATCAGATCCAACAGTAATCCCAGCACATAGGGTTTTGGATGCGGTGCTTGAAAAATCTTGGGAGATACCATTCTCTATCACCCCAGTATCCAGAAAAACGGACATGAAGTTTTGAATGCAGCAATCCACATTTTATTCATCTCCACAACTGCCACACACTTCTATCGTGGTGGAATTGGCCATGTAACGTGCCAAGAAAACCAGATTGCACTCCAGCACACCACCTGGTAAAGATAATAGGTATCTTGATGAATTCGGAAAAAAATCTTTCCAATCATTGATGTTGGGAGCTTGGATTCATCAACATCAATTCTATATCATCCAATACCTGTACGAGTCACTACAACAACTAAAGGGACTCCTTCCAGATATGGATCCCATGACTCCACTGCCACAGCCAATTCAAGACATGGAGGAAGGTATTAGACACCTCCTCAGAATGGTTTATGAAGGTTTTGAGACATCTTCCAGAGCCTCGGCGTCAGTTAATAGCGGCCAGACGTTTGGCTTGGCTCGGGCTAGTGCCATAACAGAACACGTCCATGAAAAGCTAGCTAACATTCCTTGCCAAGGAAATAATCTATTTGGTAACTGTCTCCAGGAAACAGTAGCTCAGTTGAAGGAGCAGAACGTGGTGGTGCAAGCTTTGACAGCTTCTAACAGACTGTGCCTTCTCTTGCCGCTATTTTGCGCCTAATCGTCATGCACCATACCAAAGACGTCTGTTCCGGGCCTATCCTTCTTATCGCCTGCCACCGTACCCTCAGCCACCTTGACAGTTATCGACTCAAAATCAACAACGTCGAGGTAGACCATGGTCACAGCGACATCAGGGCCAACCACCCTTCACCAACCCAAAGAGACCCCACCCTTTTTTTAACTCCAGCAAGGCCACCACCAATCATGGCATTCAGTCAAGCCTGGTTGCAGATCACAACGGATCGCTGGGTTTTAGAAATAGTCCACCAATAGTCAACTCAACTTCATTTCCAGACCCCCCTCTTCCAAATCTCATTCCGGGCAAAAGAGTGGGATCCAATTATCTTCAACTAGCCTAAGAGATATCAACTCTTCAACACCAACAGACAATTCGTATCCTACCCCCACAGCTTTGGAATATGGGTTTTTATTCTTCCTGCTTTTTAATTCCCAAGAAATCGGGAAGTCTGTACCTGATTCTGGACTTATGCGAATTGAACAAACATCTGGTCAGAGAGAAATTCAAAATGGTCTCCCTGAAAACAATTCCTCCCCTTCTTCAACCCAACGATTGGATGTGCTTGCTAGACTTGAAGGATGCTTACACTCATATACCTCCTTTCTCACTCCAACCCCTTCTTTTATCTCCCTAGCTCTAGTTACCCTCTCTTATGGTAATTATCGCGTAAATATATCATTTTTTGTAACCACTGTCATTTAGTTGTTCCTTCCTTCCACTCCCAACCTATCTTCTTAGCGCTAGTAACCCTTTTCCCAGTTTCTCGTCCCTGCTCAAGGATTAAGTTAATGTTCTTACCCCTTTGTTCGATGTAACTCACCCATGTTCGATGTAAACTGATGTGATATGACTTTCGTCATGAATGTCGGTATAGAAAAGAATTAAATAAATAAATATACCAATGCACCCCTCTTCATGGCAATACCTCTGTTTCCACTACAGGAAACAACATTACCAATACAAGGTTCTTCCCTTTGGCCTCTCAGCAGCCCCTCGGGTATTCACAAAGTGCATGGCAGTGGTGGTGGCCCACCTTCGAATGTTGGGAATCCAGCTATTTCCTTACCTAGATGGCTGGCTCTTAGTAGTCTCGGACCAAGCAACTCTTCAAACCCACCTCCAACAGACCATCTCCTGTCTTCAAAACCTAGGCCTCATGAACTTCGAGAAGTCGAACCTCCAACCCTCCCGAATTCTTCAATTCATAGGAGCAATTCATTGAGCAAATAAAAGATTAACATGTGGTGGTCCAGTTCTTTTTAATGGGACTGGAACAACCTTCTGCAGGGTGCTTTTGCTACCTTTTTAAAAGACAGTATTCAAAGATACAGAATGCAGCCTCTACTTTCGCAACAGCAGCATCTTCTGGCATGCACTAGAAACTGTGAACTCCATCAACCTAAACCAGCTCAGCAAATCCAGCCCAAGCCTGGACCAAGTTTATGACCACACTTCAAACCCAGCAGCAGTCCTCTCCAGCACTTCATAGAGGAATGGCTCCTGATTTAAAAAAAAAAAAAAAAAAATCACTGGATTTTCTTGATTGTGGAGTCTGGATACCGCTTGTATTTCTCCTGGCTTCCAATGCTGCCTCATTTCTCAGCCTTCAATTCAGATCTGTCTCACTCAATGCAACTCTTCCTGGAAGTGGAGTGGCTCCTCAAACAGTGAACAATATAATTTGTTCTGCATCTATTCCCTTATCTCTGAAAAATATGAGGAACTGAGACCCAACCTGGACAGAAGAAGCCTGAACAAGCATACACTCTGGAAGAAATTGAAAATGAACTTTCTCCACATGATTCTTCCCTTCATCCAAAAAGGAGAGTGGATGTTTATTTAGTAGTTTTTCTATACCGATAACCGATTTCACATCTTATCGGTTTACAGGGAACACGTAAAAGGCCTAAATATATGTCAATGCAAAACAAGTACATAGAACAAATGTGAAACACATAATAGCAAATACGTAATAGCAAATACATGGACAGGATGGTAACAGAGTTACGTGATAACAATTGCAATAAATACGTTAGGTGTTAAATATGTTGGAGGCAGGGGAGAGGGTGCAAAGAACGGAGGGGAAAACTGGCATATGTACATAATAGAGGCAGGAATATAGTAGAGGTTGTTTATGATTTCTGCGGGGGATGGGTGCGTAAGGGTTAGGAGAAGGCCTGTTGGAACAGCCATGTGTTTAATTTTTTTTTTTTTTTATTTCGCTGTGCAAGATTCTATGTGGAGATCAGGGGGCATGGCATTCCACATCGAGGGACCTGCTATTGAGAAAGCTCTAAATTTGAAGGATGCTTATCCATCACATCCACTGGCATTAACTAAACTTCATGGTGGACTCCTCCCCCTTTCAATACTGAGTGCTCCCCTTCATCCTGTCAGCAACATTGAGGGTATTCACCAAGTGTCTAGTGGTAAAAGCAGTGCATCTGCAATGATAAGGCTTCCCATACCTGGAAACATCAGTTTCATTTGTTAGGATTTCTGGTGAATTTCGAGAAACCTTCTCTAATTCCCTGCTAGAAAATAAAATTCATTGAAGCCTGGATAGATTCTCTTCATGAGGGAGCTTACCTTCCAACAGATTGAGCAAACCCTCTCAGATCCCCAGTGTACAACTTGTTGAACACAGATCAGTCATCAATCAGAAATGTAATGGTTTTTCTTGGCCATATGTCGGCAGCAATAAGTGTGGTTCTACTAACCTGCCTTCACATATGATTCTTGTAGTGGGACCTATGTTCCCAATGGGACCAACTCAGCCTTTGAGTGCAGGTTTTGAAAGAAATGAAACAGAAATTACACTGGTGGCTAGATCCCTTCTTCCTCCAGGAAGAAGCACCCTGGCAATATCAGAGTCTTCTTAGATGCAGCAGTATGGTGTATTTTGGGCTTTATGAAAATAAATGAACACAATTCAAAAGAAATGTTCTTTGGGAATTAATTTATTAGTGGTAAAATACAAAATAAATTGAGACAGCTGACGATAGTTTCAAGAGGACATTTTAAATGATTGTAATCCAGTGCTTTTCATTTAAAGCCTATAGCGGGCAAAAGACTGCGGAATGCATTGTGCATTGAAAACTGATATTTTGATTGTTTGTAACATATTATATGATTTTATGTTTGAGACTTAATTCACCTTGATTTTGGTTTTAAAATATAATGTTCTGAGGTTTTGAGTCTTGTTATGGTATCAATGGATACTCATAAATCAATCCATTTTACAAGTGATCTACCTCCTGGGGATAAGAACATAAGAGATATGTGGGCTTCCCAACCTTTTGTGGAAGCATCCATTGCCAACATTACTTGGTAAGGAAGTAACCCTACTGGGTCAGACCGAGGGTCCATCAATCCCAGAATCCTGCTTCCAATAGTGACCAATCCAGGTCACAAGTACCGGACAAAATCCCAGACAGTAAATAGATTCCATGCTGCTATTGCACAGTAATAAGTAGTGGCTATTTCTTGTTTACTTGGTTAATAACAGCTTATCAACTTCTCCTCCAAATCTATTTTAAACCCATCTATGCTAACTGCTTTATCCACATCCTCTGGAAATGATTTCCAGAGCTTAATTGTGCATTGAGTGAAAAAATTTTTTCCCCCATTTGTTTTGAAAGTGCTACTTATTAACTTCATGAGTGCCTCCCTAGTCTTTATATATTTTGAAAAAGTAAATAACTGATTTAAATTTACCCACAAATAATTTTATAGACCTCTATCATATCCCCCCTCAGAGGTCTTTTCTCCTAACTGGACAGATCCAACCTATCTAGCCTTTCCTTGTAGGGGAGCAGTTCCATCCCTTTTATCATTTTGATCGCCCTTCTTTGTACCTTTTTTCAATACAACTATATCTTTTTAGAGATGTGGCGACCCGAACTTCACACGGTACTCTAAGTGCAGCACTACAGGGGCATTATGACATTCGCTGATTTATTCTCCATTCCTTTCCCAATAATTCCTATTGTTTGATTTTTTTTGACCATCACCGCACTCTGAACCACCTCAGCAGATTATTTTTACCATACAAATGGTCTCTACCTCAGACGATAGCCAACTAACTATTCAGTCAATGGGAACTTCCAGCAATCAACTACTTGTGTCAGAGCAAAACAGAAAGCTAGAAAAGTTTTGCTCCATTCTTCTTAGCAAGCTCATCTCTGTTCAGGATGCCTTTTCTTTTCAATTGAAATGCAGATCTCATGTATGCTGTTCCACTGATATTGTTGATAGCCAGAACTGTGCATAAAGTTATTACAGACTGGGTTCAACTGATCCTCATAGCTCTAGCATAGTCCAGACAAGCTTGGTTTGCGTATTTGGTATAGCTGTCCAGCAGTCCTCTGATCTCTTTTGGCTCAGACCCATCATTATTGAGTCTAAGATGTTTGGATGAAACAGACATCTCCTACCTCAGCTTCATAGCTTGGATGTGCAGTGCTCAATAATCGCCAAATTATCTATCTAAAGAGGCTGAGGGTATTATACTGTTCTCCAGAAAATCATCAACTAGAAGAGCCCATGGAGTTAAGGATTCTCTACATTAGGGGTGGCCAACCTTTCGCATATCAAGAGCCACAAACCCAAAATTTGCAGTAGTAGAGAGCTGCCATATCTTTCATGGGGAGTGGGATTGGGGGGGGGGGGGTGGCGTGTGAAGCTGTCCCCTGCCTCCCCTCTGCAAGAAATGGCCAACCATCTCTCTCCCAAACACAAATACATTTTAAGACTCCCTCCCTCCCTCTCTCTAAAAACACAACCTGCCCTTCCTCCCGCTCACCCTCATACATACATACAACACCCTCTCTTTTCCTCCCACACACTCCCCCTCTATCCCAGACACACACTCATCTTTCCTCTCTCTCCCTCCCAGACATACAAACGCACACCCTCCTCCCTCTCAGACACAAACACACACACCCTCCCTTTCTCTCCCAGACACATCCCCTCCTACAAACATAGTACTGTTCTTTGCTTGTGTGCTCACCCATTGAGTGTCCCCCAAACCAACACTGCCATATCAGTATGTACACTTTAAGCTCTTGTTTGCTGTCAGCCTTCCCCCAGCTTCCAGTAGTCCACTACACGTCCCATTCGCACCCTCTCTTGGCATTCCAACTCTCTAGGAGACTCGCTGGTTTCACAGAGTTCAGTCCAGCCACAAAGAAGACCTCCAAACCATGAGTAAATTGAATTACAATCTCCCATACTAAAATAGCACTAATTGCCAGCACTCAAACAGTAGAAACCCTATCTATGAAAAGGCAATACTGCAAATATTACATCAGCCCCAAAACACCAATACACCTCCAATTAGAACAGAACAAGATAAACTGCTATAGATCCCTATACCATAACTACATACTGGCAGATTTCCTCGCCTTGGTCACACATGTAGAACACAGATGGATCCTCACCAAATACTGAATAAAGAGATCATAAGTATAAATAGAAACATGCAGACATTAAAATGAATTGGAAACTACAATAAGCCAAATTGTATTATGCAGTGTAACAATGGAAAAACAGAAATGTCATGTTTCCTTATAACACCAAAGAATAAAATCAAGAAATATACATCATTCTTAACAGTAAAGCATACTAATAAATTGGATATTCTATTTGTTAGCTATTTATTCTATCATTAAAAACTCAAAATATAAATTTCCCAAACAGCAATAAAATTTTTCAAAAAGCAGGTATATTGAATAACACTCAATATTTAATAAGGATTTAAAAATCATCCACGCTTCCTATCCTGAGATTGTTGTGGATTAGCTGGGCGGGGGGAATGGAGGCTGGTGGTGGTGTACAAACTTGCTCTTCTCTCTCATGCGCACACACACACACACACATTGACTGACTGACACCTGCGCTTGCTCACACATACCTGCAAATGTTCACTGAGACACACTCACTCACAGACATGCTCACAAATATTCTCACTGACATACTCACAGACACACATGTTCACTCGCACACATCCTTATAGATATGCTTACAGACTCGCACTCATACCCATGTACTCTTACACTCACTGACATACTCACAGATATATACACTTGCTCACTGACACACTCACATACTTGCTCACAAATATATATGCGTGCTAATACACTCACTATCTCTCACAGACTCACTGATATAAGTCCCCCCCCC
The DNA here is from genome assembly GCF_901001135.1 of Rhinatrema bivittatum. Taxonomy (NCBI): domain Eukaryota; kingdom Metazoa; phylum Chordata; class Amphibia; order Gymnophiona; family Rhinatrematidae; genus Rhinatrema; species Rhinatrema bivittatum. Next base: position 315,502,324 of record NC_042618.1, on the reverse strand, counting down.
CCCCCAAAAAAAAACAAAAAACAAAAAACCACCAAACTTTTACATACATTGGTGGGAATCCAGGCACTGGACCAAAGGAGAATAGGTGGTCTTTCAATTAATGCTTCCGGAGATCTTTCAGACTGCAAGGCCTCCATAATATTTTCTATTTTACTGTGGCCCGAGGATGAGCGGGCCATCGGCAGAGGACAGCAGTAGAGGCTTTTGAAGCAGTGGCCGGAAGAATGCTAGTTGCCTCACACCTAGAGAGGCACAGCATACATAAGGAGAGACAGCCAGCTTGTTCACTGCTGCTGCAGCTGAAGGTGTGCATATGTATATGTGTGTGTGCGTATGTCCTGGGTAGGGAGGGGTTTACTTAAGGGAGCAGGATCAGGGAGCTCGTGCTGCGGCAGAGAGACTGAAACTAAGTAGGATCCAGTGCGGAGGTTGTTGCAGGGGCCTACTGTTGGTTGCAGTGGCTCTGCAGGCAAAGAGCTACTATGATCAACATCAGCCACCTGACCAGGCCCTCTGATCTCGATCTGGTTCATCTTAAGGCATGGTGAGGAGGCAACAGCAATGTGAAGGTGGACAGCTTATGCAGGCAGTGATCTTCCCTCTTCTCGGCAGCCGCCCACACTAGCTGCTGAGAAGGGGAAGGATCATTGTTGGCAGGTGGTAGACAGCAAACCTGGGTCTACATCAGTGGTCTGCTGTGCAAGAGGATTTTAGTCAGGAGCCACAACTGAAGCTTGGAAGAGCAGCATGCAGTTCGAGAGTTGCTGGTTGGCCACCTGTGCTCTATATGGTATCATCACAATACTTTGGATCCACTGACTTGCAAACTCAGAGAATAACTTTCAAAACTGCTCACGTGTTCATATGCACGTGTATATGCGTGCATGGTAATTTACTACTGTATTTTATGGCCACACAAACAATATGTGCAGGGTATAAAATATGAGTACATATCTGTGCACGTATGCTTGCGCATCTAAAAACCATGAGCCATGCAAGTTCAGACTTAACTAAATAAATGCCAATTTATCCAGCTAAGTAGCAGCACATAGCCAGATAAGTTTGAAAAGTGCTATTTAGATGGACAAGTAGACCTTTCGATCTTATCCAGCTATGTAGGCCTGCTGCTACTTAGCCGGATATATCATATAACCGGTTAAGTATCACTGTTATTTGAATTAAGTTCAAATTTGTCTAAGTAGCAGGAAAGGCACTACTTAGATGAATAAATTGGAAATTAGCTGGATAAGTGTACACAACTCAAATACCTGCATGTTTGTACTTATAATTTTAAAAGGGTACTCTTGTAGATTTTAATTGCATTAATTTGTTGTGTTTATCCCCCCACAAATCAACTTTTACACACACAACTCTGAATTTTATAACATATGCACAGCAATAAAATAACCAGTTTTACCAATTTGTCTACCAGCTAACACAGGCTGTCTGCAGCTCATGAAGATACTCCCATTCCAATCAGACCCTCTACACTGTCAGTTTTTTCACTTTTACGATGTTTATAATCACTTACACCTCATATTGAATAGAAGTAAATTATGCAAGTAAAAGATCGTGTATGCCTTTTTGGCAGGTTTTAAAATAGCAACTTATGCACATACATGTTAGCTCTTCCCCGGAATGTCCCTGGCCCGCCTCTTTGTTGTATGCACAATTTTACTCACAATTCCTGATGTACTTGCACATATCGCCATTTTTAAAATATAAACTCGCATGTGTGCCATTTTACTTTCACATGGGCTTTTTTTTTTTTGCATGCACATCTTTTGAAAACCTACTCTAAAAAATTACTGAGCTATTTACTCACTCTTTGTCACCTCATCTGTGAAGGTTCATGTCACTGCCATGGCAGCTTATCATAGCCAAATTGAGCATAAGCCAATCTCTACTCATTTCTTAGTATCCAAGTTCTTGAAAGTCTTATGGCATATTAAACCATCATTTGTAAAGTCACCTGTACCATGGGACCTAAACTGGTTTTAGCACAACTCATGAAGCCACCATTTGAATCATCGGAGTCAGCTTTGCTCAAGTTTCTAACATGGAAAGTCATATTCCTTGTAGCTGTCATGTCAGCTACAAGGGGGAATTCTGTGCTACTGTGGAATGCAGAATTTGCGCAGAATTCCCCCTTCCCGTAGTTTCCCCTCTCACCTCGCAGATTTCCTCCCTCGCCCCCCTTCCCGCAGATTTTCACCGTCGCCTCGCCGATTTCCTCCCTCCCAAACCGGAAGCGCATGGACAGCGGCCATCGCGAGAGTGGGGGCATCTCAGCACAGCAGAAAATAGCAGAGGAGACCTGCGGCACACGGGACGTGCTCAGTTTGCGGCGAAGATGAAGGCTCGGCGTGCCGTTCGCGACAAAAAGGGAAGGCCCCTGTGTGCCGCGAATGGTGCACCCGGGCCTTCATCTTCGCTGTGAAAGGAGCACGTCCCGCGGCATGCCAGTGAGAGAGAATGTGTGTGTGAGAGAGAGGGGAGGGTGACAGAGAGCATGGTTGGTGAGAGGGGGGTGGGGAAAGGTGAGAGAGAGCAGGAAGGTGTGAGAGAGTGCATGGGAGGTAAGAGAGGGTGGGTGGGGGGATGCTTGAGTGTGGGTTTCAGAGAGAGGGAGCCTATATGAGGAGGGGAAGGGGATACCGGTAAGAGAGAATGTGTGTGTGTGAGAGAGGAGAGGGGGAGGGTGGGAGACAGCTTGGTTGGTATAAGAGGGGGAGTGGGGGGATGCTTGTAGGTTTCAGAGAGGGAGCCTATGTGAGGGGAGGGTGACCGAGCAGGAGGGAGAGAGCATGGGAGGTAAAAGAGGGGGCTGGGGGGATGCTTGAGTGTGGGTTTCAGAGAGAGGGAGCCTATATGAGGAGATTGTAAAGGAGTGTGTATGTGTGTGAGAGATTGGGAGCTCGTGTGTATGAAAAAGGGATTGTGTGTATGTGAGGGTGCTAGCCTGTATGAAGGGTTTGTGTAGCGGGCCAATACAGTAAAGTGCCCTCTGGTGGAGCGCACTTATCCCATGTTTGGCCGTGCGTTTATACAGTAAGGGGTAATAGCGCGTCAAAAACGCGCGGCCAACCCCCCCCTCGAAACTAATAGCGCCCGTAACATGCAAATGCATGTTGATGGGCCTATTAGTCATTCCCGTGCGATATAGATAGCAAAATGTGCAGCGAAGCCGCACGTTTTACTTTCAGAAATGAACGCCTGCCCAAAGGCAGGTGTTAATTTCGGCCGGCACCGGGAAAGTGTACAGAAAAGCAGAAAAAACTTCTTTTCTATACACCCGCCGACTTAATATAATAGCATTAAGTCGGAGGCCCTAAAAGTAAAAAAAAAATAAATTTAAAATCTGCCCGCGGGTTGGAAGACGGATGCTCAATTTGACCGGCATCCATTTTCTGAACCCCTGGCTGTCAGCGGATTCGAGAACTGATGCCGGTAAAATTGAGCATCGGCTGTCAAACCCGCTGACAGCTGCTGTTTCTGTCAAAAAGGAGGCGCAAGGGACGTGCTAGTGTCCCTAGTGCCTCCTTTTATCATGGGCCCTCATTTACATATTTTTCCTTTCTGAATCATGCGCCTAGGAGCGTGGGTGCTCGCCGGCTCTCCCACGAGTTTTTCTGTATCGGCCTGTATGTGAGGGAGCCTGTATGAGGGTGTATGTATGTGTATTAGAGAGAGGGAGCATGTGTGTGAGAGAGGGAGGGACAGAGGGAGCCTGTGTGAGGGGCAGTACTGAGAACAGGGTCAAACTCTGGGACTGGCAATAGAGTGGAAAGGGTTGAGCCTAGAGGTGGAGGGGAGAGATATTGGCAGGTGGAGGAGTTGGGGCCTGAGAGGGCAAACTGGCCAGGGGAGTAGGGAGAGCGAGTGGAAGGGACACTCTTACAGTGAATTTCTAGGGAAATTCTGCTCAAAATATTTAAAATTCTGCAACTTTAAGTAACAACTTTTTTCTGTAATAATTTAAAATGTAGTTACTTTAAAGACTGTCATGTAAATTGTGTTATTTTGACCAATATAAAGTTTGCAGAATTTTCAGTTTTTGTGTGCAGAATTCCCCCAGGAGTACATCTTTTATGCTCTTCTTCCCCAATAGGACAGTCCTCTGCACACACCCCAAGTTTGTATCAAAAGTACTTTCAGGTTTTCATATGAATCAGTCTATCATATTGCCTATGTTCTTCCCAAGGCCATATGCTCCTAAAGGTGAAAAAGTCCTTCATACCTTGAATTGTAAAAGGGCATTGGCTTTCTTTAAGAGAAGAACTCAGCCTCATAGGTCAGACTTCTTAGCTCTTTATCTCCTATGATCCTCACAGACCTAGGTATAGCAGTGACCAAAAGTACACTTTCTGACTGGCTAACAGACTGCATTGCACATTATTACACTCTAGCAGGCTTACAAATCATAGATACCATCTAAGCTCATCAGGTAAATGAGCCAAAGCAACTTCAGTTGCAGATATCAGCAAAGCTGCAACATGGTCTTCAGTAACAACCTTTGAATTCTATTACTATCCGAGTATTTATTTATATTATTTAAAAATATTTTTTTACCCACCCTTCCTACGTTCAGAGAGGGGAACAATAAGAGCAGACATAAACAGAAATAAAAGGGGAAACTGACATTACATGTATCATCCAGGAACTGCATCAGTCATTACAATAGTAAATGATCCTCGGGGAGGGAAGGGAGGATAGAACTAAAAGGTCTGGGGGGGGGGAGTTCATACATTCAAGAAAGCTGAGTTCTGCCCTTCTTCTGGTCCTAGGTGGCCTTCCCTAAGGGGGGACATGTTGGGAAAAGACTCTTATTTAAGCTTGAGAGAGTTTTTTTTGAAAAAAGAGGTTTTGAGGGCTGCTTTTTTTTTTTTTTTTTTTTTTAAAGAAAGTTCTGTTTTGGAGGCATCTTAGATCTTTGGGTAGGGTGTTCCAAAGGAGAGGTCCTGCGGAGAAGAATGCGTGATCTCTGGTTTCCTCGAGGTGTGTGAGCCTAGGGGATGGGACACACAAAAGCATGAGATTGGATGATCTGAGGTGCTGGGAGGGGGTGTGGATTTTTATTATAGAGGAAATCCAGGAGTATATAATCATGGCAAGCTTGTATTGTACTCGGAATTGGATTGGGAACCAATATAGGGATTTGAGAACAGGAGAGATGCGAGTGCACATAGGATTATGCGTGAGGAGTCTTGCTGCTGAATTTTGAATAATCTGTAGAGGACAGGTTGCACATAAAAGTAGACCAGTCAGGAGGGAGTTGCAGTACTGTATGCTAGAGAATATTAGGGATTGGAAGGCAGTCCTAAAGTTAGAGGGTTCAAGAAGGGGGGTTTAAGGTGAAGGAGTAAGCATAATTTTTGGAAGAAGGAGTTGGTAATAGTTCTTATATGTTGGTGCATAGAAAGCGATGAATCAATAGTGATTCCCAGGTTTCTTACATTTTGTGAGATGGCTATTGATTGGGAGTCAAAGGAGAAAAGGTTGGGTGTGTTATTCATTGGGTGACGTGATAGGATAATGATTTCAGTTTTGGAGATGTTGAGGGCTAGTTTATTGTTGTGTAGCCATCTTTGGATGGTTGTGAGGAAAGATTCTGTAAGGGTCCAGGTTTCCTTTAGGGGAAAAAAAGAATTGAATGTCATCGGCGTAGATCTTGTAGTGGACTCCAAGGTTGGCAAGGATGTGACATAAAGGAGTAAGGTACAGGTTGAATAAGGCAGCGGATAGAGCAGAACCTTGAGGTTACCCCAGAGCTCAGGGGCATCAGGGAGGAAATGAAGGCGTCAATTGTGACTTGTTGGGTTCTCTTGTTCAGATAAGATGAGAACCAGGCTATCACAGAGCCAGACATTCCAATGGAGCGCAGTCTTGAGAGTAGGATGGCATGGTGTCAAATGCAGCAGAGATGTCGAGAAGACAAAGGAGGCACGCTGAACCTTGATTGAAACCCCGTCTCACCGTGTCAAAGCTGGAGAGTAGCAGTAATTCGGTGTTGTGGTGCTTTCTGAATGCAAATTGGTATTGGTTGAGGATATTGTTCTTGTCAATGTAGTTGCAGAGTTGGTGAAGCACTGCTGTTTCTAACCCTTTGGCCATGAAGGATAGGGTGGAGATTGGGCGGTAATTTAGAGATGATAGTAGGGTCAGCAGAAAGTTTTTTAATTGTGGGTCGGACTGAAGCTTGTTTAAGTCAGGGACAATACCAAGTTGAAGGGAAGAGTTGATGAACTTAGTCATGAATGGAGCAATATCTAGTTTGATCATTTTAAGAAGGGTAGTATGATGGGTTAAGGGGATTAGCTGATGGTTTGAGGTTACTGATGATCTTGATGGTGTCAGATTCCGTAATATCTTTGAAATGTTCCCAGGTTAGGCCAATCAAGTTTGGTTCATTGGTTTCTTCTGGATGGGAATTATTAAAGGTTTTGTTTACCGTTGCTGTCTTGTTGGTAAAATGTTCAGTGAAGGTTTCTGCAATGTTCATCCCTGGGAGTGAGGGTAGAAGAACAGAGGTCACTGAGCTGGGGTTAATTAATTTCTTAACGCCCGCATATAACTCTTGAGGGTTGTTTAGTGTGGCTGACAGTTTTGTGTAGATGAATGATTTCTTTCAAAGACTGACAGTAAATTTGAATAAGCAGTTTTGTGTAGCTTGTTCACCCAGTAGTTTTCTTGATATGGTGGTCTGATTTGTTTACTCAGTAAACGCTCCAGTGCAATCCTCTTGCTTGGGAATCCACATATCATGGCTAATTCAGCCTTGCTTATTGTCAGAAAAAGCAGGTTTGCTTACCGTAAACTGTGTTTTCCATAGAAAACAGAATGAATTAGCCATGCTAAATACCTGTCTACCTCCAGCGAGAGTCAACTACTTAGCTGGGCTACCTCTATAATCAACTGAGGGGACTCATGAGGCAACGCCCACACAGAAATGCTTGCACAAGCTCAATAGAGCAAAAGCTTTACTAATTGAGAGGTCCATTTGGTGTCTTAGGATGACATCGTCTACATGTTATGGCTAATTCATCCTGCTGTTTGTGGAAAAAATGTTTATGCTTAGCAAAGTTGCTGCTTTGCTATTAGTATGTGCCACAATAAATGGTGTAATTTACTATTGTAAAAAACTGTAACTGTAGTATATTTTTTTCATGGGAAAAACTAGAGAGGCAAGAAAAAAAATCCCAAAGAGAAACTGGATGTTAATAATGGAGGAAAATGAGGTCAAGAGATTGAAACTGAAAAATAGATACATTTGCAGTAATCTAAACAGAGAGACAGTGCAAAGGATGAATACATATGAAGTTGTCAAGAAAAGGGCCTTCTAGAACTATGGTAAAAAGCTTTTAAAGGACTGAATTGAAAAGGAAACAAAAGGTAGTAAAAGTTAACCCTTACAATGGATCTATAAGTAGCTTGTAGTGTTGCCTCACTCTCCTCCCCAAAAGGCTTTTATTGCCTTTCAGCTTTGGGATTGTGTTCCCAATGCTGCTTTTAAATCAATAATTTAATAAAAGGAAAAAAAGGACATCCTGTTTTGCACCACATGATTTGCTGAGGATCTTGGAATTATATTGCCCTAGGTAAAAATGGACATCTTTCTAAAAATAACTTTTTTTGCTCTGTTTTTTTCTAAGGGACTTTTTGTCTTGGCAGCAGTCATTAGATCCAGATGTTATGATGTCAGGCAGGCTATTGCACTGTCTTTGTGTGATTCAGACTGGAAATAAAATAGGGCTGTGAAATGTTGTTCAGAAGTAACACATTCTGATGGAAAACACATTCAACTGTTGAAACAAGATAGCTTTATTTTGTTGTGGAGCACATACTCCTAAAAATGGATTATTTTAACATTGCAATAATTTTGCGGGATTTGATTTCCCGGGACACCTTTTAAAAGAAATGAGGGGGATACATTTTTCATCTTCAGCTGAAACATAAACCTACCAAGTACACCTCACATATTTCCATTCCCACAGAATCACTAAAGCAGATCCAAACTTGCCAATTTATTCAGAACATTACATAAGAGGTGCCATATTGGGTTAGACTAAGGTTCATTGAGCCCAGCATCCTGTTTGTAACAGGGGCCAGTCTGGGTCACAGGCACCCAGCAGATCCCCAATAGTTGATCTATTTCTTTTATCTTAATTGCAGGAATATGTGCTGGCTTTCCAAAGTCTACCTCACTAATAACTGTTTATGGACTTTTCCTTCAGGAACCTGTGCAATCCTAGGCTATTTGAACCCCAGTATGTTAAATTGCCTTGACTACATCCTCTGGCACCAGATTCTCCAAGAACAAGCAGTCCTTATGTGGGTGACAGCTGGAGCCTGGCTGCAGAACTTTTATTTCAAAGCTTTTAGAAGGTTTGAGCTTGTTCTATTGGGTCATTGCAGCCCTAGCCATTTCCCTGCCTCCCAGGCAGAACCCCTCAGTCTAATTTTTTCATGGTTCTTTCCTCTATCTCACAGCTATTGCAATGATTTATCTTTTATTTCTGTTGATTGCGTGGTATGCCGACCTGGTGCCCAGTGCAGCCTGGTCGAGGTTTTTTCTCAGCCTCTGTATCATCTTTTTTGCCTTAGTCTAGTGCCTGATGAGTCCTGCTTTTTTCAAGGCCCCTGCATGGGCAGGCTAGGCCTTTTACCCCCAAGTCATTCAGGGACTTGCCTGGGTATAGACCACAGTGTCTCAGGGAGGGGCCACCATTTTTAGATAGCATTCCACGCAGGAGTTCCAGGAGACTGAGTCCAACCGATGGGCATCGACAGAGGCCCTGACATTGAGGAACTTGACAGTGTATTGATGCTCAGGATTTGGCTGGTACTGGATGAATGAGTGTTCTCATGAGGAGAAGAGCACATTCTCCCCACAATCCTGGGAACTGCACTAGTCCCCATAGATCCAAGTTAATTATCTCTGCTGCCCGTCAGGTTGGAATAAACTTGTACCAGTAGTTTATGCAGGTGCTTATGCCAGACATTGCAAGACGTGGAGTGCTGCCGCAAGGTGAAGACAGCATATGTTATTAGTGGATTTCCTCTGCTAGGAATCTACTCCCTAGAAGCTGGAATGAGCATTCTCCCACCTAAGGGGACTGTATGTTGAATTCATGCCGCAGAGTTCATAAGTGTGTCGCTAGATATCTGTTCAAGAGAGGTCATAATCATCGCAAAGTTCAAGTTGAACACTTACCTCTAAAGTGTGTATGATTCCATTCACTCTGCATCTCAGGCAACATCCAAATTGCACAACCATGAGAGACATTCTGTCCAGGTGGCTGATTCATTCTGAAGTTGTCTGGTACAACTTGTCTTGGCTATGAATGGGTCCAAATTTGGTTTGGGAGCTCACATAAGGTACTCCGTACCCAGGTTCTTGGGCCACGTAGAGATTTTCCTTGTCCACCTTCAGTGAAGGATAGTAAGCGTAAACCTAAAGTCTCTGAGGGTTCATATGGCCAATGAATTGTTCCTTGTCCAAACATTAATTCTGTGTTGTGTAGCAAGAGGCTGTTATATTGAAAAACAAAGCCTTTTTTTAAGCAGTAGGGCTTGAAACCCTATGCAAAGTGCACAAGGAGTCTGTCCTGATGGTCTGACTGAGTCTGGAATTCTTAGTGGTCTTTAGTCTGGATTTCCACAGGTGCAAATCCTGTGCTACTGCTGTTTCCATCTCATATCAGCAAAGTTCCTGGATTCCTGTTTCAACATTCTTACCGTAGACTATAGAGTCTGGGGTTTTGATAAGTTTATCTTCAAATTACTCAATTTACAAGCCAAGATTGATTTAGTGAAAGCACACTCAGTAAGCGTTCAACAATGATCTCATCAGGTTGGGGTACTTCCCGACATTGATCTGTACCGGTTAGGGGCTGCTATTCTCCCAACATTGGGTTTAGGCTCTCTTAGTCATAGCCCTGCAGCCTCAGAATCTTTCTGGTAATGTATCTCCTATTCTTCTGGCATACAGAAGGGATTTCAAGCATATGAGGGTAGGGTCCTAGAACCTTTTCCCTTGTTTGACAGGAATTCTGTTTAACTGTCTTCTTCATTTCCCCATATTTGTTGGATAACTGATGCGGTTCAGTTTGACTTGGGAGAAATAGGGGGTTTCCCACCATGTAAAAAGTAAGTCTCTTTGTATGGCATTAGTTGTATACTTTATATTGGTTGGGCTTCAGTCGAAACTCACCACTGAGTTTTCCATTGTATCAAGGGATCTCAGCAAGGTGCTTGCACAGTGGTTAGAATAGGGGTGCTCAAACTGGTCCTCGGGCCCCTCCAGCCAGTTAGGTTTTTAGGATAATCCTAATGAAGAAGCATGAGAAATATTTGCATATATAGGAGGTAGTGCATGCAAATACATCTCATGCATATTTATTAGAGATATCTTGAAAACCTGGCCCAAGGACTAGTCTGAGGATCCCTGGGTTAGAAGCCCTTTTGAGCCTCTGCACTCTTGTTAGCATAACTTCTGACCTGCAGATCACATTTTTGTTAGTGGTCATTCGGCAGGCAGGGTCTATCTGCTACAAACCCTGGTGCCTTTCCCACCTTTTTCAAAGTTTTTTTCCTAGTAAATATTTTCTATACACATTTCTATTTACTGACTAACATTGTGCATAAGTCTGTAAAAGCAATCTGTTATCTTCGGATACAAGTATTCTACAGCCGCCCATCTGGAGGGACTCTCCAGACCCAGATAGTCAGATTTTTTTTTTTATACCAGTAAACCTAGAATGACCATAGCCAAGATCTGTATTTCTCTTGGTTAGTGAATTGTGCCCTTTTTCTGCCAGGAGGACATGGGTCTAGTGGGGCATGTCAAAGCTCACTGTCCTGGAACTCTGCATCAGATTCGAGCAGTGAAGTGGGATTTTCTCCACATATTTACAACACTCCTCTGTTTTGAAAGGGGTTCTTGACTTGAAACTGAACTTTAAATAGTCTGTCCTATGGAGAGAACTTTGAGGTGTAGAACCCAACTCCATTCCCTCCTAGGGCTCCGTTATTGGTTAGACTGCCACACACACACAAAAAAAGAAAAATAAATAATGTGAGGTTGGCCTGATGCCACCCAAAACAGTAGTGTCTTTGGCATGGTTTGGTTTTTCCCTTTTGTTCGAAGCATCCTGTAGCTTGGGAGTCCCCACATGTGAGGACTGCCATCTTGCTTGTCCTTGGAGAAAGTGAAGTTATTTACTTGTAACATTGGTTCTCCAATGGACAGCAGGATGTCAGTCCTCTCAAAATCTTTCCTGCCTCCTCTTGGAGTTGGTTTCTCCAAGTCTTAGCTTTATAATGGATTGAGAGGCCCTGCCTGGGAGGCAGAGAGGTGAATAGGACTGTACAAGTCCAGTAGGGCATTCTCCCGGACTCCATCTGATGTCACCCACATGCAAGGACTGACATCCTGCTGTCCATTGGAGTACCAACATAACAGGTAAGTAACTTTCACTTTCCATAGCTTTATTGTGTGCTAAGTGAAAAAATACATTTTACAATTTGTTTTAAATCTAATTGCTAGTTTCATGGAGTTTCCCCTAGTCCTAGTGTTATTTGAAAGGTAAATAACCATTTTCTATTTACCTGTTCCACCCTACTCTGAAATTTTATAAATCTCAATCATATCCCCTTTCAGTCATGTCTTTTCCAAGCTAAAGAGCTGTAATCTGTTTAACCTTTCTCTATAAGGGAGCTTTTCCACCCCCTTTATCACTTTTTGTCGCCCTTCTCTGTACCTTTTCTATGTCCACTATGTCTTTTTTGAAATGGGACGACCAGAACTGCACACAATTCTTGATGTGTGGTCGCACTGTGAATCTATACAAAGGCATTATGATATTCTCAGTTTTGTTCTTTCCTTTTCAAATAATTTCTATTTGCCTTTTTGACTACCGTCATTCACAGAGCTAAAGATTTCAAGGTATTGTCCAAAAGGATTCCAAAGAACTTTTCCTGGGTGATGACTCCTAACATGGAACCCAGCATCATGTATTTGTAGTTGGGCTTATTTTTCCTTAGGTATGTTACTTTGCACTTGTCCACATTAAATTGCACCTGTCATTTAGAAGCCTAGTCTCACAAGATCGTTCTGCAGTTCCTCACAATCTGTTGCTGTTTTAATGACTCAAAACAATTTTGTTTCATCTGCAAGCTCAGTCACCTAACTCATTGTTCCTTTATTTAGATCATTTATGAATATGTAAAATAGCACAAGTCCCAATGCAGACCCATGGGGCACTCCACTAATGACCTTTCTCCATTTGGAATCCTGACCATTTCCTAGCGTGTAGACAGATGGACTCAGGATCAGTGGGTTTATGCTCCCTTGTCAGCAGATGGGAGACGGAGCAAGCTGACGTCACAGTATATATAGTCCTGCAGTGACCCCAGCCTGCCAGTATTTTCCATCTCCAGCAGATGGTGGATGTGTATCTCCCTATGGGGATTGCTTCGAGTTTTTTTTGAAAGGAGAAATCTGCTCCTGCCTCCAGTGGTGGTTGCAGGAGGATGAGCTGAGAAAGGGAGTTCCCTTGTCCATTCCGACCTGGTTGGTACTCATGACAGGTGCAAGTCTTCATGGCTGGGGGTGCTTACTGTCTGGAGTTAATGGCCTAAGGGCGTTGGAATGCTGAAGAGTCCTGCTGGAACATGAATCACCTGGAAGTCTAGGCAGTATGTGCGCATGCTTGCAGTTCAGCCACAGGCTGCAGGATCAAGCGGTTTACACGATGTCAGACAACGCAATGATGGTGGCCTACATCAATCTCCAGGGAGGAGTCAAGAGCCAGTAAGTGTCGCAGGAAATAGAACAGCTCAAGGAATGGGCAGAAGGTAATCTACAGATCTCTGCCTCTCACATTGCAGGAAAAGACAATGTAAAAACGGACTTTCTAAGCAGGGAGAGTCTGGACCCAGGACTGTGGGTGTTGTCAGCTGAGGTGTATCAGCTGATTGTGGATTGTTGGGGCCTTCCATGGCAAAGATATTTGAGAGGTCACCCTTTTCTCACAATTTTTGTCAAGGGAATCTGGATTTTCCTCCTGGAAATAAAAACTGCTGACTTCCAGTAATGGAAATTAAAGAGTATTACACAATTGCAACATGTTATGAAGAAGGGGATGAGATCATGTCATTTGTGGGGCTAAAATAGCAGTATGCTCTAAATGATAATAGTTATTGTTCTTATATTCAGCTGCAGCAATGCGAAGGTTCCTCGATTCTACAGTCGCAGGAGAGATCCATGGTCCCTGGGAATAGATTCTCTCGTGCAAGGTCTGGCCGGAAGACAGATTGCTTTATGCCTTTCCTCTGTGGCACTTGCTGGGCAGGATACAGTAATTTGCAAGATCGAAGGCCATAGTGGGCTAGTACTCCTGGTAGCCGGACTAGCCCAGGCATCCGAGGTATGCAGATTTGTGAAGACTCCTGGTGGAGACCCCCCTTCGCCTTCTGGCGCACATGGATATGCTATAGCAAGGACTGGTTCTTCACGAAGGTCTGACTCTGTTCTGTCTTATGGTTTGGCTGTTGAGAGGGCTCGCATGTTGAAGCATGGTTATTCCTCTGCGGTGATTGCCACCTTATCCCGTGCTCGCAAGTTCTCCACTTCCTTGGCTTATGTGAGGGTTTGGAGAATTTTTGAGGCCTGGTGTGAGGAAGGGTGGTGGTCTTCCTCGTTCAGTTAAGATCCCACTATTTCTCGACTTTTTGCAGGATGGGTTGAATAAAGGATTGGCCCTTTAATTCCTTAAAGGTGCAGGTTGCAGCTCTTACCTATTTCAGGGGCCAGGTGAATGGTGGTTCATTGTCGTCTCACCTTGATGTGATCCGCTTTTTGAAGGGAGTGAAGCAGCTTAGGCCGCCCTTGAGGTTACCGGTTCCCTTGTGGAGTCTTAATTTGGTGCTGGATTTTTTGGTGGGTCCTACGTTCCGACCGTGGCGTAGCCTTTCCTTGTGGTTGTTGATCTTGTGTTCTTGGTGGCTATATGTTTAGCTCGTTGAATTTCTGAGCTGCAGGCCTTGTCTTGCCAGGAGCCGTTCCTTCGGGACACTCCGGGGGCATTACAGCTGCATAGTTTCATCCTTCTTACCCAAGGTGGTCTGGGACTTTCATTTGAATCAGTCCATCTCCTTGCCGTCCCTGGATAGGTCAGGAATGTGGAAACGTATTGCCTCTTGCACTCCTTGGATGTCAAGAGACTTGTCTTGTGGTATCTGGAGGTTTCTGACCTTTTTCGAAAGACGGATTGCCTGTTTGTTCTCCATGGCGGGAGTAAGCAGGCTGCTCTGGCTTCATGGGCTACCATAGCTCACTGGATTAAGGAGGTAGTTACGGCCGCATATGTAGATGCTGAAAAGCCATTGCCTACTCAGGTTAGGGCGGAGGTTAGTTTGTTGACTCCCGTCGATATCTGCCAGATTTTATCATCTGGATATGCTGGCCTGGGAGGATGCAACCTTTGCATGTGCGGTGTTGACTGGACCGTGGGCAGCCTCCCACCCTGTTGGGGAGTAGCTTTGGTACATCCCATTGGTCCTGAGTCCATCTGTCTACATGCTAGGAAATGGAGAAATTACTTACCTGATAATTTTGTTTTCCTTAGTGTAGACAAATGGCCTCAGCTTCCCACCCTCGACTGCCGCATGAGTGTGTCAATAGTCCTTCTGTAGGGCTCTGGGTTCCCAGAGATTACTACTATATGTTCATCCAATTCCTAGCTTGGGCTACCTAGAATCTTACGTGAGTTCAGTGTTTCTTCTCTTTTGAGTACAGTTCTGGTTACCTCTTTTTAATCATGTTTTAATCAAGTTTTTTGCTAGTCTGTTCACAGTTACTTTTGAAAGCTGGTGTCACAGAAGGAGTATATATACTGTGACATCAGCTTGCTCAGACTCCATCTGCTGGTAGGGGAGTATAAGTCCTGAGTCCATCTGTCTACACTAAGGAAAACAAAATCATCAGGTAAGCAATTTCTCCATTTAAGCCTGCCTTCTGTTTCATGTCTTTTATGCAGTTAGTAATCCACATTACGATACTGCCTCCGATCCCATGATCCTCCAATTTCCTGAGGTGTCTTTCATGAGGAATGCTGTCAAATGTCTTCTAAAAATCCAAATACACTATATCAACCAGCTCACTTTCTGCATATTTATTTTCACCTTCAAAAAAATCTAGTAAATTGGTAAGGCAAGACTTTGCTTTGCAAAAACTATGTTGACTGTTTCCCATTAAATAATGTCTATGTGGTCATTAATTTTGTTTTTAAGAATAGCTTCTACCATTTTGTCCAGCACCAACATCCGGCTCACAGGTCTATAGTTTTCTGGATCATCCATAGAGCCTTTTAAAAAAAATAAATTGGCATCACACTGTCCCCTTCCCTAGTCTTCAGGTACTGTAGCTGTTTTAAATTATAGGTTGCAAATCACCAGAAATAGGTCTGCAATTTCATGTTTGAGTTTCTTCAGAATCCTGGGGTAAATACCATCCAGTCTCTGTGATTTATTATGTTTTAATCTGTCAGTCTGATTTATTTCATAGTCCAGTCTTGCAGTGATTTCATTTTGTCGCTCAGTCATCACCATTAAAAAATGTTTTCGGTGAGGGTATGACACTGACATCCTCCTTACACATTTTCATTGGTAGCTCAAGGTGAATTACATTCAGGTACAATAAGTATTTCCCTTTTCCCACGGGTTTTCAATCTGAGGCAAATTTTCAAACAAGTGCATGTGGCGGCATACTGTATATGCTATCATATTTTATAATATGCACATATGATATGTATATGTTGTATAAAATATGCGTAATTCTACCATGAAATATACGCTAATACATAGGCTTACACACAACACATGCAATGCATTGAAACTAGGTATATCAATGGATAGAATGCCCACCTGTTTGAACACCTGGAAAAATTTGAAATTCTCTCACCATTGCAACATGGTTTTCGTAAATGTATGAGCACCGAAACTCTACTCGTCTCTCTTATCAATACCATACTTACTGGGTTCGACAAAGGTCAATCCTTCCTACTAGCCATGCTTGACATTTCTGCGGCCTTCGATACTATTAATCACAACATTCTCATTACACGGCTCAAGGAAATCGGCATATCTAACACCCCACTGCAATGGTTTGAAGCTTTCCTACAAGGACGGCAATATAAAGTCAATTTTGAAAACCATGAATCGCAACCATACAGTATAAATCATGGAGTACCACAAGGATCTGCCCTCTCCTCTATTCTCTTTAATATTTATATCCTCCCTCTGTCACCTACTGACAGAACTTGGCCTTATATACTTCATCTATGCAGATGATGTACAAATTATTATCCCCATCACTGACTCCCTTAATGATGCCCTTAAAACATGGGATACTGCCCTCACCGCAATTAGTAACCTTCTTACTAGCATCAATCTGGCCATTAACCCCGATAAAACAGAACTTATGGTCATTTCCCCACAGAATCACAAAAACACAATTGCTGCCACTCACACATCACTCATTTCTCCTGACTTCACTAACACTGTTAAAAACCTTGGAGTCACATTAGACAACCACCTTAATTTTAAAAAACATAACATTATTAAAGATGGGTTCTTCAAACTACACACTCTAAAAAAAAAAAAAAAAAAAAAAAAAAAAGAGACCATTACTTTACCAACACGATTTCCGTACTGTACTGCAATCCCTCATTTTTTCGAAAGTTGATTATTGTAATGCCCTTCTCCTAGGCCTACCCAAAACTACCATTCTTCCACTACAAATGCTTCAGAATGCAGCAGCACGCATTCTCACCAACACCAGAAAATCGGAACATATTACTCCCATACTCAGAGATCTGCACTGGCTCCCCATTGCGCAGAGAATCATGTTCAAAACCTTATCTCTAATATACAAGACCCTACACAATGAAAACATGACACAGTTCAATAATGAACTTTACTTCCACAAACAGTCCAGAACCCCTAGAACACAACATGCAGCCACCTTACACACCCCCACACATAAAACCACCACTCTTGAGTCAACTAGGAAGCGTGCGATAACCATAGCCGGACCGAACTGTTGGAACAATATGACACTGGAGTTACGGCAAGAAACATGCCCAATAAAATTTAAGCAAAAACTGAAAACATGGCTTTTCCTACAGGCTTTTACTTAACCCTTACGCTCTCCTCTCTCCCTTACTCCTACAGCCTTGCCCACTAATGTACTTAAACGTACATCCCCTATTTCTTTATCGCCACACCTAACTTTTTGTTGGCAATTATTCATATCGATTGTATATCAATTGTATATAAGACTTCTATCCCATTTCTTTCTCTCATACCCAGCTTTTCTCTTTTCCAATTGTGTTTTTATAAAATTCATTCTATTTATAGACTTATATATTCAGTGAGAACAATTTGCTTTGTACCACTATATTATTTTTCCCTTTCATTGTTCCACTGTTCTCTCCCCTCCCCCCCAGTTAACAAGTTTATTGTAAAGCACTATTGCATATGTTCGTTAAGTTTATTGTAAAGTTTATTGTTTATTGTAAAGCACTGTTGCACATGTTCGTTCTATTTGGCACAGCTGCAATGTTTGTTAATTATGAACAGATGTGAGGTTACTAAACAAATGTCGGTATATAAAAACTGCAAATAAATAAAATAAAATATGTGTATATATTTTAAGCATGAAAGTAAACTAGGACTTACTCATGAAAGTCCCGATTTACACACGTCGGCCAATTTTAAAACATGTGCCATTGAGGAAATTAACCAGTTTACCAGTTAGTCCACTAGTTTGCCCAGTCCTTCCATTGAGACCCTCCTGATTCTTCAGCCTGAACTCTCCCCAGTCTATCCAGACCTCCTACCCCGACAGTACTCCAAAATAAACATATTTAATATCACTTAAACTAGATGATTCTCAGGTGTGAAAATATGCGAGTAAGTCAGAAAAATGTATGAGTGTGTCTTTTAAAATAGCAACTTAATTTAGCAGGGAAGTGTGCTTTGACTGCCCCTCTTGATTTGAAGTATGTCTTTCATGCTGTTTATCGTAAACTGCCAAGAGGATGGTCAAAGTGTATTTTGATATCGCCATGTAAATGGGCTTGGGTCAATGTGGCAAGGATATATTTGAGAGGTCATCCTCTTTCTCACAATTTCTGTCAAGGGAATCCGGATTTTCTTCCTGGAAGTAAAAACTGCTGACTTCCAGTAATGGAAATTAAAGGGTATAACACAATTGCAACATGTTATGGAAGGAAGGGGATGAGATCATGTCATTTGTAGGGCTAAAATAGCAGTATGCTTTAAATGATAATTATTGTTCTTGTATTCTGCTGCAGCACTATATAGTCTCATTGCCTGTGAAGGACTTGGACAGCTTTTTTGGATTCTCTGGATGATCTTTTTAATCTAGAAGTTTTGAGGGAGTTATCTCTGCACAGAATATGGAAAGATATATACACATTTGTGCTGGATATACATCTTGAGACATTGCTGACCCGCTGGAAGATTGTGATATTTGCTCTAATATCACAAACCCGCTGGGTTTGTGATATTAGAGCAAACGTTGACATTTTGTTTTAAACATATTAAGAATCTTTCTTCTAACATATCTATGATGGTTTCGCAATACAAATTTCTGAGAAGGGCATAACTCTCACAAGTGTGTGCTGGTAAATCTACAACAGATATCTCTGTCAAATTTAAAACCAATGTAGATATGCTGTCACACATTTTTTTTTGGAATTGCAAGGAAATTCAATGAATCTGGACCAAGATATCGGACTGTTTTTAAGAATTTGAGTTATATGATTCCCACTACCCTGAAGCACTGTTGTTTAAACAATTTCCACCAGTGCTGTTTAAAATGAGGGGAAATAGATTTTGTGGGGAAAGCATTTGTTATAGGAAAGTAGTCTATTCTCCTGAATTGGAGGAAGGATGCAGTGCCTTCTTTCTGGCAATGGCGTAACCAGTTGCATGTTATGATGCAAATGGACAACATGGCCTCGTAACTATACTTTTAAATGCCAGAGAATATTTTTGGCAATTTGGGAGCTGTATATTCAGACTTTACCTCCAAGAGTGATAAGCCTAATTTTAAATAATGATTTATAAGCCAACATTCAGACTGTATGTTCATATTCCTGAACCTAAGGTAACATGAAAGGGATGGAGAGATGTGTGGTTCAGGGATGGGACTATGGAGATGTGATAGAGGGGGTGTTTATAATGGGAGAGATGTGGACAATCTGATGGGGGCGGTATTAACCTGTGCTTAGCCTAATTGGTATTTTTCTTGGCTTTTGCTAAGGGGTTTGCATTACTATGTGATCATCTATTGTGATTCGTTTGGGTAGGAGGGAGGTGGAGGGGAGAAAAACTGGGGGGGGGGGAGGGAAGGATATGTATATATTTGCAATTACCTTCGAGGTGCATAAGAAACACTTTGAAGGGTTTTTGGTAATGTATTCTGCTGTCAATAAAGCATTTAAACATAAAATAGCAGGGAGTCCGAGGAGGAGTGAGAGAGAGTGGGATTCTAAATCGATACCAGCACTCGGAGAGACTAACCTTGGCAAGTCTTGTAGGTGAGACACCCCGGAACAGCATTTGGGACCAGCTGTGGAGCCCGACAAGAGGCGGTGCCCGAGTGACGACATCATGCTGCTTCTGCCGATATAACTGGTCGGCAGATGGCGCGCTGCCTAAGCTGCGCGCTCCATAAGGGGCGCGCGGCTTGGTCCGGCTTAGGCCGGCGAAGGCTGGAAGGCTGGCCCCTTTTAATTGCTGGTTTAGTTTTTTGATCCCTTTACTCGTCAACCTCCTTAAGTACAAATTGAGTATAAGAGTGTAGGTGATAAGCCTTCAAGTTGTGTTTTTATGTATTTCCTTGATTGGCAATCAATATGCCACATACCTAATGAAAAGGTAGAGTCAGACAGGAAGCCTCGACCCCTGCAAGACTCTCCTCAGTGCAAACAACTAAGACAGGCTTTTATTCACCAGTAGAATAGATAACCCTGGAGTGTCCTGTTAAAGTAGATGAAGAGCAAGCATCTCTCCTTTTGGGAGAGGTTAGTCTAAGTCCCGGGGCTCCAACAACCCACCCCAAAGTATTGCAACCACCAATGAACTAGGCTCTTCAGTGTGACTGAATCGAGCCCGATCGATTCCGTCAATGAACTAGGCTCTTCAGTGTGTCCAAAGAATCGAGCCCGATCGAGGAAGATCTTGGACTGGGATTAGCAATGCCAAAAGAGGAAGGAGATTTAGTGCTTCCTTCCCAGTGGGTAGGAATCAGCAAAGGAATAACCTCTGCTAGAGGAAGAGAGCCCGCCTCCCCCCTGGGGAGCTACGACAGGCAAGAACTCTCTATCTCAATCTTTGAATTCTATACCTACTGTATTAGCAGGGAATCCACAAAATGTAACTATGGATATGATTTGGCAAGCTATAGTTGTATTACAAACTAACATTTCAAATTTAAATAGCAATATAAAGGATATGCAAACTGCTTTGTTTAATTTGAATCCTATCGTGACTAATCATGTGGAGACCTTATTGAAAGTAGAGGAAGATATAAAACAAATTAAAAGTGTCAAACATCTATAGTTCAAGGAGAATCCATTTTGTCTAGAAAAGTTGAAAATATAGAGAATTCTATAATTTAAGAATTATAAATTTTCCAAAATGTAAATTAGTATCACCTAAGGAACAATTGAGGAACTATTTTCTGGAGGTGTTGTCTTTACCCCCGGAGAATTTTCCCTCAATTTCAAGTGTTTACGTCATTAGTTGGAAAAATGAAGGAATGTCTGATCCAGGCAGCTGTTGAAACATCTTTTAGAGGCATCCTTTAGTTCCCAGACTGAAAAAAGAGGAACTCTTTTGGTTAAGTTTAACCTTTCTTCTGAAAGGGATAATATTTTGAAACTTTTTTTGGTGAATAGAACCTCTTTATATCTGGGACAAAAGGTATGGATCTATCCAGACCTAGCTAAGGAAACTCAATTAAGAAGAGAGAAATTTTTAACTTTAGCAAATCAAGCAAGAACCTTTGGAATACAAATAGTGGTGAGATTTCCCTGCAAATGCATAATGCGTATGGAAGGGATAAGATACTTTGAACCTCAAAGCTCGTCGCGACCATAGGGAGGAAGTTGAGACTCAAATCCAGTAAACAGTTGGAATAGAATTAAATATTCTGCTATACCCTCATTTGAATGGTAAATTTGGTTTATTATTGTGATTGCTCATGTATTGGATCTCCCTTTTATGGTTTTGTAATGAGGAAAAGGATCTAATATGTTATGGAAAGTACTTATTTGGTTGAAGTGTAAATTAATCCTATGTCCTGATTTGAGTTCAATATTGTTGAATATGTAATATTGAAATTTTGAAAATAAAAAATAAAAAAACAAAAAAACATAAAATAGCAACTTAGATGCATAATTGTTAGCCCCACCCTGGAACACCCCTAGATCACTTCTGTTTTACAAATGTATGTGTGCACGAAAGTGAACATACGCATGTATTTATGACTTTTATAAAATACAGAATACGCAAGTAGAGGCTACAATATTTTGAGCATGCAACATTTTGAAAAATTCACCTTTGTTTGTACCTGAGGCAACGGAAGGTGAAGTGACTTGTCCGAGATCACAAGGAGCATCAGCAGGATTTGAATCCTGGCTTGCTTGGTTCTCGGCATGCTGTTTTAACCACTAGGCTACTCCTGACTGATTGCAGGAGTAGCCTAGTGGTTCGATTGGGGGCTTCTAAGGATTGCCATGGGAATACAGACACTTTCACCTCTAGGACCGGGTGGATCAGGGAATTGGTTATAGATGGCTCAGAAATTTGGCAGAGATATCCGCAGCTTTACACATATGGGATTAAGGATCCTATTTACCAGAATGCAATTACATATGTTAAAGCATTTTAGAAGTAAATAGGCCTCATTGAGATAAATGGGGGCCTATTTATTAACAACACAAGTTAATCTACAACAATATGCAATAATGCGTTATAGTATTTTGATAAATAGACTGGTAGAGGAACTGAACTTTTCATCTTTAGGCCTGAATGGCTGTAGACATTTTCACATTTGGCAGTTACTCTGATTAGGGTTGGTACTAATTAAAAGTCATTGTCATATAAAAGGTGCTTGGCTGACTTTGTGAAATGAGTCTGTGATCTCTACCCTTTAGTGGCAAGGGCTCTCCATCCCCCAAAAACCACTATCACACTTTAGAGTAATTGGTAGCCTTTATTGGCAGTCTCAGCATAGAGACCAAAGATTGAAGCAGAAATGAAACCAAGTTATGTTCTCACTTTTCAGAGGTGGTCTGTCCACAACACTGTGGAAAGGAAGAAGCGTGGATATTCAGCTTCCTGTTCTGTATGTGTTCTGTGAACAAATGAAGGATTCTATTTTTAGTGCTGTCAGTTTGATACCTTTCAGCAGGACTGAAATATTTGCTGGTAAAAAAAAATAAATAAATAGTGTTTGAGTACTGATAAATAACATGAAAGCATGAATTAAAAGTAGTACAGGTAATAACCTAGAGCTTATAGAAAACATGTAGTATGTATTAGCAACATAAATACCAAGCTGCTAGAACTGAAAACCAGACTTTATTGTCCTTCCTCCTCCTCCAGTCAAATATACAGCTATTTAACTTTTGTATAACACTGAGTGTACACATCAGAGCTGGCACTAGGGCAAATGGTACCCTGGGCGAAAATCATTGATGGCTCCGTATCTCCTGATAATCTCTGTAACCCCCTTCTGACATTATTCCCTCTTCTCCCTCCATCCATTCTCCTGGCATTATTCCCCCTTCCTGGCATGCACTTCCTCCAGGCATTCTCCCTCCCTCCCTGCAAGCACTTTCTCCCCTCTTCTCCCTCCTTCCATCCATTTGCCTCTTCTCTCCTCCCTCAACATTTTCTCACTCTTCTCGCCCTCCCTCCAAACATTCTTTCCCTCCTTCCCCTACCTCCCCTTCTTTCCAGTATTCTCTCCTCCCACTCTTAAGGCACTTCCTCCCCCTCCATTCTGACTCTCCAGGCCTGGCTGCTCCACTCCTCCTCACTCATGGATAGCGCTTTTCCTGTCCAGGATTCAGAGCTGCTTTAAACACTTATGAGGACTCTGAGAAAACGTCTGTGTATGGGCCCCCTTTTAGTTTTTCCAGATTGACCCTCCCACAACCCCATTTCACACCACCCACTTATACCCCCACCCAATCAGAGTCCCCCTACCATAATTTCTGCTCAGTCTCCGAGTACCTACTCTCCCAAAGCATCCCTGAGTCCCAGCTCTACCCACCATCTTCCACATTTCTAAATCCCTCAATTCCCCCATCTTCCCTCACAATCCAAATACTGTTTCCCCCCTGCCCAGTCTTCTAGTCACTACTGCACCCTCTGTTCTCCAAATCCTGCTCTTCTCATCCCTCCTCTCAAAAAGAATAAATATTTCAAAACATGATTAGAACATCCAATAATTAAAAACTCATAAAAAAAAGTTATACATTTTCCAAAACGAATAAAATATTTCAAACTAGCAGACACAACAAATAACACTTAATCATTAAACTAATAAAGATTAAAAATCTCGTGCAGTCCATTCCTGGAATTTTTTGATTTCCAGTTACCCTGAGATAGTTGAGGATTGGAGAGGTAAGGGGGGGCCACACAAACTTTCTTTTCTCTCCCTCACGCACACACAGGCTCTCCCTCTATCCGTCTCCCCACAAATACATACACACAGGCTCTTCCACTGTCATACACAAACATACATACACACACACGCACTGACATACATATATGCATATGCACTCACACACACACTATCTCTCGGTCTGTTACACACAAATACAGGTTTTCTCACACACACCCTCTAAACACACACACAGGATCTGTCACTTTTTTTCACTCACAATCACACTCACACTCTCTCTCTTTCTCATATATCCCCCTCTCTTGGCCTTCTCTGGCGCCTCTTTCTTGGGTGCCAAGGGAGGGGATCTGCAGCAGCTTAAGCCTTTCTTTGGTAGCTGTAGCAGCCCTACCAGATCTTGGTCTCTCTTTGGTCGCTAGATCTTCTGTGGTGTTCCTTGCCTCCCGGCACCCTGGGCAACCGCCCAGCTTGCCGTACCAAAAGCTGGTCCTGGTACGCATACTTGTCAGGGTAAATAGAAACCTAAGTACAAGGATACAGTCAGAGGTTAGCACAAGTCATGTACTTGCTATCGATAAGGAACATCCTTACTGTAAAGAACTTAAATCCATTATAGATTGTATTAGGAGATCTATTGTCTGAAGATGGAGTCCATGTAAACTTGAACACTCCATATACTGCATCATTTTTGGATTATTCTTACATTTGTCAAATAAATGGTATTACAAACTAACAGGTCGATACAGTAACGTGCGGTTAAAGATTCCCCGTCTGTAACGTGCTGGGAGCGCACAATACAGACGAGTAAGGCGATCCAGCGATACAGTCTCCAGTTTCACGCGTCCTTAGCGCTTCGTAAAATAGACACATAACCCTTTCCGCAGGCAGCATGTATATGATGTGTAAATGAACGAATTAGCTGTACAATGAAGGAATTAGCTATTCCCCTCCGATACTGTAACGGGCGCTGATGATATCTCCTTAGTAACCCGCTGTTTTGCCGCGGCCTTAACGTGTTAGTTTACCGCCTCCCCCTAGTAGGAGTTAGGACTGTGAGTCTAGTAACAAATCCATCGACACCGCTTAAGATACTCAAACACAATAAAAAAAAAAAGCGATACAGAGATGATCGAGAAAATGTAATGCTGTGGGACACACAAAACCTGTCAGAAAAAAAAATAAAAATTTTTAAATACCTGTCGGAGGGCCGCGTGGGTCCAGGCGGCCGGCGGGATCCGGGGGGCGGGTGGTCGCGTGTTAAATCTAGGCCGCGGGCGGGTGGGCGCCTGTTCCAGGCAGCGGCGGGGGCGGGTGGACGCGCGTTAGTTTCAGACGGCCGGCGGCGGGTGGTCGCGTGTTAAATCTAGGCCGGGTCGCACAGACGCGCATTCATCCAGGCGGAGGAGCCGGCTGCTTTCGCCGCATTCATTCACTGCCGGTGGGGGCTGCCTCCGGCAGCCCCCACCGGCAGTGAATGAATGCGCGCCTGTGCGACCCCCAGCGATTCGGCGCTCAAGGTGTGACGTCACGACGCCCGACGTCACGGCATGTGACTGCCTTGAGCACCGAATCGCAGGGGTCGCACAGGCGCGCATTCATTCATCCAGGCTGCTTTCGCCGCCGGCTCCTCCGCCTGGATGAATGCGCGCCTGTGCGACCCCTGCGATTCGGCGCTCAAGGTGTGACGTCACGACGCCCGACGTCATGGCATGTGACTGCCTTGAGCGCCGAATCGCAGGGGTCGCACAGGCGCGCATTCATTCACTGCCGGAATGAATGCAGGCTCCTCCGCCTGGATGAATGCGCGTCTGTGCGACCCGGCCTAGATTTAACACGCGACCACCCGCCGCCGGCCGTCTGAAACTAACGCGCGTCCACCCGCCCCCGCTGCCGCCGCCTGGAACAGGCGCCCACCCGCCCGCAGCCTAGATTTAACACGCGACCACCCGCCCCCCGGATCCCGCCGGCCGCCTGGACCCACGCGGCCCTCCGACAGGTATTTAAAAATTTTGTGTTTTACACTTCCTGGTGCCTGTCATTTCAAATGTCATTTGAAATGACAGGTACCAGCGCACCCAGGTTACTGTATAGGCGCTGTATTAAGCGCCTATACAGTAAAATGGGTTGCGCGGGCATAACCCTTCCCTAACGCTTCACAGCCGCGGCATGCATTTGCATGCAATTAGAAGAGAGTATCAGGCGCTAGGTCAAGAGAACTGTGCGTGCGGGGAGGAAGGGTGCGCCTGACACTGCCGCACTGTTTCTACCGCGGCCTTACAGTATCGAGCTGTAATCTAGGTTACACCAGCAACTGAAGCTTTTGTATAAGGATAGCTTCCTTAAAGTTTTTTTCTCTAAATTCTTTTGACATTCAAGACATTCAAGATATTCTTTTGACATTCAAAAAGAAGCTAAATACTTGGCTATTCACCCAAGCCTTCCCTGAGAGCTTAAGATCACAAGAAGCGATAGACAGTATCTATACCACTGTACATATGTTTGAGCTCGTACTTTGTTGCAGTTTATCATGTTGTTGAATGTCTCCCTGTAAGTTCTTTCTCAACCTGTTTTAATGTATTCCGCCCTTGAGGCGACAGTTCAGTTCTATGTAAACCGGTGCGATATGTATTTTATACAGGAACATCGGTATATAAAAATTAAAAATAAATAAATATTAAACAATGTGTAATTGGATTGGAGTATATTGGGATTAAGATATTGTAGACTCTTACAAAGCCATGTGTCTCTGGAGAGTACAATGCCAGCATTTGTGATAAATCTTGTGTTGTTTGCTGGGTAGTCCTCTAGTAAGTAACTTTGGCAATACTGTCAGAGAACTCACAACTTGCTGAAATAGACTGACAGACCTACCCATACAAAAAAAAAAAAAAAGATTCTCAAATCTGGCCTTCAAAGTCCCCAAACAGGTCTGAGAGCAAATGTAAAGCATTATATCTTATGAATATTCATTATGGAGTCCCTAAGAACTAGATCTCTTTTGGTTCTTTGAGGGCTGAATATGAAAACCATTGAGCAAACAGCATCTGTAAACTGCAAAATATTTAGGAAAAAAATAAATTCCTGTCTAGTCTCTGGTTCGGTTTGGGTAAGAGGAGTTTGACAGTCTGAGAGTATTCCTGAAGATCCCTCCCCTCTCCATTTCTGTATGGAGGGTTGGCCTTCTCACACTTTGCACTTGCCAGTTCAGCAAAGCTAAAGGCCCCCTTATGGTTCATATCTCATTAACAGTAACATAATCCAAGCTGAGATGCTGATTAACATTATAATATAATAACTCTGTTCATTTACTTTTTGCTCAACAGTTGGGTTTGCGAAAAACCAAGCAATTTTGCAGAGCTCTGGGATGTACCTGTGTTTTCTGGACTCTGTAAGTAAATGTCAATTTAGTTTTGCAAGTGTACTCGTTGGCAAAGTCTTATTTTTATTTGCCTAGTTTGTTACATTTTCCCACGGGTCTTATACAATCATCAAATCTTTGTTTTTCCGTTCTCCACTCCCTCCCACATACACACCACCAATAATTGTGTATATCAGTACAAATAAATGGGATCCTAATGATTTGGCTTATTTTAACGAGCTGCCAGATTATCTAAAAAATGGTTTTCAACATGTGGGAAATAAGGTCCTAAACCTTCAGGTTTCCTTTTGATTTTGTGTGTCAAATGCCACACATGTCTTCTAGAAGTGACAATTTGAGTCTGAAAGTAACAGTACTACACTTGTTTACACAAATCCCCAGGTGTCTGAATGCCTTTATTTTGTCAGTAAAAAAATATCGCAGCTCCGTGTGATTGTTTAATTGCCGCTGTTGCTTTCACGTGAATGGTTACTGTCAAAGTGCAACTTGGTGGATCAAGACCAGACTGATTTATTTAGTTTGTGCACAGTCATGGAGTCTGACAGCAGCTTTATCAGTGGGTAAATGGAGTTCCTGAAGCCCTTCGTCCCAGTTTAATCAGACCTGAATATATACTCCTCAGCAACGTGGGTCATAGTTTGAGCTGTATTGCAGCTGCAGCCTGGGTGATTCACAAGACTCCACTGAAGTTGAATGGCTGCAGAGAGACTTTGGTCAGTCCAATAACTGGGAGACACCGCAGTTGCTACGGAAGATTGAAACCAGGTGGACAAACGGGGAGGTCTGATTTTAGGCATAGGTTCTGCTTTGTGGGTGCTTGAGCACCCTTGATATTGTCTCCTACGTGCCTGTGGGTCAGGAGCTGAATGCCCCATGCTGCAGGGCCAAGGAGGAGGGCAGGAAAGAAGCACTCATGTCTCCCTGCTACTGCCCCCACCTCTCAGGAAGCCACAGGGGAGGGCAGGCGCGAATCAACTGGTCTCCTCTGCTGCTACTCCTGCTTCCTTCTGCGGCTCATTGATCAGACATTCCACAGCTAGCCAGGAGGCTGCAGGGGGACCAGAGAGGCCACAGCAGTGTAGGACAGACCAGCTTCCTGCTTTTGTTCTGTTCTGGGGTGCAGTGTAGATGGGGGGAGGGTTGTTGACAGACGGACTGAGAGGGGCAGAGGAGCTATGGGGTGTGTGAGAGACCAGGCTTAATTTATGGGGGAGTGCACTGGAACGCAGTTCAACCACTTCTTTGCAGTCTTGAGAGGCAGAGCAGCAGGGGGTGTTCTTTTGCAGACCCCTTCCCTCCAGGCAGCCTATAGGGAAGAAAAGGAGCTTGGAGCAAAGCAGGGAAGAGCCAGTCTGCTCCCTAATCCAGTCCCCTCCGATTCTGCAGGAAAGAGGAGTGAAGCGTGTGTGTGAGTGATCTTCATGCATACACCGCAGAGCAAAGAACAGACACAAAAAGCACAAGGCTGAAACTTGTAAGCAGCAGGGCGAATAATTAAGGTTTCAACTTAGGCCTTAATGATTGGCACTACTGCTTACAACTTTTGATTTGTTAATCCAACCCTTTTTTTGTGTGTGTTATACAGGGTTTAATTTCTGGCAGATTGACCCAGACTGGGGGACCGATGCATATCATGCGCAAAAAAAGTGCATTCAGACTGGCCGCCTTTTTTTTTTTTCAAACGCACGCACATCCACCTCCCTTGGGCCCACGATACAATAATAAAATAAGCTGCCACGCTAAAAAGGACACACTAGGGATAAATTGTGCCTCCCTAGTGCATCCTTGGCTTCGGGCACCCAGGAGACTTGTGATGTGTGTGGGTTATGAAAAGGGACGCTCAATACAAGTGCCAGTTTTATCCCGCAGCAGCTAATCTACCGGCACAATACACATGCACAATGTACACAGCCTGGAGCGTGTACAATGCGATTGTATGTTGTGTGACCCCCAACTTTTTTTTTCTGTCAGGCCTTTTTATTTTTTCATGATGCTGCTTTCTGTGGTTCTTCCTACTTAGTGTTGCAACTAAGTAGGAAGAACCACAGAAAAGCAGTAATTTTGTTTTTTCCTTTGAGCCCTTGTTGTGCGGCAAGACTTTATGCCTGCTGCAGGACAAGCGTTAAATTTGATGGGTTTAAAAAGTGTGGCTTGGGCACAGGGCAATTTTTCTGCGTCTGTGGGTAATAGCTAACAGCCTCAACTGTATGGCGTTTACATGTGATGAGTGCCATTAGCGACGCCTTTGTTTGGACACGCGTTTTGGATGCGCTGATCCCCCTTATTGCCTCGGGGTTTAGTCTAGCGAGTCCCAAAAACGCGCGTCCAGCCGCTCATGAACCTGTGCCCTAGGTGGGTGCACTTTATTACGTCGGCCCCTGGGTGTTTTCCCACATCTTTCCAGGACCTGATGAAGCAAAGTAGGAGGTGACTGGGTAAATCAGTTGTGGCTCCTCTGCAGCAATGGTGTGTGAAGGGTGTCACCAAGTGTGTGTGTGTGTGCGTAAGAGAGAGTGAAAAAGAGTGAGTGTGCATTTGGAGGAGAGAGTGAGTTCATACCTAGCCCTGGTCCTGCCCCTTCCCTCCCACCACCCATCCCCACATGACAGTTCTACTTCCTTTTTCTTTACATATTAAGCCCTGGAGAGAGGGGCTATGAAATGGGAAAAAGAGGAGAGGGAATTCTGGTTGGAAGATGGGCATACCTACGAACTCTCCGGATTTGACCCAAAGACTCTGGGTTTAGAGTCCTTTCTCCAGGTATCTGGGACAGCACCCAGAATCTCTGGGTCCTAGAAATTGTTTCCTCCTCTCAGTATAGCTACCTCTTTTCTCTACATCTAGTTATTTATTTAATTAATAATTTTTATCTACCGTCGTACGGGACCATCACAACGGTTTACATACGTTTGTGAAAAAAAAAAAATCTGTACTGAAGTTGACTGGCTCTGTTGCTAATTCTCTGCCTCCCACCTCTGATTGGTTCATTCTGATAGCCAGATGGAGAGCACCGTCTTCCTGTCCAATCCTTCAAAGAAGAGGGCAAGTGAAAGTGTACATGTATGAGTGAGGGGGAGAGATCAAGGGGGAGGGGGGGAGAGACAAACTGTGTGTGTGCGTGTGTATGAGAGAGGGGAAGCTCAGTAAGAAGAGAGAGCAGAGTGAGTGCTAGGATGGGCATTGAGGAGAGAGAGTGCGTGTGAGAGGGAATGAGTAGGGGGAGCAAGAATGGGAAAAGAGGGGCAAGGGGAAGGACAGAAATGTGGAGGGAGGGATAGGGAACAGAAGAGGAAAACGAGAGTTGGGGAGAGAAATATGGGAGAGAGAAAAGTAATAAGCTCCAAATTGAGAGGATTTGTATTAAGGGGGAATGAAGGGAAAACACTGTTCCTCCTCCTTCAAAAAAATAAAAACAGTTCCCCCGTTATATGCCACAGGAGACAACAATGATCTTTGGGTTTTTCAAGCTGAAGGCAAGAAGCCGCGCATGCAGCTATGGAGTTGGGGGAGATGCCGACTACTGAACTTCCAGGGCTCAGGCGACGCAGATGGTAGTGTGTCTAATGTGGACTCTTCAGGCATGGAACCTGTTCTGGCCTGGAAGTTGTGGAGTGGGTATTGCACAGACAGGGCCAGACTTCTGCCTGTGACGGCCACCATCCCTTCGGGTTGAGCCCTCAGGTACTGGTGGCTGGCAGGACTTGGACAGGAACAACAGGAATCATAGGGCAGTGGTCCCCAACCCTGTCCTGGGGCCCACCAGCCAGTCAGGTTTTCAGGGTATCCACAATGAATATGCATGAGAGAAAATTTGCATGTTATGGAGACAGTGCATGCAAATTTTCTCTCATGCATTTTCATTGTGGATATCCGGAAAACCTGACTGGCTGGTGGGCCCCCCCAGGACTGGGTTGGGGACCACAGTCATAGGGAACACATTAAGCTAGCATAGAATCCAAATCTGGAGACATGAAAGCCCCCACAGAAGCAGTGCAGGACCACTGCAGGACTGCTGGATACATGAAGCAATATAGGAGTAAACAGGAACATGAAACATAGGACCAAATGGAAGACCGAGTCTAGGAACAAGCTGTGGAAAAATGCAGACTGTGAGCCTGGAATATAACAGTGGCCAAACAAGAACAAGATGGCCTTCAGCAGGAAGTGTGGGTCATAAAGCTGGGAGGGCTAAACAGATAGTCCAAGAGGCCCACTAAAATCCTCTGCTGGTGGGGAGGCAAGAGTTGCCCAAGAGTCTCACAAGATAGAAATGATTCCAAATTTCCCAAATCAACTACCAATAAGCTGGTTATTAATAGGAATAAAAAGAATTCATTTTGGTGTTCATATGCAAATGAGACATGTAAAAATAAGTGGACAATTAGAGTGTATAGCACTAAATGAAGATATTGACATATAGGCGTCTCACAGATCTGGTGGAAAAAGGACAAAGGCTGACTTTTTAAGGAGTCAAATACTTTTGCAAGCCTCTGTGTATATGTTTCCCTTCAAGCTTAGTGCGCACAAGTTTTTTTTTCTGCTGTTAAATCCTTTCCTCCTGCATAATAGTTTCTTATTCACTAATTATAACCTGGTATGGCACAGCAGCGGTCAATGGCGTGGGCATAGCCAGAGAAATGCACACATACACTCTGGCTGTGCGTTAAGTGCTCTTTATTTACAGTAATATGAGAGAGCAAACATTTGGCAGCAAACAATAAAGCAGGCGCCTGGAACTCAGGCAGTCTCTGGCTTAAACACATTCAGATTTACCTATCTCACAGCTAGCCTGTCTTGGCCCTTAGGTTTCATGCTCAGGGGTTGGACTCCTCCCAGGATACCTTGGGGAGCCCAAGCTTAAGGAGGACCGGGCGGGACATCTGAGCCTGGTCCGCACACTCCCTCACACCTGGATTATACCATCTAGATTGTTTCACAGTGAACTTTGCTTATAGATCAAAACTCTCTCGCTGATCTTATTTGGATTTATTAATTGTTCTCTTTGTGACCTTGTTAAGAATAAGCTTTTCCCCTTGATTGTGTTTTTATATTCCCTATAGAAAGCTGTTGTTATAATTTGGTTGTTAAATTTGACTATATTGTTAGTTTCTTTACCTATTGGAATTATTTTACTTTTTCTTTTAGCTGCTGGCTATAGCTGGGCTGTAGAATTTGTTTTTCAAATAAATTGTATAAGGGCTGCTCTTTTATTTTAAGAGGGACTTTGCTTGGTAAATCTGCTGTTGGGATAAAAAATTGAATTTACCTTTCCTATCTTGCCCAGTGTTTCCCAACTGTCTCCTAAAGGCATACTTAAATAGTCGGTTTTTCATGATATCCATAACGAATATACATGAAAAATAGATATGCATACATTGGAGACCTAGGACATGTAAATCTATCTCATGCATATTCATTATGGCAATTTTGAAAATCCGACTAGCTAGGTGTGACTCCATTAGAGGGTTGGGAAACAACTGATCTAGCCCATTGTACAAACCTGCCCTTATAGAGGAGGAACCTCTGAACTGAAGTTACTAGATAATCTAAACTGTTAAAAGCCCTCCCATTCTAACTCACTACCCACCCATCCCAGGGCTTGCTTTTCTAATATATAGTCTTGCTAGGAAACACAATTACAGTAATTATTTAAACATAATAGAAATCCTAAAGTACTTATGTTTTAAAGTGTTCCATATCAAAATTAACAAAATGACTACTATTCAGTGTAATAACTGTGGTGCCTTGTTCTTTAGGTGAATCATCTGGAGGCTTAAAATTTGCCCAATTTGTTTACAACTCTCTTCAATGAAAAAGGAGTTGTCTCAAATTAAAGAAGAATTAACTTTAATAAAAAAGGCTAAACAGGGATTAAGAACCATGATCCACCACCTCACAGCATTCAGAAAACCTGCTGTGACTCCCACAAAAGATTAAAAAAACCCACAAATAAGTGTTTAAAGTGGACTTTGGTAGGATAAGACTTGTGACCCAGAGACATCCACTGTCCCCATTTGTTTAGCTGGGATGTCCATTCCCAATTCCACAGAGCATCCAGGAATAAATGGATTAGATTGGGTTCAGGTAGAACAAGATCTGTGACACACACTCACTTTATCAATTGATACTGGTACAAAATGCCCTTTCTTATTTGGAAAATAAAGATACTCTAGCATTGGAAACTGAAGTGGTATCTGAAAGGAAGAGAGATTTCCAATGCGCATGTTGCGTCCGTCGGTTGCAGACAGCTGCGACCGCTCTGCTTTACCTCTTTTTCTCCCCTTTCACTCTCTTTGGGCAAGATGGCTGCCTCCAGTGCTGAGGGCCTCGGTGTTTCCAAACCAGCATAGGCGTCCCCATCCGCACGCTTACTCCCGTGGCCGCCTAGGGTGTGAGTGTGCACATATCCTACGCTCAAATACGCATCATGGCGGGAACCTCGGGGGCAGCCCCACCTCATGACGTCAGTACCTCCGGGTATATCTAGTCTCCGCCTCCGCTACCACCTTGAGTTAGCAGAGACTTCACTTCGCTACTCTGACTGCTCTAAGCTGCTCCCTTAGACACCGCTTTCACTCTAAGGGCCTCGCTCCAGCAAGAAGCTCTAGACACCTGCTCCTCGGGGGTCTCTCGCTTCCATCTTCCCTTCGGGGCATCTCACTAACTAAGACAACCGCTCCTCGGGAGTCTTTCTCTCTATTCTACTTTCAGGATATTAGACCTTTGGTTACTCGCTCCTCGAGGGCCTATCTACCTCTATATCCTGCACCACGGACCTTCGGTCCCACCATTCTACCACCAGTAAGACGCCTTCATTCTGTGAGTACCTCTACGATCTGGCGCTCCAACTCTACCCACCAGCCGCGGCATTATCTGCACTGCGGGCTCCCTCCTATTGTGAACATCTGGGTGAGACTATACTTCTGAACATGTTGAACGTACTGGCATTTCGTGGATCAGTGCCTTACCTTCCTGCTTTCACCATCTATCTACAGCAGTACAATAAAGACTCTATCCATACTTTCTGCTATCTGTGTCAGCCTATCACAGTGGTTCCCCACGGGGCTCCTCCCCGTGAGAGGATTCATCTCCAGTGCGACCAAGGGTCCACAATGCCACAAACACATCAGTGCAAACCAATCCCTTAACATAAATCATAACAGAAAGCTCCTTGTACTTGGAGACTCGATCATGGGAGGTATTAATTTGTAGGGATGTGAATCGTTTTTTGACGATTTAAAATATCGTCCGATATATTTTAAATCGTCAAAAATCGTTAGAGGCGATATACAATAGGAATTCCCCCGATTTATCGTCAAAAATCGTAAATCGGGGGAAGGGGAAGGGGGAGGGCAGGAAAACTGGCACACTAAAACAACCCTAAAACCCACCCCGACCCTTTAAAATAAATCCCCCACCCTCCCGAACTCCCCCAAAATGTCTTAAATTACCTGGGGTCCAGTGGGGGGGTCCCGGTGTGATCTTCCACTCTCGGGCAACGGGTGCGTTAATAGAAATGGCGCTGGCGCTACCTTTGCCCTGTCATATGACAGGGCAAAGGTAGCACCGGCGCCATTTTGGTTCCTGTCCCCCGATGTCACGAGCGCAGGAGATCGCTCCCGGACCCCCGCTGGACCCCCAGGGACTTTTGGCCAGCTTGGGGGGGCCTCCTGACCCCCACAAGACTTGCCAAAAGTCCAGCGGGGGTTTATTTTAAAGGGTCGGGGTGGGCTTTAGGGTTGTTTTAGTGTGCCGGTTTTCCCGCCCTCCCCCGATTTACACGATTTAAAAAAAAAAAAACAAAACCGCGACGATCCGATTCCCTCCCCCCCCCAGCCAAAATCGATCGTTAAGACGATCGATCACACGATTCACATCTCTGCTAATTTGGGAATTAATTTTGAGGGAAACACAACAGTTAAATGCCTTCCAGGAAGAGCAACAAGTTGAATGAGAAAAGCTGGAAAGCTATGAGCACAAATACTTGTCATCTGGGCAATAAAATTCCAGATTTGCAGGCTATAATATCAGAGATGGACTTGTACATTGTTACAATTATAGAAATATGGTTCAGTGAATCTCATGCGTGTAATATGGCAATACCAGGCTATAAACGAAAGGACAGAAAAGACAGAATTGTGGGAGGTGTAGCTCTGTATATCAAAAACAATATCAGAGCAACTGAAATTCAGGGGTGTAAGGAAAAATCACTGTGGGTTGTCTTTAAAAAAAAAAAAAAAAAAAAAAAAAAAAAGGCACATCCATTTACATGTAGTGATTTACAGGCCTCTCAGTCAGAAGAGATGGATAGAGATTTGACTGCAGACATCCAAAAGGTGGGAAGAAAGGGGAGATGTATTGCTTGTTGGAGATTTTAATCTGCTGGATATGGATTGGAGTATCCCTGCTGTAAAATTTGTGAGAAGTAGAATGATTGTGAATGCCCTTCAAGGGGCTATGCTTGGACAAATGGTGATGGACCCCCCCATGAGGGATGAGGTACTGGATTTGGTTCTTACAAATGGAGACAAATATCTCAAATGTTTGGGTAGTGTCCGCCTGGGCACCAGTGATAGTATGGTTTGATATAACAGCCAAGAGGGAAGGAAGTCACACACAGAAAGATCCTAGATTTCAGAAACATAGACTTTGGTAAAATGGCTACAGAAGCTAAAAGGTTGGAAGGAGATAGGTGAAGTGGTGGAACAGTAAGCCAAATTGAAAGGAGTTATAACAAAGGCAATAAACCTTTATGCAGAAAAGTAAATAAAAAGGAAACACATGATTCTCCAAGATAGTGGTTGAGAAAATAAAGGAAAAAAGATAGGTACAAAGGAACTCAAAAAGAGGAACACAAGCAAGAATATCTGGTGAAGTTGAAGAAAACGAGGAAAGAAAACAGGATTGTAAAAGCTGAAATGGAAGAATAGCCAAAAAGCTAAAGTGTGGTGATAGAATATTTTTCATATATATTCAAGAAAGGAGGAAGACCAGAGGTGGCATAGTAAGATTGAAAGACAAGGAGCAAAGTGTGGACAAAGATGAAGAAATAGCAGAAATATTAAACAAATACTTCAGTTCGGTTTTCACTAAAGAAGACATTGGAGAAGGACTATCACTGGCTAGCAAGAGTACAAATGTGAATAGAAAGTTTTTGGGAGGAACTAGGAAAACTGAAAGTAGACAAGGCCTTGTGGCCAGATAAGATACATCCCAGAATATTTAGGGAGCTCTGAGAACTGCTGCCAGGTCTGCTGAAGGACCTGTTCAATAGATCCTTGGAGATGGGAGCAGAGCCGCATAACTAGAGAAGGGCTGTCTTGGTCCTACTTTACAAAAGTGGTAGCAGGGAGGAGGCTCGAAACTACAGATTGGTTAGCTTTATTTTGGTGGTGGGAACATTAATTGAAAGACTGCTAAAGGAAAGGATAATGACCTATCTGCAGTCCAATGAGTTATAGGATCTGAGACAACATGGCTTTACCACAGTAAGGCCTGTCAAATCAGATTTATTTTTGATTGGGTGATTAGAGAATTGGGTCAAGGAAGAGCGCTGGAAATGGTTTCAGCAAGGCTTTTGATATGGTCCCACAGAGGAGGCTCATAAATAAAATGAGAAGCGTGGGAGTGGGTACCAAGGTGGTAGAATGGATCACAAATTGGCTAACTGACAGACCTCAGCAAGTAGTGCTAAATGGAACCTATTCTAAAGAAAGAAGAATGATAAATGTGCATCGAGGATCGGTTCTGGGTCCCATTTTGTTCAATATCTTTGAGAGTGATATTGTGGAGGAATTAGAAGATGAGATGTGTCTTTTTGCAGATGACACTAACATTTACAACAGAATAGATACACCTAAAGGAGTAGAAAGAAAAAGATGTGACCTAGGAATGCTTGGCTGGCTGCGGCAGCCCTGCGACCGGCCGCACTTACCCCAAGATGCCACAGCTTAGGAATGCGGTTGACGCAGGCGGGATGCTGCCATGGCTGCTGCTCCTCTGGTCCCAGTTAAGAACGTGCATTGCCAAAGGCCCTGCAGCGGGAAACTCCAGTGTTGGCGCTTTGTGATAATATCACAAGGCTGGATATTTAAACCCCAGCTGTGCTACAAGTTGGTGCCTCAGCAACAGGTTTTCCTGCCTTGTCTGCAGGGTTTGTTGCTATCCTTTGTGCTTTATGTTCCTTCTTGGTATCTTACTGTGTTCCCTTGCCATGCTCCTGCCTTGCCTTGGTTCCTGTTTGCCTCCCTGCCTTGCTCCTGCCTTGTCTGTGTCTCTGTTTCCTTGCCCAGCCTATCCTGTCTTGTCTTGGTCCTCAGTGTCCTTCCTTCCTTGTTGTGTCTGTCATTTCTGACTCCATACTGACCTCCACTGTGGACCTCGACTATTCTCTTGCCTACCGCCTGGTACTGACCTCTGTTACGGATATTGACTCTTCCTTATGTGCTGCCTACCCTGATCTCAGCTTGTATCTGGATCCAGTCTTCTCGCTACCAGCTCTGACCCACTGTCTGTACCTGGACTCTCATTGACTGCTGCATGACACTCGACTAAGCCCTGTCAGCCTCTGGAACCCAAGGGCACAACTTGTGGGGAATGGGGATGGTATAAGTAAAGCTCCAGCTCCAGTCCTAGTAAATTTGTGTCTGCCAGCTGTTCAGGAAGTTCACTTACTAGACTGCGTCAACCATGCCACAGTCCAAGGACTCTCATCTATGTCATTGAGGAGTGGTCGAAGATTTGGCAGTTGGGATTCAATGCCAAGAAGTACAGAGTCATGCATTTGGGGTACAGCAATCCAAAGGAGTTGTATGTTTTTTTTTGTTTTTTTTTTGGGGGGGGGAGAGACTGTTGTGCACAAACTAGGAGAGAGAGTTTTCAGGGTGATAGTATCTGATGAAGGTGGCGAAGCAATGTAACAAAGCAGTGGCTAAGGCTAGAGGGATGCTGGGCTGCTTCGAAAGAGGCATCACCAGCTGGAAAAAAGTGATAATGCCACTGTGCAGATCCTTGGTGAGGCCTCACTTAGAATATTTTGTATAGTACTAGGGACCTCATCTCAAAAAGGATAAGGACAGAATGGAAGCGGTTCAGAGAAAGATAACCAGAATGGTGTTGGGTCTTTATGGAAAGCCATATAAGATGGAACTGAAGGACCTTAATATGTATACCCTGGAAGAGAGAAGAGATAGGGGAGATATGGTAGAACTTTAAATACCTGAAAGGAATTAATGATGCACAAAAATCGAATCTCTTCCAATGGAAAGGAAGCTGTAAAAACGGGGGGTCATGGTATGAAACTCCAAGGAGGAACAATGTCAAGAAATATTTCTTTTCGGAAAGGGTGATGGATGCTTGGAATGCCCTCCTGTAAGAGGCGGTGAAGACAAAAAGTAATGGAATTCAAAAGGGCGTGGGACAAGCACAGAGGATCCCGACTGGTTAGAGAATGGAAATGAAGAAATGGGGTAACTTTTCTATTACACTTAGTTTACATTGCTGCTTGGCATTAGCCTGCACGGAGTAGCATCTGCTACTACCCTGATAGCCAAATAAAACAAAAAAGATTTGCAGGCTGACTGGATGGAGCTTTTTGATCTTTATCTGCTCTCTTCACTGTGTTAATCTGTTGAGCGTTATACAATAGAAAGTTGTTTAAATACTTAAAGGAAAGGGGAGGAGTTATAGATGTTAACTTAAAGGTTGATGCCTCCTTGTCTCTGATTGTTATATTTCACTGTTTTATACTTCTTTCTGTTACTTTAACCTTGTGTGTTGCTTGTTGGGCAATACAACATGGCACCCATTCACTAGCAGCTTTCAGTTGTCTTTATTTCTATGTAACAAACAAGGACTGCTGCTTATGTATGTTTGTACAGTGCTGCATATATCTAGTAACCCTTTAGAAATGATAAATAGTAATAGTAGCATTAAAGCTGAAAGGAGAGGCTTAATAGAAGTATTACAATTTATTAAACACTTTAATTTCCAATAGCTATGGCTGGCAGAGGGAAGAGAAGAAAAAAATATATTCATTCTCTCTTTCCAGGGGAAACTTAACCCTCCTTCCTAAGCTCCTCCCTCCTGGCCTCGTTCCCCTACATGTAGAATAAACGAACAGTGACAAATTTAGGGTCCTTTCAAAGGGACAGAGAGAAAGTGAGTCAAATATCTTAAAAAAAAAATCAAAAAGCTTAGAATACAAAAATAAAACCATGGTGAGCTATAGCATTTCATATGGCTGCATAGCTGCAAAAGGAAAGATGTGAAATAGTGATTTAAAGCACTGATAATTCTTTGAATTTGTGTCTGTCAGTACCTGTTGTTTTGCTGTGAGCTGCTCTTGACTGGCCCTCAGATGCTGCTGCCCTGTGCAAATGTATGTGCTGTACGCACAGTCCCTTGCCCCTGCTCTGGTTTAACAGTATTTGCTGCAGGATAATGTAGACATGAAGAGATTAAATTATCCTAAGTTGAAACTTTCTTAGCCCTCTTACCGTGTCTCCCCTCTCTGGAAAATCACAGCTACCTACAAACCTGTTAATCTGTTGATATTTAAATTCCCCAAGGAAACTCCCTAAGAGCTTGCAGCCCAGATGCTGCTCAGTCACATTTCTGATATAAGCATGAGGTAAGTAAAGGTGGGGTGTAGATATTTTTAAAGATGATCAAATTATGAATATATATTCAAGATACGCAAATGGACAGTAGCCAGGGTTGAAGCCTTCATGATTAGTGCTACTGCTTACAAGTTTCAAACTGCTAATGCACCCCTTTTTTGTATCTGTTACCATGTGTCCAATATATGTGCACATATTTTCCAGGATAATTTAGCAAAGTGTTACTTTCTGCTACATATTTCTCCAAGATCCCGAATGAAAGCAAATGACTGAATTTCAATTTCTGTACAAATATAACCTACTAATTTGAATGGTATGCAACTATAGTAATTTGTAATAAACCATTAGTCGATTTGAGTGATTTTCTAATTTGGTTTATTTCAGTTCTTATTCCTAATTCTCTAACATTTTGATTACAAGATGACTGAGTAGGAATATGTTAGAAGTTTATAAAATCTTGAGTTTTGTGGAACAGGTTAAAAGGAACTGGTTATTTATCCTTTTTAAAGACCTAGAACTAGGAAACATTCCCTGAAATGTAACTGGTAGCAGATTTAAAATACTTATTTGAGAGAGTATTTTTTTAGTTAGTGCATAATTAGGATGTTGAACTTGTTGCCAGAGGACGTGGTCAAAGTTAAATTCATAACTGGGTTTAATAAAGGTTTGGACAAGTTTCTGGCGGACAGGTCGATTAACACTTTTTTAGCCAGGCTAGCATGAGGATTGCCATTAGTCAAGATCTGAGTTCCTGATTTTTCATCCAGTCTTTACCTAACATGAGCAAAATAAAGATTTTCTTTCTTGTTTCTGGAGAAATAAGTGACAGAAGATTTTGAAGGCAGCCACTTTTAAAACTCTTCTGCAGCTGTTGAGCAAATATAGAAGTTGTCGTCTATGTAGGTCGTTACGAGAAACTTTCTAGTACTATCCTAATATCACAAATTTCTGCAGAGTAACTTGGGGGGAGGTGGGTAGTGGTTAAAATCAGTCAACATTTCATTTGTATAAAAGGAAGTTTAGCATCCGGCTTTGGTGTTTCACCAAAGCTGGCCTGTGCATGTGCGGACTGCAAGAGTTTGCAGTTCAAGGAGGGTGAGGAATTCAGCATTCCTCAAAGGGACTTGGACTGGAAGGTGCAGCCCAAAACAATAGTCCATGCCGTCTGGCTGACCATACCAATAAAGAGTTACAAAGGGGGAGAGGTGGGATCTGTGACTGAAGTGGCCCCCACAAGAGCTGGAGAACGGAGGCAATGGCATAGACAGCAGAGGGGATGACAGTAGAAGTACAGATACAATTTTAACCCATAATTTTGTGACCGGGTATTCCACCTAGTGATCATAAGAGAGGCTGCATCTCATTTATTCCATAAAGATGCAAAAGTAGGCAGGAGGACAAGATCTTGAATTCATGTCTGCAGAGATAAACGGGGTAAGAAACAGGCATGTTGAGCACTGTAGATGGTATTGCAGCTAATTGAAACCACCTATAGTTCCGGGGCAGGCCCTTCCATTGGACAGACTTAGGCGATCGTCTTAAGTGCAGCAATTTTGGGGGTGGCACCAGGGACTTTGATGTGCATGATCACACAGGGCTCTGCCCTGACAACTCTAACAGTGCCCAAAGTCTTAGGCAGAAGAAAACAGTCTTCTGTAGGCCCTTGCCTTCCAGGAAGTATGCGGGGGAACAGAGAGGGAGGGTGAGCCTCCTGCAGACAAAGGCAGAGCAGACCAAAGCAAAGAAAAATCACTCTGCTTCCTAAATCACCCTCTCCCCTCCTGTTTCTCTGTCCCTTGCAGGGAACAGAAGGGGAGGAGGTGAATCTAAAGTGGACACTGCTTTTTATCCCCTAACCTGTAAGTTAGTTTTCAATTAGGCACACTACACCAGTAGTTAACTTATCTGATGAGTGATTGTCATTAGGTTTGGATTAAGGGAGGGATGGGAAGCCTAAGAATTGATAATTTTATTTGATTTAGGATCACCCATCCTTGCAAGGTATAGGCAAGATGTATCCCTTGCTAAAAATTGCAGCCCACAAATTGTAAGTTATCTTGACCCTCTTAGGTTATATCTAAGCTCTTAAATCTGAAAAGTAGTAGAGAAAAAGGACTTTTGTGACCATTGAAAATGATCATTGTACCTAAATATCTGCATGCAATGGTGCTTTTTATCCACTAACCTGTAAGTTAGTTTTCAATTAGGAACACTACACCGATTTGTTTTTATAACCACCACAGCTTGTTATTCTTGGCAAGCTAAAACTATTAATAGTTACGCTTTTTTTAATGGATCTGTTGCCGCAGGCATTAATGAACTTTTGAAATGTTTTTTTGCTCTTTCAACCTTCTCCAGGCAGGAGGTAGCAGCTGAGTTCGCAAGAACATATCCTGGTAAGACTAGGATGGATTTTGTTTAAAGCAGAGCTGTCCAAGTATATAGTGTACAGTTTTACACTTAAAACCTTAGAAGAACAGGGTTGAAAGGGACTTCAAGATGTCACTTTCTCCAGCCCAACATACCAGAAAAATGTTTGTCTAAACTTCTTTTAAAAATCTCCAGTGACAAGAGATTCCACCCAAAGATAACTTGTTCCAGAACTTGATAGTTCAAACATTTTTGCTAATGTCTAACATAAATCTTCCCTGCTGCAACTTAAGACAGTTACGTCTTTCCTCCATGGAGATAGAGAACAATTGATCACTGCCCATATTGTAAACCTCCTTTAAGTATGTTATATCACCCCTCTGTTGTCTCTCTTTTTCAGACCAAATAAAATCAGCTCTTTAGTTTATTTGCTTAGGACATATTAATAATATAATATAATAATTAATAATTTTTGGTGTTCTCTAAACTTTTTCCAGTCTCTGCACATAGCTTTAGAAATGTGGGCCACAAAACTGGGTGGAGGACTTACCAGTGTTAAGTGGAGTAGGAGAATTACTTTGCATGCTTTATATGTAATAATCCAGCAGTTTTCGTCCTGGAGAAAATTGAATTCTTTACAGTGATACCTTTGTGATTGTGAAAGCTTATGTACATCATCTTTTTATTATTCTTATGGTTTATTCTTATGGTCTAATAAATTGTTATAAATCTGCAGAGAATCCCTGCAGTTCTTCTAGTACATACCGTTATGGGGATATGGGTTAGAAATTGTTTTCTATAACTGTACTACATTGCTGATTTATACTCAATTTAACGTCTGCTGTAATCCTTGGATCCTTTTGTGTAGTGCTACTTTCTGGTCAGTCATTCTCCATTTTATATTTGCACATTTGGTTGAAGACTTCAGTTTGTTTTTCTATATTGGCTTTTCATATACTTGAAGAGTATCTTCAGCATGGAATAGTTTGTTTCTTTTTTAGGGACTAGTGTGCTAAGGTGTAATGTTAATATCTGTTGCTCTGGCTTCCAGCTTGTCAGAGCCTGCTTAATGCCATTGATTAGGAGGAGGTAGAGTGAAATCGAGACACTATTAGTCTTTCTTCGTGGCCACCAGGCGTTTTTCCTCAAACAATCCTCAGCCATCACAGCTACATTTTCAGTTAGGGACCTCAGACTGAGCTTCCTTTATGTCTTGAAGTTTTGACTGTTAAGTGGATAGTATCTCCAAATGGGTTAGTTTTACACATACCATGACAAGAATGAGCTTCATTCGTAAGCCAGTGTATTTAGCATTTGATCTCAGTCTCTCAAATGAGCTGCTAGTGCTTGGCTTAATACTTATATTGCAAAATAGAGTTTTCTTCTGGAGTTCATAGGGTATAATATTTCCAGGTAAAATATCAGTCTGCTTGGAAGCTGGTTTTAATTAGATTGGTGGCACTCAATACAACTGAGGCTATTTCTGTATCTTTCTGTCACATTGTCTTAGTTTGTGATTGCATCTATTGGTGCTTGAAGATCTCTCTCTCTTCACACAAGTCGCTTGGTACTAGTATTACTGTTTTTGTGCTTTTCTCCTTTACTACACACTCTCTTGTTTCTTGCATTGAGCTTTTTATCTGAGGGAATGAGAATGTCCCAGGTGATCACAATGTTTTCATTGTCTTCAGTTCTGTTAGTGTTGTGATCCCAGTGCTCTTCTGGTACAGCGATGTTATAATGTTTATGCAACTTCCAGTGGATTAGCCATGCCACCTTATTGTGCCCCTCTGTAAGAAGGCCTTCTGACATCAGTACGGTCACACTCTGCAGAGAGATGCCTAATGCTTTCATTTCAATTTTATAAAATCTGCATTTGTCTGTTTTGCCATTTCTCTATGTTTTCTCTGTTCTGTGCTGCAATTATCAATTTCTCACCTTTAAGTTTGAGTTCACCTCTCCTTAGCCATTCCTGTGTCAAGTTTTAATCTACCTGTGATTGTTGAAGCAACTTTGTATTTCCCACTGTATTTAGCCAGTTGTTTGCTGGCCCGATTCTTTAAAGAATTTTTTTAAATTGTTTTTAAAATTCTATTGCTTAATTCCCTATTTGTACTGGTTGATTCTTACTCATTCCTTCTGTTCTTTGGAAGATTTTTCCAAGTTTAAGGATGGTGACAGTTCACTTTTATATGTCAACATTTTTTGAGTAGTTGCGTCTGTTGATACTGTTTAGTATTTCTGG
Organism: Rhinatrema bivittatum; assembly: GCF_901001135.1. Classification (NCBI taxonomy): domain Eukaryota; kingdom Metazoa; phylum Chordata; class Amphibia; order Gymnophiona; family Rhinatrematidae; genus Rhinatrema; species Rhinatrema bivittatum. The sequence goes on along the minus strand of NC_042618.1, from coordinate 315,457,979 downwards.
AGGCCTGTAATAGCAGCTCTAATTGTGTAAATCTATTTCTGTAAGACCCATACCCAGCTTCAGCTTTTGGAATGTGTAATTTCAGCTGGTTCTTATAGATTGTCATGGGCATGGAGGGGTTTTCTTGTTATTACATCCAATTTTTCAAGATCTTTATGGGCCAGCTCTGTTAACTTTTGTGGTGACTTGATTGCTTTCCCTGGGTGTTGTGAATGCTGCCTCCGTTGAATTCCTAACACATGACAGCTTGATGAACAGAGTCTAGGTACAGGAACTGAACTCAGGTCTGCTACATAGCAGTGCACAGTGCTTTCAATGTGTCATCAGTGACATAAGCCCTGTGACATGGGAGGCCAACTCAGATCTTCGAGCCACAAACAGGCCAGGTTTTCAGGATATACACAATGAATATGCAAGAAATAGATTTGCATGTACTGCCTCCATTGTATGCATATCTGTCTCATGCATATTCACTGTGGATATTCTGAAAACCTGGCCTATTTGTGGCTCTCAAGGGCTGGAGTTGGCTGCCATGGCCCTATTAGATGGGACTTAAGAGCCTTTATATGTATAGAGGAAAGGCTGGAAGGATGGGGGATATGTAAAAAGTATAAATAATACACAAGAGGCAAACATTTTGGTGTGAGTTTGAAAGAGGGTAGATTCAGGAGTAACACAAGGAAATATTTCTTCACAGCTTCCCAGTTGAAGGGGTAAAGGCAAAACCATATCAGAATTCAAAAAAGCATGGCATAAGGACAAAGGATCTTTTAGTAGAGTGCAAGTAAAGGTAAAACTGTAGATCAAATAGAATCTCCAGTATTAAAATAGTGGGAGAAAATGGGTAGGATTTTGCTGTATACCTGTTGTGAATGTGGAGCTCATGTAACCTGCAGGGAGAAGCCCTGAAGGGCCCCACTGTCAGCAGGCACATCTGGACGAGGCAGAGGCCCAGCTGGAACTTCTCCTATACCAGCACATGTTCCCCTTGGGTTGAGCTTTGGGTGCCAGGACTGGCAGGTCTTAGGTGGGGGATCTGAGAATGGAGAGATCCATCAAAGTCGTTGGATTGGAGCAGGATTGGATGAGGTGAATCTGGAGACTGGCTAAGGGTGGAGGCAGGCAGCAAACAGGGTGGTCAGTGGCAGGCAGCAAGCAGGAACGTCCAGGAGTCAGGCCAAGGTCAATACTGGGTATCCATCAGTAGTGAAGAAGGGATAGATGGGCAGGGCAGGAAGGCAAGGAGCAGAACTGCAGATGAGGAACACACAGAAGAACTGAAGAAAGACCACAGACACCGAAGATGAAGACAAAGACCTCTAAAACTGAAGATAACAAAAACCTCTGGAACAGGAATCGGGAACTGGAGAATGAATGCAAGCACCACTGGAACAGAAACTGGAGAACGATGACAAGCAGAACAGGAACACAGGAACTGGAGAACAAAGACAAGGAACACAGAAGCAACTCACGCTATGGAACATAGAGAGATCTTTTGCGGTGAGGACTTCAGGGAGAGAGAGGGTGATGATATCCATGGGCACTGTGGGGAATTTCCTGCCATGGGCCCTTTAAGTTTAGGGATGTCAGGCACTCGCACGCCTAAAGATGGCACTGGGGAGAGATGGTGGCGCCCTAATTGCATGCAGTATTGGACCCGTCTGAATGCGGTGGCAGGATTCTGTGTAGCTGGCTTCCGCCTAGTGACCCGGCAACTCCTCTGTGGTGTTGGAAACCGACAGCGGTGGCTCGGGGCAGGAGGTAAGAGTGGCAGTCCACAGGGGGAGCCCGCAGACCACCAAACACAAGACCCTTTTTTCCCCCTTGTCTTCTAGTAGCCTTGTTAAGGATTGACTTGATTGGGGCATCTTTTAATTTTTGTTTGTTTTATCTCCATGGATTATATATAGCATTATAATCTACTTAGAGCAATTTGTTTAATTTTGCAAAATATAAGATCTTTTACATAAATATTTTCATGTTCTTTGTTTTATCAGACCAACCCATTCAGGTGCAGTGCCTGAGTACATTTATTGCTTGCAGACTTGTATATGACACATTTTGAACGTACACAAAAGGAAGGTTGCCAATGGCTACCAAATGGCTCTACTTTTTAAGGGTAGGCTGAGCTAATCCTGGTTTTAGTTCAATACCTGCATGGACTTGTAATTCTGATTTCCTTATGAAAAGGAGGAATTATAAGTCTGTGCATGCAGTGGATAGAATCCAGGATTGGGTTAACCTGTCCTGAAAAAGTGGATCCAGCTGCTAACCTTGACCACTCTTTCTGTTTGACCATAGAACAGGGGTGGCCAACTTTGGTCCTCAAGAGCCACAAACAGGCCTAATTTCAGGATTTCCATAATAAATATGTATGAGATAAATTTGTATGTACTGCCTCCATTGTGTGCAAATATTTAATGCATATTCATTGTAGATATCCTAAAAAACAGAATTGTTTGTGCTTTTAGAGGACCGGAGTTGGCCACCCCAGCCATAGAAAAAAAAATGTCAGGACAGCTTTGAAAATTGTGAACAATAATTCTTTCATCATGACTTCAGATACTGTTTGTGTTCAGTTACTCGCCTCTCCATGCATCTGTTACTTGGGTAAAACAACAGCAAAAAGGTTTGCATTTTCTCTCTCCTAAAAGTGCCTTTGTGCCAGTGCATTTTAGAAGCAGGTTAAATGCCATCTAAGTTTTTTTTCTTAACCGGTTCTTAAGTGCTTTTACATTTGTATATTGCATGTGAGATGTGACATCAATTAGGTTTTTACATTAATCTTGAAACTAACACTGTTCATGGACATCAAAAGAGACCAAAAGAAAGCAGTATTAGCAATGTCTAAAATAATTAATCTGGCAGGTCATAAAACAAAATCCTCCTTAGCTCATGTTTTTATTTCATTCCTGAGGCAGCATTTTACGTTATCAGCAATTTATTCTTAGCTACCCACACCAATATGAATGTGAATTAGTGGGGAAGCTGTTGCTCTTATATCAGAACCTTATGTAGGGAGAAATAAATAATTGAGTTTGAAGACTGTTGATAAAACCACTCCCACGACTGTTCTCTTAAATTAATCTGGGATTATTTGTTGATCATTATCCTGCTGCTGAGAAATAAAACAGCATAAACAGCTGAAAAGTAACATGATTTTTAAAAACAGGTATCACACCCATTATGCAAGGTGAACTTGTTTTTAGTCTGACAGTGTTAAAATGTATGAAATAGGTATGTGTGTGTATATATATATATATATATATATATATATATATATATATGAGAGAGAGAGAGAAGCTTTATATAAGGCTGAATGAATTTTTAGATATCACACATGGTTTCCTCATGGTTTTTCTTATAATTGTTTTTGTTTTTAATTTCTTCTTGATTGCTTTAATTCGTATATTTATTTTTATTTATTTAACGTTTCTTCTATACCGATATCCGTTCGCACATCGCATCGGTTCACAAAAAACAAGAACTTTTGGGCAGAGCCCTTACATAAAACAGAAAAATACAATTAACTTTTGGGCGGAGCCCTTACATGTAAAACCGATTAAATACATTAAACAGGGGGAGAGTATAATATTTCCAAGGCAACGCAATATTAATAAATCAATAAATAGATACAACAAAAACTATAGACATAACTATAAACATAAATAGCAATGTACAAAGTACAAAAATCAGCGGACATAAGGCATTCTTAGTCATAGATTGAAGGATAAATTAGAGAGGAATTTTATGTATTAGGGGGTGACATGGGGTAGGCTTGCTGGAAGAGCCAGGTTTTCAGTTTTATTTTTGAACTTGGGTGTTTATGTCTCCAGGCGTATATTATGAGGCAGGGCGTTCCATATGGAGGGGCCGGCGAGAGAAAAAGCTCTGCTTATAGTGGAGGAGAGTTTGAAAGATTTGATGGATTGGGGACGTAGGGTTCCTTGGAGGGCTGGGCGGGTGGGTCTATTGGAGGTACGGGGGAGGAGGGGGGGGTTTATCCAATTAAGGTTGGCGTTTAACAGACTTTTGTGGATGATGGAGAGTGCTTTATAAAGAATACGTGAGTGTATTGGGAGCCAATGTAATTCGATAAGTGTGGGAGTGATATGGTCTCTTTTTTTAGAATTTGACAGTATCCGAGCGGCGGCGTTTTGTAATAGTTGTAACGGCTTGGTATGTGTTGCGGGGATGCCAAGAGAGAGTGCGTTACAGTAGTCTATTTTAGACAAAATAATAGACTGGAGTACTGTACGGAAGTCAGAGAAGTGTAGTAGTGGTCTTAGTTTTTTTTATCATTTGTAGCTTAAAATAGCATTCCTTTATGATGGATTTGATGAATGGTTTAAAGGTAAGATTATTATCAATAAGGACACCTAAGTTGCGAATGTGCGAGGGGAAAAGTGGTGGATGAGTATGAAAGTGGGATGTCTGGGAGCGGTTGCCTGTTAGATATGATTAATAGTTCAGTCTTGTTGGGATTTAGAGCCAGGTGCATGTCACTGAGAAGTTGGTTGATGGAGGAAAGGCAGGATTCCCAGTTTTGTAGAGCAGTTTGGAGAGAGTCAGAGAAAGGAAATATGAGTTGCACATCGTCAGCATAAATGAAATGCTTGATGTGAAGGTTAGTGAGGAGAGTGGTAAGGGGAAGCATGTATATATTAAAGAGGGTAGAAGAAGGGAAGAACCTTGGGGCACACCTTGGGGAAGACTGATGGGGTCAGATTCATTGTTATCCACTAAGACAGTAAAAAAGCGATTTTGGAGATACGATTGTATCCAGGCGAGGGCAATGCCAGTGATCCCAATACTCCTGAGGATGTTAAGGAGGACATCATCGTGATTGACTGTATCGAACGCAGCAGAGATGTCAAGCATAGCAATCAGATAAGAGGATCCTGAGTCGGTTCCTCTGATGAGTGTATCGTGTAGGGAGAGCAGTAACGTTTCAGTACTTAAATGCTTCCTGAAACCATGTTTCAGGAAGCATTTAAGTACATACCTAAGTATGTATTTTGTGGATATATAGCTATGCCAGAAATAAAAAAAATATTAATTAGCAGGTAACAGCTTATATAAATTCAATTTGTTGCCATAAATTGTAAAAGCACCCTTGAAAAAAAAAGTCCTTCATTGAGTTAAAAAGATGCCATTTTTCCAATGCACAGCAAACAGCTTGACCACAGAGGGCTTATTGTATTGTACAATGTTAGCCACCCAATAGTGAATATTTAAAAGATTTTTTTAATATATCCAGATGTTATGTTATATAAAAGGGCAGTGAGGGGCAGAGAATTCTTTGAATAAAGTTCTTTATTGCTCCTGAAGTTGTAATATCATGCTTCATTCTTTTGTTATGGCTTTTTTTTTTTGTTCATTTTGACATTGTGAACCTTATTTAAATAATATAAAATGCATGCTAGGTCAGCTACAAAGAATTTCGAGAGCAGAGACCAGAAGTAGAGTGACTGCCTTTGAAAAAACAAGTTTGATGCGTTGACTGTTAGTGACGCTGGCTTGGCCTGACTTCTGTAACTAAGGCGTCTGATCTAAGCACGAGCTGGCAAGCGCCTGCCTAAGAGGTGACATGGGTCACAGGCCCCCCACTGGCAGGAACACATCTGGGCTTGTTTAGAAGTCCCTGTTGAGTTTTCACGCTGAATAAAGACCTTTTTCTTTTTTCCCTTTGACTCTGGGTACACTTAATGTAACAGGGAATATGTTTGTAATTAGTGTTTGTGAATTCTGGAATATTTTGTCCACTTAATTTGCACATTTTCATCTGTATTCTTTGCTGCCTTATTAGTGAATTGCTGTTCCTGCATTTGATATACTTAGGGTTGTTAAAGCTATGCACATGAGGGCTATGTTTTGATTTCATTTTTTTTAATGAATTTGTTTAATGTAAAGGGAAAGGGCAGATGAATTTATTTTCAAATGATCTGAACTTTTCCCCACTTCCTTTTTTGATCTGGCTCCCCCACAATCAACTTGGGAGAAACCGTATATTTTTTTTTTTTTGTCTTTGGCAGCCTTAAGCAGTCTCTCATATTCTACAGGTTTCTCCTTCTGATTTTACTTTCCTTATGGTAAGATCACAGAATAGTGAATCCTGGAGAAAGGACCACATTCCAAACCTAAACTGTCTGCGTAAGTTATTCAGACATAATCTGAAATTGTTCAGATATATCAGAACTCAGTAGCCAAAAGCTCCCTGTGACATGAACTCTGTAATGAGCACTGGACACTGGTGGCCAAGTCATTAGCATCTAAAAACTTTTTGGCAGTTTTCTTAGTGCATGTGGCAGAAGCAGGACCCTCCATGGGATGAAATAAGGGGATGGCATGCAAATGAGATATGCATAGAAAATCCATGCAAAACAAATAGTGCAGATATGCATGCTACAACTCTCACCAAAGGCCCTGTGGAATAAACCGCGCACAAACCCGTATTAATGTGGTGACCCATTATTGATTCTTGATTTGAAAGAATTCCCCTTTCATAAGACTGTAGTGAGTTAGTGGTCTGGGAGTAGGACTGAAGGTGGGTAGAGCAATATTTAACCCCTTCATGATCTGTCACAGACAGTGTGGGAGCTATAATGGCGGATGCTGGTGAGCAGGGGAAATGCAGCAGAGATTTGGAAGAGGCTAGAAAAACATTCAGCATTTCTGACATATGCCTGTTACCTTTCCGACCTCTCTTCTAGCTTCTGCCATTTAATTCTTCGACCTCCAGATAGATGCTTAAACTTAACTCCTGCCCTGACTAAGTGCTAAAAAACCTGCTTAGAAAAACCCCATCCTAACGCCAGTATGGCTCTCTATATTGTCCATGAATAATTAATTGCCTCCTTTGCATGTCATTAGCATGGACATATGCTGAACCAGCCGAGGCTTTTTGAGTAGGTTTGTGTGTTTTTTCTGCGCTAATCACACGCTAATTACATACACACACATCAAATTAAGTGGGAAAACACGCATAATACCACATGCAAAATCCTTATTTCATTGGCCCCATAGCCAATTATGTACAAAAATTGGGGGACATGCAATGAAGTTGCTATTTAAGACAAATAGGAGAAAATATTTTTTTATTCAACGATTAATTAAACTCTGGAATTTGTTGTTAGTGGATGTGGTAAAAGCTGATAGTGCAGGCAGGTTTATAAAAGGTTTGGAAAACTTCCTATAAGAAAAATCCATAAACCATTAAGGTGGACTTTGGGAAATCTAGTGCTTATCATTCGGATAAGCAGCATGGAATCTATCAAACATGTGAGATCCTGCCAGGTACTTGTGACCTGGATTAGCCACTGTTGGAAACAGGATACTGGGCTTGGTGGCAAATCTTATGTTCTTATGTAAAATCTCAAGTATAATAGATAAACAGAAATCCTTCAAATCAAAAGACAAATATCACTTATGAAGACCAAAGTCCTGATTAAAAAGACAGGACTTATCTTGAAGTGCAAATAATCTGTCTCTTGTTGCTCTTTCAGAGGTAGTGCATTCCATAGGGAAGATGCCATAGAAGAAAAGTATCTATTGCGGGATTCAGTTGATATCAGTTGTCTTACAGAAGGGATTCAGAGCTTTGCTTTATTTGCAGATTGCAGGGCCCTTATTTATTTCAAGGATTTATAGGTTGCTTAATATCCAAGGATGTAAGTGGCATACAGGTTAAAACATACATTAAAAAAATACACAAAATACCATCCACGAATCAACATAAACTGAATACTCATAAATCTAAACTAAATCAACAAGTATGGTCCACACTGAGCAAAACGCCTGTTGATACAAAACTGTCTTCAGCATCACCTTGACTTTCAGGTAGAGTCACCTAAATTAGGGGCTGCAACTGAGAAAGCTCTTTCTCTCTCCACAAATCATGCCACCTGAATCAAGGATGTATCTAACAGTTCATACTGTGATGAGTGGAGTAATCATGGTGGGTTGCAAACCCGTAACTTTGCATTGGCCCAGGGAAGCGAGTCCAGACTAATTTATGAGCTAATAATTCCACCTTGTATTGCTGATGCCATGCCACAGGGAACCAGTGCATTTAAAAAAAGCACAGGTATAATATAGTCTCTTAATCTGCATCCTGAGAACTCATGCTGCAGCATTTTGACGCATGTGAAGTGCCCTTACAGGCACATATTCAGTCATTTTCCTTCAATCTGAATCTTTGCCCTTATGGATATAAAAGTAAGGTTAAATGCCTAAAAGTTTACTTGCCAGATGACGGAGAGTGAATGTAGTTCCTTCAAAACTGGAGAGAGTTGTTCTCTCTGCCCACAGCCTGAAATTATACATGCTGCTGAGTTTTGGACTAATTGCAGCATATGGATAGTCTTTTCTGGTAGACCTAAATACAGGGAGCCAAAATAGTCCAAAACAGACATAACGAATGCCTGCATCATATTCTTCAAATCGCAGTTTATAAAAATAGTTTCAATTGCCAACCTATACATAATAATATAAAGAAGGCTGTCTTTGTACCAGATGCTAGATGGGCCTTCATATATAACTTCAAATCAAGAATGAGCCCAGATTTTTATCTTAGTCTGAGAAAGCAACATAGTACCATCCATCTTTAATAGGATAGAGAGGTCTGGAGGTAATATTCTACTGACCCATATAGTCTCTGTTTTCTTTGAGTTCAGGCTCAGTTTATTAGCTCTTAGCTAGTTTTACAGCCTGCAAGCATTCTGTCAGTCTTGATAGCTCTATCTTTTTCTGGCTTCAGAGGCAAAAATAACTGTATTTCATCTGCATAGATTTAGTAAGAAACCCTACTTTCTCACAATTTTTCCTATGGAACAGATATTTATTAAACAGAATGGGAGGATACAGAATCCTGCAACACCGCATACAATAACATCCATAAATTAGAGCATCTCTAGTCAGTGCTCATTTGCTAAACTCTGTCTTTAAAAAAGATCATTTTAAGATCAAGCCCTCAAGGCTGATTTTCTTTGGACATGGCTACTAAATAAAAGGTCCAGTACAGTGATGGATTTAGGATTTCGTCATCCCTTGGAATTGTTGGTGTTGACTCCCTTCTTCAGAAAATTGGTCAGACAGGAGTAGAAGGTCTAAAGCACATCATCAGAATTTCCTGTGGTTGCTCAGAGGTAGATTCTTCGTCAAAAATTGGAAAATTCTGGAGCACATTGACAAACCTTTCATTATAAAAATAGAGGTCAATATTCAAAGGGGTTTGTCTGGCTAAGTTCGGGACTTAACTGGACAAAGAGTTTCCAAGTTCTTCGTCTGCAGAATGAATACATTTTAGCAGGATAAATTGCTGTCCAGGTAAAATTTACCCAAAGAAAAGATGTCATTAGGGGCATTCTGGGGATAGGGCTTAAGTTTATGGGTAGTGCTGATATTAAGCAGTACTTGGTTAAACTTATCGGATAAGTCTAGTTGCTGTGAATGCTGTTCTAAGTTAGCTGGGTAAAGTTACTTGACTAACTTTATCTAGGAATATAGTGGGAGACTTAGCAGACTACGTTCTGTTAAATATCCCAGATAAAGTTAGACAGGTAATGTTACCATCCTGCTTCCCAAGTTGTTCAGTATTGACCTTGTAGTTTTTCAACCTTATGTCTATATTTTTATTGGGTGAGGAAAAAAGATCTCACGTCAGTACAGGGCGAAGATCTCAAGAATGAGGAAGAGGGTAAAAAAGCTAGGAATGGGGTGAGGAAAGGTTAGAGGACCAGGAATGGGAAGGATGTGGAATGGGGTGGGGAGTTGGGGAGTAAGATCAGAAATTGAATGGGGGAAGTGCAGGGAGAGGGAGGTTCTGGGATTGAATTAGGAGAGGATGGAATAGGAGAGGTAAGAAGTGGGTTCTAGTATCTGGGAAGAAGGGAGAGGAAGGAAGGGAGGTTCCAGGATTTGGGGGTTAGAATCTGGGATCAAGGGGAAAATGATCTGAATTACAGTGGGAGTGAGGGTGGGTGGTTTGGAGGGGAGTGTAGAATAGGAGGCAGGTTTTCCTACTGTTCATGCTCCTCTTGTAAGTTGACTTAGAAATTAGCCACTGCTATTACTAGCAACGGTAACATGGAATAGACTTAGTTTTTGGGTACTTGCCAGGTTCTTATGGCCTGGATTGGCCATTGTTGGGAACAGGATGCTGGGCTTGATGGACTCTTGGTCTACCCAGTATGGCATGTTCTTATGTTGTATCCTTTCTCTAACCTCCCACGCACACACACCCAGCATCAATCCTTTCTCTCTCTCTCTCACGCACACACACTCCTCCCTCCTCCCATTTACCTCATTCTCACACATACAGAGACCCCCTTTCATCTGCTAGCCTATCTTCTTACCCCCCAATAAATCCCACTGAACATAAGAACATGCCATACTAGATCAGACCAAGGGTCCATCAAGCCCAGCATCCTGTTTCCAACAGTGGCCAATCCAGGCTACAAGTACCTGGCAAGTACCCAAAAACTAAGTATATCATATGCTACTGATGCTAGTAATAGCAGTGGCTATTTTCTGTCAACTCGATTGATAGCAGGTAATGGACTTCTCCTCCAAGAACTTAACCAAACCTTTTTTAAACCCAGCTACACTAAGGGGCGGATTTTCAGCGCCCTGCTCGCCTAAATCCGCCCAAAACCGGGCGGATTTAGGCGAGCAGGGCCCTGCGCGCCGGTAAGCCTATTTTACATAGGCCTACCGGCGCGCGCAGACCCCGGGACTCGCGTACGTCCCGGGGTTTTCGGAGGGGGGCGTGTCGGGGGCGTGTCGGGGGGCGGGCCCGGTGGACGCGGCGTTTCGGGGGCGTGTCGGCCGCGTTTTGGGGGCGGGTACGGGGCGTGGCTACGGCCCGGGGGCGTGGCCGCGCCCTCCGTACCCGCCCCCAGGTCGCGGCCCGGCGCGCAGCAGGCCCGCTGGCGCGCGGGGATTTACGTCTCCCTCCGGGAGGCGTAAATCCCCCGACAACGGTAAGGGGGGGTGGTAGACAGGGCCGGGTGGGTGGGTTAGGTAGGGGAAGGGAGGGTAAGGTGAGGGGAGGGCAAAGGAAAGTTCCCTCCGAGGCCGCTCCGATTTCGGAGCGGCCTTGGAGGGAACGGGGGGAGGCAGCGTGGCTCGGCGCGCGCAGGCTATACAAAATCGATAGCCTTGCGCGCGCCGATCCAGGATTTTAGTGGATACGCGCGGCTCCGCGCGTATCTACTAAAATCCAGCGTACTTTTGCTTGAGTCTGATGCGCAAGCAAAAGTAGGCTGTTCGCGCGCCTCTTAAAATCTACCCCTAAATGCACTAACCACATCCCCTGGCAATAAATTCCAGAGTTTAATTGTGCGTTGAGTGAAAAAGAACTTTATCCGATTAGTTTTAAATGTGCTACATGCTAACTTCATGGAGTGCCCCCTAGTCCTTGTATTATCTGAAAGAGTAAATAACCAATTCACATTTACACGTTCTATGCCTCTCATGATTTTAAACACCTTCATCATATCCCCCCTCAGCCATCTCTTCTCCAAGATAAACAGTCCTAACCTCTTTAGTCTTTCTTCATAGGGGAGCTGTTCCATCCCCTTTATCATTTTGGTTGCAATTCTCTGTACCTTCTCCATTGCAACTGTATATTTTTTTGAGATGTGGTACCAAAATTGTACACAGTTTTCAAGGTTTGATCTCACCATAGAGTGATACAGAGGCATTATGACATTTTTCCATTTTATTCATCATTCCCTTCCTAATAATTCCTAACATTATTTGCTTTTTTGACTGCCGCAGCACACTGAGCTGACAATTTCAATGTATGCCTAGATCTCTTTCCTGGTTGGTAACTCCTAATATTGGACCTAATATCATGTAACTATAGCATGGGTTATTTTTCTCTATATGTCTCACCTTGCATTTATCCACATTAAATTTCATCTGCCATTTGGATGCCCAACTTTCCAGTCTCACAAGGTCCTCCTGCAATTTATCACAATCTGCTTGTGATTTAACTACTCTGAATAATTTTGTATCATCTGCAAATTTGATTACCTCACTCGTCGTAATTCTTTCCAGATCATTTATAAATATATTAAAAAGTAAGGGTCCCAATACAGATTCCTGAGGCACTCCACTGCCGACTCTCTTCCACTGAGAAAATTGTCTATTTAATCCTACTCTCTGTTTCCTGTCTTTTAACCAGTTTGTAATCCATGAAAGGACATCGCCACTTATCCCATAACTTTTTACTTTTCCTAGAAGCCTCTCATGAGGAACTTTGTCAAATGCCTTCTGACTACATCTACCAGTTTACCTTTATCTACATGTTTATTAACCCCTTCAAAAAAGTGAAGCAGTTTTGTGAGGCAAGACTTGCCTTGGGTAAAGCCATGCTGACTTTGTTCCATTAAACCATGTCTTTTTATATATATGTTCTGTGATTTTGATCTTTAGAACACTTTCCACTGTTTTTCCTGGCACTGAAGTCAGGCTAACTGGTCTGTAGTTTCCCGGATCGCCCCTTGAGCCCTTTTTAAATATTGGGCTTACATTAGCCACCCTCCAGTCTACAGGTACAATGGATGATTTTAACGATAGGTTACAAATTTTTTACTAATAGATCTGAAATTTCACTTTTGAGTTCCTTCAGAACCCTGGGGTATATACCATCTAGTCCAGGTGATTTACTGCTCTTCAGTTTGTCAAGCAGGCCTACCACATCTTCTAGGTTTACCGTGATTTTTGTTCAGACCATCTGAATTATTACCCATGAAAACCTTCTCTGATACGACTATCTCCCCAACATCTTCTTCAGTAAACACTGAAGCAAAGAAATCATTTAATCTTTCCGCGATGGCCTTATCTTCTCTAAGTGACCCTTTAACCCCTCAATCATCTAACGGTCCAACTGACTCCCTCGCAGGCTTTCTGCTTCGGATATATTTAAAAAGGTTTTTACTGTGCGTTTTTGCCTCTACAGCCAACTTCTTTTCAAATTCTCTCTTAGCCTGTCTTATCAATGTCTTAACATTTAACTTGCCAGTGCTTATGCTTTATCCTATTTTCTTCTGTTGGATCCTTCTTCCAATTTTTGAATGAAGATCTTTTGGCTAAAATAGCCTCTTTCACCTCACCTTTTAACCATGCCGGTAATTGTTTTGCTTTCTTTCCACCCCTCTTGCTCTGTCTTAGAATGACAAGAGAGGAATGACTCAGTTATGGAGAAAAATAGCTGCTCTTTGCTCTGCTATGTCTATTCCAGGCTCATTTCCTTCCCTGCACGCTACCGGGGAGGGGCTGACTCTGCTGAGTTGAAATTCAGCACATATGGAAGGCAGAAAATCTTCAGCCAGCCTGCTGCCCCCATAATTTTTCCACCCTAAGCACAGGTCTAGTATACCTGTTGACAAATTTAGGCCTAGTCTAGAGTATTGAAAACTGAGATAGATGGAGGACTACCAAAATCTATCCTGCTTCATCCTGATACAAAGGTCATCTTAGTGCAATGTCTTCAGCGTAAGCTAGAATGAAAAGGATCCAGGATTCCACATTTACTCAAAAAAAAAATGGAACCTGTTCTACCAGCATCTGTTCTACCAATTTGCTCAAAAACAAAAGATTGGAGACAGGGTGATAGTGTTCAGGATAGGTATTTAAAGAAGGCCTCTTTAAAATTAAGCATATTGCAGCCCTTCTTAACGCAACTGGAAAAAAGCCCACTACCAAAGAGGCATTGATAATAGAAGTCATCTCTTCCAAAACAGATTCCTTCCATGACTGAATGAGCCTAAAGGGACATGGATCTGTTTAGCATGAGGTAGGTTTTGATTCTGAGAGAAGCTTAGTCACCATAAGGTCGATATTCAAAAGCCATTTAGATGAATAACTGAAATGTTACCTGTCTAAATGGCTAGCTGACTATATTTAAAGCCGTATGCAATATTTGGAGTTGGCTGCTTAACCAATGCGACTAACTCTGGTCGCACCTTAGCCAGATATAATTATCTGGATATTTCGCCTCAGGACAATACTGCTGGGGCTACTGGAGCTAGATGTGGTACAGATGTATAGATTGAGCTAGAGGGCAATTCTCTCTATGAAGAAACTGGAGATATTAATTCTTTAATTGAGAATGGACGTGCCATTCGAGGCTTGATCAAGCTGCTCGGTACCTTGCATTTTCTTGCCACTGCCTGTTTTCAGAATACTGTGGCTGTAGTGGCTAATAGGGACAAGTAAATGTTTTCAAGGCATTTCAGCTAGCTGCTGAGGGCTATGATGAACGAGTCAGGATGTACATCAAGTACCCACAGAAGCTTAGAGTGGCAGGAGCTGAAGCATGCTTTCTTCGATAATCATTTCATTTCATTTGTTTATTCTTATTAACTGCTCACTCAGAGAGAAACCGTTGCCCAGTATGGAGTATAGCAATTAAAACATAATAAAACATGATTTAGTAAATTAAAAATATAAAAAAAAACAAATCAACATCAATTAAAATATAACAATATAAAAAAATGCCTATAGAGAACCAGAAAATATCAACTGCTACCCACAATCTAACATGGAAATAGCCAAGATTTCACATTTTTCGAAAAGATAAATAATTTGACTCCATTCTCACCTCCCTTGATGCTGAGTTCCAAAGTTCATGGACTATTGCAGAGAAAATTATTTTCCAGATAGACTCTTAGATACTACCTTAACTGATAGAACACTGAAACTCAGATGATGAGCGAAGGCATCTCCTAACTCTATAAATATTCACCAACTGCTGCAAATACCTCGCCCCCTGCTCTTGAATCACCTTGTGCATTAAATTCTTAATCTTATTCTTTGTTGTACTGGGAGCCAATACAGTTGCCTTAATAAGGGAACAGCACTGGCTCTCTTTGGATACCATAAATCAGCCTTGCATAACCTGTAGATGGCGAGTATATTTAACTAGTAATTCTACCAACAATCCATTATAATAATCTATCTGAAGCAAAACAAAGACTATACCACTATCAAAACACCACCATCAATATAGCTGGCATGCCAAATGTAATGAGCACAATAAATTGTATTCATGTTATCTCACCCCCGCACATGGGTGAGAAATGGCATACCATAGCAAGAAGCATTTACACTCCCTGAAGTTATGTGCAATGTACAAATGAAGATCATCAGTGTTGTCTACAGGTTTTCCAGAAGCAGCTGTGAAACCTTCATTCAAGTGCAGTCAGTGCTGACTCGAAATTTCACTGAATGGAAATATGGCGAAGACTAGTTGCTTGGTAAGTCAAACCAAAGGCTAAAATGTTAAAATGTAAGCTCTCTGGGTTGAGTACTATTCTGCTACATGTTAGCGTTCTGGGTGGGTACCGAAAATGGAATAGGTCAGGCTTTCTGGTACATGGTGCCAAAAGCATGTACCATTCCACTATACAATCAAATGTTAGCTACCTGGAATGGATACATGAAAGCTCTCTGTGGTAGGTACCAAAAGTGTTGGCTGAACTGTGGGATGATATCAACAGGTTGATAACATGATTTATTTTGGTGCCTTGCATGCAGCCAGTTAATGGATTGTTCTGTTTCCAATTTTTTGCAGGATTTGCTGGTTATGGCTGTAAGGCATGGCTGCTAATGCCCCTATCTGCACCATGTACAGTGGCAGAAATCTGCTAAAATGAGCTGCACACGAGAACCAGGTCGGTCATAGAATGTACATTTGGCCTTTTGAAAAGCTGGTTCTGCTCCCTTGATCTCTCTGGAGGAACACTTTAGTATTCACCAAAAAAAGTACCGGCTATCGTTGTGGTGTGCCTTCGGGATGGCATTCATCTTTTCATGGATCCAGACCTGTGGCCAGAGTTGAATATGTTTGCCCCTGCTGTGGACTGAGATAGTATGGCAAGGGGGAATTAGCTGTGCCATAAGTTCATAGCGTTCTGTTTCAGAGGTATGTTTTTACCCTTGGGGGTGGGAGGATGTTGAGAGTGACAGAGATGGTTGTGTGGAAGAGATTCTAACTCCAAATAGGTCTCTTCTTAGATTGGCACAAGCCCCAAGCCAGATAAATGCCAAGAGAAATACATCCTGTGGTCATTATCCATTTTTAAAAAAATGTTTTTAATGTGTAATGAATTTTTTTGTGATTTTAATAAAGATTTTTACTGGGTCATTTTTTATTTTGTGTTAGGGCCCTAACATGAGTGCTAAATATCTCAATGCAAATGCTTATGTAAATATTACATTGCATATGCAAGTGGGAGGAGTAAATTTATGTAATGCATTAGAGTACCAAACAATAACACAGGATTTAACATCTGCAATAACTACACCTATTTGTCTTGGCAGCACAGGTAAATGTTTTTATCACTTGTGTGTGTGGCTGTTAGCACATATTGTGTGCGTTAAAATGAGCCCTACTAGCAAAAATACCTACCATGCCCTCCTGGGCCAATAAAGCCTCCTGCCCCTATTATGCTTGCCCTCCTTGACCTATAATGTTTGTGGCCAATGCACTTGTGAGGGGATACTGGATGCTGAAGGAGGATTGCCACAATCAGCAACTGGAAGAAGAAGAACCACCAGAACAGGCCAGGAAAGTCCCAAACCCTTCTAGGGAAGTCCGTACATCGGAGCCTGAGCCACTGCCCCTACATGCAGAGCGTCGGGACCCATGACAGGGCTTTCCACGCAGGCAGCCACGGTGGAGAAGATACAGAGTGTGCATTTTTCCTCCACAAACCTCGTTCCTGGGCATGCTAGAAGAATACGTGGTAGGCAGGTATCACCTCAGCTCTCGGGATATCCCAGTCTTATGTGAGGAAATAAGAGGGGAGCTGGAGCCGATCACAAATATACCTGGCCTCACCAAACTATTGGCAACTCTGTATTTCCTGGCATCCTGCTCCTTCCAAATGACAGTAGGGGGAATGGTCCAGAGCACTTTTTGACAATGTGTGGGCCAGGTCATAACAGCTGTAACTGACCGCATTGATCGCTACTTAGCATTCCCTCGGGATAGGCAGGACTTGATGGATATCAAGAGAGTCTTTTATGTCCCTGCACACTTTCCCAATGTTGTGGGAGCTTTTGACTGCACTCACATAGCCATCATCCCACCATGTAACAGGGAGTAGATCTTCTGCAACAGAAAGCTCTTCCACTCCCTCAGCATGCAAGTTGTCTGTGACGTACGACTTCGCATTCTCAACGCTGTGGCCAGATATCCGGGGTCCGCGCATGATTCTTTTATACTAAGCCAATCGGGCCTCTTTGACAATTTTGAGGATGGCCTCTATGGTGATGGTTTGTTCATAGTTAAGACACATTCTTCTTTCTCTGATTACTCTCTGGCTCTGTGTTTCCATCTACCGGCTTGGACATATGGGGGGCTGTGGGGGACATTTACAGCATTGCTTAAATGACAAATGGTTTGTACTGTTAGTGTACACACCAGTGTGCTAGGGCTTGGCTTTCTCTTGCCATTCTGGAGAGGCCTGCTAAAGTTGTGTGACCACACGATGCACTTGCCACAAAGCTTTGTGAGTGGGCAGGCACTACACACTTTCTAAGACTTCACTCAATAAATTTGTCCTTTCCAAGCCTAATCTTTCCAGCAGTAGAAATGTGTTGGGTTACTCACATTCTTTTAGTATCCACACTGCTGTGACTGCCAGATCTTGTGTGGCTAGTTAGTCATCGCTCAGCCAGGATGTCAGCTATAGTTTGTCTTGACCATCACACAGGTCAAACAAAAGCTGCGGCATGCCCATGATTTGGACTAGCATATTCAGTGTGTCAGGTCAGACCAATGTGGATCTTGAGAGGACATACAGCGAGCAGCCCAGGACTTGCACTATCATGCCCCAACGTATGATGGTGCAAGCTCCAGGGTTTGATGAGGGCTAGAAACTGGTAGTCTCTGCTTCTTTATGAGTGACAGGCACACAGTTGGAACACCACATGCAGTTAGCCATTGTGAAATAAGCAAGTCCTAAACTGTTCATATAGTCTCACCACCAAAAGTGGCATGGATTTAGGGTAGGGAAATAGTAGCTGAAGGGCCAGTCTAACATAGAGGTAACCTTAGACTGTCTTATAACATGCTGTGTCTTGCCATTGAAACCTCTAAGTCATGGTGAGGTGAATGATGCAGCCATTCTGTGTTTGCCGCCGGAGATTTGGGATCTGGTTGCCAGCCCTGGCTTCTCACCCCCATTGCTAATCCCAGCACGTCGGGTGAGATGAGGTGCAGCGAGGCCTTATGTTCTACTCGTATCATAGAGCACACCTTCAGAATTCTGAAAAGTAGATTTTGCATTTTGGACAAAACGAGGGGAGCTTTAATGTATGCGCCACCCAGAGTAGCAGATATAGTTCTGCTCTGCTGTGTATTCCATAATCGCGCCCTATACCATAGTCTACCAATAGAGATACTTCAGGACCTACCCCAGGATCCCCCATGTCCTCCCGCAGAAGCCAGGACACCACATTGAGTGGCAGCCAGCTTCGCCCTCAACTACCCCTTCCCCTTCCATATAAAAGAGCCGAGCAGAGTGTTAGCATCAGCTCTCCTCTTGAGTATCTTGATTTAACTCTGGCTTCCTCTGTCTGGGTCCGTGTGTAAAGAAACCACTTAGGCCTAGTTAGCCTTCATCTTGACAATGCTGCAATTGACTGTACTAGAAAAAGTGTACTGTAAGTAAAGAGAGCAATAAATACATGTCTGGCCTACGTTTTTCTGACCAATTGTGAGTATAAAAGAGCCATGTCTCTCCATAGTGTTTGTGTAGGCCTGCCAACACAGTGTACAGAGCTTGCCCTACTTTGCAGCGTTTGGCTGGTTGGCCCTACCCCCTGAACATAGTCCTAGGCCTCACATGTGGCTAACATAGTGCTCTAGGTGTGCTGGGACTCCAGCAGGGCCTGGAACATGGAGGGCACCAGCTCTAGAAATCAGATGAAGGCCAGGTATCTAATAAATGTGAAGGCACGTTCAAAAGCTATAGATGGCAATAAAAAATATCACTCTTAGAGTATACATTTAACTGGCTCATTCCATAGCGGCCATCCATGTCCTTCTGATGCAGTGCACCTGTACATGGGATGCATTGTGTCATAAGGGCCTGTAAAGACAATGATGCCAGCACTGCATCAGCTGTTGTAGAGCAACTGTAGACATCAGAGGGCTCATCCAGCAGGCATGCAGTTATAGGCTTTCATAAAGTGTATGTCAAGGATATTGTCATTCCCATAGTGCTCATAGGTCTTTGCAAGCCAGCATACCTGTTTGTGGTTGGGCGCACCCTTTCACAGATGCACCCTGCTCTAGATACATAGGCTAACTATCTACTATCATTTCTAGACTGTGAGGCATCTGGTGAGGTGAAGTGTCTGTTGGGGTGTCATGTTGGTTATGTGAGCTTCTCACAATTTTCAAGGTCACAGTATAGTTTCCAAGGACTGTAATAGTACCCACATGTCTCCTAATCAAAGCTTCATCTCATTGAACCCACTGGGGAAGGTGTGTTAGATGCAATTTGCCTAGCCAGACAGATCACAGGTAGTCTTTGCCAACTATGGAGATGTGATGGTGCTGCATGTCTCTTGGCCCATCCAGCTAAGGGTTAGTCATCTTGTGCAGATGTATGTATTGAAGCGAGAGATAGTATCTGTTCCACTCCTTATGCTATTTGTGGGCACCCTTAAAGCACATAGGTTGGGGACTCTTGGGGTAAGGGCAGAGCACTGGGTGAGTAATCCACTATCAGGTGGATTAGGGCTAGAGGCCCTTGCTCGTCCAGCTGACAGCCCTGAATTGTGGCCCCCGGGGAAGAGTTGTAGTCTTTTATAAGCTGTGTCTCATGTGGTGTTTGTTTGTTACTATAACAGTTTGTGGTGAGCAAGGCAGGTGTGCTGTGATAGTATCTCTATCCTCAGCTTGGTGTTTAGTATCATGCCTAGAAAAAGTGTTGTCAACTGTGAGCCATAGGAGCCTACAAACTGCGTCTATCATAAACTAGCCACAGTGCTGAATGTAGAGGCCTACTGCTCCCAGAGGCCTCATGTTTTTGCCATGATTACTTATTTTCTTTCTGTGTTGGTCTCTTGCAAGACACGCATTTAGTGCCACCTGAGGCCTTGAGGAGACCATGTGAGTACCTCAAAGTATGTCCCATATATGAGTCTGGCAGATGTCTTTTATGCGTGCAGGTATAGATAATGTTATTTGCCAAGTAAGGATTCAGATTTGCTTATTAGCAGTTAGGGACCAGGCTGCCACAAACATCAAAGATGTTTAACAAACAGTCCAGGAACATATGCATTGGCCATGTGCAGGTGCACAAAGCACTGCAGTTAGTCAGTACCCAACAGATATGTGTGTCAGTGTACTCCTGGGTAAGTGATGTGCAGTGTTAGCCTCTGTCAATATCTGTGTCTGGGGGGTGATTTGGACTGTTAGTTCCCTCCCTTACCTCATCAATGCATCCCCCTGATCAGGCAGCGTGTGTGTGTACATTAATTTTGCACAAACTTGCCTTGGACAGCAGTGAACCAGTGCTTCTAATGCCTCAGAGATATGATAGTATGGGCTGGTGTCTGAATGGACTCATGCATAGAACTATGACATTCCCCTTAGGCCTATCACTGTTAATACCTTGTGTTGAAGGGGGGGGGGGCAGTGGTGGGATGGGGTGTGAAAATTGCCAGTGACAGACCTCAGATATGCAGTCACATGTTTTGGGAAGAATTCATATCTGCCTGTAGTGCACACCTCCCCCCCGACCCTGAAGCTCTGCCATCTAGGCCCTAGATTGGGCCTAATAGTCCAGTAAATTGGGGATATGCATCATTCTCAGAGGTTCAGCTGCCAGGGAGGCCTAGCAGTTTGGGGGGGGGGGGGGTATAAATAAGCTGTCTACTGAATATGGGGATGCAGGGATGGGAGGAACACAGAGTGCCAATGACCTCCTCATACCATCAATGTTGGGCTTATACAGAAATAGGTTGGTGGACGGACTGTATGCCAGCATGCTGCAGACACATGGGGATTGGGGGGGGGGGTGAGTGTTGCAGGTGCCTGAGGCCTGCCAGCACTGTGATTTGAGGCTCCCTTTTTCCTGACAGTGGCTTCCTTAGCCTCTTCTTTGTAGATCATATAATGGATTGTTGACATAGAGGCTGACACATCAGGCCACATCATTTGACACTTACTCTATCTGTATACACTGGCAGGGTAGGCCTACCTCGATTCAGGCATATGTAAAAACTTGGCTATTCAAAAAGGCTTCCACTTGACTCAGATAACATAAATAATTCTCGTTCAATATACCATCTCCCCTCACTAACCCTTTTTTATCTAGCTCTGTTTCTACGTTAGATGTCTACCTTTGTACCACTACCATTTCTAAGAATGTCTATCTACCCTGTAATACTCTTTTTATTTATGAATGTTTTACATGTAAACCATGAACTAGTGATTCTCACATGGAATGATGGTATATAAAACATTTAAAAAACTAAATGTAGCTCAATGTATTTAATGTGCATACATAGAAACGGTGGCAACTATCTGCTATTGAATTGAGGGAACAGGTTTGGCTTGAAACTTTTGGCATTTAACTTGATCACTAACCAGCCTTTGCATTATGCACCGCTGTTTAGTTGAAGGCTGCTAGAACAGGGTGTCAGGTGCTGTGTGACAACTGAGGAGGAGTGAGGGGAGGGAGTTGTGTCGTGTAGTGAATGGCCACAGCCCAAGAGCTGACAGTCAAGAGGGCTGCTGCTTACAGCTGTTATACAGATCCACAAGCCAGACCAGTACAGGTGTGGCAGCCAGTCTGTGGAAGTCCGAAGAAGCATCTGCCCCCAAAGGAAGAGCAGGAGTGCAACCACCATTTCCGCTTACTTAGCGACAAGTAATATCGATACACCCACCTGCAAAAGAAAGGGAAAAGAGAAAAAAATTGAGAAAATCTATCCAGTGCCCACTGGGGAACCAGCAAGAATTGTGCTGTGGAATTTTGGAGAGTAAATACTCATGGGAAGAGAAAAGACAAGTGTTGGTGGCGGGTCCAGCGACAGCAGAGATGAGTGCGAGAAGCATCTGCACAGAGACAAGGCATCCAAATGAAAGAAGCATCTGCATCGGAAGGAAGAGCCAGGAGTGCACCCACCATTTTCGCATACTGCAGCAACAAGTTCCTGTGATGCACCATAGGAAAATAAAGCCTCTCCCACCATGCAGCTCCAAGAAGACAGTGCAGTGGGGTTCAGAGACAATCATTGGTAGTCCAGTTTGCCTTCCTGTTCTCCATGGGAATTGGTTCCTGAGGCTGTCATTAATGATCCGGCATGTGCCAGGTGGAGTTCAAGGACTATCTTTGGTAGTGTGGCATTGGCTGGGTGGAGGTCAGAGACAGTCATTGGTGTTCTGGTTTGACAACAGACTGCCAGAGTTTTGCTGTTCCTCAGGGTGGGGGTGGAGGGGCAAACTCAGGAAATTTGACAGACAGCTAGATGCCAGCCATCGGTCACAGAAGAGAACTGAGAGAAAGCCATCAGTGGTTTGGCGTGACATTGAAGTGCGAGAGAGTCATTGGTGGTCCAGCATAGGGTTGGGAACTTGCCTTGGATACTGTTTCCGTCCATAACCACCACCTTTGGTTCTGCTTGGGGGGCTGCTGCTCTCCGTGTTTTCAGAGTTGGAGGATGAACTTACCTCCTGGGGGAACATGAGCCAGATTGCATGGGTAAGGGTCCTGTTTAGGGCCCATATGGATGAGTCAAGCTCGTGTAGGACATTGACAATGTCACTGGATAAAGATCTCATTTGACTAGCAAAAACGTTGCCTGTGGTGATGCTCTCTTGCAGAGATTCTGGACTCTCTCTGCAGCCTTTGCATCTACTTCCTCATGCACTCCATCTCTTGATGTATTGTCATCCATTCTGCTGTCATTGTTCTCGCCATTTCCTGCCTTACGAGCAGTTCTGCAGCTACATAAAAACATAAGAAGATGCCATACTGGGTCAGACCAAGGGTCCATCAAGCCCAGCATCCTGTTTCCAACAGTGGCCAATCCATGCTATAAGAACCTGGCAAGTACCCAAAAACTAAGTCTATTCCATGTTATCATTGCTAATGGCAGTGGCTATTCTCTAAGTGAACTTAAAGCAGGTAATGGACTTCTCCTCCAAGAACTTATCCAATCCTTCTTTAAACACAGTTATACTAACTGCACTAACCACATCCTCTGGCAACAAATTCCAGAGTTTAATTGTGCGTTGAGTAAAAAAGAACTTTCTCCGATTAGTTTTAAATGTGCCCCATGCTAACTTCATGGAGTGCCCCCTAGTCTTTCTACTATCCGAAAGAGTAAATAACCAATTCACATCTATCCGTTCTAGACCTCTCATGATTTTAAACACCTCTATCATATCCCCCCTCAGCCCTCTCTTCTCCAAGCTGAAAAGTCCTAACCTCTTTAGTCTTTCCTCATAGGGGAGCTGTTCCATTCCCCTTATCATTTTGGTAGCCCTTCTCTGTACCTTCTCCATCGCAATTATATCTTTTTTGAGATGCGGCGACCAGAATTGTACACAGTATTCAAGGTGCGGTCTCACCATGGAGCAATACAGAGGCATTATGACATTTTCCATTTTATTCACCATTCCCTTTCTAATAATTCCCAACATTCTGTTTGCTTTTTTGACTGCTGCAACACACTGAACCTGTTCTGCCATTGTATCAACACCAGAGAGTGGTGTTCCTCTTGGTTGGAGAATGTCATGTTGTGGAGCCCCACTGCCAAGCACAGTGTTGTCTGTAGCAACGATTGCCATGCTTGTGCCAGGTGTTGGTGGTACATCTGGAATGTTTAAGGATGTGTCTGGCCATGTTAATTGGAGATCAACTAACTGAATGTACTGGATGATGGTGTTTCGCTTGGCAGCTGCAGATTGTTGGTGAGTCGCTCTAAGGTTCCTATTGGAGATAGATCCAGATAGCTGGTTCTCTTCGGCTTTCGCCTCGCCCTCTGTGGCAGGCCTCTCAGTGTCTATCGGCTGATATCACTTGGGAAAATAAGAAAATACATATTGGAGCTAAGTCTACTACATATTTCTGACCCCCCCCCCCCCTCAGTCAGCCCTCTTCACCTGGTGAAACATTCCCCACCATACTCACCTTCTCCTTCTGCAGCCTCTGTGTCCATGTAGCCAGTATGGATGCCAGCAATGTTGTCATCCTGCAGGGTCCCCTGGATTAGCAACTCCACTGGCATCAGCTGCACTTCACATGGTGGGGCCTCCTCCTGTAAGGTGCTTGGACCTTTCTATCTATGCCAGCTTGGCCTTGACAACGTCCCTGGTGTACCACAAACAGTGTTTCTGTACTCCACTGTCTGGGTACTCATTGATAGGCTACTGACATCCTTGGTGATGCTGTCTCACATGTTCCTCCTGATCTTCCATGATGTCTTCTGCCTGAAGAGTGCACTGTATTTCTCGCAGACCTGCCACACTAGAAAACGCTTCTTTTCCTCCATGAAACACACATCGCATTGACACCGCTTCTCCTCTAGCTGCTGGTTGTAGCCTGCTTGTCACTCCCTGATGATGACTGGGGTGGGTTCCTGCCTCCTTGAGCACTACTCTCAGTACCTTCTCTCCTCCCCCTGCTCTAACCCCTCCACCTGCTTTCTTTTCTTCCCCCTCTACCTGCCCTCCACATGCCTCCCATCCTCCTGCCCCATCTCTCCTCCTTGGCTACACTCCACTGATTCATGCACCACAGTCCTCCTATCCTGCCTGTCACGCTCATCCGCTACCCCGCTCACACCACCTCTGTCATGCTCCATTCTCTCCACAGCCATGAATTCCTACTCCATTCTTTCAGGAACATAAACACAAAAGTGAATAGACAGATAATCACAGACCAGCAATCAGATGTAATCCAAAGATTCATTGAAGAACACAGACAAAAGATAAAAGGATGGGAAACAGCAAGGCAAAAAACAAGCAGCACAAAAGACACCATTCAACAATTATAAAGCCAAGAACCACCACCACGCCTACACAGAAAACCTCCAAAGCATAGGCCTGGAGCTTGTCTGATACTAACCAGCACTGACAAAATGACCCTGGACAAGACTGCCTTCTGTGTTCCTGCAAGGAGTGTCCAAAAAACAGATGGACGTCTGTGTGCCACCAATCACACCATAGGTCAGCCTAGGTCACTTGTACCAGCCAATAGGGAATTTGCAGCTTTTTCTAACTAGTGCCAGTTTTTACTGTGGTTTTTTGCATGTTTGTTTTAATGTAGGGTTTGTTGTGCTTTTGGTAAAAATCCATGCTAAAATTTGCTCCATTTTTGGTTTGGTTTTTTATTATATCTGCCATATGGTCTGTATACTTCTTTCTATCAGCAGTAGACTTTGTTTTTCTCTAGTGATGTTTTGTCTGACCACTTCCTTTAACAAATGTGATTCACCAGAAAATCAAGGTATAATCTTCTCTACGGGATGCTGTTTTTCAACAGAGCAGCTTTATCTAATCCTTTACTCATTATCATGTTCCAGGAATTCACCATAAAGGTCACATTATCCCTATCTAGTTTCTTGGTTGAAATTGCAGCTGTTCTTCAGTTTTAATTGGATCAATATTATTACCCTGTGAAACTACAACTCTTCTTTTCCCTCTTTGTTAAATTTAATAGGACACCTGGCAAAATTAATTTAAATAGGTAATGCTAAGAACATGCCATACTGGGTCAGACCAAGGGTCCATCAAGCCTAGCATCCTGTTTCCAACAGTGGCCAATCCAGGCCATAAGAACCTGGCAAGTACCCAAAAACTAAGTCTATTCCATGTTACTGTTGCTAGTAATAGCAGTGGCTATTTTCTAAGGCAACTTAATTAATAACAGGTAATGGACTTCTCCTCCAAGAACTTATCCAATCCTTTTTTAAACACAGCTATACTAACTGCACTAACCACATCTTCTGGCAACAAATTCCAGAGTAATTGTGCGTTGAGTGAAAAAGAACTTTCTCCGATTAGTTTTAAATGTGCCACATGCTAACTTCATGGAGTGCCCTCTAGTCTTTCTATTATTTGAAAGCGTAAATAACCGATTCACATCTACCCATTCTAGACCTCTCATGATATTAAACACCTCTATCATATCCCCCCTCAGCCGTCTCTTCTCCAAGCTGAAAAGTCCTAGCCTCTTTAGTCTTTCCTCATAGGGAAACTGTTCCATTCCCCTTATCTTTTTGGTAGCCCTTCTCTGTACCTTCTCTATCGCAATTTTATCTTTTTAAAAATTTGCCGACCAGAACTGTACACAGTATTCAAAGTGCGGTCTCACCATGGAGCGATACAGAGGCATTATGATATTTTCCGTTTTATTCACCATTCCCTTTCTAATAATTCCCAACATTCTGTTTGCTTTTTTGACTGCCGCAGCACACTGAACCGATGATTTCAATGTGTTATCCACTATGACGCCTAGATCTCTTTCTTGGGTTGTAGCACCTAATATGGAACCTAACCTTGTGTAACTACAGCATGGGTTATTTTTCCCTATATGCATCACCTTGCACTTATCCACATTAAATTTCATCTGCCATTTTGATACCCAAGTTTCCAGTCTCACAAGGTCTTCCTGCAATTTATCACAATCTGCTTGTGATTTAACTATTCTGAACAATTTTGTATCATCTGCAAATTTGATTATCTCACTCGTCGTATTTCTTTCCTGATCATTTATAAATATATTGAAAAGTAAGGGTCCCAATACAGATCCCTGAGGCACTCCACTGCCCACTCTCTTCCACTGATAAAATTGTCCATTTAATCCTACTCTGTTTCCTGTCTTTTAGCCAGTTTGCAATCCACGAAAGGACATCGCCACCTATCCCATGACTTTTTACTTTTCCTAGAAGCCTCTCATGAGGAACTTAGTCAAATGCTTTCTGAAAATCCAAGTATACTCATCTACCGGTTCACCTTTATCCACATGTTTATTAACTCCTTTAAAAAAGTGAAGCAGATTTGTGAGGCAAGACTTGCCTTTGGTAAAGCCATGCTGACTTTGTTCCATTAAACCATGTCTTTCTATATGTTCTATGATTTTGATGTTTAGAACACTTTCCACTATTTTTCCTGCACTGAAGTCAGGCTAACCGGTCTGTAGTTTCCCGGATCACCCCTGGAGCCCTTTTTAAATATTGGGGTTACATTAGCTATCCTCCAGTCTTCAGGTACAATGGATGATTTTAATGATAGGTTACAAATTTTTACTAATAGCTCTGAAATTTCATTTTTTAGTTCCTTCAGAACTCTGGGGTGTATACCATCTGGTCCAGGTGATTTACTACTCTTCAGTTTGTCAATCAGGTCTACCACATCTTCTACAGATGCGGTTACAAATGCATTCCTGATGATGATCATCTCATGCCAAAAAATCTAGATAAAATCTAAATCAAGGATATGACATGGCACATGCTTGGCTATATGTTGCCTAAAAAGACCAAAAATCAATATTGCTAAAATGAACTACTCCACTTGGGAATTCATCAGCATAGATGCTGAAGACTCTCATCATTAGGTGATTAGGGTTTCTATTTTTAAAGTCACAACTGGTAAATCAGCTCCATAGGGTGAGATCATGCAGTCCGTGCAGTCTTCCAGAGAATTACATCATTAGGCTCTAGTTCTTAGACCTAAGATATAAAGCTTCAGAGAAAATAAGTTAGCTTAATGGGTGGCAGGATAATAATTCCACTCTGTGAGCATTTGTCTAGGCCAGTTGATCTGAGGTTCCAGTTAGTGATGCAGCCCCAAGAAGCTGTGTTGATTTTTCCCCTGACCATGGTCCTTGAAAGAATTGACCTGAGAGAAAGCATATTGGTGCCATTTTAATGCTCCTTATCTCTGTGTAGGGGACTCTTTTTTTCTGAACATTTCTCCATTTATAGTCTTGGAAAACTACTCTTCAGATCTCACTTCGGGGCCTTGATCACAACAGGAGAAAATGTGTTCTCCGCTTGAGAACACTTCCTTCCAGGTTTCATTCAAAGGCCAGCTAAAGCTTTATGTGTTGATTTGCAGATACAAGGAGAACACAGGATACCTTTCCTTGATGATCTCATGAAATAAATTGATACCCCAAACAAGTTTGTGGCAGTATCTATCTCCTCTCTGTTCCAGGATGTATGCAAAATATATAGGGTTCAAGCAAATACAGGATTCAACAATCTCCAATTTTTTACTGCAGTTTGGTCATTGAATCTGACTTCAAAAGGGCCAAAAATACCTAGATTTGTGTCTTTGTGCTTCCGAAGCCATGCATTTAAAACTTTGAGCCTTATTTGGAGGTGATGGTATCAAAATACTATGCTATAGTTCCACATTGTTTCTTAGCAATGAAAGAGTGGTGGAAGGAGAAAAACTAAAATAAAAAAAAATAAAAACCTAACTAAAAAGAGCAACTTAGTTAAGCCGATTTATCAGTTGGTTTAAGTTCCTGTATTTATTTATTTATAATTTTTTTTCCCCTTGTCATCTTTGTTTCTTTAGTTGCCACCTCTCTATTGTGGTTGGCTATTTGTCTCTCTTGTTTCTTGCGTAGTTTTTCCTAGCTCTGTATGGTTAAATATGTGCACACCATTTTGGAAGATGCTGCAAAATTAATTGCCCTTCTCTCTTGAGGGGCAAAATAAATTTCACACCCTTATGGAATAAATCACCATGAGAGAGATATCTAATTCAGATCACCTGCAAATGGCAGTTGAACTGACAGAATACCATCATTGCAAACTTCAGGTCTTTGTAAAGATGTAAAGGTAAAGCTTGTTAATGTACCATGCAATGGTGACAGTGTCTTAGGAGAGAAGTTCAAGGAAGCAACAGATATAATGGTGACTATTTGACATGTCTTATCCTCTTTGCTGCTTCATCTGAGCTGACTTCAGTGGTAGAATTATAAGACTGAGAGGAGATGAAAAATGAGGAGGATACGGAAAAAGCAGAAATGCTAACCACATACCTCTGTTCAGTGTTCACTGAAGAAGGAATTAGAGAAGGACCACTAATGGTTGATAGAGGTTCATATAGAGGAGGAGTAGAGATCACATCATGTACAGAGGAGAGTGTTTGTATGAAACTAGCAAAATTGAAAGTGGGCAAAGCTCTGAGGCCAGATGGAATATATCTAAGAGAAGCTCTGGTGGGTCCGCTGAAGGATCTGTTTAATTGATCATTGGAGATGGGAGTAATCCTGTGGAACTGGAAAAGGGCAAATGTGGTCTCACTTCATAAAAGTGGTCACAGAGAGGAGGATGGAAATTAAAAACTGGTTAGCTTATCCTTGGTAGTGGGGAAATTAATGGAGATTCTACTGA
This sequence comes from Rhinatrema bivittatum, assembly GCF_901001135.1. Classification (NCBI taxonomy): domain Eukaryota; kingdom Metazoa; phylum Chordata; class Amphibia; order Gymnophiona; family Rhinatrematidae; genus Rhinatrema; species Rhinatrema bivittatum. The sequence goes on along the minus strand of NC_042618.1, from coordinate 315,428,588 downwards.
AGGAAAGGCTAGTGAAACATCTGCAGTCCAGTGGGTTGCAACATCTAAAGTAGCATGGGTTTAACAGAGACAGTAAGTGTCAAACCAATCTGATTGATTTCTTCAATTGACTACAGAATTAAATTAAGGGTGAGCCCTGGACATGGTTTACGTGTATTTCATCAAAGCTTTTGAGACTGTTCCTCAATGGAGGCACATTAAAAAAAAACAGTGCAACCTGAGGGTGGGTCCCAAGCTGGTGGGCTGGATTAGAAACTGGTTGGACGATAGACAAGGACAGTAGTAAAGGGCATTCATTCAAAGGAGAGAGCTGGAGTTCCTCAGGTATTGGTCCTTGGGCTGTTTCTATTCGTTATCATTGTGCGCAATATTGTGGGGAGGTTAGAAGAAAGTTTGTCTCTTTGTAGATGACGCAAATATCTGCAATGGAGTGGACACCCTTGAAGGAGTAGGCAGAATAAAAGTGATCTGAGAAAGCTTAAGGAATGTCATTTGCTTAGCAGTAAAGATTCAATGCCAAAAAGTTCAGCATTTATTTATTTTATTTATTTTATTTAAAAGTGTTTGTATACAGTCTTTACAAACAGTGTTTAATCAAAACGGTTTACATAACTAAATAAAAAACAAATGTAAATAAAGATTTAAATTTAAAAGAACATAAAGATTATCAAATTATAAAAGCTCAAAATTACAAAAATATATAATAAAAATAAAAATCTAAAACAATGAATAGTTTACATAAAAACTAAAATAAAAAAAAATAAAAACCTAACTAAAAAGAGCAACTTAGTTAAGCCGATTTATCAGTTGGTTTAAGTTCCTGCATTTGGGAAGCAGAAATCCAAGGGAGGCAGTATATAATAGGAAAAGAGCTGATGTGTGCAGACCAGGAGAGAGACTTTAGAATGATAGTGTCTGATGAACTCAAGGTAACAAATAAGTGTCCAGATCTAGAGGGCTAGTAGGATGCATAGGCAGAATAAAGGTGATAAATGCCTCTGTACAGGTTTTTGGTGAGGCCTCACCTTGAATACTGTGTTCAGTTCTGGAGGCCATATCTCCCAAAGACTATAGATAGGCTAGAACAGTGTTTCTCAACCAGTGGTCCTTCTGTGTACTGGAACTGGTCCCTGGCAGAATTACTGCTGGTCCATGGAGCAATCCTGATTGCAGGAGGATGAAGAAGCAAGACCTGCCCTGTAGCTGCACATGCTGCTCTGAACCCTGTACCACAGCCTGCAGAGACTTTCCTTAACCATCCTCTCCCTACCCTGAAGATCTTTTGTTTTTTTCAGTTGGGGCCAGTCGTGAGTCCCATCTCTGGGAGGAGGAACAGTTGCAGCTGAATGTTAATGAACCTGCGTGAGACTGAGTCAGCATCTGCTCCGCTCTAAGACTCTTGAATCTCGGGCCCCAGGAGGATTGGGGCCTGAAATCGGAGCAGCTGCTGACCCAGTCTCATGCAGGCTCATTAACATTCAGCTGCAACTGTTCCCCTCCCAGAGATGAAAAAAATGGTAGATGAGGTGGGGGTGTTAATTGTAGTAGTGTTGCTGCTTGGCAGTAGGAAGGGAGTGAGATGAAGGATTTTTTTTTTTTTTTTTAATGACTGGTGGCTGGCTGGCTGGCTGAGAGAGGGAAAGAGAGAGAGATTTTTTTTATTTTCTGAGGTCAATACTGTGGCTGGCTTGGAGAGGGAAAGGGGGCAAGAGAGAAGGTTGTTTTTTTTAATAGCAACTTTAGAAAACAATTTTCTTAAAATTGGAGTTATTTTTTTTTAAATGACAGCCCAGCTGCAGGGCTGACCCATGAGATTAAAGACCATATGCAGAAAGGAGAATACCCCCCCCCCCAATTTGTAATTTTCTAGGGGACCCCTTACCCTTCCAAACTTATCAGAATTGCAAATGGTTTATGTAATTTAAGGAATATATCTAGCATGACCATGGCATACAGAAGGTTGAGAAGCACTGGGCTAGAGGTTGTCCAGAAAGAAAAGCAACCAAAATCGTGTGGGGTCTGCACCCAAAGCCATATGAGTTGAGATTTAAATATGGATCTAAATATGTATACAATGGAAGAGAGGTGAGAGAAGGGGATATGATATAGACATTTAAATATCTTAAAATTACTAATTCACTAGAAACAAATGTTTTTCAGTGGAAAATTAAATTCTAGGTCTAGGGTTCATGATATGAAGATCCAAGGGGATAGGCTTAGGAGCGACATCAGAGAATACTGTTTCATGGAAAGAATGGTGGATGCTCTAGAATGCTCTCCTGGAAGAAGCTGTAGAGACAAAAACAGTAGCGAAATTCAAAAAAGCATGAGATTTATACAGAGGATTCTCGATGGCAAGATAAGAATGAAGCACTGGGTAATTGCACAGAGTGGAGGCTACAGCCCACAATATCATTGTGCTTACAAGAAAACATTGGGAGTAACCTGCATGAATGTCAAGTACAACTTACAACATCACTGTGATTCCAAGATGGCACTGGAACGTAACCTGCAAGGAGTGATAGTTATATCCCAAAAGCAGAACTGCTTTCTAGAAGGCATTTAGATAACCTGCATAGAGTGCTGGTTACAATTCTAAACAGCAATGGTCAAATAGAATTGGGCCTCTAGGAAGGCTGGGAATCTGCATGGAAGGAGCATGGATAAACCCAAACTTTCATGAATAAAAAGGTTGGATTTTAACATGGAAAAAGCCTACTAGCAGAGATGGTGGAGGCCATTGTCGTAACAGATTTTGAGTGTGCTTGGGGAGGCTTCTAAGAAAACTAAAATGTCATGGGATAGGAGGCGATGTCCTTTCGTGGATTGCAATCTGGTTAAAAGACAGGAAACAGAGAGTAGAATTAAATGGACAATTTTCTCAGTGGAAAAGGGTAAACAGTGGAGTGCCTCAGGGATCTGTACTTGGACCGGTGCTTTTCAATATATATATAATTGATCTGGAAAGGGATACGATGAGTGAGGTTCTCAAATTTGCGGATGATACAAAATTATTCAGAGTAGTTAAATCACAAGCGGATTGTGATACATTACAGGAGGACCTTGCAAGACTGGAAGATTGGGCATCCAAATGGCAGATGAAATTTAATGTGGACAAGTGCAAGGTGTTGCATATAGGGAAAAATAACCCTTGCTGTAGTTACACGATGTTAGGTTTCATATTAGGAGCTACCACCCAGGAAAAAGATCTAGGCATTATAGTAGATAATACTTTAAAATCGTCGGCTCAGTGTGCTGCAGCAGTCAAAAAAGCAAACAGAATGTTAGGAATTATTAGGAAGGGAATGGTTAATACAACGGAAAATGTCATAATGCCTCTATATCATTCCATGGTGAGACTGCACTTTGAATACTGTGTACAATTCTGGTCGTCGCATCTCAAAAAAGTTATAGTTGCGATGGAGAAGGTACAGAGAAGGGCAACCAAAATGATAAAGGGGATGGAACAGCTCCCCTATGAGGAAAGGCTGAAGAGGTTATGGCTGTTCAGCTTGGAGAAGAGACGGTTGAGGGGGGATATGATAGAGGTCTTTAAGATCATGAGAGGTCTTGAACAAATAGATGTGAATTGGTTATTTACACTTTCGAATAATAGAAGGACTAGGGGGCATTCCATGAAGTTAGCAAGTAGCACATTTAAGATTAATCTGAGAAAATTCTTTTTCACTCAATGTACAATAAAGCTCTGGAATTTGTTGTCAGAGGATGTGGCTAGTGCAGTTATTGTAGCCATTAACGGCTATTAATCAAGTTTACTTAGGGAATAGCCACTGCTATTAATTGCATCAGTAGCATGGAATCTTCTTAGTGTTTGGGTAATTGCCAGGTTCTTGTGGCCTGGTTTGGCCTCTGGAAACTGGATGCTGGGCTTGATGGACCCTTGGTCTGACCCAGCATGGCAATTTCTTATGTTCTTATATTCTTATGGTAGGGGTGGGGAGGTTAGCCAAAACATGTGGGGATAGGAAGTTGGTGTCTGGTTGCATGTAGGAGCTCATATGTTCCTCTTCTCAAGTGCACACAAGTCAAATGGGCAGATTAGATAGGTCATTTTGTTTTTTATTTGCAGTCATTCACTATGTTAATATACACCATAAGGTCCGATAATCAGCTATATCCAGCTAAGTAGCCAGATATAACACATCCGGCTAAGTTACAAGGGATAGATATTCCAAGCACAAATCACTACTTTGCTGAGCCACCCCCTGTCTGCCCCCTTTTATGAGTCTAAAAAATAGCCGGATAAGTCACTTATCTGGCTCTCTAATGGCCACTGAATATACCCGGCTATACTTATCCAGCTATCGAGCGCTGAACGTGTTTTGAATATGCCACCTCATAGTGGTTTAGAAAGATAAGTGCTATTCTGGGTCAGTCCTGTGTGAGAAGGAGGCCAATCTGATTCACTTGGAAGTATCTGGCAGGTATTAATGGGAAGATCCTTATTACCAGAAATAAAAGGTGGCATTCCCCGCATCTGCTGGCTAATGCTCGCTAATAAGCCTATCTTCCAGAAATTTTCTCCATTTTCTTCCAGCAAAATTGGAACTGGTGCTGGATATCATGAGCCTTCACTCAAAAGTACTTGAGGTTTTTTTCCTTTTTTTTCAATAGACTTTCCGTCCCCATTGTTACTAGACTTGCACCAGTGGTTGTGAGGCTGGGTGCCATGCACCAGGGTTCCTTCTGGAACCCTGTATCATTGGCTCTAAATTTAGCTACCAGGTGTCTCTCATAATGATGACCATTTATTTATTTAAAAATGCAATTTTTGAAATACATTTTAAAATACAATTCTAAGCTGAGTACAAGCGCAGCATAGATACTAAGTGTGAAAAACTAAACAAACACCAAAAAAATAGTGATAAAATAAATGTTGTCCCCAGGTGGTCACCTGGAGTAGATCCGAGCCTTGGCCGTCAGCATCCCAAACCTCCGTAAGCAGTTCCACTCTGCAGGACTATCCAGCAACAGTGTCTTTGGTGTCCAGGCAGGGAAGAGAACCGCATGGCTTAGCAAATAGTCCACCTTGGTAAGGCTCTGCCTGTAGCAGTCTTCCCGGGGATCAGCTCCAGGAAATAAAAAAAGCCACCAAACAGTAACACAAAAGACTTGTTTAGTGTATATTCTCCTTGCAATCATCCACTGAGTGGTCGTTTTTCCTTATCTGTAGGTGCCACGGCACCGAAGCAAATGCTGCTTAAACTACAGGTCGGTAGCTCTGTACGCAGTCTTGCACCTGTTCACACTTTTCTTTTTAACAAACAAAAAAATAGCCTCTCACAAACAAAACAAAATTTAAGCCCACATGAGTCATAGGGAGAAAAAGAAAATAAGAAAGTCTGCACTTAGACATCTTTAGAAGGTCTCTTAGGCTATAGCACAGCTCACCCCTATTCACCACCGTTGTGCTTCAGGCAACGGCTGTCCCTGTCCTCTGAAACAATACAAAGCCAAAAAAAATAGTCAAAGTACCCTACTCTTAGTCCACTTTCATCCCCATCTGGCCTTGTCTCCAGGCAGTCCACCTCCACGTTCTCCTCCCCTTACGTGGGGCTGTTTGGTAATTTAAACTCCACAACTTCACCTTGTTCTCCCTCCTCTGTATTCGGGGACTCACCTGTGTGTGTCCAATCCCCTAGGGTCGTGCCCCCCCCGTGAATGGCCAGCCCTCTCTTCCTTTTCCCATTGGGCTCAGAGGCTCTAAGAGCCTGGGAAATGTAGTTTCCCTCTGGCCTTTGCTGTCTGGATTTACCTCTGGTTCTCCCTGGAGTAATCCAGTCCAGGTTTTCACTGCTGGGCAAACAGTGAGCTTCATCACAATGTATAATAAAAAAATCAAAACCTTCATTCAAAATTGTGAGCTGGAACAAGTGCAATTTAAACTGCTTGTGAAAAAGTTTATAGTCCAAAATTGAGCACAGCTCATGAGGCAGTCCCTTCCATAACCAGGACCCACTACACAAAAAGCCAGGTTCTGCACATAGAATGGAGCTGCAACTCCCTAAAAGATGAAACATGCAGCAACTGATGCAATGTATGAGATGGTATTTATGATGAAATACAATTGCTCAAATTCGAAGGTCCCTCTCACCATGAAAAGATTAAAATCCAAACTAAGAATCTTAAAATCAGTACAAGCTCTGAGCAACTGTAAAGCTTTTAATGAATTCTTCAGAAGGCCAAAATACAGAGAATTTCAGTAATCCAAGCATCTGTTTTAACTACCCTGTACCACTGTCCTCTCACTTCCACAGCGGCTGTGAATGCTGCCTCTACAGCATCCCCAGCTCTAAGTGATCTGGGGTGTAGAAGGCTTGATCTTGGAATTAAACAGCAACATTCAGGCCGATACAGTAAAAGTCGTGGGAGAATGGGCGAGAGTCTGCTCTCCCGGCGTGCGCAAAGGCCACTCTCCTATGCGCGCGATTTAGTATTCAAATGAGGGCCCGTGGTAAAAAGAGGCACTAGGGACACTAGCGCGTCCCTAGCACCTCTTTTTTGACAGGAGCAGCGGCTGTCAACGAGTTTGACAGCCGACACTCAATTTTGCCGGCGTCTGTTCTCAAACCCACTGACAGCCACGTGTTCGGAAACCGGACGCCGGCAAAATTGAGCGTCCGGTTTTCAACCCGTGAGCTGCGGGCTGATTTAAAATTTTTTTTTTTTTTAATTATTTTTTACTTTTGGGACCTCAGACTTAATATCGCCATGATATTAAATTGGAGGGTGTACAGAAAAGCAGTTTTTACTGCTTTTCTGTAGACTTTCCTGGTGCCAGCAGAAATTAACGCCTACCTTTGGGTAGGCGCTAATTTCTGAAAGTAAAATGTGCGGCTTGGCTGCACATTTTACTTACTGAATCGCACGGGAATAACTAATAGGGCCATCAACATGCATTTGCCTGTTGTGGGCGCTATTAGTTTCAGGGGGGGGGGGGGGGTTGGCCGTGCGTTTTCGACGTGCTATTACCCCTTACTGAATAAGAGGTAAAGCTAGCGCCTCGAAAATGCGCATCCAAACGCAGATAATGTATCGGCCCGATTGTTCTCTGCTTCGATGGCTGGGTAAAAAGGGGAATTAGATTCAGACAACCAATGCTGTGCCCCTACTTTTACAGTCCGGAGTACTGATACACAGATATTAGGGAAAAAGCACAGGACTGCTTCTATGGCCAAGTCCAAAAACAAAGTACATTCAAGGAGCAGTGTCTGAATTATCAAGAAGGCTGTTCATCTTGTATGATGTTACTAGCAGTAATTTTGTTATGGGTTTGATAATTGCTTGATTTTGATTGTAATTATTACTATCCTGCTGACCAGGTAGTTTTTCCTTTACGAGAGGAGGATTGAGAAATTGGGTGGAAGTCCAAAGAGGGCAGTTGGTGTTGTGTTGCATTCGGGAATTTTATGTACACATCTATCAAAGAGGATGAAAACTGGGCAGACTGGATGGGCCATTTTGATCTTTATTTGCTGTCATTTACTATATTACTATATAACTACTGTGCTCGATTTCAACAAGCAGAGGATAGGATGCCACTTCCTGTATCTTTAAGAAGTTAATTTGTGAAAGTTGGCCATCTCTCATGGATTGGATCTGCAGGCCACATACTTAGTGGGGAAGGATAACATTCTGTCAGGTAACTTAAGTCCATCACCAGTTATCCCTTTCAGTGGTTCCTGCATCAGGACTTGGGGAAACAAAATCTGCTTTCAGTGGTGAACCCCCAAGGTGGATCTATTTGTGATAGTCCTAACAGGGAAACAATCAGTTTTCTGCTCCAGTTGGTGATCAGAAGGTGGTTTACTTGCAGGCACCACCTGCATTCTTTGGGGACTGGGCTTCCAAAACCTCTAGAAGTGAAAACCTTGATAAAATACTGAACCAAGGAACTATGATACTCATAACTCCTTTTTCTGTTGAGACAGATTTGTTTTTTTATCTTGCTAGAACTATGTGCTCTGCATATATCCCAAGTTTCTTCACAAGTTTGTGTTGGACTCTTCCACTTCAGTCATCCTACCAGCAATTTTCTCTAGCCCACATGCTCATAAGGATGAAGCAACTATGTACTTTGGATTACAAAAGAACTGCCCCCTTCTATTTGGACTGGACTCAAACCCATATAAATTTCACCCTGCTTTTTTATTTCTTTTGGGGCAACAGATCTGGCATCGCAGGGACAAAACACACCACTTCCCAATTGGGTAATAGACTTTATCTCCTTTTGTTGCATCTGGATTCGATGGACTTTATAGGAGCATGCCAAGACCCATCATGTAGCAAAACCCTTTGGGAAAGAGAGCCCTGTGAATGTGTAAAACAGGGATTATGAGTGGCATATAGGCTACTATTATGGCTTCCAATACCTTACCATTATTTTCAGTTCTCAGCCAGAGAAATGCAACTAAACCCGCCATTATAACTGATTTCACACAATGCAGCTCTTAAATATAATTATCAAAATGAATATATGACTTGACTAACAACAATTCTTTGCATTTCCACTATTGCTTTTCTTGTTTGAAGGCAGGTATGGTAAATTTAAATTATAGACTTCTAGTTCAAAAGTTGCTGAAAATCAGCAGAAACTGAAGAAAATCTTGTTTCTCTTTGTGCCTCTATAGCTTCTTAGACGCAGTGTGGAGGTTTTTGAGATTATATATGCAGCAGGAAACCTATAATCTGAAGCAGGGGGTAGAGCTTTTTTGTTCTTGTAGCAGTTTCATGTACTTATCTGTCAGTTGGTATTGTTTATTGGGCCAGACCCTTGCTCAAGTGAGGGTAGGCTCACTAGTGTGTTATTTTAAGGCTATGCTAGTTAAATATACCCTCATCAGAACAGAGTTGTGACCTGAGGGATGTGTAACAGTACCAAGGGTTGCCTAGGATGTTCTTAAACTTGGAATCACAACAGTGCATTATCCTATACATTCATTTTTACTTATTTTTTTTTTCAACTTTGGTGTGTGCAGTGCTGTGCATATAGGAGGGAGGGTAATTTTATAACTATTTGGGTAGGGTCCAATTCTGTGTGTAACTTATATATGTCTTTAGCATTTTCAAAGTGAACTTGCATGCATACGTTTGCTTTGAAAATGCTCAGATAATTGGCACATTGCATACTTAGATTAACTTGTGTAGGCTGCAGACCAGGGAAGCTAGGATCCAAATCCCACCTCTGTTCCTTGTGACCTTGGCAAGTCACTTTCCTCTCCTTTGCCTCAGGTACAAACTTAGGCCTAGATTCACTACGCAGTGATGTTTTATCATGGGAGGGACCCAATATCGCGTTGGGGGGGGGGGGGGGCTGTATCGTTGTATTTTGTCTCACAGCAAAAATATGCAAGACATAACAATGTGGCAGAGGCCTGTAACGTATATTGGCAGCCCCCAATTCACAGGGCTGCCATCACCTTAAAGGGCCCTGCGGCTGAAAACAGGCACAAGTTAAAAAAAAAAAAAAAATGACCGTGGGTGTAACTTAACCCCCCACCCAAAATTAAAAAATAGATTTAAAGGTCTGAACAACAATGACCCTGCTCAACCCAGCTCAATCCCACCCAGAAAGAATAAATCATGCCCAAAAGGTAGCTCCCACCCCTTTCCATATAAAAATGTGATTGTGTGCCCCTCCCCCCCCCCCCCCCAACTTCTTTTTCAATTATGTTGCTCAAGAAGGAAAATTAGAGATTGGGTGATAGCTTTCTGGTTTCCTTTCTTAAGAGCAGGACTCACTACTGCCTTTTTTGGGCTATGAGGAATTCCCCCTGTGCAAGAGATGCATTTACAATATAACATAAAAAAGCAGACAGGTCATGACCTAATAACTTCACTACTTTAGTAGAAATTGGATCCAAGCGACATGAACTAATCTTCATGCCCCTCACGGTCCCTTCCATCTCTACCCTATCACCATTCTTTTTTCAGTAATTTAACGTTTATTGAAATCATAACTAGAAAAGAAATGCACACAAAGACAAAATAAACATCAGCGAGGTTATGAGCAAAACAGTTTAAACAACCCCCCTTGACTTCTCCCCTCTCCACTCTACCCAAATATACAAGAAAGCATGTTTCAGTAGGCTAATAAACAGACAATAGCTTAATATAGACAACTCTAACCAGAGTAGATAAGATTTCCAGATAGCTTGAAACTTATCAACTGCTTGAAATTTAAATGCAGTCAATTTCCCCCTATAATACATTTTCCTAAGGTGCTGACAGACAGATAAGGCTAGAATTTCCAAGAACTTGCAAGCAGCTGCCATCATACATCTCGCAGCTATTATAATCTGCTATATCATTTTCATTGAGGAACAGGAAAACTTAAATGAAAAATCTTAGTATCCTTAGGGACAGAAACATGGGTAATGTCTTTAATCAGCTTAATGATTATGTCCCAGTACCTCTGAAATAGTGAGCCAATTGCCCCCTCCCCCCCCACACACCCACTGTTGCAAAAAATCTAGTTTGGCATTTGGTTAGATCTTGTGCAGTCTCTCCGATAATAAGGTACCACCGAAACATTAACTTATACCCATTTTCAACAAGTAATGTGGAAACAAAGCTGCTTCCCATCAACAGATAGCAAAGAACTCATGAGTTTCCATCCAGTGTTTCTCCTATTTATTTTTATTATTTAGATTTATATTCCACTTTTCACAGTGGATTATATTCAGGTACTGTAGGTATATCCCTATCCCCAGAGGGTTTACAATCTAAGGGCCTGATTTACTAAGGCTTTTCTCCCATTCTGTGTCTATGGGAAAAATGCTTAATAAATGAGGCCCTAAGTTTGTACCTGAGGCAATGGAGGGTAAAGTGACTTGCCCAAAGTTACAAGGAGCGACAGCAGGACTCAAACCCTGGTCTCCTGGTTTATAGCCTACTGCTCTAACCACTAGGCTGCTCCTCCAATTATAAATCACACCACTCCTAAATCTGCTTTCCAAGCCATGAGGTGCTAGGGTTTGACAGGTAAATTCCCGTTAAGCATAACATATAGTTTAGAAATTATCCCTGTAATATTACTGGCTTTATCTTAGTATCCTTTAGTCGTACCCTTCTAAATATCAGTTTTAACCAACTTTTACTGAAAATATGAAAACCGAGCCCAGGGAGACAGCTGATATTTCTCACATAGATCTTCAAAACGGAAAACACCATTAATCTCCCAGATATGCCCCAAATGTGAAATACCTAACTCCTCCTACCACAAGAAATAGGAAGAAACAAGTTTGGGTTGAAATTTCCTATTGAATTTCACAGGAGTTCTAAAGTGAAAATCCTTTTACCCACCAAAGCAGCTTTTTATGCATCCTACAGCCACATAGAATAAAGGATGAAGAAAGGGAAATAGATACCTTTAGCGTTTTAGGGAGCCACAATAAAGCCCTGACAGGGATATCCCCCAGAAAGGCCTGCTTTATTTGGGCTCATTGCTCACTATCAGCCTCTCTATGTCAAACAACAATAGATTTCAACTGAGATGCTAAGTAGTATTTCTTAAAATTGGGAATATCCAACCCACCAATCAATTTTGGTTGATGCAAGACAATTATAGCTATTCTAGGGGGGCTCTGCCTCCTAATAAAACTAAAGGTCTTTTTCTGAAGGCCTTTCAGAACTTTATCTGGAACAAAAATTGAAAGCATTTGAAATAACACAAATGAAGGAGTATATTAATCTTAATTGTGAAAGTTCTTCCTAGCCATGATAAATTGAACAGTTCCCATCTCTCTAAATCTCATGTGATATTCATAATCATGGTGGATGTTATGATCTGTGTGTATGTGGACCCTTGGCCCAAGGTGTGAATTGATACAGCCCATGGGGAGGAGCCTCGTGGGTCCGCACCGTCAGGAGCGAGGTATAAGAATAGTGGGAAGCTCTGAGCACAATGGTGGGAAGATCTGCAGAGACCAGGAGGTGACCCCCGTAGGGTGATAGACTGTAAACAGTACTTCGAGTGAGGACCTGAAGAGCGAGAGGCGCCAGGCAGGCCACGGAGCAGTGGGCGCAGGAATAGCCGTGCAGAAGGCTCTCCGTGAAGACAGCCCTGAGGGGCGGAGCTGCAGCATCGTGGGCGTAGACAGGAGAGCGCAGGCCAAATCATTAGGCAGGTGCCCAGAGATCGGAGGAGAGCCGGCTGAACAGTAGAGAAGCAGGCCTGAGGAGCGGGACAGCTGGCAGTAGTTGTACACCCTGAAGCAGGCCCCGTGGAGCATGGGAGCTCAAGGCAGTCTCCAGAGTGATGAGCATAGACAGTCTTGGTGAACACAGGTGCAACCCCAAGGAGCGGGGAAAGCCAGCCAAGAGACACAGTAGTTGCTGCAGTAGTTCCAAGGGAGACCCGAGTGGTAGAAGCTGGTAGGTGGATAGGACCCAAGAGGCGCGGAGCCAGCCCGAGGAGCGGGGTAGGCCAGGGGAGCAGGTCCCCATAGGAGCGCACACTGACCCCCGCGGAGCGAGTGCCAGACAGGGTCCAAGAGCTAGGCAGTAGTGGCGTCTCAGGAACACGAGGCAGAAGTTGAGGACTTGTACGGAACTTGTTTCCAAGTCGGCTTGCTGGGAGCGAAGGTGGAACTTAAGTACAGGAGTCCGATGACATCATCAATCAGTGACGCCCCCGAGGTTCCCGCCGAAGCGGCTCGAAAGGTGGGGGTCTCTGACGCGCGTGCCTAGGAAGGCCCGGCATCGAAGTAGGAAGTAGCGGCGTCCATGCCACCGAGAGGAGGCCCGAGGAACATGGCGGTGCAAGCAGGCCTGCGCAGTGAGCAGACCTAGGGAGGGCAGGAGCACAGTGCAAGCAGTGAGTACTCGTGGTTGCAACAGTCTGCGACTGACAGGCATAACAGTACCCCCCCCTCAAGACCCCTCCCTGGGGATTTGGGTTTGTGAGGATGATTGGCATGTAACTGTCGAAAAAGATCCTTGTCTAGGATGTTAGCCATTGTTACGTTCTGTGTGTAGGTTGTCCCAATAGTGGTCCGCAGCACGGGGTAATCCGGGGAATACCTTCTCTCGTAGTGTCTTGTGCAGGCTGTCTCTGGTAGTGGTCCACAGAGTGGGGTAGGCTGGAGGCTGGTGGTAGACATTTGCCCTTTAGATCCAGTTTAGTGAAAATTTTTGCACCTTGAAGCCGATCAAACAACTCAGAAATTAACAGTAAGGGATACTGATCCTTGATGGTGATTTCGTTCAGACCTCTGTAGTCAGTGCGAAGGGATCCATCCTTCTTGCCGACAAAAAAGAATTCTGCTCCTGCCAGGGACTTAGAGGGTCTAATGAAACCTTTCTGCAGATTTTCTTGAATGTAAGCCGACATGGCCTCTGTCTCTGATAAGGAGAGTGGATAAACTCTTCCTCTGGATGGCTCTGAATCAGGTTTCAAGTTGATTGAACAGTCAAAAGGTCTATGCGGTGGAAGTACATTTGCTGCTTGTTTAGAAAACACGTCTTGAAAGGCTGCGTACTGCGGTGGTAGACCAGGGGGAGCTGTAGCGGTAGCCATCCATGGTAGTGGAGTTATTTTTTTAAACATCTGTCATGACAGTTAGGCCCCCATTGTGATAACTCCATAGAAGACCAGTTGAACTGGGGAGAGTGGTCTTGTAACCATGGTATGCCAAGCACTATGGGGTGAATAGCCTTTTCGAGATCCAGGAATGTGATGGTCTCGGTATGCAGGGATCCCGTGCTTAGGCAAATAGATTGTGTGATGAGTGAAACCTCTCCTGGCAGTGGCTCACCGTGAATGGAAGAGAGGAGCAGCGGTGTGGTTACTGGCTCAGTGAGAAGTCGTAGGTGCTCTACCAATCTCTTCAGAATAAAATTCCCACCTGCACCAGAGTCGACTAGAGCTTAAGTGGCAAATCCGAGAGGCCCAGAGATGATGGAAACAGTCAGTGGAGGAGATGGAGCAGTCAGACCTAGGAAGAGTCCTCCAGCGGATCCTAGGTCTGCATGTTTCCCGGATAGATAGGACAGGTTTGGACTGCATGGCCGGTCTTCCCTCAATACATACAGTGGCCCATCTTTTTGCGATAGCACCTCTCTTTGGCGATCAGGTGGCTACGGCCAAGTTGCATGGGTTTGTCTTCCTCTTCAGGATTAGGTAAAGACTGGACCGGAGCTGATGATAGTGGCCAAGAGCGGGTTCCTCCGGATATGTGCTTATTAAGAGGTTTCACCTCAACAGAGCGTTCGCGTATACGATGATCAATACGCCCAGCAAGGTCCGTAAGTGAGTTTAAAATATCAGGCAATTCCTGTGCAGAAAATTCATCTTTTATACGGGGATTGAGACCTCATAGAAAAATAGCTCTTAAGCAACCTGAATCCCATAGGAGTTCAGAAGACAGTGTCTTGAATTCAGTCACATAGTCCGGGAGTGGCTTGGTTCCTTGTTGGAGGTTCAGGAGGGCAGAACTGGCAATGGACTGGCAAGCGGGGTCATCAAATACTGACTTGGAGCCAGGAACCCAGGCAAGTCATTAAGGACTGGATCATTGCGTTCCGAAAGAGGTGAAGCTCAGGCTAGGGCTTTTCCATCCAACAAGAACAAAATGTATGTAGTCTTGGTAGCGGCAGTAGGAAAGTACGCCGGTTGTAAGGAGAAGTGCATGCAGCACTGATTTAGAAAGCCCCTACACAAGAGGGAATCTCCTGAGAAACGAGTGGGGGCTGGCACAGGAACTGTAGTACGCCTGGTAACCACCGGAGGTGATGCATTCATGTCAGAAGTTATAGAATTACTCATTCTGGAACTCAGCTGGTTAAAGGTGGTAGCCAAGATGTTGAGAGACCTCTGTTGTTCTGTAATCCGTTGGGCCAGGCCAGGAATGGCCTGTAAGGCTGAGAGCTGAGCCGGGTCCATGGAGTTAGCAATCTGTTACGTTCTGTGTGTTTAGAACTAGTTAGTGGGCCCTTGGGCCATGGCAAGAGCTGACTCCACCCACAGGGAGGAGCCCTGTGGGGACTTACCACGACAGGCAGGGTCTCAGCAGTGATGGACACCAGAGGCAGTAGTTTATTATACAGCAAGATAACCCGAGGATGATGTCTTGAGGGATTCCTCAAAGCTGGGCCTAACAAGAATGAGCCCTTTCAAGCACCACTGCAATCTTCTCCCTAGGAGTGTCTCCAGAATACAAAAGGGCCCTGCAGATCTGCTGGACAACCGCTACTGAGTCACTATCCTCCTCAGTTTGCATCTTCGAGACCTATTTTCAAGATTCTCCATTTTATCGCAGCTAAATTAGCCCATTTAAGCACAGTGACCAAGTTCTTTAGCTGTGACAGAGTGGTGACCTGATCTTCCACGTGGTTTCCATCTCCACCCATCAGCCAAACTCAGAGAGGTTATTATGCAGCTCAGTCAACATCCAAAATTTCAGTTTTCACTGAGCAAATTCTTTTTCAGCTCACAGAATCAAGTTTTAAAATCCCCTCTAGTGAGAACATTTGACTGCTTAGATGTGAAAACTGCAGTTTCACCTCTGAGGCCCATCTCCGTAGCAGCCTGCACTTCAGCAGCCACCATTTTGTCAGGCTGCTGTGACAGCATTCTGAATGCCATAAGAAAATTGGTACAGATCGATTGATTTCTTGTAGTCAGACAAAGGAGGGAGTGTGCACCAGACTTTATATGGCAAGCTTTCAGGTCTAAAAATGCCACTTTTGCAGGATGGTAGTGGGGAGCACCTCTTTTAAGCTGCCATTTGCTGTGGTGATACCACTTCTGCCTCACCATTCTGGACTCTGACAGCCCTAAACGCAAAGTCTAAACATCAGATTATCATTGCAATTATCAGTTTTCACAGTTCCTGAAACACACACTCATTTATTTGAACAAAAACCAGCACGAAGTTACTGGATCTTGTTCTCAAAAAAAGGAGCCCAAATCCTCTGTAGACACATCGCAGGTATTGTTAGTCCTTCAACACTAGGCATACAGTCAATTCTTTCATAATTGAAAGAGTTCTCTTGGCTATCAGCCAGAGACAATCTCTCAGAGAAAAAATTCTTTGTTGCCTAATAGCCAACTTACTTAGCTTCTTCAGCTGGATGACATTTAATTTTGAGGTATCAGTCTGCTTTTTATGCCACAACTACTTGAAGTGTCGCAATTATTTTTCAGCACCTGAAACCTGCAGAATACCAGGGTGGATTACTAACCTATTTGACCAAATGGTTCAACAAGTATGCATTGCACGAACTTTTCAGAGATATTCAGAAAGATTTCCCGAGATAAATCTGCCACTGAATATACATAGATCAGGTTCTGCACATAGTTTTACCCAAATAAAGCTAGTTCAGCTATTTTTCTATCCGAGCTTGTGTGCATAATTTACACCAGAGAGCGTACAATGTGTGTGTTTTCTGGGTAAAGTTTAGTCCTGCCCCTGGAGCACCTCTATCAATGCCTCTTTTTTGTTTGGATACATTTTGGGCTCACAAAAATTTGTGTGATCTGGGGGGGGGGGGGGGATATAGTCAAACATTGTATATTGTGCGGATAGCTCAAAATGTTACCTGCACAAAGCCTTTCAATATCAATCTCAAAGTGTCTTCATTTATCTATTTGCACTTAGGGAACGAACACAAAATATCTGCAGTTAGGATTTTCTGAGGGCTCGATAGTGTCATTAAAAAGAATCAAGACAGGTTTGAATTGAGCTCTGACATGGAGCTACAATTAATTCTTATTGCTTCTGCTTCACTGACTGCTAACATACTAGTTAGTGTCAATCATGTTGGTAAGGTTGGATGCTGGGAGCTAGACTGGAATTATCAACCAATTTCACATAGACCACTGAATAGTTTGCACCAAAATATCTTTTAATCGATACAAATCTAAGCTGGATTTGAATTTGCAACCTAGGGGCAAAAGATTCTATATCTCTGTTTTTGTTTTCTGAACTATCTTGTCACTTTGGATAAATGGGTCAGTTTTCGAAAAAAGCTCAGTGCCTGATTTAGAATGAGCACATTATGTTTGGACTTGAGGAAGCTAGTCAAGAAATGTATTAAGTTAGTCCAATAAAAAGGTGGTATCTTATCTTTTTTAGTTGACCTTTATTTCTGTGTTTTCAATTGTGTCAGAACTGAGGGTCCGGCTAGAGTTTGGAGACCCTCCCAGGGACAGTACAGGACTTCAGGACAGAGCAGAGAGGATCTTCTACCTGTAGCTGCCACCTCCCCTAGAGATTAAGCCCTTGGATTCTGGCGGCCAGCAGGACTTAGGCTGTGCCTGTAATTAAGATACAGGCTGGACCTTGGAGATGCAGGCTGGAGACAAGGAATGGATATGAAGGCAGTGCAGGACTGGAGTCTGAAGCAAAGCAAGGGCTGGATGCAAGGGACTGGACTAGACCAGACAAGGGCAGGACAAGACAGAACAAAGAATGAGAGGCTCGAAGGCAGCAGTTGAAAAGGCCCATAGGCCACGAAGCATAAGGCCCCGGAGGCAAGACAGGGAGAGCTACTAGGAGGCCTGGAGGCCACAGGCTAGGCAGAAGGCTTGAGAAGGCTACAGAGCTAGGCAAGACAAAGATAGAAGGCCTGGAGGCCAAAGAGCAATACAAGGTAGAACAGGGCCAAGCAGGGAACAGAGTAGACTCGATGTCTAGGCAGGGTTAAATAGGCCCAGCCCTGCTGCTCATAGAGACCAGCTGGAACGAGAGCAGGTATAGCTCCGTGAGGACCTCTGGAGGCAGGGATGCCGCATAGCAGGCAGGATCCTAACAGTACCTCCCTCTTAAGCCCTTCTCCCCCTGGGTCCCACCAGAAAGGAAGATCTTTGGCATCAGGAGTATAGCCAGGGTGGAAATAGACATTAGGAGTTATAGGAGACAGGGTCGGAATGAAGTCTTTGAAAGTCCACTGAGAATACCCAGGACTGAGTTGTCAGACTGTGGTTTTTTAGGAGCAAAACTGGTGGACTAAAGTCTCTCAAAGTAAGGCTATGGAAGTGGGATCCCTTAGAGGCAAGGCTGCAGAAGTGTGATCTCTCAGAGGCAAGTTTGTGGGACTGGCTGCTGAGGCTCCTTCTGGAACAACATGGCCAGACCGGGCCCCTCCCAAGATGGCATGGCGTGGTTCGAGCTCTGCCTTGAGCGGCATGGCTGGAATGGGCTCCTCCTGGAGCAGCATGGCTGGAACCACTATGGTAGCACTCTCATCCTGGACCAGATTGTTCAGAGATGGATCTGAAACAAAATTTGAGACTGGAACATGGTTAGCGGTCTCTTCAGGAAATTAAGACTACTCTGGATACTGAATACCAGATTCTTCCCAGGTAAAGATTTCCTTGCAGGAGAATAAGGTAGAAGATCTGGGGTGGAGTGTATCACTGGATTCTGTTTTAGGATAAAGTCTGTTTTGAAATTAGGCACTGGGCAGGCTGAGACACTGCTATAGGATCAGAACTGGGAGTAACTTGCACTACTGAAGTAACCTTTAAGCCATCATCCACTTAGTTAGACTTAGAGCAAGATGACCAAGTCTAATGGTGGGAAACGTATAGGATGCTTTCCATGAGGCTCAAACTCTAATTAACCTTTGATTAGCTACAGCTGGTCTCAGGGCATGGTTTCCAGTATTTGTCAACGGAGTGGAAAACCCAGAGGTAGTTGAATTAGATCTTACTAAATAATCATCTTGTTCAGATGCTGGTTTTAAAAGGTAAGTTAACCTTAGCTGACATACAAACAGGTGTAGCCATTAACCTAGTAGAATCAAGAGTTAGATTGGTGGTAGAAGAAGCAGAAACACAAGGATCATTCATTAAAACAGGTACTTCTGGAATTTAATGTTAATACTTTTCTTTTTCAAGTTGATTGTCATGTTTCTCCTCCACTGATTTCTGCAAAGAGATATTGCCTTCAGAAAAAAGTCAGAGCAGGTGTTTTAGGAGCAGAGTGAAACTGCTTTCCTTTTTACAGTTTCTGGTACTGTGGATTTACTTTTATGCATCATAGAGGGTTCTGTGAATGTTTTTTAACTGAAGCCAGGGTGGAATCAGGTTTCTGTTGCAAGGCTTCCTTCTTGTTTCTCCCGACAACTGGAATACTAGAGTCCTCTAATATAGAATATATCCTTTTAACTTGATTGCAGTTCTCTCTCCCTGCATTCTGCTGAATGGTATTTCCTTAGGAAGTAATTAAGACAGGTAGCTTAAACAGTTAATCGTGTTTTTCTTTTTTCAGTGTCTGGTGCTACAGATTATCTACAGGGTGATCTAGGGAGCTCTGAGAGTGCATGCTAAGTGAAACCAAAGTGGAAACAGGGTTTACTTGTAAGGCTTTTTCCCTGGGTTTTTTTTACTTTAACACACGCAGTCAGAACATCGCTCCACCTTCTTTCACCACCCTTTCACATAGATTCACAAAAACAAGGTACTCAATTTTGGGAATTAACTGGCCGCAGCTTTATTAACACTTACACAACTAGCCCAAGCCATTTACAACTTAAACCAGCGGTTATCCACCACCCGCCAGCAAGATAACCGACTGCAGACCACCTGGCCAAGTCCTATTTAGGAAGCATCCCGCCACCAAAAACCAGCTCCTGCCACCGGCCAGCAAGGAGCCAAACCCAGTAGAACCAATCGCCCGACGGGTATTGCTCCAGCCAGTTGATGCTCCAAACTGGCTACCCATCGAGCCACCATCTAGCACTAATGAGGCTCGGGCGAACCGCCACCTGCTGCTGCGACAGCAACCAACTCACTTGTTTACAAAACAGCATAAGGGCGGGAGGGAGGGTTGCCGCTTGGCCGAAATCTCCGGGAAAAAGGCCTCCTCCCCCCCCCGCCAGAAACCCCTCCCCTTAAGTATTGTTTCGGCTCCCAATACTCCTTGCGGCGCCCACCAATGGGTTAGTGCCGCGACAGGAGTATTTGAATTAAATAATTTCTCGCCTTTTCCCCCCGCTCCCCAATGCATATGGAAAAGAAAATGTAGAATATGTATTATAATAAAATAAAAAGGAATTAATCACATTCAGAGCAAAACATTAAAAGTGTATTTCCCATCTCCATAAAGAAACAAATGTTTGGGAGAAGACTGTAATAAATGGGAGTATTAAAGAAATTAAAAAAAATAAACTAGCCTAATGTAAACACAGCATTTTCTACAATAGATCAATGCATTCCTCCTACAAAAAGCCAACAGATGTTCATGGCACTCTTCTGGATTCTAAAAAGGACTTTAGGTGTTCAGGAAGAAAAAAGATGAAACAATTTTCACGGTCCCTGACAATATACTTGCTGGGATAGCATAAAACTTGCTGGGATAGCATAACCCATTGAGGTAGTTTTAAATCTTAAGGCTATACAATTTTTCCTCCTCTTCTGCGTAGATTGGGAAAAACTTGACCTAAGAAAAGAGGATATACTGTATTCCTAAATAAGCTCCTCATAACTTCACTAATATCCTGTTCATAAATAAAAAACTAACAAAGTTGAACGCTTAATTACCTTAACCCCTGAACTTTGCAGAAATGCAAGCATATCGGTAATAAGGGAAACAGGTTGGGGTTTCCGAGCTCCACAATTAACAGAAGAATAGCCTCTTTATTATTTGAAGGCATTTTCTCAGCGTCAAACTGCAAAAATCTCCTCAACATATTTAAGAGTGGTAAATGGTGTCTCTCTCCCAAAACTTTGGGAAACTAAGAAATCGCAAGTTTAGATGACTGACCTGATTTTCCAAGAACTGCCACTTGTTGGCAGAGGGATTAAAGGTATGCTCAATATTAGCCAGCTTTTCTTAGATTATACCAAATTGGGAGTCAATATCAGTCTTGGAAAATTCAAACTTGGTAGCTAGATGGTCAATTTTAATATTAGACTCTTAGATCTA
The DNA here is from genome assembly GCF_901001135.1 of Rhinatrema bivittatum. Classification (NCBI taxonomy): domain Eukaryota; kingdom Metazoa; phylum Chordata; class Amphibia; order Gymnophiona; family Rhinatrematidae; genus Rhinatrema; species Rhinatrema bivittatum. The sequence goes on along the minus strand of NC_042618.1, from coordinate 315,407,694 downwards.
CCTATACCTATTTGGTCCCAAATAGTGTCCACTGTCACCACTGCCGGTTTGTTGATCAACGGGGAGAACTCACCAGTGGTATCTTGTAAAGTCAGCCCAACACTAGCTACCACTGCCGACTTAAATGAAGGCAAAAGCTCTCCCTGAGCCACAACTGGAGAGGAAGATAGCTGGGCCGCAAGGCTATTTCCACCGGACACATCGAGCAGAAAAATTGGAATCAACTGCTTGGACATCACTCCACCTAAAGCACCCACCAAAGGAGTTGCCATGGAAACATCATCAGAATATGACTCCATTTAAAGTGGAGTGGGGGGGGGGGGGGGGTCTCTCCATGGGAGGAAGTCTCAGATCCTCATGAATGAGCATTGCTTCTCCTGGCAAGTTCGATGCTCCCTCACCAAACCTGCCACAGAGCCTTCAGTTGCTTCTAGTGTTGAGCCCCAGGGCATGCAAGTTGGAATTAGCTGCTGTCCAGGAAGGAGGGAGTCCCGGGGGGGTGCATCCGAACCTTCCCTTTATGCTTGGATGGCTTAGTAAAGGTAACACGGAGGAAATCTTGGAGTAGCCTCCCACAGTCTGCGTTATGCAGCCATCTTAGTCTCCCGATGAGATTCCACATTATATTTCATTTGCAATATGGATGCCTATCCTTTCAGTTTCACAAGGTGGTCCTGTAATTTATCACAATCCGCTTTTGATTTAATTACTCTGAATAATTTTGTCTCATCTGCAAATTTGATCATATCTCTTTCCAGATCATTTATAACTATTAAAAAGCACTGGTCCAAGTGCAGATCCCTGAGGCACTCCACTGTTTAACTTTCTCCACTGTGAAAACAGATTGTTTAATCCTACTCACTGTTTTCTGTCTTTTAACCAGTTGCAATCCACAAAAGGACATCTAAAAAAAATACTAACGAAGCATTAGAGTTAGGGCATCCCAACAGAGAGGTTCCAATAATAAGAAAAGTAGTCCAAGTGCCTATAATTAATAATTCACCTGAGCTAAAAGATTCCAATTTATCCTTGATAACTGAAAAGTAGAATGTAAACACAAACAAAAAACTCACTTTGAAATGTTTGTATACTAATTCCAGAAGTCTAAGCAGTAAGATGAGAGAATTAGAGTGTATAGCAGTGAATGATGACATAGTCTTAATAGGCATCTCAGAGACATGGTGGAAAGAAGATAACCAATGGTATAGTGGTACACTGGGGTACAAATTATATCGCAATAACAGAGAGGAGCATCTTGGTGGCGGGGTGGCACTTTATGTCCGGGACAGAATGTAAATCCATGGCTTTAGTGCTAAACTTTCAAAAGACAAACTTTGAGAAAATAAGAAAAATAGAAAAAAACTGAAAGGTGCAGCTACAAAGGTAAAAAGTGTTCAACAGGCATGGACATTGTTAAAAAAAAACAATAAAAAAAAACATCCTAGAATTACAGACCAGATGTATTCCACACATTAAGAAAGGTGGAAGGAAGGCAAAACGATTACCAGCATGGTTAAAAGGTGAGGTGAAAGAGGCTATTTTAGCCAAAAGATCTTCATTCAAAAATTGGAAGAAGGATCCATCAGAAGAAAATAGGTTAAAGCATTAGCAAGTTAAATGTAAGACAATAAGAAAGGCTAAGAGAAAAATTGAAAAGAAGTTGGCCATAGAGGCCTGCAAGGAAGTCAATTGGACTGTTGGATGATCGGGTTAAAGGGGCACTTAGAGAAGATAAGGCCATCATGGAAAGATTAAATGATTTCTTTGCTTCAGTGTTTACTGAAGAGGATATTGGAGAGAGACCCATTCAGTAGAAGGTTTTCATGGGTGATGATTCAGATCAACTGAACCAAATCTCTGTGAACCTGAGGCCTGATTGACAAACTAGAGATTAGTAAATCACCTGGACCGATGGTATACTCCCCAGGGTTCTGAAAAAACTAAAAAATGAAATTTCAGACCTATTAGCAAAAAATTTGTAACCTATCATTAAAATCATCCAATGTACCCAAAGATTGAAAGATGGCCAATGTAACTCCTGTATTTAAAAAGGGATCCAGGGGCGATTTGGGAAACTATAGACCGGTGAGCCCGTCTTCAGTGCTGGAAAAAATTGTGGAAATTGTTAAAGAATAAAATCACAAAACATTTATATAGACATGGTTTGATGGGACACAGCCAGCATGGATTTACCCAAGGGAAGTCTTGCCTCACAAATCTACATTTTTTGAAGGGGTGAATAAACATGTGGACAGAGGTGAACCAGTAGATGTGGTGTATTTGGATTTTCAGAAGGCATTCGACAAAGTCTGGCATGAGAGGCTTCTAAGAAAACTAAAAAGTCATGGGTTAGGAGGTGATATCCTTCTGTGGATCACAAGCTGGTTAAAAGACAGAAAACAGAGTAGGATTAAATGGTCAGTTTTCACAGTGGAAAAACGTAAACAGAGTGTCTCAAAGATCTGTACTTGGACCGGTGCTTTTTAATATATTTATAAATGATCTGGAAAGGGGTACAACAAGTGAGGTGATCCTGTGCTGCATCCTCTCTGACGTAACGTAATCACTGTCGTAGCTTTATAGAAGTACAATATGTCAGTTTAACCCACACAATTCATGGTAATGTACATCTATAATTTCTCTCTGTGAATATTTCAATCAATTATATGTGCTTGTTAATATTTGATGTTTAAATTTATGCCCTTGTAACTCCCTATCCCTTTTTCCCTCTCCTCCCCTGCCCCCCCTATTCTCAACAGTTTGATGTTCGCTGTAAAGCCTGTTGCTGCTTATTTGTTTCTTGTCAACCGATGAGATGTTCCCAACGATCATTGGTATATAAAAACTGTTAAATATATAAATAAATAAAATAAATAACTTTGCGGATGACACAAAATTATTCAGAGTAGTTAAATCTCAAGTCAATTTATTTATTTATTTTATTTATTTATTTAATACCTTTTATATACCGACGAACGTTGGGAATATCTCGTCGGTTTACACAGAACAGAACTTAGCAACAGGCTTTACAATTATTACATAATTATATAAGGAACATTAAAAAACATATAAATAACAGAGTAGATTATACAAGATTATACAAATAGCAGATTAGATTATACAAGTAGAAATTATATACACAATATTTTGTCCTGATAAAATACACTTTAGAGAGGGGGGGGGGGGGAGAAGGGGGGGGGAAAGTAAGTGGGGGGGGAGAGGGAAGGAGAGAGGGTAGGAATTGGAGAGGGGGGGGTGAGAGAGATTGGTCTTCAGGGGGAGTGAGGGATTGTGTGAAAGTTAGGTGTAAGAGTGTTTGAAGAACCAGGTCTTCAGGTTTTGCCTGAAGGACCTTGTGAAACTGGAAGATTGGGCTTCCAAATGCAGATGAAATTTAATGTGGCCAAGTGCAAAGTTTATTTATTTATTTAACGGCTTTTATGTACCGGTATTAGTAGGGGACATCATACCGGTTTACATTCAAACATTTTAGGCTTGGAAAATACATATTAACAGGGAAGAGAAACTGGGAGGGGGATCAACAAGATGCAGTATGGAAAAATATAGATAAACAAGAGCAAAAAAAGAAACCTTAAAATAAGGCATGTAATGGTCACATTGTGAGGGCTTTTGGGCTGACAGGGGAAGATCTATTCAAGATACGCTCATTTGGATCTATTCTGGATAAGCGCGTTTAAATAACCAGGTTTTTAGGTGCTTTTTGAACTTGATCGTGCATGCTTCAAGACGTAGGGTGGGCGGCAGGGAGTTCCAGTGTGGGACCATCAATTGAGAAGGCACGGTCGCGTGTGGAGGAAAGATGTGCTATTTTTAGCGAGGGTACAAGTAGGGTGCCTTTGTTGGCAGTTCTAGTGGGCGAGTGGACTGGGGAGAATTGAAAGGAATGTCAAGCCATTTAGAGTTGTGGGTGTGAATAGATCTGTGTACTATGGTTAATGTCTTGTAGTAAATACGGGAGGGGATGGGAAGCCAATGGAGGTCTCTGAGGATAGGGGTGATGTGTTCATGTTTATGGGAATTTGCAATAAGTCTTGCTGTGGCGTTTTGTAGTATTTGTAGGGGTTTTATTGTGGAGTAGGGGAGCCCGAGGAGGAGTGCGTTACAGTAGTCGAGTTTGGAGATTATGGTGGCCTGGGTCACTGTACGAAAGTCTTGGTTGTATAGTAATGGTCTGAGCTTTTTCAGTACATTGAATTTGAAGAAGCCTGCCCTGAGGATGGAGTTTACGTAGTTTTTCATGTTTAGTTGATGATCAAGGAGGACCCCTAGGTCCCTTACCACTGGTTGTGTTGTGGGAGGGTTGGGCTTCAGAATGATAGTTAAGGGGGTGGGGGAGGGGGCTTGGGAGGAGATAACCAGGAGTTCAGTTTTATTTGTATTGAGAGCAAGATGGAGGTTTGTGAGCAGGGAATTCATGGCCGTCAAGCAGCTTTCCCAGTGCTTTAGGGCGTCAGAGATGGAGTTGTTGATGGGGATGATGATCTGGACATCATCAGCATAGAGATAGAATTTTAGCTTAAGATCTGTGAGTAGTTGGCAGAGTGGGGTGAGGTAGATATTAAAGAGGGTGGATGAAAGTGATGAACCTTGTGGGACTCCTTGATGTAAGGTGGGGGGGTGGATGTAGAGTTGCCAATTTTAACAGAGAACTTCCTGTTTGATAAGAAGGATTTGAACCAGGCGAGCGCTAGGCCTGTGATGCCAATATTTTCCAAGCGGGTCAGGAGGTGTTGGTGGCTGATGGTGTCGAAGGCTGCTGAAATATCGAGCAGGGTGAGGAGGTAGCTGTGTCCTTGGCCCATGCCTCTGAGAAGGTGGTCAGATAGAGAGAGGAGCAGCGATTCTGTGTTGAAGTGTTTTCTGAAGCCGAATTGAGAGGCATGGAGGAGCGTGTGATGTTCGAGGAAGTCCATGAGTTGTGAATTAACAACTCTTTCCATAAGCTTGGCAATAAAAGGAAGGTTAGAAATTGGTCGGAAATTGGCTGGATCCTTCGGGTCCAGGGAGGGTTTCTTTAGGAGGGGTTTGACAACCGCGTGCTTGAGTGGGTCTGGGACAGATCCGTGGGCGAGAGAGCAATTGATGAGATCTGCTATAGCTCTTGCTATGGAGTTAGGAATGGCTAGTAGGGCTTTGGAGGGGATGGTGTCGTTGGGGTGAGAGGAAGGTTGAGTTTTCTGAGGATGTTTTCGACTTCTTTGGAGGAGGTGAAGTCGAGGGCAGCCATTGTGGGTTGGGAGGATGTAGGGATGGTAGGTAGGGTGGGGGAGGTACTGTTAGTGGAGTGGAGAGTAGGTTGGAGATTTTACTCTAGAAATAGTTTGCAAATTGTTCGCATTTGGATTCTGCATCGGAGTCAGGTATCGTGGGGGAGATAGGTGTGGTGAGGTTTGAGACATAGGAGAAAAGCACTTTGGGGTTAAATCTGTATTCGTGGATTTTTTTGGCGTAGAAATCTCGCTTGTGTTGTTGGGTTGAGTCTGTAGTTGTGAAGAGTTGTTTTGTAGATGGCGGAGTGTTGTGGAGTGGGTTCCTTACGCCATTTTCTTTCCTTTTGCCTGAGGTTGTTTTTTAGGGTCTTTAGCTCTGGTGAATACCATGGCTTTGTAGGTTTCGAGGCGGCATTTATGGCTCGTTTGGAGACTGGGCAAAGCTTGTCGGCGATGTCTCCTGTGAGGTTATTCCAGGATGCCAGTGCTGTGTCAGGATCGGAGCAGACAAGGCGGGGTAAGGAAGTCGATAGTGCAGTTGCAAGCCCGTCGCTGGGGCAGGATTTTCTGGATAATATGGTGGTGCAGAGAGTGTTGCTGCTTGGGGGAGGGGCGTTGATAGAGAGGAGGCTTTCTATCAGGTAATGGTCAGACCAGGGAACCGGGGTACAAATGGGGGTGGAGGGGGCAAGGATATTAGAATTAATAAAGACCAGGTCCAGGGTGTGACCGGCTTTGTGTGTGGGGGATGTTATAATTTGCTGGAAACCTAAGGCATGGAGGGACTGAATGAAGGTTTCGCATGAAGAGGAAAGGGGTGAGGAGTCTACATGGAGATTGAAATCTCCAAGGATAATGGAGGGGATGTCAGTTTTTATGGAGTCAACAAGGAATTCAATTAAAGGTGAGGGGTCCGATTCGAGGAGGGAAGGCGGGGGCATACACTAAACAAATTTGCAGTAGATTTGATCTAAAAAGGCCTATTTCAAGTTTGGATGGAGAGGTTATGCAGGTGGGTTTGAGGTTTAGTTGTTTTTTGGCTGCCAAAAAAGTGATGCATATAGGGCAAAATAACCCTTGCTGTAGTTACACAATGTTAAGTTCTATCTTAGGAGTTACCACCCAGGAAAGATATCTAGGCATCATAGTGAATAATACATTGAAATCGTTGGCCCAGTGTGCTGTGGTGATCAAGAAAGGAAACAGAATGTTAGGAATTAAGAAGGAAATGGAAAATAAAACTGAGGATGTTATAATGCCTCTGTATCGCTCCATGGTGAGATTGCACCTTGAATACTGTGTGATGTTCTGGACACCGCATGTCAAAAAGGATATAGCTGCACTGGAGTAAGTGCAGAGAAGGATGACCAAAATGATAAGGGGCATGGAACAGCTGCCCTTTGAGGAAAGGCTAAAGAAGTTAGGGCTGTTCATTTTGGAGATGAGACGACTAAGAAGGGGATATGATAGAAGTCTACAAAATCATGAAAGGACTTGAACAAGTTAATGTAAATCAGTTATTTACTCTCTCAGATAATAGACGAACCAAGGGGCACTCCATGAAATTAGCAAGTAGCTCATTTAAATCAAATCAAAGAAAATTCGTTTTCACTCAGCGCATAGTTAAGCTCTGGAATTCACTGCCAGAGGATGTGGTTAAAACAGTTAGTGTAACTGGGTTTAAAAAAGGTTAAGTTCCTGGAGGATAAATCCATAAACTGCTATGATGGTAATTAATAACCAATGGTAGCTTGTGATCTGTCTAATGTTTGGGTACTTGCCAGGTACTTGTGACTTTTATTGGCCACTGTTGGAAACAGGATACTGGACCCTTGGTCTGACCCAGTATGGCATGTCTTATGTATCCCATGACTTTTTAGTTTTCATAGAAGCCTCTCATGAAGGACTCTCTCAAATGCCTTCTGAAAATCCAAATACACCACAACTACCGGTTCATCTTTATCCACATGCTTACTCACCACTTCAAAAAAAAATGTAGATTTGTGAGGCAAGACTTCCCTTGGGTAAAATCATGTTGGCTGTGTACCATTAAATCATGTCTGTCTATATGTTCTGTGATTTTATTCTTTATAATAGTTTCCACGATATTTCCAGATACTGAAGTCAGACTCACCAGTCTATAGTTTCCTGGATCACCTCTGAAGCCCTTTTGTATATATTGGGATTACATTGACCTCCTTCCAATCTTCAGGTACAACAGATGATTTTAATGATAGGTTATAGATTACTTGTGAAAAGTCTGAAATTTCATTTTTTATTTCTTGCAGAACCTTGGGATGCTTGCCATCTGGTCTAGGTGATTTGCTACTCTTCAGTTTGTCAATCTGGCCTACTACATCTTCCTAGTTAACTGTGATTTGTGTCAGTTCATCTGAATCATCACTTTTGAAAACCATCTCTGGAATGGGTATCTCCCCATCATCCTCCTCAGTAAACACTGAAGTAAAGAATGTATTTAGTCTTTTCACGATGGCCTTATCTTCCCTAAGTGCCCCTTTAACCCCTTGATCATCTAATGATCCAATTGACTCCCTCGCAGGATTCCTGCTTTGGATATATTTTAAAAAGTTTTTACTATGTGTTTTTGCCTCTATGGCCAACTTCTTTTCAAATTCTGTTTTAGCTTGTCTTATCAATGTTTTACATGTAACTTTCCAATTCTTATGCTTTTTCCTATTTTCTTCAGATGGATCCTTCAAATTTTTGAAAGAAGCTCTTTTGGCTAAAATAGCCTCTCTTTCGCCTCACCTTTTAATCATACCGGCAATCATTTGGCTTCTTTCCACCTTTCTTAATGTGTGAAATTCATCTAGATTGTCCTTCTAAGATAGTATTTTTTAACTATGTCCATGCCTGTTGTACAGTCTTAACCTTCATATATGCACCTTTCAGTTTTTTCTATTTTTCTCATTTTATCAAAGTTTCCCTTTTGAAGGTTTAGTGCTAGAGCTGTAGATTTACTTATTGTCCCCCTTCTAGTTATTAATTCAGATTTGATCATGTTATGATCATTATTGCCAAGTGGCCCCACCACCGTTACCTCTCTCACTAAATCCTGTGCTCCACTAAGAATTAGATCTAAAATAGCTCCCTGTCTCATCAGTTGCTGAACCAATTGCTCCATAAAACTGTCATTTATTCCATCCAAGACGTTTATCTCTTAAGCATTTCCTTGTGTTATATTTTCCCAAGCAATATTGGGATAATTGAAATCTCCTATTACTGCACTACCAATTTGGTTAGCTTCCCTAATTTCTCTTAGCATTTCATTCTCCGTTTCATCATGTTGGCCAGGTGGACGGTAGTAAACTCCTGTTGCTATATTCTTCCCCAACACACATGGGATTTGTACCCATAAAGATTCTATTATGCATTTAGTCTCTTGCAGGGTCCTTATCCTGTTGGACTCTATGCCATCCTGGACATAAAGTACCCCTCCCCCCACCAAGTTACTCCTTCCCATCATTGTGATATGATTTGTACCCTGGTATGGCACTATCCCATTGGTTCTCATCCTTCCACCATTTCTGAGATGCCAGTTAAGTATATCTCACCATTCACTGCTATACACTCTCATCAGACTTCTGGCATCGGCATACAGAGATTTTAAAGTGTGGTTTGTTTGGGTTTTTTTGTATTAACAGTCTGCTTTTCAGCTCAGGTGATTATTTATAGGCACATATACTACTTTTGCTTTTATTGGAGCCTCTCTGTTGGGATGCCCTAACTCACCTGCTTCATTAGTATCTTTCTTCAAATTTTTGAAGGAAGCGCTTTTGGCTAAAATAGCCTCTCTTTCACCTCACCTTTTAAACATCGCGGAAATCATTTGGCCTTCTTTCCACCTTTCTAAATGCATGGAATTCATCTGGATTGCGTTTCTAAGATTCCTCCTTGCGAACTATGTGCTGCTGAGTGACTGTCAGCTTTCCCAATTGTTCTAGTTTAAAAGCTGCTCTCCTTTTTAAAGGTTAGTGCCAGCAGCCGGCTTCCACCCTGGTTAAGGTGGAGTTAGTCCCTTCAGACAAGAATTCCCCTTCCCCAAAAGGGTCCCCAGTTCCTTACAAAACTGAATCCCTCTTCCTTGCACTGTTGTCTCATCCACTTCTTGAGACTCTGGAGCTCTGCCTGCCTCTGGGGACCTACGCATGGATCAGGGAACATTTTAGAGAATGCTATCCTGGAGATTCTGGAGGAGACAGGATGGGAGGAGACAGATTCTATGCTAAGACTGTATGTTCTTGATTGCTATAACTCTGAGAGAAGCTGCTGCAGTAAGCAGGCTTCCTTTTCTATTTATTTTGTAATAAAGCATTGAGAAAAGGCCAGAGTCCAGATTCCTTTTGTTCTTCAGCAACTTCTGCAAGCCAGAGGTTGCTCGCATGGTATCACAGGAGAATACTAAGAGCCAGCTTTCTTCGCTGCATAGCACTAAAATTAATTTGATTACAGATGTTACTTTAAGAAATAAGGTAGATTGTTTGAAGGACATAATTAAATATAGGGGTAGATTTTATAAAACAGCGCGAGCGCGTACTTTTGTTGGCGCACCAGGCGCCAACAAAAGTGCGCTGGATTTTAGTAGATACGCGCGTATCTGCTAAAATCCTGGATCAGCACGCGCAAGGCTGCCGATTTTGGGCAGCCGGCGCGCGCCGAGCCGCGCAGCCTGTCTCCGTTCCCTCCGAAATCGGAGCGGCCTCGGAGGGAACTCCCTTTCGCCCTCCCCTCACCTTCCCCTCCCTTCCTCTACCTAACCCACCCCCCCGGCCCTATCTAAACCCCCCCCTACCTTTATCCCTGGATTTACACCTCCTGGAGGGAGACGTAAATCCACGCGCGCCAGCGGGCTGCTGGCGCGCGGAGACGCGATCCAGGGGCGGTTCCAGAGGGTGTGGCCACGCCCCCGGACCGCCCCGGCCCGAAACCATGCCCCCGGGCCCGCCTCCAAAACGCCCCCCTCGAAAAACCCCGGGACTTACGCGAGTCCCCGGGCTCTGTGCGCGCCGGCGGGCCTATGGAAAATAGGCACGTCGGCGCGCAAGGCCCTGCTCGCGTAAATCCGGGCGGATTTACGCGAGCAGGGCTTTTAAAATCCGCCCCATAGTGTATAATTTTTCCTCAGTCTAAGTTGATTATATCCTTATGAGATGGAAGAAATATTTCCTGGAAATTTCAAAATTTTCCTCTGATATGATCCTAACAGTTCCTCACATTTTATGGATGGGTTTAAAATAAAACTACTACAAGAAGGTGAGGAGAGCATTGATGTTCTATCTCCACATGCCCAGTAGGGCAAGCTTAATGTTATAGAAACGTTGAGATAAAAGTCCCGTGCCAGGCTACATCTGATGAATTCATCTGCTTGTGTGCACTGATATTCTGCTGTCCTTGGAGAACACCTTTTATGGGTAAGCAATGCTGATTTCCACCAGGGAACATAAATGACTATCTTCTACTCTCTACCTAGAATAGGTGAAGACACATCCCACTGGGTGGTGGTGGTGGGGTGAGATGTGGAGGAAGAATAGAGGCTCAGAATATTCTGGGGCTCTTTGAGATGGATTCAGGATTCCAGGAGGGAGTGTTTGGGTATTTCAAGGAGAGAGCTTCTGTAGCAACCCATGAGGGGATTTCTGGAGTAATCTATAAAGGGATTCCTAGAGAGAGAGAGTGTGTAGGAGACTTCTTATTCTGCTAGGATTTGTCTTTCTGATGTTTGTGCAAATGGAAGAGACACAAGGGATTAGGGTGCTCCAGTGTGTCTGGAAAATTTGTGGAAGGTCTGCAGCCAGGTGGAAGAAGGCAGTAAGACTTCAGTTTGGTATTTGAATCAAAGAGAAGAGGAAGAAACCGGCATTTCAAGTGTAGAAGAAAGTTAACAGCTTGGTGTCAAGAAGATTCAGGATCAGAGGGAAGCCAAATAGCATCTACGATAGATCATTGAGGTAGCCTGATGGGGTACCTAGTGTCAAGGGAAACCCCTTCTCTAAGTGACTGACTATGAATATCACCAGAAGAATATGGTTTTTTTTGTTGCTTGCTAGTCTTCAGCAAGTTGTAGCATAAACGTTTTTGTTTTGGAACACATAGTGTGGCATGGAGGTATCCTTATTTCAAGACCACAGGAGCATCTCAATAACCAAAAGGTTCCATCCTATTAGTGGAATCCCAGGGAGCCCCACAGATTGCATGATATCCCAGCAGCTCCCAGTAAAGCTCCCATTCCCTGTGAGATATTGGAAGGAGGGGTTATATTTCAGCAGACAATTGTAAATGACAGGTAGGCCAAAACAGTTCAATTGTTTTTGTCTCTCTGCCTGTTGTATTCAAAAGTATGGCTAGAATGTATGTAATATATCTGTGAAATGATGTTAATAAACCTGCCAATTTTTATTTTCTTTTTCTTTTTTTTAATTCTTTATTTATTCATTTTTAATACATAAATCAAATTTGCCTATACAGAATACTGTGAAATCTTAACACAATCTATATTGAATTATTTTCCCCTTACAACCATTTCAAAAAGAAACAAATTTTTTTTTTAAGACAAGATTCTATAAAGATATATAATCACTTTACAGAAGTGGTGAAGGGAAAAAATTGAAATCATATTACTTTTAATCATTATTCAGCATGTTAAGAGCCACAAACCTAGCAGATGAAAAAAAAAATCATTTGGAAAAGGGAGAGAAACATGCAATCTTTGAAGAAGGAAACTTTAGGTTAAATTAAGTATATTCACTTATAGCGCACGTAACAACAGTGTCATTATTTATGGAATTAGTATGTTCAATTTCCTCGCCTCTATAAACTCTTTTAACTGTTCCACACTAAAAACATAATGCTCATTACCTTTCGTAAGAAAACATTTACAAGGAAATAATATTTTGACTACATAGCCCAGCCCTATAGCCTCTTGTCTGAGGTTAAGAAAACCTCGATGTCTGGCTTGAGTAGCAGGGGCTAAGTCAGGAAAAATCTTCACTGTCGCCTCATGAAAATTAACAGGGTATTTCCTGAAATACTTTTTCATCACAAAACCAGTATCTTTAACTGTTACAAACGATACCAACAATGTTCCTCTACTAATTACGTCCAGTGTGGAGTCTTCCAAAAACCCCGTTAAGTTCCCATCAAAGGGAACATTAAGAGGATTTCCTGAACGCGTTGAAGTAGGCAGAAAAAAGCAGGTATTTACAGAAGGTAAATTTGCCTCTGTGATTTCCAAATTTTCCAGGAAAAACTTCTTGAGGGTAGTATAGGGGATTTCCCCCACTACCTTAGGAAAATTTATAATACATAAGTTCAGGTGTCTGGATTTATTCTCAATGAATTCCATCCTTCTGGATAATATTTGGCTATCTTTTATTGCAGCAATTTTATATTGTTGAAATTGTTTACCCTCCTGCTCCAAGGTTATTACTTTTTGTTTCAAACCGTCCACCTGAGATTGCAAGGCGACAGCTTTTTGAGCGCTCTGTAAGTTAGAAAAGTCTATTTTCCCATCCAGAGAGTTTATAGCTGAGGCCATCCCGGCCATGAAATCCCAGAGGGAATCGTGTTACCTGTGCAGGGCGTGATGGTATCGCAATCAGCTCCTTCCTCATGGCAGCTCCGGTGGAAGGCCTTCCCCCCGAAGAACTCCGGGGTCAGTTGTTCCTTCCCCTCTCTGCTCTTCCGCCGGGCTTGAGGTGTAAAATCTCGAAATAACACCATGAGGAGTTTCTGCAGGTGCTTCTGGGTTCGAGTCGGCCCGGGTGTCCACCGCACCTCCGTTCCTCATCTCCTCCGTCAGCCCCTGCACAGGCGGTGCCCTCTGTTCTGGGCTTAGAGACACCTCCCCCGCAGGCGCAAACGGCTCCTCCTCACCTTCGCGCTCATCGGGCTCCTCGGTTCTCTGTTGGCTCACTGCTGGACTCAGAAAGCCGGTTATCTCAGTCTGGATAGTCACAGGCAGGGTTGGTTCAGACGGGTAAGTCCGAACTTTACCCTTTCTTTTTGCGGGCATTTTCAAGCGGAAAATAACTCAAACGGCTGAGAGCTCCGACTAGGTCTCAATGCGTGCAGCCATCTTGGTTCCGCCCCCTTCCCCTGACAGTCTTCCAATTTTTATTTTCTTATGTTTATTAACTGCCCATCTGAGCCTCAGAGCAGAATGCAGACCCATTCAATATGTAAACTAATAAATTAGAACCAAATGGACAATTGCAAACATTGTTTAAAACATTTTTTAAAGAATATGTTACATTTGTGCTAAGAAAAGGCTACCAAATACAATCAGCACTTAATTGTTCACCTTGGGCTTGATGGACCTTTGGTCTGACCCAGTATGGCAATTTTTTATGTACGTCCAAAGATGTCTGTAATACTTGTATTTAATGTCCAAAAACTCTTTAAAATATATTTGAATATCCAAAAATCTTCAAAATCTTTCCACAGTCATATGACTTCAAAATTTTTCTTTTAAAGACCTTCAGTATGCATAAGAAATCTTAAGTATGCTCTGATAAGTAGAAACTCAGTAAGATACACCGACCCAGTACTACTAGGTGAAGTTGCAACATTTCTACTAGATGCTGCAGAATTCCTTATGTCAACATTTTGGCAAATCAAATATTGTCTGCTTCAGTGGAGCCTTCCAAATCAATTCACCACATTTTAATGGGTCGTATTTGAAGCTGAAACAAGGCAGGACAGCCTTAGTTCTGTGAGCATATATGGGTACAAAAGCATACCAAATGCAGCTTTTTAAAGGTTGAAATAGAGGCAGAGTTAAATGTAGGCTATCAAATTTCAGATTTGTGATTTTCCAATTTTGGTTTATTGATATTATGACTATGGTACTCTATTGCTTTTTTTTATTCTGATATAAATTAGACACGTTGTACAACTTGACAGCTGTGATGAGCTCCATACTCCTCCACAACATATGAAAAAGGACCAAATTAATATATTGGATAGAGCCTACTGAAATGCCCTTCTGGAGGAAGTGGTGAAGACCAGAAGTGTGAAAGACTTCAAAGGGGCGTGGGATAAACACTGTGGATCCATAAAGTCTAGGGACGTGAATGAATGTGGAAAAAAAGATTTGCATTCACAAAAAAGTGGGGAGTAGCTTGCTTTTTAGGGCAGTTACTACCCCAAACCAAATAAGCCTGATACTTCACTTTCAATGCATATCCAGCATAACTCTCTGCTTCAACGGCAGGGGGAATGAAGAAAAGTGGATCTATATACAGACAACCAACAAGGACTGAATTACATAGTCTGGGTAAACAAATAAGCATGGGTGTAGCTTGCTTATTGCGGCGGTTACTACCCCTAACTAATTAAGCTAGATATTTCACTTAGATGCAGCTCCAACACTGCTCTCTACATTAACGGTGGGGGTGGAAGGGAAATAGAACCAAAAGGTTACTAAGAGCCAAGAGTAACAGATAAGTATGAGAAAAAAAAGTGTGAAACTTGCTGGGCAGACTGGATGGGCTATTTGGGCTTCTTCTGCCGTCATTTCTGTGTGTCTATGTAGTGATTTTCTATGCTATGGTACAGTAATGTACCAAGCATTATTAGGTTTAGTATCTGACTTGAGCCTACATGGGATTAATACCTTTTTTCCAAATGTCTGTCCCATACACATAGAAATGGAATGCAGCTTGTTTCCTAGTGACCACTTGCCAGATGTATTTTTTCAGTGGGACCCTATCCAATGTCCAGTAGGGTGTGCTAACATTAAGAGAGCTAAGAGTTGGACAGTAAGTGGAGCTGTCAAAGTGTTAGTGGGTTCACATTACTCCTGTTTTTAATTAGACTGATACCAACAAAAAATGTTTGTGATTCTACTTATATGGTGCCATATTCAGACTAGGTGCAGAAGATTTTAATAACAAAATGTATTCTAGGATTTTGTTACACAATTTTCCAAACTCAGCTGCGGGATGGACCCGTGACCAGTGACACTCACCCCAAACGCAGCCATCACACTGCCATGCTGTCTCCCTCTCGGCCCTTCCCTGGGCACACCAGTCCTTGAGGCTATGGAGGCAGTGCATTTATTTTTATTTATTTTATTTATTTTAGATTTTTATATACCGGCATTCAAGACATCAGTCACATCATGCTGGTTCACATAAAACAGGGGTGCAAAGTAAACATAACTATAACAATGGTGCTGAAAAGGCAGTTACATATAACAAGGTGATAAGAACTTGGCTTAGAAGGAAGAGAAAGGACAGGTTATTAATTCACACAGATTTATGCATGCAGATTTATCTCATGCATATTCATTGTGGATATTCTGAAAACCTGACTGGCAGGGGGTCCTCCAGGATAGTTTTGGGAGCCTCTGGCATAGATCTCATCATGGATTTCAGTGAGGTGTGCTGATTTCAGAGAAGGCACATCTAAGATGCCAGTTTGAGCAGAATAAAGTGCTCTCAAATGAGTGTTGATGTACAACATTGCATGAATCTATGGTGAACAGTTAAAACTCATTCATTTATGAATGAGAATTGTGACTTTGAAGTTGATCTACCTGTGGGACACTGCGGTTTTTCCCAGGCTGAAGGCACAAAAACACTGACTCCAGCCTTTTCAAATACAGATAAAACTTTTCACAGCACTTCAAGAATATAATGACAGCCTACCTTGCAGTATATTTCCCCACTCCCTGGGGTCTGGATCAGCATGGATTAACAGAGCTGCCTCTCCTGGAGATGCGGGGCCTCCTGTACCCAGCTGAGCATACACTCATGCTCCACGGCGGGTCCCGCCCTCAGACCACTCCCTGCCCCAGCAGGATCCTGCCTACTGAGTTCTCTCTCTCTCTCTGTGAGATTTAAGGTGGACCAGAAGTGGGAAAACAGGGTCGCTCCATTACATACACCCTCCCACCCCCAGTATGGACCAAGCGTCACCACTTCTCTCTGGATCCCATCCAGGGAAGTACCATACACCCCACTCCCCTTCATCTGGCCTCCCACCAGCTAGGTTTGGGTCGGAGCTCTAGGATCAGACTCGCCCCTAAACCTTAGGGTCACCATAGACAACATTCTTAGTACCACCACTGTGGCCCTCACAGTATACACCCACAGACTTTTATCTGAGTATCTGCTATTGGACTCCTCTCTGATCCTGAAACTTCTTGATAGCAAGCTGTTAACTTTCTTCTCCACTTGAAATGCTGTAGCCCCAGGTTCCATTTCCACCCTTGCGGGATTCTTTGGAATGGCTGTGAGACTTGCGGTGAGTACTCCAGTCATCTCTGTGGTAACTTGTACCTCTTCTGCACTGTCATGACCTGCACCCTTTGGTGACGCCATCATGGCTCTCCCTGACTCCTCGTCGCTACCATGCATTGGCTCCTCTGTACTCCCTCTTGCTTGGGACTCCGTGGTCTCTCTGGCCTCCTTATTTTGCCTCTTGGCAGCATCTCTCTCAGGCTCCTCAATGCTGCTGCTTGCAGGCCATCTGGTACTGCCCCCTTCTGGGCATTCTGTGTTGCCCTCTCCTGGGCTCTTTTCAGTATTTGGACACCCTACAGGGCCTTCCTTAAGACCTCTTGTAGTGCCAACCTCAGGCTTCCCTGCAGTGCCCCTCTCAGGCTTCTTCCTGCTGCATTCTTGCTCTTAGGGAGACCTCCCTCAGGTAATACAGTCATTGCAGGACCTGCATGAACTTCAGCCCCATTGCTGCTTTCTGCTCCCTCTAGAGTGGAGTGTTTTTGAAGGGTCAAGTGCCAGTCCTATAATTGCAATGGCTGCTGTGCTCCTTCAGCTTCCAGGAGTTCTACAGCCTCATCTGGCTTCAGATCGAGCACGGTGGCTGTTTTTCTCAGTTCACTTACTATTATGGTGTTCTCTCTAGCGAGTTGCCTTAGCTCCACCTCCCATTGGGTTACCTCTGTTGCAACCTCCAGTAATTCAGCGACCAGCTGCCACCATTGAATTCTACCTCCTCTCTCTGGGCATCTATGGCACCTGGGAGTGGCTTTGCTGATCCCACTGACCTGGCTGGCCTTTCCATCTGCCACACCTCCAGTTTCAGGTTCTTCCTGTCGGTCGGGACTTGAGAGTGAGGAACTCCACTAGGCAGAAGTACAGTGCTACTCTTCTTTTAAGCACAGTGGCTTCTCCTTCTTCTACCTGCACTGCAGTACACCCATTGGATCCAAACCAGACTTTTAGTAGTACTGCCCAGGCCTCTAAGCTCTCTGGCTTCTGTACTTCATAGCTGGTTCACTTTCACTCTGGGCCATATGTTTTTTCTCTTTTTCTTTAAAAGGAAAAAAAAGTGAAAAAACCCCCCTGCCTCATTGGCACTGACTGTACTGAATATAACAGTTGTAACTCCGGATTGGGCTTCTCCCCCTAGTCTGCAAAGAAAAACCAATGCTCCCTGCAGGCCTCAAAGACCACTACTAGTTTAAAGGCAGTTTTCAGGGTTTTATTTTCTTTTTTTGTGTTCTCCTTGAAGCACACAAGCCTTTATCTTCCAGTGCTCTTGTACACAGTTTATGAGCACTGCTTTTCTTCTGCCCTAGCCCCCTTCCTTAGGCAAGACTAGACAAACTTTCAAGCAGCTTGCCTTATTTCAGTGTGCTCTCTGAGCCACACTCTTTTCTTTACAGCGCTGCTTTGCCTCCAACCTCTTTGGCAGACCACACACAAAACATCACAGTCCTCCCTCGTTTTTTCTGTGTGCCCAGTGTAAAGAAAAAGAAATCTCCAACCAGACACCATATGTGAGAGACCGAGCAGTGTTTCCCAGGCTGGAGGCACAAAAACACTCTGGGGCTGATGCAATACAGTGCGCTCAGCCGAGTGCACTGGTATAACCTGCAGTTGGATGCGGGTTGTATAGACGCTAATTAGTCCCTTTATGCAATAAGGGGATTAGCGCCTGTACAACCCAAGTCCAACGCGGAGTGAATCTAATTGCGCTCATCACGTGCAAATGCATGTGAATGACGCTATTAGGCATTCACTCCCAATGCAAAAAAAAAAAAAAGTGTGTCTAGGACGCACATTTAGCGATCAGAAATTAACACCTGCCTAGAGCAGGCGTTAATAGCTGAGCACTCCTTAAACCAGGCAGTACAGAAAATTTTCTGTACTGCCTCCTAGTTAATATCGTTGCGATATTAAGTAGGAAGAAAACCAAAAGTAATTTAATTAAAAAAAAAAAAAAAAAAAGCGCCAGCAGTCGGGTGCAGGAAACGGATGCACAATTGAGAAGCGTCCGTTTCCTGAACCCTTGGCTGTGCGGTGTTTAGGAAAACCGATGTCGATAAACTCTGCGTCGGGTTTCCTAACCAGTGGAGGGAAGACACACTTGGGCTCTCCTTGCTAACTCGACCCCCCCTAATTTAAATATTGCATGGCGCCCGCAGGGGGGGGGGTGCCTGGGGGCGCTTTCTGCGCCAAAATATTGCATCGGCCTCACTGACTCTAGCCTTTTCTAATGCAGCTAAAACTTTTTTATTTCAGGTTCACAGCACTTCAAGAATATAATGCTGCCTTGCTGTATATTTCCCCACTTCTTGGGGTCTGGGTCAGCATGGATTAACAGGAGCTGTCTCTCCTGGAAACACGGGGCCTTCTGAACCCAGCTGAGCTTACATTCTTATGCTCTCCAGCTGATCTTACCCTCAGTCCTCTCCCTGCCCCAGCAGGATCCCGCCTACTGTGGGATTTAAGGTGCACCAGGCATCTAGCCTGATCCTGCACATGCAACATGGGGGAAAACTAGGTCACTCTGTTACATCATCATTGTATAGGCAACCAATAGAACTGGTGAAAAATGTTATAGGAGTTCTCAGCCCAGAGCTAGTAAGAATGCAAGCAATAGAATTCTGCACAATTTGCAATGCCCGAAGAACATTAGATGGTAACAGTATTGGTAGATAGTCCGAAGGCCATTTGTTTGTTTCTGCTGTCATGTTACCGTGTATGGCAAATTGCAATAATCTAAACCAGTAAAAACCATTGTTTCGAGCACAATGCGAAACTCAGAAGAAATTTGAATGGCAAAGTCTGCTTTCACAACAGATTTGACTTGGAAGTGTAATGACGAGTTAGATTCAAGGATTACTCCCAAACTCTTAACTTGTGTTACAGTTGGAATCTGAAAGCCATCAAAGTGAAAGATGAAAGGACAATCACTTGCTGGAAAATAGTCAAGAATCATAGTCAATGAAGGATTAAGTGACTTACTCAAAGTCCCAAGGAGCATCAGTACGAGGAATGGGGTTTGAAATCAGCCCACTGCTCTAACCACTAGGCCACTCCTACACTTCTACATATTTTTCTGACATCAACCACCAGTGGTTAAAAAATGTCACTTGAAATGTAAATGAAAATCAGACTTCTTGACATTCTTGTTAATTCTCTTGAGAACATTTGAACCTCTGATAAGGAACAGTTCTCATTTGTTGGTGTTATCTATAGCCTTGAAATGACTTAATTAGCCTTGCATGCAAGAACTTTCCTCAGACTATTTGGTTTTCTACTATGATAAAGCATGGCGGCATCCCCTCACATATCAAGTTATTTGGTGCTGGCGATACTCCTACTTGCCTTTTTCTGCGTCATATTCTTTTGTGTATAAGGAAGAAGCAAGAGGGGAGGAAGTGTCACTGATTGGCGAATTCTTTTTTCCTTGTGTCAGCAGTATGGTTTGGCACTGAGACCTTCTGTAAGTCTTAAAGGAAGTCATAGAATGGCTGCATTATGTGTGAAAGCTGCCTTGTTTAAAACAAGCTGCCTTTATGATGTGACATTCTTTTGGGTGAAAGCATGGATTGAGAGAGTACTTTTTTTTAAACACAGTGAAAAGTTCTCCGAAGTGCAGTAAATCTAATTGCTTAATTTCAAATTTAACAAGCTGAGCCAGGAGCCACATTACCAGACTTTTCTGCATTCTGATACTAAGAATGGATAAAGCAATGCAATTAAACATTTTCATTTTAAATATTTTAACAGATCTGCCCTTTTCTTCTTATTACTGGTGCTCCTTTGTTATTATCAGAAACTATGTATATTTGTGTTTGTGTGTGTGTGTGTATATATGTTTTTTAAAACTCAAAATTTTTCTTTTGGATATGGTCATGCCTCAAAAGTCTGCATTTCAGACATTCATGCTGTGTATCTACTTTTGATGCACAATGATTGATGCTGGTTGTCTTCTGATAATGAATAGGGATATGTGAAGCACAAACCTATTGGTTCGGGCTTCGTTTTCTGCCCGCCGCGGGAAATTTTGTATTGCCCGCTGCGGGAAATTTCGTATTTCCTGCGGTTCGGGCCTTTAAAATTCGGGGAGACCCGAATTTCGTTTTAGTGCGCGCTAACATTTTTTCGTTAGCGCGCACTAAACCCGAAAATTAATTTTTACCAAACATTGGGGAAAATTCCTTCGGGTTTCAGGCTCCCCGAACTAGGATGAATGCACATCCCTAATAATGAATAGCTGAAAAATATTTTGACTGACGTCTATAATGATAGATGTGACAAAGTTAATGATAAAAAAAAATATGGGATGATGCCCAGTATGCTGAAGCTGCTTACTGTCATTTGCATGTAGTTACAGAAAGAAGGAGAAAAACACAACACTGCTAACTGAAGTGCCAGTACCAAGCAATTACTTTATACAATGTATGGAGAGAGAAGATCTTTAAGTATCAAGGAATGCAATCAGAGACCCATAAAATGTGGCAGAAAGAGACAAAAATAGTCTCAATTGTATTGTTGTGGTAACTCGAGTGGAAGCAATTTGGAAGCAGACTTTGGCTCTTCCTTAAGTGCAGTTTATTTACAGCGAAAACAAAAGTGCAGTGTAAAACAAAACAGACAAATTAAACAGCTCACATTCAAATTCAGGTATCTCACAAATAGTTTCATACATAGCAGGTCTTAGCAAATGCCTGGGTCTTGTCTAACCCTTCTGGGCCCTGCCGATTTATATTAGGCTGAAGGGTTCCTCCCTGGGCCCAGAATCCCTTGTGGGGCTGATCCTTAAGGAAGAACCGGCTGGATCTCTATGGCTGGTTCCTTAAGATATTTTCCAGTATACTCCCTCACAGTTGGGTACCACTGACCAGATTAAAAAGAACTTCCAATTGCAGCCTAATATGTTGCCTGTGCATATTACATCCTATGAATGCCAGAAGGAAGCTCTCTTTGGTGCAAGGCAAGTATTAAGAAGAGCATTGGGAATACATTTGAGAGAATGAGATCATATCTAAATACCCTGGCTTACGAGTGAGGTTTGTTGCTGTCTTATGTGGATAGTATGGCTTCTCTGGCTTCCAGATCATAGTTGCCTAGTATACAGGGTAAAATCCTTTTTTTAAAAACACAGTAGAGTGAAAATGGATTAGAATGTTCAAAATGTTTTCTTTCCTGAACTGACATTTTGACAATGGCCTGCTTGTTGTCAGTTACTGAAATTATCCTGACACTTAATTCCATTGAAGTGCAACTTTTATCTTGAGAAGACTTATCATATTGAACTTGTAGTTTAAAATTGTTAGTCTTTGTCTTGTCATGTTTTGTTGATTTATAGTTTTTTATTTTATTGATATTTCTGATGTTTATATTGTGCACTGCCTTGGGCTTTACAAGATAAAATATTTTATAAATAAACTAAACTAAAAAGATGTCTTGCACTTTCCTATCTCCCCCCCCCCCCGCCCCCTCCCCCGCAATTGGCATTCCCTTCTTGATGCATCCCATGGAACATTCTGTATTTCTTCACATATATGTTGTACAAGACAGGGTTTCTCATTGTATGCCAATGGGGTGGAAAAAAGGGGTCAAGGATGAATTAGGACTCTTAACTCTATATCCTAAAATGTTAACAATAGAAATCCTGGATCTTTTTTTTATTAGAAATAATGTTTATGGAATTGCACAGGGTCATGTCCAAAATAAAGCAGCTTCTTGGCAAATGCATCAGAAAAAAAAACTATTAAAATGTTAACTTTTGTTCTTGTTTGGGGGACTTGGGAGAGCAGGAAATTCAGTCTTGGTTAAACATTTGCAGAAGTAATTCATTATTTGGTTACATATTAAGGATATTATTTATTTGTGTCCTTATATTTTCATGTTGACACATTATCCTGAAAGGCCAATAGCTCGTGGATCAATGACGTCGGTTATGAGTTTTGTTGCATTATGTAACCACAGTAAATAACTGTTTTAGAAGAAAGGTTGCATAACTCCATGCACTGCAGTATTCCATGTGCTGCCCCTGCCAAACATGGGCTAAAATAGAAAAGTAAACCTTGCTCAGGGCCGATTCGGCTGTGGGCAGGGAAAATATTGATGGGCTGGAAAAGCATTCCCTGTAGGCAATAGTTGGAAGACCCCTGCACTATAAAGTTAATCTGGAAACCACCTAAATCTCAGACTTCTCACATTACTATTCATCAAATTGCAGAGTTCAGGAGCAGTGCATGTGCTTGTTTACCCTTGGTTGAGAAAGTATGAGCATATAGGCTGAATATTCATAACTACACTAGAATCTACACAGGGACAGATTTAAGAGTTTTGTACCTATAGGCAAGGTTAAGAGAATGGTGGGTAGGAGACCTTGGCAATGCAAATCCCTCCCATCACACCCAAAATTCCCTAGCAGCTCACCTTTGAAATGAATTGCTAGAGCAGGCTCCTTTTTAGCACAGTCATGCTCCTTTTTGGCCTGGGTATTTGGTGCCTTCAAAATTTGGAACTCTAGACAATTGCTTATGCTTAATCTGAGCCTGAATCTATATCCCTGGTACACAGAAGTTTTCCTCTATATGCCCAGTTGCTCCATATCTGATGCAACATCTTTGAAGATTTTGGAAAGGAAATCAGGTGACTTTATGGATACAAGAAGAAGGACCTCTTACAACCTCTCTTTCTTATAACCCTAAGTAAGAAATGTAAAAGATGTTTATAAACAACTTAGACATCTGAATTTGATGGATCTAAATCTTGTTCGCTTTACAAGTGATGGCCCAGAGTGAGCTATTGGCTAAATCTCAATTTTTCCAGTGAATGAATCCAATGTAAATGACTTCAAAACAAATTGAAGAAAATTAATTTTCACTCAGTGCATAGTAAAGCTCTGGAATTCATTGCCAGAGGATGTTGTTACTGCAGTTAGTGTAACTGGATTTAAAAATGGTTTGGATATGTTCCTAGAGGAAAAATCCATAAATTGCTATTAATTAATAAGCAGTAGTAGCTTGAAATTTAACGTTTGGGTACTTACCAGGTACTTGTGACTTGGATTGGCCACTTTTGGAAACAGGATGCTGAGCTTGAAGGACCCTTGGTCTGACCCAGTATGGCAATTCTTATGTTCCATTTTCACAGACTCACTTTTTTGTCCTTAAAAATTAGTCAGAAGGCTTACTCATCAGACACAATTTGTAGCTGGCCTGTATCTTAATTTTCTAGCTGTTACAATGATTCCTTCTATTCTGGTTCAACCTCATGTAGTCCAGTGTCTGACTCATTGCGGACTGAAACCTGTGCTGCTTATATGTTTTCCTGCAACAGCTGTGTCTGCTGTTTGCAATTCTCAGTCTCTAGAGGCTGTTTTATTTTTCTGAAGGTGATCTGCCACCTACTGTGGCTGTAATCATGTGTATTATGGAAATAATAGGAATATATCTACGTGAGGTTTTTTTTATTTTTTTTTTCAGCCTTTATGCATGGAAGCATACATTTTGTTTACTAGTGATGTGACTGATGACATACATTCTCACTGCTGTTTAAGGGCCTGAATCACTAAGGCACTTCTCCCAATCTGTGTCTATGGGAAAATACCTTGATGAATCAGGCCTTAAGCCCCCTGTAGTAATAGTGTATACTATTTATTACTTTTTTTTTCTACCATAATGCATGTCTGTAACATTCCTGGATGCAACATGAACAAAAAAAAAAAAAAATCACTTACCCTTGGCCTACAGCATAACAAAATCATGGCCTGGACTTGATTATTCGGTTTTGTTCTATTTATAGATCTGGTCCCTCCCAATGCAGTTTTTCAAAACACAATCCAAGTCAGGGGACTGTCAATTTCATTTGTATCGAGTTGTATTCCTTTGTGAAGTAAAAATAAATATATTTGTTTAAACAGCAAGACCGTTGGACTAGAGTCCTTTTCCAAATCTTCTTTTGTTGCCTGTTAACTCATTGGTTTGGAATTTCCAGTGTTATCCTTTTGCCTGGATCTGATATGAACATAAGATATGGCATGCTGAATCAGACCAAAGATCCATCAAGCCTAGCCTCCTGTCACCAATAGGGGCCAGTCCGGGTCACATGGAAGATTCCAAAAAGCAGATCCCTTTCCTGTTGCTCTTTTCCAGTGATAAAGAATTACTTTTCGACATTTACCTTGCTAATAATGGTTTATGAACTTTTCCTCATAGAATATGACAGCAGATAAAGATCATTCGGCCCATCCATATCTCCGGTTTAGTTTTACAGTTCCTTCCTCTCCTTCAGAGATCCTTGGTGCTTGTCCCATCTTTTCATGAATTCTGATCCTATACTCATCTTCATAACCTAAGTGGGGAACCAGTTCTATGCATCCACTGTCCTTTCTGTAAATAAATATTTTCTTATATTACTCTTGATTATACCTCCTTTCACCCTCATCCCATGACCTCTCTTTCTAGAGCCTTCTTTCCATTGAAAGAGGCCCACCTCCTGTATATTTATTCTTTAGAGGTATCATATCTTCCCTTTCCCTCTTTCCTCCATGTTATACATATTTAGATCTTTAAGTCTGTACCCATATATTTTATGATGAAGACTGTTGACCATTTTAGTAGCTACCCTCTGGAGTGACTGAGTTTGGTTTACATTCTTTTGAAGGTAAGGTTTCCAGAACTGTACACAGTATTCCAGATGAAGCCTCATCAGAGATTTTTACAGAGGCAATATCATCTTCTCTTTCCCACTAGTTGTCCTCGCCCTGTGCACCCAAGCATCCTTCTGGAATTTGCTGTCACCTTATCTATCTGTTTGGTCACCTTGAGATCATCAGATATGATCTTACGACCAGTCCCAGATCACACTTGTTTCATGCTTAGAAGAATTTCAGCTCCTATACTGTACCACTCCGCTTGGGGTTTTGTGGCTCAAATGCATGACTATATTTTTCAGCATTAATTCATAGCTGCCAGGCTTTAGACCATTCCTCAAGCTTTGCTAGATCCCGCCTTATCTTTTCTACTTCCTATCTACCCTGTTACAGATGTAGGTATACTCTGAAAAAATAAATTTCCAATAGCACTTTCACAATATGATTTATGTTGAAAAGAATCTGTCCAAGGACCAATCTTGATGGTTTCTCAGTAGTAACTCCCTTTTCTTCAAAGTGCCCTTTACTACTGTTCTTTGTCTGTTCTCACTAAGCCAATTTCTAACCTAGATAGTCCTTTTAGGGCCCATACCCAGGGCGTTCAGTTTATTTATAAGTCACCTATGTGCAGAGCTCCTGGTTTCCTGAGGCATATTTTTCAAGATTTTGCAGCAATAGTTAGCAAATTCTATGGCAGATTTTTCAAAATTCTGCAGAAATTTTCTGGCAGATTTGCATAGATTTGCATATTTTGGCATAAAGCTTCACACCTGTCTATGCAAGCAAATTTTTTTTATTGAAAACTATTCATTTTGCTTTTAAACAATATTTAAACTATATACAAATACAACATTTGCCAAATACAAACATCAACTATTTTTCAAGGAAACATTTTGAACTGTGAAATGACACTTTTGTTTTGAAGAAGTTTGAAACTTGTCAGCAGTAATGCCAGTTATCAAGGCTTCTATAAATTGAAATTAATACCTTTTCTGCCAGCTGGAACCCCAGCAGTTGCAGACTTCCAAAACGCATCCAGGTCTTTGTAGCTGGTTTATGGTTGACCATGCAGGTGCAAGAACCTTTATATAAAGATGAAATTCTTCTAAAAGAACACCACTCCATCCAGGAATTTTATCAAAATCATCTTTGGTTTGTTAAGGATTTAAGAGATCTTTGAGGAATCAAACATTCTGACTGTTTTCTCTATTCACTCCAATTTCACCCCTACCATCCTGTTCATGTCAGGACACAAGGAAGGGGGGATGAGGAAACAGAAGGAGAGGGTTCCCTGCAGGCAGTGTTTTCAAGGGGTGAAGTTGGAAAAGGAGCAAAGAGAGAGCTGAGACTGAAGGCAGGCAGGTGCCCTATAGCTTTCTTTAAAAGAAATTAAAAGGTGGGAAAGCTTCAGGATGATTGATTCTGCAGCAGATTATCAATTATGCAGCTATAAGCTGAATTATGTGGGTTCTTCTGTGACCACACAATTGCAAGAGCCTAGGGTGTGCAGTTGCTCCTCCCACAGTGCAGCATCGTCTGCCTCACTAGGAAAAAAGTCCCCCTTTGGCAAAGCAGGCCAAACCCTTGGGGTCAAGTAATGCTGACTGACCTGCATAGAAGAAAAAGTGGCATCACTCTATGGAGTCGCCGGAGCAATGAGTGTTGAAGAAGCACAGAGGGCCATTGATGCATGGTGTACCTGCACTGTTGACGCACAGCATTTGTGCCCTATGGATGCACACACAGTGCAGTTGACACATGCAGAAAGTAAAGCCTTCCCACATCAATTTTATCATATTGAATTACCAAAATAACTTTGTGGCTATCCAAGATCAGGAACCGAGGGGGATATGATACTGCTACCTCCTCCAATCACTAGAACCGTACACCAAAAAGGTCGTTGGCAGAAGAATTACACTTAAAGACACCAGATCTCATATATTCTCTGGTACCTCTTATTTTTAATAGAACTCAGGGTCAAGGACAAGAGCCCATTCTAATCTCAGAACATGATGTTTTACCACCCACTCCAGATCAGAGGACAAGTCAGTTGCTTGACCAAATAGCGGAGCTGGTAAAAAATATCTTTCTCTTTGGCTAAAGAGAAAGAAGGAGCTTTCTCTTCTCTCCTTTCCAGTATTGCTAGATTCCTCCGACAAGTAGACCCAGTATGTACAAATTCAGGTGAATACATAATCAGAACTCCTGTTTCAAGGTGGTTCTTTGCCTAATTAACTTGCAGAATCCAACTATTCAGAGGATTCATACACCAGGTTTGTTCCGCTCTGAGGCGCCATCTTCATCACTGGGGACCTGGGTTAGTGTTCCCACACCCTTAGGTTCCAAAGAGGGATCGACGGGAATCCTCTCTGACCCATAACTGTAGCCTCCCTCCCCTTCAGAAGTCCTCTCTTACTCACAATTCTTAGATAAACTAGGAAAAATGTTTAGAGTAAATGTGCATAAAGATAAAGATCCTTGCACAGAGGTCTTTGGTCTTCTCCAAATTTTGGACATGCCAGCAGAACCGGCAGCTATCCCTGTTCACTGTATTCTGTAAAGCTACAGATAAGAATGTGGGAAAGGCTCATCCCCTGTGCTCCCAAATGAAAGGATGTTAGACCTCAAATATAACAGGTCTAGGTTTTGGATTAGGCTAATTACCTCATCATGCCCTGAAAAAAAGCAATGAAAACAAGAATATATTCAAATTCACCACCAGAAAAGGATCCTAGGTTACTGAATTTCAGGAAGAAAGTTTTTCAGAGTTTCATGCTAACTTCACATATTTCTTCTCACCAGTTTTACATGGTGCAATACTTTGCACAATTGTATACAAAAGCAAAATCCCTTTCTTTAACCTATCGAGGGTGGGAATTATCTACAATCACTTTTACATGCTGAATAGGGCATACGCTATCTTCTCCGATTTGGTCTATGAATCATTTGATACTATTTCACATACCTCAGTAGCTTCTATCAGAGTGATGCATGGACTGGTTGAGAGCTAGTAGCCTACATGATGACATTTATGATAAGCTGGCATATATGCCTTGTTTGGGGGAACATCTGTTTGGGAAAAAGAGAAACTGACACTCAGATAAAAGAAAATGTAGCAGTCCAATCCCTTTCTACAGGACCTGAACAGCAACTGTCAACGCTATTACAATTTTAAGAGGTCGTTCTTCTAGAGATGCTCCTTCTGGCTTTTTTGAAAGATACCAGCTTCTACCTCTTTCCACGCAACAACAGTTTCTGGCTTGTAATTAGCATGAGCACCATTATCCTAAAACAACACGTCCAGCCCAAGCTAGGTTTTGAATTTTGATCTCTTTGCAGGTCACCAACTGTTTTTCCAGTCAGGGGGAGAACCTAGGCCTTTCTGGAGGAGTGGTGCAAAATAAAAGACTGATGGGTTCTCAAGATGGTGGAGTTGGGATACCATTTATATTTTTCCCATTTACCTTCTCTTTCTCATTGTTAGGCTTTCAATCCTGATCTGTCTCACCTAACACAGCTCCATCTGTAAGTGGAATCACTTCTTCAGGCAGGCGATTGATTCAGTCCCTGTGTTTATTTATTTATTTATGAACTTTTAATATACCGATATTCGTAGGTCACATCATACCGGTTCACAATAAACTCATGGAAAAAGGAAATAGAAATTACAAATAACCGGGGAAGGGGAGCAGAGGAGGAAAGGGGAGAGAGCGGGGGTGGGGAGAAAGCTAGAGCCTGAGGGGCGTGAAGAGCAAGAGTAGGAGAGAAGGATATAAAAGTAGATAGGAACTGAGATAACGGTCTTAACAATATTCTTACTGGAATAATAGCATTAACAAAATATTTACAATTCAATTGTTTGCAGAATTAACATTCACTTGGTGGGAAGTGAGGTAGGACGGGGGTGGCGGAGAGGGGGGGCAGGGGGGGTTAGGTTTGGTTAGGGTCGGGGTAGGCCTGCAGAAAGAGCCATGTTTTGATGCCTTTTTTGAAGTTAAGTAGGGAGGGTTCGAGACGGAGAGAGGTGGGGAGTGAGTTCCATAGGGTGGGTCCTGCTATGGTAAATGCTCTGTCTCTGGTGGAGGCGAGGTGTGCAATTTTGAGTGGTGGGGTGTGAAGGGTGCCAGCTAAGGTGGCTCTGGAAGGGCGATTGGAATCACGGAAACGTGGCATTTCCTTGAGCCAGGAGGGGTTGTTGCTATAGAGTACATTGTGGAGAACAGTGAGGGTTTTATATTTTATACGGAAGGGGATGGGGAGCCAATGCAGTGTTCTAGCATGGACAAGGATTCTACCCGCTAGACTTCCTCAACTCATGAAATCTGAGGGGCTGAGACCCATTCTAGATCTGAAAAGCCTGAACAAGTATCTACTTGGAGAAATTCAAAATGAATTCCCTCAACATGATTCTTCCCTTCATCCAGAAGGGAGAATGGATGCGTACTCTCAGTCTGAAAGACGTGTATACCCACACATCTATCCAGCCCACCCACTGGCATTATCTTTGCTTCAGAGTGGACTCTTCCCATTATGAATACAAAGCACTCTATTTCTGGCTGTCAGCAGCTCCAAGGATCTTCACCAAGAGCCTGGCTATAGTAGCAATGCACTTAAGATATCAGGGAATCCGAGTTTTCCCATACTTAGACGATTGGCTAGTCATGGCCAGCTTCCAAGAGGGCATGTTAATCTCCCTGCAAAACTCAATTCAGCTTTTTCAGAAGTTGGGATTTCTAATGAATTTTGAGAAGTCAACTCTAATGCTGACCCAGAAAATATAATTTATTGGAGAATGGATAGATTAATTTCAAGAGAAAGCTTTTCTTCCTTCAGAATGGGAAAATACTCTTGAGATCACTTGTTCAAACTGTTGAATTAACCGCACTCAACAGCCAGAAAATTCTTGGTTGTTTTAGGTCATATAGCGGCATCCATTTATGTAGTTCCATTAACCTGCCTCCTTATCCACCACCTGCAGTGGGGTCTCCACTGTAAATGGTTCCAGCTAACTCAACCTTTGACAACCAAAGAACATAAAAAGGGAATTTCACTGGTGGCTAAACTGTTGAATCCTTCAAGAAGGAGCTCCACTTTGCTCCCTTATCAAGTAACCTTAGCGACAGATGCCTCCACAAGAAGTTGGGGTGCTCACTCTGGATTTTTTCGAATCTCAGGAACTAGGGTGACATCTATTGAGGCTTTGACTTCGGCTCCTCTTACATTTTAGTTTTTCTCAATTTCACATCTGCTTTTGATACTATAAAGCATGAGTTGCTACTACACCGTCTCTCTAAATAGAGATTACTGGTTCTGTTTTCTCCTGGTTTAAATCATTCCTCCAATATAGACGTCAACAATTCCATATTAAGAACATAAGAACATGCCATACTGGGTCAGACCAAGGGTCCATCAAGCCCAGCATCCTGTTTCCAACAGTGGCCAATCCAGGCCATAAGAACCTGGCAAGTACCTGAAAACTAAGTCCATTCCATGTTACTGTTGCTAGTAATAGCTGTGGCTGTCAAGGTAATTAATAGCAGGTAATGGACTTCTCCTCCAAGAACTTATCCAATCCTTTTTTAAACACAGCTATACTAACTTCACTAACCACATCCTCTGGCAACAAATTCCAGAGTTTAATTGTGTGTTGAGTGAAGAAGAACTTTCTCCAATTAGTTTTAAATGTGCCACATGCTACTTCATGGAGTGCCCCCTAGTCTTTCTATTATCTGAAAGAATAAATAACCGATTCACATCTACCCATTCTAGACCTCTCATGATTTTAAACACCTTTCTCATATCCCCCCTCAGCCAACTCTTCTCCAAGCTGAAAAGTCCTAACCTCTTTAGTCTTTCCTCATAGGGGAGCTGATCCATTCCCCTTATCATTTTGGTCACCCTTCTCTGAACCTTCTCCATCACAATTGTATCTTTTTTTAGATGCGGCGACCAGAATTGTACACAGTGTTCAAGGTGCGGTCAAACCATGGAGCGATACAGAGGCATTATGACATTTTCTGTTTTATTCACCATTCCCTTTCTAATAATTCCCAACATTCTATTTGCTTTTTTGAGTGCCGCAGCACACTGAACTGACAATTTCAAGGTATTATCCACTATGACGCCTAGATCTCTTTCTTGGGTGGTAGCACCTAATATGGAACCTAACATTGTGTAACTATAGCATGGGTTATTTTTCCCTATATGCATCACCTTGCACTTATCCACATTAAATTTCATCTGCCATTTCGATGCCCAATTTTCCAGTCTTCCAAGGTCTTCCTACAATTTATCACAATCTGCTTGTGATTTAACTACTCTGAACAATTTTGTATCTGCAAATTTGATTACCTCACTCATCGTATTCATCTGTATGGAGTCCAGTAACATCAAGTATACCACAGGGATCAGCACTATCTTCAGTTCTAATCAATTTATACCTACCCCCCCCCCCCCACACCTTTGCTCTCTTCTTGTGACACTGGGTGTAAAATACTGTTTATATTCGGATGACATCCAGTTCTTTTTTCCCACAAAGAGCCCTTGGTCAACTACTTCCCACTTTATATCACTTTGTCTTTCTTCCGTTAAAACATGGTTATTGCACAATAAATTATCTCTAAATCTCAACAAAACAGAAATTATGATGCTTAGCTACACCTTCCCATTTGAAATTCCTTATCTCTAGACTTTGATAATCACTCTATTTCCATCTCACACACAGTACGCAATCTTGGAGTAACTTTTGATCCTATCTTTTCCTTAAAACCTCACATTAAATCAGTAATTAAGGCTTCCCATATAAAGCTCAGAATGCTAAGACATATCAAGCCTCTTCTAGAACAGAACGACTTTCGGACAATGCTACAAGCCCTAATTTTAACCAGTGTTGATTATTGCAACTTTCTGTACGTCGATCTCCCAGAATCCACGCCCTGACTTCAGTGTACCGTTGGACTTTTGCTCTAGCCACCACCCTAGGGACCCACTTAAGACCTGCCGGCCACCAAAACCCAAGGGCTCAACCTGTGGGGGAGGTGACTGGTATAGGTGAAGTTCCAATCTGTCCCACTCCAGGGCGCTTTCACCAGCTGCCAGCATAGGCCTCGAAGGTTCCCCTACGAGGCTGCATCAATTTGCCGCAACACAAAGGGCTCACACCCACGCCACCCTTCACACCATAACCAAATTACTGCTAGCAACATTTTTGCAGGATAATTGGCCTTGATAATTCAGACAGTGCTGCTTGAACATTCTTTGCCATTTCCACCTCTGCTCCACGCCAACACTATCTCTGATTTCTTACACACACACACAGTTCTCTTTTACACTCTGGTGTTCTTATGCAATTCTTCCCTTTTTGCACCCCTCTTCAGGTCTTATGATCTGTACATCCCACCACACTCTTTCACATACAGTACCCCCCCCCCCCCCCCCAAAAAAAAAAAATATATGGTTCTTATGCAACCCCCTACCCTGGCTGTCTCTCATCCCCTATATTCTCCCTCCACTCTAATGATTGATATATTATTGCCTGACCTGCTCTGAAGATTAGAGTCAAGAGATGAGAGCAGACTGTGGTATTTTTTCAACCTCTTGTTTATTTGAAGCTTATTAAAGGCAGATAGTTGGTAAACTCATTTTGATGGTTTCGCTTTTCTTAGAAATTACCAGCAATGTTAACTTTTTTCTTCTTCCCGTCTATAGGGAAAAAGTTTTAATTTTGGTTTGCTACAGTAGAGTTTAACAAGAATCTATAATATGGGTGTGTGAAGATGAATACTTTGACCCTTTTCTTGTTCAGTAACACTGTGCTATTTATCACAGGATGATGTGATGATGCCACAGAGAGTGAGGCTGCAGTATGAAGCTGCCATTCGGCACCCAAAATGTGTGAGTATTGCCATTTTTATTTTTGAGATGGGTTTGTAGGCATATTTTGTTAGAGCGAGAGCAGCTATTGTTCAATGTCAGTGTGTCCATGTTCACATCTTGGATGCACTGTTCAGTGTTAGATATGCATGTGTCGCTATGCAGGCTTTATCAAGTGGCTGCACACGCTGCATGTAAGGCCACACATGATCCAGGAGGAGAATGGGAGGGGCAGCAGGAATCCGCATTGCTGCCACTTCTCACCATCTGTGGTAGCCATGCAAGTATTTTTTTTAAATGGCAAGCTAGCATGAAGCAGGAGGAGCAGTGGGAGTCTGTTTTGCCGCTGCCATATGTTGGCAGGAGGAGCAGCTGAATTCTCTCCCGTTGCCACTTCTCCTCATCTGGGGCAGCCGTGCAAGTATTCTTAGAAAATAGCAAGTATTTGTGGAGTAGGAAGAGCAGCAGGAGTCTGTGCAGCTGCTACTCTCCCCATCTGTGCTGACTGCAGGTATATTTAATAGTGGTGAGGTGATGTGGAAGAAGGGAAGGGAAGGGATGGGAGACAGAGGAAATACACCTTTGTGCCATGGATCTAGCAGGCATGTTCCAACTTGTTAAATGCCTTACTAGGATCTGAGAAATTTGTGATTGTCCTGTATCTGCTGACACCCTCAGAAGTGCCGTCATTCTACCTTTTTTCTTTTGGGTTTGGTTCACAGAACAACAAAATTGTTTATTGTAAAGAAGAAAAAATATCATAGACTCGTGTCATTGAGATACAAGTCTGCCATAAATGATATAATAATCGTGTGACTGCTGAAGAAAGCATTTTGGTGTGCTAAACACAGGCAGTGTCAGGTCTGTTTGGTTTTGTGTTTTGGCATTTGGCACCTTCAGCTTGGGACTTCCCACATGTTATGGCTAATTCAACTCTGTTGATAGAGAAAGCACGTTTGTTTACAATGAATGGGGTTCTTCATGGGCAAAAGGATGAAATAGCCATATGTTATACCTGCCTCCTCCCTGGAGAGTTGACTACCTTACTAGAGTTCACCTCTACAATCAACTGATGGGCTTGCAAAGACAGCAATTTCTGCAGGAACTCCCGTATATAGTCAGTAGGGCAAAAGCTCTATTGAGGTCAAGAGAGTGTGGTCCGTCTTACTCATTGGATGATGTCACCCACATGTTAAGGCTAATTCATCCTTCTGTCTACGGAGAGCCCCATATATTATAAGCAAACTTGCTTTACCTATCTATCAGCACCTGTTTTTTATTCAGCTGAGTATTTTTAGTGGCACAAAGGAACAATTATAGAAACCTTAGTGTTAGGATGTCATAAAGATTTTTGATCTATGATTTTGGCTGTTAAGATATTGATAGACTTAAATTTGATTTTACATTTTCAAAAATATAAAAACATTTTTTGGTTTGTAAATGATTATAATAGTCTGTTTCTTGTCAGATTATATTCTCCCTAATTATGGAAGGTATTGCCAAGCTTTGAAAAAATTCTGCATGATACTATTATTAGATTTATTTATTTCTTAGATATATATATCGCTATTCTGTTTGACAATTATAACTGTTTACAAATATAAACAATTAAAAACCATCTAAGCATTATTATAACAAGTAAAATATCCTGCTTAGTTTATTTGAATAGGATTGTTGGGTTCTTTTGGGTCCCTCCTTTTATTGAGAATTTTATATTTCTGGGTGTGTACCATTTCACTGCTTTTTGTGTTGTAGTTTGTTCTTTGCCATCCTTAACATATAGTGCCACATTTCATAGTAATATAGTCCAGTCTGCCCAATACACATTGCTTAGTGTAGTAGCTGCCACTTCGTGCAGGTTACCCCCATGCAAAAAGGTTACATTGGAAGTTATAGGTTTCCCTATTTCTTCATTTCCATTCTCTAGACTTTAGGGATGTGCAGTGTGTTTATCCCATGCTCCTTTGAACTCTCTACCAGTTTGGTCTGCCTTGTCACTTTGATACAGTTTGTACCCAGGAATTAGTGTGTCTCATTTGTTATATTCGTTCCACCAAGTTTCTGAGATGTCTATTATGTCTATATCTTCATTTAGTGCCATGCATTCTAACTTTCCAATTGTATATTTTATTAAAAATATACATTTATTTATGTTGACTATCTGTTTATTAGAAGAATTTGGAATCATTTGTATTTGTCTGCTTTGATTTTAAATCCACCTGGGCTACTTCAGCCTTTACCAAAACTTCTCGGATAAGATATTCTTCAGTGGGCTTCCCAAACTTTATCAATGTGACCCCATTTTAGTACTTGAAAATTGCCCCAGACAATGACTAAAACCAAATTAGCAATGGTGTAGCCCACCTCTAACAATCATGTCACTTTCACCCTCACTGCACTCCAGCTGATCCCCCCCCCCCTCAACCTCCACCCTCTCTAGTCTATCCTTCTCTCTTAATCTCCTCCCGTCCAGCATTCCTCTCTCTCACTCATCCTCTGTGCCGCCAAGTGATAACCTTTTACATCCCCCAGCATCTTTCACCTCCCCAGTCCACTCACCCTTTCATCCCTTTTTGCATCCTCCAGCTGATTCAGTTTTTCTATCGCTCTCAACCCATTCCTCATTCCCTCCTCACTCACGCAGTCTCACCTCATCCCCTCAACCCTTCTCTCACATCTCCCCCCACAGCTGATTCTCTTTCACCCCTTCAGCTCCTCTTATATCCCCTAGTCAATTTTCTTTAATTCCCACTTTCACCCTCCACAGCCCAGTCCTTCTCTAGCTGATCCAACCCTCAACCCCTTCTGCATCTGAACCCTCCCTTCACTAAACATCCTCCTGGCTAGGGTCTATGGCAGTGATGGCCAACCTTTTGAGCTCAGTGTGTCAAAATTCATAAAAAAAACCGAGCATAACTCGGGTGGTGTGTCACTTCTAGAAAAATCCATAATTGTGATATTTGTAGCTCTAATTAATAACAAGTTATAATTTTAATATATGTACTGTATTTATTAATAAAGCAAAAACAAATAATTCTTTACCTTGCCTGCTTAGTGACTTTTTTGTTGCTGAATTTCGTCAGCTAAATCTTCAATTAAAACACTCTCTCCCCCTCCACCCCCCACCCCCCCCCCCCCACACAAACTCTTACTCCCCTGGATTTTCTCATACACACTCATGCTCTCACACTCACTGGCTCCCTCACATACACACAAACACACACACCCAGGCAGGCTCCCATTCATTTTCACACCACTCCCGCTCCATCCTCCAGGCAGGCACCAATTCATTCTCACACACACAGACCCCCAGGCAGGCACCTATGCATTCACACACACATACACCCCCAGGCAGAGTCCCATTCACACACTAAAGGCAGACCCCCCTCTCTTTTGCCAGCAACCTCGGAACCTCTCTCATTCCTCTGCTGCCACTGTCACTGCTGCCACATGACTATTGGGGATGTTACTATTCTTGCACATTCCCAAAGATTACATGTGCCAATCACTAAAAAAATATATATTTTTTTTAACCTTTGCTGTCTGATCTTAGTTTTCTAATTGATTGGTCACAGGCTTTTTTTTTCCACCTTCCCTTTCTTATTTTTTCCACCTTCCCTTTCTTTTTTTTTTTTGCCAATTCCTTTTATATTGTCTTTTATTCTGTTTCTTTTCTCTCCATCTTCTTCCCTCAAACACACAGTCAGGTTCTCATTCTCACATGCATTTCTCTCTCTCACACACACACACACAGTCTCTCACTGGCACATGCTGTCTGACTTTCACACACACAGGCTCTCTCTCACTCCCATATGCTGTCTTGCTCAAGCACATGCTGTCTCATGCTGTCTCTGCAAACATTCACTCTCAAACACAATCTCTCAACTCGTCTCATACACGCACACAAACACACACCCTCTACAGACCCTCAGCCTCTCTCACCTCTGGGCCGCCTCGTCGCGGGTCGCCGCAGGATGGGCTCTGCAGCGGCCCTGCTACCGGGCTTCTTCCTCTTCTCAGGCCGCTGCGACTTGGGTGGGATTCGCGGCGGCCCGTAAGCTCAAGTGCTGCTCCTCTTCTGCACGCGCTGATGCTTCTCTCCTTCCTGCCCACGCGGCTCCGGCAACGTTTACTTCCGGGCCGCACAGGCAGGAAGGAGGAGGGGCATCAGCGCGTTTAAATGCGATCCCTATCTGCCTGTCGTTGCGCCGCATGAGCCTCTCTGCACCCGGGGGCATGGGGGGGGGGGAGAGATACTAAACTAATTTTAAAGGGTCGGCGCAGCCGCTAAAAAAAAATAATAAAGGATCGGCACAGCAGGAAAAAAAAAGGCTCGGCACAGCCAAAAAAAAAAAAAATCCCGATAGTCCATGAAATGCTGCGCGTGTCAGCAAACACGTCTCGGCGTGTCACCTCTGACACGCGTGTCATAGGTTAGCCATCACTGGTCTATGGCAACATGTTGATGCCAGCAGCCTGGTTCTAACCTGATTAAGGTGGAACTCCTCCCATTGGAAATCTAAAACCCTCTTTGCTGCACCCTTGTCTCATCCATGCATTGAGACTCCACACACCTTCCAGCCTCTGGGTTCTCCCAGGACAAGCAGGATGGTAGTCCTCACATATGGGCGACATCATCAGATGGAGCCATGTCACAGAACACTTTTGTCAAAGTTTCTAGAACTTTGATTGGCATACTGAGCGTGCCCAGCATGCCACTAACCCTGTAGCCACGAGAGGTCCCCCTTCAGTCTCTTATTTTCCGTGCAGCAGTTGCCTCGCGGTTTAGGAGCTCTGTGAGATATTTCTCACAACTTTCCTCACGGAAATATTTGAAGTTTATCTTCTTAAAAATCCCTCACCGGGGTCCCCCATGACACTCCGTTCCCTACAACGCTCGGTAAGAGGTTTTTTTTTCCTGATACTTGCGGTCGGTTCCCGGAAGCTTACCGCTCCAGTGCCCAACGGTCACCAACCGCGCGCCCACCAAATTTTGACATGGCGACCGGGTTTAGAAAATACCCTGAGTGTCCGAGGACCATTTCCCTGTACGTACCAGGATCAGTCCAGACGGTGGGTTATGTCCCCCAGTCCAGCAGATGGAGTCAGAACAGACTTCGAGGGGGCGTAACCATATATCCCAGTACCCCCTCTGCAGGAGTTCAGTATCTTCTGACTCCAGCAGATGAGAGTAGGGGAATTTGTGCTTCCCCAGTTTGGCAGGGAATTCTTTCTTCTGCTTCTTCTTTTTCTTGTGTAGTTTTCTTTACCATTAAAAAAAAAAAAAAAAAAAAAGTGAACCTTCAATTTTTGAGGAGGCGTGGCTTCTGACTCTGCCTCTCTCTTCTTTCCCTTCTGTCTCCCGCGACCTTGTTTCTTTCTCGCCGGGGGTAAGTTGTTTTGTGAATTTTTTCTTGCAGCATTTTCAGCGGTGCCTCGTGGAAGCCGGTGGGGCCGGCCTCTCCACGACAGTTT
Source organism: Rhinatrema bivittatum (assembly GCF_901001135.1). Classification (NCBI taxonomy): domain Eukaryota; kingdom Metazoa; phylum Chordata; class Amphibia; order Gymnophiona; family Rhinatrematidae; genus Rhinatrema; species Rhinatrema bivittatum. The sequence continues at coordinate 315,369,229 of NC_042618.1, read as the reverse complement.
TTGCCCGCGGCCCGACTCGAGTTCCTCGGGGGCTGCTGTGGCTGGAAGGGGGGACTCCCCAAGCGGGTAGCGTTGGCCAGACAGGCCCCCCCGCGGCACCTCTCCTGTAGTTGGGGCAGCGGGCAGCGCAGGCCGGCAGGGCCCCCCCGCGGCAGCTCTCTTGATTGTTGGCCGCCCCCCCCCCCCAGGCTTTTCTTCGCTTCACCGGCGTCCCCAATGCCGCGGCCGGAGCGCTGCTCGGCATGCGGCGAGCCGGGCTCTCGCATTTCTCACGAGGGCATCTGCGCGCGATGCCTTCCTGGGGGGGAAGGCACCTCGCAGTCCCTCACTGATTTTTCTTTTTCTTCACCTCTGCCCGGGCGGTGCGGGCCGGCCACGGCGCCATTTTTGGCGGGAACGGTGGCCATTTTACAGGCTCAGCGCGGTGCTGAATCGCATACAGCGCAGGGGGAAAATGAGTTTAGGGAGATCTCCACGACGATTTTGGCTCCGGAGCCGGGCTCACAGGCCCCGGGGCCTGTGGATGTCTCTCCCCCCGGGGTCCTCCCGAGCAGGCCGGGGTTTTCCCCGGAGTTTATTTTATTAATGCACAATGCCTATTTGCAAGGTTTGGCAGCTCCCGGGGGGGTGCCCGAGGGGCCTCCCCACGCCAAGCTTCCTAGGCTTACGGCTATGCCGCAGGCCCCCCTTGACCTGGTGGGCTCGGGCGCGGGGTCCCCCCCAGTCCCCGCCCGGATTCGCTTGGCCCCTGGAGCTGGGGCTGCAACTTCAGACCTGGGGAGAGATCCTCCGGAACCCCTGGACTCGGGACAGCCAGACGGCCCGCCGGAGGGGGATGACCCACGTGCGCTACGCATCTTTCAAAGGGACGAGCTGGACGACCTCATTCCACAGATTCTCCTTGAGTTGGACCTGGACCCGCCACCGGACCCACCAACCCCAGTAGCGCCAGCCGTCATCACGTCCTCCAAGAAAGGGGACCCAGTCTTGGCGGCGCTCCGGCCGAGATCACGGACTTTTCCCATCCATGATTCCTTTCTGCAGCTCCTGATCAGGGAATGGGATACCCCGGAGGCTTCCCTGAAGGTCAGTCGAGCCATGGAGAAGTTGTACCCTCTTCCGGAAGATTTCCTGGAGCTCATCAAGGTTCCGAAGGTGGATTCCGCGGTGTCCGCGGTTACAAAAAGGACGACTATTCCGGTGACGGGCGGAGCGGCTCTGCGGGATACTCAGGACCGCAAGTTGGAAGTCTTTCTCAAACGGGTCTTTTCCGCCCTGGGAATGCGGGCGGTGATGTGCAGCTTGCTTGCCCAGAGGGCTAGTCTTCGCTGGGTGCAACAACTTCTCACCTCTCAGGACCTGCCGCCTGAAGAAGCTGCCCAGGTGGACCAGCTGGAGGCTGCTATTGCGTACGGGGCGGATGCCTTGTACGATCTCTTTCGGGTGCTGGCCAGGTCTATGTTTCGGTGGTGGCGGCACGGCGTCTGTTGTGGCTCCGTAACTGGGCAGTGGATACCTCCTCTAAGTCGAGTCTGGGCTCTCTACCTTTCAGGGGCAAGTTCCTCTTCGGGGAGGATTTGGATCAGATCATCAAGTCCCTGGGGGAGAACGCGGTTCACCGGCTCCCTGAGGATAGACACGACCTTCAAGGGCTTTTGCTTCCTCCCGGACCAGAGCCAGAGCGCAGCGGTGCTACAGAAGTTACAGGCAGGCTGGGCCTCGGGCTCCCGCCCCAGATCGCAATCTTGGCCGCGCTCCTTTCGTGGGCGTTGGCCCACGCGGGACGGGACAGGATCGGGGAATCCCCCTCCTAAGGCCACCCAATGATGCCAGCCTCGCCCACTCCTCCGCCCCCAGGATTGGGGGTCGACTGGCGAGTTTCTACGAGGAGTGGGTACGTGTCACCTCGGACCAGTGGGTTCTGGATACCATAAAGCATGGCTACGCCTTGGAATTTGTCCGCCCCCCCGAGGGGAAGGTTCATCTTCTCCCCCTGTGGCTCCGACCTCAAGCGGAGAGCAGTGCAGCAAACTCTGGACAGACTACGGGACATAGGGGCCATTTCTCCCGTCCCCTTAGGCGAGGTGGGCTTGGGCCACTATTCCATCTACTTCGTCGTGCCCAAGAAGGACGGATCCTTTCGTCCCATCCTGGACCTCAAAGACGTCAACAAGTCTCTGCGGGTTGTCCGATTCCGCATGGAGACGCTCCGGTCGGTGATTGCGGCAGTGCATCAGGGGGAGTTTCTCGCCTCCCTGGACCTGACAGAGGCATACCTACACATCCCCATCCTCCCGGACCACCGACGTTTCCTCTGTTTCAAGATCCTGGGACAACATTTTCAGTTCAAGGCACTCCCGTTCGGGTTGGCGACCGCTCCCCGAACCTTCACCAAGATCATGGTGGTCGTGGCGGCAACCCTACGGAAGGAGGGCATTCTGGTTCATCCCTATCTGGACGATTGGCTCATACGTGCGAAGTCCTTCAGCCACGGACAGGCTTCGGTAGCCCGGGTCGTCCAGGTTCTCCACTCCCTGGGTTGGGTAGTGAACTTCTCCAAGAGCTCCCTCATCCCTTCGCAGCACTTGGACTTCTTGGGGGCGAGCTTCGACACACTTCAGGGCAAGGTTTTCCTCCGCCCGGACAAGACTCAATCCTTACGGGAACACGTACGGCGGTTCTCTGCGTTACCAGAACCCACTTCCTGGGACTATCTGCAGCTCCTGGGCGTGATGGCTTCCACCATCGATCTAGTGCCCTGGGCGTTTGCGCACTAAGGCCGTTAAAGGCAGCGCTTCTTTCTCGCTGGAAACCAGTCTCACAGGATTATCAGGTGATACTTCCTCTACCGCAGGTTGCCAGAGACAGTCTGAGTTGGTGGTTGGACCCGTCGAATCTGGCTCGTGGGGTCTCCCTCGAGGTTCCCAATTGGGTGGTGGTCACCACGGATGCCAGCCTCGTCGGCTGGGGAGCCGTCTGCGATCGAAGCGCCACGCAAGGGACGTGGTCAGCGTTGGAGGCGACGTGGTCCATCAACCGTCTGGAGACCAGAGCGGCCCGCCTAGCGTTGCAGCATTTTCTCCCGCTTCTGCAGAACCGGGAGGTCAGAATCCTCTCGGACAACGCCACCACCGTGGCCTACATCAATCGACAGGGAGGTACGCGGAGCCGGCACGTCGCGATCGAGGCGGCTCTTCTCATGAAGTGGGCAGAGTGGCATCTCGTCCGTCTAGCGGCCTCGCACATTGCCGGGGTGGACAACATTCAAGCGGATTTCCTGAGTCGTCAACAGCTGGATCCTGGAGAGTGGTCCCTCTCCGAAGACGCGATGCAACTTCTCGTCTGCCGGTGGGGGGGTTCCCCACTTGGACCTGATGGCGACCGCTCGCAACGCCAAGGCCCCCCGCTTCTTCAGTCATCGCAGAGAGCGCGGCGCAGAAGGGGTGGATGCCCTGGCCCTTCCATGGCCTCCCCATCTTCTACTCTACGTCTTTCCACCATGGCCCCTGGTGGGCAGAATTCTTCGCAGAATAGAAAGTCATCAGGGGACCGTGATCTTCGTCGCCCCGGAGTGGCCCCGACGACCCTGGTTTGCGGATCTGCTGCAGCTGGTGATCAACGGGCCGATAAGGCTAGGTCATCTTCCCCATCTTCTCCATCAGGGCCCGGTATTTTTCGAGCAGGCAGAACTCTTCTGTCTTGCGGCTTGGCTTTTGAGCGGCGTCGCCTCCGGCGCCGGGTCTACCCGGAGGCGGTAGTTTCGACGCTGTTGCGGGCACGGAAGACTTCGACATCGGTGGCCTATGTTCGAGTCTGGAAGGTCTTCGAAGTGTGGTGCTCCAGCCAGAGCACGAGTCCCACGTGAGTTTCGGTGTCCCAGATTCTACAGTTTCTCCAGGATGGGGTGGATAAAGGACTCGCGTATAATTCATTACGAGTCCAGGTGGCCGCCCTGGGCTCGCTTTTGCTGTGGGGCGGTTCTCTCCTTCTTCAGCCGGACATCGCACGTTTCCTCAAGGGTGTCAAGCATATCCGTCCTCCGTTACGGGATCCATGTCCCTCTTGGAGTCTTAATCTCGTCCTTCGCACCCTGTCAGGACCGCCCTTCGAACCGCTACACAGTGCAACACTTAAGGATCTCACGCTTAAGGCTGTCTTTCTCTTGGCCATCTGTTCTGCACGGCGCATCTCGGAACTTCAAGCTTTGTCGTGCAGAGAGCCTTATCTTCGATTTACGGATTCGGGGGTTTCCCTCCGCACCGTTCCCTCCTTTCTCCCGAAGGTGGTGTCGTCTTTCCATTTGAATCAGACGGTGGATCTTCCGTCCTTTGCTGCCTCCGAGCCGAAATCTCTCCGGCTCTTGGATGTCAAGCACACCTTGCTCCACTATTTACAGGTTACTGAGTTCAGGATGTCTGACCACCTGTTCGTGCTTTGGTCCGGTCCCAAGAAGGGCTTTCAGGCCTCGAAGACGACGATTGCTCGGTGGTTAAAGGCCGGTATTGCTGCTTCTTATATTGGAGCGGGACGGATTCCGCCTCGCGTCATCATAACGTATTCTACGCGCTCTCAGGCAGCCTCCTGGGCGGAGACTCGCTCCGTCTCTTCCCAAGAGATTTGTCGTGCAGCAACCTGGAAGTCACTGCATACGTTCTCGAGGCACTATCGCCTGCATCTCGCCTCTCCAGTTTCTGGACACTTTGGTGAGCAGGTTCTACGAGCAGGCCTCGCAGGACCCCACCCGATTTAGGGGGCTTGGGTACATCCCACCATCTGGACTGATCCTGGTACGTACAGGGAAAAGAAAATTATTCCTTACCTGCTAATTTTCGTTCCTGTAGTACCATGGATCAGTCCAGACGCCCACCGCTTTTGGGTTTCTAGTCCTGCTCTGCTCTGCTCTGTTCTATAGCAGTCTTCTGTGTCTCGCAGTTTCCTTTTCTTCTGCTACCACAGCTCCTTACAAGTTGGTTGGATACCTTTCGTTACCGGTTTTTGATGTTGTAGTTCTCGTTCAATTCATGGTTACGCAAACTTGATCCAGAGTGTTCTTGTTCTAATCGGGCTTTGATATTCTCGATACTGAACTCCTGCAGAGGGGATACTGGGATATATAGTTACGCTCCCTCGAAGTCTGTTCTGACTCCCTCTGCTGGACTGGGGGACATAACCCACCGTTTGGACTGATCCATGGTACTACAGGAACGAAAATTAGCAGGTAAGGAATAATTTTCTTGTCCATAACGGACCCGCATGAAGTCTGTGTTTTGTGCTTAGGCCCCTCGCATGACATTCGTCGATGCCCTAGTTGTGCACAATTGACCCCCAAAGGCCGTTGCGCTCGCCTGGACAAAATGGAGCAGTTGTTTCTTTCAAAACGCACTGCTCCATTGACGTTAGTTCAAGCACCACCGACCGTGGAGGGTCCATCGACCTCAGAGACGATTCGCCAGGAGCATTGTGGACAGGGTGACCGTCCATAACAGACTCCATCGAGGACATCGGTGTCATCATCCTCTGTACCGGGGAAAGACCGGACTCGGTGCCGGCACCGATACCGCAGCGGCATCAACTTCCATTGGGCCACCTGTGAAGAGGGCCCGGGGAGAGGAGCCCCCATCCTCCTCTGGACCCGGGACCCCTAGGCGTTCCCCACCAATACCGGTGCTGGGCACCGAGCCTCCACAGGCCTCCGTGGAAGTTCCAGTGACGCCTAGCCTGCCTCCTATCCCAGTAGTCATGCCACCCATGCCGGCTTCCTGGGAGGAATTGGACTGCAAGGTCCAAGAGGCAGTGCTGAAAGCCTTACGAGGCTTCCAATCTCCGCTGGCGCTGGCCCCATACCGGCCCTGGAACCGGCTCCCTCGATGTTTGCACCGCTCCTCGAGCACCTCGATACGCTCATCAACTGCCTTATCGACTCCTCTGCCACCAAACACGCTGGCATCGAGTCATCCATCGAGGCCTATGCAGGTCCCGATTCCAGTACCAGGTTCCTCAGAGGAGGAAGGATCAATTCCTGGCCACATACCTCCATGGGAACTGTCGATGCCAGAGCCCATGTCAGGGCCATCGGGGCTTCCGGTACCCAAGCACACCTCATCTGCCCTGGTGCCCTCTATGCCAGCACCGATTTCATCGATGCCAGTGCCCCATCCATCGATGCCTTCCCACCCTCTCGGCTTTGGCATATTTCCTCCTTCGGGAGATCCACCGGGAGAAGGGGAAAGTCCCTATAATCCATGGGATGATGCATCCTCAGATGATTCTTCACGAACTCCCGAGGACTTGATCTCAGAGCCTTTACCACTGGAAGAAAGGTGAAGATCTCCTCCAGAAGACCTCTCCTTTGCCAGTTTTGTCAAAGAGATGTCTGAGACTATACCATTTTCACTGGTTATGGAGGAAGATACTTGCCATAAGATGTTGGAGGTCTTACAATTTGTAGATGCTCCAAAAGAAATAATGGCAATACCAGTGCATGAAGTTTTTGTGGACCTCATGCACCGCCTGTGGGAACATCCAGGTCCGGTACCTCCAGTCAATGGAAAGACAGATGCTACCTACCTGGTACAACAAGCCCAGGTTTTCAAAAAAGTCAGCTGCCCCACCACTCTGTAGTTGTGGAATCAGCTCAGAAAAAGGCTTAACGTTTGCATCCACATTCCTCTGCTCGTCCCGGTAAGGAACAAAAGGCATTGGATGTGTTGGTATGAAGAGTTTTCCAAGGGTCCGTGTTGATATCGCGAATTGCAGCATATCAATTATACATGACCCAATATAACAGAAATCTCTGGAAACAAGTCCAGGAATTTGCGGAGACGTTGCCTCAACAACAACAGAAGACATTGTCCTCCATCCTACAAAAAGGAATGGAAGCAGGCAAACATGAAGTCAGAGCTGCCTACGATTCTTTTGAAACAGCATCCAGAGTCTCGGCAGCAGGCATCAGTGCTAGACGCTGGGCCTGGCTTAAAGCCTCAGACCTACTCAGGAAGTGCAGGACAAACTGGCAGATCTACCCTGTCCCGGAGACCACCTGTTCGGGGATAAGATCCAGGGCGCAGTGGCGCAATTAAAGGACCATCCTGAGACCCAGTGCCAGTTGTCAACTGTCTCCCCAGATGTTCCTTCTGCAACCCACAGAGTCACGCGTTGGGAACCCAAGAAACAATTCTACAGGCCACGCAGATATTACCCTCCTGCATCCCGTGCATGACCAGCTCGGGCACCTCAGAGGGGACATGCGCGCTAAGCGAGAACATCTATACCAGGCCAGCTCCACAAGCTGGCCCTGCGGCTGGATTTTGACTCATTTCCAGAGAGCAGCAGCCATATTCCAGTGGGGGGCTGCCTTTGCCACTTTGCAACAAATTGGCATCCAATTACCACGGACCAGTGGTATTGTCCATCGTAACCCACGGTTACCGTCTAAATTTTTCAAAAATACTGCAGGACATCCCACCCAATCCATCTTGGAGCTGGGATGACCACACAGGAAACCTCTAGTCAGAGCTCTCAACCCTTCTGTCGGTCAGAGCTGTGGAACCGGTTCCACCGAATCATCAAGGAAAGGGGTTTTACTCCAGATATTTCCTAATTCCAAAAAAGAATGGCGGCGTCCAGCCTAATCTGGATATCCGTGCCTTGAGTACATTTCTTTGCAAGGAATGGTTCAGAATGATTTCCCTGGGCCCCATGCTTACTCTACTCTACTTCAACAAGGGGATTGGCTCTGTTCTCTGGACCTTCAAGACGCATACGCCCATATTGCGATCTTCCCTCCTCATCGCAAATAACTGTGATTCATGGTGGGCCACAGTCACTTTCAATACAAGGTACTACCATTCGGCCTAGCCTCGGTGCCTCGAGTCTTTACGAAGTGCATGTCAGTCATGGCTGCGCAGTTACACAGCAGAGACGTATACGTTTTTCCATACCTGGACGACTGGCTCATAAAAAGCCAGTCAAAACAAGGAGCCCTCGACCGTTGATCTCACCATAAGGCTTCTAAACTCATTGGGATTTCTAATCAATTACTCCAAATCCCAGTTGACACCGTCTCATCTTCTCTCCTTTATAGGAGCAGATCTAGACATGACACTGTCCAGACCATTCTTACCCAACGACCGTGCGATTATGCTGTCCAACCTCGCCAGCTTTATCTGCCATTGGAAACGAGCCTCCGCTGGCCAGCTACTTAGGTTGCTTGGCCATATGGCATCAACAGTCCATGTCACTCCTATGGCATGTCTTGCCATGAGAGTGACCCAGTTGACTCTAAAATCTTAGTGGCGACAGGCTACTCAACCGCTGTCGGCCCTGGTATACATAACCAGCCAGCTTTGTCTGTCCCTTGCCTGGTGGACACACAAAGCCAACTTACAAATGGGTCTTCCTTTCCAGCAACCGGCTCCTCAGGTGACCTTAACCACGGATGCCTCCAACCTAGGTTGGGGAGCCCATGTCCAAGGCCTTCAAACTCAAGGGGACAACAGCCGAAGCGACCCATCAAATCAACTTTCTGGAGCTTTGGGCAATGCGGTACGCCTTTTATGCATTCCAGGACTGCCTCTCCAACAAAATTGTCTTGATTCAAACAGACAACCAAGCTGCAATGTGGTACCTGAACAAACAGGGGGGCATGGGCTCTTACCTGCTCTGCCAGGAGGCGGTGCAGATCTGGACCTGGGCCCTAACACATTCCATACTTCTGCGAGCCACTTATCTAGCAGGCACACAGAATGTACTGGTGAACAGCCTCAGCCGACGTTTCCAGCCCCACGAATGGTCTCTGGATCCCTCTGTCGTGAGCAGAATCTTCCACCGGTGGGGTCAGCCCACCATCGACCTCTTTGCATCCAGTCAGAACTGCAAAGTGGAACGCTTCTGCTCCCTACACAGGGATCGACAAGCACCAACCATGGATGCCTTCGCCCATCCCTGGAACAAAGGCCTGCTTTATGCGTATCCTCCAATTCCGCTAATAAGCAAGACTCTCGTGAAGCTACAACAGTGCCAGGGCTTAATGATTCTCATAGCCCCGTATTGGCTGCGCCAAATTTGGTTTCCCATACTTCTCAACCTTTCTGTCCAGGATCCCATTTGCCTGGGCACGTCACCCAACCTCATAACACAGAATCACGGCAAGTTACACCACCCAAACCTCCAAGCCATGTCTCTGATGGCCTGAATGTTGAAAGGTTAATACTACAACCACTCAACCTTTCAAGTGACATTTCTCAAGTCCTAGTAGCTTCACAGAAGCCTTCCATGCTGAAATCCTACCGCTCTAAATGGAAGAGATTTATTTTGTGGTGCACACAGAAGGGCTTGATCCCTTTTTTTGCCCCACATCGAGTCTGTAAGATTATCCCTGGCACCTTTCAGAATCTGGCCTCCAGACATCATTTATCCAAGTGCACTTTAGTACCATTTCTGCTTACCATCAAGGAATAGGGGATGCCCCGATAATGGCTCAACCCCTGGTGAGTCGCTTCATGAGAGGCTTATTACAGCTTAAGCCTCCTCTACGGCCACCAGTCGTGGCATGGTCCCTCAATGTTGTCTTTGCACGGCTCATGCACACTCCTTTTGAGCCCTTGCACTCTTGCAAACCTTAAATGGAAAGCTCTTTTCCTAGTAGCCATCACGTCTGCTTGCAGGGTAAGTGAGTTACAGGCCCTTGTGACCTACTCACCCTACACAAGGTTCCTCCATGACCGGGTGGTTCTCCGCACTCACCCTAAATTCCTTCCTAAGGTGGTAACTGATTTCCATTTAAATCAGTCCATAGTCTTGCCCACTTTCTTTCCAAGGCCTCACACTCACCCTGGTGAGTGAACTCTGCACACATTGGACTGTGTAAGCGTTCTCTTGCATTTTACTTAGACCGCACTACAGCCCACAGGAAGTCCACCCAACTCTTTGTATCTTTTGATAAAAACAAACTTGGAGATGCGGTGGGCAAGCAAACACTGTCAAACTGATTAGCAGACTGCATTGCATTCTGCTACCAGCAAGCAGGCCTTCCACTGCAGGGACGAGTGAAGGCACACACTCCGTCAGAGCAATGGCAACGTCAGTAGCACACTACCGTTCAGTACCGATTGCTGACATCTGCAGGGCTGCGACATGGAGCTCTCTCCACACCTTCGCAGCTCACTACTGCCTGGACAAGGCTGGATGACAAGATTCCGTCATTTGCCAGACTGTCCTAAGGAATTTGTTCCCAGTGTAGGAACCCAACTCATCCTACCTCGACCCACTGTGAATTTCAGGCTACCTCATCCTTGCCAACAGCACCCCAGTTGTTGTGCCTGTTGCACATGTTGTGTGCTGCTTGGCCTCATACGTATGACTCAGCCTGTAGCTTGCTATTCACCTATATGTGAGGACTACCATCCTGCTTGTCCTGGGAGAAAGCAGAGATGCTTACCTGTAACAGGTGTTCTCCCAGGACAGCAGGATGTTAGTCTTCACGAAACCCACTCGCCACCCCGCGGAGTTGGGTTCTCTTACGTTTTATTATTTTATTTTTCGCTCGTACTTTTGCTACAAACGAGACTGAAGGGGGACCCCTGGTGGCTACAGGGTTAGTGACAAAAATGTTCCATGACGGGGCTCCATCTGATGATGTCACCCATATGTGAGGACTAACATCCTGCTGTCCTGGGAGAACACCTGTTACAGGTAAGCAACTCTGCTATCCTGCGTGTGGAACTGGGAGCATTTTTGAGAATGCACTGAAGGCATGGTTCTTTGGTAAAGCCTTTAATGGTTTTCTGCCTTTATTGTATACTTTGCCATTGTTCAAGGTGATATTTTATTGTTCTTACTGAGCTATGCTGATTATTTATTTTCCTTTCTTATTTATCTGTTGTTTTGTATTATTTATTGCTGTTATCCTATTGGGTTGCATTTTGTATTATACCTTGTAGTGTTCTTTACAGTTTACTTTTTGTGATTTTGCTCTAGACTATTACTGTGTGATTGTTTATATTTACTGTTTTTTTTTTGTTTTTTTTTATTTATACCATTAATTTTTTTAATGATTTTGTGGTTAATCAAGAAATAAATTAAATGCTACCCTCTAGGTTCGGATTTTAATCTATCTAAAATCCTAAATTTGGTTCCCAGACTTCCTTTCATGTGCCTTCCTATGTTTTTGGTACCCACATGTACCATGACAGCCAGCTTATCTGCAGCATGCTCTAAATTCCTATCTAGGTGAAGCATGAGTTTCACAACAGGCAGGCAAGTTATCAAGTGATCCTCATATCCAGCAGCCACCCATCTATCTATATTTCTAATGATTACATTGCAAATGATGACAGCCCTATCCATTTCTACTTGGGCAGACACCCATGGGGACAAATTCTTAGTGTGAGAGGATAACTCATCACCTGAAGGGCAGATCCTAGTTACAGGATCACTTCCTGCCACACCAATGTCATGCTTTCTTTCCAGGTGACCTTGCTTCTCCAGTGCAGCACAGGGGCTGCCAGACTGGAGTTGGGACTGCTCTATGTCCCTGAAGGTCTCTTCTAAATACCTCTCTGTTTGCCCTAGCATCTCCAGGTTTGCCACTCTAGTCTCCAGAGATTGGAATCTTTTAGTGAAACTTAGGACTTTGCATGGTTGTATACATATCACCTCCCACCAACTCACACATATGACAATTTGTGCAAAAAGACCATATAATCCAGTCTTGCTTCCAGACTGCTGACTGAATCTTTTTGCTTTCAGTTATAAAAGTTTGAGTCCCTTAAATGTAATCAGTATACTTTTGCTTACTTTGTTTATAAATAACCTATAATTGACTTAGTATTTCTTTAAATTGTAGATTGGGTTAATTAGCATTTATTTGTGAAAAGCTGCTAATTGACCACTTTTTATGCATAATTTGTTGTTTTAATTTGCTTTGTTGTTGTAGTTTGCAAATATGATTTTATGCCTTGGTAATTTTATATTGAATATATGGACATCTCTGGAATATTTCAAACAAATGGGCTATCCCCAAAAATCGTGTTCAAGAAAATTGCATCCTCACTCAAAACAGCTAGGGAAAACCTACTACAAACTTCAATACAAGAAGAGGAAAACTGTTTACTCTTTCTAATATATTATTCAAAATTGGTAAACCTAAATGTAACCAGTGGTTAAAATAAAGAAGGGGGTAAATATTTTTTTAATATATATAATATCTGGGCTCCTGGAGAGGGGGAGTGCTGCTGAGGAGTGGCAGCTGTTTGGGGCTGTCATAGCCCATGCTTGAATCTAAGAATTGCTGGAAACTCATATGGCCCTATTTTAAATGGCCCGCAAATGTAAAAAACAGGGTTTACGCACACGGCTGGACCTTGTGAGCAAGGTCAAAGTCCAGGAATCAGTCCGAGGAGTGGTCAATGAAGCAAGGGTCAAGATTCAGAGGTCAAAGAGCAGGCTGAGGTCTTGGGCAGGCAGGCAGGTCAGGAACAAGCTGAGGTCTTTACCAGTAAGTCAGTCTGAGGTAAGACTAGGGAGATGAACAACGAACACTGGAACAAGCAGGGCAAGGAAGCAGGTAGAAGCAGGAATGGAGCTGGAACTGGAACAGAAGGATCCTGGAACAAGACTAGGAAAAAGCAGACAGGAACACAAGCAAGGGCAATCTCAGGAACAAACCGACCTGATTGCCAAGCAAGGAAGTGAGGCCAGGAACTTCCTTTTAACATGAGTTCAATCAGGGTGTGCCGCGGAACTAGGCCCCGCCCTGGAACCTACATCAGGGTGGCTGGTCTGCACGTGTGCGTAGGGGCGTGGCTAGCTGCTGAGATACCGAGGCCCGGTATGCAGCCTGGCATGCGACTGAAGGCCCGGCGATCGCCGCCGCGAGACGCCGGGGCCTAGCTGAACTTGCAAGGGCCGCGAGGGAGACAGGACTGGGACCCACTGTGTGACCCCAAAGGTGAGCGGTCCCGTGTGCGGGACGACCGTGGGTTTGGGGGCATAACAAAAAAAAAAATATAGAGTGTAGTACTTCAAAACAACATCTCTCACCCAGTGTGAGAACATTACCCTAATATTAGGGAAACAAATCAAACACTGGAACAGATTAGTGCTCAGAATTTAACACGCAGAACTGTGAGTGTGTTAAGAAAAAAAAAACATACAAGTACAGTGGTGTGATATCATATCTGTACTACAGAGCAGAGTATAAAGCTTTAGTCTAATCCTAAAAGGGTTATAGAACTTTGTTACGGCCGTCGGTTGCAGACGGCTGCAACCACTCTTGCTCACCTCTTTCTTTACTTCCCTGACTCCGTGGGGTAGACTGGCAGCCTCCGCCAGCTGCTGATGGCCTGCCTACTATTCCCTGGCCTCTCGGGGCGGCACGTTCGCCGCCGACCACCATCTTGCCGTCGGAAGTCCTTAGGTGCGCGCGCACTGGCCAGTCTTAAAGCCGTCATGGCGGGAACCTCGGGGGAATCCCTTCCGGATGACGGCATCCCTCCAGAACATTTAAGCCATATGGCCCTGCTTACCGATGACTTGGCAAAGAGAACCCTTCTTGCTAAATCCACCTCGCTCTCAGAAGACCTGCGTTCCAGTTCCTGCTTCCAGGCATAGACTTCTTGAATAGCTGCTCCTCGGGGGCCCTCTCCTCATCTTGGCTATCTGCTCCTCGGAGGGCCTATCTCTTGGGACTTCTGCCTGCCCCACTCCCCGGGGCTTCCCTGGAACCTTCGCTACTCTCTCCGTGAGTACCCCGCTCTGCGGACTACCTCCTGCTCTACCGAGGATTCCTCTGGTGTACCCCGCTTCGCGGACCACTACCATCTCTACTGAGGACCTCACCGGTGCTCCCTGCTCTGTGGATTACAATCACCTCTACTGAGGACCTTCACCGTGAGTACCCCACTCCGCGGGCTGTTACCATCTCTATTAAGGACCTCATCAGCGTGCCCTGCTCTGTGGACTGCTATCATCACTCTTGAGGACCCTGTCCGGTGTACCCCGCTTCGTGGACCATTACCATCTCTACCATCACTACCATCTCTACTGAAGACATCATCAGTGTACCTCGCTCTGTGGATTATCATCTACTCTACGGAGGTATCCACTTGGGGGTATTCTCCTATCCACGGACCTGTGTCTCTGGGTCTATAAGACCTCCTCTCTGGCACCTCCCACTCCGTGGGTTGTGTCACTCATTCTCTTTAATAAAGACTCTAGACTGATACTGTGTCTGACGTCACTGAGACCTCACCTCCCGATGATGAGGCTCACGGGGCTCCTCCCTGTGGGTGGTTCCATCTCTCACCTCAGCCCAGGGCCCACACACTAACTAATCCTAACAAAATTGACTCAGCCATTATCTAAATTCCCGGCTGGGAAAATATTAAACTGAATCAACGTGTGCGAGAGTAGAGTATGAGAGTGTGCATTCATTGCTAAGCACACTGAAGACACTGTTGCAATCATTCCTCTGTGCATAGATAGAAGAGAGGGAAATTCAGTTATTTTTTTATTTCACTCACTTAGCTAGCCGAGTTCAATATGGTTTCTAGACCACAGCTTAAGGGAACTCAGCTAGTACACTTGCGGAAGATACATTTTGGTGCTGGTGTAATTAGGAGCACATTACTTTTATTTAAAGCTTAGCTAGGCACAAAGATAAGCAAGGAGACTACTCTCCCCAACTGGATCAGGTGACTGGGCCTCTCTACTTGCTCAATCTTTGAACTCAATCAGTGTTGAACCAGCTGTGATATCAAAACATCAGTAGAGGGGACGAAGACCAGTGACAGAGTAGCAGAAAGGGCCAACTAAGTGCATGCAACGAATACTTGCACAAGGAATTCTAGAAAAAAACTGAGACCATCGTACTTACCAACCGTGATTCAAATATTATACAGGAGAGAAAGAGAACACTTACAGAGAGTTAAATTCTACAATAGAAACCAAAAAGAGAGTAGCACGCAATTAAAAGGAAAGTAACCGAGAGAGAGAACAACATCAGATAACAAGGGAAAGTAACAGTTAATACTTATCTTCTTCAGAGAGTGTGGTAATTCTTTATGCCTGTAAAACAAGTATTATACACAGAATCAATTTCTTTAAGGAAAAGCAATAAACACACTTTACAAGAGAGTAAAGTAGTTTTTTAAAAGAGAAAAGTGCCCAACTTATCTGATAAGTATCATTTTGGGGTAAAGAACCGGTTCTTTTCATTTTTTTTTTTTAATGTGTATATATCTACCAAAATATAGCAAGAAAATTGTTAAACGTTGATCTTGACTGTTATTGCTATTGCATATTTGTTTTTAAAATGTTAGTGTAATAAATAAAAGTTAATCCTTCAAGTTATTTATATATAAATGCATTCCATCTAAGTAATTTCCATCAAGACTCTATCTTCCCTCTCTACCTCAGGAGATTGCCTGGGTGAGTTCTGTCCCATATTTCATTGGAAGAAGAACCAGCAGGAAGAAGAGCAGTCACATTTTTCCTCTCAATTGGTTCGTTGATAACATAAGAACATAAGAAAATGCCATACTGGGTCAGACCAAGGGTCCATCAAGCCCAGCATCCTGTTTCCAACAGTGGCCAATCCAGGCCATAAGAACCTGGCAAGTACCCAAAAACTAAGTCTATTCCATGTTACCATTGCTAATGGCAGTGGCTATTCTCTAAGTGAACTTAATAGCAGGTAATGGACTTCTCCTCCAAGAACTTATCCAATTCTTTTTTAAACACAGCTATACTAACTGCACTAACCACATCCTCTGGCAACAAATTCCAGAGTTTAATTGTGCGTTGAGTAAAAAAGAACTTTCTCTAATTAGTTTTAAAAGTGCCCCATGCTAACTTCATGGAGTGCCACTGTTAGTGACACCCTTATTAACATCCGAAACAGTATTAAGTGAAATTTTTCACTCAGCCAATGAAGCGTGAGAGTCACTACCCACAAACAGGCTGATAAAAAAAAAAAAAACCCACGGAAGAGCCGGGTCCCTAGCTCCTCCTTATTAGCAGAAGCGGCGGCTGTCAGCAGGTTTGACAACCGATGCTTAATTTTACCGGCGTCTGTATTCAAATCCACTGACAGCCGCGGGTTTGGAAAACGGACGCCAGCAAAATTGAGGGTCCATTTTCGAATCCGTCGACCGGCGGGCAGATTTTTTTTTTTTTTTAAAGAAGTTATTGGGTTTTTTCTGTACCTCCAACTTAATATCGCTATGATATTAAGTCGGAGGATGTACAGAAAACAAGTTTTTTCTGCTTTTCTGTACACATACCAGGTGCCGTCTATGGTTATTGCCTGCCTTTTGGTGGACTTCCGAAGAGATTGCGCATTTTACTCTCAGTATCCCGGGCGACTAACTTATAGGCTCATCAACGTGCATTTGCACGTGATGAGCGCTATTAGTTTTCACGAGTTTGGACGTGCGTTTTCAAGGCGCTATTAGCCCTTGCAATATAAGGGGTAATAGACGCGCGTCAAAAACACGTGGCCAAATGGGTGCTGTACTGTGTGCTCGACTGAGGGCACTGTACTGAATCGGCCTGAAATGTCTGATTGATGAGGTAAGGAAAATTATAAAATGAGTTAATAATCCCCTCCCTTCCCTTCTAGTAGTGAGACAAATTCAGCATTTTTTGAACAAATGGCATCAAATAACCAAGTACTTGGGATCTCAACATTGTGCAGCATGGGTACCAGTTCCATTTCTCCTGACCTCCATCCCTAAAAACACTATTCACCTCCTCATCCAGGTCCTTTTCATCTCCCACAGATCTATCTGGAAGTGCAATCCCTTCTCAAGCACCAGGCAGTAGAGATGCTTCCTGCGTCACAACACATGCAAGATTGCTACTGCACATACTTCCTCGTCCCCAGAAAGTTGGGGGCTTATGACTGATAATGGACCAAAGGCTCCTCAAAAAACATATCCTTAGAGAAATTCAAATTGAGCTCCCTCAGCACAATTCTCTCATTCATTCAGCAGGATGAATGGATGTGTGCTCTGTATCTCAGGAATGCCTGTACTTATATTCCAATCTACTCACCCACTGGCATTACCTGTAGTTCCAAGTGGATTCGTCCCACTACAACTATAAAGTCCTACCATTTGTCCTCTCGCTTGCTTCCAGAGTTTTTACAAAATGCCTTGCAATAATAGCAGTGCACTTATGTCATCAGGAGATACAAGTATTCCCATTCCTGGACAATTGGTTGATCATGGTGTATTCTCAAGAAGCAGTTCTCCACGCTCTAGATGTGATGATACATCATCTTCAGAGCTTGGGATTTCTCATCCACTTCAAGAAGTCAAATCTAGAACCCACTCAGATTCTCCAGTTATAGGGTCATTTGTTTTAGAAGGCATTCTTGCCCAGTGAACAGAGATCAACCATGAATTTGCTCATTCAAACACAGCTATCTAATCCAAGATCCACAGCTAGGAAGCGGCTCGTAGTATTGTATTATATGGCGATGGCCATCTACATTGTTCCACTAAACTAACTTCCCATCTGTTAATTCTAGTGGGGTCTGAGATCTCAGTGGGATCAACTCACTCAACCCCTCTCTTCATAGAAACATAGAAATGACGGCAGAAGAAGACCAAATGGCCCATCAAGTCTGCCCAGCAAGCTACGCACTTTATCCATTTTTTTTCCCTTTTTCTCTCTCCCACCTGTTACTATTGGCTTCCAGTACCCTCCAGCCCTAATTCCCCTCCACCCAATTTAGAGAGCAGCTTTGAATCTGCATCCAAGTGACATCCAGCTCAATTGGGGGTAGCAACCGCTGTAACAAGCAGGCCACCCCCTTGCCCCATACTCTTACCCACCCCTGTTTTTATTTTTTTGTTTATTTTTTTTTTTTTTTTTGGAAATAGCAGCCCTCCATCCTTCCGCTCTGTGAAGGTGGAACACCAACTACTGGCCACTGGCATCCCGCTCCGTGAATGCTTCTGTGGCTACTGCCGCTCCGTGCAGTGTTTGAATGCCGCTGTGGCTACTGCCGCTCCGTGCAGTGTTTGAATGCCTCCACTTTATTCACGCCCTCTAGACTTGATGGATCCACAGTGTTTATCCCACGCCCCTTTGAAGTCGTTCACAGTTTTAGACTTCACCACTTCCTCCGGAAGGGCATTCCAGGCATCCATCACCCTTTCCGTGAAGAAATACTTCCTGTATTTATACTACTTCAGTAGTATAAATCACACCAAGAGAGTTGCAGTGATGGTGGTAGTGTTCCCATGTGCTCCGAGATGGTGCCCCACTTTGCTTGCATCCCTATCAGATTCTCACAACAGATGCCTTCACCAGAGATTGGGGAACCCATATGGGATCCTTCTGTACCTAGGGAATTTGGTCTCTTCAAGAGTCCCTCTTCCAAATTGGTCTTCTGGAATTAAGATTGATGTGGCATGCTCTCACCACATTCACACATCTTCTCTGAAAGAAGAGCATCCTAATCCAAACAGACAGTGTTCTATGTCAACAAGCAGGGAGAAACAGGATCATGGCTTCTCTGCTGGGAAGTGCTAAAAATCTGGAACTGGACAGAACAACATTAAGCAATCCTAAAGGCAACTTATTTGCCAGGTGCTCTAACATCCTAGTGTATCGTCTCCATTCTCATTTCCAAAACAATATAGAAAGTTCTTCAGGATCGTGCCAGCCTGATCCTAATTGTGCCAGCGTGGCCCAGACAAGTTTGGTCTGCATATCTCATTGAGTTTTCCAGCAGTCTTGCTATACCTCTGAGGTCAGACCCTGCTCTTTTACTCAAGATGACAGGATGCTCTTTCATCCCAATCTTTCAGTCCTTAACCTCACAGCTTGATGCTGAGTGCTCAGCGATTGTAGATCTCCATTTACCATCGGAGATTGAAGACATATTGGTTTCATCTAGAAGGCATCAACCAGAAAAACTATGCCTTCAAATGGAAAAGGTTCTCTAACTGGTGCCAGCAGCATGATTCCAATCCCTTTTCATCTAAGCCTCTGCAACTTTTACAATACTTATATCACCTCTCTAATTCAATCCTCACTATTGCCTTAGTAAGAGTATATCTGAGTGCCAACACAGCATACCACACCTTGTTGGACAACAAACCAATTTCCACATATCCACTTATGTCTCAATTTATAAAAGGACTCTGGCTCATCAACCCACCTCATTCCGTGGTTTCTCAATGTGTTTCTCTTTCAATTGATGAAGCCTCTTTTCGAACCATTAGAATTGGTTCCTTTAAAGTGCTTGACTTGTAAAGTTATTTTCTTCGTTGTAGTTACCTTGGCGAGAAGAATTAGTGAACTCTCGTCCATTGATCTCCTTATCTGTAGATCTATCACAACAGGGTTGTTCTTCAAACCCAGCCAAAGTTTCTACCTGAGATAAATTTCTGCTTTTTATATGAATCAATCTATTGTACTACCTATCTTATTTCCAAGGCTCCATATGCATGAGGGAGAAAAAGTCCTCCATACTCTGCACTGCAAACTGGCCTTGGCATAGTACAAAAGACATACACTGCCTCCTTGTCAAACTAACCAGCTTTTCATCATGTATGAGCCTAACCACTTTGGAATAGCAGTTGCCAAACTAACTTTATACAATTGGATAATTGATTACATTCATCACTGCTATGACTTAGCAGGACTTCTACTTACAGACTCAGTAAATGGCTCATCAGGTATGAGCTATGGCTTCCTCTGTTGCTCATATTTATTTATATATTTATTTGCTTATTTTATAAACCGTCATGCCATGTGAGAATCACTAGATCACAATGGTGTATAAGGTTAAACAAAAAGTACAGAGGAAGAGTTAAAAGGAAGGCATATAAACAGGAAAACATTTGAAGGGCAAATCCTAGAATTAAGGGTGAACTTTTAGTTATAGAGCTAGAGAGAAGGCATTGTTGGATAGCCAGGATTTCAGATCTTATTTAAATTTCTTGGTGTTAGTAGATATTCGAAGGTTTTCTGGTAAGGAGTTACAGAGGTACAGAGCCTGCTATTGATATAGCTCTATCTCTTGTTTGTTTTAGGTGGTAGATTTATATAGTCTGGATTTCAAGTAAGCTTTTGTTATGGGATCTAAGTGAAAATGCAGGAATATGAGGATTAAATTTTATTCCAAGCAATTCATTGTTAGGATTCAAGTTATGGTGAATTATTGTTAGAACTTTGTAGATTATTCTGGAGGATCTTCTCTATCCCCCACTTTATTCAACGTTTACCTCCTTCCGCTCTGTCAGCTTCTCACAAAACTAAAGGTTACTCATTTCATTTACGCAGATGACGTTCAGATCCTGATACCTGTCAAAGAATCAATCACAAAAACGCTCACTTTTTGGAACAGTTGCCTACAGTCTATTACCACCCTCTTTACTAACCTTAATTTAGTACTCAACACATCTAAAACGGAATTACTAATCATCGATCAAGAGGACAACAAACATGCTCGGACACTCCACAACCTCTCTTCACTCCAAATATCTACTACCACTAATGTAAGAGATTTGGGAGTAACTATAGACAATCGGCTGAATTTAAAAAAATTCGTCAACAACACAACAAAAGAATGCTTCCATAAATTATGCATTCTAAAAAATCTGAAGCCCCTCCTTCACATGCAGGACTTCCGAACAGTTCTCCAAGCCATCTTATTCTCAAAAATAGATTACTGCAATGCTCTTCTAATCGGCCTCCCAGCTATCACAACGAAACCATTGCAAATGCTACAGAATTCTGCAGCAAGAATATTGACCAACACCGGTAGAGGAGACCACATCACTCCTGTCCTTATGTATTTACATTGGCTCCCTATCAAATACAGAATTCAGTATAAAGTGCTAACTATGATCCACAAAACGATTCACTCTCTAACTTCCCTCGAACTATCCTTCTTCCTGCAACATCACTCAACCTCCAGACCAATGAGAACAACATACCTAGGTACACTCTATGTTCCCCCGGCCAAGTCAGCTCTCAAGAAACGAGCATTCTCAATTGCAGGACCATTACAATGGAACAATCTGCCCTCGGAACTCCGAACAGAACCCTGCCTGCGGACGTTCAAAAAAAAACTGAAGACCTGGCTCTTCTCAAGAGCATTTACTTAAAGTCCCATACCTGTCCTTACTTTTTAGAACTTAGGTTCAATCGTGTCTAACCGATCAAAGTTCCCCGTAACCTCTATAATGTACTCCCTGTGCTGATTATCATGTTTTTCCCTTTTTCGATATTCCCT
The DNA here is from genome assembly GCF_901001135.1 of Rhinatrema bivittatum. Classification (NCBI taxonomy): domain Eukaryota; kingdom Metazoa; phylum Chordata; class Amphibia; order Gymnophiona; family Rhinatrematidae; genus Rhinatrema; species Rhinatrema bivittatum. Next base: position 315,347,973 of record NC_042618.1, on the reverse strand, counting down.
ATATTCCACTCGTTATGCTTGTTCAACTACAGTTCTACTCTAGTACAATTTTGTTAATTATGTTCTTATTGTTGGCTGTACAAGGTTTAGTTAAATTATGTTCTTATTGTTTGATGTAATTTCCAACTGTTGGTTCACTGTAAACCGAACCGATATGTACTTGTACATGATCTTCGGTATAGAAAAGTATTTAAATAAATAAATAAATAAATTACACAGGAAGCCAATGTAGAGCAATTAGAGTCGGGGTAATGTGATCAAATTTTCTTTTACCAGTTAGGAGTCAGGCCACTGCATTTTGAAGAAGTTGGAGAGGTTTAAGGTGATTGGCTGGAAGGCCTAGGAAAAGGGAGTTGCAATAGTCCAGGTTAGAGAATATATGTGATTGTAAAACGGTTCTAAAATCTGATAATGTCAGTAGGGATTTCAAACGGCTTGTATTCGTAGTTTGAAGAAACCGGATTTGATCAGTTTGCTTATGTGAGGTTTCATAGTTACGTTTTCGTTAATTTGGATGCCAACATTCTGTACTTGTGTTGCTGGAGTTAGAAGGTAGTTTCCTAGATCAATGTTGGGGGGGGGAAGGGGGGGGGAATAGTTTTAGGTAGGTTTTTGCTTAGCCAGATTAGTTCAGTTTTTATGGAGTTCATTGAGAGTTTCAGTTGAGCAAGATTTTCTTTAATGGTGATCATATACTCAGAAATAAGTGAAGCTGTTTTCTCAAATGAGTTTGTAAAAGGAATAAAGAAATTTAAACCAAGGTTAGTTAACAATTTGGATATGGGCAGCATGTAGATATTAAATACAGTTGCTGAAAGTGAAGATCCTTGCGGAACGCCAGTAGTACATTGGAAAGTGTCAGAAAGATGATTATTTTTACTTGGAAGGATCTGTTGGTAAAAAAGGAGGAGAACCATTTTAGGACATCACCTTCAATTCCTAGGTTTTTTAGTTGGAGGCATAGAAGGTTATGGTCTACGGTATTAAAGGTGGCAATTAAATCAATCCGTTCTAGGCAGTTTGAATCATTGGAGTTGAAGCCACACAGTACAGGGTCAATTAATAATTGAAGAAGGGTCTCTGTTGAGCAATTCTTCCTGAAGCCGAATTGGTTATAGGATTTTTTTGTCATAACGATGAGATTCAAGTTGGGAGAGAGCTACCTTTTCAAGGATTTTTGCAAGGAAGGTTAAGTTGGAGATTGGGCGGTAGTTATCCCAGTTGTCAGATTTTCCAGATTTGTTTTTTAAAATTGGTTTAATTACAGCTTGTTTTAGCTTAGAGGCACAAAGCCTTCTGTGAGGGCGAGGTTGATCATAGTTGTGATTGTGGGGGTTATTATTTGGTTTACTTGTTTTAGTGAAGAGGCTGGAATCAGGTCAAGAAGACGAGCAGCTGGTTTAAGTTTTGATATAATTTTGCTTATTTCTAATTTTGAGACTGGGTCAAAGTCTGACCATTTGTCTTTAGGATTAATAACGACATATTTGTAAGGATGTTGTTGATGGAGAATTGTTGTTTAAGTTTCAAAATTTTTTCAGATAAAGCAGTTGCATATTCGTTGCGTGATTTTTTTTTAGAGAAAGGAAGGTTGGTTGTTTGAATACATGAAGGCTCTTTAATACTTATACTTACTTAGTTATTTATTTTTATATACCGACATTCAATTTGACATATCACATTGGTTTACATTCAGGTACTGTAGGTATTTTTCCTATCCCCAGAGGGCTTACAATCTAAGGCCTGGATTTATCAAAATGCAATAAGTATCGCATGCGATAGCAAACGAGGTGTGTTTTATGCTAATATACAGTTTATCGCAATTTGTGCTAATTACCTATGCGGAGAGCTAAGTTAGCGCAAATTGCGATAACATTTTTAGACTTTGCGATAAGTGCCATACCTGTTGTAGTTCCTGCATTCAACCACTGGGGGACCAGGTTTAGGTATTAGTGTAGGGGGTTAGAGGCCACTTTGACATTCAACGTGAGACGTACGAACAGAACAGTGGTCTCTTGTGAAGATTTGATGACCTACGGAGAGAGGAAACTCACCCAAAGATGAGATTTGTGCAAGGTTCTCTCAACCTAGCTTGATGGACACTACCTGGGTAACAAGCTAGGTGGAGAGAACATTACACAAATCTCATCTCTGGGTGAGTTTCCTCTCTCCGTAGGCCATCAAATCTTCACAAGAGACCACTGTTCTGTTCGTACGTCTCACGTTGAATGTCAAAGTGGCCCCTAACCCCTACACTAATACACTAATACCTAAACCTCACCTCGAGTTACTAGTTGGGCCTTCCATAGGGATACAAATACCTATCTAGAGAGAGGACATTATAGCTAGTCTCAGTCTCTCTCTCTCTCTCTCTCTCTCTCTCTCTCTCTCTCTCTCTCCAGCCTGCCCCATCTCCTTCAAATTTGCATTGCACCATACAATATAATGCTATCACATGCCATAATGCCTTAGCACATTTTGATAAATGACCCCCTGTTTGTACCTGAAGCAATGGAGGGTAGACTTGCCCAAGGTCACAAGGAGCGACAGAGGGACTCCTGGTTCATAGCCCACTGCTCTAACCTAATCATATTTTTATTGAATTGAGTTGAAGTTTACTCCATGAATTAGTTTTGCATAATAATCTTTTTAGATTTATTTGTGAGGTTTCAATATTGAGAAAGGTATTTTAAATCTTTGTAAAGATTCTTCAGAAGGATTTTTTCGCCATTGTTTTTCAAGTTTTCTTAGGTGTTTTTTTTATTCTTTCAGAGTTTCATTATATAGTGGTTCATTTTTTTTTTTTTTTTTTTAGAATGTTATGTTTATGATTCTGGTTTGTATCAGGCTACATTTGTCTGCTATTTCCTTAAGTATTTTCAGGGAGGTTCGTTATTTGATTTTTGTAAAAGTTCAGCTTTGATTAGATGATGGTCAAACCAAGGGATTGTTGAATGGTTAGTTTTTATATTATAACTGTTAGGGTTAGCGAAAATTAGGTCGTATATTTCCAGCTTTGTGAATGGCTCTAGAGACATGCTAGGTCAATCCCAAAGCTTCCATTGTTTCAAGGAAAATGTCACAAGGGTGGGTGGGGGTTGGATCTTGGAGATTCGTTTACATGAAGGTTAAAGTCCCCTAGGATAATTGTAGTTTCAGGATTAGGAAATTCTTTAGTGAAGGGTTCGGTTAGAGGTGAGCAGACTTTAAGGAGAAGACTAGGAGGGCAGTATATACTAAGCTGATGTTGATTTGTTTAGATTTTAATATAGCGACTTCATATGGCTGGTCAGTATCCATTTTTTTTAGAGATAGGTTGAGTTCTTTTTAGCAGATTATTAGTAAACCACCACCTTTTCTTTTTTTCTAGGTTCATGGAATAGATTGTAGTTTGGATGAGAGAGAGTTGGTTTAAAAGCACATTGTCTTTCTCATTTAGCCATGTTTCAGTAATACAAAATATGGATGGTTGTAGGTCATTAATAATATAGTTGATTAGTGGGATTTTTTTTTTTAGATGGATTAAGCATTTAGAAATAGAAGGGTGAGCAGAAGACCTGTTTTGAAGTATTGGGATGTGTTGTTTGTTGAGAAGAGTAGATCGTTGATGGTTTTGGTAAAATTGTTTTTGTTTCTGTTGTTCATATTGGTGATATGAACGATAGAAGGAAAGGATGATGTTTTCAATTAGCAGGAATAGGAGACTGTAGGTGAAATGGTTGGGTCTGTAATAGGAAATGTCCACAGTGGATGATATCAGCAGAAGGAGGAGTTGGTGAGAAGAAATGTTTTGAGGATTTCTATAGGAGATAGACTCTCTGAGCAGAGAGGTGATTTCTGAAGGAGCTGAGGATTTGAGTAGTTGTCCTTAGGAGAGGGGATGTAGAATTAGAGAAAATGTAACTTTAATCCACTTTAAATTCAGGCGCGCCTCTGGCGCACACAAAGGAGCACACAAAAGGGCAGGCTCCTTTGTCGCGCGCCCCTCAGCACAAGTGCCTTTGGTGTCACTGCAGTTCTTTTGTGGTCGGAGAGATGTGGGCAGTAGGCAGCGCTGTCCTTCACACCAGTGCTTGGCTCCTCCTTCAGGTGGGGTGGGAGAAGAGCTCCACTCACCGGGAGCTAGCAGATGCTGCGATTGCGGCAACGAAGGTCCTCCCGGCTGGCCGAGTGGCAAGGAGGATGTCCTCTGGGGCAGCCCCTCCGCTTCTGCCCTTCGGCGTCACCATGGTTCTTCTGTGGTCGGAGAGATGTGGGCAGGTGGTAGGCGGCGCTGTCCTTCGCACTGGTGCTTGACTGTTCCCTCAGGTGGGATGGGGGGAGAGCTCCACTCACCGGGAGCTAGCAGATGCCGCTCATATCTGGGAAGTACCCACTGAAAATATCTGCAAAGTTGTGGTGTGATCTTCATTCCATACATTCACATCCTATTATTGTCTTGGTAACGTTTCAAAAACTGACAGTAGATTTGCAAAGCTCGCTGTAGTCCATGCAAGATGATGGAATCTGGGTTGCTTAATAAGTAATTACACTGCTGCACTCCTCAGCTTGGGACTCCCCACATGTAATGGCTAATTCAGCATGCTTATTGATGGAAAAAGCATTTTTTGCTTACCATAAACAGTTTTTTCCAAAGATAGGATGATATAGAGATGAGCCTGGGGCTGCCGGATGATGTCACTTATATATAATAGTTAATTCAGCCTGCTATCTACAGAAAACACTGTTCACCAAAATGCAAACTGTATAGTAAAGCTCCATTTTTTTATTTTTTGCAACAGAAAGGACTGACAAACTGTGCCATATAATTACAAACTGTGTCTCTTTTATGTGTATCTGTACAGCAGCATTGCATATATGTCTATAGTGCCTTAGAAATGTTAAATAGTAATAGTAGTATAATTGCAAAAAAACACTATTAAATACTTTATGGAATTCCTACAAAGCCGAGGCAAACTGGTTCTATCAAAAATAGATGTTAACTGCAGGAGATTCCTTCTTCTGAAACAGAGAAATTCTAAAAATGCAGAGCTTCAAAGGTTTATTATCTTTTGAACTCCCTCCCTCTCTTAACACATAATTATCCTAGATTGGAGAGTAATGTGGTTTTGTCAGTTCAAGAATGCTTGCAGAATAACTTGTTTTATATTTGACCATTCTTCTGCCCTCTGATTACACTTGAATTTTCAAGGTGGACTATTTATGGTCAATATTTACAATACCTTTGCCATGAGGTAATGGCTGACATATATTGACTGGATTGCAGCACAAGCATTTAGAAGTTGTTGGAAGTGTGTTTGTGGGAAGGATGAAATAAAACAGTTTAAAAGCAGCCTTCTCCCTACTTCTGGTCCTGATTTTCCCAGGAAACACAAGTGAAAAGGAATCCCAGGGATTACGATGAAAATCTGCCATTTTTTATAATAAAAACAGCATTGCCTTTTACTTACTATAAAACTGAAATTTATAGTGAAGAGCTCAATACTTCAAAGTGTTACAGAAATTAAAGCATAAGAATTTATAACAGGAAATTACTCATGTTACTGTGCTTCTGTGTATGCATGCAAAATCTCACGCTCTGCCTCGATACGTGGACAGATTTGCAGCACAGACATTTACGTTAGGGCTTCTGTTTTAAGGTGTTATATGTTTTAATTTCAGTGTTTATTTTTTTTTTGGGCCCTGCCCAAAAGTTAACCTGTTTTTTCAATGTTATATGTAAGGGTTCTGCCCATTTGTTCCTTTTTAACTGTAAACCGATGCGATGTGTAAACGGTCATCGGTATAAAAGAAACTTTAAATAAATAAAATAATAAATGTATAATTGGTATTTTTTTAGTATATCCCCGGCAACCAGTTCATTTCCATCACTCTCTCCCTACCAGCCTGTCCTCAGTTTCTCCACCATTCTCTTAATGCCCACCCCGTGACACTACCATTTTGTTCATTCTGCCCTTTTGCCACCAACTCCGATGTTTTTTGAGATAGCTCTACAGTGAAGCTGGTAGGAACAGGAGGAAAGCAGAAGCTCATCTAAGAACACATGCAGCTCAGGATCCTCAGCACAGAAAAGGCCTGAAAACTGAGTGAAGGACCTTCAAGGCATTGAAGGTGGGAAGCAATTGAGAGAGTACTGGAGGCAGTGATGTTTTTCCTGTGCTTATCTAGTAAATTCCTCTTTCATTTTTCTGTGCCAGGACGTATTTATTGATTAAAACAAAATCAGAAGCCCTAATATAATTGCAAAAAGTATCTGTGGGACTCTGGACAGGATGCTTTAGTTTCTGCTTTGAAAGAAACACAGAACTGCTGCAAATATACAATATCAAGGTACTGTGAATGGGTCCTTCCATTCTGGGCCCTTATCATGCTCTGGTAACACTACTATGACAGCTAAAAGCAGCATTAGCAACGTGCTATCAAGAGTTTGATCTCTGTACCTGTTATTTTAAGTAAATCTTTGAGTTTTTCTGAAGCTGTACTTGTTTCAAAGAAGGGAGACTGTTCCTGCCTAAGGTTTTTTTTTTCCCCCTTCAGTAATCATGAAGCTATCAGCTAAAAATGATTGCTTTTTTCTCATGTGATGAGGATTGCTGGCTGTCTCACACAATCAGGTGAATTTTAAAAGTCCGATGCACGTGTCAATTAGGGGATGCATGAATATCTCGGGCTGGGGTATGCTGAGCGGATTTTAAAAGCCGCCCGGATGTGTACATATCTCCTGCTGCACACACAAATGAAAAGTTTTCAAAAAGGGAGTGGGCGTTATGGGATTTTAATCTGAAATTTGTTCATAAATATTTACACGCACTGGTGTGCAAACTTACTTCTGCTAAGGATACTGTATAAGTGATAAAACAAAAAAAATCTAGGCAGATCAGTGGAGTTTTAAAGGTTGGGACTAACGGGAGAAAGCAAAGCTATTAAACTGGAGGGGTTTGGAAGACCTATCCCTTAACTGGGCAAACTGGGAATGATATGTTTTTTTTTGCTAGAACCATTTTGGCTCAACCTTGTAGAAATTCCATAAAGTATTTCATAGTGTTTTCTTGCAATTATACTATTACTATTTATCATTTCTAAAGCACTACTACACATATATGTGTCGTTCATGTGTACAGATACACATGAAAGACACAGTTTGTAATTATATGACACAATTTATCAGTCCCTTCTGTTGCAAAAACTGAAAAAATGAAGCTTTATAATACAGTTTGGCATCAGCAATGGCGTCAGCACATGTCCCTATTAAAATACCCCCACTTACGTGGTAGAAGTGGAATTTGGGCGCACAAGTGCGCGTCCAGGCTATTTTATAACATGTGCGCATATACATGTGCATGTTATATAATAGCCACGTCCCTGGGCGTGGGCCGACGAGCTTGCTCACATGTGCCTGCAAGCCGCTTTGAAAGTTACTGTCAATGACTACACAAAATCTGTTGTTCAAAATAATAATCCCTGCTGTCAAGGGATCTTAGTAGAAGCCATAGGGGAATTCATTTGTTCAAAGTGATTTTAAGGTACTGGTCCATTCAGATAAGTGCCTATATCTAACTGGTCACCATTTTAAATCCAATTGACTCAAATCTTCATTATCTTGAAGAGGATCCTCTGCTGGTGATGGGAGTGTCTGTAATGTGCTGCATCGGCAGAGTAGTGATGTTATCATCTTACATCCCTCTGTGGGACGTGGGGATATGCTGACATCACTGACTACTTTGCTGATATCTTCCAATAGGAGCATTGTCTTCTCTTCAAGGTATGTGAACTCATGACCTGTTTTCATGCCCCACTCTACAGTTGGTGATTTCTAAATGGGTGAAAATTGAGTGACTGCAAGTTTTGTGGGGTGGACTGGGTAGGCAGGGGGAGGGTGCAAGGCTATAAGGTTCGCCTAGGGCAGTGGTTCTCAACCGGTGTGTCGCCACACTTCCCGGTCCCCCGTTGACCCAGCTGCTCCACGGTCCTCCTCCGCCCAGGCTTAAAATGCTGTCAGCCCAGGCAGAACGCAGGAGGACAGCAGGAGTCAGCGGCACCGGCATGCTCTCTTCTTCCTGCCACCCCCCCCCGCCCCCCGTGGCCCGGAAGAGGAAGTAGTGAGCAGTGGGTGCGTGCACGGGAAGAAGAGACCATGCGAGTGTGGTCAGCATCAGCCCGAAGAATAGAAGAGAGGCGCGGCCTGAGGGATGAGCAGCGCGGCTTGCAGAAAAATGAAGAAGAACGTCAACCCCCATGGCCGTTGGGACTCCTTGCTCCGCGAGGGCTGAAAATGAAGGAGGTTAGGGTTGGGAGGAGGAGGCGGCTGCCGCTAGTTCCGGGGAGGGAGGGAGGGAGGGAGAGAGAGTGAATGAGCAAGCAAGTATGTGTGTTTGAGATCCTGTGTGTGTTTGTGTGTGAGTGGGATAGCATGTATGTGAATGATTGAGAGCCTGTATATGTGAAAGAGAGTATGTCTGTGATTGAGAGCCTGCCTGTGAGAGAGAGAGCATGAATGTAAGTTTACGATTGGGAACCTGTATGTGTAAGTTTGTGATTGAAAACCTGTTTGTGTGAAAGAGTATGTGTGTATGATTGAGATCCTTTGTGTGTGAGAGAGATCATGTGTATGTATGATTAAGAGCCTGTGTGTATAAGTAAGAGAGAGAGCATGTGTGTCTGTGTCTGATTGAAAGCTGGTTTAGGTGAGGGAGCATCTGAGTATGTGATTGAGAGCCTGTGTGTAAATGAGAGAAAGAGAGAGAGCATGTGTGTCTGTGTGTGATTGAGAGCTGGTTTAGGTGAGGGAGCATGTGAGTATGTGATTGAGAGCCTGTGTGTAAATGAGAGAAAGAGAGAGAACATGTTTGTAAGCATGTGAATGAGAGCCTGTGTGTAAATGAGTGAAAGAGAGAGCATGTGGACTTGGCTCCTATGTCCCTGAAGGTCTCATCAATGTACCTCTCTGCCTCAGGTCCTCCAAGTCTGCTACTCTAGCCTCCAGAGATCGGACTCGTTCCCTGAGAGTCAGGAGCTCTTTGCACCGAGTGCACACATACAATCTCTCACCGGCGGGTAACAAATCATACTCAATGAAAAGACTGGAAAAAACTTCCCTTGAAGATCTCATTGGTAATTGGGGAAAATTTATATATCTTAAATTCTGACTCTTTGCATAGTTCTCTAAATTTTCTATCTTTTGAACAATAGTCTTATTGTCTCTCATAAACATTGATTGCGTTTGCTGAATCATTTTTATCTCAGACCGAATAGAAACAGTTTGTTGCTCAAAATCCATATTTGACTTCTCAAACACTTCCAGCTTCTTTTCATGTCTTCTCAGTTGTTCCGTTACTGGTGTTAAATGCTGTAATATATTAGTTCTCATTTCATTTATGGCTTCCCACAAAGTCTCAAAAGAAAAGACTACAGGTCTTACCATAGGTGGTATTTCTCTCGTGGGAAAAGAAGCAGCAGCAACCGAAGTTTCCCCTGCTGGGGTTCCTCCTTCATCACCGCCCTGCCCCAGGTCCTCTATGGGGCTAGATGCCACCGTCAGCATCACTCCCATGCTTGCTGGGAAAATATCCTGCACACTTCGGTCCAGGGTATCCTCCCCTGAAAATGGCGCCTCTCTCCTGGCGGCTGGATTAAGTGGTGAGGTCCTCTCGGCGGGACTCAAAGGTGAAATGGAGCCAAGCAGAAAAGGGGAGCTCCAATTCCCTTCCCCCACTCTGCAGCGGCTGGTCTCCCGCCAGTCTGACGCTGCATGTGACATGAGCATCCATCGGGCCGGACGGAGCACTTATGATTTTTAATGAGAAAGTGTCTCTTGCCTAAAAATCAAGGGTTGAGTAGGTGGGAAAGACAGACCTAGAATTAACTATCTCTGGCTTGCTTATTACCTCAGAGACACACAAACTCTAAAGAATATATCCCTCTATTTCACCTTTCACCAAACTTTTATAAGTCCAAAGATTTCCTGAAGCTATACTTACCAATCCTCTTTAACCACCACTAAATTGATCTTCACTCAGTTAATTGAAGGGTTTGAGATTCGTGCGCCTAATGGTGCGCGCTTCCGGTCCTCTTCTACTGCAAAGGGTGAGAGCCCTCTGGAAGCTGGGGCTATGGAATTCAATCCCTGGATCACTTGTGGTGACCTCTGGACTCCTCTCCCGGGGGATGTTGGGAGCAGTATGCAGAGGAGCCTTCCGGTCGTTCTCCAATCTATATCCATTGCAGGGTGACTGGAAATCTAAAGTTGCCAAGTATTGAGCACAGGGGATTTTTAAAAATTCTTTTTAGTTTTAATTATTGAATGTGATGTGTCTGCTGTTTTGAAATATTTTATTGGTGGTTGGTAATTTTTAAAACATTTTTGTATGTGTTTTTAATTATTAATGTTGCTTTGTTATCAGCTGATTTGAAATTTTTATTGGTATGGTTGATGATTTATATTTCTTGATTCTGTTTGAAGTTTGCACTGCATACAGAGTCTGGCTTCTTGTGATTTACAATTCAGTTTTTCTCTGCATGTTTCTATTTATATTTTAGGGTCTCTTTTTCCTGTATTTGGTGAGAGTCTGTATTCTGCATGTGTGACTGAGTCCAGGTTTTTTATTAGTGATTGGTATATGCCAACTTTGGGAATATGCATGCCTTATATTTTTGTATTTTGATCAGTATAGGAGGATATACATTTCTGTTTTTCTTTCTCTAGTGTTGCGTTGCATGAGTCTGGCTTCTCAGGGTCTGCATATTTCAGTTTCTAGTTTGTGGTTCCTTGTTCTATATTAGGTAAGGATCTTCTGCATGGGTGACAAAGTGAAGGGATTCTTGGTAGTTTCTGTATAAAGATCTATAGTAGGCTGACTTGCTCTGCTTTTCCAATAAGAACCAAGTGTAATATTTGCAGTGCTGTCTTTCCATAAGGAGGGTTGCTCTTTGGATCCTGGGTCTTAGTGCTATTATGGTTTGGTAGGTTTTCTATATGACTTCCAAGTGTCTCTTTTGCAAGGCTTTAGGTTACTTCACTTGCAGGTGAATTTTCAAAGGAGTTACACATGTAAATGTAACATACTATTGTAGCATTTTTCAAAAGTCATTTACTCGAGTAAAGTGCATTTATACGAGTAAATCCTATGGACAATTCAATGGCATATATTGTAGCAATGTTCAAAAGCCCATTTACTCGAGTAAAACTCAGTTTTATTCCAGTAAATGCTTTTTAAAATCAGGCCCTAAGTGTCTGGCAGTAGAGGGATGCTGTGTAGCTGTTAACTGAGGTGACAGCATAATTTGAATATCTATTTTGTATGGAAAAGGGATATAGCCTAGTTCTGCTTTGCACCCATTATTGGATGGGGTAGTGGGGAATTGAGCCGAGGGGAGAGTGGGGACCTAAGAATTGAGGGAATTAGTCCACCCTATATTCCATGTCTTGCATAGACTGCAAGCACTCAAATTTGACAGCAGACAACATCACAAAATGCAATCATTGATATATTAATAATCTTTCATAAGTAATTCATTCGTATAAAGCATTACTTTAAAATAAATTGTGTAACACTGTAATGTTTCTCTGTTACTTACAAGGGGGTGGTATCAATCTGTGAAAAACACAAGGGGGCCAATGCATAAAAGTTTGCCCAGGGCCCCATAAGTGGTTGAAGCAGCTCTGGTGAAAGTTTACTACAATTCTAAGTTATATTTAATTATTTATTTATTAGGCTTTTATATACCAATGTTTGGAACTAGCCATCACAACGGACATTAAAAAAAATAATAAACATAAAATTCAATAATTTATAAAAATAATAGAAGGCAATAAGATCATAAGAATCAACATAAAAATATACAGGTCTTCGAAAAGTAATAAAAATAATAAAATATTGGTAATAAAGATAAAAGCATAATATTCAACTATTGTTATTAAACAAATAATAATTCAGGTAAATAACTTAATCATTAAGAACTATAAAATAATGAGTAGCGACATGCTCTTAAAAATAATCCGTAAATGATTTGCTGCAATGCAGTATTGTGCAAACCAGCGTATTAACTCAGGGGCCAATTTTCTGAGAGTTTTGACTTCTAACTTTTGGAGTTAGAATCTGCTTGTATGTTTTTGTCTTAAAAATCAGTAGTTACTGTTGCTCATTTTGGTTCACCATTGGTCGAATGCATCTACATTAGACAAATTCTTTCATGTGGTATAACAGCTGCAATTAATTTTCTTAATATCGTTATCTATGTTTTTGGAAAGGGATCAAAGCATGAGGAAGTTCTTTGATATAAATGTGTAGTTTCAACAGGGAATATGTGTAAATAAATGTCACAGCTGGTTTTGTCTACCGTTTAGTGCAGTTGAGCACCTTGAATAGAACAATTAGCCGCAGAAATTGGAAAACTTTGGAGAATTACAAATCTGTTTCTTATTGTGGTGATAACTGCACATTGCACAACTGAACAAAGAGAAAGATGATAAACATAACTATTGAGGCTCCTCACTGTTAGCAGGTGGAGTCCTATAGTTTATGAATTTCAGTGCTACTGATATAGATCTTGATTGAATGTATTTCTTTAAAGCCCAATAGTTCGGTGAAATGTACTTCCATTGCAACTTTGAGAGACATTTGTTCAGTGATTAATCGAATAGTGTAATATAATGTCACAGTCACAGTTAGTATGTCTTTTTGGGGGGTGACATCTGAACGAATCGAGTGAGATCTCCACACTCCTATGATTGAGTTGGTTTACTGGCTGGGGCAGGGTTTTTAGGAGGAGTATGTCAACCAACACCAGAATGACTGGTCTACCCTTTTACCATAGGCAGAGTTCTCGCATGATTCTCATGCTAGTCATGCGACTGGGATCTCTCCTTTCCAGATCAGGTTTTGGTCCTGAGGAGAATTCATGGGAACCCGCATCGAACATCCTAGACAAGAACCTTCCAAGGACTTTCCATGCTACCTACCTTAGGAAACCTAGACCTCATGGTGGGGCCCTAAAGGAGGGGATTCTGTTACCACTCACGGACTGCTGTGTCACGCACGACCTCCGAATGCCGCCAGTCTGTGGCAGAGACGTGCTGCCGTGGGTCCCCCCAGATGCGCACGTGCACAGAAGCCATTTTCTTAAAGGGTCCGTGGCAGGAAACTTCGGCAGCGCAGCTGATGAATGTCATCAAGCTGCCCCTATTTAAAGGGCAGATTGACTTGCCTTCGGGGCCTCAGCTACAAGTCTCCTATCTGAAGCGTTTCCTGCAGTTGCCTATCTCGGACTGTGCCTGGATTATTCTTGCTGCCTGCCATGACTCGGACTGTGCCTCGGATTCCTCTTCCCCTGCCACCTGACCCGGATTGGATTATACACTGGATTCTTCTTGCTTTAGCCCACTAACATGGCGGTTGTCAGGCTTAGCACCTAGACCTTGGCCTTGTTGAAGTGTCCGCCTGCTACGGCAGAGAGCTTGGGGCTCCTCCATTGGACCCTCCACCCTGTCGCAGTCCAAGAGTCCTTGTAAGTAACAAACCAGTTTAGCTAAGACTGTAATGTATGCTTTGGTAGTATTAACTGGGAAGCTGTTACCATTCAGCAACCTCCTGCATCAGTTCCTTCTGTCGGGGCCGGTGGCTGCGTTCCTCAGCGGTATTCCCCAGCTGCAGCGCAGGTTGACGCACACTGCATCATGACTTCTCCCACCGTGGCAAGTCATCGCTTCCCCACGTTAGCACAGGAAATAGGGCTATTTAAACTCTTCAGCGCAGCATTTGCCTCTGCTACAGGCTTGCTTGTGCTGGTGCGGCTCTTGGATTGCTAGTGACCTGCCTCGCTGACCCAGATTGTACTTTGGACCTTCTCTTGCTTGCTGCCTGCCTCTTTGACCCGGATTGTGCCCTGGTCCTGCTACTGCTTGCCGCCTGCCTCTTTGAACCAGATTGTGCCCTGGACCCTCTGTTGCTTGCTGCCTGCCTCATTGACCCGGATTGTGCTTTGGACTTTCTCCTCCTGGCTAGCTGCCGCTAGGACTGGATTATGGTCTGGACCTTCATCGACAACCAACCCAGGGGTACTGGATTACGCCCTTGACTGGGTTTCTGGCTGTGGTCCAAGGGCAAGTCTACATAGGCTCTTAGAAAGGTTCTATTAGTTATTTCTGCCTGACCAATATTCTGAGGGTGATGTGTTGTGTTTGAGGCATTGTGGACCCTTGGTTGCAATGGAGATGACTCCGCCCATGGGGAGGAGCTCCATTGGGAACCAATGCGATAGGCTGACACAGTTAGCAGACACAGAATGGAAAGAGTCTTTATTGTACTGCTGTGATGAGATGGTATTGAAGGAAGGTAAGGCACTGATCCACGAGATGCCAATACGCTCAACAGGCTCAGAAGTATATTCTCACCCAGATGTCCACAATAGGCAGGAGCCCGCAGTGCGGGTAACACCGCAGCTGGTGGGTGGAGTTGGAGTGCCAGTTCATAGAGGTACTCATAGAGTGAATGTGTCTTTCTTATAGTAGAATGGTAGGACCGAAGGTCCGTGGTGCAGGATATGAAGTAGATAGGCCCTCAAGGAGCGAGTACCCAATGGTCCAATATCCTGAAAGAATAAGAGAAAAGACCCCCCAGGAGCGATTGTCTAGGTTAGTGAGGACCCCGAAGAAAGTTGGAAGCGAGAGACCCCCGAGGAGCTTCTGCTGGAGCAAGGCCTTTAGCGAAAGGCCTTTAGCGAAAGGCTGGCAGCTTAGAGCAGGCAGAGTAGTGAAGTGAAGTCTTTGCTAACTCAAATTGGTAGCGGAAGCAGAGGCTAGATATACCTGGAGGTAGTGATGTCATGCGGTGGGGCCGCCCCCGAGGTTCCCACCATGACATGTGAGCGTCGGAGATGTGTGCGCTCTCGCCCTAGGAGCCATGGGAGTGAGCATGGCGGATGGGGACGCCCATGCTGGTCTGGAAATGCCGAGGCCCTCGGCACCGGAGATAGCCATCCTGCCCAAAGAGAGAGAAAGGGGTAAAAAAGAGGTAAGGCAGAGTGGTCGCAACCATCTGCGACCGATGGATGCAACAATAAGCAGTCGTATGATCTAGGGTGATGTCGAATTTGCGACACAGGCAGTGGGACTCCATGAATAGAGGAAACGATTAAAGGACTGTTCCGAGAAACCACAGGTATTCCCAAGAGGTGGACAACTGCCTCAGTGATAAAATTTCCCCCGGTGCCAGAATCAATGAGAGCTTGCATGGAGTGGGCTTGCCCCTCCAATTCCAACGTGATGGGCAAGATGAGTTGGGGAGTGGGAGTGGTGAGACCTAGGAGTAACTACCCAACAGCTCCTAGGTCCTCCCGTTTCCCGATTTCCCTAGCATTGTGCTAGGATGTGACCGGCTTCCCCACAATAAAAGCACAAACTCAGGTTCCGCCATTGGAGTCTGTCCTCCGTTGAGAGTTGGGTTCTTCCCAATTGCATGATTTCCTGAACTCTGATGGTGCTTGAAGGATTGAGAGATGTGCTGCAAGAGGTTCAATTTGAGGATAAGAAAAGGTCAGGGCGAGAAGTACTGGTCGGTGGGCTCTCTATTCCCGAGACCATTGTTGAAGATGATGGTCGATCCGTCCAGCAAGATTGATAATTTCCTCCAGGGAGTCAGGTAAATCACGAGCCATCAATTCGTCTTTTATCCTAGATGACAATCCCTCCAAGAAGATACAATGGAGGCTGTCCTCTCTCCAGTTAAGTTCGGTAGCCAAAGTTCTGAATTCTGTGGCATAATTCATAAGTGGGTGAGTTCCCTGGTGGAGATGAAGCAGATTAGACCCTGCAATGGTGAGTCGTCCTGGCTCGTCAAAGACCTGCTTGAAAGTTTTAACAAATTCCTGCAGGTTTTGAATGAGATCTCCACACTCCCATAGGGGGAAAGCCCAAGCCAGAGCTTTCCCCTCAAGAAGGGACAAGATGAAGGTGGTTTTTACGGAGTCTGTAGAAAAATGTCCCGGCTGAAGATTGAAGTGCATAAAGCACTGACTGAGAAATCCTCGATACAGCGCAGGATCTCCGGTATACTGTGTCGGTACTGGCAGGTGGATGGCGGGTGCAGCAGCGATGGTGTCCTCCTTTAAATTTATTTTGGGTTTTTTTTTTTTGGTCTACCCGCTGAAGTACTTTCACTCTGTGCTGAGGAGAGAGACAGCTCCGCATGTGTTCACGGAAAAACCAGACTGAGGAGAAGCTGCCTTCCTGCACGGGAACATGCACAGTCACACAGAGGTAAGTTCTGTAACAGCTTTGACAAGCTCCGCTTTGCGATGCCTGGAGGACATTTCCATGACAGCATGGCTAATTCAGCCCTGCTATTGATGGGAAAAGTCTAGTCCTAAAACACCTAAGCTGGGGGGGTGTACAGATTTTATATGATTTATCATATCTGGAGAAGTCATTATATACACAAATATGGCGGAGGTTATTTCCTCTCTCATAATTTGTCGATCGAACCACCCATTCCACTGGAGTGCAGGAGCGACCTGTCCCATGAAAAGGGCTCCTTCCTGCACTCGATGCAGGGCTCGCTGCATCTAACGGTGTGGA
Organism: Rhinatrema bivittatum; assembly: GCF_901001135.1. Classification (NCBI taxonomy): domain Eukaryota; kingdom Metazoa; phylum Chordata; class Amphibia; order Gymnophiona; family Rhinatrematidae; genus Rhinatrema; species Rhinatrema bivittatum. The sequence continues at coordinate 315,331,403 of NC_042618.1, read as the reverse complement.
GATTAAACGGTCATTACTAATGGAACAAGGAATCTCCCAGGGCACTCAGGATGTCCTGATTGCCACCAGAAAACCCTCTACCAGACAAAATTACCAGTTGAAATGGAAGCGATACTCAACCTTGTGCATACAGCACCACTTGGACCCATTCGACTGCTTGCCAGAAACTCTCCTGGACTACCTACACACGCTGGATATGACAGGACTGGCGACGGTTTCGGTCAGAGTCCACCTCAGTGCCATTGCAGCCTACCTCAAACAACACCAAGGTCACCCAATCTCTAACCACCCACTGGTTACACGATTCATTAGGGGCCTCTGTCATCTTAGACCCCCGATGTCTAAATTGCTGGTGGCCTGGGATCTCAATCTTGTTTTAGAGCAGCTAATGCTGCCGCCATTTGAACCTATGGAGTCCTCGCACATAAAATGCCTCACATGGAAGGTAGTTTTTCTTGTAGCAGCCACGTCTGCAAGACGTGTGAGCGAACTGCAGGTGCTAGTATGCTATACATTGTATCTACAGTTTTACCACCACAAAGTGGTGCTGTGGACTCACCCCTCCTTCCTACCAAAGGTGGTTTCTGCCTTCCACCTTAATTAGTCCATTGAACTGCCGACATTCTTTCTAAAACCTCACCAGAATGACAGATAACGTCTATTGCACATCCTAGACTGTAAAAGAGCGTTAGCTTACTACAAAAGACGGGCTCACTCTGACACTAGAGCATCACAGCTATTTGTCACCTTTAACCCAAATGCCCCTGGCAAAGCGAACTATTTCCAGCTGGATTTCCCAATGCATCCACTTGTGATATAACAAGCGAAAAATTCCGCTCCCAGGTAAGCCAAATGCTCATCAACTGCGAGTGGTCTTCACCTCTGTCGCCCACCTACGGCACATACCGCCCCTGGACGTCTGCAAAGCTGTCACATGGTCATCTCTCCACACTTTTACATCTCATTACTGTCTGGACCAGCAGACATCCGAAGATGCCAAACTGGGAAAGACAGAAACAACACAAAAATAAAAACATTAACATCTTGCTCCAAGAAGCATCACGTGAAAAGAGCCTGGTGTCTTCAGTTCCTTTTCTGTCAGCGATGCTTTTCTATAGGATCCAGGCAAAAAGGGAGAACAGAAAAAAAATGCTATTAGTCACATATTTCGATCATATACATTCCTAATCGGGAGACTTAAAAAATAATTACTTGGTACCTACATACGGAAACCAGCACAACTTTATAAGTAGCAGTGTGCAGTAGAGCAATCATAATTACAATAAAATTATACAAACTCCATGAAAGGAGCAAAATCAAGTAACTGACAGAAAATGGCATTGCAATGCACTTGGAAAAGATGATTATCCATATAAACTTTAGAGAAAAAAAGGAAAGTTATTTGTTCAGCATACTTTCTTCAAATAACATCTCAGCTGATTACCTTAACGGAACCAGTGGCCCTGCTGACGTCAATGGTGGTGTCCTTCGATGCCGATGGATCCAAAGAGGTGCTCCATCTTGTTGAGCCAGATCTTATGTCCCTTCAGAGTCATCCTTATGGACTTGCTAAAACTGTAGACGTTGTGCCATGCCCCAAAGCAGAGGACACATCTGTCATGGGGAACCGTGATAGACATGGTCCTTGTACACCTGGGGCACTGCTTAAAACCTGAAGTGGACATGTGGACGTGTTATCGAAATTGATAGTGGTGGCTGTCGATGGCTGGTGGGCACCAAGCACACTGCTGCCCTGAGAGTATTGACAACGAAAATAGACTTAACCAAAAATGTTGAAAAACTTGTCTAGGACACTAACAGAGAACCGGGAGGACCCCACCTCAACCATGCAAGGAAGCACAAAGAATGTTTAGCAAAAAAGACCACTTAAAAAAGTAGGCCAAAAAATTTTGAAAAATTGAGTTTCACCCATATGCGAGACATGAGTCTCCATGAAAAAGAAGAGACTGGGGGGATCTTGTGTGGATGCATGGTATATTGCATATGTAAGCATGCTCAATGAAGCTCAGCCAAAGTTCTAGAAACTTTGACCTTGTTTTCCATGCTGGGCTTTATCTGAGGATGTCACCCATGTGTGAGGACTGCCATCTGGCTTGTCCTTGGAGAAAATCTTTTTATTGGCTAAAAAGACAATCCTAGCTTTTGGCCTGTGCCTGACTATTTTATATTCCTTCAGTGGAAATTAAGACCTCATAAACTTCTAAGTTTTGAATTCTTAACTGCAAAAACTTTGTCAAGAAAATATGATCTTACTCTGGACATTTGGCATGAATACTTATTGGCGTTGTCTCCTCAAGCTAGGAGCTTGATGTTTAACTTCTAGGTTTCTAATTAGCTGGAGTTAGGGAGCTATTTAATACACTATATCCATGGAACATTTGTAAATGTATCATTGGAGGAGATTAATGAGGGGAGGGGGGATTTCTGGCTCTTGTTACTGTTCATTTATGCACCTTTATCTTATTGATATATTGTGAAATTCAATAGAGAAGAATTGAAAAAAAATCTGTAATTGTCAATCATTTCAATTAAACTGGTTACAAACAAGCCACTACATTTAAATAGTTAATTTTGTCCTTACTAACCAAGAATATGACTCTTTGGAAGCAGTGCTGGTCATATCATCTGGGGAGGAACCCTGGCACAACTTCTCTGGTTGTAATTGTGCAGTTCCAAAATTGATCAGTTTGTAGCATGTCACAGTTGTTCAGAATAGTAACATGTAATAGTATGTTTTTGTATTCTTGCAGTCTGTTGCTGCACCTCAGTAGCATACCAGTTTATAATGTGATGTTTATTTAGTAGAATGGGTCTATATCGTTGCCCAAACTAAGCTGGAAAACATTTTTACAGAGAGCTTTTAAAAACAATTTTGAAAAGTGGTAATGAATAGTTGTATTATAGCTTGGAAATGGGATGACCTAAATGGTGACCTAAATGGAAAACATTTTTCCTTCCTCAAAGACAATGGGATGAGCTGACCCTGTTTCCTAACCACAAACATATTGTTACCCTTGCTTTATAGTCAATGACACTGTTTCTTATATGAAATTTCTTCTGAAACTTTTTTTGGACCCTGCCCAGACATATAGTAGCAGAGCTAGCTGTGGATTTCAGATATGAATCATCTGAGAGCAGGGCCGGTGCAAAGGTATTAGGCATTCTAGGCATAATTTTCAGCCTTGTTTTCCGCCCCCTCATTGTACCCCCCTCATTGTACCCTTCCCACATAAAATTAAAAATTATGCATTTATAGTAACAGATTTTACATGAAAACGGATTTTCAAAGTACAGTTTTCTGAGGTAAAAATGTCCCTTACAAAATGTTTATTATATTTCGCCATCAACAAGCAGGGTTAAATTAGTCATGATGCTTGGGTGATGGTACCGAACACACCTTTTTCTCCAAGCTAATAGAACATTTGTCTACTGAGCATGAGTGGACATTGCCTTCTGAGTGCCTCAATCTTTTTTCATCTGAGCTCCTGCATGAACCTCTCTTTTTTTGGTACTTCTAAATTTTGATCTACAACTCTCACTACTCGGCAGTCCCTCAACAGTACTTTCAGTGGTACCTAAAAAAAAAAGTTAACATGTACCCTGCTGGAAGAAGACTGTACCTAGCAGCTTCAAAGACTGCATGTGTGGCTGGAAGATGTCCATAACCGATGGCCTTGACTTTTGTGGGGCCAAACCACGATGCAGCTAATGGCTGTGACTGCGTCCAGTTGTCACCAAGGTCCAAGAGGAACTTTACATGCCAGAGAAAAGCCAGAGTCTTCTTGGAGTAGGGCCTCCTCAGATGCTCTCTGTGCCAAGTTGAGCAGGAGCAGCTCGAGCGAAACTTTCTCTGCTGCAGCACTGGTTCTTGGCTTCACCGGGGTCAAGCAAAGCATGGAACTGTTGCAAACAAGGCTCTGAAAGTCCTTTGCAGGCACTGTGAGGGGGCTCATCCAACGCATTAGAAGAAGAAGCTCCATGCATTGGAGCTGATGGTGCAGTTGGTGCTATCAAAGCTGAGATTGGGATCAGTTCATTGACGCACCCGGTGCTATCAATACATTAAGCATCAGGTGCCATTAATGCATGAGAATCTGGCAGTGTTATGTTTAAGGGAGAATGTGAATCCCTGGGTTGAAATGAGCAATGATTCCACCCACAGGGAGGAGCCCTGTGAGCCTCACAGTCAGCAAGCGTGGTCTCAGTGGCGTGGCACACAGCTAAAGAAGGAGACTTTATTATATAGGAAGGAAAGCAAAGTCTGTTGTAACGCATGTTGGGTGTGGGCTTGGCCCTCAGAAAGCCATGAGTAAATGGAATTACAATTAGAATATAGTAAACCAAAACAACACAGGGAGGGTAACTTTCAAACAGTTTCATGCGCATCCATATGCACGAAAATCTCCTATATTTTTATAACCTGTGCATATGATATATGCTGGTTGTAAAATATACATAAATGCACCCTGCAACCTGCATGGGCATGTTAAAAAAAAAAAAAAAAAGACATACAAATACATATTGCATTTCTTCGGATAAGTTCTGATTTATCTCGCTTCAGGGTGGCACTTACCCAGATAAATTCTGACTATTTATTTAAGAGTCTTGTATTGTGCAAACTTTCATACAAGCTTATGTCCAGTGTATCTTACAAAGGCAACACGCATAAAAACATTGAATTAAAATACATTTACACTACAAATAATAAACAAAGCAATGTAAACATAATCAATAAAACATAAATCACAGGAACATGCCATTAACATTATCATCATCCAAATGCTTCTTGGAAAAACAAATTCTTGATGCACTTCTTAAACATGCATTTGTGCTGATTTTTATGCATGCAACTCTTCGAAAATTCACCTTAAACTGGAACAGTAATAGCCCTACCTTTGAAAAGGCGACACTGGAAATATTACATCAGGCCCTAAAACACCAATACATGCCCTATTAGGAAAGCAGAGCAAGCTGCTATAGTTCACTGCACAGAAACTACATGCTATCAAAGTACCTCACCTCAGTCACACTTTCAGAACACAGACAGCCTTACCAAATATGGATTAAAGAGACCACAATGTATAAATAGGAACATTCAAACAAAAACTGAACTGGAAACCATTAAAAGCCAGACTCTGTATGCAGTGCAACAATGGGAAACAGAAACATCACTGTTCCTCATAAAACAATAAAATCAAGAAGTACAAATCATCAGTACTAGTAAAACCTTACTTCTAATAATAATTTCAAATCAGCTGGCAAGTAGAGTAACATATAAAAATTTGCCAAACACAAATAAAATATTTCAAAACAGTAGACAATCAAACAACACCCAATAATTAAAATTAATAAGGAGTAGAAAAAATCCCCCATGCTTTATACCTGGGAACCTTTGATTTCCAGATGCTTTGAGATTGTTGTGGATTATCAGGAGGAGAAGGGAGGTGGTTGCAAATACATTTTCTCCTCTCTCTCTCTTCCTATCATAAACACACTTCTGCCGCCACAGCTGATGGGGACTGCTCCTTCGGGGTCAGGGATGGCCCTACTCTGGCCTCCTGCTCCTTCCCATAGTGCCAGCCCCATTGCTCCTCCTGCTCCTTCCGGCTGATGGTGCAGCCTGCTTTTCTTGATGGCTGTGCCTGAGATGCTGCTTCTCCTGGTGCGGGATGCCCTGCTCCTCTTTCTGCCACTGATGGTGGCAGCAGTAATGGCATGTCCTTCTTCCCGCCTGTGCGGTTCATGGGATATCACTTCCTCTTATGGGCCATTGCTTTGTCATTCTAGGTGGCTGCCTAGTCCGCCTAGTGCTTCCACCAGCCCTGTCTGCGGGCATGTAACAAATGTAACTGCGCTTGGCTGTCGGGGAGAGTTGATATCTGTATGTTGAAGAGCAGGCTGATGCTGTTTAAAGGGGGCACAGAAATCTTCAGCAAGGGGGCAAGGAGAATGATGCATACCAAATAAATCCACAAAACTAAAGGAATCCACTGTGCTACTTGAGGTTGCCCAGTGGTAAATCAGAAAATATTAGGCTTGCCAACATTCCCTTTTTATAAGAGACTTCCTGCGTTTTCATAACAAATTGCCTATTCATTTGCATTTAGTATGGAAACTATTCTTTATATTTCAGTCACATCGTTGGTAATCCCAGGAAATAGTCATGTTAGGATGCAAAAATACACTGTTTCCTAAAGGATGGTAGAGAAACAATCAAATCTTGTCCCTATAAAATGAGAGAGAGATCTAATGGCGCAGAATGATTAATAAGACAGATAAGGGGAGAAATCCCATTACATTTCACTTTAACTTTTGGTTTCCTGTGATTCTGCCCTGATAATTGCTGCTGTGAGAGGTCTAAGTATTCTGAGTGCTACAGTGTTTGTATGTTGGAAAGCAGTTATATCTGAAAGCCTTATGCAAAAAAGGTGGATTGTATGTGATTCTGGATTTATTAGTGACTTTCCACATCTTTTCAGCCCTTGCTCATCTTGTCTGAAGCAGAGGACAATCGGGTTTGACAGAACAGTTTGTGTTGGCAGCAGTCTCTGGCACGAGTTCAGCGCCGACCCATTGCCTTGGCTGTACTATCTAGGGATGTGTAAAGAATGGGGGGAGAGAGGCGGGAGGAATGCAAACTGTGGCTGTTCTCTGGTAGTCTGACTTGAGGCGACGTTTGTTTGTATTTTAATGAAACTCCCTGAGTTAAAGCTTATTGTTGTCAAGTAATAACACAACTGTTCAATCTACATCAGTTTTCAAGATTTTGTGTAACTGTAATATATGATTCAGGTAATGCAGAAAGCTGTTTTATTTAATAGGGAAAGTATCAGTGGCACACTTGATCTTAGCAGTAGCTTCAATAGGAATTACTATTAAGCTTAGGAAAACCCTGGCCACAATTAAATCCTCCCCCCCACACCCATTATCACATGGTTTAGGAAAAAGCAACATAATCGGGTAGTTGCAACTGATTTAACAGAGCTATATCTGATGAAAGGAGCTGAGACTCAGTTATACATAAAAGGTCCAAAGGCTGATCTCTGATTAAATCAAGTTAATATTGGGATTTTATGGCAAAAGGATTTGCCTTTAATCAAATATAGTGAAAGAGTGCCAAAATTATGCGTCTATTATAAAGAAAATACCAGATACGTGTAGGACCATTGCAAAAATACCTCAAGTGCTTATCGCATCAATTTGAGAGAATGCTAATCTCAAACAGATCCAAAAATTACTACATTAGCTTAAAAGCTGCACTATTAATTAAAACAACTTGCAGAAGTGTGTATATCAGTTAACCCATGAATAAACACACCAAAACATGCATGAAGGAGCGCACAAAGGAGCATGCTCCTTGATTCATGTGGTGCATCTGGCGTTGCCGCAAGCTGCTACTAGGGGCTACTACTAGTAGTAGTCCTTAGGGGCGGGGCTTCACATAAACACTGAGCAGAGAAGAAAGTTCAGCAGTGCTGACTTGAGAAAAAACATAATAAAGACAAGCTTAGTACAGGATTCAGCAGGCAAACTGTGTAGTGTCAGGCAGGCAACATAGGCAAGTGAGGTAACAGGAGCACTTGCTGGCGACTTATAGGCTTCTAGTAGGGAATCCCTTCAAACATGGGGAGGGGCTTCATACAAATGACAAGCAGGGAAGAATTAGCGAACGCAGAGAGATTCTGGCCTATCCGTTGAAGTACCTGTTCAATGGATACGTGGAAATACGAGTGGGACCGCAAGATTAGAGAAGGGGCTGTTGTCCTTTACAAAAGTGGTAGTATAGAGGTGGTTGTAATCTGCAGTCTGATTAGCCTTACTTTGGTGGAGGAAAAATTAATTGAGACTCTTCTAAATAAAAGGATAGTGAACGATCAGTTGCAGGATACAAGGAAGCATGATTTTACCAGGGGAGGATCGTGTCAAACAAATCTGAAAGATTTTTTCAGTTGGGTGACTAGAGAATTAGATCAAGGGCATGCACTCGATGTGGGTTACTTGGATTTCAGTAAAGCTTTTGATACTGTTCTGCATAGAAGGGTTATGAATAAAGTGAGCAGCCTGGGATTGGGTCCCAAAGTAGTATACTACATGAGACGTAGTTTAACTGACAGATGTCAGAGGTTTGAGTTAAATGAAATTCACTCTGAGGAGAAAGAGGTGATGAGTGGAATGCTTCAGGGATCACTTCTGGGACCTGTTATGGTCAATATTTTTGTGAGTGATATTACAGAGGTTTAGAAGGAAACGTTGGTCTTAAGAACATAAAAACATAAGAACATGCCATACTGGGTCAGACCAAAGGTCCATCAAGCCCAGCATCCTGTTTCCAACAGCAGCCAATCCAGACCATAAGAACCTGGCAAGTACCCAAAAACTAAGTCTATTCCATGTTACCGTTGCTGTTAATAGCAGTGGCTATTTTCTAAGTCAACTTAATTAATAGCAGGTAATGGACTTCTCCAAGAACTTATCCAATCCTTTTTTAAACACAGCTATACTAACTGCACTAATCACATCCTCTGGCAACAAATTCCAGAGTTTAATTGTGCGTTGAGTGAAAAAGAACTTTCTCGGATTAGTTTTAAATGTGCCACATACTAACTTCACAAAATGTATGTATGTGAGCAAAATGTATGTGAGTGCTATCCTCACAACAGAACTCACCAGATCTATTATTCCAACATTAATCTCACAATACACATTTCTCTTATAATCAACCAATTTAGTAACAGTCCACTATTTTGTCCGCAACAGTAGTCAGGCTCCCGGGGTTCAAACTATTGGTTCCTGAAAACCTTGGGATTTGATGTCTTCATTTCTACTTTCTAATTCTTCTAGGCAGATTGCCCCAAGGAGGTCAAAGCCTGTATTGACCCTAACAGGCAATCAACAGAAGAAAGTTAGCTTTCCAAAGAGAACTCAAGAAACTCAACGTGGCAACCATTTCCCCCTCGAGGCAGTCACCTCCGGTGTGGCCACTTGTTTATTACTGGTCAGGCCAAGACTTCCTGCACTGTATCATCTCTCAGAAAATCCATTGATTTAACAGTTCCTTTTCCAGAAAAACTGATGTATTATGTATTGAACATTTACAGCCATAGTCAGTAATTTTTAATTTGGACTCATCTGCTTTGGCAAACACCTATTCTTTTCTGGTGAATGTAGACAACAATTTGTGCTGTTTTCTCCTTGAGGTGGACTCGTCCCATATGGTTGTCTGCGTATAATTATCCCTAAGATCTACAACCTTTGAAGAAATAGACAGACTTAGACGTGATCTTAGAAAGCTTGAGGAGCAATTGAATGCTTGGCAGTGAAAATTCAATTGCTTTTCAGGTGTGGAAATCCAAAGACACTGTACATGGTGGGGCGTGAGAGGATCATGTGTACAAATCGGGAAAGAGACCTCGGAGTGATAGTGTCTGATGATCTGAAAGTAGTGAAACAGCATGACAAGGCAGTGACTAGGTTCAGAGGGATGTTAAGTTGCATAGAGAGAGGCATAATTATCAGGAAAAAGGAAATGCCCCTATACTGGTCACTGGTGAGGCCTTACCTGAAATACTGTGTTCAGTTCTTGGGGCGGGGGGGGGGGGGGCATATTTCAAACAAAATAGTGAGTAGTGCAGAGAAAGACAACCAAAATGGTGTGGGTTCTGCACCAAAAGACATATGAGATGAGACGATCTAAATATCTATACCCAGTAGGAGAGGAGAGACAAGAAGTATATCATACCAACTTTTAAATACCTGTAAGCTATTAATAATGGACAAGAAACAATTATTTTCTGATGGAAATGAAAGCTGTAAACATAGGAATTATGATATGAAGCTCCAGGGGGTGGCAGACTTAGGAACTATGTCAGGAAATGCTTTTTCATTTCATGGAAAGGATGGTAGATGCCTAGAATGCTCTCCCAGAGGTGATAATGAAGATCAAAACTGTTACAGAATTCAGTAAGGCCTGTATCCCTAGTCATAAACATTTGGAATAAACACAGAGGATCTCTAGTGGAAAAAAGATGGAATTAAAGCATTGGGAGTGCCTGTGGTAACGTTTCTGCTGGGGGTAATCTGTCGCTAGGCAGAATGAATAGGCTGTTTTGGTTTTTATCTGCAGTCATTTACTCTGTTAATATAAGATCAAACATCAGCCAGCATGGTTTTGTGGGGGTAGAAAAGAGGTTATGAAAGCCAAAAAGACATCCTTAAAAAAATGGAAGGCAGGATGAAAGAGAAAAACAGAAAAGAGTCTAAGCACTGGCAAATTAGATGTATAATAAGGCAGACTAAGACAGAGAACGTGGAACAAGATTGCCAAAGAGGTAGAAAATACTAGTAAAAACTTTTTCAAGTACCATCAGGAGGACAATTTTCAAAAGGGTTCTCCATGGGTAACAGGCATTCTAGGAAGGCAGCAGTTTAACATCTATACAAACCCTTCCACCTCCCATTTGCAGTTTTTATCCAGTTAAAGCACGGTTATCAGAACTGGGGAAAGCAGTGGGGCCACGGCAGCATGGGATACCCGTACATGTATGGTAAAGACATTCAGGTCTTTCCAGAAAGCTCTTAAACAAAGGTCTGTTAAGTGGCGGGTGTGATCACATGACCCACTTGTGTGAATGGTGATAAAGAGAGCATCTGCTACAGGTAAACAAATTTGCTTTATCATTCTAGTTGTGCTAGAGGATTCAGAAACAGTTTTCGTTTGCTATTATGCAAATTTCCAAACAGCTAAATTCAGTGTCAGTGAATTGACAAGTGTGATTGGGTTAGCATTGGCCATCCAGAAAGCATAATGTTTTCTTTGAGCAAGGTTTTGCTGCATCTTTGTGGTGGTAGCACTGTTGAACTTGGTGCTCATTTTGCTGTCTTTAAAATGAATGTCTCATGATAGCAACCTGCATTTATCCTTTACTCATTCCTAGTCCAGTGTTACTATTTTGGACTTTATAGTTTTCTATCTTGCACTGGGGGAGGAAAGGGGGCTCAGAAGGCAAATATTTTGGGATGTATGTATTAAGAAATAAGAGCTTGCCTTATAGTCCAATTGAAATTCATTGTGGGGGTCAATATTCAAAGGCATTTAGCCTTTGAATATTGACACAAGTTATCTGGCTAAATTCCAACCTTTTGAATACGAATGCAATTATCTGGCTAGATTTTAGCAGGATAAGTCATTATCCAGTTAAATTCTAGCCAGATAAAAAAGCATTTTGAAATGGAAGCAAGTTATCCAGCTAACTTAGCTCATTTTAAGCTGATTCTGGCTAAGCTAGCCGAATAACTTTAGGACTGCCTCAAAGTCCGTAGCCGATAACGTGAAGCTTAACTTGCTATATTCAATATAGCTGGTTACACAGCTTCCATGTAAAGCAAAAAAAAACAAACCAAGAAATGCATCGCAGGCCTGAATGCCTGATCCCTAACCAGTTTATGCAAAAGGGGCTCTGCCGGGCTGAGCCTCCAACTTGTCTGACAGCATTTTAAATATAACATTGATTGGGCTTTGGGCTGCCTTTTCCTGCCTGCTCCATGGTCTGACATACTTGGGAAAGAATGAGACCTCCTCTGTTTCCCCCGAACTCTAAACCTCCCACTCTCCAGGTACCATTTAAAATCATTTTCTTCAGCTAGGATCACGGTGCACTGCTGTGACTAGTAAAGCTGGTAGTTTACACTTCCAGTGTGGCTCACACAGCAACCCAGAAATTGTTGGCCAGGTTTGCGGTGGCAGCATACCGCAATCCTGGCTGAAGAAAGCTACTTTGAAAGGCACAGTTAGGGTTAGAGGTGGGAGTGATGGAGGCAGAGGAGGGATCATGCTTTTTGAAGTATGTTGGACCAGGTATAGGTAGGGGAAGAGGGCGGAAGTCAACCTGGACCTCCAGCCAATATTATATTTTAAATGCTGGCACAGTGGTTGGGGGAAGCTTGGCCCAGCAGAGCCTCTTTTGCATATTATTGTGTGGGAATCAGAGATTCAGGATGACAGATCTGCAGTGCATTTTTTAATTTGGTTTACAGGAAAGCCACTTAACCAGCTATATTATTTTCACTATAGCTATTTAAGCCTCAGGTTATCCGGCCACATGCAGTTGGATAACTTTAAAACCTAAACAGTTATATTCAAATATAGCCAGTTAGGTTTTTAAGTTATCCAGCTACATGAAGCCAGATAACTTTAGAGGATGTATCTGAGAAAAGTTACTGAATCTGTCAAGTTTTATCCAGATAACTTGTCTGCTCTCTGTCTTACTGAATGAGTTCTGTTATCTCACCTTAACCTTGTAAATAATGTAATCCCTTCCTGGGGAATTTCTTAAGATGAGGGGTTCATACTCAGTACTGAGACCTAGTTTCCCTACTTCCAAGTGTGGGTTCTCTGGGAAAAGGATTTGTTTTCAATGTCCAAAACTCTGACTGTGTCTCTAACTTCTGTGTACCAAGAAATAGGACTCCTTGATGATGCAATAAAAGATTTTACTGTAGTACCTTTTCAGCAGAAATAATTTGGCACATCGTGCATTTCTTTCTTGTGACATCCATAATGCAGAACTCATACATTTAAATAGGTGTAAAGGTGTGTTTACTTGATCTCTCCCTGTAGGTCTCCTCTGTTCCCTCCTGGGTTTTAGGGCTGCTTTTGTGTATTTGATAATTTTCCTCCTGTCTGACAAGGATTTGTCTTAGTAATTGGGGTCCACTGTTTGATGTCAAAAGGTTATCTGTTCTCTTCTTCACCTCAGGGGACTGAGTGGCCACCTTCTCTCTCTACTGAGTAAGCATTTGATGGGTAGCTCAGTCGTCATCTCCTCCCAAGTGATACTGACGGGGCTACCACTTCTCCAGAAACAAAGAGTTCTGCCTTGGAGTGAAGGACTGGCCTTGTGGTTAGAGCTGCAGGTTAAAAACCAGGGAAGCCAGGATTCAAATCCCTTGGGCAAGTCACTTCACCCTCAATTGCCTCAGGTACAAACTTAGGGGTCATTTACTAAGCCGTGGTATTTTCCCTCAGAGGGGAAAAGTCCATGGGAGTTTACTAAGTTGCTGTACTGAGTACCACAGTGTAGGAAACCACATGGTGTTTTCCCCATGGCAAAATACTGCAGATAAAAATACTGCAAGTTAAAAGGCCCCAAAAGCTAGGCTTAACATTTATTGCGGCTGGCTTAGGCCTAGATTCATTAAGCTGTGACATTTTATTGCGGGAGGGGTCCCATTATTGTGGGGGGGGGGTTCCCCACAATAGTAGGGCCCCTTCCCTGAAACAAATTTGTGGCTATATGGCACATTATTTTGTCTCACGGCAAAACATTGCAGGGCAAAATAACACATCTAGTGGCCCTTTAAGGCAATGGTAGCCCCAACCTGTAGGGGCTGCCATCACCTTAAAGGGTCTCTGCCCCCTCCCCCCCCAAAAAAAAAGTTGCAGGAAAACAGGGAAGTTGAGCAGGGGTCAGAGCTGACCCCTGGCTCAACCTTGGGGCTGCCACTCAAGTGGCCCTGACTCCCCAAAAATGAAAAAAATAGTTAAAATGTAGCCATGTGGCAATGGTCTAGTTCATCCCACCATCTTTCCCTCACATAGGTGTAGGAATAAGTAGCTGCCCTGGCCCATCTTCTTCCCAAATAGTAGTCAAAATAAGTAGCCTCCTAGCCCCCATTTCCCCTGAAATAGTCAAAATAAGCAGTCCCCCTGCCCCCTTTCCCCGCCCAAATAGAATAAAAAATAGTGAGGCGGCTCTCCCATCCCCTGGTGACCTCCCTACCCTGGGAGCTAAAAAAGAAAAAATTAGGGTCCCGAGCCCTGGCACTCCCTTCCCTTACTGACCCCCCAACCCGGAACCTTAAATTAAACTAGCTGCTCCCACGCCAGGGTTGTGGCGCACCCTTGCACCTGGCCTGGTTGCTGCTGTAACCACATCCTCTTACAATGAATTCGAGCTTAACTATGCACTGAGTGAAAAAGAATTTTCTTCAATTTGTTATTTACCCCCCTGGTCCTTCTTTTTTTTTTTTTTTTTTTATTCACTTTTAAACATTACAGCAAGTCAAAATAGAACCGCTTATTGAAAAGGAAATGCAGTTATACAAACTTTATAGAAAGAAAAAATTCTTAAATATTACACATGATCTCTAGTATAATCCACTTCCCCTTAAACTAAAAATAGGGGGCAGAATTCTGGAAGAATTTAAACAAAGAAATAGATAAAGATTTGGCTTTAACGTAATTCAAGGACTGTTACTTATTTACTTGATCCTTCATTTGGCTTTACTCCGGAGGTAACAACTGACCTCCTTGCATTTAGGAACGATTTTAGTTGTTCCGGGTAGAAAAAAATATAGCAATCTTTTGAAGATTTTATGACACATTTGCAAGGATATTTTAATACATAAGAAAATCCTAAAGCCAAAACCCTGTGCTCTCATAACAAGAAATTCTCGTCTTCTTTCCTGGGTTACAGGTTACTCCTGTAACCCCTGGTCCTTCTGAGAGAGTAAATAACTGATTTACATTAACTTCTTCCTTTCATGATTTTGTAGACTTCTATCATATCCCCCCTCAGTTGTCTCTTCTCCAAACTGAACAGCCCTAACCTCTTTAGCCTTTCCTCATAGGGCAGCCGTTCCATGCCCCATATCATTTTGGTCGCCCTTCTCTGCACTTTCTCCAGTGCAACTATATCCTTTTTGAGATTTTCACACAGTATTCAAGGTGTAGTCTCACTATGGAGCGATACAGAGGCATATGATATCCCCCATTTTATTTTCCATTCCCTTCCTAATAATTCCTAAAATTCTGTTTGCTTTTATGATCGCCACAAAACCCTGGGCTGACTATTTCGATGTATTAACCACAATGGCGCCTAGATCTCTTTCCTGGGTGGTAATTCCTAAGATAGAACCTAACATTGTGTAAATACAGCAAGGGTTATTTTTCCCAATATGCATCACTTTGTACTTGTCCGTGTTAAATTTCACCTGCCATTTGGAAGCTCAATCTTCCAGTCTTGCAAGACCCTCCTGCAATTCATCGCAATCCGCTTGAGATTTTGTGTCATCCGCAAATTTGATCACCTCACTCCTCGTACCCCTTTACAGATTATTTAGAAATATATTAAAAAGCACCGGTCCAAGTACAGATCCCTGAGGCACTCCACTGTTAACCTTTTTCCACTGTGAAAACTGACCATTTAATCCTACTCTACAAAAGGACATCACCTCCTATCCCATGACCTTTTAGTTTTCTTAGAAGCCTCTCATGCGGGACTTTGTCAAACGCCTTCTTAAAATCCAAAATACTGGGCAATCTCCAGCTACATAAAAGAAAACTCTTTCCAACATTACTACCAGGTACTTTTCCGCCAGGGACAACAACCTAGAGGACTGAGGCTTTTGTCCAGATCTTGGGGAGCCTCTTTGTTCTCTCCTTAGGAAGGACTGGGTGAACAAAACAATGCCTTCCAAAACAAAATACACTAGAGATCTAGCAGCTATTCTCTGAAAGAATATCAAAGATCTAAAACTAATGTATTCGGTCTGCACATCAACATTTGCAGTGGAGATGGTCTTTCTCTTGCAAATAAAAATTCACACAAAACAGGCCACTCACTAATAAAGAAACAGGATTGGACCATTATGGTAACCTCCAATGTGGGTGCAGTGGACAGATGGTACTTTTTTTTTTTTTGGCCCACATTGCGTAGCATGACACTCTTTAGTAAGAATCCTAATGGGGCATTACACTTACCCTTTGCAGACAGAGATCTTTTCTTTAGGGGGGAAAACGGGAAAGGAAACATAGCAGGAAGAGAGGAAGCAAGGCTTGAACATATAAAACAGCTTCTTCCTTTGTGGAGGGTGTACTGCATTCACTCAGATTTCATTATCTACTTGATGTAAATTGTAACCATGATTACTGTAATGGGAGGAAATTCCCCCTTCCACCACACTTCTTCTCCCTGGAGTATTCATTTAATGCTGAGTTTAGATAATAGATCTTATTAAATGTGAGATTCTACAAAGAGAATGCTTTGGAATTCATCTGCATCTTTAGTTTTTAAGAGAAAGAGAGAGATATTTCCTTTTTCCAACCTCCTATCCTGCATGCACAGATTTTCTTTATAATTTGGTGTTTATTGAAAAACCACAAAAGACTTTCAAAGCTGGTTTTAATTTAAATCTGTTATACATTTAATCAAAGTCCACAAATGAAAAACATCCTCACTGTAATCTGGGTAATGAAAATAATATTCACTAATGGTCTCTCTGTTCCAGCAGCCACATTTAAAAAGTACGTTTCCCTCCTCCCCAGTAAATTTCAACCCACATCTTTCATATAAGTGATCTAAAGGCTTTGATTGTACAATATTTCATGTATTTTTATGAGCTTGTGGCTGAAGTTCTGAATAATTTCAGAATAGTTTCTCTGTTTTAGTTCTTGTGCTAATTAGCAGTCATAGTGCAGTTTATTTTCATCCTGTTTGCTTTTACATTAACAGATTGCAGAACATAAGAAATGCCAAGCTAGTCAGACCAAGCTCCATTGAGCTCAGCATCCTGATTCTGGCAGTTGCTAATCCAGTTTGCAAGTACTTGGCAGATCCCATAAAATGGATCTATTTCCTGTTACGCTTACCCAGGGATAGCAATAGCTTTTCTTATTTTATCTGGCTAATAATGTGTTATGTACTTTTCCTCCAGGAACTTGTCTAAACCACTTTTTAACCCCGCTTTGACCATATCTTCTAGCAGCAGATTACACAACATAATTGTGCATTGAGTGAAAAAGTACTTTATACTATTTTTTAAATCTAGTGGTTGCTGGTTTCATGGAGTGTTGTCTTGTTTTTTTAAAGGGCAAATAACTGTCTTTTATTTAGCCATTCCACCCCACTAACAATTTTATAAACTTCTATCATGTCCCCTCTCAACAATCATTTTTTCCAAGCTGAAGAACCCTAGCCTGCGTTTCCTGTCATAATAGTGAGCCGTTCCATCCCCTTTATCATTTTTGTCACCCTTCTCTACACCTTTTCAACTTCTGCTATGTCCTTTATAAAAGGGGTGACCAGAACTTCACACAATACTCAAGGTGTAATCGCACCATGGCTCGATATAGAGGCATTATGATATTTTCTGTTTTATTGTGCATTCCGTTTCAGATCATTCCTAACATTGTTTGCTTTTTTGTCTGCCACCACAAACTGCGCTGAGGCCCACAAGGATTCCAAGGTCCTTATCCTGATAGGTAACTCTCAAGCCCAGAACTGTGTACTTTTAGTTGGGATTATTTTTCCCTATATGCTTGTACTTTTCCACATTAAATTCATCTACCATTTTGTTGCCCAGTCTTCTAGTTTTACAAGGTCCCTCTGCAGTACAGAGATAACAGGATGAATTAACTATGACAAGTGGGTGACATCATCTGGCGACATCGAATGGATCTCTTTCTGCTAGCTTGTAGAGCTTTAAGCTCTACTGAGCATGCATGGGAGTTCCCACATGGGCGTTGCCTCGTGATCCTCCTCAGTCATTAAGCTAACAGAGGTATGTAGTCGACTCTTCATAGAGGCGAGCAGGTATAAAGCATAGGTAATTTATCCTACTATCTACAGAAAACACCATTTATGGTAAGAAAACTTGCTTTTTTCATTGATAAACAGGTTGAATTAGCCATAATGAGTAGGATATCCAAGCTAAGGGTTGCAGCAAAGTATTAATGGAGAAGAAACAACCTCTCGTCTGTGGAGAGTTGATTAGGTAGGAATGAGACTTTGCAAAATTGTTTTCCCAAATTTACTGTCCTCTTTTGAAAGACTGTCCAGACAGTAGAGAAACATAAAGGTGTGTACTGACGACCATATGGTAACTGCATATGTCCTCAAAAGGATCTTCACGGAGATGGGCAATAGAAGAGACTCACTTGATGAACCTTCATAGAGTCCATGATCTGAAGTCCTGCGAGATCATGGCAATGATGAGTATAGTCCGCTATTCAGTTGGATAAGGTGTGCTTGGCAGTGGGCATGCCAAATCTATTAGGATCATAAAAAGTTAAGAGTTGGGAAGTCTGATGATGTGGCTGAGTCCTCTTTTTGTAATAAAACTAATTTCGCTTACAATCCAGTGTATGAAGAGACTTTTTATCCTCATGCGTATGGGACCTCAGAAAAAAGGTTTGCAACATGATGGATTGATTAATGAGGAAAGCCAAAACCATCTTAGGCGGTGACTTCAGGTGCATGTGGAGCACTACTCTGTCATGAAAGAATTGCATATATAGCGAGTAATGAACCAGTACTTGGAGTTTCCTAAATCTCCTTGCTAGATTATTGCTATCAGAAACAGAACTTTCCACATCAAGAAGTTGAGGGAGGTGGATTCCAATGGTTCAAACAGAGGGTTCATGAACTCGGTGAGTACCACATTACACAGATTTGGAGGCTTCTAGGATGGAAGTTAGATCTGTCATAACCCCTTCATGAATTTAGACACCAAGGGTGGTGTGTGTTGAGATGGGCTTATCATTGACAGTTACATAAGAGTCGATGGCACTGAGATGTACCCTGACTGAGGATGTGGCAAGGCTGGATTGTTTCTGAGAGAATAAATAGATGAGTAGATGCTGAGACTCACAAGAGAGTGGATCGATGACCTTCCAACTGTACCATATGGTGAATCGCTTCCACTTGAAGCCATAAGCCTGAGAAAGTTTCCTTGCTGAGACCACAATGTCCTCAGTCTCCTTGGGAAAGTAATGCACTCAACTTCCAAGCTGTCAGATGGGAGGGCTTGAAGGTTGGGGTGAAAACAGTGTGTCAGCCTAAGTCAATGCTGACTCCACCTCTAACGGTATGGGGGGCTCACTGGACAGTTGTTCAAGATACAGATACCATATCTGCTTGGGACACGCTGGTGCAATGAGAATCAGCTGGATCTTATCCTGGATGAGCTGGTCTATCCAGGTGATCTAGGGGATAAGTGGAAAACCGTGTATTAGATCTGTGCTCCAACTGAGCAGATAAACATCTTGAGCTAAACTACACTTGCTGGGTAGAATTGAACAGAACTTCTCCAGGTTCTTGTTTTGATCAGAAGCGAACAGATCTACTGCTGGTAAGCCCCACATCTCAAACAGAATGTTTGTGATTGACCGCCAAAAAGACCATTCGTGGGAATGAAACACCCTGTTGAGGTGATCCACAGTGAAGGCTATTAAACCAGGTGGGTTTATAAGATCTCTCTTATAAGAGTCCTGGCAGATATATAGCTTGAAGATGGCCTGAAACTCTTGTACCCAGTGGAAAATCAGCATTTCCTGGAAAAAGGGCCACGACCCTGTGCCTCCCTGCTTGTTGATATAAAACATGACTGCTTGGTGGTCTGTCTGAATCAAAATCCATTTCACTCGGGAAAACTCATGCAAAAAGCATAAGAGTATAAAGATCAACTTTCAAATTGGCGCACAGGCACACACATGCGCACAGGAATGCGGCTATTTATAACGTGTGCATATATGCGCACATATTATAAAATAGCCTGGCTGTGTGCACATGTACGCCAAATTTTAAGTGGGCGTGCACAAATGAGCCCAAATGCCAAATTGGGCAAATCGGGGGATTTTAAAAGGGGCACGCACTGACACCATGTCCAGTTTTATCAGTTCGTCCCCAGTTCACCCAGTTAAAAGAGAGATCTTATAAACCCACCTGGTTTAATAGCCTTCACTCCCCCCAGTTATCCCCGACCCTTAAAACACCATCTCTCTGCCTATTTATCTTTATTTTATAACTTTCACAGCATCCATAGTCGAAGTAAAGTTATGCGGCAGGGGGCATTAGTGAGCACCGGAGTGCGTAAGTATTTATGCACATTTTTCAGCTTCATGCCACAAAATGCCCATGCCCCACCCCTTTTTGAAAACTTCAGAGATGTGGTGCTGCAGCATTTTCGTGTGTACCCAGGCAGCGCTTAAAATCCACTCAGCGCACGCTAGTCCAATGTATTCGTGCATCTCCTAATTAATGCACGCATTGGGCTTTTAAAATTCACCTTTCAATATATTACCCTCAGGAGATTTATCTGGAAGTGACTTTCCTCAAGGGACCATAACCCCTAGGTTCGGTGAGATCCAATATGGGTGCCCCGTTCTTTTGTAAAGGCATTTGTTCACCAGCTGTCAGCATGGGCCTAGTAGGTCTGCCTACTAGACTGCGTCAACCATGCTACAGCTCAAGGGTCCACTATTCTTACACCCTGCAAGTCAAATGCTTGGACGACTGTGAAGAGGCTTTACTAGAATGAACCGATGAACTGCATCTGGATGCCATGGAAGATGGTGGCGCTTGGTGAGACTGCTGCAATCCTGTATATGTCAGTGAGATACAGCAACATCGGTACAGTACTGGAGTCACTTGTCCTGGCGCCATCCATTGAGAAGTTGCATGTAGGTACTTCGTGCACTGTTTGAGAACCATTTCATGCTACTAAATGAGCCTTGGATGGTTTGGAGAAGCCTGCACTGAGTGCTTCATGTGTTGAAGGTGACATTGGTTGCAATGATGCATCATGTGTTGATGAAAATGGAACATGCAGCAGTGGTGCCGATGTGTTGCACTTTGCTGGAGCTGGAGGTCCATGCACCAGAGAAATTGGTGTGGTCAGCGTCAACAGCACTGATGCTTCAAGCCTCGATGTACTGTGTGTCGATGGCGCCCATGCATCGATGCATCTCTGTGCTTTCTGTGTGTTTTCAGGGCGAAGGGTTTCATGGAGTGATGATGCTTTTTCTTTCTCAGTGTAGACCAGTCCCCTCTGCCCAACCTCACGGCTTTGGCTTGATACATTGACGGGGAGTCTTGGAAGAGCTTCAGTTTATTTCCTTGCCTAGGAGGCAGGCAAGGCTGCACAACAGGCCAAGGAATGATTGCGGCTTCAGAAGAACTTAAGTAGCTCCTTAATATGATGGACCCTGGACCGTTGAAAATGAGGAAACATCCAAGTGCAGGCATAGAAGTTAGTTTGATCATTGATCCAGACTGAGGCAGATATTACAGAACTGATGCCTGTTCATGAGGGATGTAATCTTACTTCAGAATCAACTCTTAAAGCTGCTCACAGTGCCCTTCTATTTGCTCAATATGCTGGCTGGAGCAAGCAAACCTTCCCCAGGTTCTATTCTTGCTGCTTTATGTTTTGCAAAATAATACTAAGAAGTGCTGTTGTGGGTGCTGAGGAGGCAGTGAGGCAACAAAAAAATGAAAATAAAATATACAGTATAATACAGGCAATAAAGAAGCAATGTATTAGAGTAAGTGTCCATGCAGGACGGATAAAAAACAACGAGGCTAATGAGGCAACGCCCGTATGAGAACTCTCATGCATGCTCAGTAGAGCTCAAAGCTCTACTAACTAGCAGGCCGATACAGTACAGTGTGCTCCGACGGAGCGCACTGTTAACTGGCATTTGGACGTGCGTTTTCGACGCGCTAGCTTTACCCCTTATTCAGTAAGGAGTAATAGCGCATCCAAAACGCGCGTTCAACCCCCCCGAACCTAATAGTGCCCGCAACATGCAAATGCATGTTGATGGCCCTATTAGGTATTCCCGCGCGATTCAGTAAGTAAAATGTGCAGCCAAGCCACACATTTTACTTTCAGAAATTAGCGCCTACCCAAAGGTAGGCGCTAATTTCTCTGGGCACCGGGAAAGTGCACAGAAAAGCAGTAAAAACTGCTTTTTTGTGCACTCTCAGACATAATATCATGGCGATATGAAGTCGGAGGTCCTGAAAGTTTAAAAAAGTAAAAAAAAAACCCAAACTTTTGAAATAGGGCTGCTCAATTTTGCTGGCGTCCAGTTTCCGAACCCGTGGCTGTCAGCGGGCTCGAGAACCGATCCCGGCAAAATTGAGCGTCGGCTGTCAAACCTGCTGACAGCCACCGCTCCTGTCCGAAAAGAGGCGCTAGGGACGTGCTAGTGTCCCTAGCGCCTCTTTTTACTGACGGGCCTAATTTAAATACATTTATTTACTGTATCGCGCGCACAGGAGAGTGTCCTGTACGTGTGCTTTGCCCGCTCTCCCGCGTTTTTTACTGTATCGGCCCGTAGGAGAGACGGGTCTGCTTTGTGCTGCCAGATGATATCACCTAATTGTCTTGGCTAATTAGCCTGCTGGATGGAAAACTCATAATTTGCTGCTGTTTTAACACATTTTGGTAAAACTGTTCTATTTATTTTACCTGTATAAGTCATTAAATGGATCTCTAATATCCATACTCACAGGTATTCACAAATCAACAATATGTAGTTGGTACTCATCGGTGTTTGCATGCCCGAAAATATTCCATAGTGCACAAATTTCCAGTGTCAGTCTGAATGCCACAAATATTGCATAAAACTGTGGTAGCTAACCAGGAATTTCAATTGGATGCTAGATTCTCTGAGGACAAGCAGGATGGATGACATAATTGGATGGAGCCCGGCAGAAATTGACTTCAAAGTTTCTAGAAACTGGGCATGTGCAGTATGCTATACTACAGTGTATCCACGCAGAGGCCTCTCAGTCTCATTTTTTCCGTGGAGCGCACTGGTCACAGATCTTCTCTCTCTCCTGCTGTTTGGGAACTTTTTTACTTCCCAGGAGTGCAGTGCCCCATAGTTTTCTCTCACTCCTTTTGTCAACTTTATGTAGGTTTTCAAGTGTTTTTATACATTTTCTTTGTGGGAATTGCGTGGCGTACTGGTATTGATGCATCAAGATGACATCAGTTGGTTTTTTTTTCCTATCATTAAATTGTTTGATTTTGCTGCATCAAGTTTTTGATCAGTGGCCCAGAAGAAAACTAGTATCTTTGACAAATGCACCATGTGTGAAAGGATCATGTCTATAACGGACCCTCATGTCCCCTCCCCCTTTGACTGGGCGCACCATAACTTCTGTGGGTGTCCCTTTTATGCGTCTGTGACCCCTAGAGGTTGTCATTCCTGACATGACATGATGGAAAGCAATTCAGGATTCATAAATCCTGCCTCGTGAGAAAAATATAGCCACCCTCATAAAGCCACTCTCCACATCTCACCTGGCAACCCCTCCTTCACTCAACATAGCTCCTAACCGAAGCATCACGCTAGAATCCTTCGAGACCTTGTCTTCCCTGGAAATCGAAAACATCCTCAAGAAACTAAAACCCTCATCACACCCGCTGGACCCAATACCATCCAACCTTCTTCTCTCCATCCCAAACATTATTTCTAAATCTATAGCAGATATCATTAACCGCTCCTTGACACAAGGACGGGTACCAGAACAACTAAGCCATTCTTAAACCACGTCTAAAAAAACCCAACCTTCCGACCACTGACCCTGCAAACTTCCATCCCATAGCTAACCTACCTCTGATCTCCAAAATTATGGAACAAATAGTAAACAAACAACTTTCAGAATACCTGGAGGAGAACAATATTCTTTCCCCATACCAGTTTGAATTCCAAAAACTCAAAATACTGAAGCCCTTCTAACCTCGCTATCGGACTCCATTCTCTAAACTTGGATAAAAAAACAGCCTTACCTCCTAGCACTACTCGACCTATCCGCGGCATTTGACACTGTGAATCATTCCATTCTTCTAGAGCGTCTATCAGACATTGGTATTCAAGAAGTGGCATTCAGCTGGTTTAAATCGTTCCTAGACAATAGATTTTACAAGGTTAGGATCAACAACAAGGAATCACACCCCATCAAATCAAACCTGGGAGTCCCACAAGGATCATCTCTCTCTCCTACCCTTTTTAATATTTACATGCTCCCACTTTGCCAACTACTTTCTAATCTAAAATTAACGTATTACCTATATGCTGATGATGTCCAGATTCTTCTCCCAATCACAGATTCCCTGCAAAAAACCTGGTCTTACTGGAATAGTTGTCTGGAATCGATCAATAATCTTCTCACTAGCCTTAACCTGATCCTCAATACAAATAAGACCGAGTTCATCATCATTTCACCGGATGAAAACCAAGTTCTCAACTCCCCAAGCGCTTCTCAATTCGTTAAAACAGCTATCAGCCTCTCCCCTTCTGTCAGAGATTTAGGGGTTCGGCTCGACAACCAATTCAACTTTAAATCATTTGTCCACAACAACACCACCAAAGAATGCTTCTTTAAATTACAAGTACTCAAAAAAACTAAAACCTCTCCTGCATTTTCGAGACTTCCGTCTGGTACTTCAATCTATTATCCTTTCTAAACTAGACTACTGCAATTCCCTCCTGCTAGGTCTTCCTGCAATAACTATCAAACCCCTGCAGATGGTCCAGAATGCCGCCGCCAGGATACTCACCAACTCAAATAAAAGAGACCATATCACTCCCATACTTCAGTCACTTCACTGGCTACATGTCAAATTTAGGATCTCCTTCAAAGTTCTCATGATGATCCACAAGGACATCCACAATATCACCCCTCTCAAGCTCTGTAAACAATTCCATCCACACACTTCAGACAGACCAGTCAGGAGAGCGTACAAAGGCTCCCTGTATGCCCCCCTGCCAAATCCTCGCTAAGAAAGCGAGCATTATCAACAGCAGGGCCTACTCTATGGAATACTCTTCCACCAGATCTACGGCAAGAACCTAGTCACCAAACCTTCAAGAAAAATCTAAAGACGTGGCTCTTCATGCAAGCTTTCCCGGAAACTCAAGCTCTCTCTGATGCTGTTCGAAGGACATGGTCTAAGGCGAGAGGATAAATTGGTCACGCCTCACTCTCGACACAGTCCCCTAGGTCTCATCGGGGTGCCTTGTTCCTCTGCTACTGCCACCTGCCCATTCCCACCATCTTGATCCTTCCCGCCCGACTTACCCCTCCCCCCACTTTCACTTCCCTTTACTCCCCCCTTACTCCCCTGAATCCAAGCATCAAGTCTTATGTCTTTTACATTACATTACACTATTTTAATGCATTGATGTCTTATAGTTATCCCACATTCAGTTTATAATGTTCTCATTTGTTCCTTGTATTCTCCAAATGCTCCTAATGTTCTGATGCTCTGTTTTATGTTCAATGTGTTATGATGCTCTAATGTTTTTAGATTCAATGTAATCGCCCCCGCGACAGTTCTGTTATACTGTAAACTGGTATGATCTGTATACTTTACAGGAATGTCGGTATATAAGAATTCAAAATAAATAAATAAAATAAATAAATCCAGCCCATTAGTATCAACCTCAAGGAACCCAGAAGTTGCATTGACTGTTGGCGGTACATCGACATCTGGAGGACATTGATCCCCTTCAACATCGAATGCCAGACAGAACCAGAGAGATTGGCCACCTTCTGCTTCTTTCTACCCAAAGAGAGTGGAGGGTACAGCCTCTTTGGTTTCAGCATCGCAGAGCTCTGATGTGCATCGGGTAAAAGCCAAGAATCATTGGCATCGGTCTCTGTCAATGAAGGGGGGGGGGGTATTCTGGTGGCAGCCTTGAATCCCCTGAAGTGTTCTCTTAGGGAGGAGAGTTCATCCTCCTTGCATTTCCGGGAACTGCAACAGTCTTCAAGGGTCGTTACACCCCTAGTATGCCAGGAAGATGTGGTTTCTTCTCCTGCCTCTCAGGCATGTTGGCATGAGCAGTTTTTTTTAGGAGTAACTAGATAGGAAAATCCAGGAGGCCCTGGATTATAAGATACAGAGCATCAGTGTTCTCTAGATGGATATCCAACCCTTTCTGGAGATCTTGCTGGTATGCAGCAGAAGGGCCCTAATGCTAGTTCCTGTGCAGGAATTCATTGGAGTCTAGCTCCCAATAGATGAGCACTGCCCTCTCTGAGGCCTTATTTGTTAAGTTAGGGCATGGACCTGGACTTGGATTTGAATTTGTAATATTCTTGGAGGAATGCTATGGACCTGAATACTTTTCCAATCAGGAGGGATCAATAGGTCTTTCCTTGGAATCCTCTCCTCCATAGGAAAGGGAAGCTCTCCTCACAAGAACCTCTCCACTGACTTTAAGAGAATGGCAGATGCCATTCCATTTACTTTGCAAAAGGATGAAAAGTCCAGGGCTAAGATGCTTGACATCCTTCAAACGATATTGCATTGCAGTGCTCATCCATAAGATACTTCAGGAGGAGCAGATTAGGATATCGGAGTGTGCCCCCCTCGATCTGACTACAATTAAGAATAAGGTGGAAGCGATATATTGTATCCAGAAAGCTTCAGGAATTTAAAGGCAGCAGCTGCCTCAGCAATAAGTGGTGGTTGAATCCGTTCCCAAGAAAGCTATGAGGTCTAGAACCCATTCCTCTCTGACCCCAGGGAAGGAGTTTTGTATCCTCAACTTGTGTGGGAGAACGCATCCTATCAGTTCTTGTGAGTGAACATATGCAGCCCATTCTAAAGAACATGAAAGAGATGACTAGGCAGCTTCCTTGGATGCAGCATGACACCTTGGAGTCACTAATAAATAAGGCTCTGGAAAGTGTAACACACATGGACCGGTCAAATTTAATTTTTGAGACCGCATTGAGGGTCTCTCCAGTGGGTATTCATGATCACAGATATGCCTGGCTGCAGATTTTAGATCCATGGCCCGATGTCCAGAAGAGATTTGCTGACAAGCCTTGTAATGGGGAGAATCTCTTTGGAGATAAGGTCAAGGAAGCAGTGGCTCAGATTAAAGACTACTGTGTGAAGTTTCAGATCTTCCCATTCCTATTGTAGACCTACCCTCTTCAAACAGGAGGTATTCGAATGGGTCGCCGAGGAAACATTTCTATCTCTGAAGATACATTTTTCTCTGCTCCTCAGTTCCTTTAGCAACAGGAGACGACAGAGGATCCCAAAATTACAGCTAGCACCCCAGCCAAAACCTTAGATGGGATTTTGATTAGATTGGGGAAAGCATAGCAGAATCCTGATATTAGTGTCAGAGAATCTTGCTATCAGAGGCAGGTTAAGGTTTCAGGTAAACTCTTGGCCCAGAATAACTTCAGAACTTGGGTCCTTAGCATAATTTGAAAAGGATATATATTATGCCTATTGGATTACTGCTAAATTGCGCACTGAAATCTGTTTGGTTAATGTTTCAGCATCAGGAATTTCTTCAAAAGGAGCTCTTCTTTTCTTTAGAGGCCAATGCATTTGAGTCCATTTCACCAGGTGAAAGAAGGCAGGTATTCTACTTTAATTACTTCCTGATCCCAAAGAAAACAGTGGAACTCTACCCCATCCTGGACCTGAGGGCTTTAAACAAGTTCCCAAGGAGGGAAAAGTTCAATATGGTTTTCATGGGCATCTTGATTTCCTTTTTCATAAAAGAGGACTTGCTATGTTTCCTAGATCTGAAGAATGCTTAAACCGACAAGGAGATTATATTAGGTAGCAGAACATATGCCAGGTTCATAGTAGGGAATCACCACCTCCAGTTTCTCATATTGCCCTTCAGCTTGGTGTCTGTGCCATATATATTTACAAAGTGGTCAATATTGAAAGGCATTTAGCTGAATAATTTAGTTGATGAATAATATATATGATTGGGGGAATGGAGTTTCGTTGGATGACATTTCAAAGGTGGTTTTTAAATAGTTGGGATGTAGAGGAGCATGGATACCTCACTGCCCTTACCTTTTTGAAAAGCATTATTGTGTCGGATAAGGTTATTAATAACCTAGATAAGACATTACAAGTATGGTAGTGTATGTTAGATGTTATATTATCTGTTTTATGTTTTTTTATTTTTAGTGTGATACAAATGAGCAATACAGCAGCACATAAATTTGATTTCTGTGGAGTTAAGATCTTTGTGATTTAATTCTCCTGAAGAAGTCTTTGGCAGATGAAACATGTTGAAAACGTTGCCGCTTTTTGAATGTTGTGAAATCGTGGATGTCTTTTTGATAACTGTTATTGTGCTCACAGCTGACACAGATCCTCTGTTCTCATCTGCACTGGTTTTGTAATCATTGAGAAGGAAATCATTGCAGATTTGAAGTTCTTTGTTTATGTTTTAATTTTTGCAAATTGCGACAACTTCTAAGTAAGTTATTGGATGTTTTTATGCTTTATGGGATGGCATGCCCCAGGGATCGGTTCTTATGCAAGAGAAATAACTTCTCTTGTATAAGATTGGCTTTTCTAAAACACCTTTACATGGTATTAATCAGAAAGATTGTTCTTTGGTGGGGTAGATATTTAAAGGGTTATATATTTATATTTAAGTTTTTAATTGTGTTGGGATCTGTAGATTTTTATGGTGCGTTCAGGTTATATTGTAATTGTGTTTTCGAGTACTTTTTCAAATGAATACATTTTGTAAAAATTCTTCTGATTTTTTTTTTTTAATTAATTTAGAACATAAGACTTGCATACTAGGTGTAGCAAGGTATTGTCCTCATTTTGATGATCCTAAAACACAGGCTCGTCTTTCCCTGCCAGTTCCACTCTGCAGAACTTTTTCTTCCTTGCTGCGGAATTGGCCCTATTTCAGACCTGTCTTCAGACTGCCTACTGAGGCATAGCTCAGCGTAATCAAGTCTCTGGCTTAAACACTTTCTAAGTTTAGCTTCCCTAACTGAACCCTATCTCCTCTTGTCTCCTCTGGAAACTCCTTGAAGACTAAAGGTTTTTGCAAGTAGGATTGTGCCTTTGAGCATCTTCTGAAGTCCAAAACCTCATCCAAAAATAGGCTCATTTAGACAAGGTCTTTATTTATTTATTTATTTATTTATTTATTTATTTATTTAAAATCTTTTCTATACCGTCGTTTGGTGGGGACCGTCACAATGGTTTACATTAAGGCACATAAAAGTAATAATGCTGCAATTTATCCGATTACAAAAGTGCCATAAGGTTCGGTAACATAGTTAGTGATCAATGTTAAATGTAATGAATCTTGTCCAGGTCCCTCTATCTCAGTTTTGATTACAGAATTAACTTTAAAATTGTGACTGTCCTTTAAAAAAACCCCCAAAAACTACACATTTAGTGAATACAGCAGTGTGTGTGGGTGTTTTATTGTTCGTGCTTTGCTCGTCCCTGGTTTCTATTCACCCTTCTCTTTCTGAAAAGCTTGTTTAAAGAGCCAGGTTTTTAAACCTTTTCTAAAGGTTTTGCTGTCTCTTTGTAATCTTAAATCTAGGGGCATGGAATTCCATAGTATGGGTCCTGCCAGTGATAGTGCTCTCTCTCGTACTTGTGTTAGTCTTGCAGTTTTGACGGATGGAATAGTTAGGAGTGCTTGGTTTGCTGTCCTTAGGTTTCTGTTAGGGATGTGTACACGGAGGGCTGTATTTAGCCAGTCTGCATGTTCGTTAAGTATTAACGTATGTATGGTGCACAGTGTTTTGTATTGTATTCTTTGTTCAACGGGAAGCCAGTGTAATTCAGCCAGTGTTTCAGTGATGTGATCTCTTTTACTTTTGCCAGTTAAAATTCTTGCAGCTGAGTTTTGCAGAACCTGCAGTGGTCTTAGGCCTGGATTTATCAAAATGCGGTAAGTACCGCATGCGATAGCAAAAGGGGCGTGTTTTATGCTAATATAGTATTTATTGCAATTTGCGCTAATTACCTGTGCAAAGAGCTAAGTTAGTGCAAATTGCAATACCATTTCAGATTCTGCAATAAGTGCCAGACCTGTTGTATTTCCTGCATTCAACCACTGGGGGACCATTTTTGATGTCCATCAAGCTAGGTTGAGAGAACATTGCCCAAATCTCATCTTGGAGTGAGTTTCCTCACTCCGAAGGCCAGCAAATCTTCACAAGAGACCACTGTTCTGTTCGTAGGTGTCACATAGCATGTCAAAGTGGCCCCTAACCCCCTACACACTTACCTAATCCCCACCTCGAGTTACTAGGTGGGCCTACCATAGGGATACAAATACCTGCCTATGGGCCATGATATTATGGCCAGTCTGTCTCTCTCTCTCTCTCTCTCTCTCTCTCTCTCTCTCTCTCTCTCTCTCTCTCTCTCTCTCTCTCTCTGGCCTTCAAATCGTCTGAAATAAGCCTTACAGGACACATTGCAAATGGTGATGAAACCTTACCGCTAACACATTTGAAAGAGGTGTAGTTAAAATCTGCGTTATGGCTGTGCGATAGCTCTTCACAGACAGGCTAGTCCACCCCTAACTCCTCCTATTTTTAGAATTTGCATCACACCATACGATATGGTGAGATCGCATGCGAAAACGCCTTACCGCATTTTGAAAAATGACCCCCCTTAGTGAGGTGTATGGAAGACCTAGTAGAAGTGCATTACAATAATCAGTGCTTGCAAATATTAATGCTTGTAGTACTGATTGAAAGTTAGCAGTTGTCAGCAGTGGTTTAAGTCTCCTGAGGACCATGAGTTTAGCGTATCCTTCCCTTACTTTTAGAGATATGTGTTGTTTTAAGCTTAGTTCAATGTCAATTATTACTCCTAGATTTCGTACTTTCTCTGCAAGTATTATTTGTTGGTTATTTTTTAGTGTGATTGGGTTTTGCTTGATTTCCATATTTTTTCTTTCTAAATGTAAGAATTCTGTCTTCTCTATATTGATTACTAATTCCATTTGGTTTAGTAGCTGTTTAATGATATCTAGATACATGTTGGCTAAGTTTAATGTTTCTCGATTGTATCGTCAATGGGTAAAATTAATTGGATATCGTCAGCGTATATGTAGTGTGTGATTCCCAAACCAGCTAGCAGGTGGCATAGAGGTAGCAAGTATATGTTGAAAAGTGTGGCAGAGAGGGCAGATCCTTGTGGTACTCCTGTTTGAAGGTTTATTTTTTCTGATATAGCGTCTTTAATTTGTACCTGAAAATATCTGTCACTGAGATATGATCTAAACCACTTGATAGTTTTGTTGTTGAAGCCTATTTCTTCGTCTATTTAAGAGTATGTCATGATTTACAGTGTCAAATGCTGCTGACAGGTCAAGCATCACTAGAATGTAATGTTTACCATTATCAAAACCCCTCATAATATTATCTGTAAGTGCAATCAGAAGTGTCTCTGTGCTATAGTGTTTTCGAAAGCCATGTTGAGAAGGATATAGGATGTTATTGTTATCAAGGTATTCTGCTAGTTGCTTTTGTATAGTTTTTTCTATTAATTTTGCAATTAAGGGTAGGTTCAATACTGGTCTGTAGTTGCTCAGGTTCAGTGGGTCACTGTTTTTCTTTTTTTAAATAGGTTTTTCTTTCATCTTTATTTCTGAATACATTCAGTAAGGATTCCCAGAAGAAACACCTTTACCACTCACCCAGTCTCTGCTGTCCCTGTAAAGTCCAGAGAGCTTTCAGAGTTCAGCTTAATGCTTTCCCTGGTTGCAAGCTTACCTCTGTATTTGACCAGCACACAGTCTGCACTATTCAGCCCTGGCTGCCATTTCAGTATTCAGCTGTCTGTGCAGTGGACAGCTGCTCTCTGAAATGAATTTGGGTTTGTTCCATTTCAGGTCCAAACTCTGGGCCAAACTTTCCTTCTTGAACCACGCCGCACTCCTGTACAACTCACTTCTTCAGGAGGTTGACATGGTAGTGTGTTGCGGGAACGATCCCACTTCCGGGGAGAGTGGTGTGTGCTTGGACCACGATGCAACTGCAGTGAGGAGCTCCATGGAAGCGCCGAGGCGGACAGGCAGAAGACCAGGGACTTGGACCTCCGCCGAACCTGACACATCAGTAGAGACCCAACAATGCAATGCCGGCCTCTGGGGTAGCCCTCCGGCCACTCGATAGCCCTTTCGGACCTGCCGTATGGGAACGGCAAATGCACCAGGACGGACAGAGGTCGAGGGTAGACAATGGAACTGGAACAAGATGAGACTTGAAGACTGAAGGCGATGATCAGACGATACTTGAAGACTAGGTCAGACGAGGACTTGATAAGAATGGCAAGGCTGAAGAGAAGAACATCAGGGACACTGATGAAGACACTTGCTGAGTGGAAAAACAGAAGAGTTAAAACTCAGTATGAAGGTATCCGGCCATGACTCGTAGCAGCATCCATCCTGGACTTAGCTTTGGGGACCAGGCGTGATCAGCGCAGGCCAACCTGAAGAAGCAACGGCTTCAGACCCAGCGTTGAAGACGAATCAGAAGGTCAACCAAAGTTGAAGAGGACGGTCCACTAGGAGGTAAATCCGGAACCAGGATATCTGAGAGGAAGGCTACCCTGACGAGAGAGCCAGAGAGTCTGAAGGCTCCTTGACGTAGGAGCCAAAAGGTTCCGAATGCTTGACAGCGAAAAGGACTGAAGACGAGGATGTCAAAGGATCTGAAGACGAAGACAACTTGACACGAAGACGTCTGGCACATCAGGACATCTGGACTTCAACCCCCAGGTCACTCAGTCAAGAGCATCAAGGAGGTGTCAAGTGAATTGGAGAACAAGACATCTGGGCATCTGGACCTCGGACCCCTAGGTCACCCAACTAAGAGCAGCGAGGAGGCTCAGAGAGGCAGAACAACAGGATGACGGACTTCAGGAAGGAGAGTACATCAGAAGGCGAGGACTTCAGGAAGATCTGAAGGTGAAGACATCAGGAGGGTCGGACGACGAAGACATCTGAAGACAAGGACTTAGGATCCGGCAAGAGACCAAACATGGAACAAAGATGTAGATGAAGGATCAGGAACCACGAAGGAAGACAAGTGAATTCCCACGAAGAACAGAGTGTCTTGAAGAAGCGGAGCTGGACGTCAGGAACTCCTGGACCGAAGAGCTGGAACGGAGGATCCAAGAGCAGTCTGACTCCATGACTGACTCCTTGTGAAGGCAAAGAGGAACTGAAGGCTGAGCCCTTTTGTAGGGCTGAAGAGAAACATCCAGGATGACATCACGAGGAGGAGCCAGGAGGACTGGCCCTTTAAATCCAAAGAGAAGGCGCGGCCCCACTTCTAAGGAGGCAGGACAGGGACAGCAGCCATGCTGTGAAGATGGAGCTGGAGGAAGCAGGCCCAGCTGTAAAGGCGACTTCCTGCCGTGAAGGAAGAGAAGTTCCAGGGCGGCCTCCAGGCCGCAGAAAAGAGCAGCGATGGCAGCATTCCCTGCCATGGGAAGGTCCCACAACAGCGGCTCTGTCCGCCATGGAAGGTAGCTTCAACGACGGCCTTCTGGCCATGAAAGAAGGTAAGCGGCAGCCTCAGGCCATAGCAGCATGGCAGCAAGGCCCGCCTTGCAGAAGACAAACATGGGCGGCCTCTGGGCCATGGGGAACCCTCGGCAGCGGCCTCCAGGCAGAGACGTTATGGCGGCGGGACCGCAGCGGAACATGGCGGTGGTTCCTGCTGCGTGAAGATGCTGTCGGCGGCCTCCTGGGAGCATCGGAGCATGGCAGCAGCATCGGGGAGCTGGCTGGCTGGAGAAAAAGGTGAGAGACTGCTCACGGCCTAGCCAAAGGCAGGATCGTAAAAGGTAGATTTGAGTTTTCTTTTGTTTATCTAGCTGGGCTATTTTGTAATCTACGGGCCCTGTTTTCTCTAAAACTTCATAGCGTCCTTGCAAACAGGCTAACCACTCGATTTATGAAGATGGGAGGGGAGGACAATTACATGATCCCCTGGATGGAATACTCGACTGTGGGGCGAATGTAACCACAGTCTATGGGTAGCCTGAGCCTTCTTTAGTCATAGATAGGCTGCTTCCCCAATTTTTTTTAGGCTATCCTGCAATCGGAGATAGTCATCGAGGTTCTGCCCAGGGTTCCCTTCGTCTTCCCAAGTCTCATGAGCTGTGTCCAAGAGTCCTCTCAGTCTCCTTGTGATTTAAGTGAAATGTCCGGTCAGAGCTGTGCCACTAGTTGACGGGGCTTCTGGCTCTTAGGACTCCATCTTCCCATAGAGTAACTCAAAAGGGGAAAAACCCCATCGAGCTCTGTGGTACTTCACGTATTGTGGGTAGCAATGTGTCCCAATTCTTGCTTTCTTCATTCACAAATTTCCTCAACATTTGTTTGAGCATCTGATTGAAGCATGCAACGAGGCCATCTATGTGTGGATGATACACCAAGGTATGCAGTGTTTTTTACCTTGAGCAAGGTACAGAGCTGTTTCATTACCTTGGACACAAACAGGGTTCCCTGATCCATTGGAATCTTCTTTGGTAGTCCAAGTCGTGAGAAAACTTGGGCTACCAAAGACGGTCCTTAGGGCCGTCGCCACTGCCAGACTTTTCATGTTCTGTAGCGGGATTTTCTCTGGATATCTGGGTGGCATAGTCCAGAATGATGAGGATGCATTTATTTCAAGTAGATCTCTCAAGAAGCCCCACAAGATCCATGCCCACCCTTTCAAAAGGTGTTTTGATTATGGGCATGGGGATGAGATGTGCCACCTGTGCACCGGCAGGCTTTGTGAGTTGGCAGGTAGGGCAGGACCAGTAATACCACTGGACCTATTTATGTAGGCCCAGCCAATAGAACTGTGCCAATATTTTCTCCCCTAGGTGACCCTCTATATGGTGGCTATGGGCTAGTTGCATGATCTCCTGATGATAATGGTTTGGGAACTAGGAGTTGGCCTATTAATTCCCCCTCCATACTTCCCTCTATGACTTGGTAAAGTAGGTCCCCTCTTAACACAAAATAAGGAGGAATAGGGCCTGTAACCTGTGTTCCTGGGACTAGCTTCCTGTCCACCCTCTGCATATGCTCCTGGGCCCACTTAAAGGACTCATCCTCCCTCTGGACCTGCCTAAAGCTCCCTGGGTCCACCCCCCTTTTCCTACTCAAAGGGAATGTTCTAGGTGGGTTGCTGTTCTTCCCGGACCCTGTCTCCTCGGCTGCCTCTAAATTAGAGGCATAACTATATTTGTCCTGTTGGTGTTGCCTCCGGGACTTAGGAGTCTTAGAGTCTTTATGATACATATCTGGATCATTCAAGGTTAAGAATTCTGGAAACTCCAATTCTTCATTGTTTTGATTGGACAAGCCCTTTGTGAGCTAATTCCACAGGTTCTTGAAGTTCAGATAGTCAAATCCAATCACCATGGGATAGGATAGCCAAGGAAGAACTCCCATCTCAATTTGGTCTTGGCTGACCGGGGTCTTTAGTTGTACCTGGCTTGTTAGATACTGCTGTTGGTTCCTGTGGATGCATGCTAGGGTCACTACTCTGTTGTAGTCAATCTGGACTCGTTTCAGTAACTCTCTTCGAATGAGTGTTTTCACACTCCCAGAGTCTAACAATGCTTGGATTGAGATGCAATCTAGCTCAATCACAAAGTAGAGATTCCCTGGCTGGGGATATCCACGAAATTACAAAAGTGAGGTGGTGCTGCATTAACGTCCACGGGTTCATCTTTCCTGAGAGGACAGTCACTGGAAAAATGGACTCTCTCTCCACAGCTAAAACATGATGGTCCAGCTGAGGCTTGTGATTTAGGTGAAATGTCCAGTCAGAGCTGTGCCACAAGTTGTTGGGGCTTCTGCTCTTAGGACTCCAGCATCTTCTACTCCATTCGAGTTGCTTCTCTGGGGACTAGTGGTGACTCAGACATAGTCTGGGCCTGATGAAAGGCCTACATTACTTCTAGTGCCTTTTCCACCATAAGGTTTGGGTGACGGCAAACCCACTGCATAGGCCATTCTAGACTGTCTAGGAACTGTTCCAGTGGAACTGCTTTGGCTACTTCCACACCAGTCTTCCCTTCCAGATGCAGCTACTTCCAAGCAACATCTTTAATTCTATGGAATAAGTTCCAAGGGTTTTCTCGAGCCTGCAGAATTCCCTGCCTAAATAGCTGTTGATAGGCTTCCGGGGTGAGTCCTGCTCACTCTAGAATGACAGCTTTGACTTCCTGGTATGTGGCCCTCCTTTCCAGATTGGCAGTTTGGAAGGCATCTTGACTATTCCCGGTGAGTAGATTCCCCAAATAGGTAGCCCACCTGCCCTCTGACCAGCCTGCCAGTTGTGCTGTGTGTTCAAAGTTTGTTAAGGAAACCATCGGGGTCTTCTCCTGGTATCTTCTTTAAGTAGTGTCGGTGACAAGGGAGCTAGACTGATTACTGCAGTTTACCCAGTTTGTGCTATCTGGATTAGCAACATCTGTAAATTCCCTGTTTTCGCCCAAGTTATGTTTACCTTTGTTCCTATACCTGCTTTCACCCTAGTTATGTTATCCAGGTTTTTTCTACCTTGTTCAATGTAAGACAAGACCTTGCCACTGTTGTTGTAAGACAAGACCTTGTCATTGTTGTTTTTGATGGTTGTTATGTAAACCGAAGTGATAATTAATCCTGTTAATTGAACCTCGGTATAAAAAAAAAAAGTTATAAATAAATAACATCTGCTGCTGCATCACCTGTTCTCACGGTACCTGCTGCTGACTAATTTGGCTTTGCAGGGCATTCTGCAAGGACCTGGGTCACTTGCTCCATGTCCTCTTCTTTCCGCTACCTCCAAATTGGGTCACTCTCCAGGAAAATGGAGAGGGGGGAAAAAGCACCAAAGCCTGTTGGCCTGTCTGACTCACTTCTTGAACCCTGACTGCACAGGAATGGTTATCCCCCTTGGCTTGTTGTACAAAGGGGAGGGTGAGTGGAACTGGGAGACCCCCAGGAAAAGGAAGAAGATAAACCTCTGCAAGGTGTTTTTTTTCCTGCTTGCTGCAGTTGTGGGCTTTTGCATATGCTTCCTGCTTAGGTAAGAGATTCCACTGCTGCCACCATATTTGGTAACTTGGGTGACAGCAACTGGGGAACAACCAGAGAAATGAGGCATATTCTGGGTGTTCCTTGGGTGCACGTTATTTACAGTGAAAAAGTAAACTCAATACGAACAATGCAGCTCACCTAAGCTTCAGGTAAGACACAGTCCTTAAACATAACAGAGTACGGTGGGTCACTGCCTGCTCCCCGGGCCCCGTTTAAACCTTCCAGGCTCTGAGTTCTTAAACTTTGGTGAGGGGCTTCTCTCTTCACCCAGGATTCCCTGTGGGTTTGAATTTTAAGGAAGACTGGGCGAGACAGCTGTGCCTGGTCCTTTAAGGTAGTCTGAAGGAGTTTTCTGTATACTCCCTCACAGCACTCAAAACCTATATAGCAAAACTGCCATACCTAAACTTTACAAACTCTCCGGACTCAAACAGCGACATAATAAGACCGGATCCTAGAACACCAATCTATTTCTTATTGGAAAAACAGGCCAATCAGAATGCTATACATCCTATACAGAAACTAAATACAAGTAAAATACCTCACTTCAGTCAAACATGCAGAACAAAGACCAACT
This sequence comes from Rhinatrema bivittatum, assembly GCF_901001135.1. Classification (NCBI taxonomy): domain Eukaryota; kingdom Metazoa; phylum Chordata; class Amphibia; order Gymnophiona; family Rhinatrematidae; genus Rhinatrema; species Rhinatrema bivittatum. The sequence continues at coordinate 315,294,150 of NC_042618.1, read as the reverse complement.
GTCATCTAATGCAGAATAAGGGACCACAAAGTGGTTAGGGACTCCAGGTATATACCCACACACACATAATGTTTTGGAATTCACATCACAATGTCTGATTAGTGTCATCTATGGTCTCTGAAATGATTGGCAGAGCAAGGATAGTTTTTTCCTACTCACCATAGAAAAAAAAATTCTGATTCTGTTGTTACCTCAGTAACAGTGAAACAAACTCCCTTCATTACAAGACATTGTTGTGAAGGAACACAAAACCCTGCTAAAATGTCACACACAAACAATATATTATACTTGCCATACCAAAACAGCACTAACTCCTAGAACAAAAACAGCAACAAACCTATATGTAAAGGCAATACTGCAAATATTCCACTCCACCCTAAAACACCAATGCACCTCCTTTTGGGAAATTAGAACAAGCTGGACTGCTGCTGATCATTACATAGAACCTGTATGCTAGCAGCATACTACTTCCGGGTCACATGCAGAACACAGACATATGTTTGCAAATAATCTTGAAATGAGAATGATGAGTGAGGTGATCTTTTTTGCAGATGACACAAATTTCAGGAGGATCTTGTGAGACTGGGCATCCAAATGGCAGATGAAATTTAATGTGGAGAAATGTAAAGTGATACATATAGGAAAAAAATTATCCAAAATGTAGTAACATGATGTTAGGTTCCATATTAGGAAGCACCGCCCAAGAAAAGGATCTAGGCGTCATTGTGAGCAATATGTTGAAATTATTGGCTCAGTGTGCGATGGCAGTCCAAAAAAGCAAATAATGTTAGGAATTATTAGGAAAGGAATGGAGAATAAAACGTAGAGTATCATAATACCTCTCTGTTGCTCCATGGTATGACTACACCTATGGTACTGTGTGCAATTCTGGTCATCTCATCTCAAAAAGATATATTAGACCTACAAAAAGTAAAGAGAAGGGTGACCAAAATGATAGGGATGGAATAGCTTCCTATGAGGAAAGGATAAAGAGGTTAAAACCTTTCAGCTTGGAGAAGAGACAGCTGAGAGGAGATATGATAGGTCTATAAAATCATGAGTGGAATAGAAGGGGTAAATGCAAATCTGTTTACTTTGTCAAAAAATAAAAAGACTACAGAACACTCTATAAAGTTGCTAAGTAGTACATTTAAAACAAATTGGAGAAATTTCTTTTCACTCAACATGCAATTAAGCTCTAGAATTCATTGCCTGAGGATTTGATAAAGTCAGTTAGCATAGCTAGGTTTAAAAAAGGTTTGGACAAGTTTCTGTTTTTACCAGGTAGTAATGAGAAATGTCACTGCTAATCTCTGAATATAAGCAGTATGGAATCTATCTACTAAAGCATCATCTACTTTAGACCCCTTTTTAGAGCAGGACAGTTTTAGAACCATTGTGCAAGTGTTTATTTAAAAAACTAATTAGTGTTTACTGTAATTCCCTGTATATAAGGTTTCCTAAAACTTGGTTACTGAATTACAATATCTCCAGAATTCTGTTGCCAGGCTGATTACAAAGACTTCTAAATATGAGCATGTTACTCAGTTCTGCAAACTCAGCATTGGTTAGCCTGTACCTCAGTTAATAAAGTTTAGTTTTTATGTTAATTGTGAAATCATTTTAGGAGAATGCTTCAGAATTATTTCAACATTGTTTAGGAAATACATTCTTACTCATTTATTACAATCCGCTTTGCGGCACCTCCTCGAGTTACCCAATGCGAATGAACCTCATCTTCAGGAAGTTCGTAGTTCTGCCATCTTTATTGTTGGTCGTAAGTTAAGGAACACATTACCAGAAAATCAAAACTATTTCAGAAAAGATTGAACACAATATTATTTCCTAAAGCCTTCTCAACTGCACCGGTTCAGTTTTATTACAGTTTAAGCTTAAGATATAATTTTTTATTTAATATTGTTTCTTTTATGTATGTGTTTTAGGAAATACCTGTACTCCACTTAGCATGTCTCATTATAAGCAGATTATAAATACTATTTGGGATCCTGCCAGGAACTTGTGACTTGGATTGACCACAGGATACTGGGCTTGATGGACTCTTGATCTGACCCAGTATAACAGTTCTTATGCTATGATTCTCATCACATATAAAATAAGTGACCACAAATTAGAAATAGAAATATGCAGGCAAAAATGGAATAATTCTTAGTTCTTGTGTCCACTCCAATTTCACCCCTTCTTGTTCCCTCAGGATAGGGAAACGAGAAGGAGCTGGATTAGGGAGCAGAGTGGCTATTCTTTGTTCTGCAGTATCTGCTAAAGGCTGTCCCTGAATGGCAAGAAAGGAGGGGCTGGATTAGGGAGTAAAGTGGCTCTTTTTTTGCTGAGCTTTGTGCTCTCTCTGCTCCAAGCTTACCCCTCTCCTCCTGTCCCTTGCAGGCTGTCTAGAAGAGAAGTAGCTGGGGCAGGAAGCAAATGATTGTTCTCTGCTGCTTGAGATTGGGCATTGGCCAATAGAGACATCAGGGACAGAGTCCTGTGTGATCATACGTTGGGCTCTTTGCTATGCAGGGTCCAGGGCAGCTGTCCCTTTTGCTCATAGGCAAAAGCAGCCTTGCCCATTCCATTCTCAAAGCTATCTCTGATAGGATTCACCACATTGAGATGGTGCAGTTCACCACCATGTACATTTACATTTATTTAAATTTATAGACCGCCTAACACTGTTAGGCCTAGGCGGTGAACAAAATTACATACATAATGTAATAAACAAATATGAATAAAACATACAATTATAATCACTAAATGTCAGAATAAAATAAGATAAAATGAGTTAAAACTTATCAAAATTAAAAAAAATAAAATAAAACAGACGATAAACGCAGGGTATAAATAAAAAGGTAGAAGAAATCCCTATTTCTATACAGCCTATAGTTGTCAGATTCATGCTGAACTGGCTTAATTTAAAACCTCTCACCAAGACTTCCACTGTGGCATAGGACATCACCATGGATTTGACATTGTGACAAAAGTTTCCGTTCTGTAGTTCGTCTCCCTAGAAGAGATTGGCAAGGCTGCAATGTGTAGTTCAAGCTACATATTCACATGACATTTTTATTTATCTGAACAAAGTCTATGGTTGGGATTGTACCGGTAGTGTTTGACTATCTATCCTCCATAGCCTTTTTGAGAGAGCCCAGCTGCTTCCTCCTTAGGGCACATTTTTATGTTTTTTTAATTTTCTCCCCAAATCAGATGTGTGATATCCTGCAGGTGGTAAAGCTTCTTCATTTGGTAGCTAGCTTATATCCTTGTAATGTGGACAAGACTAATTGGGTAAACTAGGTGGGACAATATTTTTTTCTGGGTGATTTATTATATCACTGTGTTCTAGTTAGTATTCTTATAAAAGTAAAGAACAAACAAAACATAAGAAATGTCATCCCAACAAGTTTTGTGCCCATTGTCTATTGTCCTGTTCTCTTCTTTTATGTTGAAGACAATCCTTATCTAGGGAGTCTTATTCATGTGACATGGCGGGCCTGCTTGTCTTCAGAGAAAGCAAAGCTTCTTACCTGTAATAGATGTTTTCTGAACACAAGCGTTCACCAGTACGTCATTATCATAGCTTACCCCTTCTCCTCTTGGAAATCCTGTGCATGTGCAGTAAAGACATTTGTTTACTAGAATACACTCGAAATGTAATTCTGCTTGGTGCCAGGTATGGTTGTGTGTCCCCCACTTTTGAGACTGGTAAACTGTTTTCTTCAGAGAATGCCTAGTACAAGCAAGCAACTTTTCTTTATGGCATCCTGTAATTAATTTTGTTCCCTGCCTCTTATCTCCTACAGATTTGAGGATTGGGTGGGGACAGATAGCTGCTAACTTTGTTCTCCAATTAGAAACAAATCTTGAGAAAGAAATCCTGGTTATACTCCTTTTAATCCCCCTCTTTCTATCTTTGCCAGCTGTTCATTAAGTGACATTTATAAAACTCTGAGGCCCTTATATTTCTTGGGTGAAGTTAAACTTCTTATTATGTTTGGAAATACCTTTCAGATAATGAGGCTTGGGAATACATAGCATTCATTACTTTCAAATCTCTTTTTTTTTTTAAATTTTTTTTTTTTTTTACTTCCCTGAAAAGTCTTTTCTTCACAAATAGCTCTCCCCTGCCAATTAGGCATATTTTGTGGCCATAAAAGCCTTGGTCTTGCCTACTTTGTACCAGAGAATCCTATTATCAAACTCTATCCTATTGAGATTGTCTGAAATCAGTCATAAAAATTCACTTGTTAAAATTGATTTCTGGAGATTGTGATACATTTTATTGCATTAACAGAAGAATTAGCCAGACATGATGACTTACATGAACTTTAGCAACTAAGTAGGTCCTTTTTACAAGCCTCTGGGTGGGTGGGAACAGCAAAATGTTTGCTGGACTTAATTACACTGTTTTCCTAGATGACTGCCTGTTATTTCACTTGGCAGAAGCAGCCCTGTATTTATTGCCACTGTTAATGTCATTATTAACACAGATCTGAGTTACAGGTTAGTCTGCATGATGTATTGAGAAGGAATTTGATGTACAGTGAAAACATATTGGTGCTTATGACATTTTTTTCCCAGGAACTGACACATTGTCAGCTCCTATTGTCTGCTAATGCATCCTGAGAGAAAAGGACTGAGCCTTGCACTTTGGTGAAAAGACTTAATTTTTTTTTTTTTAGCAGTGCCCCTTTGAAGTCCTATTTAACCATTGCCCATTCAGTGGTTGGGGAAAGACAGCTCTGCCCTCACCTGGTATTTTTATTTTTATTTTATTTTTGTAAAGAAGGATTTGAATGGATACCTTCAAGTCCATTTAGAAAAATATCAAATGTTTCTTGGGTGCAACCAGGTTGTCAGTAGCTGGCACAATCACTGTTGGCATTTTGCCCAGCATCCTTCCTGTGGTAACATAATAAACAATTTCAGTGGATGTCTATCATTTAGTGGCATACCAAAATAGGTGTTTTTGTTTTCAGCATATGTGTTTTTGTAATGAATTATGAAGCAGTTAGTTATTTACTCTAGTATTGCTTTTCTTTTTGGCTGTACAGAAAATAACTTGTGCTCATTGACAGGCCGATACAGTAAAGTGCGTCCGCGGTTACCCTGCTTCTAACCCGCTTTCTACTCACAATTTTGCCGCATTAGCCCACCCGCGATTCACTATACCTTTTAATCCATTCTTACCGCTTCTTTAAATCAACGGGTACCCCTTTCCGCCCGCGGCATGTATATGAGATGTAAACGATCGGATTAGCTATTCCCCCCCATTCAGTAACGCACGCCCCGACTATCGCCTTTTTAACCTGCAGTTTAGCCGCGCGTTTAACCTGCTAATTTACCGCCTACCCCTACCCCTGCGTAGTAGACGTTTGTAGGGGTTTTAACAAGTAATTTCATATAACTTAAGATTGATTCCCATTGATTCCCCTTTTTTGCACTTGCTTTTATAATTGTAGTGCTGTTTTCAGGTGTGTCACTACCTCTGAATGGTTATAGTGCAATATTTATGATTGAGCATGCTGTGATTGTGTTCCAGATTATCGGCTGCCAGGTTAGGAGGGAGCCAGCTAACTCTACTGAACGCTACACTCGTTGGATCAATAACCTGACACCGGAACAGCTTCTTACACAAGTAAGTCATTTTTTTCTTTCTTTGGCTCTGGATTATTTTGGTGTTAACTCACTATTGGAAAGAAAGCAGCCATTTTATTGTAGGTGCCCAGAATATTTTGTGCTCGTATGCCACTGTCAGGTTTTTGTATGGTACTTTTATGGAAGACTGTATCTTATATTTTTGGACTGGCCAAGAACAAATCATTTCGAATTGGTGGAATATTTTTTTTTTTTAAATAGAAAATGCAGGTCTGAAAATACCTAACCATGTAGTGCTTCTACATTTCATTAATTTCGTGTGTAGAACTAGTGCTTTGATTACTGACACAACTGCTGATTAGCGGGTAGAAGTAAATTGTTCATAGGTGTCTTCACTTTCAGACTGTAGTTTTTATTGCTTCTATTTTGTGATATTCAGAGATGTGCAATAAATATACATAGAAGTAAATCTCTACAGAACAGAGACAAATGCATCCTATGATGACCTGATTATCTTTTTTGCAGCTGGCTGAAACTAGGCATACATTTATTTACTTATTTATGAAATGCGAGTATTTTTGCTGAATTGAAACCTGTGAGATTTGCCGGGACTTGATCAGTGTTGAGTAGTTATAAGATAATTCAATAGATAATACATGGAAAGGGATATGGAGTCAGCGGAGTTATGGTCTTGCTGTTTTAAAGTGCATGAGGAGAAAAGCAGCAGTATTCTGAGTATACTGAGGATGAGAAATTTGGAAATTGCTGTAATCAAAGCTGGAAGAGATCAGAATATACATACCTAGGAACTTTTGACTTCCAGTCACCCTGAGATTACCATGGATTAGCAGGGGCGGGGGGGAGGGCAACTGCACAGTGAGACTGGATGCTCACATATTTGCTCTCATAAACAGTCTTACATGTTCACACTTACTTTCACTGCTCATTCTCTCACAATCTCACATGTCCATTTACACCTTTACTTCTGCCAATCTCCCACCAACACACACTCATTCATGTCTCTCCCTCTTCCATACACATATGCCCACTCACTTTCACAACCATGCTCCCTTGCACTCAGCTCTCTCCTACTCACCTATATATACTCTCAGATCTCCTCTTCCTACACAAATACACACTCACTCTCACACACATGTTCATTCATTCTCTCTCCCCCCCTTTCAAAACACAAAAGCAACAGCAGATTCTAACTTGGGCTCCTGGAGCAGCAGCAACCTCTTCCTTCTCCTCCTGTGCTGCGGAAGTGGACGCTGCCTGTTTCTTACTCCTCGTTTGATGCACGGGCAGGAAATCGCAATGTCGATTGGCTAAGGCAAACAGGATGGGGCGGGCAGGTGGCTGGATATAGGAAACAGGCTGTGCAGGAGCAGGTGGTGTCATGAGGAAGTGAAGTTAAGAGTTAAAAAGGTCCTGAGATGGTAGAAATCACTGTCGAGTTCCTGCTTTTTCAGCCGCACAAGACCAGTGACATTCCTTTCTTCTTTCCGGGTCCAAGCAGATTGGTTTTGCTGCAGCACCTGGAGATTTCCGATATTGGCCCAGAGACCCGGTATTTCTTTTAGAATTCCGGAGTCTCTGGGCCAAATCTGGAGAGTTCCCAGGTATAAGAATATGAGCTAGGATGTCAGCAGAAGTGACAAGAAAGAGGCAGACTTAAGTAATATTGTGTAGGTGATAAAAAGCAGATTTACAGGTAGCCCCATCAAGGATTGTGTGAGGCAGGAGTTCTCATCTGTGGTGGGTACACAGATATCCTTTGTTCTCATGTAACCACAGTAATCACAATTGAGAAATGCTAGTGTAAATGATTGTTACCTAGCAAGAGCATTTGAGTATCAGAACAGCATTTTAAACATTTGACAATGCTGATCTTTCTCATGGATGTATTTAGGCTTTTGTGGGAATCTAGGCTGGGTTTTTCCTGTTATTCTTTAGGCTTAAGGTGCTTTTAAAATAAATCATCAGATAGCAGGCTCCATCTGAATGCAGATTTACTGCAATTTGTTCATTCTATTTACACTCAGAGAGTGACAGCCCATGTCTCATGAATATAAAGATCAGGAGAAAGTAAAACAGTTCTAGTTATTGGTTTACTTTAGCCAGCAGCTTTTCCTACCACTCTCGGGACCTTTTCTGGTTAGCCTCTTCTAGTAGGCTTGCTTCTTTGTGGTTTGGGACTATAGTCAGATAGACCTGGCTCCTTTGATTTATTATACTTTAGGATTCCTAGGCTTCTCTTTCCCTCTGCCTTCAGGCTGTCACACTCCTTTTTCCTCCCAGTCTGTTTTAAAATGTAGAGCTCTCCCAGTGAGTCAGCAGGTTTTTGTTTAAGGTAGACCAGTTAAGGATATCTTCCCTTAGCCTTTTATCCTTTACATACACTCCTCCTCTGCTCCATGTTCCATCAGGGAGTGCTTGCCTTTCTGACTTAAAAAAAAATAATCCAAATCTTTTTAGTATTTTCCTTGATGAGTGTTCACAGAAAGGCTTTTAAGCGGTCTACTTATCTTTACTTTTCTATTTTCATTGTGCCTTCTGGATCTACTGTGTGCCTTCTCAGATTTTTAAAAGGTCCACCAACCTCTTTTTATCCTATTCGTACTGATGGATATAGGGGATTTATTACAGTCAGCTGCTCCATTCCTCCTCCTGCTCTTCCTTCTGGGTATCTGTGTAAAGGCCCTGTGTCTTGCAGTCTTATTAGCCCCCTTTGGCTGTCTTGGCTATGGTTATGGGCCAACTTTAGGACCTGTATTTCTATGTAAACCTGGCCCTTTCCTCTTTTATCTAAACTCTGGATTTCTGCAGACCTATATATTGCTTGGTTTGGATTTCCCTGCAGGTTTTAAGAACATAAGATGTTACCATACTGCATCAGACCATGGGTCCATCAAGCCCAGCATCCTGTTTCCAACAGTGGTCAATCCAGGCTACTGTTGTGAGCACGGACAGATGTGAGCGTGAGCCCCTGTGCCGCGACACAACCCCGGGGCTGGCCATGGTCCATGCCGCTGGTGGGTGAGCGCATACGGACATGGGCTGTCTGAAACAGAAACACTCTTGACTTGGAACAGGAACACTTGAGCGTCCAACAAACACCAGGAACCAAGAACCAGCAATGCATACTGGTCTCTGGGGTAAAGCCTTACTGCTTGGAAGCAGTTTGTGGATGAGGATAGATGGAGGTGGAGGACTCTGGACACTCATGACAACATAAGGCTGAAGGCTGAAGATTCATTACAAGACGAGTGCTCGGAATTTGGAACAAGACAAGACTTAGGATACTTGGAAGAAAATGAAGGCTCAGGACTTGAAATAAGCAGATGGCTGGAACAAGAATTCCGGAGGCAAGGGACAGGAACCAGGAACTCAGACTCAGGAACTCAGACTCTAAAATCAAGGACGAGGACTCTGAAGACTTGGACAGGACTCTGAAGACTTGGACTGAAGGCTTAAGAACGAAGACTTGGAAACAGGAATGAAGACTGACACAGGAACCAGGGATTCATGACTCTTGGCTTCTTTTTCAATTGTCTTTTTCAACTCAGTCACTTCCTGTTCATACTTTGTCTGCAGCTCCTGCTGAGCTACAGTGATGTCCAGAGCATCTTTTAGGTCCATTTTCACTGCCTTCAATTCCTTTCCTAACTGGTTAGTCCCTTCTATGAGTTTTGCCCTAGCCTTCCCATTCTCCTGAAGTTTAACTTGGGTCTCCTGCAAATTCTATTCAGCTTTCTTCCATTCCTCAGCCACCTCTTTCCACTTCACCTTGGAGTCGAGATGCTTCTGGTGGGTCTCTTGTAACTCACTCCAGAGTTGTACAACTTTTTCACAGATTTCCCTGTGGCTGTTAAGGAAGTCTGGTAATAACTGAGTTAATTGCTCCCGCAGTTCTATCTCATATTTTAGCCAGCTTGGGGCTTCCTTTGCAGTTTTACTTCTGTCTTTATTCAGTTTCTGCCGGATATTGGACAAGGCTCTCCCTTTCCATCACTGACTTTGTCCTCCAAGTTGATCTTTCAGGGTTTGCCCCATATTTGAAGCTTGTTTGGTTGAGGATAATTTTTCTTCCCCTACCCTATTATCTGCTCTAGATTTATTTTCCTTCTTTTGTCCCTTTGGATCTAGATATCTTTGTAATTTCAGTCTGCCATCTTTCTCTCTCTTGACTTTACCCATTTGTTCAATACATATGGGGGTCTAACTCCGGTATACTTTCAGTGGCCTATCCTTTTTGCTTGATAATAACAATACCCTGCTTCTGTGAAGTTATGCCAACTGGGCTACCTAGAAAACAGTCCCAGGGAGCTTCTGTCCTTTATTCCTCTCACATGTTTCCTTGTACTCACAGAGTGGTTCTACTTCCCCCTCAGGGTCTGCTAAAAGACAAAATCCTGTCAGGGGCCCTGGCTCACCAGAAAAGAGGAAAAACTTCTCCTCTTTTTATCCCATCCTGGTCATTAATACCTTTCCTTGGTTCATGGGCTCTCTTGTCACAACCAACCGAGTAAGGAAGACTTCCTTATGACCATTCTCTCCACCAAGTGCACAAAAGAAGGAGGTACTTCAGAAGTACTTCAGGGAAGACTTTTTTTTACCAGACTCATATTCTATAAAGCTCTTCTAGTAGATCCTTGGGAAAAGACTCCACCTTGTGGCCCTTCTTACTACAACTCCAGCAATAAAGGCACTCTTCATCCTTTTCTCCTTGGGATATATGTGAGGCTTCTTTTACAATACTGCTCATAAAAGCTTCTGGCTCTGTAGCACTGGCCTTATACCATCTCTTATGTATCTCTTCCTCATAAGAACAAGGCTCCCTGATATAGCCTCTCTGGCTGCAAATAAGGCAGCCTGCAACTTAGTATTCCCCAACTGCCTCAGCCTTTTCAAAATGACAGTTGTGCTCACTATCACCATGGCATTGCCCTGCCACAACTAGTTTTGGCAGAGCAGCTCAGAGTCCCTCAGAGCCTTGGGGGTCTGGGCTCTGTCTTATGGCAGCTGCCCATGTTTTACTCCCTTGCCTTGCTCCCCTTTGGAATCGTCTGAAAATCTCAGGTCATCCACTGTTATACTAGGGATCCACTCTGTAGCAAGTGCGCTATCTTTTGCTGTTCCTGCAGTATGCTATTATGCACTACTCCTGCAGCAAATATGCCCCTACTGTGCTCATATCCCTTTCCCACATATCCCATACCTTTCTTCATTACCAACATTCCCTATCAAACTTCTAGAACCAGGTTTTCTACACCCGTGGAATAACCCCATACCCCCCAACTCATTTTCCTGAGTTGGCCATAATACTCCCCTTTCAGAAAACTACTTGTTACCATTTCCACTGGCTCTGGAGTCTTCTCTTCTCAGACCCCCCAAAATAGGCTGCACAGCGTGGTCCTGTATTTTGACCCAACTGCCCATCCTCCACCGTCTTGCTTCATAATCTGCAACACCACCTTCCCTAATCTTATTTCCAGTCCAGTGGCCTAGGAGGGAAGGGAAAACAGGACCCAAGGGTAGTCTGCTTTTCAAGAGACCTGCCACACTCAGTAAAGCCTAAGCATCTAATCAGACTAAAAAAAATATACAGCATTTCAGGTTTATTTATGCACTTTTCCCTTATAAGCCAGGACACTCAACTGCCCTGGGTCCTCTCACCCACCACAGGAAGATTAGACAGCTTTTCCAAGTTATCACACTTCCTCTTTATTCCCTGGTCAATATATCTAGCCCCAGGTAGGCTTACCAGACTCGAGTTAAAATGAGCATCTCAAGCTCCCTGGTCTGCTTCCGAAGGTCCCTTCACAGCCCTCTCAGTGATTTAGTCTGGCTTAGAAACGTCTTCCAGTTGGGTTGCACTTCTCTATGCTGTCCTCTGTTTCTTGGCTACTTGGATCTTGCTGGGCTCTTTTCTCCAGTCTCTCTCATTTACTTTAGCCTGCCATCTGCCATAAAAGTAGCCTTTTAAGAAGCAATCATCTCTGCCACCACTTGTGGGAATCTGGGCTGGGTTTTCCCTCTTGCTCTCCAGTCTTAGCATTGCTTCTTTTAAAATAACTCACCGGACGGCACACTCCACCTGAATACAGATTTACTGCAATTTGTTCACTCTGTTTACACTCAGAGGGTGACAGCCTATCTCTCATGAATGCAAAGATTTAGAGAAAGCAAATCAGTTCTAGCTATTGGTTTACTTTAGCCAGCAGCTTTTCCTATTGGTCTTAGGACCTTTCGTGGTTAGGTTTTTCTGGTAGTCTTGACTTTCCTTAGCCAGGTTTGCTTCTATGTGGCTTGGGACTGTATGGACCTGGCTCCTTTGACTCATTTTGCTTCAGGATTTTTAGGCTTTTCTTTCCCTCTGCCTCTAGGGTGTCACACTTCCTGTTTCTTTCCAGTCTGTTTTAAATTGTAGGGCTCTCCCAGTAAGTCAGCAGGTTTCTGTTTAAGATGGACCAGTCTAATTCTTCCCCTACCCTTTTATCCTGCACAGCTGTATTCAAAAGTGAGTGAAAACCCAAGCATAATGTGCTGTCACCCTAGAAATATTTTGGTAAGAATTTAAATGGCAAATAAAAATTTGCGACAAGTGAACGTTCCCACAAGTATCTCTGTTTTAGAAATCCTAGAAGTAGCCTTGCCCTGATGACAAAATCATTTTATTTGGAAGACAAGATTTTTGTGAGAGAGAAATTGTTAAAAGCTTTAAGAGCTTGCATTTAGAAACCGCTATAATGCCTTTGTTGGAGAAATTTTGCTGGGCCTGATACCAAAATCACTTGTGAGCAATACAATATTATTCCCATTTATTTTATAAATTGATTGTGATTGGATTTTGAAGCCCTTTTTCTGGACCCAGACTATTAGAACTTTTCCTAAAGTTGCTAGGGGAATGCACGGTCATTGGAAGAAGTTTCTGCCTTACAGTATATACAAGAAGTAATAACCCTGAGTGCTTCATTTTTTCTAAAATATATTTGTAAGTGTAAACGTGTATATATTGTTTTAAATCGGGATTAATTGTTAGATTTTTTGACAAGTCACAAATGACAGCCCGAAAAGATCTATGTCCTTTCATCTTTGGAAGATTGATGAATATGATTATGTATGTTTTGATATCTTTATAAGTAATATATCCTTTGTTTTATTTCCTTTTATATTTTTTTGTTCTTGAGTCTGAGGTGGGAACAGTTTTATGTGCTTAGTCTGAACAAAGGTTGACTCAATATGTTTAATTTTTTACTTGTCTTTTGAAGTTCTCTTGATTTGTGCTCTTTGGGGGTAATTTTGTAATTTTACAAATAAAAAATAGTTCTATTCTGTAACAAAACATAAAGTGGATAATTTTTCAAAAGGGTTTATGTGGGAAAACAAGTGTTTTACTTGCAGAAATGACATTAAACAAAATTGTCTGCCTGATATGCAGGTAAACTTAAGCAGGTATGTTCATTCATAAGTTTACCTTGACCGACTAGAGTGCGGAATAGGGAAAGGATTTGGACTTATACACATACTTCTGGATTTTAAAAAGTATGCATGTAAATTGTCACAAAACTATTTGTGCAAGCAATTTGACAGGTATAATTTGTAAGAATAGAATTGCTGGAATAATTTTCAAAGTGGGTTTATGTGCATAAGTCCTCTTTAAAAATATGTATAATGAATGCACATATTTGCCAATATATTTTACTCTGTTATGTCAGATGGCTGGCAATTTGATTGATGTTTTTCTTTATCTAAATTTCTATTTTTAAATAGTATGCAAAATAATTTAAATGGAAAAGACCTGACATATTTATCAAACTCAGCAACTGCACTTTACCTATAGGGCCTGACTTTCAAAAGCATTTACATGCGTAAAACTAGCTTTTGCTTGTGTAAATGAACTTTACCCATGTAAGTGGGCTTTTGAACATTGCTACAATATATATGCAATTGAATTGTCAATATGTTTTATCCACATTAAGGGGCGGATTTTAAAACGAGCGCGAATAGCCTACTTTTGTTTGCGCTCCAGGCGCAAACAAAAGTACGCTGGATTTTAGTAGATACGCGCGGAGCCGCGCGTATCCGCTAAAATCCTGGATCGGCGCGCGCAAGGCTATCGATTTCGTATAGCCGGCGCGCGCCGAGCCGCGCTGCCTACCCCCGTTCCCTCCAAGGCCGCTCCGAAATAGGAGCGGCCTCGGAGGGAACTTTCCTTTGCCCTCCTCTCACCTTCCCCTCACCTTCCCCTACCTAACCCACCCGCCCGGTCCTGTCTAAACCCCCCCCTTACCTTTGTCGGGGGATTTACGCCTCCCAGAGGGAGGCGTAAATCCCCGCGCGCGAGCGGGCCTCCTGCGCGCCGGGCCGCGACCTGGGGGCGGGTACGAAGGGCGCGGCCACGCCCCCGGACCGCCCCGGGCCGTAGCCACGCCCCCGTACCCGCCCCCAAAACGCTGCCGACACGCCCCCGAAACGCCGCGACGACCGGGCCCGCCCCCGACACGCCCCCGACACGCCCCCCTCGGAGAACCCCGGGACTTACGCGAGTCCCGGGGCTCTGCGCGCGCCGGGAGGCCTATGTAAAATAGGCTTCCCGGCGCGCAGGGCCCTGCTCGCGTAAATCCGCCCGGTTTTGGGCGGATTTACGCGAGCAGGGCTCTGAAAATCCGCCCCTAAGTGCACTTAGCAATGTTCAAAAGCCATTTACCCATGTTATGATATACATGCGTGTAACTCCTTTTGAAAATTCACCTGATAATCTGTTAATTTATGTAGAAAAAAACTGAAAGAATATATATATGTTTTCATTTATAGAACCAGGAGTTTTCAACTCCAGTCCTCCAAGGTTGCAAACAGGTCTGGTTTTCAGAATACCCAAAATATTTATATTATCCCAGTTATTGGACCAAGTATGTGCAAATATATCTGATGAATATTTGCACATACTTGGTCCAATACAAAATAATATTATACAAAAAATAATATTAGTTGTAGACATCTTGAAAACCAGGCCTGTCGATGGCCCTCAATGACTAAAGTTGAGAGCCTCTTCCTAAAGCTTTGCTAAAACTAAGCTGCATATTAAGCATTGTTGGAATTGATCACCATATAGATTTTTATTTATACTTATTTAATACATTTGTATAATGCATTAAGCCAAATATATATATCACGTCTGGCAATCCCATCCAGTTCGTTTCAGTCTTTTATCAGTTGTCTTTCTTTGCCATCCCTTATCTTGATTTTCATCCCTTACTAGGAAGTAAAATGATCTTCCCATTGTTATTTGCCATGTCATTCACCATTGAGCATCAAGCATTCCTCTCCTCAAAAAGGGCTCTTTTTTCCTACTGAAAAGAAAAAATAAATAAAGGAGGACCTAAGAAGTGTTCAGAAGGGACAGCTTAGAGAGTTACTGTGTTGGCAGTCGGGCGGATTTTAAAAGCCCTGCTCGCGGGCGCGCCTATTTTCCATAGGCCGCCGGCGCGCGCAGAGCCCCGGGACGCGCGTAGGTCCTGGGATTTTTTGAAGGGGGCGTGTCGGGGGCGGGACCGAGGGTGTGGTGCCGGCCTGGGGGCGTGGTCCAGGCCTCCGGACCAGCCCCCGGGTTGGAAGACGGCGCGCCAGCAGTCCACTGGCGCGCGTAGATTTACGTCTGCTTCTCGCAGGCGTAAATCTAGGGACAAAGGTAAGGGGGGGTTTAGATAGGGCCGGGGGGGTGGGTTAGGTAGGGGAAGGGAGGGGAAGGTGAGGGGAGGGCGAAAGGAAGTTCCCTCCAAGGCCGCTCCGATTTCGGAGCGGCCTCGGAGGGAACGGAGGCAGGCTGTGCGGCTCGGCGCGCGCTGGCTGCCCAAAATCGGCAGCCTTGCGCGCGCCGATCCAGGATTTTAGAGGATACGCGCGGCTATGCGCGTATCTTATAAAATCCAGCGTACTTTTGTTTGCGCCTGCTGCGCAAACAAAAGTACGCGATCGCGCTGTTTTTAAAAATCTACCCCAGTATGTTCTGTGAAGAGATTTACAGGATCTGAGTTGGTGAAATCACCCTGGAATTTCTCAGTGCTGCCTCCGATCTCCATTTCACTTTCATCTATGCATGAACAATAAAAGAAAATATCTCACAAATTGCTTTTTTGGGATACTGGTCGTGTTCCCCTCTGCTTTTTTAAAGATAAATCAAGGCCTTTGTGAGACAATAGAAATTTAAAATATCATCTCAAATTCTTTCTCTTCTGACACTTTTTGCCAAGTGTTACTTAATATTCTTTATACCTTTCTCTCCATGATTCATTCAGTATTATCGGGTGAATTTTAAAAACTCTAAGTGTACCAAAGCCAGGAGATATGCGTGTATATTGGCCTAGCACATGCTATGCAGATTTTAAGAGGTGCCTGGGTACACGCGTATCTCCTGGTACGCGAGCAGAATTTTTTTCAAAAAAGGGGTGGGTCATGGACATGGTCTGGGCGGGGCATGGACGTTCCAGGAAATATGAATGAAACTAGCACGTAAATATTTATGCACACCAGTGTGCACTGGGGTTCCTATGGACGGCGTGTATGTCATGAAACAAAAAAAAAACTAGCCTAGTCAGTGGGGTTTTAAGGGTTGGGGCTAATAGGGTAAAAAGGAGATAAGTTAGCTAGGGGGGTTTAGAAAGTCCTCTCCTTTACTGGGGTTGAACTGGGGAAACAGGTAATGGCATTGGCAAACGTATCTACTAAAACTTACGTGATTGAGGTGGCATTTGCAGGCAGATGCACGCAGCAATGTAAAATTGTGCGCACACTTATGCACGTATAGCCGATTTTATACCATGTGCGCATATATGTGCATGTTATAAAATCGTCACATCCATGTGTGCGAGCTGGCAAATCTGCATACATGTGCTCCCACACACAGGTCTTAAAATTCATCTTTATGCTAATAATTTTACTTCTAGTTTATGTCAAGCACTTTGTAGAAGATCTGTAATATCTTCGCATATTGGTACAGTTTAGTTGCTAAGAAGACGTTTCTAAACCAATATAATGTAGGTCTTAGAGCAGGAGTGTCGAATGCCTGATCTCAAAGGCCTTAAATAGGTTTTCAGGATCACTAAAATTAGTGCCACAGTATACAAATCTACCTTATAAATGGGCTCTGACCGATGGCCTGCAAATGCGCAGTAGAGAGCAGCTCTACCGCGCATGCGCGGGCGAGCACGTCAGTCAGAGTTTGCCTGTTAACAAAAATAGCGCTGGGAGGACCAGTAGTGGCGGCAGCGCACGCGAGGGAGGGACGGACCTCCCCCCCCCCCCCCCCCCGGAGGTCTTCCGTCTGCGCCATCCGAAGGGGTTGTGAATGAGCTGGGAGGGGAGGGGATTGAGAGGGGAGTGACTGAGGGGAGGGGGAGGAAGGACAGAGGTGAGAGGGAGTGGGAGGGAGAATAGAGGTGGGAGGGAGAATAGAGGTGGCAGGGAGAATAGAGGTGGCAGGGAGAAGTGGGAGGGGGAGGTGGCAGGGAGAATAAGGGGGAGGTGGAAGGGAGGGGGAGGGAGAATGAGGGGGAAGGAAAGGGACAAAAAAAAAAAATTTAATGTAGCCCATTGTTACGGGCTTAACGGCTAGTATATGTATATTCAATGTGGATATTTTGAACACTTGAGTTGTTGGTAGCCCTCAAGATCCAAAATTTGACAGTCCTGTCTGGGAGGGCTGTAGAGCAAAGAACTTCTGAGATAATAAGGGAAAATGAGCAAAACTGGTCATATAGCCCTTATCCTCAAATTCCTCTGTTCTTGCGATGAAAAGTAAAATGCCCTCTACAATCTTAGTGTAGCATGTTCATAGACATTCCTGTCTATTTAGGCTCATGTCTGTGCTTAGTTCCTTGTTGTGAGAGAAAGTGGATTAAAATACTACAGGACTAAAACAGGTGCACGGTGCATGTCATAAAAGACACCGTCTGCCTCTTTATTCCACATTATTACTTTTCCTATGAAGAATAAAAAAATATCCTAACTGCCAGCTGTTCCTGTCACTCTAAATTCAAAAGTAAATTTTATTACTGTTGCTTTCTTGCTGTCCCATCCCCTATAATAAAACAATTAATACAAAAATGAAGTGGCTTAATTGTTCCTTTTTTATTTTTATGGAGAGAACCTACTGAGCTAGAACATTTCCTTTTAATTCAAAGAGGAATACAAATTGAATATTCCGTTTAATCAGAACATAAGATTTGCCATACTGGGTCAGACCAGAGGTCCATCAAGCCCAGTATCCTGTTTCCAACAGTGGCTAATCCAGGTTACAAGTACCTGGCAGGATCCCAAAATGCTGAAAATCAATCTGGGCTGTGTCTGACACAGAGCTTGGCTTTTCGAAAGGTGATATAGTGGGTAAGATACTTTCAGCAAAGTAACCTTTTAAATATTTTTAAATGCAACTTTGAAAACATTTCTGTAAAAAAAACAAAAAACCAATAAAATTCTAATTGACCCTTTGATTATACATGCAAGCAGTCTATAAGGTGAGCTTTTTATACCATGCTTTTATATGATGTTCCTTAGATAATGAATAAACCCTTTGATTAATGCGAGAATTTGTGAATGTCAGTTTGATACTTTGTGATTTTTTTTTTGCGTTTATACATAGAGGGGCGGATTTTAAGAGCCCTGCTCGCGTAAATCCGCCCGGATTTACGCGAGCAGGGCCTTGCGCGCCGGCAGGCCTATTTTCCATAGGCCTGCCGGCGTGCGCAGAGCCCGGGACTCGCGTAAGTCCCAGGGTTTTTCGAGGGGGGCGTGTCGGGGGTGTGTCGGGGGGCGGGGGCCGATCGGCACGGCGTTTTGGGGGCGGGACGCGGCGTTTCGGGGGCGGTCCGGGGGCGTGGCCGCGCCCTCCGGAACCGCCCCTGGGTTGCCTCTCGGCGCGCCAGCGGCCCGCTGGCGCGCGGGGATTTACTTCTCCCTCTGGAAGGCTAAATCCCCGGACAAAAGTAGGGGGGGGGGTTTAGATAGGGCCGGGGGGTGGGTTAGATAGAGGAAGGGAGGGGAAGGTGAGGGGAGGGCGAAAGCGAGTTCCCTCCGAGGCCGCTCCGATTTCGGAGCGGCCTCGGAGGGAACGGAGGCAGGCTGCACGGCTCAGCGCGCGCAGGCTGCACAAAATCGGCAGCCTTGCGCGCGCCGATCCTGGATTTTAGCAGATACGCGCGGCTACGCGCGTATCTACTAAAATCCAGCGTAGTTTTGTTTGCGACTGGTGCGCCAACAAAAGTACGCGAACGCGCATTTTTTGTAAATCTACCCCAGACTGTATTGTCGTGTAGAGGAAGAACTCAGCCAGAGTTTCACATATCTTAGCAGAAATTGTGAATGTGGTTGTAACTAGACAAAACTTTACTCTCACCTGGAAACTGCAGACGCACACAAAAACAAAGCAGTTTATTTTCACAAAATGCCTCCTGGCAGTACACTGATTCCTGCTTCTAACATTACATACTAACTGTGTTCAGTCTTCCCAACAAAAGGACTGAGAGCAAACAGTTGGATTTGAAGCTGGTTAGGTAAAGCAGTGTGTGACTGCTGTAGAACAAGAGTTACTCTTCTTCGGTTTGTTTCTCTTGTACAGAGAAACATCTGTGTATAAGTGTATGTGTGTGTATTAGTAAATATATACATATCCGTGTATAAAGTATATGCTCTAATTATTGAATATTCCTATACTCCTTTGTTTTCTTTATAAGTGGTAGCTTTCCAAATTTTCATCATGGGGCATGTTAGCCTTGTTTTTATCAGACTATGTCATATACAGTAAAAGGGAGCAGACTTGGTCTGGCAAGAGATTGCTTCACTTGGGCAACTGGCCAGTGCTGGCTGAGTTAAAACAGACTTTGGCAAAAACAAGCCCTGCTTTAACAAGGAAATGGTCCCATTAGCAGGAAAAATTATTACAAGTCCCAAAGGCACTGTTGATATGCAACCTCTCAGAAACGTTTTAAGAATTGGGGGGGTTTGGGGGCAGAGGGGAGGTGGCATTCATGGTTTGAAGATATCTTTTTTACTTTTTGGTGAGTTTAAAGTTCTCTGTTGCCAGTGAAAAAAATGCAAAGCCTAAGAGGTGATATGGTTAAAAAGGAGTAAGATGATCAACTTCCAAACAATCATAGTGAATTTCCCAAATATATTTTATTGTGCAGTAAGTGAGAGTATTAAAAAAAAAAAGTAAAAAAGTAGTAATTTAACTACCACTAAACTAAGCAGATATGAGCTTAAAAGTAAGAGCAGCCATTTATGAGGTCTGCCAGAAATCTCATCTTTGTAGTGATTCCCAATGCCTTTTGTCAGTCATAAAAAAAAAAAAAAAAAGAATGTTTTAAGTTATTCTTGTTACAAACAGCATCTCCAATAAAAGCAATGCTTTGTAATGTGCAGCTAGGTAATCATGACCCAGGCTTTCTTTTAGTCCATTGATGCCATAAGCATGTAGCTTGGATGTACAGCAAGAATGAAACGTCCCCAAGTTTGCGGACTGTATTAATAGTGTTTTTCTCACCACATGGCTTTGTATCCATCTCTGGTTTGCCAGTAAAAAAAAAAAAAAAAAAAAGGCGGTATTAGCTCTTCACACATCTGTATCACCAGGGCTTGTTCTTCATTAAAGCCTGTCATGATCAAGAATATATTCGTTGTTAAATATCAAGTTGTTGAACATAATGCTCCAAAAAAGTAAACATCTAAAGAAATACATCAAATAACTTACTCGTCCCTGTTGTAAAACACTAACACTGTAACCACTCAGAATTGTTATTCCCAAATATTGGATTCTGCCAAGATGAAAAAACCTACAACTTTTATATTTATGGGGGCTGTTGTAGTGAAGTTTGACTGGCATTAATTTTGGAGAAAATTAAATTAGCAGTAAAAGAGCAATCAAAGCATCCTTCAAGGGGGCAATTTTCATGCTACCTGCATAGCTGCAAAGTCCGGAGGTACTTTTTATTTGTGGGCTTTGCACAAATGTACAAATTTTAAGGACACGCATACTTTTACTGTGAAAATTGCCCAAAGATAAATTACCCACAGAGATTTGCACTTGCTTTTTCTGCAGATACTTTTTCCAACCAGAACTGCATACAAAATTATGAGAATCCAAAAGAACTATATGCGTGCTTTTAACCACATTCAGGGGGCTGCTGTACTATCGTGCGCTCAGGCCAGCATACAGCTCAACCCGTGACTGGATGCGCTAGGCTAATGCCCGAAACAATAAGAGGAATAGCGCGTCCAAACTCACGCCTAGCTAATCGCACTCATCGCATTTAAATGCCATAGAGATGAGGCTATTAGCTATTGCCCCGATGCAGAAAATTGCGGTGAGCTCGCCACACACTTTTTAACATGGCAAATTTAATGTCAGCCTTGGAGCTGGCGTTATGTCTTGCCAGGCATCAAGGGCTCACTAAAAACACAAAAAAAACCTGCTTTCTGAGGTTCTTCTTACTTTTAGTATTGTTGAAATACTAAGTAGAAAGAAACAGAAAGCAACATGAAAAAAAAAATAGTCTTGACGGCAGCTAGCTTAGGAAAACTGATGCTCAATTTACCATTATCCGTTTTCCTAACTTGTAGCTGTGTGCGGGTTAGGAAAACAGACGCTCGTAAATTGAGTGTCCATTTTCCTAAGACGTGGCTGTGCACACAGCACACGTCTCCTGGGCACTCGATGCCAAGGATGCGTTTGGGACACACAATTGATCCCTAGCGCGTCCTTTTTAGCATGGCACTTCATTTCCATACTGCATCGGGTGGCCAGGAGCCCTGGCTGTGCACATGTTAAAAGAAACTAGCGCCCAGTTTGGAAGCATGCTTTTATGTGCAGCTTAATGCATCGGCTCATTGGGTAGGCAATTTTCAGAGATTCAATTTACATTGGTAAAATGCATTTTAACCGCAGAAATCGCTTTGAAAAAATTGCCCTAAAATACAGCAGCAGCACTCAGTTTTGGTCAAATGTCAGCAGGGCACATCATGATCTGTGGCTGAACAACATAGTAGATGTTGGCCGAAAAATACCAACTAATCCGTTGAGTCTGCCTTGGTGTTTTTGTCCACCCTGCAAAGATCTGTCACAGAGATCCCCAAACCTTTCAAGTGAAGAACCACATAGGACATTTCAAATCACTGAAAGGGCTGGCAAAGGGGAAGGTTCTTCTTAGTTTGCCGAGATGGAGGGGGAAGGGCAAAGATGGAGAGAGACCCTTGCAGTGATTTGCTGAGAAGTGGGTTTTTTTTTTTTTGGGGGGGGGGGAGGCAAGTCTAGCCCTTTTGGTGATTTTAAAAGCTGGGGAAGGGGAAGCAAGTGTCTGTGATTTTTCTAGATTTCTCCAAAATTATTAACCCTTCTGCTTGCCATCTCCTTTTCCCAAATATCTATCTGCCTAGGGAAGTAGGGGTGGGAGGGTGGATAGATGGCGTACTGGGAGTTTGTGTGTGGGGTGCACTCTCTCTCTGTCACCTGCCCTCTGCACCCCCTCTCAACGTCTTTCCCCTTACTCATCCCTTCCCCCACCTCCTACTCCCTTATCTTACAACATGCCAAATTCATGTTTTGAGAAAAACAACCCCCCCCCCCTGGAGATCCTAGTCTGGGGAGGTACACATGGCTTTGGTATTTGGGTTACAATAATGAGGATTTCTCAGTCTGCACCTCCAAAGCCGGCATCCTTAGGGGATGATGTCCATTCTCCCTCCCACAGCTCTGAAGAGATGACACACTTGGGAGCTCAAGGACCCACCATCCTTGGCTTTTTCTGGCAGCTCTGCAGAACCCACAACTTGTACTACCAGTACCTTCCTCACCAAGCAATACAGCACCCTCCATCGTGGCCAAAAAAACTCCTTATGTTTGAGCTGCAGCCTCTCTCCCTGTCTTTGGCCCAAGCGATGCCACCTGCACAAGCAGCATTAATGCCAGAAATGTGCAATGCAGCTGATCAGTGATGGCTTTCACCGGCATGTCCACCCATGCCACTCTGGCATCCTGCCATTTGCACTTCTGATTTCAGGTTTCTGAGATGACGGTAGTGGAGGAATATGCTCCCATTGCCACTACTACAGGCCAGATCAAACTCCTTCTGTTGTCGCTGCTATGGGCCGGATTAAGTTCCTCCTGTAATTGCTGCCGTGGGCTGCATGAAATTCAGCCAAGGGCCACATCTGGCCTCAGGCCATAGTTTGGGGACCTTTGCTCAATGAAGTTAGTTTCCCTGATGAAGGAATCATAGCTCTGGAAAGCTTATCATATATGTACTGAGTTAGTCCAATAAAAAGCTATCACTTATAGCTTGTTTGTTGATCATTGTTTCTATTTATGTTTGAGAAAAGAAATTTCAGTAGCTTTTTTAGATATGTCCCTAGGAGGCAGTGTTGCTTTCAATGGAAGTTTGAAGACTTTACTTACATAAATATTATAGTCTACCATATGTACATTATTTTTAATAAAAATAAGTTTGGACATTGTTGCATCAGCATTAAATGAATGAATTAATAATCCTGCATTTACATCTAGCCCCCAGCTTTAGAGCTAATTATTTCTATGCTTTTCAACATATGGAATTCTGGAAATCATTATGTAAAAGGGATCAGTATTTGTTTTCCCATCAGTAGGCAAAATAATTCTCCAAAGGAGGGATGAAAACTTAAAAAGTTTTGCTTGCTGGAAAAAAATGGATATTTCTCAGACAAGCTTGAAAGCCAGAAACATTGGGTCAGTATTTTTAGGAACAGAACCTGCCAAAAATATCTCCATTGCCTTACTAAGGGAAAGCAGCCCCTCTGACACACATTCATCCCTCGCGTCCCTCCCTCACCCCACATACATCCACCCAAACATGACACACACATACAGAGACACACAAATCTGAGATTTAGTACTGTTCATGTGTTTGTGTGTGTCCACTTCTCCTCCTTCAAAGTAACACTCTCCGTCTTGACTTTACAAATAGAGAGTAAACTGTTTAGCACTGGGGAGCCCAGTGCTAAACTTTCTAAAGTTTGAATTTACATCAGAATGGTTTATGGTAACTGCAAATTGGGATACTGCTTTAGTTTTATATTCATTCAAATGCACACATACAGGGGGTACTATCTATGTCTATCCCAGTGTGTATGTAAGTTATTTACATTTATTAAAATGTCTTAATCGCTCAACACAATAAAGGCCTGAGCGATGAACAAAAAACATACATAATCAATTTACCAAAAACAGAAATACAAATAAAATACATATGACCATACTTAGTTTAGCAAAGAAAATATATTACCAAAAAATTAAAATATAAAATTCTCATAAAACTAAAATTCTGACAAATAAAACTCAATCTTTAAAAATAATTCTGACAAATAAAACTCAATCTTTAAAAATGAAAAGTAAAAAGAATATAAAATCAATAATATCATAATTAAGAATAGCATAATTTAACCAAATATGTTTTAATTAGCTTTCTAAACTCTTTCAAGGAGGTGGATTGTCTCAGTTCTAAAGGGAGAGAATTCCAAAATATAGGCTCAGCGACTGAGAATGCGCACTCTCAAGTGATATGAAGCCTCGCTACCTTTGGGGAGGGAATATCAAGGAGATCTCGATGCATAGATCTTAACATTCTCGTTGGCTGGTAAAACGAGCATCGAGTTGGCCCAATGTGAGGTATCGTCATTTAGAAGTTTGAATATTAACATGGCTCTTTCCAGAATAGAAAGCCAATGTAATTCAATTACGACTGGAGTTATATGTTCTGATCTTTTAAGTCCAGAAAGCAAACGGGCAGCAGAGTTGAGTAACAACTGTAAGGGGCATAAAGTGGTGTATGGCAAACCAAGATAGACTGTTACAGTAATCAAGGATGGGGAAGATGGAAGCTGGAAGGACTATGCAAAAATCAGTCATAAAGTAATTTTTTTAAAACAGCCAGAACAGAGTCTATAAAAGGTATCATCCAAAATGATTCCAAAACTTTTAATATTGCTACTAGGGATGTGAATTGTTTTTTGACAATTTA
Organism: Rhinatrema bivittatum; assembly: GCF_901001135.1. Lineage (NCBI taxonomy): Eukaryota > Metazoa > Chordata > Amphibia > Gymnophiona > Rhinatrematidae > Rhinatrema > Rhinatrema bivittatum. The sequence continues at coordinate 315,269,497 of NC_042618.1, read as the reverse complement.
AAACAATCGTCAGATATATTTTAAATCATCAAAAATCGTTAGAGCCGCAATACAATAGCAATTCAAAAATCGTAAATCGGGGGAGGGGGGAGGGCGGGAAAACCGGCACACCAAAACAACCTTAAAACCCACCCCAACCATTTAAAACAAATCCCCCACCCTCCCGAACCCCCCCAAAATGTTTTAAATTACCTGGGGTCCAGTGGGGGGGTCTCGGCACGATCTCCCGCTCTCGGGCCACAGCTGCGTTAATAGAAATGGCGCCGGTGGCCCTTTGCCCTTATCATATGACAGGGCAAAGGTAGCGCCGGCGCCATTTTGGTTCCTGGCACCCGACCTCACGGGTCGCCCGTATGACATAGTGAGGGCAAAGGTAGCGCCGGCGCCATTTTGAATATTGGCAATACGGCCCGCGTGCAGGAGGTCGCTCCCGGACCCCCGCTGGACTTTTGGCAAGTCTTGTGGGGGTCAGGAGGCCCCCCCAAGCTGGCCAAAAGTCCCTGGGGGTCCAGCGGGGGTCCGGGAGCGATCTCCTGCACTCGTGAGGTCGGGTGCCAGGAACCAAAATGGCGCCGCGCTACCTTTGCCCTGTCATATGATAAGGGCAAAGGGCCACCGGCGCCATTTCTATTAACGCAGCCGTGGCCCGAGAGCGGGAGATCGTGCCGGGACCCCCCCCACTGGACCCCAGGTAATTTAAAACATTTTGGGGGGGTTCGGGAGGGTGGGGGATTTGTTTTAAAGGGTCGGGGTGGGTTTTAAGGTTGTTTTGGTGTGCCGGTTTTCCCGCCCTCCCCCGATAAAATGATTTTTTAACCAAAAAAACCATGACGATCAGATTTCCCTCCCCCCCCCCCAGCCAAAATCGATCGTTAAGACGATCGATCACACGATTCACATCCCTAATTGCTACTGATTGAAAAAGAGAGATTATCATTTAATGAGATAGAACTCTCATCAAAAGATGAGTATGGGCTGTAAACTGCGAGAAACTCAGTCTTAGTCATGTTTAAAGATAATTTGTTATGAAACAACCGTTTCTGAAGACTGGAGAAACAAATGTTGAGGAGTTCCAAGGTCTCATCCCATGACTGACGGATTTGAATTACAAACTGAATGTCATCTGTGTAAATTTTAAAGCAGTCAGTTCTGCACATAAATCCATTGTGCTGACTGACTCAGTTATGGAGAGGCTGACTCATGCATGTACCCAGAGAAAGCCATGATTCAGGTTCCAGGTTGAAAAGGAGGGGGACCTACAGTGCCGGGAAAAATGCATTGTCCCACTGTACTGCCGAAGTAGCATAACAATACCAACCTTTTGTTTTCCCTCTGTCTCTATCTGCCCATCTTGCTCTGGCCCAAGCTGTTGAAAGGGTGGTGAGACTTTTGTAATGGGTTGCTCACCAATATTCTGTTCCCCATAACTGCTTCTCATAAGCACTATAATCCCAACTAAGGACACATTCATGCGCACGCATGCACACACTCGGTCTTAAACAAAATGTTTTATTCTGAAATGGTCCTGTCTTCTCTTTTTCTTTATAGTCATGACATAAACATTTTGCATGAAGTGTAAAAACCACAGAGCCATAGCATGTACTCAGCATGTAATATATGATCCCCACTATCCCATTTTACAAATCTATATTGGAAAGCCTTCCTGAAGCCTTGCCGCTGCATTCTTGTCTTATTCTCTTGAAAAATAGTCACACTGAAGTTTCTGCAGAAATAACCAGTTTACTAATAAAATGTTATGCATTGCACATCATATAATCCATATTCTTTACACTTGGTTTCTTGTGTGAATTCAGCTGAGTTTATATTCTGCTATACTGCTGTTGGGAATAGATCTTATATCATTGAATTAGTATGAGACCATGATTTTTATTGTTATGATAAATAGTAAGCATTTGCACCAAGAAATCATGTTTTCTGTGATGAAGCAATCTTCTTCAATTAGGAGGTCTGGAAATCATGTGTTTTTGTACCATAGTAAATGATGACAGATAAAGATCAAAATGGTCCATCCAGACTGCCTAAAAGAAAGTTTTCATCTTTGGGTAAATGCTCATATAAATTCCTATAACCAACCCAATACCATCTCTCCCCTTTTCCCCATGTCGTTTGCCAGTTCTCTCAACTTTTTTCTACCACTAATTTCCATATATGACTAGTCTACCAGAGTGATGACTTCTACCACCTCTGTTAGTAGGCCATTTCAGACCTTGCCATCTTCAATTTGCTTTTACAAAACCAATACTTGATCTGTTATCCAGGCCCCCTTCTCTATTACAAAATGTTATAATAATCCCCCCCCCCCCCAGTCTCCATTTAAAAATATCCATTAGAATATAAGAATATCCTCATGCTCATTGAAATATGGATTTTAACTGTGATACTTCCATGCAGGTCACCCGAGCCTTCTCAGATGCCAGATGCTGCTGTACCACTGTCATTTAGGATTGTGTAAAGGAGAGCATGTTAGAACTTCCTTAAAATCCAGGACTAGGCATTTAGCCTAGTCCACCTTAAGACAGTCCACAGGGAATCCTGGTTGCAGGGCATTCCCCCTGGGGAAAAGGATAAGAAGGCAGGCCCTAGGGAGGATAGTGGGCCCCACATGCAAGAAGAAGGAAGTAAGAGCTTTGCTAAAACTACTTATTTTGAAGCCTATTGCATTTTTGTTGCCAACACTGCTAAGGTAATCAGAGCACATCTCAGTACCACTTAGGCTTATCATCGTGGGGTGAATGGTACACCCATCTCAGTGCAACCCTTGGTTGGGCAGTTCATGCGTGGTCTACTTCAGTTGCAGCCCCCTCTGCATCCTCTGCCTGTGTCCTGGGACGTTAATGTGGTCCTTACCCAACTCATGAAGGACCCTTTTCAGCCTATGCGCACATGTGACCTGAAATATCTGACCTGGAAGATCATATTCTTGGTTGTGGTCACCTCTGCACATCAGGTCAACAAACTTCAAGCACTGGTGACATACCCACCTTATACGAAGTTCTTCCACGATAGGGTGCGTACGGAGAACCACCCTAAGTTCTTGCCTAAGGTGGTATCGGACTTCCATCTGCCTTCCTTCTTCCCAAGACCTCAGTCACACCCAGGCGAATGGGCCTTGCACACTTTGGATTGTAAGAGGGCCTTGGTGTTCTACCTTGACAGAACTGCAGATCATAGACAGCTACACAGCTGTTCATTTCATTTGATAAGAACAGGATGGGAGTTGCTATGGCCAAGCACACTCTTGTCTGCCTGGCTAGCGGACTGCATCTCGTTCTGCTGTGCAAAAGCGGGATTCCAGCTTGAGGGTTATGTTAGGGCTAACTCCGTCTGGGCCATGGCGACTTTGGTGGCTAGCTTGCGAGCAGTCCCAGTGACGGATATTTGCAGAGCTACAACGTGGAGTTTTCTCCATACGTTCGCAACTCACTATTGCTTGGACAGAGACTGCCACCAAGGTACTAGATTTGGCCAATCTATAACCTTTTTCAGGTCTAAACCCAACTCTTCCACCTAGGGCCCTGTTTTTTGGGTACAGGCTGTCTTCCTCTTATTACCAACAGCACCTAGGTTGTTGTGCTCGTTGGTACCAGTTTGGTGTCTATTATTTTATTTATTTATTTGACATGTTTTGTATACCATCATTCGGTTTTGCCATCACAACGGTTTACATGAAAAAATATAATTATTAAAATATATATTAGTTCACTACATCCAGAAGCAGCCTACAGCTAGGTAGTCACCCATGTGTGAGGACTACCATCCTGCTTGTCATAGGGGAAAGCAGAGTTGCTTACGTGTAACAGGTGTTCTCCTAGGACAGCAGGATGTTAGTCCTCATGAAACCCGCCTGCCACCTCGCGGAGTTGGATTTCATTTTAAGTTGTTTTTTTATTTTTGTAATTCTCTGTAATGAGACTGAGGGGGAACCTCGTGTGGCCATGCGGATAGTGGCATGCTCAGTGTGCCAGTCAAAGTTCTAGAAACTTTGACAGAAGTTTTCCATGCCAGGCTCCATCTGATAATGTCACCCATGCGTGAGGACTAACATCCTGCTGTCCTAGGAGAATACCTATTAAGGTAAGCAACTCTGTTTTACCACGCTTTGATTGTTACTCCTAATACAGTTTTCCCATCCTGTCATTTAAGGACAGGAGGGAAGGAGTAAATTTGAAGCAGATACTGCCAAGCAGGAGAAGAGTCACATATGGGTAACTCTATTCCTAATCCAGTCCTCTCCTTCTCTATTTCACCCTCCTCCTGTCTGTAGGGAACAGGAGGGGGACTGATGATGTTGAAGTGGACATAAGAACAAAGAATAAGAATTGAGTTTGCATATTTCTATTTCTAATTTGTGGTCACTTATTCTGTATTTGGTGAGAGTCTGGGAGCTAGTACTGGTTTGATATGGCAAGTTTACTTTATGGGTTCTCAGAGACATTTTTTCAGAGTTTTGTGTTACTTCACAAATGGGCCGATTCAGTAAAGTCCGCGGGAGAGCGGGCGGATGCCTGCTGTCCCGGCATGCGCACAGGCCACTCGCCTGTGCGGGCGATTCTATATTTAAATGATGCCCGGCGGTAGAAACAGGTAAAAGGAGGTGCTAGGGACACTAGCGCATCCCTAGCGCCTCCTTTTGGCTGGAGCGGCGCTGTCAGTGGGTTTGACAGCTGACGCTCAATTTTGCCAGCGTCGGTTCTCGAGCCCACTGACAGCCACGGGCTCGGAAAGCGGAAGCTGGCAAAATTGAGTGTCTGGTTTTTGACCAGACAGCCGCGGGCCGACTTCAAAATTTATTTATTTTTTTTTTACCCTTCGGGACCTCTGACTTAATATCACCATGATATTAAGTCGGAGGGTGCACAGAAAAGCAGTTTTTACTGCTTTTCTGTGCACTTTCCCGGTGCCCGAAGAAATTAGCGCCTACCTTTGGGTAGGCGCTAATTTCTGAAAGCAAATTGTGCGGCTTGGCTGCACATTTTGTTTTCTGAATCACTTGGGAATACCTAATAGGGCCCTCAACATGCATTTGCCTCAAATTGCATGCCCTCAACATGCATTTGCATGTTGAGGGCACTATTAGTTTCGGCGGGTTGGACGCGCGTTTTCGGCCCCTTACTGAATAAGGGGTAAGGGAAAACACGCGTCCAATGGCGGGTGACAGAGCGCACTGTACTGTATCGGCCCGAAAGTGTCCGGTAATGGAGGAAGTTTGTCACTGTTGCTGAGGTGACTACAGAATTTAATTTTTTTCCCCTAAGGAGAAACATCTTAATTCAGTCCAGCCAGCCGTTTCAGGGTTTACCTTCAAATAATGCAGTATGAATTTCTTTTAATTTATACATTTATGTATTTCTTGAATGTATTTTTTTCTAGTGTATCCCCAAAAATCACATGACACATTCATCAGTTACTGTGACATGATTTCTGAAACATATTATGTATATGAAACAAAGTTAAAAATGTAAAAGTAATGAGGTCCTTATTCAAAAGCAAATTTGGCATATTCTCTGGCTACTGAATATGACCCCCATAACGTTCAATTATGTCTAAGGTTGGCTTAGTTCATCCATAAAATTGCATGCTCCAACAGAAAACTCAGATCAGCAAATAAAGGACTATTAAGGATCCCACCTTCTCGATCCAAACAACTCACCTTAAATCAAAAGAGAGCAATTTCACTTGGAAGCCCCAAACTCTGGTACACCCTCCCAATAGAATACAAGAAAAAAATTTCAAAAAAGAGCTAAAAACATGGATGTTTACCAAAGCCTACCAACTCATCCACTGACTGAAAAACACCGCTCCCCTCCTATAACACTAGGAAAACAGATGGACCCAAGAAAGTTTGATTATTACTCAGTTCTGTAATATTTTTTGATTAATCTACAAACCTAGTTCATAAATAATATCTTCTATGTTAACAACCATATGAACCGTTTTGGAAACACTGTTAAACATCATAACTTTTTAAACCATTGTGTTGGCGAAACCGAACGACGGTATATAAAACTCGATAAATAAATAAATAGGGGGGAAAATTTGTGTTAGGGGGTGTGATTTTATTCAAGTACCTGTTCATTTAGTGTTATTTTGGTTTGTTTCATTTGCCGAACCAAAATAAAACATTATTTAAAAGTGTCTAGAATGGCTAACTTATCCAGTTAAAGTTAGCTGGATAAGTTATCCTAGAAATTAGTGGGATAAACATCTTGCTGAATATCTCTGAATAAAGTTATCTGGCCAATGTTAAAACCTAAGCAGCTATCTTTGAAAATCACTGGTTAGGTTTAAATTTATCCGGTTTCATATGGTGGATAACTTAAGGCTTAAGTAGCTATATTCAAAAGAATATAGCTGGTAAACTGCACCAGTTTAAAAAAAAGGAATATGAGACGTACTGGCCTTTCAGTCCAATTCCCAGCATCCCCACTCAATGCAGAAAAATATATCCTTGGACATTCTTATGTTGAATCCCAGTTTAAGGACATGGGTTTGCACTGTGCATTTTCTTGGGGGACGATCCTGAAAGAAAAATTGAGTCCCACTTATCTGAATGACAGCAGGTTTGAAACAAAAAAAAAAAAAAGAATCACTGGTCATTATAAGTGTGGGTCCTGCTGTGCATTTGAGGTTACATTAACCACAAAGGAGTTTTTAAATACTATCACCAGAAGAAAATATATCTTGCAGCACTTTACCTCTTGTGCTTCTACTTTTGTCATTTACATAGTGAACTGTTCTTGTGAAATGTTTTACATGTCCTTCTTCCATTCATTATTTGAAAACATACATAAAGTTTTCTATGTTGTGCTGTTTTTATTTAAAAATACCAAAAAACTCTTCAGTTGCAAATCACCTACCAAAACATAATACAGTAAACATGGCTGCAAAATCAGCAGTTTTTCATCCCTAAAGCTTACCGCATTATACCAACATCAAGAAAGTCACCCATGGCTGATTCACCTACTATAGTGTTTTAAGCGTGGATAAGAAAAATGGTAGGGATTTTGTTTAAAGAACTGTGTCCCCAATCAAAAATTGACACATTACCAAAAATGATTGGTAAACAAAGACTTAGCGCTCAGCCAATCAGAAAAATCATTTACAGTCCTTAGTGTTGATGTCTCTAAGGAAAACAGCAAATGTCCTCTTCAGGGTTTAAATCCGGAACCAACATAAAGTGCAATTAAAAATTCATTAAAGTTCTAATTTTTGTAGAATTATGCTTCAAATAAATTGCATTTCTTTACACATTTTCCTTGTTAGAATGTGACATAGGCTTCTAGTGACTTGCTGAGCATGTACTCCTCCTTCCCAGACACTTACTTTGCAATTGGCAATCATTTATTTTTCATTATAAACATTTTACTAAATTTCTAAAATTATCTCTGAGTCTCATGTCTGGTATATTGGGGATAAAACTTTACAGATCAAATTTGAAATAATGACGAAGGGGAACAGTAAGTAAATCCATGGCTCTTGAACTAAATTTTCAAAAGGAAAACTTTGATAAAATGAGTAAAATAGTTTAAAACAAAAAAACTGCAGCTACAAAGGTTGAGTGTGTAACAGGCATGGACATTGTTTAAAAAATAAATAAATAAAAAATCTTTGAAGCGCTGTCCAGATTAGACGCATTAAGAAAGGTGGAAGGAAGGTAAAACATAAGAACATAAGAAAATGCCATACTGGGTCAGACCAAGGGTCCATCAAGCCCAGCATCCTGTTTCCAACAGTGGCCAATCCAGGCCATAAGAACCTGGCAAGTACCCAAAAAAAACGATTGCTGGCATGGTTAAAAAGTGAGTGAAAGAGGCTATTTTAGCCAAAAGTTCTTCATTCAGAAATTGGAAGAAGGATCCTTCAGAAGAAAATAGGATAAAGCATAAGTATTGGCAAGTTAAATGTAAAACATTGATAAGACAGGCTAAGAGGGAATTTGAAAAGAAGTTGGATATAATGGTAAAAACTCATAATAAAAACTTTTAAAAATATATCGAAAGCAGAAGTCCTGCAAGGGAGTCAGTTGGACCATTAGATGATTGAAGGGTTAAAGGGACACTTAGGGAAGATAAGGCCATTGCAGAAAGACTAAAAAAGTTTTTTGCTTTGGTGTTTACTGAAGAGGATGTTGAGAGATACCCATTCTGGAGACTGTTTTCAAGGGTGACAATTCAGATGAACTGAACCAAATCACGGTGAACCTAAAAGATAGGCCAGATTGACAAACTGAAGAGTAGTAAATGACCTGATCCGGATGGTATGAACCCCAGGGTTCTGAAAGGACTTGAAAATGAAATTTCAGACCTATTATGATTAATTTATAATCTATCATTAAAATCATCCTTTGTACCTGAAGACTGGAAGGTGGCCAGTGTAACCCCAATATTTAAAAAAGGCTCCAGGGGTGATCAGGGAAAGTATAGAATAGTGAGCCTGACTTCAGTGCCGGAAAAATTGTAGAAAATATTATAAAAAATAAAATCACAAAACATTTAGATAGACATGGTTTAATGAGACACAGCCAGCATAGATTTACCCAAGAGAAATCTTGCCTTAGAAATCTCCTCCCTTTTTTTAAGGGGTGAATAAACATCTGGACAGAGGTGAACCAGTATATGTGGTGTATTTGGATTTTCAGAAGACATTTGACAACGTCCCTCATGAGAGACTTCTAAGAAAACCAAAAAGTCATGGGATAAGAGGCGATGTCCTTTTGTGGATGGCATTCTGGTTAAAAGACAGGAAACAGAGAGTAGGCTTAAATGGTCTGTTTTCACAGTAGATAAAGGGAAACAGTGGAGTGTCTCAGGGATCTGTACTTGGACCGGTGCTTTTTAATATATTTATAAATGATCTGAAAGGGGCTATTACGAGTGAGGTGATCAAATGTGCGGATGACACAAAATTAAACAAAGTAGTTAAATCTAAAGCTGATTGTGATAAATTGCAGGAGGACCTTATGAGACTGGAAGATTGGGCTTCCAAATGGCAGATGTAATTACACAATGTTAGGATCCATATTAGGAGTTAACACCCAGGAAAGAGATCTAGGCTTCATAGTGGATAATACATTGAAATCGTCAGCTCTGTGTGCTGTGGCAGTCAAAAAAGCAAACAGAATGTTAGGAATTATTAGGAAGGGAATGATAAATAAAATGATGGATATCATAATGTGTCTGTATCGCTCCATGGTGAGACCTCACCTTGATTACTGTGTGCAGTTTTGGTCGTCACATCTCAAAAAAGATATAGTTGCACTGGAGAAAGTGCAGAGAATGATAAGGGGCATGGAACATCTCCCCTGTGAGGAAAGGTTAAAGAGGTTAGGGCTGTTAAATTTAGAGAAGAGAAGACTGAGGGCGGGGGGGGGGATATGATAGAGGTTCTACAAATTCATGAAAGGACTTGAACAGGTTAATGTAAGTCAGGTATTTACTCTCTCAGATAAAGGACTAGGGGGCACTCCATAAAGTTAGCAAGTAGCTCATTTAAAACAAATCGAAGAAAATTATTTTTCACTGGCCGTATAGTTATGCTCTGGAATTCATCGCCAGAGGATGTGGCTATGGCAGTTAGTCTAATTGGGTTTGAATAAGTTCCTAGAGGAAAAATCCATAAACTGCTATTAATCACTAAGGAATAGTAGCTTGAGATCTCTTTAATGTTTGGGTTCTTGCTAAGTACTTGTTATTTAGATTAGCCACTGTTAGCAACAGGATCCTGGGCTTCATGGACTCTTGATCTGACCCAGTATGGCATATCTTATGTTCTTATTTACTTAACAATTATTTTTACGGCACTATTCTGATGGACAGATGAACTAATTCAACTAATAGGATCCAGGTTTTTCTTGCACTCTGAAGAATTCAGTGCTTGTTGATTGCAATTACTTATGGAAATATGCAAAAACTTTCTCTGACGAGAAGCAAATGCAGTGAAAGTTGCATTTCACATGTTCCTTCTCAGTCCTACTTGCCCTCCCCTCATTACTTCCTCTATCTTTTTATCCTTTAAGTTAAGACACTTAAGATGTCACCCCCCTCCCCGACCCCTCACTCCTACCTCTATCTTACTCTAGTCAACCCCAGTTTCATTCTTATCTATTTCATCCCTAGCACCTTTTTGCTATTTTATAAAACCAATATATCTGCTGTATTTAACAGCCTTACATGTATATAATCCCCTCCTCCTTTACCTTACTCTTTTCTTTCCCCTATTTAAACTCCTACCCCCTCACTCCTTTTCCCCCTCTACATTTCTCCCTGATTCTTTAATAAATTGTAATATTACAATTAATGCATATATATCTTTATAACCTTTTTTTTGTTAATGCATTTAACTGTTTTAATGTATAGTTTCTCAGTTGTTTTCTTACTGTTTTATGTACAACGCAATTGCGGATTTTTGTTCTATGTACACCGACGTAATATCTCTGATGAGCAGCGGTATATAAAAACCATTAAATAAATAAATAAATAAATTTGCGTACGTAGGTCTTATGATTCCATATGTGTTGGTTCTTTGCACTGCTTTCTTCAGAGAGGAACTATTACAGGTAATCAACTTTACTGTCTTTACAGTATATTGGTCATATTAGTACATTCTTCACATGAACTAACAAGGATGGGGCCCTACACTGTGGAACTCTTTATCTGCCTGTATCAGGTGTATTTGCGACACTAGTATGTTTAAAAAGGCTATAAAGCCTATTTATTTAAAAAGGCCTACAATGGAGAGGTTTAAGGTCCTGTTTGAACTGATCAATAGCTGACTTTTTGTTTTGTTGCAAAGTCTTTAGCATGGCAATTTGATTATGTATCTTGTGTATTGTTTGTGTATTTTATTTGTTTTGCTTTATTAATGTTTTTATGTAAACCCCCTTGCAATGGTTCTCCTGTGAAAGTGTGGACTATAAGTTTTTAATAAATTTAAAAAATTCAAATATCCTGAGGCATGAGTTCAAGACTCATCTCTGCCACTGACTTTGGCCAGATCCAATTGAAAATAAGATCATAGTCTTAATCTGCCTTTTTTAGAGCATGATGGCCCAATGGGTAAAATAATGGACTGGTAACCCTGAGACCTACGTTCAAATCCTGTTGCCACTGACACTTGTCATTACCTTGGGCAAATCATTTTATTGCTCTTTGCCTCAGGTATCCAGTAAGATTCTTAGCTCTCAGGGAAGGGACTCGTTGTACCTGTATTTAATGTGTTGTAAAGTGCCCTGCCAAAGAGCTGAACAGGTAAATGATGTTTACTGTATAATAAATTTATATCTTGCACCCTACAGTGTTTTGGGTGGTTCATAAAAGCATGCATAAAATTTACAAAAGAAAAATACATTTTAAAATTGATTTTTTGAGAGAAAAGTTCTTAACATTAGCCATGAAAGTGTAATGTTACCTGCTTTAAGCTTCACTATAACATGGTTGCATAAAACAGCATTCTTGGTTGCATGTTGCAGGGGGACACTTGCATTAGCTAGTCCAAAATACAACTTTTTATCTACAAGGGGAATCCTTGCCCTTTGCCAGGTAATACTAGCATTGTAGCACTTGTAGGAATACAAGTGATTTATTGATTAAGGGGTTGATTCACCCCCAGCAGTTTTGGCTTCCAGGAGGCAAGTGGCAGATGAATATTCCTTTGTACTGAATATAGTCATAAAAAGAGGATGTTCAGAAGTCCAAAATATATTTGCAAATTTTAAAACATATTTGGCATAAGCAGGTGGCAGAGCCTGCTTGTACTTTTCTTTTTTAAACTTCTCTCTGCACCAGCCTATAAAATGGCTATTCATCCAACCTAGATGTGAAGTTTTAATTCACCTCCCAGAGGCTTCTATATTTTCTTCAAGCGCAGAGCAGGAGTAAGTTTGGATGTCTCCTTTGTCTATGATTTCCTATATGGAAGGAAATGTGTGTTTTCTTTTATCTGTAGACAAACAGGATAAATCTTCATCCCACAGTATTGATGCAAAGCTTTTCCTAGATATCTCTGGAAAAGTCTGGAAGGCTTTTTACAAGCATGAACCCAAAAAACAGACCGGAAGCTGATCCAAGATGGCTATGTAGCAACCAAAAAAAGGAAAACAGGATCGGTGTATAAAAAAGAGCCTTTATTCTGACATTATACCAGTCCCAGCTCTTTTTTATACACCGATCCTGTTTTTCTTTTTTTGGTTTTTATAAGCATGTGCAGGATTTCCTACAAGCTTTAATTGCCTCGGGCTCCTTCAATCCTTTTTTCTCCATGGATGATATGGAAGCATTTTTTAGGTCGCCAAGCAGGCATGAATTTAACAATTATGTTCGGGTGATGTCATCAGATGACACTGACACTGATCCAACTCTCAGAACTCAGCAAAGACTTTACTGAGCATGTGCGTATGTTTGCTGCCTCATGAGCCCTTCAGTCTCTTTTCATCCAAGTTACCGCACATGTGTCAGTCTCAAATTTTTTCAGTTTTTAGCCTTGTGGTTTGTTACTGCCTAGTGGCTTCTTCTGTTTTATGCCACTGCCTCGGCAGCTCCTCAAACAGAACTTTTTAGTTCTTACCCCCAAAAAACAGAAGAAACAAAAAAGGAGTATGATGAAGTCCAAAGCCAAGAAGCCCATGGCTTCAAGATATAGGCAGCTTCAAGGCCTATATCTGTGGGTGCTGGCATGCATATCTATGATGGATATACATCTGCTATTCTTGCCTAGGCCCGGACCAAGTCTCCTCCAACTGCTATAGCTGTGGTCGGATGTCCGCTAGAGTGCAGCAGCATTGTGCCTGGAAGATGGTCCTATTGAGGGAACTGGTGGGAAAGAGCCCCAAGCCTCAGCGTGAGGCTTGGGGCTCTTTCCCACCAGTTAAGGAGCAAATCATCGATGGGCTCTCATCACGTAAAGTCGATGTGAGAATCATCCTCATCTTGATCCCTCAACCATGGGAAAGCTTTTTCCCCCAATGGCACCGTTCCTGGATCTGTTTCTGGTCATGGGTTGTGTATGGCATGGAAGTCTGTGCTGCAAGTCAAGGCACCAAGAAGAACACCCAATTCAAAAGATCTCCTTCTGAATCCTTCCCCTTGGAGCTGAAGAAGAAGTCATCACCGTTAGAACAGGGCTCATATGAGAGAGCCCTTCCTCAATGCCAAGGCAGGAGATGGCCTCATCAGTGCAGATCCCATAATCTTGCATGACATGGTAGATTCTCATGGCACTGAGTCATTTGTTCTACCCAGATCCAGGGCTGATCAGGTCGTCATTCATGCCATCAGCTCAAAGCTTGCATTCTATGGCATAGTCTCTGTGCACCATACCAGGGCACCATCATTTGCATCGGAGAGGAGGAATTTGGTGCATAAGCATAGGAGTCCCATTGCTATCATTTCTGCATGAAGAGCAAATGAATCGTAGGCTTTGGGTTCATATTCACCATACCTTCAATTTTTTCATAATTTTCATTTCTACAAACTCACCCCAAGTTCCTTCTGAAAGTAGTAACGGTATTTCATATTAATCAATCTCTTGTTCTACTTTATTTATTTATTTATTTATTTATTTATTTATTTATTTATTTATTTATTTATTTAGGCATTTTATATATCTTCATTCCAAAAGAAGATCACCATGGTTTATAAAATCAGCATCCATATTCTTGGTCAACATTCCCACACTATGTCATCATCCATATTCCAGGTCAACACTATAGCAAATACAAATCCTAGTTCATATTCATACAATTTCTAGGTCAACACAACTGCAGATACAAATTCTAATTCTACTTAAAGTACACTATATATCATTTATTGATTATTGCTTGCTCCACTAATATTATCTCTGGTACTGATGTTGAAGCTATTGGCATATTGGCATTTAACGTTAAATTGTATGCATTTCTAAAGAGCCATGTTTTTGGTTCATGCTTGAAACTCTTTCTGTTAACTAGCGTAGTGATTCTGGAAGAGAGTTCCACAACTTGGGGCCTACTATGGAAAACTTTCGGTCTCCGAGTAGAGGGCACCATTTCTTTCTAAGACAACATGCGCAAAATGAAGAACTGTCTCTTTACTCCTTGGACTGTGTCATTTGATCCCAACAGATTGGGAAAGGCAGCTGCCAAACAAACTCTATTAAATTGGCATGTGGACTGTATGGCACATTATCAGGGGTGTCATTAGTGCTGGACATTCAGAGCCCATGCCCTAAGTCTCAGCTGCATACCTGAGGGCAGCAGCGGCATTTGCAACTGGTTAACATGATGGAGGGAGAGGCAGCAAGCCAAATTAAGTCCCTTGCAAGTGGAGAGTACACGGATCCAAATAGCATTTTCTTTCTTTTTTTACTTCCTGTTTCTGCACTGCCTCCTCTGCTGCTGCACAGACAATAGGAACAATGAGAGTAGCAGGAACAGGCCATGGACAGAGGCAGTGTGGGGAAGGGAGTTAGAGGGAGCCAAGAAAATAGTGTTTACCTGGAAGAGGAGAGAAGCATAAGGAGTTATAGGCCAATCTGGCTAGAGGAGGAAGGATAAGGTGGTGTCAATCTGCATGAGCTGAAAAAGGAGGCAGCAGCAGCAGAGAGATGAGCAGTATTTGTCTTCATGAAGAAGCAACTATGCTGGTTATAAGCAGAAGGCAGCTGTTGACATTTACTTGTGCTGGTCAGGGCAGAGGAAGGGGGATGTTAAGCCCAAGTTGGGATGGAAGACTAGTTCTCTCTCTCTTCCATCTCCACTGACAACCCCCCTTACCAGCATCAAGGAGATGAGCTTGGGGTGGGGAGGAGTTTCAAGATTCGGGGGGGGGGGGGGGGGGGGAGAAGAGATCAAATTGGGAGGGAGGGTTGTATCTGGGATGGGGAGGATGAATGTGAATTAGAGGAATTGAACCTGGGTATGGGGAAGAAGGTAAACTGTTTGTGTTGAGCCTCGGAAGGAGAAGGAGCTGATCCCACCCATAGCCAAAGAAAAGAAGACCTGTGGCTGCTGAAGGAACCCATCCAGCAGGCAGCCAACGAGAGAAAGAAGCCTGGCATAAATGAGAGGCTAGAGCATATGTGAGAGAGAAGCAAGCATGGGTGTGTGTGTGTGTGTGTGTGTGTATGAAAGAGAGGGAAGTGTGTGTATGAGAAAGAGGGAAGCTTCTGTGTTTGTGTGTGTGTGTATGAGAGAGGGAAGCATCTCTGTATGTGTGTGTGTGTGAGAGAGAGAGAGGGGAGACAGCTTCTCCTACCCTACTAATCCATGAAGGTCTCTGAGTGACAGGAAATCAAAAGTTGCTAGATATGGAGAAGGGGGGATTTTTTTTATCATACAGTTTTAATTATTGGGTGGTGTTTGATGTATCTGCTCTTTTGAAATATTTGATTGGTGTTTGGGAAATTTGTAAAATATTTTTATGAGTTTTAATTATTGGTTGTTCTATTTGTCATTTATCTTGAAATTCTTTTTATTAAAATTGTTTTACTATTTTGATTGTTTTATATTTCTTGATTTTATTGTTTTATGAGAAATGTTTCTATTTTTCCATTGTTGAATTGCCTACAAAGTTTGGCTTCTTCGGGTTTCCAGTTCAGTTTTTATCAGCATATTTCTATTTTAACTTTATGGTCACTTTATTTTGTATATGGTGAGGGCCTATCTGTGTTCTGCATGTGTGACTGAGGTGAGATATTCTGCTAGCATGTAGTTTTGTGTAGAGATTCTATAGCAGCCTGGCTTGTTCTGTTTTTCTAATAGGAGGCGTATTGGTGTTTTAGGGCCTGCTGGAATATTTGCAGTGTTGCCTTTTCATAATTAGAGTTGTTACTGTTTGAGGGCCGGCAGTTAGTGCCGTTTTGGTGTAGAGGGTTTACTATTTCAATTTACTCATAGTTTTCTGAGGACCAAGCCCATACCCAACATGCTTTACATGGGTTCAGTGACTTTTTTGCAGGATTTTCTGGTTGGCACCACAGCAGTTCATGTAAATATAATATGCATGTAAGTGTTGTTTTAAATCAGTTATATAAATTCATAATTTTTAATTGTGTGCCCCATTTGGTATAGGATTAGCAATGACAGCCTTGTACTTCTAACCCACTCTTCCTGCCACTGAGTTCTGCCTTTCTCCTACTTGTTTCAATCATCTTTTGAACCCATGCAATACGCATGAAAAAAGGAAGCAATTAGGATTCTTCAATGTATTTATCAAAATTTTGGGAGGAGGGGGGAGGTGGGTGGAAGGACCTATGGGCTTGTGCCCTTGGATCTTTTAAGTTCCTAGCAATGCCCTTGCACATCATTATTCGCTTGATGGTAACTTCAGTGGCTCTTCTCACATCTATTGAAGGCATTGGTAAATCTGCTGCTAGGCCATCTGTTTGCATCTTCACATCTTACTACTGTCTGGACAGAATATCCTGAGGAGACAGTAAAAGCAGTTGTATGCAGCCTATTCACCCAATAGTCCACTCTCTACCTAGTGGGGCCGGACTGCCTTTCAATAAGTGCTTCTGCTGTACAACCCTTAGCTTGGGACTCCTCACAGGTAATGGCTAATTCATGTGTGCTCGTCAAAATAGAAAGCAGGTTTGCTTACCTGTAAACAGAGCTCTCCATAGACAACAGAATGGATTAGCCATTCTTAATAACTACCTGCCTCCCTAAAGTTGGCTACCTTGCTGAAGCTTAAGCTCTGGAAGAAACTGAGGGGCTCATTAGACAGCATGCGCACACAGGAACCCCTGCACATGCTCAGTAAAATCTTTACTGAGTTCTGAGAGCTGGATTCGTATGGACAGTATCACATGATGTCATCCAAACGTAATGGCTAATTCATCATGTTGTCTGTGGAGAATCCTGTTTACAGATAAGCAAATCTGCTTTCTTCACGCTGTTTTATTTTCATTAAGCTGTGTTATTTTTTAGTCTTAGTTTCCTTTCCTTCTCCTGTCCTGTTAACCCCTTTAGTAGATTTTTTGGCACTTTAGTAAGTTTATTTTTAGTTCATTTACTTATTATAAAATTATTTGTTCACCGCACATTCCAATAATTGATGGTTTACAATATAAAAACATGTATAAAAGTACATAAAAATGACATAATGAATGAAACAATTGAATCACCTTAACAAAAACTGCTCTTGATATTGTAATAGGAGCCAGTGTCTAATTCTGTTACTTTGATGCTATAGTTTGATCTTTATCAAAAGTTCATTGCTTGCTGTAAGGGCCATGTTTTCAAAGCTTTGTTTTTTAAAAAGCCTTGGTATCAGATATGATTCTAAGCTGCTCGGGCATAGTGTTCCACATTATCGGACCAGCCACTGAAATCTCACGGTCTCTTACCTCCCCCAATGGGCCTGGTGTACTGTAGGCATTAATACTTTGTGTTGTATTCTAAAGTGAACAAATAATCAGTGAAGCAGTACAGGTGTAATATCATACTGAGTTTTGAAATAATTGCAGTGATCTGAGAATGCTGCTAGGATCTGGAGAACTGTCTGGATGTCATCTGGCTCTAAAAGATGCTTCTTGGTGAGACCACCTTCTGGTGTCCTTAGTTGGCCTTTTTTGTTCAGAATCTTTCATCTTTTGATTTTACTGCATCAACATTTCTCAACATGTCAGAGAAGAGCCACAGTGGCTTCAAGTGGTGCCCGAATGGCTTTTGGAAGATGTCCATTACAGACCTCCACCTGAATTGTATGCATTGTCTGGGACTAGGACTTGATGTCCCAGGGTTGTAACAGCTGCACTAATATGTCACTTAGGGCCATAAAACAGCACAAATTGAGACTTCTTGACATCAAGAAACCCCCCATGAAAACATAAATTTAATTTATTTATTCCCTTTACAATTGCCCTGCTTCAAAGTCTCAGAACGATCTACAATCAAATAATCATAATATACAACAATAAATAAATAAAAAAATGGGTTCCCAATGTATTTATTTATATTCATATTTATAATCCACCTTATTTGATAGGCTGAAAGTGGTAACAGAATTTGAAGAATTGGCTCATTGGTATCAAAGGAAATTGGAGCCACACCTACTGCTGGTGATCCTTCAGAATCAAGAGATTGGTTTTCTTCGACATCAGGAATAAATTAGTACAGAACAGTTATTTACTTTTTTAAATAATACAAGGACCAGTGAATATTGCATGAAACTAATTGGTAGCAGACTCAGGACAAATTAAAGAAACTATTTTTTTTTACACCACATATAATTAAGGTGTGGATGACATTAGAGACACAAATTGTATGAAGAGTACAGAGAGTGAACTTGGGGAAGGAAGCTGAGTTGATGTGGCCATAAGAAATAGTATTCTTCCAAAAAAAAAGTATGTAAATAAATAAAATATTTTAGGACAAAAATGAAAGAAAAACTAAGAATAAGACCAAAATAGGAAGCAAAGGAGCCAAGAAGCACGGAACTTATTGAATCAACTAGACAGTAATGTTGCTTCAAGTGCCAGACTCACAGTAATAGAATGAAGTAGCTTTGCAAGCAGTATGATTTCAGTCTGGATTGTCAGTGCTCTATTGTTATTCATTGACAGTGCGGAGAACACTGCTCTGCATGTGGTCACCATTTTCCTGGAATTTTAATAATTTACCTTAGATGACCCTGAACTTTACACTTTTGTTGTTAAACACACTGACATGCAAATTCTTCACAGCCAATGACCTTGCATTTCAGTCCATCTGAAACAGGAAATCTATTTGGTTGTTTCAATTTCATTTTCAGTTACTGGCTGTCAAGAAGAAAAATGGCACTTGGTTGCATAAAGCAATTGGTCAGATACTGCTGAAAGGTTAAAGCTGAAAGTGCAAGAAGAAGCTATTTTAATCTATTTCTTTACTTAGTTAACCTGTTTTATAGTCTGCTACCTCCAATGCCTTGTTTGGCGAGTACAATAAATAAAAACATAACTTTAAGCAGATACTTATCAGACATTGCAATCAAAAATTAAAACAAAAAAAATTACATAAAAGCCTCATTAAAAGGTATAACTTTTAACTTCTTTGCAAAAGTTTTAATATCCTTGCTCCGTATGCAGCGTAGCTGGTAGAGCATTCCAAAGCCCAGGACCAGTGTAAGAGAAGGCTCATAAGTGTCTTTGTTATAGTTTTTAAATCGATGCAATCTTTAGAACTTTTGATGGTGAAGCCTGCGGGCTACGCGAGGGGGCGTAGATCGTCAGCCTTTTTGCCAGTGAACGTACAGTTCTCCACTGGACAGGGTGCCAATATCACCCTCTCGATATGGGAGAGAGAGAGATCCTCCAGGCCCAATAGATACTAATCGCCTCGCTGCGGTATTTTTCCAGCAACTGCAGAGCCCGAATGCGATTCTTGGGTAAACCAATATATATAAGCTGTTACTGCAATAATCGATTTGAACCAACATCATAGACTGTAACACTGATCTAAATAAACTACTGGATAACAAGAATTTTTTAAAGGCCCCAACAGCTTTAATTTATAAAATACATTCTTTGATATGTTTTTAGGTGTTCTGTAAAAGTAAATTTTGAATCCAGAAGAAACTCCAAATTTCTAGCATAGACATCAATTGGCATATTCACCCCATTACACTCTAAAGATACCAGACCCTCTTCGGGAAAGCTCTTGCCTATCCACAACAGAGTTGTTTTCTCCAAATTTAAAATCAAACTCTTTCTAATTCAACCAACACACCAATTTGGGAAAACATTCCTGGAAGAGAACAGTGAATGCACTACCAGCTGTGGAGAGGATAAATAGCTGTATATCAGCAGCATACAAGTAATATGTTACCCCCAAGGCCTTCAAAATGTCCACCAATGGGGACCTATAGATGTTTAATAATACCAACGAAAGCGCCGATCCTTGAGGTACCCCTGATAACCATCTCGCCATGGTGAACACAAATACCAATTTGAATATGTTATTTTCTTACACCTACAAGATTGGAAAGATGTATACCAGGGAGAAGACAACATTTTCAAATGCTTTCTTTACCTCTAGCACTTATTCAGCAGGAGTCAACAGGCACTTCTTATGTACTTTTCACATCTATCCCCTAGTAACCTTTTTTGAGAGGTAATTGTGGCAGGAGTACATAAGTGCATTCTTTCCTGTTGCATGTACAATCCTCATCTCAACCCATGCAACCAGCTCTTTCTTCCACCACTACCCACCCCTATCAGTGTTCAGTCTTCTCTTTTTATCCCATCACACCCAAACTCCTAATCCTCTTCTCTTGTCATCCTTCTACCTCCACTCCTATTCATGTACATTTCTCCTCTTCCCACCCTTTTACTATCCTCCCTGATTCCCACCCGCTCATGATCCTGTTCTTCCTCCCTTCTTCAGTGTGCGAGGATAACATATCACCTGGAATGCAGATCTCAACTATAAGATTGCTGTTTATGGACCTGTCCAAAGCTTTTTTTTTAAACCTAGCTATACTACTGGCCTTGACTGCAATCTCTGGCAACAAATTCCGTAACTTATTTTTTCATTGACTGAAAAAATTCTTTCCTAAACTTGTTTAAGCCACACATTCATATCCCATTAATATAATCTATTGATTTATAACTGCCTTTCTGGTGAGCTGCTAAAGGCAGAATACACAATTATACATAAAGTATATTCATAATTTCAGAAAAAACATAACAAATCTTAAATATCAGAAGTGACCACAGCTGCAGACATAATAGAGTCAAAATTCATTATTGCATGAATACCACCTCCCTCTGGGATAGATTTAGATTCTCCATTTTCCACATTCTCTTTGAGGAATGGTAGAAACTATCATGAAAAACAAAACTGCTGAACATATAGATAGACAGTTTAATGGGATAAAGCCAACATGGATTTAGCCAAGGGAAGTCTTGCCTCACCAATTTGCTACATTTTTTTGAGGGCGTAAATAAACATGTGGATAATGCTGAGCCAGCTGATATAGTGCATCTGAAGTTCCAGAAAGCATTTGACAAAGTACTTCGTGAGAGACTTCTTAGGAAATTGGAAAGTGATGGGATAGGGGGCAGTGTCCTATTGTGGATTGCAAACTGGTTAAAAGACAGAAAGCAGAGAGTAGGACTAAATAATACATTTTCACAATGGAAAAAAGTGAATAGTGGAGTACCCCAGGGTTCTTTTCTGGGACCACTGCTTTTTAATATATTTATAAATGTCCTGTAAATGGGAATCACAAATGAGGTGATCAAATTTGCCAATGACACCAAATTATTCAAGAGGATCGTGAGAAATTACAAAAGGAACTTCCAAAACTAGGAGACTGGCCATGAAAGTGGCAAATGAAATTTAATGTGGACAAGGCAAAGTGATGCATTTAGGGAAGAGTAACCCAAATTATAGCTACACAATGCAAGGTTCCACATTGAATCAACATTCAGGAAAAGGATCTAGGCATCATCGTTGATAATACATTGACATCTTCTGCTCAGTGTGTAGCAACCAAGAAAGCAAATATAATGCTAGGAATTATTAGGAAAGGAATGGAGAATAAAACAGAAAATATCATAATGCCTCTGAATTGCTCCATGGTGTGACCTCATGTTGTGTGCAGCTCTAGTCACCACATCTCAAAAAAGATATAGCAGAATTAGAAAAGGTACAGAGAAGGGTGACCAAAATGATAAAGGGGATGAAATGATTCCCCTATGAGGAAAGTCTAAAGAGGATAGGACTCTTCAGAGCTTGGAGAAGAAACTGCTGAGGAGAGAGATATGTTAGAAGTTTATAAAATGAGTGGAATGGAATGAGTAAACATTAATCAGTTGTTTACTCTTTCAAAAAATACAAAGACTAGGGGACACACAATGAAGTTACTAGGTGATACATTTAAAACTAATAAGAGAAAATATTTTTTTTACTCAATGCATAATTAAACTCTAGAATTCATTGCCAGAGGATATGGTGAAAGCTATTAGTATAGCTGCGGGTAAAAATGGTTTGGACGAGTTCCTGGTGGAAAAGTCCATCTTTTTAAAATGGAGTTGCAGAATTCCACTTCTTATCCCTGGGATAAGCAGCATGGAATCTGTCTACCCCTTGGGATTCTGCCAGATATTTGTGACTTGGATTGGTAACAGGATATTGGGCTTGATGGATCCTTGGTCTAACCCAACTCCATCCGTCTTAAAATTATTAAAAAAAATAAATAAATAAATTTTGGAATGTTTTCCTTTTTGTTTTATAAAACTAGAAATACTAACAATAATTAGAAAAGAGAAAAAAGATTTCCCTCCCAAAATAATCAATATTATGGGTTATTTTTTTTGTTACTGAACAACTTAAATTGTTAGTGGATTCTAGTAAAATTGTGACATCTTCTCCAGCTCCTACATAACTTAAGGTTGTGATCTATTAAGGTATTCAGGGCTCATCACATGATTGTAGTTATCTTGTTGTAGTTGCCTATTGAATTCTCCACTATTTCTTTCTGCCCCTCTAATAATTAGGTGTACTGAGGTAATGAGAAATGTGATGTTTGATTTGTTTTTCCTGATTGAATGTATTTTCCTTATACTAAGAACATAAGAAAATGCCATACTGGGTCAGACCAAGGGTCCATCAAGCCCAGCATCCTGTTTCTAACAGTGGCCAATTCAGGCCATAAGAACCTGGCAAGTACCCAAAAACTAAGTCTATTCCATGTTACCATTGCTAATGGCAGTGGCTATTCTCTAAGTGAACTTAATAGCAGGTAATGGTCTTCTCCTCCAAGAACTTATCCAATCCTTTTTTAAACACAGCTGTACTAACTGCACTAACCATGTCCTCTGGCAACAAATTCCAGAGTTTAATTGTGCGTTGAGTGAAAAAGAACTTTCTCCAATTAGTTTTAAATGTGCCCCATACTCTCAGGGGGTAATTTTCAAAGGAGTTACGCATGTAAATGTGACATACTATCGTAGCAATTTTTAAAAGCTATTTACTCGAGTAAAGTGCACTTACTTGAGTAAATCCTATGGACAATTCAATGGCATATATTGTAGCAATTTTGAAAAGCCCACTTACTTGAGTAAAGTGTATTTACTCGAGCAAAAACCAGTTTTGCTCGAGTAAATGCTTTTTAAAATCAGGCCCTCATTGTATTTCTGATATGCAAAGTTTCTTTGCTTTGTATTTAAAAGTTTTCACAAATAGTTTTAAAAAAAGTATATATATTTACCTCCCATTGGCAGATTTTGTGATTTTTCCTCTTTTTTGTTGAAAATGACCTTTAGATTGTACCATGTGTGCAACTAAGGTGAATTGCTTTTCATCAGAGAAAGCAAAGTTGCTTACCTATAACAGGTGTTATCCGAAAACAGCAGTTCACTGTTGTTTTGGGCCGAGGCAGGATTGACTCTTCTTTCAGGGAGGAGCCCTGCAGGTTCCCACTATGGGCAGGCAGAACCAGGAGAAGCAGAGACCTGTCAGGACTTTTCACCTGTACCTGCCCATTTTCCCCTTGGGTTGAGCCTTTGGGTGCCGGGGCAGGAGGACTTAGGTGGGGTCTCTACTGTTAGCAGATGAGGAGATCCGTAGTAGCTAGGCTCATGGGCAGGTGGCAGTCAGGTGTATCCAAGGTCCAGGCAATGGTCAGAGGCAGGCAGTGATCCGGCATATCCTAGGTCCAGGCTGTCCGAAAGAGGAGAAAAGGGATGGATAGGCAGGGTAGGCAGGCAAGGACAAGAACAAGCGGGCAATGTAGAGGGAACGGGCTGGAGTGAAGACAGAAGAAAAACCAAAGACAGCTGAACAAGGACTGAAGACAAGCTGAACGAAGAATGGAACGCTGGGAAGTAACATGCACCATTAGGAAGTAGTTGGACCTATTGCTGAGGCAGTGAGGGAAGGAGAGAGTGAGCACTTTATAGGGCTTGGCATGTGATGTCATCAGCAGACACCACGGAGCTTTTCCCGCCACAGGCCCTTTAAATGAAGAGCAGCCATTCGCACACCTAAGGAGGAGCACAGTAGGATGAGGCTGGCAGCATCCTGCCACGTGAGGAGCTGATGGCGCTTTGCTGTGGTGGAGCACAGCGAACCACTGCATGGAGAATCATCAGTGCTTGGCTGGGTTGGGAGTCAGCAGCGACTGCCCAGTCAGGGAGGTAAGTGCAGCAGTTTGCAGGGTAGCCTGCAGATCGCCAAATGTAATATTCACCACTCATACAAACCCTCCCTTCTCTGCTTTGGAGCTGTTCTAACCCTAGTTAAAGCTTTCATATGGAATTGAGGAGAGTTCTGGGATGGGCAGTAAAAGGTTTTAGCCCTTTCCAGAAAGCTCTGGAAGAATCTGTTTTTCACACCAAGAGCAGTCACATGTCTTTTGTGATTGGTGAACTGATGTATTCAGAGAACATCTGTTTACAGGTAAGCAATTTCACTATAACCCATATAACTGATGCCAAGCGTTGAGTGACTTCCCTTAATTCCCTTTGAAGTTGCCATAACCTAGCATTAGTAACCCCTTATCTCTCTCAGTAGGACACAGTACATCTCCTGATCCCCACCCACCCACCCCCTGCAACACACTTCTCAGTGATACAAGTTCCTTGTTTTTTTTTCTGAAAATAATATATCTGTTTCTGAACTTCCTGTTGGGTCTGTTCTGTTTGCTGTATCTCTCTCTTTGCCTTTCTTTTCTTTCTGTTGGTCCCTTGGCTCTTGGAATGGCTGGGATAGTTTACTTTCTGCAGAGACTTTCAGTTTGAATAAGGCTCTTGACAAGCTAACTACTTGTTCTCATCCTCTTTCAAGCTCTAAGAAGCATCATCTTTTCACCTTTTATTAACTATCAACCCAAGGCTATTGTCAACTTTCAAGGAAAACTTACAGTTGTATCAGACTCTTCAATCTGTGCGGCTATTTTTAGGACCTTCTCATCTACTGAGACTGAATTGTTTTTCATTCAGATAAATGTCTTTTTTGGTAAGTAATCAAGAGCTGAGTTTATCTGATATCTGCAGCTGGGAAAATGGTTTACCTGACTGTCGAGGCGTTCTCACTGGACATCAAGAGCCGAGGGGTTAGTACAGCTTCGCTCCAACAGCAGCAACAACTTTATTTTTAAAGTTTTTATATTACACTTATATTGGACAAACCATGTTAAGTGGCTTATAACATAGACATAAATAAGACAACACTAAAACATACCAATGCAAAAAACCATCAGTTCACATTAAAAGGCAGTAGGAGTTCGATCAAAATTAAGAAAATGCCAGATGAAATAAATGAGCTTTTTATTTTTTCCGAAAATGTTTAAAATCTGGGTAACATGGATCTCTTGAGGAAAGGGTTCCATAAGGGCCAATTGCAGAAAAGTTCTGGTTCATGACCTGGATATTATTCTCAAGGCCTTGATTAGCCAAAAATAATTGAAATAAAGTCCATGTGGAGTCATACCATTGGACTGACTTGAAACACAGCTGCCATCAGGTCTTGTATCTGCAATAAGGACCTGGCTGCTTGTCAACTGACTGAATTATCTTCTCGTGATGTCTTGGTTTCTTGAATCATGAAAACAGACTTTGGTTGGTGATTTATTAAGCTGGCTGACATGGGATTTGACATACCTATTCAGAAATCTTAAAGATAAATTCAGATCTAGTCGTCCAGTGTGTGCTCGAGGGCCTATGGCAGCCTTGCCCTCCATATGGGTTTCCATAATGGGAGGAGGTAACAGAGCGTCGCAAGGCCTTGAATATAAAACGAGTGGCTGGAGGCCATGCGCTGAATTTTCTTTTAAAGTCATTGCTGCTGCTGCTGCTTTAGTGATATGCCGCCATGGTTCGGAGATAAGGGCAGAGAACTAGAGAGGAGAGGAAACAGGGGCAAAATGGGGCTCCTTCTCTTCACAACCCCATACTTCTGATGACTTTGGAGGGGGGTGGAGGGTCGACATGGGAGTCAACCCCACCACCGCTACCTATGGATACCCCAAATTTAAATCCAGATCTGAAGCTAGGGTCATCTAGTGGAGATCCTTGGGGGGGGGGATCTTTACATTGAAAGGGGAGATAGGATAACTTTGTGAACTGGCAGAAGGTTATAGAACTTTCACTTCTTGGCCTAAGTCAGATTAGGTCAGTAGTAACTGAGTCATTAACATCTGAAAGCTGTTTGGTGGTCTGGGCAAAATGAGTTGGAGCTCTCAGTCTAGTTCCCAATGGTCATGTGTCCGCATCACCAAGACACCTTCACAATTTGGAACTAATTGGCACTCTTGTGTGTAATCTCAGCAGAGACCAAAGACTGCACAGACATGAATTATTCTCTGGCTTCTAGAGGTAATTCCCTCCAGATGAACACTGAGGCATGTGGGCAGGGCAGTGTGGGCAAACTTGTCGTGCTCCTGGTTGTGCCATACCTGCAGTGGTCTGAATGGAGGCCACATGTGGGGAAAGCTTTTCTGCTGTTGTACCTGTGATGGCGAATTTTGCATTTTTGCAGCTCCTGTTATAAATGCTAAGGGCCGGATTTTCAAAGGGTTACGCGTGCCGGGCCTATTTTCAAAAGGCCCGGCGATGCGCGTGTAAGTCCCGGGGCTTGCAAAAAGGGGCGGTCCGGGGGCGGGGAGGGAGCATGGCCAGAGGCCTCCGCACGGCTGCTGTGCCGGGGATTGCGCGCCGGCAGTTGGCCGGCACGCGCAACTTACTTCAGTCCCAGGGCTGAAGTAAGTTTTGTAACAAAAAAAAAGTGCGCGCATGTTATAAAATCGGGCGTACGTGTGTGCATGCCAGGTAGCGCACGCACTTTTTAAAATCTACCCCTAAATGAATAAACGAAACACTTTCATTTTCAGTGCCGTTTATCTAACATATCTCACAAGAAGAGAATTAATTCTGAAGGGGCAAGCTTACCAAAACATCACAGTGCTAACATACAGTGCAATAGACGTCATGGGTCAGAGGAAAACCATCCTTCAGTGTTTTGGCTCATCTTCCTCTTTCAGGGAAAACAGGTTTCTTTGTCATACAGAATGAATTTCATTGCGACGTCATGTCTGGCCAGCAGGAAATACTGAACCAGAGCTTGTAGTTCTCTGCCCTGTTGCTCTCACATGCTCTAATTTCCATATGTAGCAGGAATTGCATAGAGACTTTTTGTTCATGGCAGAAACCAGAATAAATCCTGATTTCAGCTCATAACATTTGGACACCAGCTGACTAAACAGATTCTGGTGGGGGCTTGGCATCGCATAAAAATAACATTGTAGTTGCTGTTTTGTTTTAGCCCCTGTTTTCTTGAAGTGTTGAAATGTACAGAAATGATGACAGGTATTTATCCTGTGTTTGTTTCCTTTGAAAGTACAGCTTGTGATGTTCTGTTCCTGTTGAGAATGGCAGTGTGTGTATATCAGGAGGTGGGGCAGAAATGTACTCTGTCTCTGGTCGCTACCTGCCCCCTGCCAACCCTGGGTCAGAAAATTGATAACCAAGCCCTTACTCAAAGGGGAATCTGAACAGTTGCATTATATGCAGCCTGTAAGAAGGAAGGAAGTGGTCTACATCTGACTGCTGGTGCAACTGTTGGTTCTCTGCCACTTCGTTAAGTGTGCAGCCTTCTCTGATGTGGGACAGATTTAACTGTCTCAGTGCTGCCTAGAGCTGGCAATGCTATTGTTCTGAATATTAATTCGGACAACATGAAAAGTATATACGTGTGTGGGTTGAGAATGGGCAAACAATCCATCCAATAAAAATCCAGGTTTGGATCTGGAAACATTTGACTCAAATGCATTTATTTAATCAGTCTCTGCTTCCAATATGGCTTGAATCAGACAAAAAAAAATAAATCCAGACTGACTCAGGTTTTTGCCAGTATTTGCAGATTTATACTATTCAAAAATAGGTGAATTTTCAAAAGAGTTACCCACGTAAATGTGACATATTATCGTAGCAATTTTCAAAAGCCATTTACTCGAGTAAAATACACTTACGTGAGCAAATCCTATGGACAATTGAATGGCATATATTGTAGAAATTTTCAAAAGCCCACTTACTCGAGCAAAGTGCATTTACTCAAGTAAAATCCAGTTTTACGCATGCACATGCTTTTTAAAATCAGGCCCAAAGAGTTCAGCTCTGTGACTAACAAGTATATAAGAACAAATCTTCTCAGAAGGATCCTAAATGGGATGAGTATGGAGAGTATGTTGAAGTTGAAAATGGCCCAGCCTTATTTTTTTTTCTTCTCATCACCCCTCCCATACTCTTTGTGGATTGGCCATCTCTTGTGTGTGTGTGAGATGAGATGGAAGGAGTGTGTATGTGTGATTGGTTCACTTGAGAAAGTAATATTTCTTGAAAAGCTAAAGGAGCAACTCCAAACAAGTTTGCAAAATGCACCCACATCTTCTCACTCTCTAGCAGCACAAGAGGACTTTCTTTTGTTGGAAAACACTGGGAGAGTAACTTTCAAATAGCCTGCAAAGTCTAAAGTCTGTGGGTACTTTTTATCCGCAAACTGTAGCCTAAATTATCAAAGTGGATTTACGTGCATAAATCCGCACGTGGAACCAGTACCGACACACATACTTTTCCAAATTGAAAGCATGTATGTAAATCATGTCCCCACCCCAGCTCTGCCCCCCAGAATGCTTATTTGTAATGCGCAATAAAGTACATATGAAAAGATTTTTGTGCATACTGTTATGCGCATCCCCAACCCCCAGGTAATTTTTAAAAGGCTATTTAGGAGTACAAAACTGGGTTTTGTGCATGTAAATGACTTTGAAAATTACCTCTGAATGTGCAGTTTAAGTATTTATTTTCCATGTGCTAGGAATGTGTGATTTGTAGAATTACTTGCTGCTTCACAGTGCGACATGCGCTTATACACACAAAATGCGATCTGAATAGTAACATACAGAAGCTGAATGCAGAAGACCCATTGGCTCATCCATTCTAACCAATTATTCCTGTCCAGACTGCAAGAATATATTTCAGCTGTCAGCCGTAGAGCACCTGCAGGATATTACTACTCAACCAAGTCAGCTTTTGTTTGCTTCATCATTGGTTCTCTACCATCCTGGATAGATGACCCCATCCCAAATTTAAAACCCAGCATCCCTTTTCTGCCCCTACCATGCCTTACCACCAAGTTCTAGCATAACTATTGAATAGTGATTTATTTTTTGAGCCACACATTCTTTTGTCTTTGATATTTAATTATATGTGTGTGTTGTTTATTCCACATATTTGCTGTGTATAGCTATTAATAAATCTGTTCAATAAGGGGCGGATTTTAAAACCCCTGCGCGCCTATTTTTCATAGGCCGCCGGCGCGCGCAGAGCCCCGGGACGTCGGGGGCGTGGCGGGATGATGCGGCGTTTAGGGGGTGGGGCGGCATTTTGGGGGCGGTGACGTGGGCGTGGTTTCGGCCCGGGGGCGTTCCGGGGGCGTGGCCGCGGCCTCCGGAACAGTTCCCGGGACCGGACCACGGAGCGGGGCAGCCGGCCGACACGCACAAAGTTACGCCTGCTTTCAGGAGGCGTAACTTTGCCGACAAAGGTAAGGGGGAGGTTTAGATAGGGGGGGGGTGGGTTAGGTAGGGGAAGGGAGGGGAAGGTAGTGGCAGGGCGAAGGAAAGTTCCCTCCAAGGCCGCTCCGAAATCGGAGCGGCCTTGGAGGGAACAGGCAGTGCGCGCTGGGCTCGGCGCGCGCAGGTTGCACAAATGTGCACCCCCTTGCGCGCGCCGACCCCGGATTTTATAAGATACGCGCGGCTACGCGCGTATCTTATAAAATCCAGCATACGTTTGTTCACGCTCGCGCAAGTATTTAAAATCTACCCCTATGTGTGTGTGCGTGTGGGTTGAGAATGGGCGAACCATCCATCCAGTAAAAATCCAGGTTTGGATCTGGAAACATTTGACCTCCGGGTGGGAGGTTTGGGTGAACTGGGAGAAGTGCAGGCTGAAGAATCAGAAGGGTCTCGATGAGCTGCAGAAGGACTGGTCGAACTGGTGGAGTAATTGGTAAAACTGATAATTTCACTCATATGCGTATGTTTTAAAATACACTGACTTAAACTTGTAAAAGCTGATGTAAGTAAGTCCTATTTTGTTTGCACGTGTAAAATATATGCACATATATTTTTAAATAGGTGGGTAAAGTATGCACGTTCAATGCATTGATATATGTGGGTTCAATGCATTGTGGGGCGGATTTTAAGAGCCCTGCTCGCCTAAATCCGCCCAAATCCGGGCGGATTTAGGCGAGCAGGGCCCTGCGTGCCGGTGAGCCTATTTTACATAGGCCTACCGGCGCGCGCAGAGCCCTGGGACTCGCGTAAGTCCTGGGGTTTTCTGAGGGGGGCGTGTCGGGGGCGGGCCCGAACCGCGAGGCGTTTTCGGGGCGTGTCGGGAGCGTTCCGTGGGCGGGCCCGGGGGCGTGGCCGCGCCCTCCGGACCCGCCCCCAGGTTGCGTCCCAGCGCGCTAGCGGCCCGCTGGCGCACAGGGATTTACGTCTCCCTCCGGGAGGCGTAAATCCCCCGACAAAGGTAAGGGGGGGGGTTTAGACAGGGCCAGGCGGGTGGGTTAGGTAGGGGAAGGGAGGGGAAGGTGAGGGGAGGGCAAAAGAAAGTTCCCTCCGAGGCCGCTCCGATTTCGGAGCGGCCTCGGAGGGAATGGGGGTAGGCTGCGCGGCTCGGCGCGCGCCGGCTATACGGAATTGATAGCCTTGCACGCGCCGATCCAGGATTTTAGCGGATACGCGCGGCTACGCGCGTATCTACTAAAATCCCGCGTACTTTTGCTGGCGCCTGATGCGCCAGCAAAAGTACGCCAAATCGCACGGTTGGAAAATCTACCCCTATATGCATTTGTCTGTAAGCCTACATACGTGCGATGTTAAGGGGTATATATATATGTATTTTATAAAATACGCATATATCATATGCACATTTTATAAAATACTACAGTAAATCTGTAGATGCTGCCCTACACAGATGTTTGAAAATTATCCTTTTAGAAGATATTTTCTGTACTTTTTGCTTCTATTTTTGTTCATTTTTAGACTGTGCAGGTTCCTTATGTAGTCACCTTTACACCAGGAATCTCTGAAGAAGCATGACTTTTTAGCATTAGATTACAGTTCTTGTGTGTTTTAGCATAGCTACAACTCGAGCAGTTTCCCAGAGTGATTTTTAAAAAATACTTTGAGGTTACATGGGAAACTATATACTTTCTTGAGCTCAGAATGCCTGGGCAAGGGAATACCTTTCTCCGTGCTGCTTTACCCACAAATGTTGCAGAGAGAGATTTTATATCTGGGTAGGTTCTGAAGGTTATGGAAGGTAGATCAGTCATATGCTATTTTAATATAACAAGGTTGTTGTCCAGATGTAGTGCATCTCTTAAATCAAAACTGCTAGAAACTATATACTTGTATACTTTCTCGAAGCGCTGACTGTCAGAGAGAGTACACTGGACTAGACCTTACCTTTGGTATAACCCAGTTTGGCAGTTCAGTTAAATTTTAAGCAAGCATTGCAAG
Organism: Rhinatrema bivittatum; assembly: GCF_901001135.1. NCBI lineage: Eukaryota > Metazoa > Chordata > Amphibia > Gymnophiona > Rhinatrematidae > Rhinatrema > Rhinatrema bivittatum. The sequence continues at coordinate 315,237,989 of NC_042618.1, read as the reverse complement.
GTGGTGGGAAATATCTTTTCAGTTTTTTGAAGTCCTACAGGGAGACTGAAATACCCTGAGGTAGGGAATCTATTTCCCACTTTAGTGGTTTGCTGTATCTCCTGGAGAGCTAAAAAAAAACTCCAACAAAACAAAAGTGGTCATAAAATACAAGTCAGTGAGTGGAGAGTGGTGGATAATTGCATTTAGCTTCCAAGAATGCCAGGGTAACTAGCACATAATGGCCATGGTTGCAACCGTAATATTAGTAGTATGGCTGCGTTAACTAGCATGGAGAGACTGTGCTTACATACCCAAATCAGCAAATGCAGCATGCCTAGATTAAGCTATATACAATGACCATGGTTTATAACCAATGTCTCCAGTTTCCTGAGGAACATTTTCCAGGATTCTGTGGCAAATATGTCACAAATTTGCATAAGTTAGCATATATTTGCTTATTAATGTTCTTTTGCTTTCTAAAAATAGTCCGTTATGATATTTAAATGTCCAGATAGTTTAATTGGTTCTTTTTTGGGGGGAAAGGGATCTTAGTGATTATACTGGGAAAGGAGGAGGGAGATAGAGGAAAGGGGAAGTGATTTGGGGGATGTGGAGAGAGGATCTCAGGGAAGGACAGTATAGAAGGAATGTCAGGCAGGAGGAGTAGAAGAATGTAGGGGGGATAGAGATGTAGGAGGAAGGGAGGATAGGGGGAATCAGAGGGAAAAATAAAGGCTGGAGGAGAAATAAGGGGTGATTGACAAACTGAAGAGTAGTAGATCACCTGGACCGGATGGTATACACCCTAGGGTTATGAAAGAACTCAAAAATGAAATTTCAGACCTATTACCATTAATTTGTAACCTATCATTAAAATCATCTGTTGTACCTGAAGACTGGAAGGTGGCAAATGTAACCCTGATATTTAAAAAGGGCTCCAGGGGTGATTTGGGAAACTATAAACCAGTGAGCCTGACGTCAGTGCTAGGAAAAATTGTGGAAACTGTTATAAAGAATAAAACCACAAAACATTTAGATAGACATGGTTTAATGGGACACAACCAGCAAGGGTTTACCCAAGGGAAGTCTTGCCTCACAATCTCCTACATTTTTTTTAAAGGGGTAAAAAAACATGTGGACAAAGGTGAACAGATAGATGTGGTGTATTTGGATTTTCAGAAGGCGTTCGACAAAGTCCTTCGAGAGACTTCTAAGAAAATTAAAAAGTCAGTTAGTGTAGCTAGGTTCAAAAAAGGTTTGGATAAGTTTTGGAGGAGAAGTCCATTAACTGCTATTAATCAAGTTTACTTAGGGAATAGCCACTGCTATTACTGGCATCAGTAGCATGGGATCTTCTTGGTGTTTGGGTATTGCCAGGTTCTTGTGGCCTGGTTTGGCCTCTGTTGGAAATAGGAAGCTGGGCTTGATAGACCCTTGGTCTGACCCAGCATGGCAATTTCTTATGTTCTTGTGGGATAGGAGGTGTTGTCCTTTTGTGGACTGCAAACTGGTTAAAAGACAGAAAACAGAGAATAGGATTAAATGGTCTGTTTTCACAGTAGAAAAAGGTAAACAGTGGAGTCCACTGGGGTCCACTGTACTTGGACAGTAGAAAAAGGTTAACAGTGGAGTCCACTGGAGTCCACTGTACTTGGACTGATGCTTTTTAATATATTTATAAATGATCTGGATAGGGGTCCCCGGTTCACAATGTAACATAACATAGCAACAGGCTTTACAATAATTTAGAGTAGGAAGAAACATTGAGACAACTAATTCAACTTGAGACCTGTTTACATATTCACATATTTTAACTATTCACAGGGTGACAGGGTATATAGGCGGTTAGATTAAGGTAGTAGGATGATGGGGAGGGTGAGAGGGGAAGAGGATGAGGGGAGGGTGGGAGGAAGGGGAATGGATGAGGCTGGGCTTGGATGAGATGAGACTGGATGGATGAGACTGGGCTTCCAAATGGCAGATGAAATTTAATGTGGACAAGTGCAAAGTGATGCATATAGGGAAAAATCACCCTTGCTGTAGTTACACGGTGTTAGGTTCCATCTTAGCAGTTATCACCCAGGAAAGAGATCTAGGCGTTTGAAATTGTCGGCTCAGTGTGCTGTGATCAAAAAAGTAAACAATATGTTAGGAAATAAGAAGGGAATGGCAAATAAAACGGTGGATGTCATAATGTCTCTGTATCGCTCTATGGTGAGACTGCATCTTGAATACTGTATGCAATTCTGGTTGCTGCATCTCAAAAAAGATATTTGCAGAGAAGGGTGACCAAAATGCTTAGGGGCATGGAATGGCTACCCTATGAGGAAAGGCTAAAGAGATTAGGGCTGTTCAGCTCGGAGAAGAGACGACTGAGGGGTGGATATGATAGAGGCCTGCAAAATCATGAAAGGCTTGAACAGGTTAATGTAAATTGGTTATTTATTCTCTCAGATAAAGAAGGACTAGAAGGCACTCCATGAAGTTAGCAAGTAACTCATTTAAAACAAATAGAAAATTCCTTTTCACTTAGCGCATAGTTAAGCTCTGGAATTCATTGCCAGAAGTTGTGGTTACAACAGTTAGGGGCGGATTTTAAAAGGCGCGCGAATAGCCTACTTTTGTTTGCGCTCCAGGCGCAAACAAAAGTACGCTGGATTTTAGTAGATACGCGCGGAGCCGCGCGTATCTACTAAAAAACCTGAATCGGCGCGCGCAAGGCTATCATTTTGTATAGCCGGCGCGCGCCGAGCCGCGCAGCCTACCCCCATTCCCTCCGAGGCCGCTCCGAAATCGGAGCGGCCTCGGAGGGAATCCTCTAACACCCTCCCCTCACCTTCCCCTCCCTTCCTCTACCTAACCCACCCGCCCGGCCCTGTCTACACCCCCCCCTTACCTTTGTTGGGGGATTTACGCCTCCCGGAGGGAGGCGTAAATCCCTGTGCGCCAGCGGGCCTCCGCGCCGGGCCGCGACCTGGGGGCGGGTACGGAGGGCGCGGCCACGCCCCCGGACCGCCCCGGGCCGTAGCCACGCCCCGTACCCGCCCCCAAAATGCTGCCGACACGCCCCCGAAACGCCGCGACGACCGGGCCCGCCCCCGACACTCCCCCGACACGCCCCCCTCTGAGAACCCCGGGACTTACGCGAGTCCCGGGGCTCTGCGCGCGCCGGGAGGCCTATGTAAAATAGGCTTCCCGGCGCGCAGGGCCCTGCTCGCGTACATCCGCCCGGTTTTGGGCGGATTTACGCGAGCAGGGCTCTGAAAATCCGCCCCTTAGTGTAATTGGGTTTAAAAATGTTGGATATGTTCCTAGAGGAGAAGACCATAAACTGCTATTAATCAATAAGCACTGTTTGGGTACTTGCCAGGTACTTGTGACTTGGATTGGTCACCGCTGAACAGGATGCTGGGCTTGATGAACCTTTGGTCTGACCCAGTATGGCATATCTTATGTTCTTAAGGAGAGGTCAAGAAGGAAGGTAGGAGAAAAATAAGGAATCCTGGATTGGGAAAAGGGACCTAGGAAGAGGAGGGACCATTCAACCACACCCTTCCTATCAACTCCGATCCCTTCTTTCACACCTCTTTTTTCCCTTCATTCGCAGCCCCTTTGATCAACTAGTTCTCTCTGCACTCCCTCCTCTGATCCTGTCATTCACATCCAACAGCTTCTCTTATCTCTTCACTTACTTTCTTGCCCCTAAATCCTTTCCTCACTTTTCAAGCACCCTCCGCACCATCTGTGTGATCTACTCATTCATTCTTGCTTCCACCACCCAACCTCTTAGTCTCATCCCATCCTCATATCATTCTTCTCCTCTGATCCCCTCACTCACTCACTCATGTACTCTCACTACCCTGTTGCCCATCACCTAATTCACTTTCTCCCCCTCACCCTCTCTGATCCCCTCATTTACTATTGCCCCTACCCCTCCAATTCCTCACTCTGACTATCCTCAGTCTCTTGCTTTCATCCCTCCCCAGCCTTTCTATTCAACTCCCCCATCCCCTTTCCAAGTACTTTTCATCCCCTAGCATCCTTCCTGAGTATTCATCAATTCCTCCCTCCCTCTGTTGATTGGTAACTGGAAGAGGAGAACAGCAGCCTGGGACCCAGTTGCAGCTTATAACCATAAGAATACATATTCAGCGTGATTGAAAGCTGCATTCAGGCCTGGGCAGCAGAAGAAGACAATGGGGGTAATTTTCAAAGGAGGTACGCGCGTAAATATAACACTATTTTTGTAATTTTCAAAAGCTGTTTACTTGATTAAAGTGCACTTACAAGAGTAAATCCTATGGACAATTCAATGGCATCTATTGTAGCAATTTTCAAAAGCCCACTTACTCGAGTAAAACCCAGTTTTACTCCAGTTAAATCCTTTTTAAAATCAGGACCAATGTGTGCATGGGTGAGGGGAACGGGAATAGTTGATGCAGCCTAATGGCTGACACTGTTTGCCTCTCTGCTGCCTAATCAGCATGGAGGAAGGAGTTGCATGCAGACAGTTGGACAGCTTCCACAACTCAGCTCCCCACGGTCTCCTGCAGGAAAATCCATGGGAAGAGGCAGATTTTGCTGTCCTTCCCACAGAAGAGGAGTCGTGGGGACCAGGGACCCTAGTTATAACCCCAGCATCAATGAGCATGCCTGGGGAAAATATAAAGAGCAGTGGTGGGAACAGGGTTCAGACGTTGAGTAAAAGACATGGGAAGGGAGGTGATGGTGCTGGTTTAAGAATGGGAATTTATATGCTCATTTATCCAAAAGGAGCAAAAACGTGAAAATAAGGAATGAACCTAAATAAATATTTTGAAGAGAAAGAAAAGAGCTAAATAGAACTAAGGTGGAGAAAGCAAGAAGAAAAATACAAGCAAACAGTGAGGAGATGTAATCAGAGCTGTAGGTGAAACACAGTTTAGAATTGTATAGGATGTGGTTAGCGTTTCCATAATTTGTCATAAAGACTTTTTATTTCTTTTTTTCTTTTATTTTTTTTTTTTTGGGGGGGGAGGGAAGTTATTTTGTTATATGTGCCATATCCCACATAGAGGTACTGTAGGGGTTTTGGCCAAGTGCTGTGTGCCTTGCTATTAGGATCTATGAGACGATGGATTGTTTGTTACACTGGCATCTCTGCACTGTACTGGCCATGTGACCCAGATGCTGAGGCATTTTTTTTATTTTGCATACTTTATTTGTAGAAAGAAAGCTATTCCTTGAAGAATTATTATCAGGGAGTCGCATCAAGGCTGCAATGTGTGGGTATAAAAATTCTCAGTTTCTAAAAAAATAAATTCTCAGTGAATGATGATGGCACAGAAGATGTAATGCCTATGCCTATAGGGGGTAATTTTCATAAGGATTTACACGTGTAAATGTAACTGCTATTGTAGCAATTTTCAAAAGCCATTTACTTGAGTAAAGGACTCTTACGTGAGCAAATCCTACGGACAATTCATGGCATATATTGTAGCAATTTTCAAAAACCCACTTACACGAGTAAAGTGCATTTACTCGAGTAAAATCCAGTTTTAAGTGAGTAAATGCTTTTTAAAATCAGGCCCATAATGTTTAAATTGTATCTTCAGTTTTGAATAATTCCTGAATTCAGGAATTCAGGCATCATGGGACATTTAAAAACGCACATTACTACATTATAAATTGTTTTGAAGTAATGTGTATCATTTGTGTTCTTAAACTAAACACGATGCAAAACTGGGCCTGGCCTGATGGCTCAGTGGCATTGCTGTGTGCTGTAGTGCCGAAGACTTAAGGTTTGGTTTCTGGGCTTGGCTTCTGTTCCCAGGGCTGATGATGTTACAGAGGTATGACTCACAGCCTCTGGGGACATAGGTGAAGGAAGAGGAAAGGCTCAGTCATTGCTCAATGATGACACCTACTGGCTTCATTAAGGATGCGTACATAAAAGCTTCCAGTGGGAGCTGTAGTGTTTGGCTCCTCGTCAAGGACTGGCTGCAATAGCTGAATTAGATGCGGGAAACGCCTGGGTAGTTGCAAATGAAGGTACTTGGCTTCATAGGGCAATGGAGGCTGGTTCTGATTGAGCTGGAAGCCCTGAGGAACAGAAGGAAATTGCCAGGCCAAAAATATCAGTAATAAATGAATTCAGTTTTAAGAGTGCAAAGGTAGGATGGCAAATATGTTTTTAGTCAAATGTTTAGGCAGATGGAATGAACAGTCCCTCCAGCAGATATTTTGCATGTTTCTGACCTTGCATTATGAAGATATAGAAAGTTGCAAACTTTTAGGAATTTATTTGTGTTTGCTGGTCAGAGAAATAGCACTGCCAATTTCAGGTAATACAAATGGCAATGTAATTACATGACAATCAACTAGGCAGTCTAGCCCTTTTCTGCCCATGATGAGAGCTTTCTGATATCCAAACATATCTTTGTCTTTCCAATTGTGTTAATGTTTATACTGATTCATTAAGGTCTTTTCCCATAGACACAGAATAGGAAGAAAGCTTCAGTGAATTAGTCCCTTGCTTTTTATTGCTGCTGAATTAGCAGGGCTGGATTTACATCTCATGCACCCCCTAGGTGCAGGATTTTCAGCACCCCACACCACTTCCCTCAGTGCTTGTCCTCTTTCCAGCGGACAACAGGGTGGAAAGGGGGAGACAATCATGCCAACATGCTGAAGCGCAGGACCTCCCAGATTTATCATGGATTCTAATAATCAGTGATTTGTGTCCAGTTTCTAAAAGAAGTCATCTACCTACTTTTAACTCGTGGTGCCCTGCACTGCATAGGCACCCCTAGGCATATGCCTAATAGGAAATCTGACTCTGCATATTAGTTTATATGTTTGGTGGAACCATAGATGAAAAAAGAACACTGAAAGAATGCTGTCAGTGTTAAGCAAAGCATTCTACTGGCTATAAATGAATGATGGTGTACACTGTAAGAATGTCTCTTATTATCCAGACAGACAAGGACAGTAAACTCCCTTGTCTTAAGCACGAAAGCTCTCACTTATGTTAAAATAAGTTCCCTTTTGATTATATGTGGAAGTAGTTATAGTCAGATGAGGAATGAGGAGGTAATGTAGCTGTGATGTGAAAGAACAGGTAAACGTCTGCTTGAAAATGTGATATCCAGTCACCTATCCCCAAATTTATTGCTGTTCTTAAATTAGTAGCTGCAAAGTAAATTTCAGGATCTAATTAGTTGCAGTGCATACTCTTAAGAATTCTTGTATCTAGCTGAAAACATTGTCGTCTGGATAAAACTGTATTTCATGCGTGTTTTGTTGTAGTTAAATGAATGTGTGCTCATCCTTGAAGGTAAGAGCTTAATAGCCCTTAAGTGATTATCAGTAAATCACTTTTACCGGCTTCTTTAATGGTGTAAAAAAGCCCAACTAGCTCAAAAAGACCCTCCCATTCCGTGTCTAAAGGCAGCAGATTTGAGGAAAGATCTCATAAAACTAAATTATCACGGTTACATAAACTTTCCAAAGCTAAAGGTATTTCGGTGCCCTCAGCATATGTGGCAATGAGTGTTACCTGGCTGCAAAACTTGTCTAACATCATTCTCATTTACTCATGCCTAGAAACCTGAACCAACAAATTGGTTTAAAGTATGTCTGCTCATGTGGGAAATGGATGCTGTCATTCATTTTTTTTTTGCAATCAGCTTCCTCCTGCTCCTTTGGCCTTCTAGCTCAATTGGAACCTGCCCCATGTATTAGGACACCATGATCCATCTTTTCCAGTAACCCAGAATTTTCCTCCTATCCATTTTTCGCACTCAGCCATGGCAGCAATAATGTGACAGACACAAACTGGGGATCTTTTTGAAGCCAGCCGCCTATAGGTGTTGCTATTGTGTGTGGCAGAATCCCTTGGTCTGGCCACCAGATGGCGCTGTCCCTGAATAGAACACACAATTAAGGAACCATCCATCCCCCTCCCTCCCTCCCTCCCTCCCACCTGCAGGGCTGTGATTGGATGCCTCGATACTATTTAGCCCAGCCATTTTAGATTTCCGGGGGATCAGTCTTAGGAAGCCTTGGAACAGAAAGGATGTTTGTTTTACACTCTGGTAAGGCCTCCCAGCTTCGCCCAGAAGGAGTTTGTTATTTATTTTATTTATTTTTTACTTTTATATACCGACGTTCCTGTATAGCATACACATCACACCGGTTTACATGGAAACTGAACGGTTGCTTGGGAATGATATATGGAACATGAGCTACAAGAGGAAAACATTAATAACAATGCAACACTTCAGCTTGGCTGATAATAACAACTTAGGGTATATTCAATTAAATTATAGCAGAACTGGGAGAACTGTTTAATGCCAGTTCATCATCTAAGAAGCAGGATAAATGAGTAATAACAACGTAAGGTACTATCAGTTAAATTACAGCAGAACTGGGAAAACTGTTGAATGCCAGATTCCCCATCTAAAAAGCATGATAAATGAGTGCATTCGAAAAATATGTGATCTGATCATTTACAGGGTTAATTAAATAGTAAGTTTGATGCAAATTAAGTGTCTAAGTATCCGGTCTGATAAGCTGTGTAGGGTAAGCTGGACATGCTGGGTGGCAGCCAGTGAGGACTGATAGATAGTAAGGCAAGAACTGGTCCGAATAGATGGCTATAGAGGAGTGTTATCTTTCCGGTAAAGCTATGCTGAAGAGCCAAGTTTTAAGCTTTTTTTGAATGCCAGAGGGCAGGGTTCTTGGCGGAGGTCCAGGGGAAGTGCATTCCAATGAGAGGGACCCGCAGTAGATAGGGCTCGCTTCCTTAAGGAGGTTTTTGCAGGGGGCGTAAACAGTGTGCCTTTGTAGGTTCTTGCCAGGTTCTTATGGCCTGGATTGGCCACTGTTGGAAACAGGATGCTGGGCTTGATGGACCCTTGGTCTGACCCAGTATGGCATTTTCTTATGTTCTTATGTTCTGATGGGTCTGTCCGAGATGTGAGGTTGTAGTTGGAAGGTTAGATTGAGGGGGGAGATGTTGTAGATGGCCTTGTGAATCATCATGAGGACTTTAAAGAGAATCCTGGATTTTGATGTTATTGATTGTTAGAAGTGATACCCCACTGTGCACTTCCTGCCAGAGGGTCTTTCTTCCACTAATTTATAGAAGAGACAGATTTTTATGCCTGATTCCCCTTTGGGATGGAAAACTTGTGAGTCTAGGTGGACAAGCACCGGTGACAGATCCTGCTGCAAGAGACCGAGATGTCTGAAGGTGTATCCACCATTTATGTTTGGAAGTATTTTTTGGATGCGGACAGTGTGGGGTGTTTTTTGGATCACCCTCCCCATAGGGATTGCAGTGCTTAGGTAACCTGATCCCCTTCTGACTTTTCCCAAATGGAATTCCTCTGTAACAACAAGCAAGGATGAAAGAGAAAGACGGGGAGACCCCAACCAGATTTCTACCCAAGGGACCAGAATGGGTTGGGTGTCTATAAAGGAGATGGAGCAAGGTAGGATTTTTTCTGTGAAGCGGGACCCCTCAAATAGGAGAGCTTTGTACGAGTAACATCACCCAGATGCCTGAACAAAAGACACCTACCTACAGAAGAAAATCAGTCATGTATCACAGTCAGATGTAACTTCAGTTTTATGGACAAATGGACTTTATTATCTAATCAGTAAACTTTAATTTTACACCCATATCCTGGTCCTGTCTGATTTGACCCAGCATCTCACACCATGGGATGCACCCGCTATCTGCACACACTGAAAGCAAGACGACATGGTCCAGGCCATAAGCAAGAGCTTCCCTCCCCGAATCCCCGTAGGATTAAGAGGTAAGCATGAGGTAAAATGCTAGGTGGAGCAGCCCCAAAGAAAAAATTAATTTGTTTGTGTGCCCTTGGGACTAAAACTCCCAGTAAGGAGACTATGTAATGACTGGGTTTCTTTCCTGGGGGTTGTGAACATTTCTAAGAAAGCATTCCTACCCAGAGCTGGATCTGGGTCCAGGAACTGAACTCTGGTATGTCTGCTGCCCCTTGGCTATCAAGCCAAACCTGTTCTGATTCTTAAAAAAAAAGAAAGAAGTTCTGTGTGAAATGTAAAAATAGCTTGCAAGCTATGGAATCACAGTGCATAAAACAGAAATTGCTTTTTGCATCCGGACAAACCCAAGAAGTAACAATATTCTTTCATTTAAAGGATATTTTAATTATATGATTGTAAAATTACAATACAAATTCAAGGGAATACTATATCTCTGGTCTACATATGCTTGTAATTAGTGCAAAAACCTGATGAAGTGAGCTTTACTCTTGAAATCCAGCCAGCACATGTATTAATTTAGTCCAATAATTAAAAAAATATCACCCGCAGCTAATTTACTGAGCTGCATTTCTGTAGCTTTACATGAACTCAGCCATGTCACAGCTACTATGCTTCATTCAGCACAAACCTAGCATTTTGATGAGCACTTTCATCTACGGCCTTTATTGTTAACCAAGCAGTGATGCAAAAGCTGTGTTCTGAAACGGTTTATAAACTAAGGCACCTGAAGGTAGTACTGCTTGTATTTATTTTGGAACTTCAAATAATTCTTTACCCTGTACAATAAAAGGATACTTTGTTTCCCAATAAAATATGCCAGAACATCAAGTTACCATGGACCAGAAATATTCTTAGGTTAGCCTTATACTTTCTTTAAGAAAAATTACTTTTGAGAAGAAAGGGAATTTTTTTTTTCTGTCATAAAAAGCTTCATAGTTCTGTTGAACAGATGTTGCTGATTATGGAGGAAATAGAGGCTGTTATGTGGTCAGCCAGCAGGCTCTCTTGCACGTGGGCAGATCAAGGCTGAAGGAGGCAGCTATTTCCTGTCAGCCTGCTAGCCCTACAGCGATAGCAGCTTTTGCAGGCTGCAGCCCAGAAAACTTTCACAGAGTCGCTTTTGTAATTGTCCAGTGCTGTGGCACACTGAAGGACGTCCATGCTTAGAAATATGCTCCCCTCTCTTCTTTCCCTCTTTCTGTTAAATACTTGCCAGCTGACAACCTACTACTTAGCAAATGGAACAAATTTGTTCACAGATCTTTAGCATTTTAAAAGGTCTAAAATCTATGCTTTAATCTAGATTAGAGGTTCCCAAACCTGTCCTGGAGGAGCCCCATCCAGTCAGGTTTTCAGGATGTCCACAATGAATATGCATGAGATAAAATTTGAATGCTATGGAGGCAGTGCATGCATAGCATTTTAATATATCTTTTTGTTTATTGACCTATATTTTGAAGGATAAGAAAGGAATTCCCTCAAACTTTTCATACTTGCTTATTCTGTTTTCTCATAGGACAAGCAGGATGGTAGTCCTCACACATAGGTGACATCATCCAATGGAGCCTGGCATGGAAAACTTATCTCAAAGTTTCTAGAACTTTGACGTGTCCATGCACGTCGCAGTTTCTGAGCTTGTACTGTTTTTCCTTTCAAAAAGGTTTAGAAAAGCTGTCACCGATCCTTTCGGTGGTTTTTTTTCATGTTTTTCTCGGTGTGGGACCCTTTTCGGTTCCCTCTTCCCAGTCAGGTTTTTCGCCGGTCCTGTAAGTTTCCTTTTGCTTTGTTCCCTGTGGTGACGGTGCCTCACTACCTGTCGGCGTCAGTTGCCTGCCGCTTCCATGGTTATTTTTGCCCCTTTTAGTTCGTGTCACCATAGTCTTGTTGGGTTTTCGCCGATGCCCTGAGTACCTGAGGACTATGTCCATCACGGACACACACAAGGTGTGCATCCTTTACCTGGGGGCATCGCACGATGTTCAGGGGTGCCACATGTGTGACCAAATGACCTCGAAGGGAAGTCTCGATCGCCTTGATAAGATGGAGAAACTCTTTGGAGCGAGGAAGTCTGAACCATCGGCATCGGTGGCATTGATGCCAAAGGACCATGGAGCTGCACCAACTGACACCGACCCATCGATACCAGCGGGACCTTCCGCTCCATCGGTGCCGGTGGATAGGATCACTGGGGACTGACCTCTGTCAGTCTTCTCCAGGTCGAGAACATCGGGTTTATCATCTTCTTCCTCAGCACCGAGAAAAGACCTGGGTGAGCATGGAGGGAAGCCAAGGAAGCATTGGCACAGGTCGCTCTCGATGCACGGTGCAAGGTTCGGTTCGGCACCGGCGCTTGCCCCCAAAGCGACCCTGCAGTGAGGTGTGCCTATCCTCCATTGATGCTGGGGGTCCCGTGATGGTCTCCACCGGTCCAGGTGTCTGTCACTGAGCCACCCTTGGGCTCCGAGGAAGATCTGGCTGATATTCCTACTTCCTAATCCATTTTGGCATTGGTAATCTTTGAGGAGGCGTTGGAGTGCAGAGTCCAGCTGGTAGTCGGGTGCTGCAGGGCATCGCCGGTGGTACCGACGGTGTCGGTGCCCAGACTTGCCCTGCTCGAACTGCTGGTGGAGCATCTCAGTGTGTTCATCAATGGGAAAAACTAATCCAGCTGGCATTAGTTCCCGAAAAGCCATGGATGCCCGGCAGGGCACAGATGTGGTGGTTGTTGCTGGTTCCTATGAGGAGGAAGCCCTGTCTATGCCAGTGGTGCCTTTGTGACCTGTAGGCCCCCCCCCCATCCAACTTTATTGGGGTCTGCACCAGTGTCTTCGGTGCTGAGGCATCCGGACGAAGGCCAGGCACCTAGGGCCCCATCCCCTGTGGATTACAATGAGGATGAAGCTCCTTGTAACCCCTGGGAGGATGATACTGCAGAATCACCTGGACCGGATGGTATGCATCCTAGGGTTCTGAAGAAACTAAAAAATGAAATTTCAGATCTATTAGTTAAAATTTGTAACCTATCATTAAAATCATCCATTGTACCTGAAGACTGGAGGGTGGCCAATGTAACCTCAATAATTAAAAAGGGCTCCAGGGGCAATCCGGGAAACTATAGACCAGTGAGCCTGACTTCAGTGCTAGGAAAAATAGTAGAAACTATTCTAAAGATCAAAATCACAGAGCATATAGAAAGACATGGTTTAATGGAACACAGTCAACATGGATTTACCCAAGGGAAGTCTTGCCTTATAAACATGTGGATAAAGGTGAACCGATAGATGTAGTGTATTTGGATTTCCAGAAGGCGTTTGACAAAGTCCCTTATGAGAGGCTTCTAAGAAAACTAAAAAGTCATGGGTTAGGAGGCGCTGTCCTTTCATGGATTACAAACTGGTTAAAAGACAGGAAACAGTAGGATTAAATGGTCAATTTTCTCAGTGGAAAAGGGTCAACAGTGGAGTGCCTCAGTGATCTGTACTTGGACCAGTGCTTTTCAATATTTTTATAAATGATCTGGAAAGGAATATGATGAATGAGGTTATCAAATTTGCAGATGATTCAAAATTATGCAGAGTAGTTAAATCACAAGCGGATTGTGATACATTGCAGGAGGACCTTGCAAGACTGGAAGACTGGGTATCCAAATGGCAGATGAAATTTAATGCGGACAAGTGCAAGGTGTTGCATATAGGAAAAATAACCCTTGCTATAGTTACACAATGTAGATGTGAATAGGCTATTTACACTTTCCGATATAGAAGGACTAGGGGGCACTTCATGAAGTCAGCAAGTATCACATTTAAAACTAATCGTAGAAAATTCTTTTTACTCAACGCACAGTTAAGCTCTGGAATTTGTTGCCAGAGGATGTGGTTAGTGCAGTTAGCGTAGCTGGGTGTAAAAAAGGTTTGGATAAGTTCTTGGAGGAGAAATCCATTAACTGCTATTAATCAAGTAGACTTGAGAAAGTGTGTTCCTGTGAGAGAGAGAGAGTGTGTGTGTGTGTGAGAAAGAGAGAGGAGAAAGTTTGTGCATATCAAACCCCTGTTAATTCACAACAACCTCAGGGCATCTGGAAATAAAAAGCTCCCAGGTATGGACAGCAGGGATTTTTGTTGTTTTCCTTATTAGTTTTAATTATTGGATGTTATTGAATTGTCTTCTGTTTTGAAATATTTTATTGGTGTTAGGGAAATTTAAAAACAAATTACATGAATTTTTTAGGATGTTCTCTTCATTAGCTGTTTTGAAAGTCTTTTTATGAGTATGGTTTACTATTATGACATTTTATATTTCTTAATTTTATTGGATGTTTTATGAAGAATAGTGATGTACCCTGGTAGAGAATCCATCAAGCTAGGACAAGAGAACTTTGTAGAAATCTCATCTTTGTGTTTCTTTCCTCACTCCAAATCATATCAAATCTTCACTGATGTGTACTGTGCTGTTCGTACGTCTCACTGTGCATGTAAAACTGCCCCCAAAACCCTAGACCACCACCAAAACCTCACCTGGAGTTACTAGATGGCCCTCCTATAGCGGTTTAAAGAGTTGACTACTATGTGTGCCACGCCAGAGGATCTCTCTCACCACTCCACTCCCTCCCCTCTCCTAAAAAATGCCTGAAACGGAATTTGCAATATTTATCGCAAATTGAGTTTTGGGTGTTTCAGGCATATTGCACAGTTTAACGCTAGGAAAAAAGGTGTTATTTCCAGTGTAAAAAACATGCAATAGTGTGCGTTATGATACCACAAGGTGCGATAATACCCTCATTTTATTAATCCCGCCAAAACCCCTCCCCAATCCCACCGCTTTGAATAAATTTGATAAATGTATATTTGCGCCGTGCGTTGCGATAACTATCACGTGCGTTATGGCGTTATCACGAGCATTAACTCCATAACAGATTTTGATGAATGACCCTGTTATCTTGCTGCATGGGTGTTTATGATATTAAGAAATTGGAAAAATTTTGATAGCTTAAAAAACCCACCTTTTAATTTGATAACACTTATGAGCTGTCATAATGATCCCATAGCCTGTTGGCATGGCTACGGTTAATGTTTGAGTACATCTGTGGATAGTAGTTTTGTTAGCTTTGTTACCCTCCTTGACAGAAATATTATACACAAAGATTTGGGAGGTAATGAAAGACATATACTGCTCTCCTGAATTACTGTCTCTCTTCCTTTGTGAACATTTTCATGGCTGGGAAATTAGTTGTATCATATATAAATGTATCCAAAAAACAGCAGGGTGGGCGATCCAGTGAAACCGTAGGTAAGCAACAAACAAGGGATGCCACAAGAGTGTCTTTCTCAAATTTAATCAAGGAGACGTAAAAAATTATTGCCCGACTCTGGCCGAGTTTCGCCACATGTGGTGGCTGCCTCAGGGGCTGAATAATCTGAAAACAATGTTCAAGCGATGGTCTGGATAGAGACGTACACTGTTGGCGTATTCATGAGATATGAATTTTTATTGTTGACTCTATCCAGACCATCGCTTGAACATTGTTTTCAGATTATTCAGCCCCTGAGGCAGCCACCACATGTGGCGAAACTCGGCCAGAGTCGGGCAATAATTTTTTACGTCTCCTTGATTAAATTTGAGAAAGACACTCTTGTGGCATCCCTTGTTTGTTGCTTATATATAAATGTATTGCACTGATGCATATGTGGAGAATGAGTTAGAAATAATAGCAGTAATGTGTTGTATTTTGCTGTGAAAGCCATTAGTTGGGAGGTAGCAGGATGCATAAAGAATGCCATTTTATGTAGAATCTTAGGACCTTATGTAAACTCATTGGGGGAGATTTTCAAAGGAGTTCGTGCGTAAGATACGCGCGTACCTCTCGAAAACCTGCCCCAAGTTCCTCCTGCGCGCGCTGAGCCTATGTTGAATAGGCTCAGCGGCGCGCACAAGCCCCGGGAAGCTCGTAAGTCCCGGGGCTTTCCTGGGGGGCGTGTCGGGGCATGTCATCCGGGGCGGGGCCGCGGGCATGGTTCCAGCCCGGGGGCATTTCAGGGGCATGGCCGAGGCCTCCGAAACTGCTTCCGGGCCGGGGAATCGCGCAGCCGGCGCACGTGATTTACGCCTGCCTCGGGCAGGCGTAACTTGTCAAACAAAGGTAGGGGGGGGGTTTAGATAGGGCTGGGGGGGTGGGTTAGGTAGGGGAAGGTGCAGGGGGGGGGTGGAAGTAAAGTTCCCTCCAAGGCCCCTCCGATTTCGGCCTCGGAGGGAACGGAGGTAGGCTGCCGATTTTGCACAGCCTTGCGCGCGCCGACCCCAGATTTTAAAGGATACGCGCGGCTACGCGGGTATCTACTAAAATCCGGCGTACTCTTGTTTGCGCCTGGTGCGCGAACAAAAGTACACGTGGGCGTACTTTTTTAAAATCTACCCCATTATGTTGAGGTGGAAGCAATGTAGATAATCAGTTCAATCAATATGTTTATGATGGTCCAACACTGAAAACTGTCAGTCAGAACTATTCTTGGAACAGATTGAATGATTGTTACTATTTCTGAGAGGAGTAGGATTAATATAATTTCCATTTTTGTTTTGGATATGCTACGTTAAGGCTACTTGATAACAAGTCACTTTGCCATCCAAAGTCTGGAAACCAAATGAATACTACCACAGTTATTTTTAACTGTGACCCTAGATAGTCCCACTAGAAGAAGATGTCATCTTCACTTTGATACTTCTCTAATTGGAAGGATTTAAACCATTCGTGGGTGTTTTCTTAACAGCAGACTCCCCCAGTCTATTAAGAAGCAATTGATGATTCAACATATTGAATATGGCTGAGAGCTCAAGGAGACCAGCAATCTGGAACCGTCCTGATCCATCATTAGTTGCACATCATCTGTTAAAAAGATCAACACTGTCTTGGTGCTGAAACAGGATCTAAAATCAGACTGCATTAGATCGAGGTTTAGTGCCCTTGAGGTAATCTTGAAACTATGTGATGACTAGGGATGCAAAGAGGTCCATATTCAGTAAACCAGTGAGCAAACAAGTTAGCCAGATAACTTATCACAAAAATTCAGTAGGACAAGTGTTCTGCCTCAGCAATGTACGTATATATTCATTATGTTGCCGCCCTGTGTCATCTTTCAATACTTGCTTAGCTTAAAGTCTGCAGGATGTGAAGCTCTATTTTTCTTATTGGATATTGCTTGAATGTTGCTGAACTGGATATGTTCTTGTTTGCTGTCTATCTCTGACTGTGTTCTCTCTCATTTTCCTATTGGTCCCTTGATTCAAAGCGATCTGGGGCTATCTAACTTACTGCTTCAGTTAGAAGCAGGATCCTGCAAGCTAACAACTCTATCTCCTCTTCAAGCTTCTAGAAAACCATCATCCTTTCACCTCTCTACATCTATTTCCCATCCACTCCTAGTCTACCTTATTTACTAGTAGCCACAACTTCTACTAAGGCTGCAGTTGTCTTCGTCTGATTGCTGAGCTCCAGAGACTTATAACACTGAACCAGACTGCTGTCTGTCCAGTGATTCTTCTGGCCTTGTAAGTCACTGTGGGTGTTGAACTGTTTTGTTCATTCTAATAATCATTGTTTGGCATTTAAGGACTGAGTACTGCGATTTTTGGAAGTTGGGAAAGACAAAGTTTAGCTAACTGTCTAGGAATTCAAACTAGAGAGCAAAGTTTGAGGGCAAGACAAGTCTCCCTCTGAATATATTCAACTAAAGTTATCCGGGTACGTGTAATTAGATAACTTTTAAACCTAACTAGTGATATTTGAATATAAACATTAATGCTATCCAAGTATGAGTAACTGGTAACAGGTTATATTACAATTATAATGTGTGAAGTAGCAAAACACCATAATATCTTTTAGAGTAGCAGGGGCAATCCTTTATCTCCCAACATTTTTGTCGTATAGAAACATTGGACATCGTGCTTCTGGCAGATGTGGGGGTTTTGGATGGGGCAGTAGGCTTGAGGTAAAAATTGCAGGTGGGAGGGGAAGGGTGGGGATTAGTAAGGGGCCTATGTTGTGTTTCTGAAATGGGGGGGGGGGGGAGGGGGGATGAGATTCCTTGGGTTAGTACGGCCTAACTCTGAATATTGGAATTAGCCCCAGCTAATTTAACTTCACCCTGGATTTCTCCCAGGATCCCTACGATTTATCTGGATAAATTTTATCTGGGTAATAGCGCATCTGGGTAAAATTTACCTAGTTAGGGGGTCTGGAAATGTAAAGTTTACCACTGAAAAAGCAAAAAAATACTTCAAAATGTTTTGCCAAAATGGGTAGATTTGAGATGTCAGTAATTGATACACAATGAAGCATCTAATGATGACTGTTTAAGATAAGGTCTTATATTTACCCTCCTGCCTTGCCTTGTGGCCTCTCTTGGCCTCTTACCTTGCTCTGTGGCCTCTCTTGCCTTGCTTTGGTCCCTTCCAGGCATGCATGCTATGTCCAGTGCTCTTTTGGGTTTTCCTGCTTTACCTTATGAACTCCAGACCTGCTAGGTTCTTCTAGCCAGCCTTGTGGTCCTGTTGGGCTTTCCTGTTTATTGTTGCCTATTCTGTCCAGTCCTGTCCTTGTTCAGCCCTGTCCTTGTCCAGTTCCTGTTTTGTCTTGCTCTGTCCAGTCCAGTCTCTTGTCTGTTTCCCAGGCCTTGCCCTTGTCTTTTTGCCTCAGTCCTTGCCCTTGTCCTCCAGCCCTCAGTCTTGGCTCTGTATCCAGTCCTCAGTCTTGGCTCTTTATCCAGCCCCCAGTCTGTATCCAGCCCTCGGTTTGGGCTTGATCCCAGCTCCCAGTCAGTACCTGGTTCCAGCTCTCAGCCTGTGCTTGGCTTCAACTTCAAGCCTGTGCCTGGCCCCAGCTCCCAGCCTGTACACAGCTTCTACTCTACACTGGCACCATGATGTTCCCAAGGGCTCAACCTACGGGGGAGGGGGCTGGTTAGGCAGAAGACCAGCTCCAGTCTGGCCCTGTGGTCCTGTCCTCTGCAGGGGTGCTCCTTGATTCCAGCTCACTGTCCTGTGACACCACCCACAGTAAGGGTCTAGGGCACAGTTTCCTTTCCTAAGTTGTGATAGTCATTTCTAGTCCTCCTCCACAGTTTCTTCAGCTGAACTAAATTTTCTTAAATATCTTCCCCCTTACCACCTTCAACTGGACTAAGGCAGGCTGAGATGGATAATTGTGACGTAGCTAAACAGCCTAGAGAATTTTGTATTTCCACTTCTTTCACAATTCAGTAACTTATCTGGCTTTGCCCAGGAGCTTGAGTTCAAGTATTCACTCTCTACATGAAATAATTCCTTGGAAGAATTTTTTGTTCCTAAAATATGATATGTGAGAAGATTTCTTTTTGCCTCATTTGTCATCTTTCTATACTACTTTAACTGCATGACCTAATCTTGTAGTTCTCTACTCCTAGACAGTTTCCAATTTCATTCCAGCCGTCAACACTTATCTTTAATTGTAAAGAATCAGTAAATCAAACAAAGGAGCTTTTTTTTAATGACTCTTTTTTTCTTTCAGTAGTATATTTTTTAAAAGAATCATTCCTTCTAGAAACAAATATCTCAATCACAGGCATTGATTCCACGAATTTGGCTGGATTAATTTTATCCAGTCTACTAACCAATCTCATAGGGTTTTGTATGGAATTAACTACTGGCCCACTATCTTTTGAAAATATCATACAGTGATCTGACTATATGACTACAATATTTTCTAAGTCATAAACTGAAGCACTAACTTCATTTGTATTTGCTGCCAGAAATAATGTTGATGGTAGTTATATAGAACTGTTATGAACACTGCCCGCGGGTTTCCCCGTGAGCAGGCTCACTTACCCCATGCGTTTTTCTTCGCCGACGCGGCAAGACGCCGCTGTCGGCCTACCCACGCAGCCCGGAGGCCACCTGCGTCTCTCCTCTTCACTGCGGCTGGAGCCACGGACTTTTCCACCTTCTTTGGGGCTGGGACCGCCCCCGACGCCGATTCCATCTTCGAGGCTGGAGGCCGCAAAAGCCCCGGGCTGGAGTAGCGGCTGGAGCCGCCCCCAGGGCCTCCTGCAGCGGCTGTTGCCGACGTCGGAGCCTGTGTCCAGGCTCAGCCCTGCCTCTTCTGTCTTCTGCGTCGGTGCAGACCGCTGTCCGCGGTCCTGCACAGCTTCTTGCTCTCTCCTAGGGGCGCGGCCGCGTCTTCTCTCAACATTTAAAGGGCCAGACACAGGAAGTGTTCTGGCCCCACCTTTGTGACTGTTTCCTGCTTCAGCCCTATAAAGGGCTGCTCCGTCAGTTGTTCCTGGCCTTGAATCGTGATGACTTCCATCTGGAGGCTCCTGCCTGCCAGAGTTGTAAGGTCCTCTGTTTTCGTGGAGCTCCTCGTCTCGTCTGCCTTCTTCACGTCTTTGTCTTGGTGTCTTGCCTGAGGTCCCTGTCCTCATCCAGATGTCTCTCTATGGTTTCCTTGTCCTGATGTTCCTGCCTTCCTGGATGTCCTGTCCCGTGTCTTCGTCTGATGCTCCTGAGCCTTCATGTCCTGTCTGGCTGTGTTTCCGGAGGATGTTGTGCCCGGGAATGGTGCAGCCTGCAGGAGGGATTTGTCCCTGCGCTCTGGAGCCGTCTTGCCTGCCAGCCTATGTGGAGTTCCGAGCGACTTATGGCTCTGTCGTCGAAGCTCTGCCTGGGTTGGACTTGTTCCTGTGCTATCCCGCTCCCGTCGTGGTCCGTGACCAGCCTCTTGGGGCTGTGTAGGGCGCGTACTGGGACAGGGTGGTCCGCGACTCAGTCCCGCGGGTGGCCTGAGTAGGGCGCCCTGAGAGACAGTGCCAATGTCCATGCCTTGTGTTGCTTATGTGGATGTCATGTGTCTTGTCAAGGATGCCGTTGCATCAGCCATGTGTCTTCGCCAAGGATGCCGTTGCATCAGCCATGTGCCTTCGTCCATGGATGCCGTTGCATCAACCCCGAGTCTTTGCCCAAGGATGCCATTGCATCAACCCTCTGTCTTCGTCTAGATGCCGTCGCATCACTCTCTGTCATGTCTTTGTGCCAAGGCCGTCTGCCCTCAACCTCAGGCCAGGTCTGCTGCTCCATGCTGCTCACAGCAGGTCCGAAAGGGCCCGGAATGGTCGGAGGACCATTCACCTTCCAACATCCTTGGATGTTGGGCATGGGAGCTTGCAGGCCTGGCCGAGGGCATGATTGTTCAGCCACGCGGAGCCACCGTCAACCCTTGGCTCGGTCCTGAAGGTGTGGGCCGGGCTGAGGCCCATGGCACACGAAAAACAACCCTTACACAACAGAATGCAAGGCCTTTCAAGGCCGTTCTCAACAGAATGCAAGGCCATGTGCCCGAAGGTGTTTTGCCGATGGATCCGCCTTGTTCCTTGAGTCTTGTTTATGTCCTGGACTGTTATGGGACCGGAAAATTTTTTTTCAGGATTTTATGTGTAACGACCTACTGGAGGCACCAGTTTTCCATTGTCACGACCTGCTGGAGGCGCCAGCTGTCTGGATTCTTTTTGTAACAACCTGCAAGAGGCGCCTGCTCCAGACTTTTTGTCATCTTGTTGCCAGATTGGGGTTTTTCGACCTGCAGGAGGCGCCTGCATATATAGTGAAAAGCTTTTTACTTTCCAGAAAGCTCTGGATCATTCATGTCTGTTCAGTACCAAGTGTGGTTATGTGATCCCACTGTGTGACTGGTGCTCTGTGTTCTTCAGGAAAGCAACTTAATTTTCCAAAAATATTTCTTCATAAGGGCTGTTTTCCAATCAGAACTATAGTTGTTTCCTGCTTGCATATTCTCCATATTCTCCCTTCTTCCAGTTCCAAGTCTGCTAACATTGTAACTGGCCTTATAAGACATAATAAAGAAAATAGATCTTTGAGGCGATTGGCTGTATAGCAAAAAAGATATTTATGATTCAGCAATTCAGGAACAATTTTCTTCAATCATATACCTTTCAAGGAGTCTCGGGATTTATGCAAATACTTATTTATTTAAAACAAATTTATATCTTGCATATCTACAAATGTAGGTAGGTTCCATACATTACTGCTTCCCAACCAGTGTGCCATGGTACCTTTAGATTCAATCCGGAGTGCCACAAAAAAGTCACCACTGCCAGATGCTTGGATCCAGACCAGCATCTGGGCTCTGATCTCAGCACTTTGCTGCAACAAGAGAAACCAGTGGTGACTCTTAAACATGAAGGAGCTCTGTACTGAAAACATGTGTAATCATGCATGCAAATTTTTTGTAAGACTCCCATGGACCCCAGCTGCCTTCCCTGACACCGGCATCCATCTCCCTCTACCCTGCAGAATGCCACCATTACATGCACACAAATGCACCCATAGCAGGGGCCTGTCGTCAGGCGCCTAAGGAGTGCGCGTGCTGAAGTGCGTGCATTATGTATGTGCCTAGGCAGGAAACTACTGCAGTTGCTCTCGGATGACATCTCCAGCCTCTGGTTATTTAAGCTTGCTCAGCCCTGTATTCCTTGCCTCAGCAACAGGGCTCCTGAGTGCATATTGCTTTTTCTTGCTTTGTCTGCCTGTGTTCTCTTTCCTTGTGTTCCTGTGTTCTTGCTCCCTTCAATGGTCCTGTGTTCTGGTCTGTTTCTCCTGCCCTGTCCTTGTCTCTCCCTGTCTCCCTTGGCTTGACTTTCGGGTTTGACCTCAGCCTGTTCTCAGACATTCCTGTTTGCCTGCTGGACCTGGCCCTTGCTTTGAACCCAGCCCATGCTGTCTGCTGCCTTCCCCGACCTTGGTTCATCTACTGGATTTCACTATCTGCTGCCTGCCCTGGACTTGGACTTGGACTTGGACCTGGACTTGGACTTTCTCTCTTGCCTTTACCCCAGGGACCCTCCTAAGACCTGCCAGCCATCTGAACCAAGGGTTCAACCTGCGGGAACAAAGGCTGGTATAGGTGAAGTTTCAGCCAGCCCCATCCAGGATACATCCGCCAACAATCGGTGTGGCCCATACAGGCTTGCCTGTCGAGCTGTGTCAACTGTAGCACTGCACAATGGTCCACAGCTCTAACACTTTCTAGCTACATCATGAGGCTTGGAGTATGATAATTAACAGACAAGCATGCAGGGTATGGACCTCGTTTTGTTCAGTACACATATATATCACACAGCAACTCCTAATCTTCCTTATCTTGAGCCTCTTTCCTTTGAATCCTTCCAGTTTGTGTCCTATTCCCAGGCTGAGTGAGACGGGGAGAGCATGCACTGAGAATGGGATGTGACTCTGAGTGTTGGAGGGAGGAGCAGCAGTGAAGGAGCTCTACCAGCATCACACCAATTCTTCCTTCTCCTGCACTTGTACATAGAGAGAATTGGTCCATTATCAGGAGTTCATATGTACCCGCCCCCTATTTCCATTTGTTTTAAAATTTGGAACATAGTAATAATGGCAGAAAAATACCAAAATGGTCCATCTAGTCTGCCCAGCAAGCTTCCCAAGGTAGTAACTACCGCTCTGTGCAGGTTACCCCATGTTTATCTTAAGGGTAATAACTGCCACTCTGTGCTGGTTTAGCTTTTTTATTTATTCCCATCCTCAAGCCTTTTAGGGATCCACAGTGTTTATCCCATGCCCTTTTGAAATCCTTCACAGTTTTAGTCTTCACCACTCCCTCCGAAGGGCATTCCAGGCATCCACCACCCTCTCAGTGCAGAAATATTTCCTGACATTGGTTCTAAGTCTTCCTCCCTGGAAGAGAGACTGATGGGGTTTTCAGTGCTTCCCTAGCTCTTCTTTTGGTGATATGAGTCCTCTCCATGTCTGCATTGCCTTCTTCATGGAGGTTGGTGTGCCACACAACATTTTTATTAATGAAGGTATACTTTGGTCTTGACAAGGTAGGGAACCACTGCCATATTTTATAAAAAAAAAAAACCAAAAAAAAAAACTGACAACAACATAAAATGTAACAGACAGCTCACCTAGGACTAAAGTCTGCAGGTACTTTGTATCCACATACTTTAGCCCAAATTGTAAAAGCTGACTTTATGCGCATAAATTTTCTTTTGAAAATTTGCGTGTCTCATTATGCATGTGGGACATACACACGTAGGTGTAACTCTGTGTTTAGATATACATGCATATTAAAAAAAAAATGAAAGTGTGCATGTAAATACTTTTCCCTCCCCTACTTAGCCCTTCTAGATCTCCTTCTATGGCCGCACACAAACATTTTTATGAAATTAAGTTTTGTGCTTGCTTCTGTGTGTGTGGGCCCCTAGTTGAGTTTTTATGTGCGAAAATTCTTTATAAATCAACTCCTTATTGGGGAAACTCATTCATATGTATTCATGCCATTTTGTCCTATTGGGTTTTTTTTTTCCTTTAGATAGATTGCAGATGTGGGAGTTGGGGTAGGGTTTTATGTTTGGGGGGCAACATTGGAATCTGCTGAATATTTGAAGCTATAGAATCTGAAATCCAAAATGTTATCTCTTGTAAGTGGATGAGATTGATGTTTGGATGTTGGCTATATATGCCCTGTTAAATCAATAAAAAGTTTTTCCCTAAATAAGATTCTAATAGCTTAGCTGTCTCCGTGATGATTATCTCCAATGTGAAACCTAGCTACAGTGTTCTCATACTGTCTTTGTCAACAATTTTTAACCTAGTCCTGGTGTGAGGGTTCTTCTATGTTTTCACCAGTTTATTAGTCTAGTCAGGTATCTCTGAGATTAAGCTTCCACTTCTCTGGTTCCAAAACAGGGATTCTGCAACTGAATTAAAAGAATAGCTCCCCTAGTTGGGCTAATGCGAGGTCCTTTTGTATTTCAGGCTATTGCTCACTTTCCAGTTCCCTTCCCTGATACTGAAAGTCATCACTCTCGATTTTCTAACTCCAAGTGCAGGGCTGGTGGAAGCACTAGGTGGACTAGGCATTCGTCTAGAGCACCACGAATATGGGGGCAGCAACGGCATGGCTCTTCCCACTCACGTGGCCCAGAAGAGGAAATGGTGGTGTGCAAGGGTGGGAAAAATGAAAGGCCATGCTATCGTGGTGAGAAGCAGAGGAAAGAACGGCACATTCCCTGGGCCGTCACAGGAGGTGGCAAAATGTTCCCAGCCCATGCAACGTTTGAACACAGGCAGGGCTGGTGCAAGATATTGGGTGCCCTAGGCGACCCTTGCGCTGCCCCCCCCCCCCCGTCGTGCCCCCTCCCCATGTCACGCCCCTCCCCTACCTGTTTCGGCGCTGACTGTGTGCTTCTCACAGTCACTATTTCTCTTTGCCGCGAGCGGGATAGGCCCCGTTTGCGGCACTACATGGCTGCTCTTCGGCACCCCCTACGACTCGGCGCCCTAGGCGACTGCTGAAATTCGCCTAATGGATGCGAAAGCCCTGAACACAGGAGCAGTACCAACAGCAAAGCCCCTTCAACCCCCAGCAGATGCAAGAAGCAGAGCAGCATCAGTCTCAAGAAAGATGCAGAGTCCTGTCTGCCACAAGGGCTGAAGGAAGAGTCTGCTGCTGTGCTTCTGATGGGGAGGAAGTGAGTGAGAGAGAGGGGAGTCTGTATCAATGTGTGTGAGAGCTTGTCTATGTGCGTGTGTCAGTCTGTGAGTGCATGTCTGTGTCTGAGAGCATGTCTGTGTGTCACAAAGTGTTTGTGTGTATGTGTGTTTGTTCATGAGAGCATTTCTGTGTGTGTCTGTGAGAGCATGTCTTTGTGTGTGAAAGAGCGTGTCTGCATGTATGTAAGTGTGTGTGTGTGTGAGAGAGAGCATGTTCTGTGATTGAGCATGTGTATGCATGAAAGAGAGGAGAAAGATTTTGAGCAGTAACCCCTTTCCTCTCCTCTGTTAATCTACAACAATGACAGGGCATCTGGAAATGAAAAGATCCTAGGTATGCTAGGTATGGACAACAGGGGGATTTTTAATCCTTTTTTTTAGTAGGGTTTGTGTCTGCAGCTTTTAAGTATTTTATTGGTCTTTGGAAAATTTATATGAGTTTTAAATTATTGGATGATGATTGTTTTGTCAGTTTTTAAATATTTATTTTTATTAGTATGGTTTTACTTCTATTGATTTGTATTTCCTCATTTTAATGTTTGATGTTTATGAGGAAATGTAATGCTTTTGTTTTTCCATTGTTGCACTGCATATATAGTCTGGCTAATACCCTTGACCGGCCCTACCAAGTGTATGAGGTTCTTGTTCTACTTGCTTGATATTAAAATTCACAAAGATTGGCTCCCTTCTGAGCAGTTTTAGCACAGAATCAGGGACTGATTAGTTAGAGAACTGAACCACACCAGTCCTTCTCTGTCTATCATACATATTACTTTTTCTGTACCTTCTGTATTCCTAATTTGTCTGTCTTAAACTATTGAAACGTGTGCTTCAGAATGCAATGGAATAGGGTGTGACTACATGTTAAGAGGCATGCACTATTGGCTATGTTTAAAATGGACCCCAGTTTCTTAAGAATATTCTATTCTGAAAATCATGACTACATAGAAATTGGTTAGATTTGAATAAGCCTCAATTCATGTTTATCTATTTTTATGCTTTACAACATATGGAATATTGGAATTATATAAAAGGGATATGTCTGTCCATCCATGAGCAAAATAACTCTCTAAAAAAGGATCAGAAAGTCATTGTATTTAGCACACAGGAAGAAAATGATTATGTATCTGATGAGTCAGAGAAACAGTTTATATGAGAAGCAGCTAGGGGCTTTAGAATATTGATGACTGCTCCATTTGAAAGCATCCCCTCCCCAGCAACCCTCAGCTGCTTGATCCAGAGCATGAAACAGCTAACAAAGGATGATTCACCCCTCTCACACTCATCAAAGTCAGCACCCCTCTCAAAACACACACTCACATGCATACAGTACATCCCACTTACACACCCAGGCCTCATTTATATATTGCATATATACAGAAAACTGCATGCACACTCCACAAATCCACCACATACATCCTGCATAACATACAAATCCCTATGCGCAAACACACATACTACAGTCTACAGCTTTCTCATAAGACACATATGCATAGTCCTCCCTCATCCTACACCCACTTCCCTGTATCTTCCCCTGCACACAAGACACATGCACACACAGACACATACATACATCTGAGATTTATTATTATTCATGCATCTCTGTGTGTAGCTGATTTTCCCAGACTTGGGAGGGGGGATTTTTGGAATACCAACATTCCGTGGCCTCTACCTTCCTTAAGTACTACAATCCTACCTAAAGCTCCATGTTTATTGATTTTCTGATTTTATATACTGTCATTCGGTGTAGCCATCACAATGGTTTACAACAGTAATGAAATTACAATAAAATAACTAAAATCACATTAATACAAAATACTAAAAGACAATTGTTAAGATAAAATAACATGTCTAAGGTAAATACAGTAAGTATAAAGTACAATAAAATTATACTTAAGAGCATAATAGTGAGGAAGAACAGTAGTTGGTAAAATGAATATGATTTCAAGAAATAAAATGAAATGTTCTTAAGGGTGTTATAAAAGCAAAGAATAAGACATAAAAGTAATAGGATGGGGTGTGTGAGTGTCTCATTGGGAATCATTAAAAGCCTTCATAAAAAGTCAGGTTTTGACCTCTTTTTTTGAATATTTTTAAATACGGCTATAGGTGTGTTTCAGTGGGGAATGAGTTCCATATTTTTGGGCTTCCAAGAGAAATTGCGTATTCTCTCACTTGAGAGAGGTATGCCGAACGTACTGAAGGAATGGATAATAGTGGAGCATAGATTTCTTTGAGATATATGAATTTTAATTGCCATGTTGAGCCAGTCTGTCTGTTCTCCGTAAATGATTTTATGAAGAATTGTTAAGTTCTTGTATTCTATTCTAAATTTTATGGGGAGCCAGTGTAGGGATATCAAAATCGGCATGATATGCTCATGTTTCTTAGTGTCAAGATTCTAGCTGTTGAGTTCTGCAATACTTGTAGTGGCCAAATTGTAGATGAAGGCAATCCAAGTAAGAGCGAATTACAATAGTCAATATTGGCAAAAATGAGAAGCTGCAATACAGTTCTAAAATCAGAGGGGTTCAGAAAAGGTTTAAATCTCCTTAAAGTTAATAGTTTGTAGTATCCCTCCCTGATTTTTGTAGCGATGTGCGTATTAAAATTCAATTTGCTATCTATAATTATTCCCAAGTCATGTGCGTAAGGTACAGGATGAATTCAGATTGATGATGTTCTGTTTTCAGTGGTGGCAAGGGAAAGAGGGTCGATTTTCTATTTAGGAATATGACCTCAGTTTTGGAAATGTTTAATATGAGTCTAATGTGGGTTAACAGTTTGATAATGGATAGAAACATGGCAGTTTTTTTATATGCTGCGTCTATGTAATCATTAATGGGAATGAGTATTTGTATATTGTCGGCATATATGTAGTATGTAAGTCCAAGACCAGTAAGTAAGTGACAGAGGGGAAGCATATATATGTTAAATAGTGTAGCAGAAAGTGAAGAGCCTTGTGAAACACCAGTTTTAAGATGACATTTTTTTGAAAGGGAACTATTGATTTTTACCTGAAAGTTACGATTCAAGAGATAGGAAGAAAACCATTGCATTGTGTTTGTGAACCCAATTTCTGTAAGGCATTGAAGAAGGGTGGAACGGTTTACAGTATCGAATGCTATGGAGAGATCTAGCAATATCAGTAGGTAGTTTTGTCCATTGTCAAATCCTCTAAAGTATGGTATCATTCAATGCGAGAAGCAGAGATTCAGTGCTGTAATGTTTCCTGAAACCGAATTGAGATGGGTATAGTATAATTATTTTTTTCAAGCTGTTCTGTCAACTGTATTTGTACAGTTTTTCTCAAGGAGTTTTGCTAATAATGGAAGATTTGAGATTGGACGGTAATCAGGGTCAAGATTATCTTTCTTTAAGATTGGTTTAATCACATCAGTTTTCAAAATATCAGGGACATGTCCTTCAGATAATGATAGGTTAATTATTTCCATAATCGGTATAATAATTGCTTTTTTTTATTGCTTTCAACAATTGAGTAGGTATACCGTCTAAAGGATGGTTTGCAGGATTTAAATTACTGATTAGAGAAAGTATTTCAGTCGTGGAGGTTAATTCAAAATTTGACCAGCTTGGTATTTCTTTTTTTCCCATGTTAATGAATTAAACATCTCTCTTAAAGTTTTTCAGCGATTAAGTTAGCAATTTTAGCGGTGAAAATTTTGCAATTTCATCACATCTGTTTTCTGGTAGCGGGGGCTTGTCGTTTTTTTATTTTTAGTTAAATTCTGAACAATAGAGAATAAAGCCCTAGGGTTATGGTTGAATTGAATTTTCTTTGTATAAAAATCCTTTTTTGTGTTATTAAGTCTTTTATAATAAGTTAAATAAGACCGGTATGCAGTAATGGCAGAGGTAGTTTTGTGTTTTCTCCAAAAGTTTTCCCTTTTTCTGAGTTCTCTTTTGGCAACTCTGATTTTGGAATTCTACCAAGGATTTGATATATGATGTTCTTTTAATGTTTTAGTGCGCATAGGATTTAAATTATCTGGTCACACTAAACCAGGAATTGGTAGCGTGTTCCAAGCTTGAAAAGTCTACATGTACACAAACGCATACACACACAGAGACACATTCATACACACACACAGACACATTCAGTTGCGCCTTCAATGCTGCTCTTTCCCTCTCCGTCCTTAGAAGTGGGAAAACCATACTGAAACATAACATGTTCTCAATTTCTAATCTAACAGCTCCATTACTTACTTCTACAAATTTTTGTTGGAAAGCATTTCCTCCTGCTTTCCTCCTTGCTTTCTGTGCACTGAATGCTTGGTTGACTGTGGGCCCATTACATTTT
This sequence comes from Rhinatrema bivittatum, assembly GCF_901001135.1. NCBI lineage: Eukaryota > Metazoa > Chordata > Amphibia > Gymnophiona > Rhinatrematidae > Rhinatrema > Rhinatrema bivittatum. Next base: position 315,208,330 of record NC_042618.1, on the reverse strand, counting down.
CAGAATATCTCTTTTTCTGGCCAGATATTGTACCAGTTTAAAATGTTATTTTTGTGTCCAGAATTACAGTACTGTGCTGCCCTGTTTTGCTTGTTTAGCAGTGTAGGATGAAATAGTGTAATTCAGGTTTAGAGTCAGTTATGCTGAGTAAAAATTATAAACACATTAAAAAAAAAAAGGCATTTCCTGGGGTTTTGACTTTCTTTATGGTTTCATGCTGAAGTCATGCTTTTGTTTAATAATTTGTGGTTGAATGGGTTAAAAAAGGAAGGAAAATGGTCTGACCCTGAGGTATGTTTTGTAATTCTGTTAGTGAATTAAGGGAGAAACCCAGCTGTAAATTGGCTACTGTTAGCAAACATGCAGAACAGAAACCCACACAACATTGATGTGGCTGTGTAGTGCACGTGTGCATTTCGTTATTTTTCGAAACCTCCATGCAATAAAAAAATGCACCGTGTGTTAAACAGTATGCTTGTTTTTAATATAGTTTCCTATAGGGACCCTTACTTTATAAGAACACAATGTCTATGTGTCTGTCCCACTTCTCCAGATAACCCAGTAGTGCCTGGCTCACAGTCATGTGCTTGAGAAGTCCCTCACAGCTGGAATCTGTTTATGATTTTATCCTACTTTTCCATATTTTACAGGTGTTTAAACTTGGAGGAGGGGGTGGCAAATGGAAGCCAATGGATTTGGGTTGTCACCTCTGACGAACAAATGAAGATTGTGGGGAAAATCACAAAAGCAGCAAACTCACTAGCAATAGCGAAGGAAGGGGAGCAGGTGTGAGTAGAAATAAATGGAAGATAATGAACACAAATGTTTGTAGCCTAAGCAATAAAATTCCTGATCATCAAACCCTTAGGGTAGATGAGGAATATTATTTCCATCCCAGAGATGTGGGTTCAGTACGTTCTGTGAATGGAATACAGCCATACCAGTTACAATCTAATTAGGAAGGATAGGGTTAGCAGAAAAGGGGAGGAGTTGACATGTCAAAAATAATATCAAAGTGACTGAAATGCTTGGGGTGAAGAGGTAATGGCACTTCCATTTGAATTGGGGTGTTCTATAGACCTCCAGCTCAGGGGGAAGAACTGGACAGAGATCTGTTATCCAAAAGGTGTTGTTATCCACCAAAAGGTGGATAACAACATAAGAAATTGCCATGCTGGGTCAGACCAAGGGTCCATCAAACCCAGCATCCTGTTTCCAACAGAGGCCAAACCAGGCCACAAGAACCTGGCAATTACCCAAACAATAAGAAGATCCCATGCTACTGATGCAATTAATAGCAGTGGCTATTCCCTAAGTAAACTTGATTAATAGCCGTTAATGGACTTCTCCTCCAAGAACCCATCCAAACCTTTTTTGAACCCAGCTACACTAACTGCACCAACCACATCCTCTGGCAACAAATTCCAGAGCTTTATTGTGCCTTGAGTGAAAAAGAATTTTCTCCGATTAGTCTTAAATGTGCTACTTGCTAACTTCATGGAATGCCCCCTAGTCCTTCTATTATTCGAAAGTGTAAATAACCGATTCACATCTACTCGTTCAAGACCTCTCATGATCTTAAAGACCTCTATCATATCCCCCCTCAGCCATCTCTTCTCCAAGCTGAACAGCCCTAACCTCTTCAGCCTTTCCTCATAGGGGAATTGTTCCATCCCCTTTATCATTTTGGTTGCCCTTCTCTGTACCTTCTCCATGCAACTATATCTTTTTTGAGATGCGGCGACCAGAATTGTACAAGGTATTCAAGGTGCAGTCTCACCATGGAGCGATATAGAGGCATTATACATTTTCCATTTTATTAACCATTCCCTTCCTAATAATTCCTAACATTCTGTTTGCTTTTTTGACTGCTGCAGCACACTGAGCCGACGATTTTAAAGTATTATCCACTATGATGCCTAGATCTTTTTCCTGGGTGGTAGCTCCTAATATGGAACCTAACATCATGCAACTACAGCAAGGGTTATTTTTCCCTATATGCAACACCTTGCACTTGTCCACATTAAATTTCATCTGCCATTTGGATGCCCAGTTTCCAATCTTGCAAGGTCCTCCTGTAATTTATCACAATCCGCTTGTGACTTAACTACTCTGAATAATTTTGTATCATCCGCAAATTTGATAACCTCACTCGTCGTATTCCTTTCCAGATCATTTATATATATATATATATATATATATATATTGAAAAGCATCGGTCCAAGTACAGATCCTTGAAGCACTCCACTGTGTACCCTTTTCCACTGAGAAAATTGACCATTTAATCCTACTCTCTGTTTCCTGTCTTTTAACCAGTTTGTAATCCATGAAAGGACAGCGCCTCCTATCCCATGACTCTTTAGTTTTCTTAGAAGCCACTCATGAGGGACTTTGTCAAACACCTTCTGAAAATCCAAATATACTACATCTGCCGGTTCACCTTTATCCACATGTTTATTAACCCCTTCAAAAAAATGAAGCAGATTTGTTAGGCAAGATTTTCTTTGGGTAAATCCATGTTGACTGTGTTCCATTAAACCATGTCTTTCTATATGCTCTACGATTTTGATCTTGAGAATAGTTTCCACTATTTTTCCCGGCACTGAAGTCAGGCTCACTGGTCTATAGTTACCCGGATCGCCCCTGGAGCCTTTTTTAAATATTGGGGTTACATTGGCCACCCTCCAGTCTTCAGATACAATGGATGATTTTAATGATAAGTTACAAATGTTAACTAATAGATCAGAAATTTCATTTTTGAGTTCCTTCAGTACCCTAGGATGCATACCATTCGGTCCAGGTGATTTGCTACTCTTTAGTTTGTCAATCTGGTCTACTACATCTTCCACGTTCACAGTGATTTTGTTCAGTTCGCCTGACTCGTCACCCCTGAAAACCATCTTCAGAACTGGTATCTCCCCCAACATCCTCATTAGTAAACATGGAAGCAAAGAATTCATTTAGTCTTTCTGCAATGGCCTTATCTTCCCTAAGAGCCCCTTTAACCCCTCGGTCATCTAATGGTCCAACTGACTCCCTCACAGGTTTCTTGCTTCGGATATATTTAAAAAGGTTTTTATTATGAGTTTTTGCCTCTATGGCCAACTTCAATTCAAATTCTCTCTTTGCCTGTCTTATCAATGTTTTACACTTAACTTGACAATGCTTATGTTTTATCCTATTTTCTTCAGATGGATCTTTCTTCCAATTTTTGAAGGATGTTTTTTTGGCTAAAAAAGCCTCTTTCACCTCACCTTTTAACCATGACAGTAATCGTTTTGCCTTCCTTCCACCTTTCTTAATGTGTGGAATACATATGGACTGCGCCTCTAGGATTGTATTTTTAAACAATGTCCATGCCTGTTGAACACTTTTAACCTTTGCAGCTGCACCTTTCAGTTTTTTTCTATTTTTCTCATTTTATTAAAGTTTCCCTTTTGAAAGTTTAGTGTTAGAGCTGCAGATTTATTTATTGCCCCCTTCCAATTATTTGTTTAAATTTGATCATGTTATGATCACTGTTGCCAAGTGGCCCCACCACCGTTACCTCCCTCACCAAATCCTGCATTCCACTAAGAATTAAATCTAAAATAGCTCCCTCTCTTGTTGGTTCCTGGACCAATTGCTCCATGAAGCAGTCATTTATTACATCTAGGAACTTTGTCTCTAGCAAGTCCTGATGTTGCATTTACCCAGTCAATATTGGGGTAATTGAAATCTCCCATTGTTATTGCACTGCCAAATTGGTTAGCTTCCCTGATTTCTCTTAGCATTTCATCATCTGTCTGACCATTTTGTCCAGGTAGATGGTAGTATATTCCTATCACTATACTCTTACCCAACACACATGGGATTTCTACCCATATAGATTCTACTGAGCATTTAGTCTCTTGTATGATCTTCATCCTGTTGGACTCTATAACCTCCCGGACACAAAGTGCCACACCCCCACCAAGTTGATCCTCCCTATCATTGCGATATAATTTGTACCCTGATATAGCACTGTCCCATTGGTTATCCTCCTTCCTCCAAGTCTCTGTGATGCCAGTTATGTCAATCTCATCATTTGCTGTTATACACTCTAACTCCCCCATCTTACTTCTTAGACTTCTGGCATTGGCATACAGACATTTCAAAGTGTGTTTTTTCTTTGTATTAACAACCTGCTTTTCAGTTGTTAGGGATAATTTGGAAATCATTAGTTTCAGTGATTTTTTACATATAGGCATATGGATTATGTTTGCTTTTAATGGAACCTCTATGTTGGGATGCCCTAACTCCCCTGTTTCATTAGTATCCTTCAATGATACATTTCTCCGAACCATGCACTGCTGAGTGACTGTTGGCTTTCCCCCTTGTTCTAGTTTAAAAGCTGCTCTATCTCCTTTTTGAAAGTTAGTGCCAGCAGCTTGGTTCCACTCTGGTTAAGGTGGAGCCCATCCTTTCGGAAAAGTCTCCCCTTTCCCCAAAAGTTTCCCCAGTTCCTTACAAAGCTGAATCCCTCTTCCCTGCACCATCGTCTCATCCATGCATTGAAACTCTGGAGCTCTGCCTGCCTCTGGGGACCTGCTCATGGAACAGGAAGCATTTCAGAGAATTCCACCCTGGAGGTTCTAGATTTCAGCTTCCTACCTAAAATCCTAAATTTGGCTTCCAGAACCTCTCTCCCACCCCACATTTTCCTATGTCGTTGGTGCCCACATGTAGGGAAGATGCTTTTGAAGTGATTTTAATTTGCCAGATATGAATTGGAATATCCTGTCTGCAGATTTGGTTAGGGATAGAGAGATTCTGGATACCCGTCAAGGGGCTCTCCTCAAATAAGTGGTGCTGGAACCCACAAGGGAAAGGGCAGTACTGGACCTGGAACTTACAAATGGAGACAGTATCTCTAATATCCAGATAGATGCCCACCTTAGCATCAGTGACTGTCAGATAGTATAACCACCAAGGCAGACAGGATTCATACAGAGCTTAATATTTTGACTTTGGTGCAATGGAGAAGTTCCTATAGGAGGCTCAGGCAGAGTGGGAGGAGGTGAGTGAAGTGGAAGAACAGTAGACTAAACTAAAAGGAGTGATAGCAAGGGAAACGTATCTTCATATGGGAAAAGTTAATAAAAGCAAGCAGAAAAGAAAATTGGTATGGTTTTCCAAAGAGGTGACTGAAAAAATATAGGCCAAAAGATTAGCATTCAAAAAGTTCAAAGGCTCACAAAAAGGAGAATGCAGGAATGAATATCTATTAAAGCTGAAAGAAGCAGGAAAAGAAGTCAGGATGGCCAAAATGCGAATGGAAGATAGCAAAAGAGGTAAAGTGAAACGACAAAACTTTCTTCAGTTATGTCAGTTAAAGAAGGAATTCTATAAATGTGTTGTAAGGAGATGAGAAGCAATGTGGTGAAAAGAGTTGAGGAAAAAGCAGAAATGCTAAATAAACACTTCAGTTTTCACTGAAGAAGAGTTGGAGTAGTACTGCAGATAGTTACCAAGGATAAATGTGAGATCATGGTAGATATGACACCTTTTGCAGAGAGGCTGTGTGCAACTAGCAAAACTGAAAGTGGACAAAGGCATGGGGCCAGATGGAATGTACACTAGGATAAAAGGGAGCTCAGAGATGTGCTGGCGGGAGTCCATTGAAGGATCTGTTCAATATACCTTTGGAGACAGGTGTAGTCCCACAGATGTGTTCACTTTTCATAAAAGAGGTAACAGAGAGAAGGTTGGAAACTACAGGCTGATTGAATTTCTTCCATTGTGAGAAAATTGATGGCAATTCTTCTGAAGTGGATAGTGGACCTTCTACAGTCCAGTGGATTGCAGAATCCGTGGCAGTATGGTTTTACCATAGGTAGTTTGATTATAAAGAATCTCATTAATTTTTTTCATTGGGTGACTACATAATTAGATCAAGGACATGCACTGAATGTGGGTTACTTGAATTTCAGCAAAACTTTTGATACTGTCGTGCATAAGAGGCTCATGAATAAACTGAATAGCCTGGGTGTGGGTCCCAAAGTAGTAGCCTGGCTGAGTGATAACAGGTAATAGTAAATGGAATTCACTCTGAGGAGAGAAAGATGACTAGTGACGTGCCTCAGAGATTGGTCATAGGGCTGGTTTTCTTAATTATTTTTAAGCAATATTGTGGATGAGTAAGAGGGAATAGTTTGCCTTTTTGCAGATGACACTAAGATCTGCAACAAAATATAGATAGAATGAAAAATGGTCTAAGTGTTGAGGAGTAATCTATTACTTAGCAATTAAGATTCAATGCTAAGAAGTTCAGTCATGCACTTGGGGTACAGAAATTAAGGTGAAGAGCTGATGAGCACCAACCAGGAGAAGGACCTTGATCACAGTGATAAGTGATCTCAAGGTAGTGAAACAGTGTGATAGGGCGGTGGATGCTTGGTGCATAGGCAGAGCTTATGACCAGTAAAAAAAGAGAGTTGGTAATGTCTTTTTACAGGTTGTTTGTGAGGTCTCACCTAGACTACTGTGTTCAGCTCTGGAGATTGTGTCTCAGAAAGGATTATAGATAGGCTAGAGACAGTTAAGAAAAGACAACCAAAATGGTGCAGGGTTTGTACACAAACCCTATGAGATGAGTCTGAAGGACCTTAAGATATGAAGCAACCTTAATTGCCACCAAAAGACCACATATAACTCATGTTTACAATTATGCTACAATATATTCAGCACAATTCTATGTGCATATATATAGAGGATAGACAATGAAAAATGAAATACAAACAAAATTGCAGACAACCGGGGACTGTATCAGCTGCAAAAATATACATGAAATAATAAAGTGAATAAATTAAACTATACCGTGTTATATTATTTCATGTATATTCCTGCAGTTGTATACAGTCCCCTGTTGTCTTTGCAATTTTGTTTGTATTTCATTTTTCATATTATATATGACTTGCTGTCTTTACTTTTCATGTGTGGTTGGTTATATATATATAATATATATATATTAGAAACACAGCACAAGCGGTTTGTGGTCTTGCTGGAAGACAAATTGATCTGGACTCCAGCTTTCCTTTTATAACCTTTTATAAACTTTATTATTTACAACAACATTCACTGCTTACCTCTCAGCACTTCTAACAAAAGATACATCAACAGGTCAGTTATATTATTAGGAACTGCTTTCTCTTCCTTCCCTGAGCCTTGTTTGTTCTCCTCTGAGCCTAAGCAATATTCCTGCTCAGGGGAGCCATTCAGCATACAGAATGCCTTGTCTTAAGGTAGACCAGGTCCAGACCCCTTGAACTAGTCCTTTAAGGTATTGTGAAGGTTTCCCTGGAACACACACAGACAGACACACACACAGACACAACAGGAAAGGTTTTAGTGAACAAGGAGCTTTGTTCAGTGGAAAGAAAGCTATAGAACTAGGTGTCACAATATCAAGCTCCGATGGGACAGATCAGAAAAAATGTCAGGGAGTATTTTTTTCACAGAGATGATGGTAGATGCCTGGCATGCCTCCTAGAGGAGTTGGTAAAGAAACAAAATAGTAACAAGACTTCAGAAGAACATGAAATAAAATACAGAGGACTCCTAGTTGCAAGAGAATGATAATGAAGCACTGGGCAACGTTCACTGAGCAATAGTTGCAGCAGTTGAAATCTAAAGAATGCCATTGCATTTTTAATGCAGTCTTGCCACTGGTCATCATCGACCATTTATAAACAGTCTTGCCACTGGTTAGTGCTGGTGATAACCAGTTAATTCAATTTCTTGCCTAGATTCTTTTAGTAAAAAAAGTGTCTCTAATGTATTTTTTACTCAAAAATTCATATAATGAATTTTGTCATAATCATGTGAAAATGCGTGTGCCATATTGTTACACAACTACAAGCAGAGATTACTGTAGTCCTAGAGAATCTGAGCCATTGTTTATGATTTATCTGGGTTTTTGATGGCTCTGGAGGATCAAAGAGGAAATGTTCTGTCACTGCTGTTTAGACCGGTTCTCCTTTGACAGGTAGAATGATCAGCCACACAAATAGGTGATGTCATCTGACACACTGATGTAGAAAAAGCTTCATCAGAGCTCAGAAAAGCCTAGGAGCATTTCTGAGTATGTGTGAATGTTCATATTTAGCAGTCTTTTTTGCCTAGTTATCTGACCAGATGAATGAATGTTCTCTCTGCTGGCAATACTTTTGGCTCTCTTTGATGTGAATTTTTTTTCACTGAAAGTTTTCACTGCAGGCCTCTTTGGTTGTGCCGTTAAATTCACTAGTTGACTTTCTTTTCACTTTCTAAGTCTTTTTTTTTTTTTTGCCATCACCATTGCACTGGGCTCTTTTTTCAATACTATTGAATATTAGTGGTCCTATGTTTGCCTCACTTTTAGCTTCATCTACTTTTCGTATGTCTCAGAAGTAGGCTAGTGGCCTCAAGAGGTGCCTAGCATGCAATTTAAATATATTCATAACAGACTATTGCATTTCATAATATATCTGGGGCCAATACCATTGTGTTCTTAGCTGTATCATTTATGCCAAGATGTCACTTAGGGCCATTGGATTCAAAGGCTAAAGTTACTCATCATTTTTGGTTCAGCTGCAAAGTCTGACACCTCATTAGCATAACAACACTAGGGAGTCTCACCATCTATTGGTGGCTTATTGGCACTAAGGAGCAAATCACACTCCTCAGAGCTGAAGTCTAGGAAAAGATTCAGTAGCAGGGAGCCATTTCACTCTTCTAAGTTTTGTAAGGAAGAAGAATTTCTCTGTAGATATCAAAAGGTCATGGTGCTGAGCATTGTATGGATTATCAAGGCTAAGATTACATTCCCAGTCACTGCTCAAGAGTTTGGTAATACTCCAAAAGGGCAGGAACAGGAGATGAGCTTTATCTCTTCTTTGGTGTCAAAGCCATGTCAGCCTCCAGGGATCTGTGACATATGCACTGGTTCCTCCCCTCTGGTCACCCAGGAGGATGTCTCCTGTTATTTCCCTAGTATTAGTGTCAGCAATCTTTAAGCAGGAGCTGGACCACAGGATCTTTGAGGCTGACTCTTGGCATCCCAGCTGAGTTAAGGTATTGACATCAACTGACTGTGATGCTAATATAGTTGGTCTTTGAAACCCATGCCCTAGCCCTTTGTGAGTTTGCCTCTGTCACTTGCTCACCATTCTTCACTGCTGGCACTGTCTGCACTGACATTGAGTCATTCAGCATTGGAGAGGGAAAACTCTTCTGCTCTTTAGATGTTCAGCTCCACGGCCATATCAGTCTCAGGAGCAGGTCCTCAGGAGTGAGACTGCCAGTACAGTAGTTTATTGGGCTTCAAAGTCTCTAGTTATATCAGAATATGAATCTGAGGAGTCCTGAGGTTTTTGACTTTGAACAAAAGGATTCTCTGGGCCTACCATTAGTTCCCCCTCCACCATAAGCCATAAGTAGATCTCTTTCACAGGATATCTCACATTTGTTCAGGAGATGGCTAAGACCATCCCATTATAGTTACAGGAAGAAGGAGAACACAGGACACCTATGTTTGGTCTCCTCAAATACTTGGATGATCTGAAGGAGATAGTGGTAGTGCCTGTCCACCAGCTCCTTAAGAAAGTACAGATGCATACATGGGAGACTCCACTGACTGTAGTTCCTATTTCCAAGAAGGCAGACATGAAATATTGTACCCAAGTGGCTCTTGGATTCAGTAAGACCCAGTTACCACACCAATGTGGGTCATGGATCCAAGACGTTGTACTTTTTCAATAAGATGATTTTCCAGACAGCTACGCTTTACTCCCACATATCTTCCCACAAACTTTGCATGGTTGAGTACATGCATTCCATTCTGAAAAAGGCATTGACAGGCACTGGGAAAGTTTCAGCCTATCTGCATACTTCTCCCAGCTGCTTTGGGGGTCCACTTCAGAAGTCACCACAACCCACCACAGGCCTGAACTGCTCCCACCCTGTGCTCTTTGAACAGCCGGCCAGGTACTGGGGAGGTTGCAGCCCATCTGCATACTTCTCCCAGGTACCTCAGTGATCGACTCTGGAAGTCACTATAACCCACGTAAGGCCTGAGCTGCTCCCACTCTGCTCCAGGTACTGGGGAGGTTTCAGGCCTCTATTTCCTATGTCTCCATTTTCTCTTCCTGATGCTAATCCTCCCCAATCTTATTCCCTGTTGCAAACCACTACTGACTCCAAATCCACCTTCCCGAATCATTACAATCTTTCTCACCTACCATTCTGTCACCTACGCTGTTTCTGCTCTTGAACTTTAAAGTTTTCTTCTTCTCATAGCTATCTCCCTGACAGAATCTCATCCTTGTCGCTGTAATCATACCTCCATCACTCTTCTATGTATTCTCCTGCTGCTCTTCCTACTCTCAGCCAGGGATATCAGTTCCAATCCTGGCCGTCCAAGGCAGTTTTCTGTCATGGTCAGGTAGGCTGGAGTCAGGGTGCACCCTTGCAGAAGCAGTGCAGGACCGCAAGGCTGGACTAAGGCTGGTCTTCTGCCTAACTAACCCCCTCCCTCATAGGTTGAGCCCTTAGGTTTTGGGGGCTAGTAGGACTTGTCTGCAGCAGAACATCATGGTGCAGGCGTGTAGCAGAGGGCAAGCACAGGCTGGATGCAGGTACTGGCTGAGAGCTGGATACATAGCATAGGCTGGGGGCTGGAATCATGTACGGAGGGCAGGCAGGTGCTGGATACAGACAAAGCTGAACCAGGGACAAGGGCAAGGACTGGGAAACAGACAAGGAACTGGACAGGGCGGTGCAAGACAGAACAAAGACTAGACAAGGATTGGACTAGACTGCAGGCAACAATAAAAAGGGAAGCCCAATAGGGCACAAGGCTGGCTAGGAGAATCTAGCAGGTCCAGAAGCCATAAAGTAAGGCAGAGAGGCCCAGGGGGGCCACAGAGCAAGGCAAGGAGGCCTGGGAGGCCATAGAGCAAGGCAAGGAGACCCGGGAGACTACAGAGCAAAGCAAGGAGGCCCAGAAAGTCAAAAGGCAAGACATGGCCAAGACAGGGTACAAGGCAAGGCAGGAGGCTTGGATAAAGCCACAAGGCAAGATAGAATAGTGAGAAGGTGGCCAGGTCAAGGAGCCGAGGTGCCTCAATGAAAAGGCATTGAGCAGGCTGAGTTAAATAGAGCTGAGGCTTGGGGATCAGGTGACCAGGAAAGAAGTAACTTGTACAGCTGGGAGCAGGGCTTGCTGTGGGCCTCTAGTGGAGGGAATACTGTGCAGTGGGCTGAACTTTGGCACGGGGAGACTGCATAGCAGGCAAAACCGTGACACATTTATCCCATTGGTGCGTATTGAACTGTTAGTTCTCCAGTCTTACCACTTTTCCTCTTCTTCCTCCTCCTTATTTTTCTTTTCTTGTGCTCCCTGTGGAATGCCCATTCTGTTTCTAAGAAGCTTGCCTATATTCATGACCTCTTTATCTCCCATTCTCTTCATCTCCTTGCCTTGACTGAAACCTAGCTTTCCCCTGAGGACTCTGTCATGGAGGTTATCTTTTCTCCCATAGGATTGCTGATCTCCATCTCCTGTAGGTTTCAACCCCTTCTTCCACCTCAATCCCACTCCGTTTTTCCTTTGAGGCTCAATCCATCCGCTTATTCACCCCACTACCTCTCCAGATAGTTGTCATCTATTGACCCTCTGATAAATCCCCCTCCTCTTTTCTCACCTCCTGGCTTTCTTTCTTCCTTGGCTCATCTTCCCCTTCCCTTATTTTTGGTGACCTTAACCTCTATTTTGATGAACCTTCTGACTCTTACGCCTCAAAACTCCTTTCCTTAACCTCATTGAATTTCCAGCTCTGCTCTGCTGCTCCCACGCACAAGCATGGCTACTGCCTTGAACTAGTCCTTTCCTCCAGCTACTGTCTCTCAATCTACTTTACCTCAGTTCTTGCTGTCTCAGACCATCATCTGATAATTTTCACACTAAACCACCTTCCTTCACAGCCTCGTCCAATCTCAACCAGTCTCCACCAATACCTTCAGATGTCTCCAAGCTATTGACACTTTTATCATCTCGCCTTTCTTCCACTAAATATCTGAGTTAGTTGACAAAGCAGTTTCATCTTGTAACACTATACTGTCCTCTGCTGTAGATATGCTTGTCCCTCCCATTTCCTGTCCTGTAAGGCACAAAAACACCAGCCTTGGTTCACCCCTAGAATTTGCATCCTACATTCCTGTGTTCACTCTGCAGAATGTCTCTAACTAAAATCCTGTGCCCATATAGACTTCATACATTTCAACTTCAATGCTGACCTCCTTCCAGTCTGCTATTGCACTTGCCAAGGAAGACTACTACATCGATCTGACAAACTATCTTGCAGGGCTGGTGCAAGAGTACTTGGCACCTTGGGTGAACCTTTGGTCATACACCTCCTATCCCCAACTTATGTATCGTTAGAAGCTCCAGCACAGCACTCCCTTTTTTGGTAGTATTGGCTATACCCCTCTGGGCCTTGTTCTGATGATATTTTGGCAATTTAGGTGACCACCTAGTTTGCCTAATGGAAGCACTATCCCTGCTGTCTTGCATCCAATTCTTGCCATCTCTGCCACACTCCATTCCCTCCTCAAATTTCTCTTACCTCTGTCTCCCCTCTCTCTCCCCTCATTCTCTGCCCAGTCTATAGCTGACTACTTACATTATAAGATTCACAAAATTAGTCTTAGGTTCTCAATCAGGGCACCTCTACCTCACTTTCTCCCACTTCTTTCCTTTACCTTCTCCTGGTCTCTACCACTCCTCCTTTTCTGAAGTCACTTTGGAAGAAACTGTCCATCTTCTCTCCTCTTCCAAACACACCTCTTGTTCCTCTGACCCCCATCCCCACTGCAATCATCCCTTCCATCTGTCACATCCTCTATTACTTTGCACTGCTTCTGTTCCTGCTGCCTTCAAACATGCTGTGATCACACCACTCTCACTAAATCCTACCTATCCTGCCAACTATCGTCCCATCTCCCGTCTTCCTGTTGCTGCCAAACTACTTGAATGTGCTGTTCACCACCACTGTCATGACTTTCTTTCAATTATTTATTTAGGAACATTTATAAACTGACTTACAGTTTGGAACAATCTCTCAAAGCAAAATATATCTAATTACAAGCCATTCTTGATCCACTCTAGTCTGATTTTTGCCCTCTACATTCCTCAGAAACAGCTATTCAAAATATCCAATGACATCTTTATGGCTAAAACCAAAGGCCTTTACTCAGTAATTATCCTCCTTGATCTGTCTGCTGCTTTTGACACTGTTGATCACCACTTGCTCCTTGATACTGTGTCTCACTTGGATTTCAGGACACTGTCCTGTCCTGGTTCTCGTCTTACCTCTCCCATGATACTTTTAGTGTTTTGTCTGTAAAATCCTCCTCTACTGTTATCCCATTATCAATTGGTGTGCCTCAGGGTTCTTTCTTGGGTCCTCATTGTTATGGTTAAGTGTGTTTTGGTGGATCCTTGGATGCTGTGGGAGATGACCATGATCCCCGTGAGGAGCCACAGCACTGGGCTAGACTCGTAATGCACAAAACACAGTTAGTTCTTTATTAAACATCTTGAAGAAAGCCACCAGAGGTGGCAGTAGTGAGGCAGTCTGGTAGTTGCAATCTCAGGGACCTCGGCAGAGGGAGCCCTTCTCTCCTTGATGATGAAAGGAGGTTCCGCAGCAGGTTTCCCAGCTAGGAGATACTGTGGATGAGATAGACTGAGAGTTAGAGTACTCACTAGGTGTTTGCTGTTGGTATGCGATTCCACCAGGTTTGTTGAAGAAGGTACAGGCAGGGAGAGCAGGCCCTCGAGGAGCGAGTACCTGTTCCCTGTAAGGCACCTGAAATAAAGCAGAGGGCCCCCGAGGAGCGTGTACCCAGGTTAGCAGTTACCCTGAATGGCAGAGAAAGAGCTTCTAGCGGCAGCACGGAAGCGGCAGAGTAGCGTAAACAAGAACGGATTCGAGTCCTTGCTAACTCAAAGAGCTAGCAAATTAGTAAAGGTAATATACCCGGATGGCGTGATGTCAGCATGAGGGAACGCCCTCGAGGTTTGCGCCAAGGGTGGTATAAAGACGTGAGTTGCGCGCGCACCCTAGTAGATACCTAGAAGGAGCAACGGCGGGAGGCTTCACCATAGCCGTTCTGGGGACGCTGGAGAGGTCGGCTTGTAGACGCTGTGGTACCCATCTTTCCTGGGTAAGCGGGAGGAGCCGTGAATAATGTGAGGCAAACGGGGCGAAGCCATCTAGCACCGACGGACGCAACACTCATCTCTTCTCTCTGTATACTAATTACATTAGTGCTCTGATTTCTTCTCATGGCTTTCAATAGCATCTTTATGCTGATGATTTACCTCTCCACACCAGAAATGTCTTCAGAAATCCAGTCCCAGATCTTAGCCTGTTTGTCTGACATTGCTGCCTGGAAGTTCCACTGCCATCTTAAACTCAACATGGTCAAGACAAAGCTCCTTATCTACCCCCTCCCAAAGCCCATGTCCCCTCTTCCTCCTTTCTCTGTTTCTGTGGACAAACCTGTAATCCTCGCAGTCTCCTCAGCCTGTGATCTTGGAATCATCTTCAACTCCTCTTTTCTTTCTCTATACATTGTTAAAATGTACAGGTTTTTTTCTCTATAATGTCACCAAAATCTGTCCATTCCTTTCTGAACACACTACCAGAACCCTTATCCATTCTCTCTCATCACTTCCTGTTTAGGCTTTTCCAACCTACTGCTCACAGGTCTCTCCATGAACCATCTCCAATCCATCCAAAATTCAGCTGTGCAACTTATCTTTTGCTAAAATTGCTACCCCCATATAACCCCTCTTCTCAAGTCACTACATTGGCTCCTATCCATTCTTGTAAACAATTCAAGCACCTCTTGTCCAACTACAAGAGCCTTCACTCTGCAGCGCCTCACTACCTCACTACCTCTCTTATCTCTCTACACCTTTCCTCGTGCAAGTCACTCCTTTTTTTTGCCCTTCACTACTACCAATTCCAACTCCATGCTTTACATCTGGCTGCATCATACACTCAGCATAGACTTCCTGAGCTGGTGTGTCATGCTCCCTCTCTTGCCTTATTTAAATCCCATCTAAAAACCCACCTTTTTGTGGCTGCTTTTAAATCCTTACCCCTGAATGTCCTGTTTACAGCCTCATTAATTATTTTACCACTATTTTAATAAATGAAATTCACAAAGTATTTTTCTCTGTATGTTTGACTTGATTAGATTTTAAGCCCTACTGAGCAAGGATTGTCTTTTATATGTTTTTGTACAATCTGTTTATGTCAAGCACCACTATAGAAGTAAGTAGTTGTTGTAATATTGACTTTATCCTAAATTCTCCTTCTAGAGAAACAAGAACATTTGCTTAGTGAAACAAGAAGTGTGCGAAACATCTGATCCATTCAACCAGCAATGGTTTCAAAAGAGTATTGAGAACCGTGGTCATATCTATTGGAATATACAGTTTCTTGTGGCTGTGAGCTTCAGTCCTCTAGGAGGATGTATATATGTTTGCAGACATGCCTTGCACCTTTGTTAACTTCTTTGGAAAGGAGGTCAAAGAACCCATAGATCTGATAAAAGACCACCATTCAATGCTTCAGACCCTCACTGTTGCCCCTGCCAATTCATCCTCCACATCCAGGCGGTATTTAAGCACTCTAGCGAGGAAACATTTTTCTTTCAAAAGAGATAGTATCCTCTCTACACTTAACCCTGTCAGCAGCAGAAATGAAGAGTTCATCAAAATGATCACAGAAGCTCAAAGCTCCAGCAGCAACCTAGACAAAACTTGGGATGAGATTTTGACAGATTCCAGAGTCCATAGACAGAGTTAATTTTCTGTGCCAGAGAATTTTCTTTTTGGGAGTATAGCAATAGATCTTGACTTGTTCTGTCATCAGCTGTTCCTATGTAGAATTCTTCCTCTCCATAGCATCACCTCAGGTGTTATTCTGGAATACGTTTTTGCAGCTAAATAGGTAGCAGCACCTTATCTGCTTATCTCTGCATTTTGTGTGTGTGTCTGTAATGTTTGCTGGTCACAGAGTTGTCCCATGATTGACAGTTGATGACCTTTGAAGAAGCAAGAATGGCACCATGACACCGATGGCAACGCTGTTCCCCTAAGCGTACACGTGAACAGTGTAGTGCCTTATAGAGTTCTCATGGCAGGAAACCCGGCTGTCGGCGCACAGCAATGATGTAATGTGGCTGGGTATAAAAGGCCCAGCTGCACTTCACAGATTTGCCTCAGCAACAGGTCTCCCTACTTGGTAGCAGTGCATGTTGCTCCTACCTTGGTTCCTGATTCTGTCTTGGTTCCTCAGCCTGCCTTGTCCATCCTACCTTGCTTCAACCTGCCTTGTCCATCCTGCCTTGCCCAGCCTTGCTCAGCTTTACCTTCACTGGTTGCTCCGAGATGGTAAGTCCGAATGATGTTTCACACTGTCCGACCGCTCTTGCCTCTCCTCGGAATCCTTCCGGTGGGCCCGCGGTCTCCTGTTGCCAATTCTCTCCTCCACTGGCTAGCGACTCCGGTCTCGTTGGTGAACCGGGGGTTAATGATATCCTGGTCAGAGAGAATGGCTCGTGCTCGAGAGTCATCCCTTCAGCGATCTGCTCACACGGCGATAATGGGGGAATCGGCGCAAAAAAGCTTCCTATCCCGGGTTGTGTGACTTCCAATGGTGTGGAGGAGCTTTCCCCACATCATACCCTGGCTTTCCTTTTGGTATGGGGCATGTTTTAGCGTGGTAATAAAAAAGTTGCAGGAGCCTCTTGCACACAGGTCTGCTTAGGTCGCCATCTTGGAAGCTCTCCCAGGACTACCTTTTCTATGCAGACCGTTGCACGAGCAAAATCCTAGAGCAGTGATGGCGAACTCCAGTCCTCGAGTGCCACAGACAGGCCAGGTTTTTCAGGATATCTACAATGAATATGCATGAGAAAGATTTGCATGCACGGCCTCCATTGTATACAAATCTATCTCATGCATATTCATTGTGGATATCCTGAAAACCTGGCCTGTTTGTGGCACTCGAGGACTGGAGTTCACCATCACTGTCCTAGAGGCAAGCTGAGCTCCATTGTCTCAATGTGTTCAGGGAAGAAGGCTTTAGATTTGTTAGGAACAGAGGAGCATTCTGGGGAAGGGGGAGGCTATTCTGATGGGATGGGCTCCATCTTAAACAGAATGGAACATTTTAAATAGTAGGTAGCACACTTTTAAACTAGACCACAGCATAAATCTGATAATGCCCTTTGAATCATGTGCTTCTATCTTAAAAGGATACTTGCTAGACAAGGCAGTTATAATATCTCAGTGGTGAGTCTTAGGTAAAGCCTGAAGTAGCCCAGATGGATTTAAATAAAGTGAATGGCTTGTATCATCTGCCAATAAGCAGGTTGTGAATACAAATAAAAAAAACACCCTTAAAAATATCTGTACTCAAAGTCTGAAAAATAAGATTGGTGAATTAGAATGTATTACATTATATGAAGATATAAGCATCTTAGACATTGTGGAAGGATAATAACCCATGGAACACTGTGACAGGGTATAAACTGTATCAACATGACAGGGCAAATTAAATTGGAGGAGGCATGGCACTATATGTAAGGATGGCCTAAAGCAGGGATAGCCAAATTAAGTCCTTAAGAGTCACAAACAGGCCTGATTTTCAGGAAATCCAAAATGAATATGCATGAGATAGACTTGCATACAATGGCTCAAGCAGGAATCAGCAATGGTATTGAAAAATGGTATTGTGCGCTCATACATCAAACTTGTCAATCATAGTTCACTTACAAAGTTTCAGTCAAGATAGCTGCCAATCAGAAAGCTTTCCTGATCAAATGAACAATTATTCAAAAATTTAATTCATAAAAGATTATCCCGGAGCACTATTTAAACTCATCTCACTTCAGGAACAAAATTGATATGTTACCGCCTCTCTAGATATTAAATAATGAAAAAAAATATTCAATTATATTGAAAGGGTTTTTTTTTCAATTAAAAAATTAACAAAAAAGTGTTCATGCATCACACATGATTCTGATGGTTCATAGAGTTAAATAAAAAATCAAGGTGAAATATAATCCACATGAGCTCGATTCATAAAAATTGTCCCCATTCAGTGTTGATATTTAAACCAGTGAGTTTAACTAAAGTCAAAGAAAATATCCATCTCTGTTCCAGCTGTACAAGGGGCCTTTCATGAAAACCCACTCTCAGATGAGAATCCACCATGTCAATTACAAAAAAACACAGTTGTTCAAATTTATGTATCATGTCCTTGCAGTGTTTAGCTAAAGGTGTTTCAAGTCGCAGATGTTTGAAGCAATTGCGGTGTTCCCATATTCGTATCCTCAGGTTTCTTGTTGTCCTGCCTACCTAGATTTTATGACAAGGACACAAGGCAACATATGTAACAAAAGCAGAAGAACAATTTGTGAAATATCTCAAAACATTCTTTTGAGTAATGGCATGAATTCTTTTAAAGATAATGTCACAAGCTCAGCAGTGGCCGCATTGTGGTGTTCTCTAATGACCCCACGCTTCCCTTTGATACTTCAATCAGAAAAAAGTACTGCACATAAACATTCATGTAAATTCTTATGTAGGCAATGCATAGACTTTTCTTTGAAAAACAGGGATGTAACTGCAATATATGAAAATGTCTTTTTAAAATCTGACGTACTTGTGCAGAATTGGAAGTATTGTATATTACATGTGAGACTATTAGGAGAATTCTTGATATTCCTGTTGCCTTGAGCAAACAATTAGGAGGGTAATAGAGCGCTCTCTTAAGCTTTCCTAATAACCAAGATTGGATATCCACATTGTACAAAATCCTATGAGATAATTTTAGATTTCTTTGATAGTGATATTTCTGAGCCACTAAAGCAAACCTCTGTGATAATGAAAGATGTAACAGACCAAATTGACAAACTGAAGAGTAACAAATCACCAAGACCACATGGTCTTTCACACCTATAGCTCTGAAAAAAATCAAACATGAAGTTGTAGACCTGTTACTAGTAATTTGTAGCTTATTTAAAACAGCCACATGTCCTGTAGACACCAGTTTTTGAAAAGGATCCCATGGATGATCCAGGAAACTATAGACCAGTGAGCCTAATGTTGGTACTGGGCCAAATGGTAGATGCTATTCTTAAAATCAGAATTACTGGCCATATAGATAGACATGGCTTAATGGATAAGTCAACATGGCCTGAAGAAAGAGATGTTTTGCCATATCACTCTTTAAGGATGTAAATAAACTTGTAGATAAAGGTGTGTCAGGCATTTACCAAATGTCTCCCATGAGAGAATTCTCAGGAAATTATAGTCATGGGATGGAAGGCAGTGTCCTATTGTGGATTGGTAACTTGTTAAACTACAGGAAACAGAGAGTAGAACTAAATGGTCAGTTTTCCAAATGGAGAAAGCTCATTATTGGCATGCTCCAGGTATTTGTATTGGGACCTGTGCGGTTTAACATTATAAATGATATGGAAAAGGGAATGAGTGAGGTGATCAGATTTTTGTTCATTGTATTTGTAAGTTTTTATTGTTTAATATCTGTTTTTTATGATTATGTGTGTTATTCTGTTCATCGCCTAGGCCTTTTTGTGATAGACGATTCACAAATTTTAATAAATATATTTGCAGATAAGAAAATATTCAAAGTCTTAAAATAGCAAATTCTAAGGAACTGCAGAAGGACCTCCCAAGATTGGAGTGGGCATCTGAATGGCAGATAAAATTTAATGTGAAAAGTGCAACATAATGTACATAGGGAAATATCTCAACTATCAGGGGCACAATGCAGTGTTCCATATTAGGAGTCATCACCCAGTAAAAGGATTTTTTTTGAGTCCTTGTGGACATTGAAATCCTTAGCTCAACATGTGGCAGTGGTCAAGAAAGCAAATAGAATGCTAGAAATTATTCAAAAGGTATTGGAGAAGAAAATGAAGAATATCATATTTTCTCTCTATCAAGCCGTGGTGTAACTACACCTTGAGCATTACATGCAGTTTTGGTCCCTTCATCTAAAAAAAAAAAAGATAGTGGAATTAGAAAAAGTGTAGAGAAGGGCAATGAAAATGATAGCATGTTACTGCCTTAAGGTTCCCACACTTATTGGATGGTGGATAAGCAAGCCTTGTTTCCAGAGCTTCCAGAATGTGGAACGCACAAGCTGCATGCAGGAACCCGGCAGAGCTGCTTCTTGCTCAGAACTGATGCCAGAAATCGGGGTAGATGCACTCCCCCTCCCCATCTTGGAAATTGAGCAGGCGTGTTGCAGGCAAAATGTATTTGTGGTGGGCAAGATTCAGGGCACGGCCCCATTTGCCCATTCTGATGCCACCCCTCAGAAGGGGTCAAGGCAACTAACATATCAGGGTTTAAAACAGTTTTAGACAAGTTCCTGGAGAAAAAGTCCATTAAACATTATTAACCAGGTAGACTATGGAAATCGATTGTTATCCCTGAGAATGAGTAGCAAGAAATAGATCTTCTTTTTGGGATCTGCTAGTACTTGTGACCTGAACTAGCATCTATCGGAGGCAGGATGCAGGGTTCGATGGACCTTGGACTGACTCAACATGGCATATCTTACATTCTTATCCTAGACCTAAAGGCCTTGAACATGTTTCTAAAAGAAATATTAAAGATGATTTCCCTGTGCACCATAATTCCTTTGTTAAACCAAAGAGATTGGCTATTCTCTCTGGCGCACACAGAGATGACTCCAGGCCAGAGGAAGCGTCTCAGATTTTTCATAAGAATGCAACCTTGACGGGCCTTGCCTGGGCCCTTGTCACGAGTATGTGTGACCTGGAACAAGTTTGAGGGAGACTTTTGACTTATTGCTGAAAGTGTAAACGTTTGTTCAAGTTGATATGCTTTGGTGAAAACAATGGAGGCCTGCATTTTTTGTGAATAGCCACCAAATAGCAGTGTAAGTGGTAAGAGGGCTATTTATATGTTAATGTCCATGAAATCTATGGAGAGAAGTTTCTAGAAGTGGTTGGTTAATGGGTTCTAGAGAATGTTTCCTTTAAAAATGTGGAAAATATGATACTTTTTGGGGAGTTGGTTTAAGGCTATAAATTGATTCCAGTTTTTGTGGGTATGGGTGGACAGAAGCAGCCAGCTTAGCTGGTAGAGCATGGGGACCCCTCCACAAGGAGATGGCTCTGCAGTGTCTCCCCCGCGCCCCCTCCCCCTTCCCAAGGGGAAAAGCCAGAGGTAGTAGAGAAATTTTTATTTTAGGTTTTTCAAGGAACTACCAAAGGACCCAGTCTGGGTTATCTAAAGGCGAAGGTTAAAGGTGCACAGTTGTACACAAACTGGGCTCCAAAAGTAGCTAAAGTCGTCCCTGGCCAAAAGACTGTTACTGCAGAGGCTGGGCTATAGATAGAAGGGGTGAAAAAAAGGGAAAGGAGGACAGACTAAAAAGGATAGTAAATAATAGCTATCAGTAATTTTATGGGTTCTCTAAAATCTGTGTCCAACTCATGGTCTTCTCTGAAAGTTATAGATAGTTTTGTCACAAAGGCTACATTAACTGTGCTATGAATGTTGCGGGCGTAGCAGTGGACCCTTGGGCCGGCCTAACGGAGTGAAATGGTATGAGAAGAAGTATACTCCGGTAAAGAGATGTAGGCCGGGAGGCGGTGCCAAGTTGAATGTAGAACTGAAGACTTCACCCTGGAAGTCAGAGGACCCCCCGGGAGGAGCCCTTGAGGTCCCGGACCGCTGGGACTTAGGCGAACAAGGGAACTGAAGAGACGTCTTCACCCTGGAAATCTGAGAACCCCCCGGGAGAAGCCCTTGAGGTCCTGATAAGCAGAGTCAAAAGCTGCAGCCAGTACCGGCAGAAACCTTGTTGCCAAGCAACAAGACTCAGTGAGACGCCGGGTTAAAACATTACCGGCATCTGGGGTTACTCACAAAGGACAGCCCACATTCAAAAGAAAAGGCCGTTCAAAACACCCCTCCCCACACTCGTACGTGTCCAAAAGGAGAGGGGCCAAGCCTCGAGACTTGGCAGCATCTCCCTCAGAGACGCCCACCACAAGGCAGCCCAAGCAGGCCCGACCAGCAACGGGTCTCATCGTTGCTGCAGCGGGGCAAGAGGAGCAGAACCGAGCCCCAGAGCCTGACGTCGGCGCCCCGGGGACAAAGGTAAGGTCTCTGTCGTAAGACTTGCGACCGAGACTGCAACAATGAAACCATAATATACTACCAGTAAAACAGAATCTTATGTTCAAATAGAGAGGCAGTGGAAATTTAATGGATTTCTTTTTGACAACCATTACATGATGGGCCCGTTACTGAAGCTAAGTTACAAGGGATATTAAGCAGCATGGCATATCTGTTGTCAAGGCACTACTTATTTATTTATTTATTTATTTAAGGTTTTTTTATACCGGCATTCAAGAACTCGTTCACATCATGTCGGTTTACAGAAAACAGGGGTGCGAAAAATACAACCAAAAACATAAATAAACGTGATGAAGAGATGCAGTTACAATTAACAGGGGCTAATGAACTGGGGTTGTGAGAAAAAAAGAGAGATAGAGAAGGTTAATTATATACAAATGTACAATATAAGTTAAATCAAGCTATGTTAGGCCAGCTCTATGTCTGGTCTGATTTATCCAATTAACTTAACTGGATAAGAGCAAATATCGCTACTTATCCGGTTAAGGTAACCGGATAGGTAGCGCAGCCCAGATCCCACTGCCTGTCTACGAATTGACTGGCTAAAAGATAGCTGGATAAGTGACTTATCCAGCTATCTGGCAGCCACTGATTTTCAGTGGACCACTAGATAGCTGGATAAGTCTTACTTATCCGGCTATTGAGTGCTGAACAGGCTTTCAATATCAGGCCCAATAAGTCTCCAGAGATGCCTGTTTGGTCTGAGCAACAAACTTAAAATCTTACTGCTATTCTGAGATTGTTCCTTTTGGAATGGATTAGCACTCTGTTTGACTTAAGCATGTCAGCATAGTTACTTAGAAATGCATTTGGTCAGTGTAAAGGAAATTTCAGAAATTATTTAACTGGTTGGGTTGTACAGTTAATTTATATGTGTTTTTGCCAAAGAAAAAGCTGAAATGTGAGCCAGAATTTGTTCCTAGTTAGACTTGAATGTAGCTTTTGGCCCCAGGTAGCCTATATCCTCCTCAAAAGCTTGCGATAAAAATATCTTATGCAGTAATCTGACCATCATTATGGTTGATTGTGCAAGGGCTGGAGAGATGCTGTTACTGCTGGCCATTGCAAGGCTGCATTTGTTCTGTTCCACTTGAAATCTTTTCTTGGCATATTCTCTCAACTGCTGCTGTGACAGTAAATAACAAGCAAGAAAATAAAGAGAAAGGCAAAGAAATTAAATGTTTGGCGAAGACTGTAAAGAAGGCCCCTGTTCAGTCACTTGGCAGGAAAACTTCCGTAGTTTTGAAAATAAATTATTGTGGGGAGTACCAGTGAAGCGGATGAGAGTATGCCTTAAAGCAAAACCTAATTGATTGCTAAAAGGTTCCTATTGTGCACTTAGGATGTAATGAGAGTGCTGGTAAAGGCTGTCCTCTGTCTTGGCCACTTTGCTGTGTTCAGGAGATCTCTCTGTGAATCTCCTGGCTAGCATAATAAAGGGGAAGTTGTTGGGCCTCAGGAAAAGAGAGAGATTATCGCTACAGTGGGTGGGGTTGATCCCTGATAGCACTGGAGCAGTGCTGGCGGGTTTAGTCTTAAAAGAGGATCAGTCTCATCCAGTAATGGATGGGGAGACTAGGATTGCTTGGGCAATCTTTCTTGGAAACTAGAAAGGAAAGGTGGGTGAAACTATGGAAAATGATGCTCCCTGCCTCAGAGTGTTATGCTGTTAATTCTCCTTTTGGTACTCCACCCTTAGATTTCAGATTCTGTTTAACCTTTCACCTATGGGGGTTCATAATGACTCTGG
The DNA here is from genome assembly GCF_901001135.1 of Rhinatrema bivittatum. Taxonomy (NCBI): domain Eukaryota; kingdom Metazoa; phylum Chordata; class Amphibia; order Gymnophiona; family Rhinatrematidae; genus Rhinatrema; species Rhinatrema bivittatum. Next base: position 315,184,295 of record NC_042618.1, on the reverse strand, counting down.
ATGCTGTCATGACATACAGTCAGGGACCTGGAATTTGTTTCTAGTTTATTTTTCTTTAAAATGAGTAGAGGGCATGAGTCTTCGTTAAAGCAACAACTGAGACAAGACTCAGATATGCACTGAGGCCACTGCAATATGCCGCTGGTTTTATACTCCAAGGATCTAAACACTGGTCAGAAGATTCACTCTCAAGAGCTTTTGTGGGTAGAACAAAGTATACTTGTAACAAAGTAAATTCAAATTACTGGTGCAGTTTGATAACAACTGGAAAGGTCCACTCAGTGGCAAATGGCACTTTAATTATTCACTGAATATGAGGGGGCGGCTGCTTTAATCCTTAGTGTGCTCCTATTCTCTGCCAGATTTCTCCTCCTGTTTCACAGCTGAACTCCATGTGCAGAAATGGGAAAGGATCAGATTAAGGAGAAATAACTCGAATATATGGGCAGATAATCATAAACTGCAATTTGGTAATATAAATAGGCACCTTGTCCCCTCATTAATAATGGTTAAATATGAAGGGTGGAGGATTTGGACAAATACAAGATACTCCTCAAATGCGAGCATTGAACAATATGTGAGTAGATGCATTATATGTCTGACCAAGGACATTGTGATCCAATTCCCAGAGTCTTGCTGCTCTACATTCTTCAGCTAGGACTGTTTATCCTAAATTCTGTATGGCTGCATAGAATTGAAAGCCAACTGAAGGATGCAATGAATTTTAAGATTGCAGGGGTCTTGTTCCTTTTAGCGATTTAACTTTTTCAAGTAAATTTTTGGTGCTTTTGCTTCATTTACCATTTCATAAGACAGTTCAGAAGAAGGGGGGTAATACAGAGCGGCTTGTATTTAGGATGGCCTTCAGCGCTGGGCTTTACAGCCCCTGACTGCATTCAGGTTTCCAGAATTCACAGTGCTAATTGTGTGGCAGATTAATTAAGATTGCATTTCTGGCAGAGGGCACCATGCCAATTGCCAAACATAATGTGCGCTGCACTGTAATGAGGGATTCCTCTGTCTGTAGTAGCTGTTCCCATTTTTCTCTAATAACAAGTAGGCTCAGTGGATGCACACAAATGGGTCACATGACTCTTACCTTGTGCTGAGATGAAACAGCTTCCCAAGCTGTCAGTTTGGGACTTTAAGGCTTTTGAACTGGTTGATAAGCAACCATGCAGCCACACTGCCAGCAGCCAACTCAAACCCCTAGTTTTATTTCTCTTCGAATTGCTGAATGGCGCTTTCCCCCTTTGCTCTGTTTTAAACATTTTTCTAAAAATGTTCCTTCGCCTCTTTCAGATGAAATTGTTCAGTATTGTATAGGGCAGTGGTTCCCAAACCTATTCTGAGGGACAACCCAATCAGTCAGGTTTTCAGGATATATATACTGAATATGTATGAGAGAAATTTGCATGCATTGCCTCCATTGCATTCAAATATTTCTCATGCATATTCATTACAGAAATCTTTAAAACCTTACTGACTGGTGTGTCCCCAAGGACAGGTTTGGGAACCTCTGGTATAGAGCATTGGCTCCCAAACCTGTTCTATTGACCCCATAGCTGCTGCAATGGACCCTGTAGAGTAAATGCTCTGCCCTTTCTTGTGACATCATTCACAGTGGACCAAAAGAACAGGGCCAATGCAAGAAGAAAGTACTGCTCTACCTACCCATCTGATGAAGCTGCAAGAGAAGATTTTCTTCTATCTGCCCCTTCCCACAGCAGAGATGCTCCAAGTGCTGGCCTGCCTCCCAACTGTTGTCCCAGACCAAGCTGGGTGAAAGCTCCACCCTCTCCGATGATGTCATCCACAGCCTCCTCAACACTATCACTCCTCGTCTTGAAGTCCAAGACCCAGTCTTAGAATGGTTCAGTTCAGGTCAGTATTTAATATTGAATAAACAAGTATAGTGATCACTAGAACCTAGATTTTCCTTTACCCTGAGGTCAGGAATGCTGTCTCCATTTGTCCTTACCATAGTCAGTGTAGCCTTTCCTGAAGTCAGCTCTTTCACTACTTGCCTGAGCAATGAATCTTGTGGGGCATCCAGGACTTCTCCACTGCTATCTAATGTTGCATATTATTTTACACCTGAGCCCTATAACAATTATTTGCCTTAGTATATTTAGAATCGTTTGATTCAGTCTCATATCAGTGTCCTTAGTCCTAGAGTGCATTTGTGGCTGAATTTTAATGATCCAGAGTATTTGATTATGTCACATATCTACACTTCAAAAATTATTTTAATTGGGCATTAAGCAACTGATTTTTCATTGAACCTGTAGGGCAGACATTTCTTGCAACTTCTAAGAATAGATTTCTTGACTTACAGAATATTTTGGATCAAAATCAGAAAGATTTTCTTCAGTTTGTCAAGATTCAGTAATTTATTAATAGGTTTTTATCAATTAAACTTAATTGATTAGGCATTATCAAATATATCAACTGCTTCAGGTGATACAATATAGTTATATGCACTTTTACAGTTTCTAGATTATGGCAACATATCAATCAGTTGTAAACTTGCACCAATATACAAATCCTACCAACTAACTAACCCAAGGTTATTTTAAATCAATTCTCTGACTTTTGCAACACTATTAGGAGTTAGAGTCTGTTTTCATACCACACTGACAAATAATGATTTGAAGCAGTAGTCTTTTTTTCCCAGGAGCCTCTGCACTGCTGGACAATAATATAGTATCAAGCACGGGGACTTTGGAGTCAGCTTTCTGTAGGCTGGTCACAGGAGATAAGGCACAGATGAAGGCTGGTTACAGGATTTTAAATAAATATTAAAGTGTAGCAGATGCTTGCTGATTCGATGTAGGAATCTCTGGTCAATGTCTATTTTCAGACATCAGGCACAGGCAGGTAGATTCTGCTTGGATACCAGTGGTGGCGATGCTGGTCCCAAGGGCCTGCCCATTGGCCAGTTGGTCTCCAGGCCGGCTCTAATGATGATGACAGCCCTGCTATCTTGTTCCTGGGTTCCACTTACTTCAATAAAGGAATCAGGCAAGAGTACATGAATATTAATGAGGGCCAAACTCTGCTTTTGATTGGAGGATGCTCCTTTTATTATTTTTTATTTGGAGAAGTGAAACATGTGGCTGCATACCTTAGGAATGTTTAGAGATAAGCAGTACCCAATCAGTTCTTGTTTCAGAATAGGGCCTTGTCAAACAAAATTTAAATCTTGTTTTTTTGTAAAGTCTGTATTTTCCAGTTTTAAAGAAAACCCAAAGTCTTTGTTGCTTTCTTCCATGTTTGGTTCAGAGAAAATGGGTCTTGCCTTACTTATTGTGACCTATTTTGTGTCTACAAACCCCTTTTTGACTTAACATTTCTAGTGGTCCATTGTATTGGGAGCTAAGAGGTCCATATTCAGCACCACTTGAAGAGCAGTTGAATATGTACCTGGGGTTAGCAGCCATCACTTAGCTGGATAATTACTTATCTGGCTAAATAGCTAGCCAGCTAATTCACAGGCAGGACAAAGGTGTAACTGGGACGTGCAAAGTTAGCTGAATATGTTATTTGGCTAACTCTGATATTCAGAATTACTGGATAACTTAGCCAGCTAAATCTGGTTGTCCTCTAGATGTGTCATAAAGTTGATCGGATAGACTTATCCGCTACCTTTAGGGTAGCCGGGTGTATTCAGCAGCGGAATATGGACCTTTAAATCCTACTATAATGTCAGAATCTGGTATGGGTTACCGGGGCTGTCTGCTATTGTTTATGAAGGAATGTCCTAACCCTTTGACCAAAACAAGATCTGGTTCTCTGAACTTTACCTTTGGAAAAGAGAAAAAAAAAACAAGATTGAAAGTAAAGTTTGTGAATGTCATATGTTATAGAGATGTGCAGGAGAAAAAATTGTGTGCTGAGTGGAATTTTGATTTTCTTGTGAAATGGGCTTTCTAAAAGAAAATATCACATTCAGAACATTTAAATAATTTCACAAATTAATTTGATTAGGTGTTAAGCTTGGCCAACTGCAGGCTTCTTCCACAACCGGCAGCTCTTGCAATTTCCGGCAGGGGCTCCCAACGCCGCAACAAAGATGTGGCAGGCCACACTGCAGATGACACTCCTGACAGGGGGGCGGTCCTAGGCATGTGTGGACTGTGGGATAATTTAATGGGCCCACGGTGGGAAACCTGCAGGGGTTTCCCACCGTGGGCCCATTATGCCTAGGACCGCCCCCCCTGACCGCCCCCCCTGACAGGGGGGCGGTCCTAGGCATGTGTGGACTGTGGGATAATTTAATGGGCCCACGGTGGGAAACCCGCAGCAGCGCCCCCTATGACATCAGTGAGGATGTAGGAATTTAAACCCAGACCAGGATCACATCAGACGCCTCAGCAACAGGTCGCCCTCCTTGTGAGTTGTTTGTTGCTGCCTCCTGATCGCTTCTCCTGATCTCCGACCCTTGCCCTTTGGATTTGATTCTTGGCTCGGACTTTGGCTAGTGCTTGACTTCGCCCTCCTGGACTGACTCTCACTGACCTGACCTTTGGCTTGTCTCATATCTGCCTGCTTGCCACCTGCCCTGACCCCCGGTACCCCTTCGACTGTCTGCCACCTGTTCGATCCTCGCATATTCAGACTCCGCTTCTTGCTGTTCTCAAGCCTTTGTTGGATCCTTCATCATCCAAAGGCCTGCACCTAAGTCCAGCTGGCCCCAGCACCCAAGGGAACATGGGCTGGTATTGGTGAAGCTCCCATTGGGCCTCTGCTCCTGTCCGGTCTGCCTGTGAATAGCAAGGACCTGCAGGGCTCCTCCCTGCAGGTGGTGCCAACCTTGCTTTGACCCAAGGGTCCACTAGTGCAACAGTTTGCTGAGGCCATGGACTCTGCAGATCTCTCTGGCCTGCAGGCAATACCTGGCCTAGCAAGAGGATCCATCAGCAGCAGCAATGTTTGGAAGCTGTAGCTGGCACCATGGATCATCTCAGCGCCTGTCTTGATGCCCTCACCACCATGACCAGCACTTCACTGGTAGTCCCAGCTCCCGCGCGACTACCGGTCACCGCATAGTGTGCCTCCCGGTACTACCCCAGTATGCGGGGGACCGCACACTTTGTCGGGGATTCGTGAATCAGTGATTGATACACATTTCACTTCAACCAGTGCAGTTCCCGACTGGTGCTATCAAGACCATGTTCATCATCTCCCTGCTGGATGGCAAAGCCCTGGATTGGGCCACCCCTCTTTGGGAACAGGGAGATGCCCTGCTTCAGGATATACAACAGTTTAGCCAGGCTTTCAAGCAAGTATTCAATGAACGCAACCGGTTGGCCACACTTGGTTCTGATCTGCTGCGCCTTCGACAGAGCTCACGGCCATTAACAGATTTTGCCATTGAATTTCATACTATGGCCACGGAGCTGAATTGGCGGGAGGACAGTTTGCACAGTAGTTTTCTGGAAGGATTATCTTCATGAATAAAAGATAAACTTGCGGCAAGGGAATTCCCTGAGTCCCTGGATGCCCTCATTGACCTCGCTGGAAGGATCGATTGCCATCAGCAGCAGTGGGCTCAGTTGCAGGGCCCCATAGGTAAGTTCCAATGGCCCAGCATTTTCCCGTCCCCTCGTTCCACCAGTCACAGCAACCTAATTCCCAGTCTACTCCCAGGAACCCATGCAGTTGGGACAGACTCGGCTGTCCAGGGAGGAAAGGCTCCGCTGTCAGAGGCTGGGCCTTTGTTTCCATTGTGCCATAAGGGGCACCTTATGGACCGTTGTCCCCTGAGGTTGGGAAAAGAACTACCCTAGGAACCAGCGGGGAGATGATCCTAGGCTGTTTTACTTCAGCTCCTCAACTCACCTTTCCGGTGACCGTCTCTGTGGGGAAGCACAAATTTGCCACTCTGGCACTGGTAGACTCCAGCGCAGGAGGAAATTTCTTAATGAAAGCCCTAGCAGGCCACCTGAAGCTATCGACAGTTCCTCGGGAGATGCCACTTATTTCCTCCATCTATGGAGAACCACTTCCCGGTCAGATTACCACAACTACTGCCCCACTGCACATCCACACCGGCCTCCTGCACGTAGAACAGATAACATTTTATATCATCGACAAGGCAGTGCACCCCATAGCTTTGGTGCTCCCCTGGTTGCAGTGCCACTTGCTGCAATTTGACTGGGAGACATTGTAGCTTACCCATTGGGGGCCCTGCTGTCATGGCTCATGCCTTCTTCAAGTCAGAACCCCAGCAGCAGTTCCTGTGGCCACGACCTTGATAATTCCACCCACAAAGTACACGGACTACGCAGATGTGTCTTCCAAGAGCAAGGCAGAGGTGTTACCAGAACACTGGTCTTTCGATTGTGCCATTAATCTCCTGCCAGGAGCTATCCCGCTACTGGGTAGGGTATACCCCCAGAGATTAAGGCCATGTCGCAGTACGTTCAAGAAACTTGACAAGGGATTCGTCAGACCCTCCACCTCGCCAGCAGGAGCTGGCTGCTTCTTTGTGCCCAAAAAGGATGGAACGCTATGCCTTTGCGTTGATTCTAGAGGTCTCAATGTAATAACAAAAAAGGATCAGTATCCCTTGCCCCTCATCCCAGAACTCCTTGACTGACTTCAGGGTGCCAGAATATTTACCAAGTTGGACTTACACAGTGCATATAACTTTATTCACAGCAAGCCCGGTGATGAATGGAAGATGGCTGTTAATACGCAGGACGGCCATTACGAATATCTGGTAATGTCGTTCAGACTCTGCAATGCATTTGCAGTATTTCAAAGCTACACTAACTGCACCAACACATCTTCAGGCAAATTCCAGAGATAAATTGTGCTTTGAATTCAAAATAATTTTCTCCAGTTTTAAATGTGCTTCTTGCTAACTTCATGGAGTGCCCCCTAGTCCTTCTATTATCCGAAAGACTAAATAACCAATTCACATCTATCCATTCTAGACCTCTCTTGATTACCTGAAAAATATAAAAGATTATATTAATAAAGAGGTAAGGGGCCTATCAAATGGCCTATAGATATGTATACAAAGTTATTAGGAGCTAAGTACAGAGGTTTATATCCTGCCGTCTATCAGCAGCATAAGGATGTAAACATAGCGATCTTAGGGACTATGTACAAAGATTTATAGAGGACATAATCCTTTAAATCCTGTAGACAATCTTGGTGAGGCAGCTTAAGGATTTGTTTTGAGTTTTTTGGAGGTGTTTGTGTCCTTGATTAATAGAAAATGCTGCTTCAAAGAACCAAGTTTTCACTAGCTTCCTAAAGGATAGGAGATTGAGGCCAGTTTGATGGGGATTTCAGGGAGTTCCTTAGTGTTGAGACTGAGCCTGCAAAGGTTTTCTTTTTAGTACTTGCAAGCCTCATGGTTTTGGGTGAAGGCACCACCAGCCATGACTGAGACTGTGAGCATAGGGGGCATGTGGGTATATAGGGGAGGAGAGATCTCATGAGGTAGGTTGGTGCCATGCCTTTGAGTGTTCTGTAGGCCAGGACTAGTAATTTAAATTTTGTGTGGTGAAGAACTGGAAGCCAGTACAAGGTTTTTAGAAAATGGATTATATGATCAAACTTGGATTGTGTAAGTACAGTTTGGATTATTTTTACCAATGTGATTTAACAACAGAATAATTTTTTCTTGTCTGCAAATTTGACATAGTAACATAGTGGCAGAGAAAGATCAAAGAGGTCCATCCATTCTGTCCAGCAATCTTTTTTCTTTTAGGATAATAACTCCCGCGCCGTGCAGGTTACCCCAGTTAACATAGGCTACCCTTTTGCTTCATTTCCATTCTTTAGCCAAAAGGGATCCTCTGTGTTGATTTCATACCCTTTTGAATTCCATACTGTTCTTTTTTTATAATTTATTTCTTTATTGGAATTTTCAAAATTGTTACACCAAAAATTCACATAACTATGCATAATTCAGGTAAATAAATATAACAGCAATAATTTTCAAATATCTGAAAGTTTTTCTTAATACAATAAAAAAAATCTACTGCTATATGTAAACATATAATATGGGGGCCTCATCATGAAAAGTAACATTTCATACTAAATAAAATAACATCAATAGAGGGTAGGAGCTATGACAATTTTATTCTATTTGGCTTAACATAGGTGATACCTCGTTCCCTAATTTTACTTGACTTTTATCTCAAGAATATTTCCAAATGTGAGGGTTGTGAGAAAATAAACTTTTTCCCTTGATAATTAATAAAGCATTTGCTGGGATACTTTAGAAAAAAAGTTGCCCCCAGCTCCAATGCTCCATTTTTCAGGGCTAAAAATTGCCTTCTCCTAGCCTGAGTTGGCTTGGAGACATCAGGAAATATAAAACCTTCTGTCCACAAAACAATATATCTTTGTTCTTGAAAAATGTATCCATAATGAGTTCCTTATCTCTTTCTAAAACAAAAGACACAGTGTTGCTCTCTTATTTATTAGAGATGTGAATCGGAACCGGAATCGGTTTGGATTCCGGTTCACATGTGGGTTTTTTTTCATCGGGCCCGATCGCGGTTTTGTTTATCGGCTGCGCCCGAGTCGATAAACAAAAATTCCACCCCGACCCTTTAAAACTAATCCCTTTGCTTCCCCCACCCTCCCGACCCCCCAAAAAACTTTTTACAGGTACCTGGTGGTCCAATGGGGGTCCCTGGAGCGATCTCCCACTCCCGGGCCGTCGGCTGTCACTAATCAAAATGGTGCCGATGGCCCTTTGCCCTTACTATGTGACAGGGTATCCGTGCCATTGCCCGGACCCTGTCACATGGTAGGAGCACTGGATGGCCCGTGCCATCTTGTGCTCCTACCATGTGACAGGAGAGCATGTGTGTGTGTGAGAGAGAGAGAATATGTGAAGAGTCTGTGTGTGTGTTGAGCCTAGTTGGAGACTGCTGCTGCCTACATATTCCAGGATGTGAGAGAGAGCATGTATACGTGTGTGTGAGACCCAGCATATGTGTGTGAGAGATGCGCAGGCTCAAGGAGTAAGCTACTGCTGCCTCTATGTTAGAGTGAGAGAGAGAGATCTGTATGTGTCTGTGTTTCTGTGAGTGTGAGAAAGAGGGCATGTGAAAGTGAGCATTGCCCCTGAAACAGTGGTACATGAAACATGATTTCATGTCTGGTTATTTATTTATTTTATTTTATTTATTTAAAAGCATTTATATACCGTTTTTTAAAAATAAATTTTTGTCAAAAATTTATTTACACAGGTGAAATAAAACAAAAAATAATCAAAATAAAATAGATTTTTTAAAAATATACATAAAATAATCAATAACTAGTCAGAGTGCTAGCATGAAAGACTTTTATAAATAAAAAGTGGTGCCATGGGACTTATTATTTCTGGGTAGGTGAGAAAATGTAAAATATAAGGGTTGAATTAATATTGCAGAGGTGGTATGTCAATTAGAAATGTATAGAGTGAAGGTTATGGAGAGTGTAAGTAGCTTTGCAAATTGTAGTTTGGGTATTAGTAAACATTTAATTAGATGAGGTATTGAATGCTAGTTGAAAAAGGTGGGTTTTGAGAGATTTTTTGAAATGGGAGGGATTGGATATTGAACGAAGAGGATTTAGTAAGGAGTTCCAGATTATTGGTCCGGCTATTGAAAAGGCTCTCTTTCTGGTGAGATCTAGTCTGGCTTGTTTGGGTGAGGGAATATCTAGTAGATTTTGGTTGAGTGATCTTAAATGTCGTGTTGGTTTATAGATTCGTAGTAGTGAACAGAGCCAGGTGGATGTATGATTATGGATTAGACTGTGAATGATGGAAAGAATTTTGTATTTTATTCTAAACTTTAGGGGTAACCAATGCAAAGATTGTAGGATAGGAGTGATATGATGGCATGGAGAGGTTCTGGTTAATATCCGGGCTGCAGCATTTTGAATCAATTGAAGTGGATAAAGTGAGGAGTCTGGCAATCCTAGGTAAAGAGCATTACAATAATCTAGACCGGAAAAGATTAAAGATTGAAGAATAGTTCTGTAATCTCGGTAGAAAAGTAAAGGATGGAGATGTCTTAAAAGTCGTAACTTGTAAAAAGATTTTTTTGTAAGTGAGGAGATATGTTGTTTTAAGGAAAGATCTGAATTTTTGTTTACACCAAGGCTTGTGGCAGAACGTGCTATAGGTATATTAATATTGTTAATTGTCAGATGCGATGGTGGACCTAAAGAAGAATCAGAGATAGAGGATAGATATATAAGTTCAGTTTTTGAAGGGTTTAGTTTTAGTCTATTATGAGAAAGCTAGGAGTTAATAGTAGATAGATATAAAGAGACCAATGATAAAGTGGCTGACCATGATGATTTATATGGAACAAAGAACTGGATGTCGTCTGCATATATTTTGAATTGAAGATTGAGAGAAGATAGAATGTTACACAGTGGGTGAAGATATATATTGAACAGAATAGGAGAAAGGGATGAACCTTGAGGGACGCCGGAATTGATGATGTAGGGAGAGGACTGTTGTTGATTGTAACTAATTTGCTGGGGTCGATTGGAGAGAAATGATGAGAACCAATTTAAGACTGTGCCTGTAATGCCTATGGTTTTGAGACCTGAAATGAGAATCTGGTGATTGATGATGTTGAATGCTGCTGATATATCTAAAAAGACTATAATGTAGTCTGTGTATGAATCAAACGCGCGGAAGAAAGTGTCGAAGGAGGATATGAGGAGTGTTTCTGTGGAGTGTCCTTTTCTAAATCCATGTTGATTGACATGTAGGATATTATGTTCAGTTAGGAAATCGGTTAGCTGATGGAGTACTGCAGATTCTATTAATTTGGCCAAGGAAGAGAGAATAGCAATGGGTTAGGACTACTGCAATGAATGTTTTAAGGGAAGTTAAATCCCCATTTCATTCTGCTTTGAAATAAGAGAGGATTTTTATTAGCATACAAAAATGTTCCCCCAAAAAGTATATAGACAGTGTTGGACCCATGATTTTAGGCAGGGGAGAAGAAAAACTGATACTTCACGCATAGCTCTCTGCTTCAACGGCAGGGGAGAAGAAAAACTGATACTTCACGCATATCTAGCATAGCTCTCTGCTTCAACGGCAGGGGAGAAGAAAAAAGGATTCGCACTCACAAAGCGGGGAGTAGCTGGCTTGTTACGGCGGTTACTACCCCAAACCAAATAAGCCTGATACTTCACTTTCAATGCATATCCTGCTTCAACCGCAGGGGAGAAGAAAAACTGATACTTCACGCATATCCAGCATAGCTCTCTACTTCAACGGCAGGGGAGAAGAAAAACTGATACTACACGCATATCCAGCATAGCTCCCTGCTTCAACGGCAGGGGAGAAGAAAAACAACCAATAAGGGCTGAATAACACAGTCTGGGTAAAACAAATAAACATGGGTGTAGCTTGCTTATTGCGGCGGTTACTACCCCTACTACCCCTAACTAATCAAGCTTGATATTTCACTTGGTTGCAGCTCCATCACTGCTCTCTACATTAATGGTGGGGGTGGAAGGGAAATAGAACCAAAGAGCTAAGAGAAACAGATAAGTATGAGAAAAAAATGTGAAGCTTGCTGGGCAGACTGGATGGGCCGTTTGGTCTTCTTCTGCCGTCATTTCTATGTTTCTATGTTTCTATGTTAGGTAACCCATAATAACTGCATGAAAAAATCTCAAAGTACTTGAGTTGCCGTTTGGGTGGTATGAAAGTCCTTTCAAATTATATATGTTGGTAATTCCTTATTAACACTGTAGTAACAATAAGACTGGTGCTTCCTTAAAATTATTTTAGGGTGTTTAATAAGCCCCACAAATCAAAAATACCATAACCATATACTCTTTAATTTTTATAATTCCCGAAATTTCTCAATTCACCATATAAAGGAGGAAAAGACCTCAGAACAGAGTATTCATTTGTTTAATAAAGATGAGTACGTGCTTTGATAACTTCAGTCATCTGTCAAAAACCTCCACAAAAAATTATTTTAAAATATGTAGATATTTTTTGTAACTCTTTCTTGATGATTTGTAAAAATCATTTACCTTATTAATGCAGTCTACTTTTAAAGATGAGGTTCACTGAATTTGCCTTGCCGCCAATGATGGCCAGCATTTCATTTTAGAGCTGCTTCAGGATGGGACCTAAAGAATGCAAATTGATCACTTTCTATGTCCGAAAAATCACAGATGTTTGCTATGCATACTCATTGCTTTAGCAGATTCAGTGTGTTTTAACTTCAGAGCAGCACGCTATCTGTGAATGATTCAAAAAATGCTAACACGTGCTGTGTGTTATAAAATGGTTGAATCTGAACATGCATGCAACTTTTCTGCTCTAAACATTACCAATCAAAATTTCAGTTTGCTTAGTAAATAATTAAGAGCATGAATTCGTGTATTGAAGCAACAACGATGGTAAACATGTGCCCTTTTTTTGTTTAATTTTCATTCAACCAAATATGCCTTCAGCACTACTTGATCTCCTGTCAAACACTGCAAGGACAACTTCATAAATTAGAATTAATTCAGTCCGATGATTGAATAAATATAATAGTACTGGGAACAATCCAAGATTCTGAATAGCCTGCTCTCACAGTAATCAAAAATGGCAGTCACTAAAAAAGGATGCCCATTCGATCACACTGTTTAATCCATGCGGTTCAATTGTATTCAATTTAAAGAATCTGTGGTATTCTGATTTAGTAATCTATCCTGATCTCTGTCTCTTACATACCTTTATAATTGACTATGGCAAAACACTTGTGTCAAAAAAAATCATGTTTATTATCCAAACAGTGGGAAATAATGGGAGCCTCTTTTCTTTCTTTCTCGAGACAGCGTTCTCAATGCTCTCATAGTTTTTCCAACATACAGTAATAAACACAGACACTGAGTAACATAAACTATGTGATCTGAGGTGCAAGAAGTGAAATGTTTCAAAACATCATTTCGCTGATCTTGTGGACTGATAAAGTCTGATGTCTGAATCGTGTTCTGATAAATAGAAGATTTACTACAACAGTAATATCCACAAAAAACGGACTCACTGAAATGTAGGTTTTCTAACAGTAGGAAGCAATGGAGAAGAAACATGTTTTAAATTCTTGGATTGAGTATACGATACGCAAATCTTGTGATTTTGAAAGCAAGGATGTAACTGTAATACTGATTGATTGCTTCCATAACATTGTAACTATCTGAGGCACGATCGAAAAATAGCATGATACAAACATCAGGGTTCCTTGTGCATGACACACCAACTCAAAAAGTCTATTCCAAATGAATGGTGAAGCAAGGTAGGAAATATGAAGTCTGGAGCTGGCAATGGAGGAGATGGACATAGATAAGAGTGACATGCTGGATGAGCCGAGTTCATGAGGAGGTGTATGAGGAGAGGTAGTGAGGAGCTGCATAATGAAGGCACTCATAGGTGAGTAAAAGGAGTTTGAACTACATGGATAGGGAGAAGACTAGAGAAGAAGGGTAATATAGGTGTAGCAATTTTGGAGAAAGAGAAGTCATGCAGCTGAATTTTAGATTGTAGCAGAGAGAGATGGTTCACTGAGAGATCTGTGAGGAGTAGGTTGCAGTAGTAGTCTAAAGGATAGGTGATGAGAGAATGAATAAGGTTCTGGTAGTGTGTTCAGAAAAGAAGGGGCATATTTTAGTGATGTTATTGTGAAAGAAATGACACATTTTAGCAATTTTTGGATGTGTGTAGAGGAGAGAAAAGAGTCAACTATGACCTCAAGGTTGTGGGTTGAGGGGACTGAGAGGCTGGCAGTGTTATCCATAGAAAATAGAAAAAGGGGGAAGAGAGGCAAATGGGTTTTGAGCGAATTATAAGAAGTTTTGCCTCGGCCATATTGAGTTTAAGGTGGTGGTGGAACAGCCAGGTTGCAATGTCAGACAAGCAGGATATTTGGGACTGGTTTCCATTTCACCCCATCTCCATCAGGCTTCTTGTTAGCAGAGTGGAGAAATAGCCTAGTGGTTACAACAGCAAGCTGAGAATCTTGCTCATCTTGTGACCATGGGCAAGTCACTGCACACTCTATCGCCTCAGGTACAAACATATTTATTTATTTATTTATTAATTTATGCAAATTTTACAATAATTACAAGATGAAGTCTTGAACGGGAAAAATTTAGAGAGTATATCATAACAAAAAATAAAATTACTTAACAATGAAAAAGAATATATCAGGAAACAATATTTAGCACACTCTCTATAGTCAAGTCCTCAAATAGGAGGGGGTAGATACTTCTCTGCCTAAGGGAAATAAGAATACTACCTCTTACAAGAAATTGCCAGACATTTAAACAGCGACCAACTTTTTCCTACAAGGGACTGGGAGTCTCTAAACAGGGTATTGCTGGGGTTATAGATGTCATCGGGGTTTTCCCAACTAAGAATTGGGTTAATTGTGGTAGATCAAAAAAAACCATAAGTGTTTTCTAAGTATTTCACCACGCACTTACATAGGAATTTTAAAAAATATCTCCCCCCAATTAACCAGACCTGAGGTCTCAGCAAGAGGAAAGCTTTTCTCCTCTTCTGGGTCTCGTAAGACATCTGGGAAAGCACGTATTCTACATCCCATGAAACTCTCATTTCTGTAGCTCAATACCATTTTTAATAGCCATTCCCTATCAGTCTCTAGTGCCAAAGTCACTATGAGGGTTGCAGGGACTGCTATCTCTGAATCTGATGTCTCCAGTATTGCAGAAAGATTAAGTTGCTGTTCCTGTACAGATCTTATGGGATCCTTCTTGTTCCGCAGGTGCTCTTCTGAACTTGGGTAGGTAAAATATTTTTGTTATAGGTGGAAATGCAGAATCTGAGATTTTAAGAGCTTCTGTTAAATATTTCTTAAAGACCTCTCTAGGAAATCCTAAGGGTATCTGAGGAAAATTTATAAACCTCCGGTTTCTGCTTTTTACCAAGTTCTCAAGATTTTCAATTTTCAAAGCAGTATTATTTTTATCTTTTATCATCAATACTTGAGTCTGTTGAATCCCCATTAGCTCAGTCCTGATAGAGGAAACCTGCTTTTCCAATTCCAAATAATTATTAGAAACAACTTCAATTTTAACTTCCTGTTGTTTAACTTGCTTTGCAGCTGGAATCAGTTGTTGTAGAATAAATTGTCTCATTTCATTTATAGCTTCCCACAGCATTTCCAGTGAGAAAATTTGAGGTCTTACCATGGATGGTATTTCTATTGTGGGAGTTCTCCCAACCGCTCCTGCAATTACCTCCCTCGATTCTCCTCCTTCCATTCCGGCTTGCCCTGATATTTCTCTCGGGCTTGAAGTTGTCACCGTCGCTCCTCCCGGCCCCACAAGGTAAGCCTCCTCAACGCTTCGGTTGTGAATTTCCTGTCCCGGTTGTAGAGCTCCTCTTGTGGCAGCTGGGTTCGCGGAGGGGTCTTCTCAACGGAACTGAACGATGACATTGAGCCAGGGAGAGAGGGGAGCTCCAATTCCCCTCCTCCTCTTCTCCAGCGGCTGCAGTCCCACACCCGTGTCGCTGCGCCAAACGTGGGCGTCCATTGGCCCGGTTATGGACGTCGCCGAGGTTGTTGCGGGTTAAAGGGTCCTCGGCTTTCGTTTCCTCCCCATTCAAAAGAAAAAGATATCGAAGGCAAGAAAATAGAAACTCTCAGTTGAAAGTGCTCACGCTGTGCTGAACTGTCTGGCGGCCATATTGGATCCATCCCGGAATTTCACAAACATATTTCTAAGTCTTCTGTGGACGGGGAACTACCTACTGATCCTGAATGTAACTTTCCTTGAGCTATTAATGAAAAGACATGAGGAAAATCAAAATACAAAAATTAAAGAATACTGTTCAGCAGGCTCTTTAGTAACATAGTAAATGACAACAGAAAAAGACTCAAATGTCCCATCCAGTCTGCCCAAGAAGTTGTTTTGGATAGTAACTGCCGTTCCATGTGGTTTATCCCCATGCCTTCAATTAAGGGTAGTAACTGCCACTCAAATTGTGGCTCACGGCTGCTGATGCGCATGCAGGTCTGTCATCTGCCTCCTGCAAGCAGAGATCATCCTTCTCAACAGCTGGCTCAAGTGGAAGTTGTAAACTTAATCTTTCTCTGAATCCCCCTTTCACCTCATTCACACCCTGTTTTTCTTCCCTCCTCATGCATCTGTCTTTCCTTCCCTTCTTTCCTTCTCACACATCCCCCTTCACTTTTCCTTCCCTTCCCTCTCACATAACCCTTTACCTCCCTTTCCTCTCACTCATATTGCATGTTCCCTAACCCTCCCCTTCCTCCCCTCTCACTCACACCTTATCCAAGGCCAGTGCTAACTTTTTTGCTGCCCTGTGCAAACAATTACTATGGTGCCCCCTCCTTGTTCTGTTTTTTTTATGCTTATTTATATTTTTTTCATCAGGGTTGCTACAAGGATATCAAGAGCCCTAGGCAAACCATACAGCCTAGCACCATGCCCTATCCTCCCTCTGTAGCCCTATCTGCATACAATTAAGTTATCCATTTACAATAAAAGATTTTATATGAAAAATACTTACAACATGTATATTACATTTACATGCACTGCTGTGGTGCCAACCAGAAAAACTTGCAAAAAGGACACTTGAAACCCATGTGGTATTAAGCCTATTTTAATACATATTAGGTGTTGACTTTGCCTACAGAAAGTCAGGAGTTAACAGAATTACAATTGCAATATAGTAAACCTACCGTACCAAAACAGCATTAATTGCCAGCGTGCAGATAGTGATAACCCTACCTATGAAATGGCAATACTGCTATTTTTAAATCCGACCTTAAAACACCAATACATCTTGTATTAGGAAAATAGAACAAGCCAGGCTGCTGTACATTCCTGCACAGAAACTACATTCTAACAGAATACCCCACTTCTGTCACAGACCTTCACCAAATACAGAATAGAAAGAGAAATGTACAGATAAAAACACTGAACTGGAAACTGCAACCAGAAACTTCACCATTCTTCATAAAACAATAAATGAGAAATTTAAAAAATATAAAATATCAATCATAATAAAAACATACTAATAGAATATTATAAAATAGCGAGGAAAAAGAACATCTAATAATTAAAAACTAGTATATATTTTTTAATTTCCCAAACAATTAAATATTTCAAAACAGCAGACATATCAAATATCACCCAATAATTAAAACTAATAAAGATTTTAAAAAATGTCTTGCTTTCCATACCTCAGAACTTTTAATTTACAGTGACCCTGGATTGCAATGGATTTGTGGGGGAAGGAGGGGGCATACAAACTTCCTCCTCTCTCTCTCATAAACACCTGCTTTCTAACACACACCTGCTCTTTCTCTTACTGTACATACATATGCTAACTCACCCATGCTGGCCTCTCTCTCACTTTCCTTTCATCTGCCACCAGCTGGATGAGCTCTACCAGTGGCCTTTCTTTCTTTAGATGTGAATCCCTCTCTTCTTCCTTTCTTTTACCATGGCTTATCAGCTATCTCCCTCTTTTCTGCTGCTCCCCCCCCAGGTGTGCTGCTCTGTGTAACTACACAGTTTGCACACCAAATAGCTTCAGGCCTCATCCCATCCTTCTCTTTCCTTCCCTCTGACTCACCCATACCCCCCCTCCCACTTCAGCTTTCCTTCCTTCCCACCTCACTCATTCCCCCATTCCTTCCCTCTCACTCACACTCCTTCTCCATCCCTCCTACACATTTCCCCCTTCCACGCCCCTCAGCCTGCCTCCTCCATTTCTTTTTCCTCCACTCATAACCACTTCTCGCTCTCACACACATTCCCTTCTCTGCTTCCCTTCCCTCTTGCACATTCCTCCCTTCCCCATCTCACTCAGACCCCACCCATACCCTCTAACCCCTGTTATCCACCTTCCCCTCTCCAACCACCTCCATCTTCTATCCCTCCCCCATCTTTTTCCTCTCACTGACAAATTACCCCACCAACTCTGTGGGTGCACAAATCTTTCCACTGCCAGTAGGGGATGGAACTCCCCTGTAACATCATCAAACTGCATCACCCAGCCAAGCCAGATTCTCTGTTCCTGCTGGCAGGGATGAGAACCCCACCAGTGCATGAATCTTTCTCCTGTTGGTGGGCATAGGAACCCTACTGGAGTATCAAACCACATTGGGCCTGTCTCTTTTTTCCTGTTGGTGGGTTTGGGAATCCCACCAACAAATGGATTTTCCTCCTGTCAGTGGGGTTGTATGAATCCCACTAGCACATCATCAAACTGCACTGGGCCGTGCAATCTCTTCCTGCAGTTGTGGGGCTGGGAGCCCTCATCGGTAAGTAATCAAATTGTATGGCCATGCCTGTGCGGGACTATCTCTTCTGCTAGTAGGGTGTGGGAACCCCTTTGGTACATCAACTGGCATCGTGCATGAGACTGTCACTTCATATCTGGCTGGAAAATGAGGCTGTCATAGCAGACATATTTTGGGGGGACATTGACTGAGCCACAAAATGTGAAGACCACCAATGAATCCCAAACCAGAATACATCCAGTTACATTATTACACACCTATCCTCTCCCCTTTCCTAATCAGGCATCTCGCCCTCTCTCTCCTTCATGGACCCCCTCTTCTCCTGCTTCCCCATGGCCCATCATCACTTACTCCATGTCAGGCTGTGCTTATGCTGAAGCTGCTCCCAGGCAGCCACACTCGATTTCTGGCACTTGGTCTTATATCAGTGTGTGCTCCCTCCACATTCACCTTTCCAGTGCCTGAAGTTATGGTGAATTATACAGTGTAGCGCAATTATGCATATGCTGATAAATTATGTGCAAAATTCTGTTCACACATAATTGCATAATTCTTCCATGTGTATCGGAATATTTAAAGTCACCACTGTCTTCTCTTCTGTCTTTCCATCTCTCCAGGCAGCATGGTTCAGCTTCTTTTTGGTGCAATCTCTTTTTTTTGTTGTTGGCTAGCAACTGTTGTTGCAAACCCCACCTATGATAGCTAAGGTGGCTGACACTCCCTCCTGCCTCTAGTTAGCGATGGTTAATCAAGCTCCATTTACAAGTGGAGTTACCAGCACTTTTACAACAAACAAGCTGGTACAGGCCACACACCAAATGCTACACCTGCAATCTGGTAGCAGCAATGTGATCTCAGCATCTTGCCCAGCCAGCTACCCCGGGTGTTAAATTTCATGCCTTCTCTCTCTGGTACTGGGTGGGACTGTGCATGAAACGTCTCTTCCTTTGCAGTTCTTTCTTACAGTTCTTGTTTTGAATTGTAGCCAGGAAGCCCACAGGAACCTGACATCGAAAGACTTGAATTACAAATTTGGCCTACAGGCTGATTCAAAGAGCCATATTTTTATTAGCTTCCTAAAAGTTTGGAGGTGAGGTGCTAGCCTGGTGTTGGATGGTAACAAGCTCCAAAATTTGGCATCTCTACACGGTGAACAAATGTTTGTCCAAATACATCCTTATTGGCAGGCATGCCAGTATTTTTGTAGAACCAATGGTAAATATATTCTTATGTCTGATATGGTGCCAATTGGTGGCATGGCTGCTGTGACAGTGATGGATGACTTACAATGCAGCAATGCTGTATTCAAACTTGAAACAAATTCCATCTGGAACAGTAGAACAATGTGCAAAACGACTGCAAGCAGAAAGGTTTTAGTTTTTAGTTTGAAAGTCAAGATACATACAGTATATAAAATATTTTTAAAACCATTCCCAGGAGGCATCCATGTGCAACAATTGGCACCATGATAGCACTTGGAACTGAGACCTTTAGATTTATTCTGCAGTTGAATGTGGCCTTTACTAGGTAAAGTTCCTCCCTCATTTTGAATGCTTTGCTATGGTGATTATAATCATTTCATTGCCAGTAGTAATGTCCAGATAGAAAATAAACATCATTTTTTAAGCTATGTTTTCATCAAAATCCATCTACAAGCCAGAACATTTTTATTTTTTATTTATTTATTTATTATTTTTATATACCGACATTCATCTCAATTTTGTCCATAGTTTGTTAAAAAAAATCATCCAGGGTTCTATCGGGTCCTTTTGTAATCCCTGAGATGGTTGAACCTGGATCATAGTTCCAGAGGCCATATCTCAAATGAAAGGTTTTAAACCGTTAACTTTCAGATAGTTAAAGATGTTATTTCAGGATTCCAAGGAGGGGGGGAGGGGTAAGCTTACTTTCAAGCCCTTTGCATTGCAACTCTTAATCCTCATTTTACTGTTCTTGAACACAGCAGTGATGATCAGAGCATGAAGATACATTAAAATCATTAATCAAGGAAACACTCTGGAGGTTTCCAAAAATACTTTTACTGATAGGTTGAAAGATGATGAAATAAAGTACTTTGCAGCAAATTGATTCACTTTTAGATGGTACAAGTGCTTTTAAATAAATTTGTCACTTCTCATGGTCTTGTTTACGTTTAAAATAAGAAAGCCAATTAATTTAGTCTTTAGGTTGAGAATTTCTTCCTTCCTATGGGTATAAGCCAAGTTGATTGCTTCCCTTCCAATGTAGGTGAAGTATCAAAGATGGAATTTATATTACATAGTCATTTATCTCGTACCTCCTTCACACTGTCTCCTCACGCTCCTTAATCTCTTCATAGTACCTGAATGGCACAAATCTTTCTCCTCATTTCCTTGTCAATATCGGGGTGATACCTTTTGCTCCTCTTCTCCAAATCTCCAGTAGATGTTCCTGGGTCCTTCTGTGGGTCCATTCCATCTTCTTTTATGCCCCCTCTCTCCTTCTTCTTACCAGGATGGCTGTAAGTCATCCCTCTTCTTGGATTTTGATGATCTTGGGTTCTTTCCTCATGAAGAGGACCTCTCCCATATGATGGTAGAGCAGAAAATAATTTAGTCCTTAGTTAATATATACTCAAAACTTAAGTAAATCAGTCTACAAGTATAAAAGGTATTGGGAAGGTAGAAAGAAAATCCCATCAAATAAAACGATCCATGGAGACATCAACTCAGTATTAAAAATCAGAGGACAGCTAACACATGCTGCCTCTACAAAGGAAAATGGGGAATCCACACAGTAAGATGGTGGCAATGCTCTAAGTATCAGAGGAGTTTAGCATTTACCAGCTTCCTCATGGGGAAACTATGTATCTACAAGATTATTATTATGTCTCCTGCCCACACTAATGGTACATCCTGACTGAATCCTAGTAGGAGACTAACAGATACTTTACTATGGATCTTGTGTTGCAACTTTTTAAAGACAGTGTTCTGAAAGATATTGAACAACTATTTACATTCAAATCAAAACATAGATTTATCAGGAAACTTACCTTTAAAGAACACTGGGCATTTGAAGAACAATAGATCTATAGTAATGAAACCCACTTATAAGGGAGGGGGATGCATTGGTCATTATGGATCACATAGTGTATGAAACAGAGGTCAAACCATATTCTTTCACATGAGTTGAGCTACTGAAAATTGAGCTTGGATTGTAAAAAGCGGCTCCAGTCATCTATTAAACAAATCACCACTCGAGCTAGAGGCAGGATTTATAACACAGATAAGGGTTTTGGTTTCTGAACACTAGCAATCCATGGATACACAAAATATTGAATATTCCTCCAGAAAGTCCCATATTCTCCTCAAATGATTCAATATTAGGACTTCTTTCTATTTTTGTGGATCAATTTCTGAAAACTTTAGTAGTACATATTCCATCCTATGTTCGAGATACCACACATTTTTTACTGATTTTTTTCTGAAATATCTAGTCCCCAGTCCAATATGTTGATGGTTTTGTTGAATGTCATATCATTATATCTGAATATTTCTCAAGATGAGAACTTAAATGTAATTGCTTAGTCCTTGAAGACTAGAACAAGACCACATACAATATGTTGGGCTCCGCGGCCACAGACTGCTGTGGCTGCCATTGCTCATCTCCCTTTTCACGACGTTGGCTCCGTTGGGCGAACTCATGGCTTCGGCCAGCTACCACCAGCCTTCTGGTCTCCGTTCCCGGGCCTTTCCGAGCAGCATGGAATATCCCAACTGCCACCTTACCCATGGGGTTCCCTAGGCGCGCGCGCTCCCTGACCAGCTTTAACCACGTTATGGCGGGAACCTCGGGGGCGTCCCTACCAGATGACGTCACTCTGCTCTAATACTTAAACCGGCCTGCCCAGATGCCGGCGACTTGGCAATGAGTTCACTTGCTGTTGTTCAAGCTTCTACTCAGCTTGTTCCGGTTTTGCTTCCGTGGTGTGAGACTACTGGGTACTTGCTCCTCAGGGGCCCCCCTGTCTCTTGGCTATCCGCTCCTCAGAGGGCCTCTTACCTGGTCTCCAGCCTGCCTTCCTCCTAAGGCCTTCTATGGGACTTCTGCTTACTTCCTGTCGCTGTGAGTACAACTTCTGGATCACTATTCTATTGCTACATGGGAATCCTCACCGGTGTACCCTGCTCTGCAGACCATTGCCGTGAGGACTCACTTCCGGGTTCCCCTCTGCTCTGCGCGATGATATAATCTGAAGAACCCTTGCTGGTGTACCCCACTCTGTGGACCATTGCTGTGAGGACTCACTTCCGAGGTTCCCCCTGCTCTGCGGACCTGTGCCATGTATCATCTGAGGAACCCTCACCGGTGTACCCCGCTCTGCAGAATACTTCCGTGTTCGTCCCACCAAGAAACCTCCCTGCATTTCTCCATTACTGATTCAGTGTGTTACAATGACTGTATTTCTCGACACCCCCGCTCCTCGGGTAGTGCCACTTCCTCCTTTGACTTTTGTCTCAAGCAAGACTGACGTCAGCAGTGTGCTGTCATTCCGTGGCCCACCTCTAGGGGTCACTCTCTACGTCTCCACCTCTACATCTGCTGTATCCCCAAACCACAGCTGAGGCTTCGCCTCCTGATGGTGAGGTCCAGCGGGGCTCCTCCCCCTAGGTGGCTCCACCTTTCACCTCGGTCAAAGGGTCCACTCACTTCCTTATCCTAACACCGTACATATGTCTTTTTACAGTTGACCTTGCTTGCATTAAAGCAAAACTATTTCATTTTTAATAAATAGTTTTGTTTACAAACATCGGGGACTGCCATGGAAAGACCATGGTTTTATCCTGGGTAGAGGCTTCTCCGTTCAAACTGAAGATCATTGTTTAGAAATGATTTTAAACAATGTTTTAATGATTTGAGAAAGGATAGTTGAACAAATATGAAGACAAAAAGAATGAGAAAAGAGAGATTCTATTCCTAATAATTTCAAAAGATTCAAATGTTCTAATAGGGATTTTTTTCTTCCTGTGGTTTGGTCTTAAGGACAATATGGCAGAGAATCTCCTCTGTTAGCAATGTGACAAGGGTGCCAATCATTGTGGTTAGAAAAATAAAAGTACAACCAAAGTAGGGAGATATCTTTATAAAGACACACAGCAATAATGTTCAGATTGAAAATACACTATATTTTAAGTACATTTCTAACATGCAAGGTGTGAAGGAGGAAAAGACTTTACTGCATATGGTGTGATCTTGCATACTTAGTGTTAGCAATATAATCATAAGCCCAGAAACCTCCTTTGAATAACTGTGATGCTTACAAATACTTTAATGAAGTAAAGTGACCATTAACTTATGACTTGAGAATAAGCTTTTGCAAGATCATGGAAATTCTCTTATCAAAGTTATAGAATTCTTCTAGATGTAAATGGTCCTCATAGGGTTCAAAGAGAAATTTCTGAGATGTAAAATGTAAAGGTACATAAGAATATAAGACTTACCATACTAAGACAGACCCAAGGGTCCATCAAGCCCAGTATCCTATTTCCAACAGTGGCCAATTCAGGTCACAGGTACCTGGCAAGTTCCCAAGCAATAAAATAGATCCCATGCTGGTATCCAGGCATAGTTCTATAATGAGGCAAGGTGAGGTGGCAGCTTCAGGTAGCAAAATTTTGGGAGCAGCAACAAGTGCAGCAGCAAGCAGCACAGCAGAATGAGATGCTAGTGGGGTTCCCACTCCCTGCCAGCAAGAAGACTCTGTGGCAGCCGGCGGCACAGCAGAACGAGGTGCCGGTGTGGTTCCCGCTCCCTACCAGCAAGAAAGCCGCATGGTAGCTCCTAATGGTAACCTACTGGTTTAAATAGGTAAGAAGAAGAAAAAGGTGGAGGGGTATGAGTGAGGAGGTAAGGAAGGGGAGTGAACGAGTGGGAAGGTAAGAGGTGAGTGGACAAGAGGGAAGGAAAGGAGAGGGGTGAGTCAAAAAGGAGGGAAAAGAAGGGGGGTGTGAATAAGAGGTAAAGGGGAGTGAGTGACAGGGAATGGAAGGGGTATAAATGTGAGGAGGAAAGAAGACAAGGTGAATAAAATGAGAAGTAGGAGAAGGGTGTGTGTGAGAGAAGAGCATAAGTGTGAAGTGACAGAATGTGTGCATGAGAGAGAGAGAGGGTATGTATGTGTGTGTGAAAGAGAGTGCCTGGGAGAGAGAGAAGAGAAAGTTTGTGCTCCTTTTCTACCACCCTTGACTAATCTATGACAGTTTCAAGGTGACTGGAAATTAATAGTTCCCAGTTATAGAGAACAGGAAAAAAAATATCCCTAATTTGATTATTGGGTGTTTCTTGATATGTCGACTGTTTTAAAATATTTTATTGTTTTTTAGGAAATTTAAAAAAATGTTTTAGTTTAATTATTGGATATTATTCTGTTTGTCAATTGTTTTGAAGTATTCTTTTTATTAGCATGCTTTACTGTTATGATTGATGTTTTATATTTCTTGATTTTGTGTTATGAGGAATATTTGTTTCTGTTTTTCCATTGTTGCGCTGCATACAAAGTCTGGTTTGTAGTTTCCGCTTCAGTTTTTGTCTGCACGTTTCTGTTTATACTTTATAGCAGAGGTGTCCAACCCCAGTTTTGAAGAGCCACAGACAGGACTGGTTTTTCAGGATATCCACAATGAATATACATGAGGTAGATCTGAATGCATTGCCTCCCTTGTATGCAAATCTATGTCATGCATATTCATTGTGGATATCCTTAAAATCAGTCCTGTTCTTGGCTGTTGAAGACTGGATTTGGCCATCCCTGTTTTATGGTATTTTTATTCTGTATTTGGTAAGAGTCTATGTGTTCTGGGTATGTGACCAAAATGAGGTATTCTGTTGGCATGTAGTTTCTGTGTTGGGATCTATAGCAGCCTAGTTTGTTCTGTTGTCCTAATAAGAGGTATTTTGGAATTTTAAGGCTTGGTGTAATAGTTACAGTATTGACTTTTAATAGGTAGGGTTGTTACTGTTTGAATGCTGATACTTAGTGCTGTTTTGGCATGGAAGGATTTGGTTTATTCATGGATTTCTGAAGGCCAAGCCCACATCTAACATGCTTTACAATAGGCCTAATGCCATATGAGTCAGTTGTCTTTTTTTGCAGGGTTATCTGAGTGATACTTCAGCATTGCATGTAAATATAACATACATGTTTTTGTAAGTGATGTTTTTATCTCAGAAGATTACATTTTGAATGTCCTTTTTCATGTAAAATCTCCCTTTCTAGGTCAGGGAAGTGGTTAATATGACATTTTTAAATAATTGAATAATATTTAATTGGGGGGGGGGTTGGGGGTGAGTTGGTTTAAGGCTGTAAGATTCGCCTTGTGCATGTAAAGATAGTGGACCCTTGTTCTGTGGCATGGTTGACGCAGTCTTCCAGGTGAACCTGCTAGGCCCACACTGACAACTGGCAGACGCACCCTGGCTTGGACTAGGCTAGGGCTACACCACGAGTTGAGCCTTTGTGTTCCAGGATCTAGCAGGACTTCGGCGAGGGTCCCACAGGGTGTATAGAGTACAAGAGTCTGGGGCTGAGCCAAAGTCAGAACAGGCAGCGGTCAGACGTTTACCAGAAGCAAGCCAGAGGATAAGGCAGGAAGCAGGCAAGTGGCAGGAAAGAGAGTAGCAGCGATCCATAGCAGAGATCTATACTGGGCAGGCAGGAGATGGATCAGGACAGAGGATGAAGGAAGACAGGACCAGGCAGGATTAGCAGGACTAGACAAGGTAGGCTGAAGAAGGCAAGGCAGGCTGGATGAGGCAAGATCAGGAACGCAGGAGCAACACGCACTGCAAAGGCTGCAGGAGGACCTATTGCTGAGATAATGATAGGGAGTGTGGCTGGGCCTTTTGTACTTCGCAACGTGACATCCTTGACGTGTGCTTACAGCTTGGATTCCCACTGCAGGGACTTCATAAGGCATTGTGCGAGCCTAGGGGAGTCCAGGAAGCAGCAGTGCTGGCGGTTTTATGGCAGCGTTCCTGCCTCTTTGGAGACTGTCAGTGTTCTGGGGTGAGTGCTGCCTTTCACGGGATAACCCCGTTACTAGCAAAAGTTACAGGACACCTAATACCCTTGCACTAGCCTGAGAGAGTACATCACACACAGACCCCCCACCATTCACCCATCTTCCACATCCCTGGGGGGAGTTACGGTAATATTACAAGAGAGACTAAAATACCTTTATTGCAGAAGAGACTCGGTGGACCCTTTTCAGAACGAACTATTGAAAATATCCGGAGATTCTTTGCAGTAGCAGTATCTGGAAAAAGCTGAAGAGTCCCTGAGGCAGCAGCACACAAAACATTATGATATGTCGGACTATGGATCCCAAATCATTAAGGGGAAGTACTATTTTTGCATTTTTTAAGTAAAAATAAATTTTTCCTATATTTATTTATTTATAATTTTTATATACCGACATTCTTACAATAAAATGCAAATCATACCGGTTTACATAAAACAGAAAAAGCAGGAAAAAATATTTCCATAGTCAAATACAGAGAACATTTATAATAAAATTGTTAAAAAAAAAAAGACTTTATGGACCAATGATTAAAGGTGACCCCCGAGCGGTGAAAACATAAGCAAAATTTAAGCTTGTAAACTGCGGGGTGGTATGAAGGTCCAAAGTGCTTATTACAAAAATATGTATATAAAAATAAAAAAACAAAAATATTGGTATAAGGTATGAAGGTAATTAATATATTGAAAAGATAAAATTTTGATACGTGTTTTCACATAGTATTTGGTTCATTGATCGTTGGACAATTTAGTATAATAGTACCTTTATATCATCCATGACATAACTGCAATACAGTCACTGTGACTACTTCTTTTTGGAGACTTGCATCTATTTGATGTCATAAAATTAAATACGGTAGCACAAGCTTATGCGCAATGTTAATAAGCATATGTATTATCTGATTGGACAATCTAAATTCAGAGGCACAGATTGTCTTATAATATGGCCATGATAATTGAAACTCATAAAGTGATTAGTGAAATTGATGAAATCCGTTCATGAAATGACAAACCCTTATAAAAAAAATGCCATTCTATATCGAAATTTAGACCATGTGGCTCTAGTGAGTTCAATCCAAATATCCAACATTATTCCTTGTAATTCAGTTCTTTTTTATGATCTCCTATATGTGGATGTCATTATTTGAGCACTCAAAATTGCAGTTGCTCAAATGTATGTTCTGTGGAAATGCAGTGAAATATTAGCACTGCTTCAGTCCAGTTCCTTTTTAGGCAGCTCCAATGTTCAGAAATCCTAGTCTGGAACTCACTTGTTGTTTTACCTGCGTATAGCTTCCTGCCAGTTATTTTTAGGCAAGTTTTCAGCTTAACCTATCTGGCTAGGTTTTCAGCTGAGTATTCAAAATTTAACCAGTTAGATTTACTGCGACTGAATTCTCCAACTAAGCTGGTTAGTGTTGAAAATCAGGCAGTAACCTAAGTAATCTTAAAAAAAAAAAATACCCTCAATAACTTGGGAATCCCCTACCCACCCAAGAGCAAATTAAGCCCCCGTCCCCCTAAGTGTTTACTCTTTTTGTCCCTTCTTTACCTCTTGATTTAAATGAAAAAATATCCTGAGATCCATACCCAAACCCTCCCTTTAAAAAATAAATAAATACAGAGCCCTCTGCCCTATCCTTCTCTCTCCCTCACAGCGAATATTAATACAAAAAAAATAAATACTTTGGGGCATCCTTATCTTCTCTTCCTCCCGTGGCCTGATAATTAAAAAAGAAACCCAAAAAAACCCCACAACCCTCTTCTCCCTCCCCCCATCAGCCTCCTCTTCCCTTTCTTCTTCCCATGGCCTGATAAATAAAAGGCAGAATTCCTCCCAAGCAGCTTCGTTGTCCCACTTTCTTGCCCCTGACCAGATCATTTGTTTTAAAAAGGAAGACTTCCCTTCCATAGGCAGCCTCATTTCCCCTTCCTGGTGATTAAAAAACAAACATGGAAGAGCCCCTCTGTCGGCCTTCTCTCCAGCAGCCCAGTAATAAAATGAAAGGATCAGCCCCTTCAGACAGATGCCTCTTTTCTGGTCTGAATCAAAAAAGGTAGGTAGCTTCTCTCACTTTTACAGTATAAAATCTAAAAAAAATAAATAAGTGCTGGCTGACAGGGGAATTCTCCTTCCCTTCCTCTACTGTCAGACAAAAAAAGAGGACCCCAAGCTGTTCCTCCCCTGTCCCCTTCTTTTTTTTTTTTTTTTGGTGAATCATTCTCAGCAAAAAACAAAAAAAAAAGGATAGTACAGTGATTATGCTTTTCTGGAGAGAAGTTGTTTGTAATTCCTTCTTTATGGGATTATAGGCTATAATCCCATAAAGAGCATTTTCCTGCAC
This sequence comes from Rhinatrema bivittatum, assembly GCF_901001135.1. Taxonomy (NCBI): domain Eukaryota; kingdom Metazoa; phylum Chordata; class Amphibia; order Gymnophiona; family Rhinatrematidae; genus Rhinatrema; species Rhinatrema bivittatum. Next base: position 315,155,607 of record NC_042618.1, on the reverse strand, counting down.
AGGCTATACTATATGGAATGTGTTGCCTTGTGAACTAAGGGGAACTTGATTCTCTGGGTTTTAGGAAATGGATTAAGGCCATTCTTTTTAAACAAGCATATGGATGATTTAATGTGTGTGTTCATTTTTTAATTGTGCAATGTATGTGTATAATGTGAAGTATGTATAATTATTAGATTGTAAGCCCTCTGGGGATAGGGAAATACCTACAGTACCTGAATGTAATCCACTTTGAAGTGCTGAAAAAAGTGCGAAAAGAGGAATGTTAATATAAATAAATAACTAAATAAATGAATGTTATTTTATAATCTCTGGCCAATTTTATTGGAAGATTCCTGGAATATAATAACTATAAATTAATATTTATATATATATGGTGCCGTTCCTCTTCCCTTTCTTTCTTTCTTGTCCTCTTAACTAGATTGTAACCTGGTATAAATATATCACGGTCTTGGTTTTCCATATACCGCATCTCCATGACAGTCACTACATCCATGTCCATGTTTGCCTCTAGATCCGGGACTTTATTTCCCATGCTATGTACATTAGTGTACATACCTTTCCAGATGTTACCCATTTCTATACAAGTGTTTGTTTTCTTCGAGGACAAGCAGGATGGCAGTCCTCACTTATGGGTGATATAATCAGATGGAGAGAGGCAAGGACCTTTGTCTTCTAAGATTCTAGAAGCTTTGAGAATATCCTACTGGGCATGTACGGCCTTAGTTGCTCGCTTTCATCCCATGCAGATCTCTTCAGTCTCATCTTATCCTTGGAGCCCGCAGGTCACGATTATTTCTTTCTGCCACAGCTGCTGCAGCGAAAGTCTGCTTGAAGTAGAGGAGCTGTTTTTCACAGGACCTTTCAGGTTGCTTTTGCCCTCTAGTCCTTTTGGAAGGGTTTTTTTCATCTGTTTAATTTTTTTTTTCTGTTGGTGACATGGAGCCCTGGTTCCAGTGGGCCAGGATGGCTCCAGTCAGGTTTTTTTCTATTTGTCTGATGTCTTGGAGAGCATGGCTAAAGTAGGCCCTTTTCACTCTGTGATCGATGGGAACTTTGCCTGGGAAACGACCATGATATCTGGGGCTGGTTTCCCTGTGAGGCTATTACCTGTGGAGAAAGTCTTCCTGGCAGGAGCTCTTGGAAGCTTTGGTAAATCTTAGTCCATCTAATGGGAATCACTGTCTGAGGCACCGACATTAATGAATCTAGATTGCACCAACCACCTATAGAGAATTGATATGGCATTGATCAGCACTAATCTGCACCAGGAAGGATTCAGAATCAGGTTGATACATGTTAGATTACTATTGTTGACCTTGAATCACTTGAGGCATTCCTGTGGGTTAGGAGATCTCATCCTCAGCACAGCAATTGCACCAGTCTCCAAGGGTCCAGGTGACTTATTCACCTCAGGAGCTTAGGAAGACATGATCTTTCCTCCTGCCTCCCAGTCTGTGCTGGCATGGGCACTTTTCGAGGAGGAGCTGGATGGAAAGCTCCAGGAGGTCCTGAACATAGGAGCAATCAGTAGTTGCTGATGTACCAGTAGTGCTCATACTTTAGTGAGAATTGATTTCAGGTGCCGATGCATATTTCAAGTACATTGGTCGATGTTCAGATTGAGCCCTATATGCAACTGAAGTCCTCCCTGGGAACAGTGGCTGCTTACAGGGTAAGATCCTGATCCACTCCCAGTCATACTATCCAGTCCGGATGGGGTAATCCTAGGACCTAATATTTTCAAAGGAGTTTCATGTATAAAACCAGCTTATACACATGTATATGCGCGCACACCCATGGTTCCAAAAGTGTCATATTCATGTGTATATTTGCATTCACGAGCAAAAGTGTATGTAAATAAAATGCAGATATCTGTGGCATGTTAATTACATGGTTTGCAATTTAGTGCATATGTTGCTATTTTATAAAGAATGTATGCATGAACCTCATAAAAATGTGCACTTTTACTACTGCTATTTAATGTGCCAATTTCAAACTTGTATTCTCTTTTTTGATTTGGTGTTTGTGGCTGGCTTCTCCCGATGAGTGAGAAGGCAGCTGGTTAGGAGGAGAGGGTTTGGGGAGGGGGGCAGTCAGGGAAATTGTGGTCCTTGCCTAGAAGTGTGTTTGCCTATAACCTTTATTTTTGTCTGGTTTGCTCTCAGTCTGATGGAAGGTTTGCTAGTTTTCTTCAGGGGAACCTGTCAGTGAATGGCACTGCATTTCAGAGAGGGTTTGTGTGTGTGTTTGTGTGTGTATATGGTGAGTTGGGGGCAGACTGGGGCATACTGTGGGGTGAGGGTGAGAGATTGTAACTGGGGTATACTAGGGAGTGAGTTTGTCAGGGGTATATTAGTGGGTGAGTGGCTGGAGAAATAAAATCCAAAATAACAATAAACATGGATACTCATGGCACAATGGTTCAGGATGGAGAGAGAATAGAGGAGGAGGCATAGGAGACAACCAGGCACATTTTTCTGGGTTTGTCAGAGGAGCAAGTTATACACAGGTTCAAGTTGAATAAGGAAATCATTTTATACTTATGCCAGCAGATAGAGCAGGATCTGTGCCCTTCTATCCAGAGAGGCCACGCCTTGCCAGTACAGCTCAAGGTCACTACGGTCCTAGCCTTTTTGGCCACAAGCACTTTCCAGCATCTCTTGGGGTCACAGTAAGAACAAGCCAGTCAGCCACCTCCATATGTATTGATCAGTTTTGGACTGTTGTTCTCAGGAAAACACACCACTATATTTCTTTTTATTTCTTTATTATGTCTTTATTTATTTAAATTATATTCCACATATAATAATCTTCTTGTGCTAGGCAGATTCCATATTTTACATTTACAATATAAATAAATTGAAGATAAAGATAATTTTTCATATCATATAAACATAGAACAAATCTTTCAATTAAACCCTATCGACCGTCAACGAAAAGCCTCAGAAAATAAAAGTTTTAAGCTGTTTTCTAAATTGCTTATAATCATTAGCCATTCTCAGGATTGGCATTCCAAATGCTAGGCCCACCAACGAAAAGGCCTTTACTCATATGGTTTCAAATAGGCCACTCTAATAGAACATTAAGCAAATCTTTTCCAGCTAAGCGAAGGCATAATAAAGGTGTTATGGGAACGCTGGAGGTGGTCCCATTTCTGGGAGATTGTGTACCCTTCGGCCACGACACGACACAGAGGAGCTCCGGGAAGTGCCGAGGCAAGCGAGTAATGTCCAAGCACAGGCTGAAGATGCAGGAACCTGGCCTCTGGCGAACCTGATTGCATCAAAGAGACCCAGCAATGCAATGTTGGTCTCTGGGGTAGCCCTCCGGCCACTCGATAGCCCTTGCAGACCTGCCGCACCGGAACGGAAAATGCGACAGGACGGACAGAGGCTGAAAGGCGAAGGCATCAGAGTCAGACGAAGACTCAAGATATGTGAGGGATACACACAAAGAGTCAGGATACTTGAAGTTTGAGACAAAGACTTGAAGGGCTGAGATGAGACTCAGGATACTTGAAGAATTGACACGAAGACTTAAAGGGCTGAGACAGATCTCAGGGTGCTAGAAGAACTGAGACGGACTCAGGTTGCTTGAAGAACTGAGATGGACTCAGGTTACTTGGACAGGTTGCTTGAAGAGAAGGACTCTGTCAGAGTCATAAGAACTCTTGACTTGTGACTCTGACAGAGTCCTTCTCAGTACTGCCACATCACGCGCCCTACACAGCCAATCAAGGCAGGTCACGGACCATGCTGGTGGTTCCTGACTCAGGTTACTTGGAGGTTCCACGACGAAGACTCCGAGGCCTGCACCGAGGCGCGCCCTCCACAGCCAGTCAAGGCAAGGCACGGACCATGCTGATAAAGGTACAGGTTATGCAGAGTTCATTTATATGGACAAGGCAATGCAAGGGACTCCGAAGACCCGGACATGATTCAGGATAAGGAGAAAGACCTCAGGGACTCGGAGTAAGAGGCTCGACGCGGAGCTCGAGCGAAATCGGAGTATGGAACCTGAAGCTCGGAGGGTTAAAAGCCGTAATCCTCTGGAGGCTTACACTGCTGAGGCAAAGGACATCTGAATAAAAGAAGATCAGGACGAAGAGATACAGAGAGTAGGACATCAGAACTTCAGGGGCTCTGAAGGACGAAACATCAGGAACATCAGGATCTGGACGGACAAGACATAGGATCTAACGAGAGACTTTGACAAAGACAAAGACATGGAATTCCAACATGGAATAGAGTGCCAACGAGAAGCAGGTTGAAGAGAACTCCTAAGGAGGACTGGCTCCTTGCGAAGGCAACAAAGCAATGAAGACAGGCCCTTTTTATAGGGCTGAAGAGGAGGCTCCCACGATGACATCATAGGAGGACCACTCCCACGCTGGCCCTTTTGGAGAGGAGGTGCGGCCCCGCGCCTAAGGAGATGGAAGGCAGGACCCTGGAGAGTGGCGTCCCTGCCGCTGAGTGAAGCAGGAGCTGGAACAGGCTGTAAAGCAGGCCCAACGTGGGAGGCGGCTTTCTTCCGCAAAGAGGACGCTGAAGACTGCTCTTCCTGCCGCAGGAGAGAGCAGGCCTGCGCCACAAGGAAGACAGGCTTCAGGGCGGCCTCCAGGCCACATGGCAACGGTGTCTGTGGCCTCCTGCCGCAACAAAAGCAGCAGCAGCGGGGAGCAGTAGCGGCCTCCAGGCCGCGGAGCGGTGGTGACGTCAGCGGCTCCTGCCGCGGAGACAGGAGACTTCAGAGCGGCCTTCTGGCCGCAAGAGCTGTATGGGAGCGGCTCCAGCCACACTGAGAAGGCGTCGGCGGCCTCTGGGCCGCAGGAAATGAAGAAAAGAGAGGTGAGAGGCTGCCCGTGGTTCCACCATGGGCAGAATCATAACAAAAGGTAAATATGGAAAGAGTAAATTGGAAAGATAGTTTGGATCTCTCTCCTTATAAGACTTAAAAATTAAAGTAACAAAATGGATTCAATATTTTATCAGCAGCCGATGAAGTATCTTTGGCATAGGAGTCATATGGTCTTGAGTTAGTCTCACCAAAACAACCTATACTGCTGCATTTTGCTACAGGTGGGCAGACTAACATATAAAGAAGTGCAGTAATTCAAAGTTGTTAATACAACTGAACAAAAGTCATCCTGAGAAATAATATATTTCAGATGATGTAATATACTAATTTTATAGAAGCCAGATTTTAGCACTGCCCTCAGTGAGGCAAAAAAGTCAGACGAGTCAATCTGGACACCCAAGTATGTGAAGGACTCAGATAATACTTTAAGGACACCAAGAATAGATAAACAGAATCCCAATTTAAATTGGCTTCTTTAATTTACCGTTTGCTATGCTTACAGGCTATCAACACTCTGCTATCCAGCTTGAACCTCATACTTAATCCAAACAAAACAGAAATCCTCATCATCTCACCTGACGAAAACAATACCCTCACCAACTCCCAAAACGCAACACAATTCTCAAAACTAACTATTAACCACTCCACCTCAGTCAGAGACCTGGGAGTGCGTCTCGACAACAAATTCAACCTTAAATCCTTCATCACCAATACAACTAAAGAATGCTATTTCAAACTCCAAGTGCTAAAAAATCTTAAACCTCTTCTTCACTTCAGTGACTTCCGGCTAGTAGTCCAGTCTATAATTCTGTCTAAGCTGGATTACTGCAACTCTCTACTGCTAGGTCTTCCAGCCTTATCCACAAGACCATTACAGATGGTGCAGAATGCCGCAGCGAGGCTACTCACTAACACAAATAAAAGAGCCCACATAACACCTATTCTTCACAGCCTCCACTGGCTTCCTATAAAAGCTAGAATCTCCTACAAGACATTATCAATGATCCACAAGGATATCATGGGCATCACTCACCTAAATCTAATCACACAAATCCGCCCTCACACATCACAAAGACCCATCAGGTACAACTACAAAGGTTCCTTATATGCTCCCCCGATCAAATCTACACTAACAAAACGAGCACTCTCCACAGCTGGGCCCACCCTCTGGAACTCATTACCGCCGGATCTACGCCAAGAGACCTGTCATCTAACTTTTAAGAAAAACCTAAAAACGTGGCTTTTCAGGCAAGCCTATTCAGAGTCACAAGATCACTCAGACACCGGTCAAAGAGGAAAATAGTCCAACATCAGATCATCGATCACCCATATTCCCCTCAAGAACCAACCACGCCAGACCTGAATAACTCACCTGTTTAAGACTATTTCTCTGATTCATCAGTCTTCTTTAATTCATGCATAACTCGGATTTTGCATTTCAACAAGGTATATGTACCCTCACATCACAATTTAGACTATCCCTCCAATTATTCAAGATATTTATTCACGCTTTAAACATTCCTGATATTGATCTTCGTCCTGTCGACGAGTTATTATCATCATTATTATTATTGTTTATGTAATATTCAAGTTGTATTTATATTTAAGTTAAGTTGTATTTATACTTATATTTAAGTTGTATTTATAGTTATATTTATATGTGATATGTTAAGAAAATATATGTTAAGAAACGCTGTTTAATGTAACGCCTTTATTGCGACAGTTATTGTTCTATGTAAACCGACCTGATTCGATACTTGTATTGAGAATGTCGGTATATAAAAATCCGAAATAAATAAATAAATAAATAAATCTGAATTGCTGGGTCAGAACTCTTTTGCAGATCTATAAGCCTACACACTCTCTGAGATCTATAAACAATCTTTACTAGAAATTCCATCTGTTAAATTAGCACACCTTGAGTGTACTCGAGAATGAGTATTTTCTGTTACGAGCCCTGCCCTTTGGAACTCCCTACCTGCCTAAATCAGCTGGCTGTTTCTCATACCTCCTTCGAAAAAGCATTGAAAACCTTTTTTATTTAGGCAGGCTTACGATCTTGATATGTCTAGGTTACCATGATAAAAATTTAAATATTTCTGTCATTACTTGTTCAGTCTTTATTTTATTTGCTAAGGCTTGTTTATTTTATTTATTTTTATTGTAGATATAATTATCCTTTGTAATCCATAACAAAGAATTTGTAACCTGTGCGGAAAATACATTTTAATAAAAACTAAACACAAACATTGACACTCGGCTGGAAAAGGCCAACAACTATTCCAAACAGCTGCAGTCTTTGACAAACTGAGAAACAACTGATTATCTTGTAACCATGAATTGATATTGTTTAAAACAGTGGACAATACCTCCGCTATACTACTGCAAACTGGGAAACAAACTTGTAAATCATCTGCATATAATTTGAATTTTAGTCCCAACTCTTCCATTAATGTGCACGGAGGTAAACAAGACTGGGATAAAACAGATCCCTGAGGGACTCCCATCCCACAGCTTCCTCAGTCTGACACCCTATCAACTACTCTCACCTGTACGTTACGGTCTGACAAGAAAGAGTAGAACCACTGCCAAAATGAACCCCCAATGCCTACCCCAGCTAGTCTTTTAAGAGAAGACAGCAACAACAAGAAATTATGACTGATTTCTACAAAATTGCACGTTTCCTCTTGGTTTTAGGAGGTATTGATTGCACTCATGTCCCTCTAAGCACACCAGTGAGTGATGAGGCCACCTTCTGCAACTGTAAAGGCTTCCACTTCCTCAACCTGCAAGTGGTCTGCGATGCCAAGGGATCATCATGGACATCAAGCCCAGGTTTCCAGGATCCTGTCATGATGCCTACATGCATTGGATGTCCTGCATCCAATGCATTCGTGTATGCGTTAATTCAATGAAAGTGGCAGACCAAATTACAGGCCTATGGCAGGACATCCAGAGGGTAGCTTCTCTGGAAAAGGACATTCTGTTTTCCAGAGAAGCTGCCCTCTTCAAACTGCCTGGCTTCCCCCTCAGCTACAAGCGTGCTGTTTGACTTCTGGATGAGGTGGCTGGATATGGATGCCCTTTGGCTCCTCCTCCTCCTCCCTCAACAAAGCCTGCTGGCACTTGTCATCTGTTGCTGTATCTCTCTCATGCTCCTCTCTGTTAGCAGTGGACTCTTCTGACCTCTCCTCTTCATGCTTGCTGTCTTTCCCAAGCTTTCTGGCAATACTTTTGCATGCTGTCTAGCCCTTCCAAGGCCACAGGTTCTGGGAACATCAGAATTGGCCAGTCTGTTCCCCTGCAAAAAAAGGTAAAAGTGTATAAACTGTCACAAAACACTCTATCTGACCTTTTCTTTTTTTCTACCACTGTACCTTCTTTATAAGCATAGAGAACAGTTCAATGGTCCAAAGTCTTCAGCTTCCTGCCACTCAATTAACTTCTAATCTAGCATTCCCGTGGGTGTCCATGCTAACATTGGGCACTATTTTCTCACCTGTATGCATGCACAAAAAGTGAACTAACAGCTTGGTGTGGCTGTTGACCCCTGGCCCCTTCTGCCTTTAGCACCATAGAATTTCTCTAGAAAGGTTCATAGGTATAAATTTGTATGCTATTACACATTATTATTGTCATGACATGCAAGCACCTTATATGCCTTTCTTATCAACCCAGATCCCCTTAGCAGCCTTGAGGATGTGAGATGTCCAGTTCTCCCACTCCTCTCACAGCTATCTCTGAAATAGTATTGCAGACCAGCTGTCCAGCCTGGGTGAATGGCTTGCAGGCTCCCCAGCCATCATTCTGGTCTGTTTCTTCTTAACCTGGCATTGGAGATCTTGCCAATAGTGTGGAGTAAATTAGGTCATGCCGGAAAGCATATGCATAAACCAAGAGGTGTGAAGCCAGGGAACTTAAGCTGCTCCAAATAACCATAAATAAATCCAGTTTTAATCTTCAAAACATGATATTTATTTCAGGCATCAGAGCAAATTTATAAGATGTAGTCCTCCGACATGGCTGTGTTTCGCAGCAGGCGCTGTGTCGGTTGGGACATGAGGGAGAAATTCCTAAACAAGCATTCATCTATATAAAAAACACAAGAGTCAAGGGAAAGAACAGCGGCAACAAATTCAAAATATTCAGAATATCCAGCTGCAGAGCGTACATTGTAAATATATACCAATTAGAGGTGCAAGGAGTGTTTAAGTTCAAAATATGCAATGCAAGGTATGCAGTATACAGCGAGGCTAGCATGACTGCCAGTAGCTTATGATGACCAATGGTATAATTCTTCCTTACCAGAGAGAATTTCTTTGAAAAATAGGAGCTAGTTATAAGAGGACCATTATGTAATGCTGATGTTTCCTTCCCAAGCAGAAACACACAAGCATTCTTTCTTGATATCGGGTCCCCCCCATGTGGAACTCCCTACCTCTCTCACTACACACTATTTCCAATCTAAAAATGTTTAAGAGAGCCTTGAACACCTTATTTTTCAAGCAGGCCTTTGATATTCTTATTAAAACCTTTTGCACATTCAGTTTTATAGCTTCTGGATTCCGTCCTTCAGCACGGAGAAATTAGTTGTCTTGTTATGTTTTATCACGCTTTGGGCCAGATTTTATAACATGTGCGCGGGGGTAGATTTGTGCACGCAACCCGAAGAGCACAAATCTATGCCCGATTTTATAACATGTGTGCGCAGCCGCACGCATGTTATAAAATCCGGGGTCGGCGCACGCAAGGGGATGCACACTTGTGTACCTTGTGTGCTCCGAGCCCTAGGGGAGCCCCGATGGCTTTCCCCGTTCCCCCGAGGCCGCTCCGAAATCAGAGCGGCCTCGGAGGGAACTTTCCTTCCGCCACCCCCCCCCCCCCACCTTCCCCTATCTAACCCGCCCCCTACCTTTATTTTGTGATTTATGCCTGCCTCTGGACAGGCGTAACTTGCACGAGCTGGCGCGCGAACCCCCATCACGGCCGCTGTGCCGGAGGCCTCGGTACCGCCCTCGGACTGGCGCCCTGCCCATGCCCCCGCCCCCTTCCCGCGCTCAGCGCGCACAGGGACAGGTTTTCGGGGTTATGCGCGTAAACCTTTGAAAATCTGCCCCTTTGTCTTTATGTGATTTCTACCCTGCCCCAAATTCAGAGTGTGCGGGCTTTAAACAATTTTAAATAAATAATTTCAAATAAAATACATATATATACCTATGTGTATCATTTTGTACTTTCACATTACATTTCATCTGTCATTCAGTTACCTATATACAAGGTCCTCCTGAATGTCCTCGCAATCTGTTGCTGTTTGAACAAATTTGAATAATTTTGTATCATTTGAAAATGTGATCATCTTACTCGTTATTCCCTTTTCCAGATCATTTATGAATATGTTAAACAGCACAGATCTCAGTACCGATCCCTGCGGTACTCCATTAATGACTTAATCCTACCCTCTGCTAACCAGTTACTAATCAATGATAGACCACTGTCTCCTATTCTATGACTTTGTAATTTCCTAAGGAATCTCTCATGAGGGACTTTGTCAAATGCCTTCTGAAAGTCCAAATCCATTATTTCAACTGGTTCTTTATCCTTATATCTTTCTTTATATATTTACACCTTCAAAAAATTGGCTAAAGCCATGTTGACTCTTTCCTATTAAGCCATGTCTATTTATATGGCCAGTGATAACATGGAATTGGCAAGTAATTCTAGACCATAAACTATATATTAGGTATAAGGAAAGCAGCCAAGTGTAGATGATGAACTCATAATCTCAAGTCAACTTTTATCTGTTGGCCTTTACTTTTATTCTGTATACCTGGTATTTATTTATTAAGAAAGAAAACCTTCTGTCAGCAAATATGAATTTTTTAGATAAGTTTACTTGTCCTGTGTATTTGAAGACAGCTGCTTATTAGTTTCTACAGCGGTCTATCCAGGCCTCTCATTACCTAGTGGCCTATGGGTCTTCTGATTTGCTGCCTTAAGAACATAAGAAATTGCCATGCTGGGTCAGACCAAGGGTCCATCAACCCCAGCATCCTGTTTGCAACAGAGGCCAAAACCAGGCCACAAGAACCTGGCAATTACCCCTAAACCAAAGCCTCAGTGTTCTCTGTTGCCTTTGTCTAGTACTTTTCTGGTCCTGTCCTTGTCTGTCTGGCCTGTCCTGCCCAGCCCAGTTTCTAGTATCCATTCCTTGCCTTGCCACTGCCTTGTCCTGCCCCAGTCTTTATCTAGTCCCAGCCCCTTGTCATTTTCCTGCCCAGTCTATGTCTGTATCCAGTTCCAGTCCCCAATCTGAGTCGGCAAACAGCCCCAGTTCCTGTTCAATATCCTGCTCAGCCTGCTCCAGTATCTAGTCCTCAGCTTCTAGCTTTCTCCAGTATCCCGTCCTCAGTTTCCAGCCGGTCTCTGCCACAATGTCCAGCCTGTGCCTACGCAGGCTGCCCAGCTTCGTCCAGCTTGTTCAGCTTGCCTTGCTGCTGCCAAAGCTAAGCTCTACAGCCCCTAGAACCCAAGGGCTTAACCTGTGGGGGAAGTGGCTGGCTAGCAGAAAATAAAACCCAGTCCTACCCTGCTCCTGAGAGCATGTTCTCCGACCCCAGTCAGCATGGCAGAATGAAGAGGCCAAAGAACCTCCACAGGAGTCAGGGCAGGGGTCCTTATCAACGTGGAGAATCAGGTACATATTCCAATTATTTTCACCATGGTGGTGTTGCTCCTGTAACTTAAACCAGTCTTGATTTTGTGTGTTGCTATGTTTGTCTTGCCTGCCAAATTTTGAATCCTTCATATTATCTAGAGTGAATTGTATGCCATTTTCCTGACTTTAAATTGTGGAAATGTTCAAAGTGTTGGATTACAAACCCTGCATCTGCAAATACCTGTGGCAGCTGTGCTGCACTCCAGCCTGATCCCAAGCTAAGAATTCTTCTTCCTCACAATGCAGTTTAACCACAGATCCCAGCTTTTTGGAAGTAAAGTAAATGTCCAGCAAAATAATGTTCTCCTATTTCCTGAATGTGACTCCCCTAACCCATTCTGGTGGAAATGTAGTGCTTCCCTGAGTATATGCCTCCAGATAGAGCCTGTCCTATTTGTGATGCAACCAAGCCAGCTCCTTTGAAAACTACAGTGCACCCAGTCATAAAAAAAATCCAGCCAACAAAATTTTAAACTTTCATCTGTAGAGCCAAAGCCTACTCCCAAATCCAGCCCAGGTTTTCCAAAACCCAGTTTTTACCCCCCTCCCTGTTATGTAAATGGTGATTCTGTCAGCACAGAAACTGCCTCTCAAAAATTACTCAGCACTGTCTCCCTGGAAAACGCAGCTAATTCAAGCCAGTTTACAGCCACAGCTGATCCAGACCCAAGTAAACCCAGGCACAGAGAAATAAAAGCAGCATTTGTACCAAGAACTCTTGTTTCTGCACCTTGCACAGCCTCCACGGAGAACACCGTGTCAATAAAAATTAGATGTCTTATCAACAAAGGCAAAGTCAGTTCTTGGTTGCAATAACCTTTTAAGTCCTCCACCTCAGTCTCAGATGGTAGAAGTTGTGCACCAGAGGGAATTAATCAAGCCCCAAGAACACAGCAGTCATCAGGTGCACATAAACCACCACTAACAAGATCTGCTCTGTCTAACAGAAAGCAGCATGTACTTTTTTCAAGCCTGCTGGCTATGGATCCTTCCAGAATATTCAAAGCTCAGAGACCAATTCCAAATTAGCTGTACTGAGTCCAGCCCAACTAGTTGTTTCCACCACATGTCAGACTACTGTTCCCACTGCATCTATGGTTTTACCTCCTGCTGAGTCCAGACACTTTGAGGCAGTACTTAAGCAAAGTATAAACTACTGTGATGCCTGCTAATCCACTCCTAGAGGTGCAGTCCAGTCCCGATGAGCCTCTCCAAGAGGAACAATCCTGCCCAGCTGAAATTATTCCAGGTAGAGCAGTTCAATCCAACTGATCTACTTCTAGTGGTGCAGTTTAGATATTCCGTTCCAGGAGGAGCAGTCCAGCTCAACCGATCTACTTCATGCTCCAGTATCCAGTCCTCCGGTTCCAGCCTGTCTCTGCAACAACATCCAGCCTGTGCCTGGCCTCATTTCTTGCATGTATGTCCCCGGCCTTGTCCATCCAACCCATCTTAGTCCAGCCTTCCCAGCCTCATCCAGCTTGTTCAGCCTTATACCATGATGCTCTGGTGCAAATAATGCAGAGAAAAAATGAATTGTGACTTTGAACATTTACTTTAAGAGCATACTGTTTTGCAATAAACACACTGGAAAAATCAGTGTGTCATTTGAAATCCACACAAATCTGCTGACTTTTCAGGTGGTTGAATACTTTTGCAAGCCACTGTACATCATTTTGTAAGCAATATTTTTATCTCAGAAGACTTTGAATGTCTTTTTTCATGTAAAACTTCCCTTTTTGGGTTAGTTAAGAAATTTTAAAATTCATAATTTTTAATTGTGTGTGGGGAGAGCTGGGGTTGGGGTTGACTCAAAATCCTGGGAAACAAGACTGCTAAGGACTGAGAGGAGGCAGGGGCGGAAGACTGCTGGGGTCTGAGAGCGAAGAGGGAACAAGACTGCAGGGATTGGGGGGGAGGCTGTAAGAGAGTGAGATTGCTATTGCTTCTCTTTCTCTGAGATTGGAAGAATTTGATTTTCTCTTTGACATTTTTGGGCCATATACATTTGAATATTTCAATTTTTTAACAATACAGGCGGAATATAATTTATTTCTGTAGGGTTGTTCTCTGCTGTACTCCAGGCAGAGTCTGGCTTTTTAGGGTTTCCAGTTCAATTTTTGTCTCAGTGTTTTTCTTTCTAACTTGTAGTCAATTATTCTGTATTTGGTGAGGGTTTGTTTGTGTTTTGCATGTTGGACTGAGATGAAGTGTTCTGCTAGCATGCGGTTTCTGTGTCAGGATCTGTTGCAGTCTAACTTGTTCTTTTTTTCAGTCTGTACCTTATAGCACAAGGGTGTATTTTGTTGTAGACCAGTGAGCATATGTGTGTGTGAATGAACATGTGTGTGAGCCTGAAAGATTGTGTGAGTTAGTGAGCATTTGTGTGAGCGTGAGAGAGTTTCCAGATATTGAGAGCAGTGGAATTAATTTTTATCCCTATTAGTTTTAATTATTGGAAGGAGGTTTGTGGAGTAAGTAGTAGGCCTCATCAATAGGGCCAATCATGTTTTGGTGGGGTGCCAAATTACTAGCCTGCATGCAAAGACTCCCCAATGGGCATATGCAACCTTATGTCTCAGTCCAGCTTTGACTGGCATCAGTAATTTCAGTGAGAGTATCTTCCAATTCCTTAGTTTGCAAGACCTTAGGGAAACTCAGAAGAAATTGGGGAACCATGATCTTCTCTACTGGCTGAGACAAATTGGTTCCTGCTCCTTGGGAGACATCCATCAGGGATTCTATCAGGTTATGAAATTCCCCATTGCTGATATATAAGAATCAGAGACTGCTATGCCATCCCAACATTGGGTTTGGTTCCTCAGCCTAGATATTGAAAGGGTAGTCCTACAATGATTGAATCTATCTGGCGATATGTCTCGTATTCCTGTAGAATCCAAGAAGGATTCCAAGAGCAAATCCCATGATATTGTACAGCAAAGTGTTATTTAAGGAAAATGCCCTAGATCCTTTCTCCTGTTTCACATGACAGCTACTTGAGTACCTTCTACATCTCTCTGATTCGGTTTGATAACTGATACAATTTTGCTTCACCTTGGTGAAATGGGTGCTTTTCACCACCATACAGAAGGTAAATCCATATCCATGCAGCCTTTTGTTGTTTCTTTTTATGCTGGACTGCCTTCAGGTGAAGTCCTTGTCTGTCATGGAATCTCAACATGGTGCTCACCCCATTATTAAAATCTCCTTTTGAGCGTCTGGGCTTTTGTGAGCAGATGTATCTGACCTGCAAGGTCATAAACTTTGCTGGTATTCACTTCACTCTGCAGAGTCAGTTTGCTCCAGACCCCAGTGACTTCTCCCCCTTACACTAAGTATTTGCAGTACAGTGTTTCTATATTCTTTCCTAAGTCTTTGCCTACAAGCATGCCTAAGTCTAGGAAGGTAAACTGATGCTGCAATTCTGATTACAAGTGATCCCTAGCCTTCTATCTGGAATGGACTGAAGCCTTCAGATAGTCCATCCAGCTTTTGTTTCATTGACATCAATGAACCTGGAATTACCATAACCTAGTGCTCTATTTCTCTTGGTTAGTGAATTATATTTCATTTGTATCGCCCAAGAAGACCCGCGTCTGGTGGGGCATATCAAGGCTCACAGTATCGGAACCATGATGGCACTGGTAGCAAAGTTGTGACATGTTTTCTCCAGACATTTGCATCTTACTACATTTTCGATAAGGGCCTCCTGATGCAACAGAAAGTTTTTGTACAGTCTGTCCTGTGGAGTCTCTTTAGAGTGCAGAACCAAACTCAGTCCCTCAAGGGACCATTCATTTGGTTCAGATTACCAGAAAAGAAAAGAAAAACAGAATATATTAGCTTAGCCTGTTGCCACCCAAAATAGAATGTCCTGTTGGCACTGTATAGTTTTCCTCCTTTTCTTTTTTTTTTTTCTTTTTTTTTTGAGGCAGCATGTAGTTTGAGAGTCCCCATGTGAGATGTTTGCCATACGCCTTGTCCTCAGAGAAACTGAAGTTAGCAGTAACAAGAGTTATCTTATGGATAGCAGGATGTAAGTCCTCACAAAACTCTCTTGCCTTCCCTTAAAGTTGGTTTCTCCAAGTCTTAGCTTTATCATGACTGAAGGGCCCTGTATGGCATACAGGGGAGTAGCTAAGGTTGCATATGCCCATTGGGGATGGGGTAGAGGAACCTTTGTTTACAGAACACAATGTATGGAAAGAGCTAGGCAAACTAAAAGTGGACAAGGCCACGGAGCTGAATAAGGAACATCCCTGGTTACTGAGGGAGCTCAAAGGTGTGCTGGAGGATCCGCTGAAAAACCTGTTCAGTAGATCCCTGGAAATGGTGCCACAGGATTGGAGAAGAGCAGTTGTGGTCTCACTTAACAAAATTGGTAGCAGAAAGGAGGCTGGATATTACAGGCCATTTAGCTTCACTTCAGCGGTGGAAAAATTAATGGAGAAGCTGCTGAAGGAAAGGATAGTGAACTGTCTATAATCCGGTGGATTTCTGGGCCTGAGGTAGTATGGCTTCATCAGGGGAAAGTTCTGTCAGACAAAGGTGATTGAAATTTTTGTTTGGGTGACTAGAAAATTGGATCAAGGAAGAACACTTGAAGTGAACTACTTGGATTTCAGCAAGCTTTTGATATGATTCCCTATAGGTGACTTGTGAATAAAATGAGAAGCTTGGGAGTGAGCACCAAGGTGGTGGCATGGATTACAAACTGGTTGACTGTTAGGAGACAATCTGTAATGGTAAATGGAGCCTGCTCTGAAGAGGGAACAGTGTTAAGTGGAGTGCCACAGGGATTGTCATTGGGACCGGTTCTGTTCAATATCTACGTGAGCAACATTGTAGAAGGGATAGAAGGTAAAAATGTGTATATTTGCGGATGATACTAAGATCTGCAACAGAGCCTGAAAGAATAAATTAAAAAGTGATTTAAGAAAGCTTTGAGTGGTCGAAGATTTGACAGCTGGGATACAATGCCAAGAAGTGTAGTCATGCATCTAGGGTGTGGTAATCCAAAAGAGCTATATATCATGGGGGGGTGAAAGACTAGTGTCTGGCGATCTGAAAATGGTGAAGCAATGTGACAAGGGAATAACCAGTAAGCAAATGTAGGTGATAATGTTCTTGTATAGGTCTTTGTGAGGCCTCACCTGGCGTACTGTGTTCAGTTCTGGAGTCCGTATCTCAAAAAGGATAGAGACAGAATGGAGGCAGTCCAGAGAAGAATGACCAAAATGGTATGGGGACTCCATCGGAAGACTTACATGGAGATGCTGAAGGATCTAAATATGTACACTCTGAAAGAGAGGAGGTGCAGGGGAGATATGATACATTCCTTCAGATATCTGAAAGGTTTTAATGATGCCAGAATTTCAAACCTTTTCCTTTGGAAAGAAATCAGTAGAACTAGGTGTCACAAAATAAAACACCAGAGGGGGGATGACTCAGAACCAATGTCAGGAAATATTTCTTCACAGAGAGGGTAGTAGATGCCTGGAATGTCCTTCCGGAGGAGGTGGTGAAGACGAAAACAGTCAAAGATTTCAGATTCATGGGATAAACACTGTAGATCCCTAAAGACTAGCAAATGGAAATGAGGAAAAGGATGCATGGGGGTAACTCGCTGGTGTGGCAGTTACTGCCTTTTATAGAAGGCATGAGAATTACTACCCTTAAGCAAGGAATCTTGATGCTCTGATGCAATTGCAACAATGCTTTCCATTCAATAGCAGGGAGAAAAGGGGAATTGGATTCAGATAACAACCAACAAGGAATCTATTTAACAAGGGTCCCGACTTTTACAATCTGGGGAACTTATAAGAATGGGGTAACCTGCATGGAGCAGCAGTTACTACTAGAGATGTGAATCGGAACCAGAATCGGATCCGATATCAGTTCCGATTCACATCTCTAGTTACTACCCTTAGCAGAAGGTATGAGATTACTACCCTTGACTAATACGCCTTGATGCCTTTGACACAATTGCAACATTACTCT
This sequence comes from Rhinatrema bivittatum, assembly GCF_901001135.1. Taxonomy (NCBI): domain Eukaryota; kingdom Metazoa; phylum Chordata; class Amphibia; order Gymnophiona; family Rhinatrematidae; genus Rhinatrema; species Rhinatrema bivittatum. Next base: position 315,138,032 of record NC_042618.1, on the reverse strand, counting down.
TTGCATTGACGGCGGGGGAAAGAGGAATTGAATTCAGATGACAACCAACATGGGCCCTGATTTTTACAGTTTGGGGTACTAAAACACAGACATAAGGGAAAAAGCACAGGACTGCTTCAATGGCCAAGTCCATAAGCAATGCTTGTCAAGCAGCACTTTCTGAATTTTTAAGAAGGCTCTTTGCCCAGTAAAAGAGAAACATGGAGGTAACCTACACAGCGTGGCAGATACTTAAAGCTTCTAGAAGCTTTGAAATCAAAGTTCTGTGCTGGGCTCCATCTGATGACGTCAACTATGTGTGATGACTGACATCCTGCTGTCCATCGGAGAACCCCGTTACAAGAAAGTAACTTTACGTAGCTGAAAGCTTTTTTTCCCCCCAATTCTCAATAATCCTATTTTAAAGCCATATTGAATAAGTTTGGCAGTTGTTCTGTTAAGTGAAATCCACATGTATAGTTTTCTATCCCCATTTACTTTTCTAATCCCATTTTTTCATGGGTAAATATAGATTTACCCATGTAAAAGCTTTTAATTATCGCCCCCAGAAGGACCATCTTATAGCCTGTCACTATATGTGCCACTTTGATCTCTATGAAGCCTCTGCTAATGAGCCTATCTGCAATGGACATGATACAGTCCAGAGCCTAATCTTATATCTCCTGAGTTTTATCTCCAGCTGTACAATAGGCAAATCCCCTTTATGTTCTGTGACAGCAGCAGCAACATTATATTTCCTGAAGCTGATGAATAGCTTGAAGTCCTTAAAAAAAAAAAAAAAAAAAAAAAAAGGGGAAAAAGTAAACAAAGATAATTGAAGAGCATCTTTGTCTGAAAGTGGTTTATGCATGTGTGTTTATACTGTAAGCAGCTGCTGAATTTAGCTATGGATTATAGTAATTGGTCAGAGCTAAATTGGAGAGGCCAGCAGTGAAAGTGGCAACAAATTTTCTGAGAAGTAAAATCATGTGAGGGTCAAATTATGTTGTGCTTTCTACTGTCATTTCCTGAAACTCTGATGCGTTTTCTCCTTTAGATTTCATATTTTGCAATCACAATAGCTGAATTTATTTATTTTAAAATATTTGTATGCCACATCATCCAATGTCCTGAGTGGCTTTCCATTATACATTCACAAATATTAATATTAAAATACAAAATTATACAGACAAAATAAAATTAACAAATTAAAATATTCAACTAGAACTAAAATAAGCATAAAACAGAAACATAGCTAGCATAGTTGTGTTCTATTCTCATCCTCCAAAAAAACGCCATTTCAAATAGGAGAGTTTTTAGTTGTTTGTTAAAATTTCTATTACAACCTTACTAGTGCAACATAACTGGCAGTTTATTCCATAAAAGTTCTCTCTTTACTGTGAGAAATCTGTCTTGTGTATCAGTTAATCTAATTTGATGATAACTAGGTATGTCTAGAAGACTTTGCTCTTCAGGTCTTAAACTTTTCACTGGGCAATGGATTTTTAGAAGAGAATTGAGACAAAGTGGGGCATGTTCACTTAGGGGTAGATTTTCAAAAAATACATGTGTGCTGCATGGCGCGCACACATGGACGTGTAATTTTATAACATGTGTCCGCTGGTGCGCGCATGTTATAAAATTCCGGGTCCGCGCACGCAAGGGGGAGTATAATTTTGCAAATTTGCGCAGCAACACATCGGGGCCTTCCCCAGTTCCCTCCCAGTCTGCTCCAATTAAGGAGCGGACTTGGTGGGAACTTCCCAACCCCTAACCTCCCTTCCCCTTCCCCTATCCTACCTTCTCCCTATCCTAGCTACCGCTATTTTCTTATTTTACCTTTTGCTCCTGCAAAGGAGCAGGAGCAAGGTGCTGGCACGCGATCCCCCTGCACAGCGGCAAATGGCCGCTGTACCGGGCACCTCTAGCCCCGCCCTCAGACCGCCCCGCCCCCAGATTGGCCCCTTTTAAGGCCCCGGCACTTACAGCCTGGCCATGCGGGTATACCCCAGGATTTACACGTGCTGGGGTTTTAAAATCCGACCTTATAGGTATTGTGAATGAGAAAAAGAGCTTTACATATAATACAAAATTCCAGTGGTAACCAATGCAAAGATTTTAAAATGGGGGTAATATGATCCTATCTGCCTGTCCCAGTCAGAATCCTTGCTGTGGAGTTCTGGATCATTTGAATAGATTTGAGTATATTTAAGTAAGCCTGAAAACAGAGTTGCAGTAATCAATATTTGTTATCACCAGAGCTTGAAGCCCTATCCCAAAGTCAGAGAAATCTAAATATGGCTTCAATCTGCTTAACATAGACAATTTTCAATAGGATTTTTGCACCAGCTATTTTATATGAAATCTGAAAGATAAGTTAGAATCAAAAATCATTCTGAGATTCCATACCTCTTAAACAATAAGAATCACATGTCCTTGAAAAGAAAAGTTCAATGGGAAATGTGATTCTGAAAATATACTCAGGTTATCTTTGTTTTATCTAAATTTAAGGAGAGATGGTGATGAGAGAGCCAAGTTTAGAATGCAGAAAAATAAATGGAAAGAGACCCTAAGGTGATATTATCAGTGTCACAAAGAGCAAAAAATTGAATTATCAACGTATAAACCTAAACCTGCAAGGAGTTTACAAAGTGTATTCAGATAAATGTTAAATAACATCACCAAGAGTATCGAGCTTTGCAACAGACCATTAGATTATGGAAACCATGAAAAGGTCAATGTACCATTTTTTATTTGGTGGTTCTTTTGGCGAGATAAGAGGTGAACAGGCAAGAGCAGTGTCCTTGATTCCAATTTCAGGAAGTCAAGATGGAGAAGATACAGAGATGGAGAAGGTACAGAGAAGGGCGACCAAAATGATAAAGGGAATGGAACAGCTCCCCTATGAGGAAAGACTAAATAGGTTAGGACTTTTCAGCTTAGAGAAGAGACAGCTGAGGGGGGATATGATAGAGGTGTTTAAAATCATGAGAGGTCTAGAACGGGTAGATGTGAATCGATTATTTACTCTTTCGGATAATAGAAAGACTAGGGGGCACTCTATGAAGTTAGCATGTGGCACATTTAAAACTAATCAGAGAAAGTTCTTTTTCACTCAATGCACAATTAAACTTTGGAATATTTTGCCAGAAGATGTGGTTAGTGCAGTTAGTATAGCTGTGTTTAAAAATGGAAGAGAAGTCCATTACCTGCTATTAATTAAGTTGACTTAGATAATAACCACCGCTATTACTAGCAACGGTAATGTGGAATCGACTTAGTTTTTGGGTACTTGCCAGGTTCTTATGGCCTGGATTGTGTTGTGACTCCTGGCTGAGGTGGCTCCCGGCCAGGACCCCCTACCTCCTTCCACGCGGCAGAGCGGGGCCTTCCCTCGGCGCACGGTCCGCGGCACAACTTCTCCGGCGTCGGCACAGCAGCGTCGAAGAGAGCGCCTGCCTTGACCCTGCCTGGATTTGGACTTTGTGTTTGCCTGCCGCCTGCCTTGACCCTGCCTGGATTGGGACTCTGTGTTTGCCTGCCGCCTGCCTTGACCTTGCCTGGATTTGGACTCTGTGTTTGCCTGCCGCCCGCCTTAACCCTGCCTGGATTGGGACTCTGTGTTTGCCTGCCGCCCGCCTTGACCCTGCCCGGACTTGGACTCTGTGGTGCTTGCTGCCCGCCTTGACATCTGCCGGGACTACTCTACTCCCCCTTCCGGAGAAGAGCTCTTCAAGGCTGATCCTTGGTGAGTACCCTCTGGACCAAGGGTCCACATCCGAACCCATTCACATAGATTGGAACAGATTGCAAGGCCGTGGGGCCTCCTCCAACCCCTTCCACCGCCACAGGAACCATGGACCCATATATCCACTGACTTTGTTGTGGACCTCCCTCCTTCTTCTGGTCATCAGGTAATATGGGTAGTGGTAGACCATTTTTCCAATGGCCTACTTTGTTCCCTTGCCCAAATTACCCTCTGCCCTGAGTTAGTTGGGCTTTTCACCCATCATGTATTCCGCCTGCATGGCCTTCCACTCCACATCGCATCGGACAGGGGCCTGCAATTTACCGCTAAATACTGGGGTGCGCTGTGCAAGAAATTTGGCGTACAGCTGGACTTTACCACTGCCTTTCATCCCCAAGGGAATGGGCAGGCTGAAAGGGTCAATCATGGATTAAAGCTGTTTCTTCGCCTCTTTGTGAACGACCGCCAGGATGATTGGTCCACGCTATTACCCTGGGCTGAGTTCTCCCATAATTCCCATAAACACTCAGCTACTGGAACTTCACCGTTCCAGATCGTCTATGGCAAGCAACCCTGGCCTCCACTACCTCTATCTCTATCAGTTGCCTCTCCGGCGGCCCAGCTTTCCGCATTACAGTTGCATGACCTTTGGAAGGCTACCAATGCCAAACTGCTATGGGCAGCCGATTCTGCCAAACGGATGGCGGACAAGAACCATCGACCTTCCCCTCTGTTTAATGTAGGGGATCGAGTTTGGCTCAGTACACGCCACATCCGCCTCCGGGTTCCTTCCATGAGGCTCGCTCCCAGATACATTGGGCCATTCTTCATCAGTAAGCGCCTGGGACCGGTGACCTATCGTCTACGACTTCCGACCAGTCTTCGGATTCATAATTCTTTTCACGTCTCCTTGCTGAAACCTTTGATCTCCTCCTCTTTCCATGCTTCTCCATCCCGATCACCAACTGTGGTGTCTGACAAGGACCCGATCTATCAATTACGGGAAATTCTGGATGTCCGTCGTCATCACAGGCGGTGGGAATACCTGATTGCTTGGGAAGGTTTTGGTCCTGAAGAGAATTCATGGGAACCATCAGTGAACATTTTGGACAAAACCTTACTTCATCACTTCCATCTAATGTATCCTGAAAAATCCGGTCCTTCCAGGAGGGGGCGTAAGAGGGGGGATACTGTTGTGACTCCTGGCTGAGGTAGCCCCTGGCCAGGACCCCCTACCTCCTTCCGCACGGCAGAGCGGGGCCTTCCCTTGGCGCACGTTCCGCGGCACAACTTCTCCGGCGTCGGCACAGCAGCGTCGAAGAGAGCGCGGCAAACCTCGCCTCTTCAAGGGGCCATGGCGCGGGGGCCGGGCCGGCCCCAGAAGATGATGTCATCACCCGGGGAGATTTAAACCTCTCCCTGGGACCCAGCAGATGCCTTGCAACAAGGTTCCAGAGTGGCTGCTCTCTGTGCTTCTCTGTTGGTGCTGATTTGACCCTGCCTGGATTTGGACTCTGTGTTTGCCTGCCGCCTGCCTTGACCCTGCCTGGATTTGGACTCTGTGTTTGCCTGCCGCCCGCCTTGACCCTGCACGGACTTGGACTCTGTGTTGCTTGCTGCCCGCCTTGTTGTCCGCCGGGACTACTCTTCTCCCCCTTCCGGAGAAGAGCTCTTCAAGGCTGATCCTTGGTGAGTACCCTCTGGACCAAGGGTCCACATCGGAACCCATTCACATAGATTGGAACAGATTGGCCACTGTTGGAAACAGGATGCTGGGCTTGATGGACCCTTGGTCTGACCCAGTATGGCATGTTCTTATGTTCTTAAAGAATTTGATGATTTAGGGTGTCAAAGGCATAAGAGAAATCAAGTAGTACTAAAATAAAGTTTTATCAAAACTCCAAAGAATAAAATCGAGATTAGATCTCAACAAAATCTCGGTACTAAATTTTGGCCTAAACCCAAATTGAAAATTGTCTAGTAAACTATGGTCATAGAAACATAGAAATGACGGCAGAAGAAGACCAAACGGCCCATCCAGTCTGCCCAGCAAGCTTCACACATTTTTTTCTCATACTTATCTGTTTCTCTTAGCTCTTTGGTTCTATTTCCCTTCCACTCCCGTCATTAATGTAGAGAGCAGTGATGGAGCTGCATCCGAGTGAAATATCAAGCTTGATTAGTTAGGGGTAGTAGGGGTAGTAACCGCCACAATAAGCAAGCTACACCCATGCTTATTTGTTTTACCCAGACTATGTTATTCAGCCCTTATTGGTTGTTTTTCTTCTCCCCTACCGTTGAAGCAGAGAGCTATGCTGGATATGCGTGAAGTATAAGTTTTTCTTCTCTCCTGCCGTTGAAGCAGAGAGCTATGCTGGATATGCGTGCAGAATCAGTTTTTCTTCTCCCCTGCCGTTGAAGCAGAGAGCTATGCTGGATATGCGTGAAGTATCAGTTTTTCTTCTCCTCATCTAAGTATTGTTGGAGTTGCTTAAATACAGAAGCTTCTACAACTTTAGCTGGAAAAGGAATAGAAAAAATGGACCTGTAGTTGTTAAGGTCAAATCTATCAGCTTGTGTTTTCTTTTTTAAAAGGGGCAAACTGAGGCTTGTTTTAAGGACTCGGGCATTATGCCAGATTTCAAAGAGAGATTTACTAAAGAAGTTAAAGTTTCGCAGATATCATCAGAGAGGGCTCTCATGACTGCAGTGCTACAGGACAAATGGGCAGGTTCATTTTTTTGATTCTTTCAATTGTATCAAAAGTACTTATAAGGTCAAATTCTGACTATGATACAGAACAAAGGAGATCTCAAGATCACCTGGGAAAGGGAGAATGCAGAAATGTGAATTGAAAGTGGAAGTCTTTTTACCACAGTGCATACCAAAGTCATTGGGAGAGAAATCAGATGAGATACATGAATTACTATATGAGTAGTTAACCTATTAACAATATACAAAAGATTTTTCGGATTGTTACATGCACCTTGGATAGACTTTGAGATATAAGCCTTCTTAGCATTGGTTACAGCAGGTTAATAACTATCTAATACAGAGTTGTATTTTCTCATATCTTCATCATCATGTGTCTTGCACCTGAGGCATTCTGATTTTCGAAACTTGGATTTAGCAAGCTTAAGATCTTGATTAAATCAAGTAGCTTTTTTTGAAGGGTTGAACTCCTAGCTCTCTTAAAAGAGCAATTGGTTCAACAGAGGAGCATAAGATGCTGTTCCAAGTTGCAATAAATTCAGTAATGTCTTCCAACTCAGTCTCAGAGATTTGAGGAATCCAACTCTCTCGTAGCCTGTCATTGTCAATTTGTACTCTTTTTAGAGTCTATCTCACTATTGGTTCTGCTTAAGTGAGAGAAAAATGTAAAAGATAGTGATCACTCCATGTGGATTCATGACAAGTAATGCCAGAAAAGCTAAGGCCTGACATTTTACTGCTTAAAAAGACCAGGTCCAAGGTTTGACCTATACTGACTGTAGAGCCACATATCTTTTGATCCCTATCTAATGTGTGCTTGATGGACAAAAACGCCCTCACAACTGGGTGAAATAGAAACAGAATCAATATGAAAGTTAAAATCTCATAGAACAAGAATTTTGTTTAATTCCTGTTTAATTTCCAGGAGTATATCAATAACTGGTGCATAATTCTGGTTTAGTTGCCCAGGCAGAACACCAGTCCTTAATGTTAATGTGAGGAGTCTATATCCAGAGGGGTTGAATTCAGTTTTAGGCTTTCTTTACATAAGATCAATTAGCCATCACCTCTCCTTAAAAGACAAGGTTTAGAAAAATATACATAATTAGGAGGACATAGTTGCGATGAAAAACATGATCTGAGTCCAGCAACCAAGATTCTGCTATACAGAGCACATTAGGTTACTTGTTTTTTAAAAAGTCTTTAAAAATGTATCTTTCCTTGATGGATCTAGCGTTAATGAGATATACAATTACTGAGCTCATGACAATTGAGGACTTAGCTAAGTTCAGTAAACAGCAGGACAGATAAGATCTAGGTCTTTAACTATGTCAAAATCTTTCTTGAATTATATTGCCTTAACGGCCTTATCATATAATGACTGGAATATGGCAACCTATGACTTCCAGTGTGAAAAATAACACATACAGTCATAGAAGCATGCCAATGCCTGTAAGATGATAAAAATGAAGAAAGCCCAATGAAGCAAAAGCAAAAAATGCTCAGGCTCACAAAGGGGCAGGCCCCTTTCCGTGTGCCCCTTCATGCACGTTCAAGTGCACATGTCTCTTCAGCATTGCCACAGGCTATAAATGGAATTCCTATCCAACCCATTCCTGCATCAATCTCCATTGTTGCAATTGATGGTTGGTCCCTGAACTAAAGAAGGGAGAAACAGGTCTCAGTGGACCAGAATCTTATAGTAAATACATGGCACTCTAAAACCATTTCATTCTGGGACCTTGAATCGCCATCCTATATGGGTTTTTCGGGGTTACCGTGGCTTCAGTTACATATCACCCCCATCCTAAGAAATCTTCATTGGCTCCCAATAAAGTATAGAATCCTATACAAAGCTCTAACAATCGTTCACAAAACCATCCACAAACACATCTCGCTGGAACTCAACATACCACTTCAACCACATCTTCCAACCAGACCAACGAGAACAGCATACAAAAATACTCTTTTAACAGCACACATCAAAACCTCTCTAAGCAAACGTGCCATGTCCGCAGCAGGTCCATCACAATGGAACTCACTTCCACCAGCACTCCGGGCAGAATCATGCCCAATCAACTTCAAAAAGAGACTAAAAACATGGCTTTTCGATCAAGCATTCCATTCATGATAATTATATACCGGCCTAAAGCCTAATTAAAAACTATCATACCATTCATATATTAGAACACAGATGCCTATTAAGATAAATTTGCTTTCTTCCCTCGCTAGTATGCTCCGAGTTTTTGCTCCCCACTTATTCTAACCCAATCTTATTCGGACCCAAACTTCATACCCTGTATTATGCATTTAGCATTAGCATTAACCTCCTCTCATGCTTGTTATCACAGTTCCATGCATCCAGCATTACATGTAATTAGCATTTAGCATTTTATGTTATCAGCATTTTATTTTATGTTCTATGATATAAGCATTTTATGTTCTATGTTTTTCAGCATTTTACTCTGTTCTATGTCATTAACATTTTAGCATTTTATGTTCTATGTAATTAGCATGCTCTCATGCTTGTTTTCAGTTTCAATGTAAACCGAGACGATATGCAATATCTTGTATGAATCCCGGTATAAAAAAATGTTAAATAAATAAATAAATAAATAAATAACCCACTTTTTGACTGGTTTTCAGGAAGATTGTCTCTTGGTCTCCTTCTTGCTTCTTTTGTGTTATGGGCCCAAGATCTATAGCTTCCACCTCATGGCCTCTATAGTAATAGAATTGCCCCTAGGCCTTCCAATGCAGTACCATGCTTTCACAGATATTTTTAGCAAAAAGCAAGCTGAAACAGTCCCAAGGCCTTGATAAAATGTTAAAAGCATTATTTATTTCAGCAAGTTTTTTATTAGATCAATGTTTTATTCTGTAATTTTGATATATTTTAAGCAGAGGGCAATGGGATTTTATGATAATATGACAGTGTCTTTTAAGCAGAAGGCAATGTGATAATATGTTTGTATTTTAGTTATTTATATTGATTTTGTTTTTTTGATTTTGCTTTTATTGAATTTATTCCTGTCTATTTGCTTTTATTGATTTAGTTCTGGTTTTTTTTTATTTATGTAATTTCCAAATTATACAAGAGTGGCTTCATTCGTTCTCCCTGTACATCATCGTAGACCTTTTAAATTGTGGTAGATAGTATATTTTGGCAACTGGAGGAATTGCGTTCTCAGGAACCTGCAAAACTTCCATTAATTATTTCTTAAACATCTCTCTGGGAGATATTAAGGGTACTTTTGGGAAATTAATGAACCTGAGGTTTTTGTTCCTCAGCAATATTTTCTATTTTCAAGGCCATATTGGTATTTTTCTTAACCAGTGCAACTTGAGCTTGCTGGATGAGTTCACTTGAACACGTAGAGATGAAACTTGTTGTTCCAGATCAGCAGATGTAGTAGATAAACCTGAAATTTTCTGAACCATATCTTTATAGTTCTGCATTAAGGGAGACTATGGTATCCCAAATAGCCTCCAGGGAAAAAGCAGTAGGCCTCTGAATCAATGGCAGTGATACAGAGGGTGACATTCGCCGGTTCTTCCACCATCCCCCTGTCTTCCAACATGCAGAGTTTCCTCACCCGGTTGACCGAATTCATCAATGGACCAGCAGCAGTATTGGTGTCCCCGTCACTCCCCACTAGGATCACCGATCCCGCAGTAAGGCCTGTTGGCGTCTCCAGTGACACTTGAGAGACTCTCTCCGCTGCCGGATTGCCAGGTGGTGTTCCCTCTGCCGGACTCAAAGGTGAAAGTGAGCCAAGGAGAGAAGGAAACTCAAATTCCCCTCCCACTCTCTCCAGCAGCTGAGCCCCCAGCACTGGGCTGCTTTGCATAATGTGGGCATCCATCGGGTCCATCAGGGGTGATGACAGGGGGCCGTGGGGAAAGCCCCTGCCCTCGGTTTCCTCTTTCTGCCCATCAAGGATAAAGAGTACAAAGGTAAAAAGGAAAGTCGAAAATCGCCGAGAGAGATCCACACGCCATGTGTGATCATTTGGCCATCTTGGCTCCACTCCCCCTTAGATCTGTTTTATGTTAATTATTGTATCATGCATTTAACAGATAAATGATTGTGTATGTTTTTTGTAAACCACTTAACAATGTTACTAAAAGGCATATAAATTTAATAATAAATACATAAGTAATTGTGCTATCAAACTGCTTCTTGGAAACTTGCCCCCATCTAGCGGGACATACCTCTTATCAGGCCCAGAAACTAAGACCATATCTGAATATAGTCAAGAAAATCTGTCTTAAGGCTTCATTCAACTGTCAAAGTCTCCTGCTGATGCAAGATTCTTCTTTGTACAAAAGAAAGATGGCTCTTTCAGGTCCTGTATTGATTAACTGGGGCCTCAATAAGATCACAGTTAAGGATCATTATCCTTTACCACTACTCTCTGAACTATTTGATAGACTCCAGGGTGCCCAGTGTTTAACCAAGCTGGACTTAAAACCTCAATCAGAACCAATAGGATGATGAGTGAAAGACTGCCTTCAAAGCCAGGGATGAGTACTACGAATATACAGTCATGCCTTTTGGATTTTGTAATGCTCCCACTGTATTCCCAGCCTTTGTCAATGATATTTTTGAGACCTCCTCTATCAGTTTGTAGCGGTCTATCATGACAATATCTAGCCACACAGGCAGCAGATGTCCTAGCTCATCTTTGCCAGAATCAGCTTACATTAAGTATGAGGAATGTATGTTTGAACAGAAGCAAGTCTACTTTTTGGGATATGCAATCCTGATTCAAGAATTTGAGATGGACCCGGATTAGGTAGCCACAGTTCTTAATTGATGAATACCTTTGAGTTTCAAGGCACTCCAATGTTTTTTGGGTTTTGCTAGCTATTTTCAACACTTTATTCAAAATTTCTCCAAGGTAGTGGATACATTTACTGCCTTTATATGTAAAAACACACCAAAGAATTCTTGGAATCCTCAAGCTCAGTGGGCTTTTAAAGAGCTGAAGCAACTCTTCACATTTCCTCCAATCCTGTATCACCCTGACCCAGCCAATCCTGTATCACCCTGACCCAGCCAAGTAGATGCCTCCAAGGTTGGTGCAGGTGCAGTCTTGTCTCAAAGATCTGACCTGGATTCTCAGGTCCACCCATGCGGTTACCTCTCCTTAAAGTTCTCTCTTGTGGAACATAACTATGATGTGGGAATCAGTGATTTTCTTGCCATTAAGTGGGCTTTGGAAGAGTGGAGACACCTGTTGGAAGGAGTCACCTTTCTGATTACATCCTTATGGATCACACAAATTTACTTTTGCATTGAAGCTGTACAATGTTTGAACTCCCAGTAAGCCCAGTGGGCTGTGTTCTTCACCCGTTTTCAGTTCATTATCTCCTATTGCCCTGTTAAGGCTGATGCATTGTCACAACAGCTGTCCTCTGAAGAGACTACTGAACCTTGTGAAAAAGGCCCCATTATACCAGCCTCTAGAATTGTTACAAATGCGGTCAAGAATGATCTGATGGAAAAAATTAACCTGGAATCTTCAGGCCAGTAATCTCCTGTAGGTGGTCCTTATTGGATGTACCTTTGTTCCAGATATTTGCCACTCAGATGTTTTCAAATGGGAGCATGATTACAAGCTTCCCAGACATCCAGGGATTAAGAACATTTTTAAATTAATTTCCAGGAATTTTTGATGGCCTTCCCTGCGTAAGGTCTGTAGAACTTATATTGTCGCCTGTCAGCATGTGCTAGATCCAAAATCCCTCGTGTTAACCCATCAGGTTAATTGCACCTTCTCCCAATTCCATCTCTTTCGTGGACTCACCTTTCCTCAGATTTCATCACAGACCACCTGATTGCAAGGAAGTGTACTGCTTTTAGTAATGTCATTTTTTGCTTATTCTGTTCTTACCTGATGATAGAATATAGGGTTCCCAAATGACACTCCCAACACTGCTTTAGCTTCCAGATGCAAGTTGACTCAGCAGGAACAGCAACAGTTTGAATGATTCCTTTGAGCTTAAATGTCTTTCTTGTAGCTGCCTTTCTTCTTTGCTGCAGCAGTCCTAGGGACTTCCCACTTCAGTCTTAGAGAGCTGCACCACTTCTCCTTTACTTATTCTTTTCCCCCCACTGTAACAATCCCTGCAGATGTAAAGTATAGTTCTGTGTTGCGGCACAGTCTTTCTTACAGCTGTCCTCCTCCCCCCACTGCAGGAGTCCCAGTAATTTCTAAACACATTCTCTTCTTAAGTAGCTGAGTGGTGCGCCCCTTAACTTATTCCCTTCCCCAGCTGTAGCAATTCCAGAAAGTCTAAAGCACAGTTCTGTGTTACTGTGCAGCCTTTCTTGTAACTTTTCTTCCTCCCAGTAATCTCCAGATACGGGCACAAATAGCTAAGCAGCATCTCCTTAGCTGATTCCTTTTACTCACTGTCACAGTCTTTGACCCTTACACTGTTGCAAAGCTTAGCCACTGTCCTCCTTTCAGTATAAACAGTTACCTTCAACTCTGCCAGCCCAGCTTTGGATACTTGTTTGGGAGGTCTTTCTTCTGCTGGTGAGAGAGAGCCTCCCCCTTCTTTCCTTTGGGCATCTAAAAATGGCCCCCTGAGATTTCCACCCACTCTATTCTTGGACCCCCCAACCCCCATAAGTCCTTTAACACCCTTTGTACCCTGGGATTTGTAGTTTTGTCTTTTACCACACCGGCCTCTTCTATTTCAGGGATCTCTTCCCCTCCCTCAGCAGACATTATGGGATGTATATCCCATCACACCTGAGGAAGGGAGTGTTAGCTTTTGAAAGCTAGTCAAGTGTATTAAGTTAGTCCAATAAAAAGGTTAAGAGTTCCAGAGGAGTGGCAGGTGTCAGTGGTATTTCTAAGAAGCTGGCAACCCTGCCACACTCCCAGGAACCTGAGATCTGCCTCCCACCTTTTCCCCAGCATAAGTAGGAGATGAGTGAATGTGGGGGTCTATATGTGGCATACTTTTTCTGGGCAAGGGCATTAAGGCATTATAGCCTTGTGTCCGCACCCCACCCACACCCCCTGCACTCACCACACACACAATTAAAAATTTTGCATTTAAAATAACTAATTTTACATGAAAAAGGACATTGAAAGGATAGTCCTGAAATAAAAATATCACAACCCAGCAATAAACACATTTGGAGTACATATCGTATTAGACCTATTGTATTACATGTTGGATGTGGGCTTTGCCCTCAGAAAGCACAGAGTAAACTGAATTACAATTACAATATAACAAACCTCCCATAGTAAAATAGTACTAACTGCCAGCACTCAAACAGTAAAATCCCTAACTATGAAAACGCAACACAGCAGATATTACACAAGGCCCTAAACACCTATTAGGAAAACAGAATAAGTCAGGCTGCTATAGATCCCTACCCAGAAAATACAGACAAGCAGAATATCTCACCTCACACATGCAAAACACAGGCAGACCTCACCAAATACAGAATAAAGAGCCCATAAAGTATAAATAGAAATGCACAGACAAAAACAGAACTGGATACCACACCAAGCCAGACTGTATGCAGTGCACAAAATGAAAAAATAGAAATAACATTCTTCAAAACAATAAAATAAAGGAATATAAAACATCATAATAGTAAAAACATTCTAATAAAAAGAATGTTTTTCAAAAACAGCTGATGACTAGAATAACAGACAATAATTAAAAAACAGACAATAATTTCCCAAACATCAATAAAATGTTTAAAAATAGCAAAATCAAATAACACTTATTAATTAAAACTAATAAAGTTAAGAAAAAAAATCCATGCTTTCCATACATGGGAACTTTCGATATCCAGTCATCCTGAGATTGCCGTGGATTAGTGTGGGGGCTGGGGAGGGAGATCTTTCTCTTTTCATATATGGAAACACACATATTCATTCTCTCTCTCTCACACATGCTCTTTCACACACAAGTGCACTCTTACACACACACACCCTCATATATGCTCTTTGACACACGTATGTAGATGTTCTCATATATGTATGTTCTCACACAGATGCATACACACACACATAGGGGTAGATTTTCAAAGGGGTACACGCTTAACCCCTGTAACCTACCCCTGCACGCGCTGAGCCTATTTTGCATAGGCTCAGCGGCGCGCACAAGCCCCGGGACGTGCGTATGTCCCGGGGCTTTGAAAAAGGGGCAGGGTGGGGCAGCGGGTTGGGGGCGGACCCGACTCCTCCGGCACAGCGGCCATGCTGGAGATTCGCCAGCCGGCGTGTGCAAGATATGCCTGCAACAGGCAGGCGTAAAAAATAAAATAAGGTGGGGGGGGGATTTAGGTAGGACTGGGGGGTGGGTTAGATAGGGGGAAGGTGGGGGGACCGAAAGAAAAGTTCCCTCTAAGGCCGCTCTGATTTTGGAGCAGCCTTGGAGGGAACGGGGAAAGCCATCGGGGCTCCCCTCGTGCTCGGCGCGCGCAAGGTGCACAAGTGTGCACCCCCTTGCGCGCGCCGACCCTAGATTTTATAACATGCGTGCGGTAGCTCACGCATGTTATAAAATTGGGTATACATTTGTTCGCGCTGGGTAGCACGCATAAATGTACCCCCCGCGCGTAAGATTTAAAATCTGGCCCATATATTCTCTCACACATGCTCTTTTCTCACACACACGCAAACAAACAGTACCTCCTTCTATCTCACACACATGGGAGGAACTCAGCAGGCAGCCAGCGACCTTATTTTATTCTGCCAGCAGCCACTGGACGGTGGCCTCTCCCATTCTTCGGTGCCTGCGGGTTGGGCTCCACTAGTGGCTCGATAGCCTTATTCCATTCTTTGCCGCCAGTGAGTTGGGCTCCACTAGTGGCCCAACGGGCCTCCTCTCATTTTTCACCACCGGCTCCGCTGGTGGCCAAATGACCTCCTCCCATTCTTTGCCGCTCGCAGGTTGGACTCCGTTGGTGGCCTAGCGGCCTTCTCCCATTCTTCGCAACCAATGGCCCCACGGCCTCCTCCCAGTCTTCACCAGTGGTGGGATTGGGCTCCGCAGGCTCCCTGATGGCCTTCTCCCATTCTTTGCTGTTGGGCCAGCTCCACTGGTGGCTCAATGGCCTTCTCTCATTCTTCACTGCTGCCGGATTGGGCTCTGCTGGCGGCCCAAAGGACTTCTCCCATTCTTCGCCGCTGGAGCTTTGGACTTCATCTGCGGCTCAACAGTCTTCTTCCATTCTTCGCCACTAGTGGGTTGGGCTCTGCCGGCGGCATGCCAGGCCACCTTCCTTTAGCCACCAACAGCCTGTGGAGCCTCTTCTCATTTTTGTGCACTGAGCCTTTTCTGTTTTTTATCCTTGTGGGTGTATCATTTTCCTGCGCTGCCATGAGACTCCTCTTCTGGCCCATGGGGGTGGGAATCCCGCAGGCATATTGATAAATTGGTAGTAAGGTGAGGCATCTGCCAGAGGAGTGTTTTTGGAGGTACTTTTTCTCGCTCCAAAATTTTGCTCTCTGAGGCCGCTGCCTCCTCATCCTGCCTCATTATAGAACCACCCATGCCTCCTTCATTTTCATTGCTCCTGTGTTGATTGTAAATTGTGGTGTAACTCTTGCCTGTAATTCCAATTATAATTTTGACTGTAATCTACCTTGAGACTATTTTAGGAAAATATGTTTACAAATACAATTTTTTTTTTTTTGCTTTTATTTCTTAGCCTTTTTTTCTGTGCTATCAAGTGGACTAACGTGGCAGCTACACTACTCTATCCAAGTGCTGCTGAGTAAGCATAATGCCTTTTCAGCTGCACAGTAGTAGCTCTTGTGAATTTAGTGGCAGCTCCTGCTTGTACCCTTTAAAGCAACGGTGTTACAAAAATTTTAATTTTAGTTACTTCAGCTTTCAGCTGGAACCAACAAGATCATCAAGATACCATATTTTCCATGTTATACTGAAACAGTTCATGTTAAAAGCGCCTATAACTTAGGGATTCCTGACATGGAATTCCTATGACATCATAAAAGCTGTGCCCGTTCTACCCCAATATTTAAAAAGTTTGAATACAGCTTAAATATGAAAATGGTTACTAGTTGTGAGTTAAAAATAGAGGCTAGTGTAATTGGGGATTTTTTTTTTTTAATTCACACCTCCCTTGATTCTGTGGATTTAGATGATCATGAAAAGAATCAGAAGACGCAGTTCACCAGAAATTTGATCTGCTAATCATAGGCCTCAGATTCTTTCTTGATCCAGTCATATCGTTCTGTTTGGGAGCTGGTTCAAGGGAAACATTCCCCATTCCATTAAAGGAAAGAATTATGGGAAGGGGAATGCTGCCTGGCTCAGCATAATATTCTCTCTTGAAGAGTGGTGAGAGATGTGCTACCCTCCAACCTCCCTCCCAAAGATTAATGAAGGAGTGGGATTCTATCCCTGACACTACTCCTTTTTGAAGCTGAATAGAATGGCGTGACCTCCGCCCACCATTGCTCCTTCTGCCTCCGTTTCCAGCTTTCAGTGATTAACGGAATGGCATGATGTTACCATGCCCCCATCTTCCTTCTTCCAAGCTCATTTTTCATACTGTTGTCTCTTGGGGGAAATGTCAGGCATGAGGGATTTCTTGGGCCGGCTCTCCCTCTTCCAGGGAGAGGTGAATAGTGAGAGCAGTCCGGAAGTCAGCGTGATAGACTCCCTCTCCCTTCTGAAGGAAAGGGGAAGTAATTGAATCTCTTGGTACAAGAGCATGTCAATTTACTGAGAACCAAAGTAATAGAAAGAGCTGTTGCTAGAATGTTCCATAATATCACCACACACTGGGCCTCATTCACTAAGGCTATTTTCCCATTCTGTCTCTTTCGGGGGGGGGGAAAGCACAGTGAATCAGATTCCTTATACAAAGAATCTCTTACTATGAAGGTGGTGAATCTGTTTCACCTTATCCTGCAAGGATGTCACTTGTTTTCTTTGTGTTCTCTAAGATCCCCTTAGGGTAGGAACAAGCAATCCTCAAGGGCCACTAACCGGTCAGGTTTTCAAGATATCCCTAATGAATGTGCATGAAACAAATTTGCATACAAAAGAGGCAGTGTGCTTGCAAATCTACCTCATGCATACTCATTAGGGAAATCCTGAAAACCTGACTTGGTTGCCTGCGAGGACTGGAATTTCCTTCCCCTCTTTAAGGGTCTATTGATATATTTATACATTCTAATTAAATCATCTTTAGTCATTTTTTCCAAAAGAAAATAGTCTTTTGGACAATATTTCGCAAATGTAAATCCTCTTGCACCTCTTCATTATTTTAATGACCATGTTTTTAATATGTTTTCTGGCATTTGGATACGTTAACTGATTAAGAAATGGTATATTCTCCTTCCCTTTTATAATAATGACTAACATGACAAAAATGCTGAAAAACAATTACCTGTCACTCTTCAAGACTTTATTAGGTCAAAACAAAATTTACCATTCTTTCTATTTTCTCCCATCTTGGGATTAAGACTTTTCCGTTTCTTCTGACTAATCTGCCTCTGAAGGTTGCTGAAATGTTGCATGCTCAAAATGACCCTGCAGAGGTTCATAGTGCAGTGGAAAGATGTATCATTTTTCGGGAGTTTCCATCTAATTTCTTTTTGACGCTTCTTCATTTCTTGGTAGAATGCTTAGAAACATTCAAGGGCAGATCTTGCCTCACAGCGTGCTTGTTCCTTTTTTATATTCTTAGATGATATCTGGAGCATACTGTAGGTACAGCAGTTCTGTGCTTGCAGTTTTGCTTGTTAAATGATTTCTTACAAAAAAAAGAAGTTTTGTAAAGTTTGCCTTCAGGAAATGTCACAGATACTGACCACAGAAAACAGTATCTTTTTCCTCAGCTGTGCTAGCTGCATGCACAGAAACTGATCCTAGTTTACTTGAAATAAATAGCTGATGCAAGCCAGCATAAAAACTGGATTCTATCTTATAGCACAACTATGTATATCAGAAACGTAAATTCAGCTAGCTTTGCAATTAGCACACTTTGTCACATTTTCTAATGAGAGGTGAAAGAAAAGTAGAACAGCAACATAGTTATAGAATTTAGATTACTGATTCAGACCGCCTTCAGGTAAGTAGTGACAAAAAAAAAAAATATCATTACCAGATAAAAACCTATGTGGAATTAATTGCTGATCTAAATCCGGTTCCCAGCAGAAAGTTATTCACATCACTGAAAACAATAACATTAACATTACAGGTTAGCACTAGTTGTTACCATTGTTGGCAGTCTCAACAGAGATCAAAAACTGCACAGGCATGGAGGCTGGATTGACCTCTTACCTCTAGAGGTGGGCTTTTTATAGCATAGTTGAGGTGCATTGTTTATGAGTGAAAATTGTGTTGCTACTGCTAAACTGTGCTGTACCTACTGTGGATAAATGGAAGGCTTGGGTTTAGAGAACTGTCAGTTTCGCACCTTGCATAAGGACAAACAGGGTAGTTTCCAAACTGTGCATTTTAGGAGAAAGTCTGAGATTATTTTTAGACTTTGCTCCAACTTTTAAAGTGAAAGTACTTTTGCTTTGACTCTTGTGCAACCATGGACATATATACCCCTGCTTTTAGTGCAGGTACTTTTTTCTTGGAATATAATATTGTTGCGTCCGTTGGTGCTAGATGGCTTCGCCCCGTTTTTTTAAAGTTTTGGTGTCAAATTGCATTCTTAGATTGAGGGGTAAAGAGTTCCATAGAGAGGGACTAGCGATGGATATTACTCTCTCTCTGGTTGATGATAGATTCGTGGTTTTTGCATGAGGAATTTTGAGGAGGCCTTTATTCATTGAGCGAAGGTTCCTTTTTGGAGTATGTAATTCTGTGTTTTTGGTTAGCCAGTAGTTTTGTTGTTCAGCAATTATTTTGTGGAGGATTGATAAAACTTTATATTCAATTCTGTATTTTATAGGGAGCTAGTGTAGGGAGATGAGAGTTGGTATAATATGTTCTTGTTTCTTAGCTCCTGTAAGAATTCTGGCGGCTGCGTTCTGCAGTATTTGGAGTAGATGGATGGTAGAAAAATTGCGATAAATACTATATTAGCATAAAACATGCCCCTTTTGCTATCGCATGCGGTACTTACCGCATTTTGATAAATCCACCCCTGTGTTTGTAGGTTCTTAATCTAGCCTAGTACTGTGGCTCCTCACGGGGCTTCTCCCTGTGGCCATGGTTATCTGCCACAGTACTCAAGGATCCACCCAAAAACCGCTCAGCCATAACCAATATACGTAGAGTTTAAAATGCAGTCTACATTAATTTCCTCCCTTTACCTTGATATGCCACCTGGAACAATGTCTCTAAATGTAGCTAAAAATATGCATATTCTGGAACACTGCATGTATTTTTAACCACATTGAAGAAGTGCAGTTTTCAGATAGCCAGTTTACATGTGTAAATTGCTAATTACCTGTGTAAATGGTTTTGAAAATTGGTCTCTAAATTCACTAGAAAAAAAAAGTATTGTTTCTCATGATATACTTTATATGCATATAGGGGTAGATCTTTAAAAAATACGTGATTGCGTACTTTTGTTCGCGCACCAGGCGAGAACAAAAGTACGCTGGATTTTATAAGATACGCGCGTAGCCGCGCTAATCTTATAAAATCTGGGGTTGGCGCGCGCAAGGGGGTGCACATTTGTGCAACCTGCGCGCGCCGAGCTGTGCAGGTTGCACAACCTGCGTGCTGCCTGTTCTCTCCGAGGCTGCTCCAATTTCGGAGCGGCCTCGGAGGGAACTTTCCTTCGCCCTCCCCCCACCTTCCCCTCCCTTCCCCTACCTAACCCACCCCCCCGGCCCTATCTAAACCCCCCCCCTACCTTTGCACGCACCGGCCGGCAGCCCCGCTCCGTCCTCCAGTCCCGGGGGCTGGTCCAGAGGCCTCGACCACGCCCCCGGGCCTGCGCCACGCCCCCTGGCCCGCCCCCGAAACGCCGTGTCGTTTTGGGAACGCCCCCGGACACGCCCCTCCCGCCCCTTTTCGAAAGCCCCGGGACTTACGCGCGTCACGGGGCTTTACGCGCACCGGCGGCCTATGCAAAATAGGCGCGCCGGCGGGCGAGGGCCCTGCGCGCATAAATCCGGAAGGATTTACACACGCAGGCCTTTTAAAATCCGCCCCATATTTTTTATAGAATTTTTTTTCAAGTTAAAACAATCTCATCTTATAACTAATTCCTTGTGGCCCAAAAGGGGGTAATTTTCAAAGGAGTTATGCGCATAAATGTAACATACTATTGTAGACATTTTCAAAACCAATTACTCAAATTGCACTTACTCGAGTAAATCCTATGGACAATTCAGTGGCATATATTGTAGCAATTTTCAAAAGCTCATTTACTCGAGTAAAAGCTTTTTAAAATCAGGCCCTAAATATATAATAAATGGTATATTTAGCTTATGTATATAAGGGTGGTGTCAAACATCCAGTAACACTGTGAAACTTGAAATAGCCCACAGCCTGTTGAACCAGATAAGTCACATCAGCTTTCCTGTTTACTGGGGCAACTGACACCGGGGGCTCCAACATACGGAGGAGGAGCTCCTTAAAGATGTCGTGGACTGGCAGCACCTCAATCTCCTTTGGAGCATCGATGAACTGGAGAACCTCCAGCATCTTGTGATGGGTGTCCTCCTCCGACAAGAGCTGGAATGGTATGGCCTCTGCCATGGCCCTTACAAAGCTGGCAAAGGACAGGTCTTTGGGCAGAGATCGACGCTGCTCCTCCGGAGGGGAAGGCTCTGAGAGGGGGTCGTCAGAGAACTTGGGAGGATGAGTTAGTCATCGCCCCATGGGTCATAGGGAGCCTCCTCCTCACTAGGATCTGGACGCCAATGGCGGGGACCAGGAGGGGAGGGGAGGCCTGGCCTCAAGGGCACCAAAGCCTGTGGGGGTACTGAGGGCATCGGAGAAATTGGCTATTCCCTATTTAAGGAAGAATATAAGTGTATGTTTTTAATTTTGTTGTTTGTTACTTTTGTAGGGATGAGTGTGTTTTTCACATTATTTATTTACACTGCTACTTAGAATGATGACAAACATTTAAAACATGTGGGCATGCGCCCATATATACATACACACACACACACACATATTTATATATATAAGAAACCTAAAGGTTGGCAATGTCTACCTAGCTAGTGCATAGTATAAACAACATAAAACCCCTAAAGAGGGGAAAGGAAAAAAAGCACCTATGTAGTTTTGTAATATCGGAAATTACAGAAAACATTTCAAAAAGTTTTTTTTATACTTTACTGTATTTAAAAATACATATTTATTAGAAATATTTATAAAAAATGTTTGACATATAATACATATAATTCATACAAAAATGTATATACAAAAATTTGTATAATTCCTCATAACCCCTCCTCAACCCTAATCTGTAACTAATCTCACACTATGAACAATTTAACCACTCTTTCTGTATCAACACTGTAAATACAATACAAATCACTTATTGACTACATACAACATTCATGCAACTTACTGTTACTGAATAATACAGTACATTACTGAAAAAATAATTCTTTTTCCAAATTGTTGTCTTTTAATAACTATAATTTACCCACTGTGTGGTTTTGATGGTATAATCACATGTCTTTATACCATGTGATTATACCATCGAAAGACACAGTGGAAAATAGACGGGGAGAATTGTGATATGTGATTATACCATCAAAACCACACAGTGGGCAAATTATAGTTATTAAAAGACAACATATATATGGGTGCATTCAAAACTACTCTGGTATTTTATAACCTGCATGTTTTTGATGTATGCAGGTTATAAAATGCAAATAAATATACCCAGAAACATGTGCACGCATGTAAAAGAACATGCAAATACATTTTTGCACATCTAGATAAATTCTGAGTTATCTGGCAAAGTAAGTAGCAGCAAGGTCATCACTCAGCTGGATAAGTACTGAAAAAAGCTACTTATCTGGCTAAGGGCCTCATTTTCCAATATCGCAGTGGTAACGCATGAGGGGGTGTGAGAGAGAGCCTTCCTATAATGCCTATGCCCTAGACAGGTATTTGTATCCCTATGGGAGGGCCACCTAGTAACTCGAGGTGGGGATTAGGTATTAACACAAATTCACAGTAAAGAAAAATAAATCAAACTAACAAAATTTGCAACACACAGAAATTCAAGAAACAACTTGTGAAACTACTAAATGGAAAGAAAAACCTTAAAAAAAGATGTAATATATTGCTACTAGGAGAAAAGATCACTGAAATAAATTAATTGAACACTAACAATAAAGCAGATTTAATTAGTTTAGATAAAGACATTAAATCGGTCTGTGTTTTGACAAAACAGTAAAGTCTAAAACAGGCTTAATATACTTGATACCTACCGTATGCTAATTTTTGTATATGGCTTAATGCTGCCTACGGTATGTGAAATGTTTCAGCTTGTTTGTACAAGTTAATCTCCTATATTGCTAGTTTAACCATGGCGTCTAATAAAATAAAACAAGCAAACTAACTAAATTTAGACACATCAGCTTATCAACTGTTACACTCTGCCTGATGCAAATGATGCATGGAAGAATTGACTGGTTTATTCTGAATATCTGAAATAGGAGGCAGTGTGGCTCAAGCTGCTCTACCATGCTCCCCATCAGCACAATGTTAACAAAACAATCTGCTTTTTTTTTTCTTTTAAAGGAATATGGCAGCTCTATCGATAAAAGAAATACCTTAAATGTTACTCTACCATGCTACATCAGTCTTCTCCCCTCCCTGCATATGAATCACAAACATATTTGGTTAACATTTTATAAAAATATGAAAGAAAAAGCAAAGTAGAACTTTCCACAGGGTCCCAAGGCAATGAGTCAAATTCTAAATTCATCTATTTTTGTAATGCTAGGAAAAGATGAGTAACGCTCAACGGCAAGAGAGCTCAGCCCACAGTGAGACACAGGTCTATACCACAAAGCAGAACTACACACCATGCTTCTTTAAGAAAATAAATTATAAATAAATCAAGACTGAGGTAGACAAATTGTTTAATTGACATGTGGGAGCTCAGGCAATGGCAAAAATATCCTCACCTGAAAAACATACATCTCCTCAAGTCTGAAATTCAGCTCTCTCAAAAATAGTTTCAAGGGCAGAAAGTAGGTTTTATTTTTTATTTTTTTTTTGTATGCTTTACAATTCTTTTCAAGAATACCTCTTTTAAGAAGCTAATTTGAACTTTCCATATTAGTTTTGTTCCATTTTTCTGCAATGTTAGAATAAATATGCTCTGATGTGGTGCATTCTTTACGTAGTATCCTAGGAAAATAAGATATTTAAGAGTTAAAACATGATAGCAACCACCTATTAGGGTTCCACTGCAGGAACTCCATTACTAGGCATATTCAGCCCTTGATATTCTGAAAACTAGCTATACTTATGATGTGGCTCAAAAGGTCCAACTTTGCCAACTAGTTTCATGATTAGATATTGGGACTGTTTCTCATGTCTTCTACTACGTAGACTTACCAACTCACCCATGTCAACCCAAAGAGGCCAATTCAGTCCCGATTTCACTCATTTGCATGAGAGTTACACAGTTTTGATGTCCCTAATTAAAAACAGGACAGTTTCTAATGAGGCAAAACAAGGACAGGATCAGCTTCTTTGACTTAACATAGGTGGGTTAGTAATCATCCTCCTGATTCATAATCCTGGCTTTGTCACCAATTTTGTGTGTGTGGCCTTGAGCAAGTCACTTCAGCTTTATTCCTGAGATAATTTTAAGCAGCAGCACCACTAAAATACTTGTTAAATATTTCAGCTGGCAGTTAAATACAACAGGATCATTAAGATTTCCTACCTTTTCAACATAAATTATATTTCATTCATGAGGTCATATTAGTATTTTAAGCAAAATATGATGGACCTGATTGGCCCCTGAAGCAGGCATATGGTGATGCCAAAGCACTGCCAATGTCTAGTTATTTCTTCAGTGCTATTTCAACAGGCTGTGGGCTTTGAATGGCGGCATTTAACCTACCAGTCGGCAGTGGTGGAGTCCTCGTTTAAAAAGGCCAGATGCTCCTGGACACACACTTCTGCCCCTCTGGGGCGCGAACACAGGGAGCTCGATGGCATAGGAAGAAAAATGTTCCAGGGGGCTATGCTGGTGGCCCGTATTGCGGCCTATCAGCTATACATGACCCAATACCACCGCAATCTATGAAGCAGGTCCAGGAGTTTGCGGAGGGCCTTCCTCAGCAACAGCAGGAGTCTCTTGCAGCCATTGCCACACTGGGGCTTGAAACGGGTAGACATGAGGTCAGGTCTACCTATGACTTTTTGAGACTGCAACCCGTCTAGCTGCTGGAGGCATCAGCGCTGGCTTGGCTCCGGGCCTCCAGTCTCTGACCAGAGGTTCAGGACAGGCTTGCGGACCTCCCCTGTATAGGCGAGAACCTGTTTGGGAATAAGGTGAAAGAGGTCATGGCGCAGCTGAAAGTTCAGCATGATACTATTCAGCAACTCTCTGCCAGCCGCTCTGAAGGCCCGTCTGCCACCAGGAAGTCCTCCAGACCGGGCTCTCGCAAGCCCTTCTACCGGCCGAGGAAGTACTTTCCTCCAGCTGCCCGTACCCACCCACCTCGGTCCAGCCCTAGAGGTTGTGGCCAGCAGCAGCGAGTTCCGAGGGCCCAACCAGCCCCCCAGCAGTCCCCGTCCGCTGGCTTTTTACTGGCGACAAGGGGGCATGAGCCAAACTCCAGTTCCCCCTGGCGATCGATCGATCCCCCAGTTGGTAGCAGGCTTCTTTGCTTCGCTCGCCGTTGGGAAGCAACGGCGAGCCGTTGGGTCCTCTCCGTTGTCCGCCAGGGCTACCGCCTCAACTTCAGCAGGCTCCTAGAGACCACTCCCCTATGTTCATTGTGGGGTACGCCTGCCCATTAGGTCATCCTTCAATCGGAAGTTTTAGCCCTTCTAGTGGCGGACGTGGTAGAACTGGTTCCCCATTATCAGTGGGGCCATGGCTTCTATTTGAGGTACTTCCTCATTCCGAAAAGGAATGGCTGCTTGCACCCCATCCTCGACCTCAGGGTGTTAAACCAATTTCTCGTAAGAGAAAAATTCAAAATGGTCTCTCTGGGCATGCTGATCCTGCTCCTTAGAAGAGGGGACTGGCTCTGCTCCCTCGACTTAAAGAGGCTTATGCCTATATTGCAATTGTCCCCAACCAAAGGAAGTACTTCCGCTTTCTGGTGGGGATGGCACATTTTCAGTACAAAGTGCTGCCCTTTGGGCTGGCTTCAGCCCCACTTGTCTTCACGAAATGCTTGGCGGTGGTGGCTGCTTACCTCAGGTATTGCTCGGTCCACGTCTTTTCATACCTGGATGATTGGCTGAGCAGGAGCGACTCACACTCTGGGGCCTGGAATGCACTGGCCTTGATGGTTCAGACCTTACAGACCTTGGGATTCGTTATCGACTTCTTCAAGTTACATCTCAATCCATCTCCATGGCTGGACTTTATCGGCACCAGGTTGGATATGGCACAAGCAAAAGCTTTTCTGCCCGGGGATTTCAGCGATTACCCTCTCCTCGCTGGCCACCCTTGTTCGCCACAGAAAGAGGGTGCCGGCCCATCTGCATTTCCGCCTGCTGGGCCATATGGCGGCCTCGGTCCATGTGACCCCCTTGGCCCACCTCCACATGAGGGTTCCACAGTGGGCCTTGCGGTTCCAGTGGCGGCAGGCATCCCATAATCTGGAGTGCCGGTGACGGTCACAGACCCTCTTTGCCTCTCCCTGACCTGGTGGGAGGCCCTGCCCAATCTGGAAATCAGGGTTCCATTTCAGCCCACGCCACCCCAGTTGACCCTCATCACCAATGCCTCACCTCAGGGTGGGGTGCCCACATGGACAGCCTGCATACCCAGGGCCTTTGGACTCTGGCCGAGACCCACTGCCAGATAAACTTCCTGGAGCTGCGGGCGATCCAGTGGGCCTTCCAGGACAGGCTGTCCTCCAAGGTCATCCTCATCAGAACGGACAGCTAGGTGGAAATGTGGTACATCAAAAAGCAGGGTAGCATGGGCTCCTTCCTCATTTACCAGGAAGCAATGCAGGTCTGGGATTGAGCCCTTTCCAGAGGGATGTATCTACGGGCCACCTACCTGCTGGGTCACCTGAACATGCTGGCAAAGCGCCTTAGTCGGTCTTTTCAGCCACACAAGTGGTGTCTGAACCCGGCGGTGACAGCTGACTTATTTCGTTGCTGAGGCACACCGGACATGGACCTGTTCACCTCTCCCCACAATCAGAAGGTGAGCATGTTCTGCTCCCTGTTTCCGGCTCCTCTCGAGGACTCTGTCAAAGCTGCAAGAAGATGATGGGGGGACCATGATCCTGGTGGCACCCTCCTGGCAAGGCAGGTGTGGTTTCCTCTGCTCCAGGACCTGTCCATGACGACACCAGTTCCACTGGGGACAGCTCCCGAACTCCTATCACAGAACCAGGGCACCTTGCGCCACCCGAACATCCGGGCCCTGGCCCTCACGGCGTGGATGTTGAGTGCATGATCCTCCAGCCCTTACTGCTCTCAGATGTGTCTCCAGGGTCTTGATTGAATTCCGGAAACCTTCCACCCAGAAGTCTTACAGCTCGAACTGTCAGCGTTTCTCCACCTGGTGCAGCGGCCACGGGCTGGACCCTTTCTCCTGTCTGCTCCCCCGCCTGCTGGATTACCTTTGGCACCTGTCCGAGTCTGGCTTCCAAACCAGTTCGGTCCGAATACACTTCAGTGCCCTCTGCACCTACCACCAGGGTGGCGCCCATTTCAATCCAGCCTCTAGTCGGGCGTTTCATGCGGGGCCTGATTCAACTGAAGCCTCCGCTTCGCCCACCACCGACCCCATGGGATCTCAACGTTGTCCTGGAAAGGCTCACGCGGCATCCGTTCGAGCCGCTCAAATCCTGTGACCCGATATTCCTCACCTGGAAAGTTATGTTCCTGGTGGTGATCACTTCCACTCACAGGGTCAGTGAGATCCAGGCCCTAGTCACGTACGCTCCCTACACGAAATTCTTCCATGATCGTGTGGTGCTGCGCAAGTATCCAAGATTTCTGTCGAAGGTGATGACTGCTTTTCACATCAATCAGTCAATCATCCTTCCTACATTCTTCCCATGGCCTCGTTCTCACCTGGGTCAATGTGCTGTCCACACCCTGGACTGCAAGCAGGCGCTCACTTTCTACTTGGATCGTACAGTGAGTCATAAAAGGTCCACCCAGCTTTTTGTGTCTTTTGACACCAATAGGCTGGGAGCAGCAGTGGGGAAGAAGATCCTATCCAACTGGCTAGCGGATTGTATTGCTTTCTGCCTTGAGCAGGCAGGCCTCCAGCTGGCTGGCAGGGTGAAGGCTCACTCTGTGCGGGCTATGGCAGCGTTAGTGGCCCAGCTGCATGCGGTCCCTGTTGCCAAAATCTGCAGGGCCACGACCTGGAGTTCTCTCGACACTTTTGTGGCTCACTACTGCCTCGACAAGGATAGTCACCAGGACAGCCCTTTTGGCCAGTCTGCCTGTGCAATCTGTTTCAATCCTGAACCCAACTATCTTTCTTCATGCACTCTGTAGGACCAGACTGCCCCTGTTCCCACAGTGCCGCAGTTGTGTTGTGCCTGTTGGCACCTTGTTTGGCTACTGTGGGTCTCTCTGGTTGAAGGGGGCAGTCTGGAGCTCTCTAATCACCCACATGTGAGGATTACCATCCTGCTTGTCCTAGGAGAAGCACAGTTGCTTACCTATAACAGGTGTTCTCCTAGGACAGCAGGATGTTAGTCTTCAGGAATCCCGCCCGACTCCCCACGATGTTGGGTTCACCTTTGGTTTGTTATGTTATTTTTTCTCGCTCGTATTTTGCTGTATTACGAGACTGAAGGGGAACCTCGCATGGACGCACGGATAGCAGCAGGCTGAGCATGCTCAGTCTGCCAATCAAAGTTTCTAGAAACTTTGACAAAAGTTTTCCATGCCGGGCTCCATTGGATGATGTCACCCACATGTGAGGACTAACATCCTGCTATCCTAGGAGAACACCTGTTACAGGTAAGCAACTGCACTTTTTTTTTTTTACAGTTCTGAGATCACTGTTTGGAGCCTTTCAATTGATCCACCCCTCCAATAATCTTTTGACCTTTAATTATCCTCCCACCCTCCCCTCACTCTTCCCTATATTATCATCTTCCAATCCATTTTAAAACCTAATCCAGAGGATCTGAAATTAGCCTTGCCCTTGATTTTTAGATCACATTTGAAGTATTTATGATTTAATGAAATTAGTTTTATAGCCTAATAACCTTATTATATTCAGCTAATATATTCCTGATAACAGAAGCAGAAGTTTTTTTTATTTAGTTATGAGTAAATGTATATCTATGTATAGCAATATTTTGTGTTGTACCTTCAAAAGAAAACCCAATGGCAGCAAAGGATTGTTTTATAAATTGAGTAATCGGTTCCACAGAAAGGTCAAATAATAAAGGAGAAAGAGGGTACCTTTGACATGTTCCTCTAAATGTAGGGAAGAAAGTTAATAGAAACCCATTAATAAGAATCTTGGCATTAGAGCTAGCATATAAAGAACAAACCCATTCAGTGAACCTCTGAGGAAATCTGATTCTAGCATTTCAAACAGAAAAAGAGCAATCCAGCCTGTTGAAAGCTTTATCTGTGTCCAAGGAGGTGATCGGCCTAGATACTTTTTAAGGCATGTTTCCCTGCACTAATACGAGAACACTTATTGTCATTGCTCAGTCAATCTATCCATCCTTATGTAACTTAACAACCTGACATTAAGTGACCCAATTTGGATGACATTCGAGACACTGCAGCTACAGTAAATGTTCTGATTTTGGTACCAATTTTATTGGTTTCAGAATTGGCTGGAAATGCACTGAAATATTATGCTTATATATACATTATCCTACATATCTTTCTCAGCTAGCAATATTAAATACTCTTATTAATGGTTAACCTGTCCTTTAAAAGCCAGACTGATTTGGATCAATAAGGGTCAGTAGTATAGATTTGTGGTGGGGCATTGGGTTTCTTATATTACATTTTGAACACATGCAATACCTCTTTAACAGGCTGAATTATTGTTAATTGTCTGTGGCTCCTCAGGATCCACAGATATCTGAGATAAACACAAAATGTTTCAAACTTTATGCTTCTTTAAGCAGGTTCCATTTGCAGAAACAGGAAAACAGCATAGAAGTCCCAAAGGAAAAATAGTATGTACTGCAAACAACCCAAAAAACTAAATGAAAAATCCTAGCCCATTCATTGTCAGAGATAACGTTTTGTTTACAACAGTTAAGGAATTGGATGTCAACTAATCAGTTGGCCCTAAATATATATATAAAAAATAAAAACTGAGGCAATATGGATCTCCAGAAATCCTGTTCCAAATCCCTCCTTAGGATTACAATTTGAAGATGTGTTTACACCTTTTTCATCTTCAATTCAGGACCTAAGATTTCATAGTAAACAAGACCCTAATGCATGTTCCTCATTTGAAAGTATTTTAGGCTAGCTTTTTAAAATTGTCTTTTAATGCATTTGCGGTATGTTCTTCTAACTAATGATTTTTAGACCAGTTGTATAGGTGTTTGTTTTAACTGCAGTGGACTATGATAATGCCCTATTTATTTGTTTACCAAGATATCGATTACAAGCTCTTTAGTCCCTTCAAATGCCACTGCTCATTTGGTGACAAATGGTAACCTTAGAGACCTCGTGACTCCAGTGTTGATACAATTACACTGGTTACTGGTCAAACAGTGTCAAGCTTAAAATTTTACTATTTGTTTTTAAATTATTTAAAAGGCTCGGCCTATCTTATTTATCTAATTTCCTGCATCATTCTTCGAAATGCGTTATGGCGTTAACACACGCAATAACGAATATGAAAAACGTTGTAGCACATGGCGCGAATGCAAATTTTTTTGGGGGGGCGGAGTTGGGGAGGAGTTTTGGGTGGGAATTAGTTAAATTAGGGAACATATCGCACAGTGCGATAGCATAACACATGCTATTTCATGGTCTTAACTCCAGAAATAACTACACCTTTTTCCCTGGCGTTATGCTGTGCGATATGCCCGAAATGGCCATAACGCAATTTGCGATCAATTTTTTGAATTGCATTTTGGCCATTTCTGGGCTTGGTGTGAGAGAGAGAGAGAGCGAGAGCCTCTGGGAAGGCCCTCACTGTGTGCACCTATTTAAATCTCTATAGGAGGGCTTCCTAATAGGTCGAGGTGAGGTGTTAGTGGTGGTTTTGGGTTTAGGGGCCAGTTTCGGATGTAGCATGAGATGTACGAACAGCACAGTACACCTTGGTGAAGATTTGACATCATTTAGAATGAGGAAAGTCTAACAAAGATGACATTTTGTACTATGTTCTCTCACTCTAGCTTGATGGACTCTACATGAAAAACTGGCCCCTAAACCCAAAACCACCCCCTAACACCTCACCTCAACCTATTAGGCGGCCCTCCTATAGAAATTTAAATACTTAACTACTATGAGGGTCTTGTAGATAGTCTCAATCTCTCTCTCGCAGGATGCGAAAAGTAGGGTTTATCGCATTACGCGGTAAACTTACCATGCAGTGCGATAATACCGATGCGAAGTGGTAAGTTACCACATGGTGCTATAACTCCAAAATTTCCCTAAACTCGCCCCTTTACCGTGGGCATTATTAAGACTTTTTGATGAATCTAGGGGTTAATTACAATTTATACGCCTTGCTGAATTCTCAGTTCTCAAGATGCTATGTTGCTGGCTATTCCTGCTGTTAAATCATATAGTAACATATTAATGATGGCAGAAAAAGACCAAAATGGTCCATCTAGTCTGCCCAGCAAGCTTCCCAAGGTAGTAACTGCTGTTCCGTGCAGGCTACTCCCACGTCTCTCCCAAGGGCAGCAACTGCCGTTCCGTGCCGGTTAAGCTTTTTTATTTATTCCCATCTTCTATGTTGCGACTCATAGTAGATGCACTGCCACAAGGTTTGTGATTGATACAAGAGATAAAATGTTTCCATAATCAACTGAAAGCTTATCTTTTTCAAGAAGCTTTTGTTTCTCTTTGTGATATCATTTTAATTGATTGTCTTTTTGTATGTCTGTTGTTTTTACTAGTTATATATGATTTGTTTTTCTGTACACTGCTTAGTGTTCAATTAACTTGTTATAAGCAGTTTATTAATGTTTTTAAATAATTAAATAGCTCTACCTGAGAACTATTTACTCTTTCCCACTTTCCTTACTACAAAGTATCATACTAAATTTGTTAGCTTCCAAAAATAACTCTGAATAGTTTAAATTCTCTCAATAAACAGCACAATTTTAAATTCCCTTCTTCTTTTTGAGCTTCTGTGTGGGTTTCTTCCTCCCAGCCTCATTCTAATACCTCCCCTTCCTGGGCCATCTTGGAGGAGTAGCCTAGTGGTTAGAGCAGTGGGCCTCAAACCCAGGAAGCCAGGATTCAAATCCTGCTGCCACTCCTCGTGATCTTGGGCAAGTCACTTCGCTCTCCATTGACTCAGGTACGGATTTAGGCCTAGATTCATCAAAAGCTATAAATATAGCAGACATAGTGCCTGCAATAAAAAAGAAATGGGCATGGTTCAGCTAATTTTCTATTTTCTGTTAAGCGCTCTATGTTATTGTGTCCTGCGATGCGGCTACTTGTCACAAGTTATTTTATGCTGCACACGTTGATTTATGTGTGGCAAGTTATTTTTTCTGTTTATATATCCCGGCTTCCTGCAGCTTGCCTCTTTGAGAGTGAGTATTTCAGCACAACTGCCCTGCTCAAGTATAAAAGTGACAAACAGCACATGAGACACAGCCTAGAGGACAGAAACTCTCCCAGCTTGGCTATAAGTCATGGCAGCCATGTAGACCAGCAAGTGCCTCCAACCATAAAACACCTGAAAGGTGATGAATCACTTTGGAAAGTGACCATTCCTGCAAGCCCTAGGAGTCCTCTGCCTATGTGCTTTAAGGGTGGTCACAGACAGCATAATGCCCTGCTGGACTTCCATCATACCTCTGCTAGCATCTCACCCATATGTGAGGCCTAGGACAGGGTCTAAGGGGTAGGCCCACCATGCGAAATGCCGCAAGCTAGTTGCACTGTGTTGACAGTCCGACACCAACACTATTGCAAGACATGCCTCTTTTAGACTCACTATCAGGCCAAAAATATTAGGGCAGACATGTATTTGGTGTAATTTTTACTATGAGTACACTTTTTCTGCTACAATCTATTGCTCCATTATCAAGATGAAACTCAACTAGGCATACATGGTTTCTGTTATGCAATGACCCAGACAAGACCAGTGAGTAAAAGAAAGAAGATAGAGAACATAGCAGTGGGAAACACTCTGCTGGACTCTTCTGTGGAAGGGGAAGGGGTAGTTAAAGTAGCATTATATGATGCTTTATCGAAGCTGGCTGCCAGTCAGTGTGGCGTCATTGGCTTTTGTGGGGGGACATGGGGGATACTAGGGTATATCATGAACTATCTCTATTGGTATACCAAGGCACAGAGCGAGATTATAGAATAAACAGCAGATCATGGGAGGGGCATACATTAAAGCTTCCCCTGTTTTGTCCAAATAGTGAAATCTACTTTTGAGAATTCTGAAGGTTCGTTCTATGATACAATGGATAGAAAATAAGGCCTCATTGTACCTAGTCTCCTCTGGCATGTTGTGAATAGCAACGGGGGTGAGAAGCCAAGTCCTGCAACCGTATCCTGAATCTCCTGTGGCAAAGACAGAATGGCTGCATCATTCACACCACTGTGACTTTCAGATATGGCTGGCAACCCACAGAATGCTATAAGACAGTAGAAGCTAAACTGTAACTTAGCAGACCTAAAATCCTATTTCCCACCCCAAAATCCATGGCACCTTTTTCTGTGATATTATATGAACACTCTAGCACTAGCTTAATCTGTGTCAGATCTTCCAAACTAGGAAACTGTATCTGGGGTTTCCACCAAATGTGTGTCTGTCACTGACAACTAAGCTAAGGCTACCTGTTTATAGTGCTCATCAAACCCTGAAGTTGCCACACATGTCATAGCAGACAAACCTCAACCTCATGGTATGACTGTGCAAGTTCCTGGCTGCTTTGCAGTATATCCTCCAGAGATTCAAATTGGTCTGACTTGACACAGTGAATATGCTAGGCCCGAAAATGCACAGGCCGCAGCTTCTGGTTTACCTGTGTGATGGGGAAGACCAACTGTGCCTGACATCCTGGTTGACCCATCAGTAACATGGCAACCTGATCTGGGAGAGCCAGCAGTGATTAACCAGTGAGATTTCAACTGTTCCAAATGGATTGGAAAAGGCACATGTTTAAAGTGAACCTGTAGAAAGTGTGTAGTGGTTGGTACACACTAAGCTTTGTGGTGAATGCATTGTTTGGCTGCACAACGTTAGTAAGTCTCTCCAGCCTGGGGAGAGAAAGCCAGGCCCTGGCGCGATGATGTGTACACATAACTGTACAAGCCACTTGTCATGTAAGCAAGGCATATCCTCCACAGCCTCCCCCCATGTCTGTGCCTTTTGCTGCAAACACATAGCCAGAGAGGGAATAGAGAAAGAAGCATCTCTGTCCCCTACCAGCCAACCATCACCGTAGAGGCCGTCCTCAGAATTGTCTAAGATGCCCCAATTGGCTAAGTATAAAGGAATCATGCGTGGCTCCCAGGTACCTGGCCACCATGTCGAGGATGCACATTCGAGCATCACAGACTACTTGCACGTTAAATGGAATGGAAGAGCTTTCTGTTGTTGAAAATGTGCTCCCTGTTACGGGGCAGGAAGTTGGCTACACGAGTGCAGTCGAAAGCTCCCAGAACATAGGGAAAGTGAGCAATGGTATAAAAACTCTATTCAATTCAATCAAGTCCTGCCTGTCCCGAGGAAATGTTATGTAGCAATTAAGGCAGTCAAATACAGCTGTTATTACCTGGCTCAGACAGTGGGAAAAAGTGGTTTGGGACATGCCCCCGATGACCCCTACTATCATTTGGAAGGAGCTGGATGCCATGAAATGTAGGGTGGTCAATAGTTTGGTGAGGCCCAGTACAGCTTGAGATTTTTCCATGACTGGATCCAGATCCACTCTGATTTCTTCATATAATTCCAGGATAGCTTGAGAGCTGAGGTGATACCTGCTAACCAAATAATCCTCTGGCACCAACCCTGCATCCAGCAGGGGTCCCCCTTCAGTCTTCTTTTTTCCGTGCAGCAGTAGCCACGCGGGTTATGGAACTCTTCAGAGATTCCTGACAGGAATTTTTCCTCACGGAACTTCTTCAAAAATTTCAAAAACATTTTACCCCACAGGGGTCCCCTTATCGATATCTTTGCTCCGCAGTCAAACGGTAAGTTTTTTACCTGCTTGTGGTCGATTCCCGTCGAGTTTTTCTCTCGGTGCCTACCGGCCATCGACCGCACCGTGGCTACATTTTGTCGAGGCCATGGTGCTGGGTTTCCATTGGTACCCTGACTGCAATCGAACGATGTCCATCACTGACCCTCACACGGTCTGTGTGATGTGCTTGGGGTCCGACCATGATGTCCTTACTTGCACCAAATGTGCCCAAATGACACCAAAGGGTCGCAAGGCTAGGCTAGAGAAGATGGGACTTCTCTTTCAGCCAAAAACCCCGACGCCATCGATAGCTTCGACGTCGTCTGAACCAGTACCGTCTACTTCACATCAGCACCGGGAAACAGCTGCTGCCCGACTGGCTTCGACGACTCCATGGGTGTCGACCCCTCTGTTCCTCCTTAGGAGAAAGACCAAGGAGAACATCCAGAAAAACATCAACACCGCCACCGTAAAGCTCAAGCCACCGATACAGGCAAGCCCTCGGCATCGATGTCGTCTGAGCCACCGACAAAGAAGTCCCGAACAGAAAAGGCCCCATCCTCTTCTGTCTCTGGGACACCGAGGCGTTCCCTACCTGGACAGGTGCCGGGATCTGCGATTCCACCTTCACCGGTGGACCCTCCAGCTACACCAGTGCTGCCTCCTACTCCGGAACCGGGTATCCATGCCCCAGGTTTCCGTGAGGAATTGGATCGGATGATCCAAGAGGCTATCAGAAAAGCACTCCAGGGGTTCAAACCTCCATCGATGTCGGTGCCGATTTCTGAGCCGGCCACTGATCCGATATCCATGGCGCTTGCACTGCTATTGGTAAGAATGGACAAGTTAATCGGTGCCCTTCTACCGGTGCATCCAAGAGAACCGATGGCCCAGATTCCTTCCTCACTGATACCCTGGTCATCGGAAGAAGAAGAAGCATCACCGATCTCCATTCCACCCTCCAGAGTGCTACCGACACATCCACCGATCTCACCGATTCCATCAGTGCCTCCATCGATGCCGCCGATGCCTCCATTGATGCCTTCAGTCCCACTTACAAAGCCATTGATGCCTGGACCTTCTGGAATAACACCGTTACTCCCTTCTGATGAACATATGGGAGCTGGTGATGAGCCATACAATCCCTGGACCGATGATTCGTCCCAGGATTCAGATGATCTGCCTTCACAGCCCTCTCCTCCTGATGAAAGGAAGCGTTCTCCTCCAGAGGACTTGTCCTTTATCAACTTTGTTAAAGAAATGTCTGAAACAGTTCCATTCCAGCTTCAGACTGAAGAGGACTCTAGGCATCAGATGTTACAACTTCTCCAGTTTCTTGATGCTCCTAAGGAAATCATGTCTATCCCTATTGATGACATCCTTTTGGACCTTTTAAAGAGAAATTGTGAGCACCCTGGCTCCGTGGCAACTGTTAATCGTAAGGCAGATGCCACCTATCTAGTTCAGCCAGCCCCTGGCTTCCAAAGAGCTCAACTAGATCATCATTCAGTAGTTGTGGAGTCAGCCCAGAAGAGGGCACGATGCTCCAATCCGCACTCTTCCATTCCCCCAGGAAAGGAACAGAAATTTCTGAATGCGTTTGGAAGTCGAGTATTTCATGGGTCAATGCTCATCTCTCGCATTGCTTCCTATTAATTATATGACCCAGTACAATAGGGCCCTGTTTATGAAGATTCAGGAATTTGCTGAAGCCTTACCTCTGCAATTCCAGGACCAACTTCATGCCCTAGCACAAAAGGGTCTAGATGCTGCCAAACATGAAGTTCGTTCGGCAAATCACATCTTCGACACCGCCTCCAGAGTTTCAGTGGCATGAATTAGTGGGAGGAGAATGCCCTGGCTAAAGTCTTCAGACCTCAGACCAGGATAGGTTAGCTGACTTGCCCTGTGCTGGGGATAATCTTTTTGGAGAAAAGATTCAAGAAACAGTGGCGCAGCTCAAGGACCACCAAGAGATAGAGATGTGAATCAGAACCGGAATCTGTTCTGATTCCGGTTCCGATTCACATTGTGATTTTTTTTCATCTGGCTCGATCGGGTTTTTTTTATCGGCTGCACCCAAGCCAATAAACAAAAAACCCACCCCCGACCTTTTAAAACTAATCCCTTAGCTTCCCCCAACCCCCAAAACCTTTTACAGGTACCTGGTGGTCCAGTGGGGGTCCTGGGAGCGATCTCCCGCTCTCGGGCCGTCTGCTGCCACTAATCAAAATGGCGCCGATGGCCCTTTGCCCTTACCATGTGACAGGGTACCCGTGCCATTGGCCAGCCATCCAGTGCTCCCTCCATGTGACAGGGGCTGGCCAATGGCACGGATACCCTGTTACATGGTAAGGGCAAAGGGCCATCGGCGCCATTTTGATTAGTGGCAGCCGGTGGCTCGAGAGCGGGAGATCGCTCCCAGGACCCCCACTGGACCACCAGGTACCTGTGAAAAGTTTTTTGGGGGGGGTCGGGAGGGTGGGGGAAGCTAAGGGATTAGTTTCAAAGGGTCGGGGTGGGTTTAGGGATTATTTTTGTGTGCCATTTTTCCTGCCCTCCCCCAAAATGATAAGAGAACCCCACAAACAATATTGTGGGGTTTTCCTATCGGTTTTGGGGAGCCCCCGATTTCTGACGATTAATCCTCCGAAATACGATTCACATCCCTTCCAAGAGACTCTGTGCCAGCTCTCCTTACTGCCTTCTGATCTCTCTTCCTCTTCTAAACATTCTTTTAGAAGAGACTCCAAGAGACAATTCTACCGACAAAGGAGATTCTATCCCCCAGGGTCCAGGCCTCGAGCTTCTAAGCCTTACCAAAAGGCCAATCCAAGCAACCTCAAGTACAGAAGTCACAGCCAGCCTCCCAGCCAGGTCCAGTGTCTGGCTTTTGACTCCTTCCTAGAGAGCAGTACCCAGCCTCCTCTACTGACTATTCCCGTCGGAGGCCAGTTGTGCCACTTCTCCAAACCATGGCACATAATCACCACAGATCAGTGGGTACTCGCTGTAATAACCCAAGGTTACCACCTCAACTTTCTCTCTGTTCCACCGGATTCCCCACCTCGGCTGACATGGGGAAAATCCTACCCCTCACCGCTTCTGGAGCAGGAGGTCTCCCTCCTCCTCCAGTCCCGAGCAATAGAACCAGTGCCCCTCTCCCAACAGGAGCAGGGTTTCTATTCCCGGTATTTCCTGATACAAAAAAAGTCAGGTGCTGTTCACCCAATATTGGACCTTCGCACCTTAAACAAATACCTTCAAAGAGAAAAGTTCAAGATGGTGACCTTGGGTTCTCTTCTTCCCCTTCACCAAAGGGAAGACTGGTTCTGCTCTCTAGACCTCCAGGACACCTATACACATATTTCAATTACTCAGTCACATTGCAGATTCCTGCGGTTTCTAGTAGGCCCAAAACACTTCCAATATCGAGTGTTACCATTCGGCTTAGCATCTGCCCCATGAGTCTTCACCAAGTACCTTTTAGTGGTGGCTGCCTTTCTCAGGAGTCAAAGTGTCCACGTCTAACCCTATCTTGATGATTGGTTGATCAGGGCTCCTACTCAGCAAACTGCACTGACATCTCTACGTCGCACATGCCATACCCTGATCTCCCTAGGGTTTCTCATAAACTATCCAAAATCCAGGCTAGTTCCCTCTCAAACCCTATCATTCATAGAGGATGACTTGGACACTCTAAAGGTGAAAGCCTTCCTACCTCAGCTTTCACTCTCTCCTTTCTGGCCCATCGATTGCAGTCTCGACAACACTCAACTGTACATCAGTTTCTGATCTTACTGGGTCATATGACCTCCTCAGTAGAGGTGTGAATCATGTGATCGATCGTCTTAACGATCGATTTTGGCTGGGGGGAGGGAAATCTTATCGACGGGTTTTTTTGTTTTAAAAAATTGTTAAAAATCGTAAATCGGGGGAGGGCGGGAAAACCGGCACACCAAAAAAACCCTAAAACCCACCCCGAACCTTTAAAAGAAATCCCCCACCCTCCCGAACCCCCCCAAAATGTTTTAAATTACCTGGGGTCCATTGGGGGTTCCCGACGCGATCTCCCTCTCTCTCTCTGGCCACGGCTGCGTTGAGAAATGGCGCCGGTGGCCCTTTGCCCCTATCATGTGACAGGGCAAAGGTAGCGCTGACGCAATTTTGTTTCCTAGCTCCCGACGTCACGCCTGCTGGAGATCGCCCCCCGGACCCCCGCTGGACCCCCAGGGACTTTTGGCCAGCTTGGGGGGCTGCCTCCTGACCCCCACAAGACTTGCCAAAAGTCCAGCGGGGGTCCGGGAGCGACCTCCTGCACGCGGGCCGTATTGCCAATCTTCAAAATGGCGCCGACGCTACCTTTGCCCTCACTATGTCATACTCAGAACAACGGCTGCCTTTGTCATCCCAATCTCCAGGCCCTCTCTCTGACTGCCTGGATGTTGAAAGGTTAATACTTCAACCTCTTAACCTTTCAAAGCTGGTTTCCTGTGTCCTAGTAGCTTCACGAAAGCCTTCCACAAGGCAGTCTTATCATTACAAATGGAACAGGTTTGCGGTATGGTGTACTTCCATGTCCTCCAATCTCTTCACTTGTTCCACACCGAAGTTTTTGGACTACCTCTGGCACCTGTCAGTCAGGTCTCCAAACTTCTTCTATCAGGGTACATGTCAGTGCGGTAGCCATCTTCCATAAAGGTGTCGGGGATGTACTATTTCAGTACAACCCCTTGTAACACGCTTTTTGAAGGGCTTGCTCCACCTTAAGCCTCCATTGCCCCTTCCTGAGACCTCAACTTGATTTTGGGGCGGCTCATGAAACCGCTGTTTGAGCCTCTCCAATCCTGTAATCTCCGCCATCTCACCTGGAAGGTGATTTTTCTTTTGGCAATCACATCTGCTCGCAGAGTTAGTGAGTTACAGGCCATAGTCACCTACCCGCCTTACACTAAACTTCTGCATGAAAGGGTAGTACTCCGCACTCACCCTAAGCTTTTGCCTAAGGTAGTATCGGAGTTTCATATCAATTAAGCCATTACACTACCCACCTTCTTTAACAGGCCCCATTCAAACCCAGGAGAATGGGCTCTGCATACCCTTGACTGTATACGTGCTCTAGCATTTTATCTAGACCATACAGCTGCCCACAGGAAATGCACTCAATTGTTTGTTTCCTTCGATCCCATCAAATTGGGCAAGCCTGTGGGTAAGCAGACTCTCATCCTGGTTACCGGACTGTATTTCCTTTTGTTACCAACAGGCAGGCATTCCGCTACAAGACCGTGTTAAAGCACACTCTGTCAGGGCCATGGCAACATCAGAAAACTGGCTTTTGTCATGGAGTGGCAGCTGGAGCCTGGGAGCACCCCTACAGGGCTGTCTATCCAACCCGCTCCCCCACAGGTTGAGCCCTTGGATTCTGAGGTTCTGTAGGACCTGTCTCCGGCTGTACATCATGGTGCAGGCTATAAGCTGGATATAAGTACTGGCTGGGAGATGGAGACAAAGTATGGGCTAGAGCTTAATACAGATTGAATGCAGCTACTGACTAGGACTGGATACAGATACAGACTGAACGCAGGAACCGGCTGGGGCTGGAGCCGGATACAGACATAGACTAAATGCAGGGACAGACTGTTATGGTTTTGAGGTGTTTGAGTGGAGTTTTGGGTACTGTGGGGATGACCATGCCCACGGAGAGGAGCCCCGTGAGGAGCCACAGTACTAGGCTAGACTCAGGATGCACAAACACAGAGTTCTGTCTTTTATTATACAGCTGATGTCTACCACCAGAGGTGGCAGTAGTAAGGTGATCCAGAGGTAGCAGTCCAGGGACCGTCGGCAGAGGGAAACCGTCTCCCCGAGATGGTATAGGGAAATCCAGGTGTAGGTTCCCAGCGCAGCAGAGCTGTAGATGAGACAGACTGAGAAGTTAGATATTCACTACGTTGATGGCTGTATGGGTGAAGATTCCAGCAGGCAGAAGTAGTTGAATACAGGCACTGTACCAGGGAGAGCAGGCCCTCAAGGAGCAAGTACCTGATCCCAGATAGGCACCTGAAAAAGAGTAGAGGGCCCCCGAGGAGCGGGTACCCAAGGTTAGTGAAA
The DNA here is from genome assembly GCF_901001135.1 of Rhinatrema bivittatum. Lineage (NCBI taxonomy): Eukaryota > Metazoa > Chordata > Amphibia > Gymnophiona > Rhinatrematidae > Rhinatrema > Rhinatrema bivittatum. The sequence goes on along the minus strand of NC_042618.1, from coordinate 315,097,031 downwards.
TACCCCGAAGGGTAGAGAGAGCTTCCAGCAGCAGCAAGGAAGCGGCAGAGTAGCTCAGACCGGAGGCGTTCCATCCATTCACGATCTGTATCACGATCCCATCTCGATCCTTGCTAATTCGATGAGCTAGCAAACAAGGGCAGGCTATATGTGATGTCACTCGAGGGGGATGCCCCCGAGGTTCCTGCCATGATGTGGATAAAGACGTAAGTAGCGCGCGTACCCTAGGAGGCCCTTAGGAGAAACATGGCGTGAGGCTTTGCCATAGCCATTCCGGGGACGCCAGAGAGAACGGCTTGCAGACGCGGCGGTAGCCATCTTCCCAAGGCTAGCGGGGAGAGCAGAGAAAAAGGTGAGGCACAAAAGTCGAAGCCGTCTGAGACCGGACGCAACAGAGACTGAGACTGGATATGGTTTCAGATTGCATGCAGGAATCAGTTGTGGCCGAATACAGGCACAGACTGAACGCAGTGACTGACTGGGACTGGATACAGATAAGACTAAATGCAGGGACCAGCTGTGGCTGGATACAGATACAGACTGAGTACTGGGACTGGTTGGGGCTGGATACAGGATACACGGCAAAGACAGGAACCAAGACAGAACTAGGACGAGGACAGGACTGGACTGGACTAGACAAGGACAGGCAACAATAAGCAGGGTAGCCCAACAGGGTACAAAGCTGGCTTGGAGAACCCAGCAGGGATGTAGGCATAATTCACAAACTAATCAATGAGGATAAAGCTGACTGGTTAAACACAGCGCTACGCTTACACGTACCCCAAATAAATCTGAGATCAGCCAATAAAGCGCTACTAACAATCCCATCGGTAAAAACAGCGAAACTAACACAAGTTAGAGGGAGAGCACTATCCTTGGCCGGTCCAACGTTATGGAACACATTGCCACTAGAGACAAGATTACAGACTGATCCAAAAATTTTCAAAAAAAGTTTAAAAACCTGGCTATTCAGAAAAGCATTTCACAATGAGAACAGAGAATGAAAAAACTCAGAACAAGGTTACCTAGATAAGTGGTCCCACAAACTTTTATTCTATTTTATACTCAGTAATTAAGTTAGAACTCCAGCTTAAGCATAACCCTTGTATGATTACCATATTAATCATATACATGGACTAGATCCATGCCACATTTCTTATACATTATTTTATATGAGCATGTACCGACATTGCAATGGCACTTTTGTAAATTTATTTGTATAACCAAACCAAATATATGTGCCTATATGTAAACCGTTGTGATGGTGCATTACTAAATGGCGGTATATAAAATATTTTAAATAAATAAGGCAAGGCAGAGAGCCCAGGGGGGCATAGAGCAAGGCAAAGAAGCCGGGGAGGCCAGAGAGCAAGGCAAGGAGGCCTGAACATAAAAACATGCCATACTGGGTCAAACCAAGGGTCCATCAAGTCCAGTATCCTATCTCCAATCCAAGTCACAAGTACCTGGCAAGTACTCAGACATTAAATAAATCCCATGCTTCTAATGCTGGCAAAAGTAGTGGCTATTCCCTATTTATTAATAACTGTTTCTGGACTTCTCCTCCAAGAACCTATCCAAACCTTTTTTAAACCTAGCTACACTAGCTGCCATAACCACATCCTCTGCAACGAAGTCCAGAGCTTAATTGTGCATTGAGTGAAAAAGAATTTTCTCTGATTTGTTTTAAATATGCTACTTGCTAACTTCAGGGAGCATCCCTTAAACCTTTTATTATCCAAAAGAGTAAATTACCATTTCACATTTATCCATTCAAGTCCTTTCATGATTTTGTAGACCTCTATCATATCCCCTCTCAGCCATCTCTTCTCCAAGCTGAACAGCCCTAACCTCTTTAGCCTTTCCTCATAGGGGAGCTGTTTCATGATTTTTATCATTTTGGTCACCCATCTCTGTACTTTCTCCAGTGCAACTATATCTTTATTGAGATGCAGTGACCAAAATTGACACAGTATTTAAGGTGCGGTCTAACCATTGAGAAATACAGAGGCATTATGATATCCTCCGTATATTTGTCTTTCCCTTTTTAATAATTCCTAACATTCTGTTTGCTTTTTTGATCGCCATAGCACACTGAGCCGATAATTTCAATGTAATATCAACTATGACTCCCAGAACTTTTTCCTGGCTGATAACTCCTAAAATGGATATTAACATCATGTAGCTACAGCATGGGTTATTTTTCCCTACATGCATCACCTGCGCTTACTTGTACTGGGATGCCACAAGGCAAGACAGGATAGCAAGGACAAGATGGCCAGGTCAGGAAGCCAAAGTGACTTGATGAAGAGGCACTGAAGCATTGAGCAGTCTCGGTTAAGTAGTTCCGAGGCTTGCTCTTTGCACAATCAGTGAGGAGGTGACAGGCAAGACAGGGAGCAAGGCTCTCTGAGGATTGCTGGTGGAGAGAAGACTGCGCAGTAGGCTGAACCTCGGCAAGGGAAGACTACACAGCAGGTGAAACAGTGACAACTTTTTAATGATGCTTTTAAGCAATGTGATGATATTATCTCTGGAAGTTGTAATTTTATTATGTGAGTCTTATGTGCTTGTGTTTTAATTATAGATGTAATAATATTGTAATCTCCAGTGGACAAAATTTTGGAGCTTGTGGAATATAAACTTTTAAATAAATACATAAAATCACTCTCCCTCTAACTGTCTTACCTCTATCAGTGAGGTTGGAACCTCTGCCCCCTAACTCTCAGAGGCTTTGCCCCCAGGGCCCCATTCATACTCTCACTCAGGATGCAGGGACTTGTAGCCTCCATTTTCCTCTTGCATTAGGACCTTTAACTGTCTGCTGATATCTGTCAGCATACAACCTCCACCTCCCTGCTCTTCAAGAGCTGATGGAGCACCCATTCCGTCACAGTGCTCTAGCAGGAGTTGGTAGCTTAACATTAAATACAGCAGAGAAATCTAATAGATCAAGGAATACATTTCAACCTTGGTCTGTATGCAGGCTGATACTGCTGGCTAAGGCCGACAGGACAGTCTTAATCGCCTGGCCTTTCCTAAACCAGATTGCTGAGTGTAGAGAATATGAGCCACTACAATAGTAGGTGGAAGTAGACCACTTTCTCCAAGTGTTTGGGTAGAAAGGGAAAGCTAAATGATAGTGAGCGAATGTTCTGGTGTCAGGTTTTTTTTTTTTTCAGGATAGGTTTAACTGCTGCCTCTTTTTAAAAGAATAAGACAAGCAATTGTGGGCCAGCATGGATTATGGAGGCTAGCCAGGGGGCCAGCACATGTCTCAAGCCACTGATTAATTTGGGCAATATGAAGTCTAGGGGACAATCCTTCTCCATAAGTGGTCATCCTAAACTTGGACAAGGGGCTACAATCATGGGATTGTTGAACTGTCACAGTTGTGGTGGGTGATAGTATTCTTAATGGGTCTAAAGAGGGCACTGAAAGTGAGGGAGCGGGTAGAGGCAAAGGATGAGCAAATGGCTGTAATCTTCGAGTCAAAGAGTTCAGTAAAATCGTCTGTTTAATAGTGGAAGGGAACAGGGATTTGGGTCTGGAGAGCTTATTCACTACCGGGAATATTTTTTGAGTGACTATTCTGGGATTGGTCTGTTTTTCTTTTTTTTCAGGATGTGTTTATTCCCCTTTAAGGGGCAAAGGCAAACAAGTCAGCATGACATTGATTATGGAGGCTACCTAGGGGGTCAGTACTTGATAAAGCTTACTCAGATTTTCTGCAGGATGAAGTGTGAGTCCTTGCTGGCATTTAACCAATGCTCCATTCCAGAATGCTTTCCAACAGGAATATGAATGATGGAGGGGGTTTGTGATGGGGAGGTGCTTGTGAAGATGGGTGGTGAGGGGAAATATAGGTGGAGGATGTGTGTTAGGGTTGCAAACAGGCTCCAGATTTTCCGGACAGGTTGATCCAGTCCTGGTTTTACCCTGTAACAGGCAGGGAATTGTAGTTCTGATTTATCTATGCATGTCTTCAGAAAAGCAAGACTACAAGTTTGTGCATTCAGTGGGATACAGCTAGGACTGGATCAACCTGTCTTGAAAATCTGGAGCCAGGTGGCAACCCTAGTGTGTGCTGGTGTATGGTTGGGAGTGTGCATTTGTATGTTCTGGGGGAATTGTGAGGGTGCATGTGTTTGAGCATAAGGAGGTGTTTGTACATATGGGGAATATAGGGCTGTGTGGGTATTTGTGTTGGAGGGTATATGTTGGGGAATATGTGGTTTGTGTAGGGGGTGTGTTCTGGTGGGTAGAGGGTTGTATGGATAGGTTGTGTGTGGAGGGGTTGTGGGTATTCTTTTGGGGATATGGCTCTGGGTGCATGCTTGTGTTTATGTGGGGTGTAGGGGTTGTATGGGGGGAAGAGGTTGTGTATTTGGGGTGGGTATTTGGGGCGTATAGGTATGTGTGTATATTTAGGGAGGTTTTGGTGGAAGGGGTGAACTATATGACTAGAATTATATTATTTGATCACAATAGAGCTTACTCAGACTCTCCTGCATGAAATGTGAGTCCTTGCTGGCAGTGATGTTAGAATGCTGGTGATCAATCCATTCCAGAAAAATCTCTACCTCTCCCTTACTCCCCTATTATCTCACAACCTGCTTTCCCAGGGCAGGGCAGGGCATGGGAGCAGGAGAGGGAAATATACAACTCAGTTCAAATGACCTAACCCTCAACCTCTGCTGAAAGTGGTAAGAGATTACCACTTCCACTTCATCTCTCACTGAACATACTATTTATTTATTTATTTTATTTTATTTAAAAACTCTTATATACCGGTATTAGTAAGCATACATCATACCGGTTCACATTGTAACTTAAAGGCTGAAAATACAATCAACAGGGAGGGCGAACATGGAGGAGTATACATAGAACAGGAGGCAATGAAATTAAAGCATTGAAGTCTGCCAAGAGATTGCACTGGATAGGGGTAGATATTAAATATAGTTTATATCTAATTCCTATGGCTAACTTTTCATTCATATGAATACCTCTGCATTAGGGATCTGTTTTTAATTTTTTAACAAACATGATTTTTACAAAATGAAAAAAATGATTGCATTTATGGAGTGGTGTAGATGGAGGTTAGTGTTACCCCTAAGCTGGTGGATGTGCATTGCAGACAAGCATTTTCAGTAATAAATAGCATGCTCAAGAAAAGGAAAATAGAATGGTGTTTAAGTACTCTGCGCGTAAATTTGTACATTTTGTTGCTGAACTATCTTTGATTTATAGCATTATCCTGGATAGATCATCATTGTATGCTTCTGCCCTTGGTTGTTGTATGTCTTAAGGCAGTAGTTCCCAAAGCTGTCATGGGGGACACCCAGCCAGTCAGATTTTCAGGATATCCACAGTGAATATGCATGAGATAAAATTTGCATGGTAGGCCTATTTGGTATCTGTATGGGATCCCTCCAAGAAATACCAAGTTGAACTGGAGGAGTAGCCTAGTGGTTGGAGCAGCATGTTAGGTTAATGTTTAGATCCCAGTATCTCAAATTCTGCATTGAGAAGGATTAGTATTTTTTTTAGGGTGTCTCTGTATCAGATGTAGTTTAGTCCTGAGTGTTTTCAGAAAGTGCTTGTCAGTAATAGCAACCAGCTTCTACAGCTATGGAGATGCATTTGTTCTGTTCATTAGGTAATTACTTCTTCATAATTATGTCTGAGGAAGGAGCTGTACAACTCTTATTTCTGTAAGACCTTTGGGATTCATTATGAAATTGACCTTAGTTTTAACTCCTTTTGAACTAGGAGAGTAGAGCTTAGATAGCCGAGGGAGGGGTGTACCATTCTAGAACAGCTCCTCCACGGAGGTTGCTAAGTTGGCCAGCCCTCTGTTGTTTATAAAAGCAGCCTGAAACGTTGCAGAATGCAGCATCTGAATTAGAGAACTGGAGAGTAGGAATGTTTACCTTAGAGTTTGTTTCCCTGCTTTGGGTTTATGGCTCAGAATAACTCCTAGAGTGAGAAGGGTACCTGTTGCTTTTGGGTGCTTTCTGTGGGAGCCCTGGTAACCCTGGCTGGACAATTTTGGGGAGTCCAATAGTTAGGTTAGATCAAAAGGTAGGAAAGATTCTGCTGCTCTCCATCCTACAAGCTGTGGGTTGGATCAGAGGTGACTCTGTGCAGGCGGATTCCGGATTTTCACATTTTTGTGAAGATATTTTTTTTATCTTGAGTTACTGAGGACGAGGTTTGTCACCACCCTTCCTACCTGAAGAGAGAACATCTGGGAGAGCAGCTGTGTTTCCTGTTATTTGGACTTTTCCTAAGAAGACCTGTTTTGTCATTTGAAGTGGAGAATTGTGAATAAGATCTTTTTGATACATCTGAAGACTTCAACCTGGAGTCTTTACCCTGGGATAAAGGTATCTTTGGAAGACTGTGCAAAAACTGAGGCTTTATATTTTTTTGTATGCCAGTATTTTGAGATGGGGATTTTTCCAACCATCTAGGACAGGGGTGGGCAATTAATTTTCCCATGGGGCCGCATGAGAAATTGGGATGGTTTTAGAGGGCCGGACTAATATAATTAACTCAGTTCTCAATAGCCCTACTTATGAAAAGACAGCAGTTTACCACCAATGCATGTCCTCTGAGAAAACACAACAAATAAGACCGATACAAACGCTTACATGCTAGCAAAATATCTCATCTCGGTAACAGACACAGAACTGACCTAACATACTCCCAGGATCTGTAGTAATGCACATAAACTAATCCGCACACAGTTACACCTGTATTATGGAATACACTCAAACAGGAGCAACCCTATCTATGAAAAGGCAACACTACAAATATTAAATCAGGTACTAAAAACCAATTCACCTCTTATTAGGAAAACAGAACTAGCAAGCACTATAGATCCCCACACAGAAATAATTGTAAAACTATACTAATAAGCAGAATAAATGTTTCAAAAACAGCTATGAACAGAATAACATCCAACAATTAAAAACTCATAAAAACTATTAAACATTCTCCAAACACCAATAAAATATTTCAAAAAAGCAGACATCACACAATTAAAATGGCAGTCAAGAAAAATAAACTTAAAGCCACCTTTACTTACCCCCTCCAGCAGCTCTCCCACTCCCCTTCCCTGCAGGCCGTGGCACACACCAGAAGCAGCAGTAGAAGCTAAGTTCTATACTTATGGTCCTCTTCCTTAGTGCCCATGTCTCTCACACACACACCATACCAGTCATGCCCCCATGACCAGTTTCTGTCTCTCACACACCAATCATCTCCCAAACAGTCTTTGGCATACACACACCAGTCACCTTCCTGAACAGTTTCTCTCATGCCATACACACATACACACAGGCTTCCCACTCCCATGTTCTACTTACATATATGGGCTTCTCACTCTCATAATCACTTTCTCTGTCTCTCTCTCTCACACACACACTCACTCACCAGTCTCTCACTCCCTGCTTGTTCTCTCCACATGCACAGGCTTCTCATTCCCATAATCACTTTCTTTCTCTCTCTCTCACACACACACACACACACACACACACACACACACACCAGTCACCTGATCTCACTCATGCATACACACACACAGGCTTCCCACTCCCAAGTTCTCTTTCAGATATACAGGCTTCTCCCTCCCATGCTGTGTCTCACACACACCCAGGTTTCTCACTCTCATGCTCACTCTCTTCACATCAGTGGTGTGGCCAGAATTGATTTTTTGGGTGGGCACAAGGTTAACATGGGTGGGTTGTAGGCATGCAGGTCTACTAGTTGTTTTTTTACTGATAAATAATGCCAAATTATGCAGCATAGCATTCACATCTACGCCTAAGTATGAGGTTTACTTAATGATACAAACATAATTCACGGTGATTTGTGGTACTTTAGCCTTCTTATTATTACGATTTTATACACGGCTCCTACCCTGTCCATAAATTTTGAGAGAGCGGTTGTGTTGCTTATATTTAAATTGCTAACATCTCAAAATATAGATATATATTTTTACCTTTGTTGTCTGATCTTTGTATTTTTCTAATCAGTTGGTCCTGGTCTCTTTTTCCCATTTTTTCCCTTATAGCTCATTTCCTAATTCCTTTTCAGTGTCTTTCTTCTATTACTGTCTTCTTCCCTTCCACACACACACACACTTTCTCTCACAGACTCCCTCTCACACACTCAAGCTCTCACTCTCATATGCTCTCCCCCCCCAAGCTCACATTCTCTGCAGACACACATACAAGTTCTCACTTTCTCACCCCTCCCCAGGCTTATATTCTTATGCACACACAGACGCACATCCAGGCACCCATTCTCACCCACACACATAAACCCAGACTCCCATTCTCACCTACAAACCCATGCTCCCAGTCTCACCCACACATATTCAAGCTCCCATTCTCATCCATACATATACACATTTAAGGTCCTATTCTCACCCACACATACACACATTCAAGCACTCATTCTTATCCACATATTCAAGCTTCCATTCTCACCCACCCACACAAACCCAGGCTCTCATTCTCACCCACACATACACACATTCAAGCTCCCATTCACCCACATATTCAAGCTTCCATTCTCACCCACATACACACCCAGGCTCCAGTTTTCACCCACACACACTCCCATTCTCATCCACACATACACATTGAAGCACGTGCACAGCTTCCGCTTCCTCCCCCCAAAGCAGGAAGATCAGCTGCCTCTCCTGCTGCCACCGGACTCCTGCTATCTTCGGGCGTCGGGCGGTATGGCCCGCCGAACTTCCTGTCGGGGGGGGGGGGGAGCGGAAGCACAGCACACAACGTCCGCTTCCTCCCTCCCCCCCAAGCAGGAAGATCGGCGGGCCATAGGGCCCGACGCCCGAAGATAGCAGGAGGCCGGTTGCAGCAGGAGAGGCCAGCTGATCTTCCTGTTTTGGGGGAGAAAGCGGAAGCTGTGCGCGGCGCTTCCGCTCCCCACCCCCAAACAGGAAGTTCGACGGGCCCGAAGATAGCAGGAGAACGGGTGGCAGCAGGAGAGGCCAGCTGATCTTCCTGCATTGGGGGGAGGAAGCGGAAGCTGCACGTGGCGCTTCCGCTCCCCCCCCCCCGAACAGGAAGACCGGTTGGCCATACGGCCGCAGCAGCGCTTCCCCATGTGTGCCGTGATGGCGCGCGAGGCGTGGGTTCTCTTGTTCACTGTCGCGGGGATGGGATCCCGCGACAGCCTTGCAGTTCCGATGCCAGTTGGGTGGGCCTGGGTCTAAGTTGGGTGGGCACCTGCCCACCCAGGCCCACCCGTGGCTACGCCATCTTCTAACACCGCTGCCGTTACCACTGGGCTTGAACGTGCTGACAGCCCAGCGGCAACGGCAGCGGGAGAGACTGGGAGCGCGCGCCGTGGACCGGTGGTTGGGGACCCCTGAAAAAAGACCATGAAAGGCGGAACTGTGACATATGTAGGAAAGAAACTCGAGCAAAGGCACGCTGTCCGATTGGCCGGTGCTGGGCAAGCCTTGCCCAGCACCGGCCAATCGGGCAGCGTGCCTTCGCTTGAGTCACTCCCTCCCCCCCACCGGACGCTGTAAAAAAAAAACCAGTTCATTCTCCGCTCCCTCGCTCCCCAATTGGCCGGCCAATCGGGGAGCGAGGGAGCGGAGAATGAACTGCTGCCTTCCCTCTGCAAGGGAAGGCAGCGAGCCTCATTCCCCGTCTGCTCTCAGCAGTGGGCGGGCCGGTCACAGACCGTAGGCGGGCCGGATTCAGCCCGCGGGCCGCCCCTTGCCCAGGTCTGATCTAGGATATTCTTATCCACTTGCCCTGGAGGGTAAATGTTTTCCTGGCCAAGAAACTGAGAGTCACTTGCACAGATAGAAAAAGATTGGAGACCTGTGATTTCCATCTGTTATGCCAAGAACTGATGTGAACGGTTATATTTTGCCAGTTAACGACTTTTTGCAGTAAAGAATTATTTTAGATACTCAAACTGAGCCTCCAGAGTATTTTGTTGGCACTCATGTCCCTTAATAGTGAAATTGAACTGATATCTCCCTAGGACAATAAACTTTAGAGTCACCCCTGTCTCCTTGGGCCGTGAAGGATGTATGCCCCCCCCCCCCCAAACTGGAAACAAACCCTGTCCCTGGGCCGTGGTCTGTCTGGAATGGGAGAGAAAATGAGAACTGGCCCTGGGACTCTCATGTGCCCTACCTTCTTGGCTCATAAACTGGAATGGGGATTGCATTTCCATAATTGGGATTCTAAGGCCATTCTGAGAAATCCATCAATCTTCCATCTCATGCTTTGCTGACCTTGGTAGGAACTCTTCTAAGTACTTTCCTAGCCCAAGCTCTTAAGCTAGTGGTCTTAGGCTCTCATTTCCTCCCTCAAGCAGAGAATCTTCCTTTAAGCCACAACATTTCTTCATCTTCTGGGGCTCCCTGTCTTCTATTGCTTTGGTGCTGTGTGAATGTGCTGAAGCTTTGGAATGTCTGAATACTGCTTATTCAATAGTTTCTAGGTCTGTGGCATACATGTGTGAAAGCATCAAACTGCGGTGGATCTACACTGGCTACCCAAGAACCAGTGTAACAGATGGTGAACTTATTTATTGCCCTCTGTCTCACTTCAAATTCATCTCTTATTCTAACATTCAAAATGTTTTGAAATGTTTATATATATATATATATATGTATGGAAGTATGGTGTCTGCTAATAAATCTGCTTCATTTTAAACCTCAACTGCTGAACACATTTTAGTAAAAACAAAAAAAAAGAAAAAGTATTGTTGATAAACTGTGATATAAATGTGTCGTCTTATTACTTTCAGCACTGATGGTTCACAGCACTGGAAGCAGGAGCCTATGTCCAAACTGACATGAGTAGAATGGAAACCATACCACTGAATGAAATAATGTGTGGGGGAATTTATTCCGGCTTGCTTGTGATAGCATTTCAATCAACTGATTATGGAAATAGTCAAACACACACAGCATTAGACATGAAGCTTAGGTTTCTGTAACATTCTATTTTCTATTGGAGATTTTCTGAGGCAGTTTCCATACTTTAGATCAGCGGTTCTCAACCGGTGTGTCGCCAAGAACACGCAGGTGTTTCGCCACACTTCCCGGTCCCTCCTGACTCAGCTGCTCCCCGGTCCTCCTCCTCCTCCCGGGCTTAAAATGCTGACAGCCCGGGTGGGATGCGGCAGAACAGCTGAAGTCAGCGGCACCAGAATGCTCTCTTCTTCCCATGCCCCGGAAGAGGAAGTGGTGAGCAGCAGGTGCGTGCGCGGGAAGAAGAGACCATGCTAGTGCGGGCAGCATCGGCCCAAAGAAAAGAAGAGAGGCGTAGCCTGAAGGATGAGCAGCGCAGCTCGGAATAAAAAAAGGAACAACGTCAACAGTCGCGGCCGATGGGACTCCTTTCTCCGCGAGGGCTAAAAATGAAGGAGGTTGCTGCTGCCTTTAGGGTTGAAAGGAGGCTGCTGCCACTAGTTCCGGGGGGAGGGAGTGTGTCTATGATTGAAAACCTGCCTGTGAGAGAGAGAGCATAAATGTAAGTTTATGTTGAGAACCTGTATGTGTAAGTTTGTGATTGAAAACCTGTTTGTGTGAAAGAGTATGTGTGTATGATTGAGATCCTTTGTGTGTGAGAGATCATGTGTATGTATGATTAAGAGCCTGTGTGTATAATTAAGCGAGAGAGCATGTGTGTCTGTGTGAGATTGAGAGCTGGTTTAGGTGAAGGGAGCATGTGAGTATGTGATTGAGAGCCTGTATGTAAATGAGAGAGCATGTTTGTAAGCATGTGTGTCATTGAAAGCCTGTGTGTGTAAGAAAAGATAGACAGCATGTGTGTAAATGTGTAATTAAGAGCCTATATAAGTGAGAGAGAAAAAGCATGTGTATATGTGTGTGATTGAGAGCCAGTGTGAGAGAGAGCACTGGTATGTGACTGAGAGAGAGGAGAAAGTTCCAAGCAAACCACCCCTCCTCCTGCTAATTCAAAACAATCTCAGGGCACCTGGGTATCAAACGTTCCCTGGTATACAGAGCAAAAAATATTTTGTATCATTCTTATTTTTCATTACTGGGTGTTTGTGTCTGCTACTTTGAAATATTTTATTGGTCTCTAGAAATTTTTTATATGAGTTTTTAATTATTGGATATTCCATTCATCAGCTGTTTTGAAATAATCTGTTCTTTTTGTTAATAAAGTTTTACTGCTACTGATTTTATATTTTTTGATTTGTTTTATAAGGATGGGTGATGTTTCTTTTTTTTCTTTTGTTACACTGCATACAGAGACTCTGGCTTCTTGCGGTTTCCAATTCAGTTTTTGTCTGCATGCTTCTAGTTATGCGTTTTGGTCTCTTTATTCTTTGTTAGGTGATTCAGGTGAGGTTTTCTGCTGGCGTGTAATTTCTGTGTAGGGCTCTATAGCAGCCTGGCTTGGTCCATTTTCCTAATTGGAGATGTATTGGTGTCTTAAGGCTTGGTGTAATATTTTCAGTGTTGCCTTTTCTTAGGTAAGATGGTTACTGTTTAAGTACTGGAAATTGGTGCTGTTTTGGTGTGGGATGTTTACTATTTATGCAATTTCTGTTCAGACAGAATACGTATCTTTTCCTTGTGTCATTCTTAACAATAAAAATAATTACCGGACCTTTACTTTTTATTTCCGCCGTGAATTGCAATGAGCAGTGTGTCACACTGTCAGGTGTGTCATGATGGGAAAAAGGTTGAGAACCACTGCTTTAGATCACTGACTATTACTGTCAACAAGTAGAACCACCATTGCTAAGTGACATCATGAAATATCAAAGGCCCTTTTTCCCAGCCATGTCCCTCAAATAAATTCCACTATAGACACCAACTCCTATTGCCTTCCATAGTGTGACTTGGCAATTTTGTTTAAAATAATAATGCCTCTGCATTTTGGCATAATGCCTAGAAAATGCATTTCTAAAGCAGATGTTCATTTAAGTAGACACCACTGTGTTCTAAATTTAAAAATACATTTTCTCAAGCTTGTGTAGTTATCTGGCCAATGTATTTGTTCATTTGGTTCCCTAATACAGGTGGAAGCTTGCAACAGAGTATTGCAGTTAGACAATGAAAGTGTGTAAGAAGAACTGTAATGGGAAATAGTAGAAAGCTAAGGAAGAGCTAGCCTCGAATGCATTGAAAAGCAAAGACCAGAACTTTGAATTGACATCAGTATTTTTTTTAAACCCTTTATTTAACAATTTTCAGGCATACAATGAAACCAAACCAACTGAATGTACAAACTTCTATCAGAAGGTAGTATACAATCGTGACTAACATCTAGACACAATGCAAATCATTGTACAATGACTAAATATGCTGTTAAACATACTAATCAATTGACATCAGTATTTAACAGGAAGCCAATGCAGAGCAGCAAGGAGGGGAGTGGGATGAAAGTAATGAGAATAAAGAAAGAGAAGACATTCAGAAAAATTGAAAAAGATGAAGAAAAATGTCAAGGAGGCCCATGAGCATTCTTCTCTATTTAAGTGAGAAATAAAAAGAGCATAAAGTTGTATGACAAGTCTCCAATGTAAGAAGAGTGAGTTTTCCAAGTAGCATAACACTGAGAACTGAGAAAAGAGCAGAGACTGGAAATGAGAATGTAAAAGGAGAAGGAAACAACGATAAGACCTATCTTGCTTAATCCTTGGATTTCTAGTCTTGCTTTTCTTCTAAAATATAAGAAATCTGCTTTTGCTGATTTGAATTTGAATATTGCACAGGCTCTTGCTTTCATTCTTTGTGTTATGTGGAGAGTCTGTAATTTTAGAGATGACCAACATATACCATGTTAGTTACTCTGAGATGGTTCTCACTGTACAGAAAAGTGATACCAAAAAGATTTTGTCTATTTGTTCTGCACAATCAGGCTGTTCTTTTGTTCTTTATCCCTATTTTTTGAAGTATATATTTTATTTTTCCCCTATCTAGAGTACTTTAATTGTAATGCCTTATCACTTGGTTTTCTCAGAATTAATTTCTACTTGTGTTAAAAGTGGTGTGCTCTACACATGGAGGCTGATGCAATAAAGTGCACCTAGCCTAGCGCACAGGTTAACGAGTGGTTGGACATGTGTTTTGGACGCACGTCCATAACCCCTGATACTATAAGGGGATCAGCGCCTCCAAAATGCATGTCCAAACAAAGGCATAACTAATTGCATTCATCACATGTAAATGCCATATAGATGAGGCTGTTAGCTATTACCCGACGATGCAAAAAACCGTACGATGCAAAAAAGGCGTACTTTTTAACCCATCAAATTTTAGGCATGCCCTGGAGCAGGCGTAAAGTCTTGCTACGCGTCAAGGGGGTCTACTTAAAAACAAAAAATACTGCTTTTCCATGGTTTCTCCTACCTAGTATCGTTATGAACAAGTAGGAGGAACCACAGAAAGCAGTATCCTGAAAAAATAAAAAGGCTCGACGGAAATTTAAAAAAAAATAAAAATTGGGGGGCACACAATACATACGCACAATATATATGCTCCAGGCTGTGTATATTGTGCGTGTACATTGTGCCTGTTAATTTGCTGCCGTGGGATAAAACAGTCACTCATGGCTGTGTTTGGTAACCCGAACACAGCCACATCTCCTGGGCACCTTGTTACGATCCTGCTTGCGGACCCCATCCCGCGAGCAGGCCTCTCCACTACTCACCGCCCGAGCTGCCGCCTAATGTCTCCGTGGTGGGCCGCCGATACCGTGCCACAGTCTTCTGCGGCCTAGTGCCGCTGCCTGAACTCGCGGCCCAGCTGCTATCGCTGTCTCCTTTTCGGCCTGGGGCCGCTGCTGCTGACTGCTCGTCATCCGCGGCAGGTGCACCGCCTCTGGGACCCTGAAGCCACTGCCATTGCTCTTTTCTTCGCAGCCCATGGCCGCCTCCAGGGATCCTCTTCGCGGCCTGTGCCACACAGGGAGCCACTGCAGACGCCATCTTGCCTGGAGACCGCTTCCGATGCCTGCCTGCTTCTTCCTGCGACTGTGCAGCAGGGACGCTGCTGTCCAGGGTCCTGCTCCTCTCTGGGCCTTCTTCTAGGCGCCGGCACGTGCCTCTTCAAAGATATTTAAAGGGCCAGCAGCGGGAAAAGCCCGCGGCCCCACCGGAAGTCCTCTTCAGCCAACTTCCTGCTTCAGCCCTATATAAGGGCTCAGTTCCTGTTCCTTGAGGCCTTCGGATCGGACTCCATGGTCGTCCATGTTCTTCTGTGCCAGTCCAGGTCCTCCGAGGTCTTCACCTGTCTTGATGGCTCTTCGTTCCGTGTTCCTGGTCTTCTCGTCCTGATGTTCCTGGTCTTGTCCTTCGTCAGAGCTCCTTCATTGCCTGTTCCAAGTCCTGTTGTTCTAGATGTCCTGATGTTCATTGGTTCCATTCCTGAGTCCTGATGTTCCAGATGTCTTGGTCCTGATGCCTTCGTCTTCGCCTCTGCAACCAGTTCACAGTTTCCTGTCTCCACCTTTCCTGGCATGCCTCTGTCGTGGTCTGTGACCAGCCCATGGGGAGCTGTGTAGGGCGCTTCATGGTATAAGGCCTTCTTCTCGTCTGCAGCGCAAGTCTCCAGAAGATCCTTGTTTTTAATGTTCCGAGTTCCAAGTTCTGAGTATTGAATCCTAAGTCTTGAATCTTGTCCTGTTTTCGGAGTTCCTTTCCTGCTTCCGTCCATGCCCAAGACTCTGCCAGAACCTGCTCTGCTCCAGCATGGTCCACGACCAGCCACAGACGGCTGTGTAGGACACGCCGTCTTTGACATGTTCCAGTCTCAAGTTCCACTACTTCGCCTGGAGTCTGCTTCGTGCTCAGCGTGATCCACGACCAGCCATGGGTGTCTGTGTAGGGCGCGCTGCAATGCAGTTCTCACCCAGTACTTTCGCCTGAGTCCTGAAACCTTGCCTGAGATCTTCTGAGTAACCTGAATCCTTGTCTGAGTCTTCTGAGTATCCTGAATCCTTGTTCCAAGTCCTCGTCTTGTTCCTGCCCTCAGCCTCCATCTGGCCTCACCCACTCGTCGTTCCCAAGCGGTGGGTCTGAAAGGGCTTTCAGTGGCCGGAGGGCTACGCCTGAGACCAGCATTGCGTTGCTGGGTCTCCTTGGTTCTTGTAGGTCCAGCAGAGGGTTGATCCTGCTTGGTGCCTGTTCAGAGTTCCTTGCTTGAGTTCCAGTTCCGCTTTGTTCCTGCTCCGCCTGAGCTTGCATGCGCTCACCTCCCGTGGTGTGGTGAGCGCATGCAAGCATGGGCGGAGCAGGAACAGGACTCTCTCTGAGTCATGCCGTGGTTCAAGGGCTCATGCTCTCCCATGAGCTAGCGGCCTCACCAATATCAGGACCTGTAGGTTGTGGTCGCAACACAACTGATGCCAAGGACGCACTAGGGAAACACAATTTATCCCTATCGCATCCGTTTTAGAGCGGCAGCTTATTTACATATTGCATCGGGCGCCGAGGAGAGATGGTTGTGTGCACGTTAAAAAAATTGGCACCCAGTTTGGAGACGTAGCTTTTACACGCACTTTATTGCATTGGCCTCAAGGAGTGTAGCTTGATAGGGGGAGGAGGGGATGTTAGGTTAAACAGTTATAGTAGTGGAATTGAGGTAGAATAGTAAAGCAGCTAAGTTGCCCTCACCAGTTTCACTGTATTTCATCTCTGGGTCACTGCTGAGCAAGCTGCCAAGACTGCTGCTGTCATGTGTTTCTGGTGCATGCTGGATGAATGCCATGCCCTTCGTTGCATTTGCTGTGTAATAATTTATACTTTTCTCTAAACTGTGCTCCACTACTACTGTTTTTCATGGTTTGGAAAACATAGGGCCTGATTCATCAAGATATTTTCCCATAGACACAGAATGGGAGAAAACCTTAGTGAATCAGGCAGGTAATAAGCAAAAAACAATTTTGCAAGCTATTAGTAAATTGGAGCGTCAAGAGTTGGAAAAGATAGTTGCTCTGATTTCCAAATAAATGAGTCAGTCATATATTTAAGAGACATATCAAGTACAATTACTTGTTATTAGGGTGGATTAATAAATGTTAGTTCAAGTTCCACAAAACAAGAATAAAAAGTATCTGCAGAAGGGGGAATTCCTATTCAATCCATTTTCTTGTTTGCAGTGAGGTTATTATATGTTTTATTCAGTAAATCATAATCCCATTCTTCTTGAAACCGGCTTATGGTTAATGAATGATCTCATTTGCCTGGAGCATGGAGCGGAATTAGGAAAAGCAACCTTGCCTCTTCTGTTGATTACATCATGAAAGCACTGCTTGTACAAGGGAGCTTGATCCTCTTGATACCTTTAGATATTCATTACTTACTGTTTTACCTACTATTGGAATTACCTCATTTGTTTACCTAAATGTTGGGCTTCTTACAAGGCATGATTATTGTTTGTCTTTTGGAAGGACTTCTAGAAACGAATTCTGTTGCATAGTTTTTTGTTGATTCTTTTTCAACGGTTGGTTGGGATTTTCCTTCTGGGTTGTTTTTTGGGTTTTGACAGTTTTTCTTAGTAAGAGCCTTACGAGACCCTGGGTAACACCTGGGCTCAGAGCACGGAGAACCCCCCCATGTCAGATGCTGCCCAGGTTAGTGAAAACTTGTCCTTCCATCCCCTCAACGAGGATGGAAGAAGTGGTGACCTGCTGCAAGGGGGAACTCTGGTGTTAAGATTTGTTGAAAGGGAAAGGACTTGAGTTCAAGATCCAGGAGGAAGTTTTTGATTGTCCCTTCCTTTCTGCATTAGAGCAAGGTGAGCTTCCTGTTTTCAAGGATCCAAGGGAAAGACAAAAATAGATCAGAGAAACCAGAGAGAAAGTCAAAAGATCACCTAACCATAAGCAAAAGTAAAGTAAAAATCACTGAAGATACCCATCTGGCATCTTCACCCTCTGGGGAGAGAGAATTTGCCTCTCTGTGCAAAGGCCAGTGTTAACATTTTTTTACTGGAGTTAGAAGGGCTTTTCTGCCCAGCTAAAGGAGTCCCTGCCCACCTGTGAGCTCCACTTGTCCCTGCCAGGAGGGTGAAAGTTGCCCTGAGTCAGAGATTCGTGCACAGATTGAGGGAAAAGACTGCAAGAAACAGAGAGAGACATTGTAGTGCAGAGGATTTTGTTTTACTGCCATCTACATTTTGATTGCCCAACAGTAACAAAATTATTTCTTGACACTAACCAAGTGACTCCATTTGTTTATTGGACTTAATACTGCACACACACATAGAGGAAGAGAGACATCTTTCCCCAGGGGTAAAGAGAGAGAGAGAGCACCCAATTCGCCCCAGCCGAGTCTTTGAAGAGACATTCGTCCCCTCCCCATGGACAAATGATCCAGGCCCTGGGGAAGAGAGATCATGAAATAGTTGGCCAGAGGTTCCAGGTCTGAAGAGTAACAAATAAGTTTATGGCCCCCATCAGAGTGTAGCTCGCTCTCGGAGGTAGGGTTACATATAAATATATTATAAAGCCCCAATCCCAGTACAGATCCCTGAGGCACTCCACTGTTTACCTTTGTCCACTGAGAAAAAAGATCATTTAGTCCTACTTTCTGTTTCCTGTCTTTTAATCAGTTTGCACAAAAAAGGACATTGCCACCTATCCCATGACTTTCTAATTATCTTAGGAGTCTCATAGGGGACTTTGTCAAATGCTTTCTGAAAATCCACCGGCTCATCTTTCTCCACATGTTTATTAACCTCTTCCAAAAAATGTGAGGTAAGACTTCCCCTGTGTAAATCCGTGCTGGCTGTGTCCCATTAAACTATCTCCATATATTCTGTGATTTTGATCTTAGAATAGTTTCCACAATTTTTCCCGGTACTAAAGTCAGGCTTACTGGTCTATAGTTTCCTGGATCACCCTTGGATCCCTTTTTAAATATCAGAGTTACGTTGGCCACCCTCCAGTCTTCAGGTACAATGGAGGATTTAAATTATAGGTTACAAATTACTAGTAATAGATCTAAACTTTCAATTTTAAATTCTTTTGAAACCCTGGAGTGTATACCATCTGGACTAGACAATTTGCTATTCTTCCATTTGTCAAAATGTCCTACTATATCTTCCAGGCTCGTTTTGATTTGGTTCAATTCATCTGAATCATCACCCTTGAAAACCATTTCTGGAATAGGTATCTCCCTAGCATCCTCATTAGTAAACACTGAAACAAAGAATTCATTTAGTCTTTCCTTGATGGCCTGATCTTCCCTATGTGCCCCTTTATCCCCTCTGTCATCTAACAGTCCAACCAACTCTCTCACAGGCTTTTTGATTTGGATATATTTTTATTATTTTGTCTCTGTCCAGCTTCTTTTCAAAAACTCTCATAGGCTGTCGTATGAAAATGTTACATTTAACTTGGCAATGCTTATGCTTTTTCCAGTGTTCTTCAAATGGATCCTTCTTCCAGATTTTGAAAGAAATTCTTTTGGCTAAAATAGCCTCTTTCACGTAATCTTTTCACCATGCTAGTAGTCGTTTGACCTTCCTTCTACTGTATTTAATGCGTTGACTATATATGGCCTGGGCTTCTAAGATGGTATTTTTAAACAATGTCCACACTTGTTATGCATTCTTAACTTTTGTAGCAGCACCTTTCAGTTTTTTTCTATTCTCCTCATTTTATGATAGTCTCCCATTTGAAAGTTTAATGTTAGAGCTATAGATTGACTTAATGTCCCCCCTTACAATCATTAAGTCAGATTTGATTGCAATATGATCACGGTTGCCAAGCAGCCCCACCACCATTACCTCTTGTACCAAATCCTGCATTCCATTAACAATTAGATCTAAAATGGCCCTCGCTCTTGTTCGTTCCTGAACCAATTGCTCCATGAATCAGTCATTTATTCCATTCAGGAACTTGACCTCCCTAGCAAGTCCTGAGGTTACATTTACACAGTCAATATCATGGTAAAGGAATTCTCCCATTATTACTATGTTGCCAGATTTGTTAACTTCCCTAATTTCTCTTAGCATTTCATCATCATCCTTCTGATCATTTTGTCCAGGTGAACACTAGGATACCCCCATTGCTATACTTTTACCAATCACACATGGGATTTCTACCCATAAAGATTCTACTGTGCATTTAGGCTGCTGCAGGATTTTTATCCTGTTGGACTCTATGCCATCCTTAACAGAAAGCACCATCCCCCTACCAAGTTGATCTACCCTATCATTGCGATATAATTTGTACCCTGGTATAGCACTGTCCCATTGGTTATCTCCCTTCCTCTAGGTATCTGAGTTGCTAGTTAATGTCTACTTTGTTATGTGTGCCGCCTGCGGCAGCCCTGCAGCACAGCCCTCTCACCTTTTCATACGGACTCCAGCTCCTGGTTCCTCGTCGCTGGCGGAGGTGGGCCACCAGCTCCGAGCTCGGGTTCCCTCCAGTGCCTCCGGCCCTGCCATGCCACCCAGTGTTGCCAGCCAAGGTGTCCCTGTTTGTCGGGCCTCTCCGTGTAGCCCGTGGAGAGATGCCACCATCAGCACCGCACCCGTTCCTAGGCACGCGCGCATATCATTAGTTCTTTTAAAGGGCCCGCAGCGGGAACCTGGCCATGGACCCGATGCTGATATCAGACTCATCAGCATATAAAAGCTGAGGCCTTGCTCCATAGTGTTGCTTTTGCAACAGATCTCCTTGTTCTCAGAGTACTCATTGCTGATCCTAGAATCGTCTCTTCATTGTGTTCCTGTTTCCTGTGGTTCCCGGTTCCTGTTCTCCCTGTTCCTGTTTCGTCTGTGTTGGACTGAATCTTTGGATTTGACCACCGCTACGCCTGACTACTCTTCAGCTACTCTCCAGCCCTGGACCTCCACTACACCTGACTACTCACCAGCTTCTCTCCAGCCCCGGACCTCTGCTACGCCTGACCACGCCTGCCTTCTCAGTGCTCTGACCGTTGCCTTTATTGACAATGCCTGCCTTCTCCGTGCCCTGACCCTTGCTTTGAACGACTACACAACAGACTTTTCTGTGTCCAGAGTTATACATTGCTTGCCACAACTTCCACTTACCACCAGCTCTTTTCCTAGCCTATCAGTGACGCATCCTTTCGCCTATCCTCCTGACGTGTACTTACAAGGCTTAGGCCTTCCTTTGCCTGAGCACCTCCATTTATTCATTGTTCCTTTAGTGCCTGAGTTCCAGTACCGAATCCAGTCCAGGGTAGGACTACGCCATCTACTGGCTGCTGTCTCTGGGCTGATTGACTTTTCATCTCTAGCTAACCTCGAGGTCCACCTAAGTCCTGTTGGCCCCGGCACCCAAAGGCTCAACCCGTGGGGAACGAGGGCTGGTATAGGTGAGGCTCCAGCAGCCTCTAGCTTCAGTACACTCCACCTGCTGACAGTGGGGACCCGTAGCTCCTTGCCTACGGGTTGCATCAACACCACCTCAGCCCAGGGGTCCACCTCCGACACAACATACTTCTTCATTCAGTTCTATTCATTCTCACTCTCCTATCTTACTTCTTGGACTTTTAGCATTGGCATACAGACATTTCAAAGTATGTTTTTTGTTTGAATTAACCACCTGCTTATGAGTTGACAGAGATAATAAGGAATCGTTAACCCAGGTGGTTCTTTACTTATAGGCACATGGACTACCTTTGCTTTTATTGGAACTTCTCTGTTGGGTTGCTCTAATTCTTCTGTTTCATTAGTATCTAACTGAACCGTGCACTAATGAGCCACTGTCCGCTTTCCCCCTTGTTCAAGTTTAAAAGCTGCTTTACCTACTTTTTAAGGTTAGCAACAGCAGCCTGGTTCCACCCTGGTTAAGGTGGATCCCATCCTTTCAAAAAATACTCCCCCTTTCCCAAAAGGTTGCCCAGTTCTTTAGAAAACTAAATCCCTCTTCCCTGCACCATTGTCTCATCCATGCATTGAGAATTCGACGTTCTGCCTGCCTCTGGGGTCCTGCGTGTGGGAACAGGAAGCATTTAAGAGAATGCTATCCTGGAGGTTCTAGATTCTAACTTTCTACCTAAAAACTTAAATTTGACTTCTAGAATCTACCTCCCACACCGTGCTATGTAATTGGTCCTCACATGTTCCACGACAACCGGATCCTCCCTAGCACTGTCTAAAATCCTATCTAAGAGACATATTAAGTCTGCCATCTTCGCATCAGGCAGGGAAGTTACTTTTCAATCCTAACTTCCACCAGCCACCTAGCTATCTACATTCCTAATAATTGAGTCACCAACTATGATGGCTAACCTAACCCTTCCTTCCTGGTTAGTGGCCCTGGGAGACTCGTTCTCAGTGCAAGAGGATAATGCATCAACTAGAGAGCAGGTCCTTGCTACAGGATCACTTCATCTTACACCAGGGTGATATTCTTCGACCAGAGAACCTTCCATCTCCAAGGCATCAGTTGAGCTGCCAGATTGGAGTTGGGACTTGGCTACTATATCCCTGAAGACTTCCTCTATATATCTCTCCATGTGCCTCAGCTCTTCCAAATCTATCAATCTAGCCTTCAGAAATCGTACTTTGTACCAATGTACATATACAACCTCTCACCAGCTGGTAGATAGTCATACATGTGGCACTCTGTACAAAAGACTGGAAGGCCCCTATCTCACTACTAGCTGCTGCCTTCATATTAATATTGTTCAGTTCTTAGTTTTTAGGTTGCAAAGGGAGCAGGGATGCGTAAATTAGTCTTTAAAATGTATATGGTGTATTCACTCTTAACCTGGTAGTGACCTACAAGGGATTAATTAAATTATTGATATGGGCCGAACTTTCAGAGGACTCAGCCTTTCAGCAGGTCTCAGTCTTTTCACCCCAGACAGCCCAAGCGAGGCATGGGCTCTGGTAGTGGATCCTCCTGAGTTTCACACTGCAGGTTTGCTGACCCACCCTTGGGAACAAGTGATAGGGGGATGCCTCATTCTCTTTTATCAGAGGTGGGTCGAGATCACATCGGATCAGTGGGTCCTGGAGGTGATACGAAAAGGATATGTGCTGGAATTCTGCAGTGTTTCTTGGGAGATGTTCATGGTGGCTCCTTGCCATTCCCTTCAGAAGAAGCAAGTAGTGCAATCTACGCTGTCAAGGCTCCTCAGTCTAAGGACTGTGGTTCCAGTACCTACTTCTCAAGAAAGTACGGGGTGATATTACATTTATTTCGTTGTGCCCAAGAAGGAGGGCTCTTTTTATCCCATCTTGAATCTCAAAGGAGTTAACTGTCATTTGCAGGTGACTCATTTTCACATGGAAACCTTGCGCTCAGTGATAATGGCCATGCAGTAGGGGGAATTTCTTCCTCCCTGGATCTGTCTGAAGCCTACCTCCGTTTTCCCATTTGATTGGAGCACAAATGTTTTGTGCATCTTATAAGGTTGGGGCACCATTATCAGTTTCGGGTGCTGCTGTTTGGTCTAGCCATAGCTCCCATAACGTTTTCCAAGGTTATGGTGGTAGTGGTGGCACAATTGAGAAAGGATAGGATCCTACTACACCCATATTTAAACGACTGGCTGATTCATGCCAAGTCTCTGGAAGAGAGCTGCCTGGTGACTTGCAAGGAGATCTCCTTGTAGCAGGAGGTCAGTAGGGTGGTGAACCTAGTCAAGAGCAGTCTTCATCCTTCTGTCATTGGAGTATCTGGGTGTTTGGTTCGACATGGGGCAGGACAAAGTTTTCCTACCAGAAGTTTGGATTTGAAAGTTGATGTCGCAGGTGTGTCTTTTGGTGAGCACTATACATCCTCAGTGAAGTCCTATCTACAGGTACTCTGTTTGAAGGCGGCAATCCTGGAAGTGGTGCCATGGGCAAAAGCGCATATGTGTCCTCTTCAGTGCTACCTGCTGTCTCGTTGGAACTTACAGTCCCAGGACTATTCGATTTGGCTCAACTTGCCAATGGAAATCTGCTCTCACCTCTAGTGGTGGTTGCAGGCAGATCATCTGAGAAAGGGAATTTCCCTGACATCACCGGCTGGTTGGTACTCACGATACATGCGAGTCTCCAGGGTTGGGGAGCTCACTGTCAGGAATTAATGGCACAAGGACGCTGGACTGCAGTAGAGTCTCTCTGGAGCATCAATCACCAGGAAGCCTGGGTGGTCCAGTTGATGTGCTAGCAGTTCAGCGGCAGACTGCAGGGTTGAGCAGTCTGAGTAATGTCAGACAATGCAATGATATAGTGGCTTACATCAATTGATGGGGAGGAACCAAGAGCCAGCAAGCGTCACAGGAAATAGACCAAGTTATAGAATGGGCGGAAGGGCATCTCCAGGTGATCTCAGCCTCTCACATTGCAGGAAAAGACAACGTAAGAGCAGACTTTCTCTTCAGGGAGCGTTTTGACCCAGGAGAATGGCTTTTGTCGGATGAGGCATTTCAGCTGATAGTGGACTGCTGGGGCCTTCTGTTCCTAGACCTGCTGGTGATTTCTCGCAATGCACTGGTTCCTCTATTCTTCAATCGCAGGAGAAATCCAAAGTTCTTTGGTATCGATGCTCTCGTGCAGGTCTGGCCAGAAGACAAGCTGCTGTATGCCTTTCCCCGTGGCCCATGTTCGTCAGAATAGTTCACAGGAACAAAGGCCACAAGGGGATGGTACTCATGGGGGCACCGGATTGGTCCAGAAGACCATGTCTGCCGCACAAGAATCTGTTGCAGCAGGGGCCTGGCCTTCATGAAGATCCAGCTCTGTTCTGTCTTATAGTATGGCCCTTGAGAGAGCTCGCTTGTTGAAGCGTGGATGGCCCTTGAGAGAGCTTGCTTGTTGGATATTCTTCTGTGGTGATTGCCACCTTGCTATGAGCTCAAAAGTTCTCTACTTCCATAGCCTATGTGCAGGTTTGGCGAGTGTTTGAGGCTTGGTGTGAGGATTGAGGTGCCCTTCCTTGTTCAGTTAAGATCCCGCTCATTTTGGAATTTTTGCAGGATGGGTTAAATAAAGAGTTGGCCCTTAATTCCTTGAAGGTACAGGTTACGGCTCTTGCCTATTTCAGGGGCCAGGTGAATGGTGAATCCTTATCATCTCGTCCAGTTTCTTGAAGGGAGTGAAACATCTTTGTCCTCCCTTGCAATTACCGGTTCCCTTATGGAGTCTTAACCTAGTGTTGGATTTCTTAGTGGGCCCTACGTTTTGGCTGCTGCATTGCCTTTCCTTGCAGTTATTTACTTTGAAAACAGTATTTCTGGTGGTGATATGTTCTGTGCATTGAATGTCCGAGCCGCAGGCCTTGTCTTGCCATGAGCTGTTCCTTCAGGTGACTCCAGGAGTGATACAGCTGTGTACTGTTCCTTCTTTCATGCCTAAAGTGGTCTCAGATTTTCACTTGAATCAGTCCTTGCCGTTCTTGGATAAGGAAAGAGATGCAGAAGAATATCGCCTGTTGCGTCCCTTGGATGTCAAGAGACATGTTGTGCGGTATCTGGAGGTTTCCAAACCTTTCCAAAAGACGGATCATCTGTTTGTCCTTCATAGTGGAGGAAAACAGGGAGGGAGAACCAGCTTCGTGGGCTGCAATAGCTCACTTCATTAAGGAGGTAGTCACAGCCATGTATGTGGATGCTGAAAAGCTTTGCCTATTCAGGTGAGGGCAGTGTATTGGGCGGATTTTAGATTGTTGTCTCCAGTCGACATTTGTCGAGCTGTGACATGAATCCGCCTTAAACACTTTTTCCAGGTATTATTATCTGGATGTGCAGGCCCGGGAGGACGCAGTCTTTGCACTTGCAGTGTTGACTGGTCTGCGGACATCCTCCCACCCTATTTGAGAGTAGCTTGAGTACATCCCATTGGTCTTGAACCCATCTATTCACATGCTAGGAAATGAGAAATTCCTATTTATCTGATAATTTCCTTTTTCTTAAAGTGGATAGATGGATTTGGCTTCCCACCCTTGACTGCAGAATGATTATGTGGTGGTCCTCCTGTGTGGCTGCGTGTTCCAGGGGATTACTGGTAAGTGTTCATTGAGTCCCTAGACTAGTGTTAATGTACATTTTAGCTGAGTATTGAAATGGTTATATGTTTTTTTTAATAATGTTTTTTGCTAGTCTGTCCACAGTTGCTTTTGAAGAGAATACTGACATGCTTATGTCACGACAGGAGTATATATACTGTGACGTCAGTTTGCTCCATGTCCATCTGCTGGCAGAAGTGCATAACCCACTGGTCCCAAATCTATCTATCCACCTTAAGGAAAAGGAAATTATCAGGTAAGTAGTAATTTCTCATTATTAGAGATTGTAGTACTGTCCTACAATTTTGTGGATTCAGCAGATGTTTATGGTGCCGAAAGTGATGTAATTTTAAAAATGAAGATCGTACAATGGTCTTTACATGAATTCACATAGATACAATGGATTCCAGCTGAACACCGAGGTTATGAGCAGTCTTAGCAATGGAAATGGATTGACAACAAGATTGTAGGAATGACAGAATATCATGTGGAGTAATGCGACCTAGGATCATAATTTTAGTTTTTCCGAGGTTGAGTGATAGCCTGTTGTGGATTTGCCAGGCTCTGATGGAGGAAAGACAAAGGGAGATGAACTGTGAGATTTGTGCCTCTGTTAATAAAATTTCCTTTTGAAAATTTTGGTTTCCCATTGTAAAAAGGTCTATAGACTTTTTTGTGAAACATTTTGAAATCTTTTTTAACAGCTGTATATGTATTTTTTTTGTCATTTTTGATATTTGTTTTTCACATTTTTGTTGGGTATAGATGTGGTGTATTGTCTATTTATGTGTATATATATATATATATATATATATATATATATATATATATATATGGTATATATGTCAATCTGTTTTTCATGTGGTGGGGTTGATGTTGAATATAAGGGAATTAGCAGTAGATGAGTAGTTAGAGATTCATCTTTGGAATTTCATAATAAATAAATAGCTAGATTTTATAATAAATAATGAATAACAATAAATGTATTTAGTACTTGAGTATGTTATAGTGAGCTCTTGTTTGACTGTCTTTCTTGGGTGTCCTTTAAGCTATGAAAATGTGAATCAAAATATGCTCCCTGATATTTAATTGTATTTCATAACTGGAAAGTAAAATGCTAAAATAATAAGAGGCTTAATCTTTATATATAAAAGTCTTGTTGGTCGGTTAATTAGTCATACTGTCATGTCTATATACTAGTACATGTCTTATATACTATATAGACTATATAGACTATATATATATATATATATACTATCTATCTATATATATATATATATACACACTATATAGACTATATATACTATATACTATATGTACATGTCTATATACTATATAGACTACTATATAATGTAAATAACCACTCATAAATCTGCTCTGTTCATCTAATTTTTTTTCCTCCCCCCAGTTAGAAAAACCTTGTTATATGTAACTTTACAGTTCTATGCACTTGTTCAATGTTCTGTTTTACACCCCCTGTTATCTGTAAACCGGCATGATGTGATTGTATCACGAATGCCGGTATAGAAAAACTTTAAATAAATAAATAAATGTCTGTCTCTGGCCACCAGGTGACGCCTGGAACAGTAGAAGGTGCACTGTGCAAAGACATTATACTCTCTGTAAAGCCCTATCACACATAAGGCTCCCACAATTTATACACACACAGGCGTACATACACGTATAGGCTCCCCCTCCCCCCCCCCCCCACACACAGAGGACATCTTCAGGCACCTACAGACCCCTTCTTCAGCTGCTGCGGCATAGGGGTCCACAGTGGCCCTCTACTTTTTTGTTCACCATGGGGTCAGAGCCATGGCGGCCATCCTGCAGCCCTCATCTTCTGGTTTGAGCAGCCCTGTTTCTTCTGGTTTTGAGCAGCCTGAGCCCTGAGTGGGTGTGCCATTGCCCACCCAAGCCTGCCTATGGCTATGCTACTGTTGTGAATTGTGAACAGGCTAAAAGTCAAGAAACAGAGAATAGGACTAAGTAGTAAGTTGACTCAATGGAGGACAGTAAATAGTGCAGTACGTCAAGGATCTGCACTGGAACCAGTGCTTTTTAATCTATAAGTATTGCCATTTAACATTCTAGAGTTGAGCAACAACAGATGTCTAATATACTTTCAATATAGCTTATAGAGAGGTTCCTTAAGTTTCTATGTACTGTTTGTATTTAGTTAATAAAAATAAAGTAATATTTATTGTTTTAACTTTTATTCAATTTTAAAATTTAAATAATTTATGAACCAGACAACCTGAGCAAAACTGGGCAGTTTCGCTTGTTAATGCATATTCCAGTTCAGTAGTATAAAATTACAGAAGTTGCTATGATAGCATTTTGGTAAAGACTCAAAACTTCATCAGGGGTCAGATTAGGACAAACGTTTAATAATTTTTGTTACTTTTAATGAAACTGATCTTTTCTCTTTCATGTTGGGATCACTTATGGTGGGCAAGTAAGGTGATAGTTTTTTCTTCAGGCTATTTCTAGGACTCTTCGGAGCACCAAGACACAGAAATGATTGGGGAAAAGCACCAGGTCTGCAATCACAAAAATAACTGAGCCATGCATATTTATTGTGCATACCTGGGGCCATACCCAACATAAGGAATAATATTGGGCATGCTGTGACTCTGTTTGCACTAACAGGCGGCTGTTGCTAACCATAACTATATCTGTGATGGCTTACGGAGCTGGCACCCTTGCAGGGATTTTGTCCTCCCTCACCCAAGGCAGTAATGCTTTCCCACTCCACCCTTTCTCATCTATGCCAAAATCTTTTAAAATTTTATTTTATTTTAATTTGCTTATAACCAACTAGCCGTTAAGCCCGTAACAACGGGCTACATTTAAAAAACAAATTTTCGGTCCATTTCCTTGCCACTCCCTCCCCCTCATTCTCCCTCCTCCCTCTAGTCTCCCTCTCTCCCCCCTCCCTCTCACTTCCCCCTTCCCCCCTCCCCTCACTCTCTCCCCCCTCCCTCTCACTTCCCCCCTCCCTCCACCTCTATTCTCCCTCCCTCTCACCTCCTCCTCTCCCCCTCCCCTCACTCTCTCCCCCTCCCCCTCTATTCTCCCTCCCTCCCCCTCTATTCTCCCTCCCTCCCTCTCCCCTCCCTCCCTCTCTCTCCCCCTCCCCACCTCCTCTCTCCCCCTCCCCCTCTATTCTCCCTCCCTCCTCCCCTCCTCCCCTCCCCTCACTCTCTCCCTCCCTCCCTCCCCTCCCCTCCCCTCACTCTCTCCTCCCTCTCCTCAGTCACTCCCCCTCTCTCAATCCCCTCCCCTTTCAGCTCATCCACAACCGGCAGACGAAGATCTCCAGGGGGGTGTCGCGCACGCGCGACGCCGCTCCTGCTCCTCCTGCTCGTCGTCGCTGCCGCCGTTACTGCTCCTCCCACTCCTGCTCCTCGCCGCCGCCGCCGCTCCTGCGGCTCCAGCGCCATTTTTTTTTTTCGGGCACGCTCTGCTCTGACCGACGTGCTCGCATGCGCGGTAGAGCTGCTCTCTACTGCGCATTTGCAGGCCGTCTGTCAGAGCCCATTTATAAGGTAGATGGTTCTTTATATTTTAAAGAGGATTCACAAAATGTGACTTTTGTAACACATGCCTACAAGAATTACTTTTGGGAGATCATTCTTTAGTTTGCTATGCTCTTCAGCATTGTCTCTGATCGTAATTTTACCAACATGGCTTGGAAACTATCGTTGAACCTGCTAGCTCAGGAAATAAGCTCATATGGATAAATCATTTCATTATATAAGCATGTGAGCATATAGTTGGGATGAATGTCTTTTGATCATTAAAAGGTGAATTTAAAAAGTCTGATGCACACCCAAATTAGGAGATGTGTGAATATGTTGGGCCGGCGCGCACCAAGCGGATTTTAAAAGCTGCAGGGATATGCGCATATATGCAGCTGTGTGCACAAAAGGTTCCAAAACATGGCAAGGCTTGGGCGTTCTGGGATTTTACACATAATACTTAAGCACAATGGCAGGTGCCGGGTCCCCTGATGTGTAACTTTACTTATGCTATGGATGACGTGTAAGTAATAAAAAAAACTAGACAGATCAGTGGGGTTTTAAGGTTCATGGCTAACGGGGAAAGGGAGGCCATTAAACTAGGGGGGTTGGAAGTCCTATCCTTTAATTAGGCAAACTGGGAATGAACTTGGAAAACTATCAATGGCATGTATGCATGTCCCTATTAATATTTCACCACTTGCGTGTTAGAAGTCAGATTTGCATGTGCATGTGCATGTTGTGACGACTCACCGTCCGTGAGGCCTCGGGCGCCGCCCTTCCGTCTTCCTTCCTGAGCCGCCACCAGCGGCCAAGGTCCCTGGAGTGCGACAGACTCCCGTAACTCCCTGGGTCCGTGCCTCCGCTGGCCCTGGTTTTGCTGGGCTCCTAAGTTCCCTTCAAGCAGGGTTGGGGGTAAGCAGCCCCCCCAATCCCCAAAGACAACAGAGAGAGAGAGCGCTAGTTCCTTCCAAGCAGTTTATAAAGTAACGACTGGATACATTACATGAGGGTTGTCCCCTCCCCCTCCAGCCCTCCGGTCCTCTTACCAGCAGTGCTATTACAGAGTAACCTTTTTACCTCCTCTGCTCAGCGTTAATACAAGACCCAGCACAACAGGCCCCTTTAGAGCCCTCCTCCCGGGCTTACCTCCTGTAGGCTAAGGAGTATACTTCACCCCCACACAGCTTACTCAGTATCCATATACGAACTGGAGGACTCCTCTCCCCCTGAACCTACCTCCATCTCTTCCTCCCCTGACTCCGAAGAGCTGGGTTTTTGTGGCCAGTTCCACCAAGAGGGCACGCCCTCTTCCTCCACCTCCATGGACTCATCGGTGTCTGCCTCATTAACCTCTGTGCCTGCCACCTGTTCGCCTTCAGGCTTTCCTCCCCTGTCTGGTGGTGTTTCAGGGAAGCTGGGATTCGTAGTTCTTCTCTTCTTCCCATGCGCCCCCTGCTGTCTGGCTCTGGTATTCTTGTTGCTCTTATGGTAGCTTGTCAGCTCCTGCCTGCGGCCGGGCTGTGCTACATTACAATGTGCATGCCCACTTAAAATTGAGCACACGTGTATGTGCGGCAAAGCTATTTTATAACATGTACACACATATGCATGTATGTTATAAAATGGCTGTGTCCCTGGGCACAAGCCAATGAACGCGCACATATGTGCACCCACACGCCAGTTTAAAAGTTACTGTC
Source organism: Rhinatrema bivittatum (assembly GCF_901001135.1). Lineage (NCBI taxonomy): Eukaryota > Metazoa > Chordata > Amphibia > Gymnophiona > Rhinatrematidae > Rhinatrema > Rhinatrema bivittatum. The sequence continues at coordinate 315,065,837 of NC_042618.1, read as the reverse complement.
TGTTTAAATATCAGAAGAAATATGTATATATACATTATATATAAAAGGGTAGATTTTAAAAAATTGCGCGATCGCGTACTTTTGTTCGAGCACCAGGCGCGAACAAAAGTACGCTGGATTTTATAAGATACGCGCATAGCCACGCATATCTTATAAAATCTGGGTTCGACGCGCGCAAGGGGGTGCACATTTGTGCAACCTGCGCGCGCCGATCAGGCGCGAGGGATCAGGCAGCGCGTGCTGCCTGATCCTTCCGAGGCCGCTCCGATTTCGGAGCGGCCTCGGAGGGAACTTTCCTTCGCCCTCCCCCCACCTTCCCCTCCCTAACCCCCCCCCCGGCCCTATCTAAACCCCCCTTATCTTTGTTGGCAGATTTACGCCTGCTAAAAGCCATCCGACCTGGGGGCTGGACCGGAGGCCTCAACCATGCCCCCGGGTCGGCGCCACGCCCCCAGGCCCGCCCCCGAAATGCCGCGTCGTTTCGGGAACACCCCCGACACGCCCCCTCCCTGCCCCTTTTACGAAGCCCCGGGACTTACACGCGTCCCAGGGCTCTGCGCGCGCCGGCAGCCTATGCAAAATAGGCGCGCCGGCGCGCGAGGGCCCTGCGCGCGTAAATCCGGCCGGATTTACGTGCGCAGGGCATTTAAAATCCGCCCCAAAGTGTACTGCATGCATGGTAATAAATATTTGATGCTTCCAATAAATCATTTATTTTAGTTTTTGTATGGTAATCTACCCAGATTGCTTCATAATACTAATTACATAAAACTATATGCAACCAAGTTAAGTGTTAGTTTTAATAATATTTACTGGTCTCTCCATGGATGAAGACGTTGTCATGTTATCATTCATAAACTATAATTTATTAATCTTTTATTTCATTTTATTACTATTATGAGATTTGTGTAATTTTTTAAATTATTTTTTACTTTTGTTTTTCTACATTTATGTAAACTGTTTTGACTAAATTTTGTAAAAGTGGTATAGAAATACTTTTAAATAAATAAAAAAATCTGATTTTACATGGAAAAGGACATTCAAAGTACAGTCTTCTAAAGCAAAAATATTTGTATTTCAAAATTTTATATTCCACCTCTTCCAAAATGTTCTATTTTGTGTGGATTACAAGTTTTACATATATAAATATTAAAATAGACATTTTAAACATAATTTAAACATAAAATCAATAAACAAACTTTAAAAAATCACTCACCAAGTCCGCTATATGCTTCTCTGAATAATAAGGGGCCGATTTTAATTCCTATGCACGCGGGGTACATGTGAGCGCTACCCAGCGCGCACAAATGTACACCCGATTTTATAACATGCGCATGCTACTGCTCGCATGTTATAAAATCCGGGGTCGGCGCGCGCAAGGGGGTGCACACAGGTGCACATTGTGCGCGCCGAGCCCAAGGGGAGCCCCGATGGCTTTCCCCGTTCCCTCCAAGGCCGCTCCGAAATTTATTTTATTTTAATTTGCTTATAACCAATGGTTCTGTATATTTTAAAGAGGATTCACAAAATGTGACTTTTGTAACACATGCCTACAAGAATTAATTTTGGGAGATCATTCTTTAGTTTGCTGTGCTCTTCAGCATTGTCTCTGATCGTAATTTCTATCAACATGAAATCAGAGCGGCCTCGGAGGGAACTTTTTTTTGGATCTCCCCCCACATTTCCCTCCCTTCCCCTATCTCCCCCCCCCCCCCCGGCCCTACCTAAATCCCCCCCACCTTGTTCGATGGAGTCATGCCTGCCTCTCGCAGGCGTAACTTGCGCACGCCGGCTGGCCAGGTCCCGACACAGGCTGCTGTGTCGGGGCACTCGGCCACGCCCCGGATTACAGACACGCCCCCGGACCATTCATTTTAGCAAACCCTGGGACATACGCGCATCTTGGGGCTTGCGCACGCCGCCAAGCCTATGCAAAATAGGCTCGGCACGCACAGGGGTAGATTTCCTCAGGTTGCGCGCGTATGTTATGCGCATAGCCTTTGAAAATCTGCTCCTAAGGGTTTTAACCTTCTGTCTAAATTCTTCTAAATCTTTTTCTTTTCTTCTTTGCACTGGAAGCATGTTCCACAAAGTTGGAGCATTAAAAAAGAAGACCCTTTTTCTTCTCTGCTCAGTCACATATTGTAGTAAAAGCAATTGAAATAAATTAGTACCCAATGAACACAAAGACCCAGAAGGGACATATACTGTACTATTGAAAGCCTTTTTGTAAGGTACAGGGGTATCGACCGTATAAAAGCTTATGTATTGTCACCAACAACTGAAATTTACATCTGTTTCTTACAGGAAGCCAAAATAAATTCCTTAAAGCCGGATTGACATGATCAAAATGCGACAATCCTAAGATTATGTGGGCAGCAGCATGTTGTACAATGTGTAAATCCCTCATAAGTTTATCTACTAGACCAATCTCCAACGTACAACAATAATCAATGTATCTAAGCACTAAAGACTGAAGTGCAGTTCTAAACATGGATGCTGAGAGATACTCAACTCTTTTGTACATGGATGCTGAGAACTCAACTATTTTGTACATGGATGCTGAGAATACTCAACTCTCGGACTACATTGAAGACAACAAACTCTTATTCCCATCCCAATACGGGTTCCGCAAAGCATTAAGCACTGAATCCCTCCTCATTTCCCTGACTGACTACCTTATCATGGGTCTCGACAAAGGGCAATCCTTTTTACTGATCGTACTGGACCTTTCGTCAGCCTTCGACACTGTCAACCACTCCATCCTCATAAACCAGTTGGCTTCCATAGGAATTTCAGGCACCGCACTCACATGGTTTAAAACCTTTCTCAGCAATAGAGGGTACAAGGTTAAGATCCAGAGCAAAGAATCATCACGCTATGACTCGTCAGTAGGAGTCCCACAGGGTTCCTCCCTGTCTCCTATGCTTTTTAACATCTACCTTTTACCGTTATGCCAGCTTCTCACCGACCTCAATCTAAAACATTTCCTCTACGCGAATGATATCCAGATCTTGATCCCCATTAAAGATACCTACTCAAAAACACTTGACCATTGGGAAAACTGCCTCCAAAACATTAAACGCCTCCTCACCAGCCTAAACCTAGTATTAAATTCCTCCAAGACCGAACTCCTGCTCATCTCTCCAGAGAATAGTACCATCACCTCTACACATCCAGCCATTCCACCATCCACACAAGTGAGAGACCTAGGAGTTATAATTGACAATCGCCTGAACTTGAAAGCTACTATCAACAGGACTACCAAAGACTGTTTCCACAAACTCCAAGTGCTAAAAAGAATAAGACCTCTATTCCACACTCAAGACTTCAGAACGATTCTACAAGCAATTATTTTCTCAAAGTTAGATTATTGTAACTCCATCTTACTAGGTCTCCCCTCCTCCTTCACCAAACCGCTTCAGATGGTACAAAATGCGGCAGCTCGAATACTGACAAACACCAGGAGAAGAGACCACGTCACTCCAATCCTAAAAATCCTCCATTGGTTGCCAATCCACTTCAGAATCATCTACAATCCATTTCCATCATATACAAAACCATCCATCAACTTGCTCCAATTGACCTACATAACCCTCTCCGATTACATAACTCTTCAAGACCGACAAGAGACGCATACAGAGGATCACTACAGGTACCTCCTACCAAAACCACCAGACATATTACCTTAAGAGATCGGGCCTTCTCTATAGCCTGTCCACCTTTATGGAACTCCATCCCTCCCGATCTTAGACTGGAACCCTGCCTCCCAATTTTCAAGAAAAGACTCAAGACTTGGCTGTTCAAACAAGCATTCCCAGACTCCAATTAATTTAACTTCTCACCATCAAAACATAAAACTCAGCCATTTCAATTTTAACTATTTGTAATTATCGTTAGCCAACGTTAACCTTTCCTTTTGTTTCTCTCTTCACCCAGTTCAATCACCCTTGTATTTTTTATGTAACTGCTTTTTACCGCACTATAATTCCAGTTTGAAGTTTATTATGCACCCCTGTTTTACTGTGAACCAGCATGATGTGATTGTTGTCATGAATGCCGGTATATAAAAAAACCTAAGTAAATAAATAAATAAATGTTTTCACAGAGCGCAACAATGTCAGCTTATAAAAAAAAGTTTTCGCCAATTGGAGTATTTGCGGTTTACAACTTAAGAGTCTAAAATGATTCCCAGGCTCTGCACTTCAGTTAGAATGGAAAGCTGAGCACCACCATAGGTGATCTGTTGATCTTCTTCTCCTAAGGGTGATTTTCCAACCCATAAAAGTTTAGTTTTTTTGAACATTCAAAACTAACCCATTTGTAGACAGTCAATTCTTAATATGCATCATATAGTTATAAAATTCAGTTTTAAGTAATTCATTACATTTACTATTGGATATATATAACTGAATATCAGCATATAAATAATATTTGATCCCTAGTGTCTGGAGAAGCTGACCCAATAGAATTAAATAAAACAGGAGACAAGGCAGAGCCTTGTGGCACACTAGACTCAGAATTTTGCGATGTAGAATGATTATATCTAGTTTGTGCTCATTGCTTTCGGTTCTTTAAGAATGAGCTGAACCAATTCAGCATCAACCCTATGCAGCCTAATCTAGTACATTATGCAAAACAGTATCAAAGACTGCAAACAGGTCCAACTGGACCAGGATTCCTGTTCCAGCATATTGTATGCTGTGTAATGATGTGTTCCGCAATGAAAGCCATAATAACTCTGTGTTATTTGCTTTCTGAAAACCAAACTGGCTATCATCAAAAATATCATTATCATTTAAATATTCATCCAGCCAGGACAGAACGCTTTTTTTAAATACTTTAGCCAATATTGTTAAGTTTCTTATTGGTCTATAGTTAGTGAGTTCATAAATAGTAATGTTATCTTTTCTAATGTGTATTATTAGAGTCATTTTTTTATGATTCAGGGATTTAACCCTTTTGTCAAGCTTTTATTCACCATCTTTTAAATAAAACTATAGGATACTTTATTTAAAGCCCTAACATATCTAAAAAGACAGAGATCCAATGGTGAAGATGAGGATTTTAAATTAGATATGATTGCACTTACTTCCTTTTGTGTTACTTTGTAAAATTGAAACCCATTTAGTGGTATCCGTAGAATAATTTTGGGCAGTAACCAATGTAACTGTTCCCAATTGCTTTAAAATATTTATCATCTTCTATTCAAAATCATCTGCCAATATATTAACATCTGGTGCAGAATATCACTTACAAGATGTATATTGTGGGGTAGATTTTATAAATTTGCGCGAGCGCGTACTTTTGTTCGCGCACCGCGCACCAGGCACAAGCCAGGCTGTTTTAGGTCACTACACGGAAACTATTTATTAGTAGAATTCCTTTTCTTGGTGATAGATGAAGAACCCAAACAGACCCTCACCAAATACAGAATGAAGAGAACAAAGTTTAAACAGAAACCTGCAGACAAAAACTGAACTGGAAACCATTATAAGCCAGACTCTGTATTCAGTGCAACAATGGAAAAACAGAATAACCATTTCTTAAATCAAGAAATAACAACATAGTAGTAAAATCATCCAAATAAAAAATTAATAATTCAAAAGATTTGACCAATGGAGCATCCAATAATTAAAAACTCATATAAACATTTTTAGTTTCAACAATTTTTATGTTTATATATACCAGAAAAAAGACCCAACAAGACCAAAACATTTTCCAAACATCAAAATATTTTAAAAGAGTAGACACATCAAATAACATCAAAATATATCAGTATGAAAAACATCAATATGGGAATTAAAGTTGCCAAGGATAACCATATTATTTAAATCAAATATAGAGTTTACTAGTTTCAAAAAATGGTGAACAGTTAGAAGTAAAATTTAAGACCTGCATGCGTGCACGCACAAATGGACACACTGATTTTATAGCATACACGCGTATAAGCGCACGTGTTATAAAATTGTCTATTCGCGCATTCATGCTTGCATGATTTTTTATTGATGTGTGCATATGAGTGTGAATGCTGTCTTGAGTGCGTAAGTGGGGGGAATTTTAGTAGATATGAGAGGCAACGCAATAGGCCTTTTCCAAGTTCGCTCCCAGTTTGCCCCAGTAAAGGAGAGGACTTTCTAAACTCCCTAGCTAACTTGAATCCCTTTTACCCTGTTAGCCCCAATCCTTAAAACCCCGCTGACTAGCTTCATTTTTTTTTGTTACACCGCTTACATCCATCCATAGCAGAAGTAAAGTTACATGATAGGGGATCCCAGCACATGCTTGTGCACGTAACTACTTATGCGCTGATTTCATGGTGCAGCCCCGTCCCGCCTATGTCTCACCCAGATCACGCCCATGTCCTGCCCCTTTTTTGGCAAACAATTTTTATGTGCGTACCGGGAGATATGCGGTTACTGGGTGATACGCATGTACCCACGTGGTTTTTAAAATCCATGCAGTGTGTGCCAGGCCGAGTCACGTGTGTATCTTCTGTCTTTGCGCATAGGGCTTTTAAAGTCGACCAGTTAGTGGCCAACAGGGAGGGTGAACAATAGACCAATCAAATGGTAACTACCTTAGTAGAAACAAGGAGCATTTCAAAAGGGAAACTAGAATCTGGTTTCTCAGCTACTACTGAGAAGGAATTTTTGTAAATGATCAAAATTCCACACCATTGTTTCTTATCCCTCGACTGCATGGCTACAGAATATTCAGACAGACAAAGATTGAGGAAAGGTGAGCCATTCCAACATCTGGCTCCTGGTTCTCACTGCCTGGATGTTGAGAGTTTGACCTTTCAACCCCTTCAATTTATCTGATGCTGTGTCTTAAGTTCTGCTGACTTCGAAAAAAGGAATCCACTAGAAAGTCCTATGGATTTAAGTGGAAGTGGTGTGAGCAGGAAGCCATAGCTCCTTTTTCATACACCACACAAAAACTGCTTGAATACCTTCTACATCTGTCCGAGTCTGGTCTCAAAATTAGCTCAGTAAGAGTTCATCTTAGTGCAACTGGCATTTATCATCAGCAGGTAGAAGGTAAACCCATCTCTGCACAGCTTTTGGTTGTGTGGTTCGTGTGGGGGTCTGCTTCATTTGAAGCTTTCAGTCAGACCTCATGCTGTGTCTTGGGACCTCAACATAGTACCAACCCAGCTGATGACAACTCCCTTTTAGCCACTGTTCTCCTGTAACATGACTTGGAAGGTTGTGCTTTTGGTGGCGGTCACTTCAGCACTCAGGGTCAATGATAGGGGTTCAGAGAACACAACCTAATTTTTGCCTAAGGGTGGTGCCGTCATAGTAGTGACGGCACAAAAAGAGCAAATGGTCTGTCCAGTCTGCCCAGCAAGTTTCGTATGGTAGTAACTGCTGCTCAATGCAGGTTAGCCCCGAGTTTTGCTTAAGGGTAGTAACAGCCTCTCTGTACAGGTTACGCCCAAACTTTATGTTGAGGGTAGTAATATTTATAATCAAAATCAAGCAACTATCAAACCCATAACAAATTACTGCTAGCAACATTTGTATGGGGTGAGCAGCCTTCATAATAATTCAGACAACCAGTTAGTCATCCTTCAAGCATTCTTTCTCAGGCTACATGTCCACTAAAGTGAACAAACACTGCCTTGGCCAAAGTTATTTTATTGCTGTGCCAAGTGTGGTGGAAACAGCTAAGCATTACCACATGGGCACTGCAATAGGATATCATGGCAACTAGAAATGTGAGTTAACTTTTACTCCACTCAGGTCAAGGAATTAACAAAACATGGGAATAAGGAGATAAGTGCTTAAAATTGGAAGGAGTGTCACCAAACTCTATAACATCGCTAATTAATAATAACTACTAAATCTTAATAACTAAAGCAAAAATATATCCAATATACTGAACCAAAAATGGTCTAGTGCAGGGAATCTTACATGTATGACAGAGTAGCACACTTACATCATGGGGCAATTCTGCTGTTTTGTGTGTCAAAAATACATAGGCATTTGCATATTTGTTTGACTTTCCAATTTTATAATGTACTTATGAAAGAGATGAAAAGGCTTTATGAATAGATTTGTTTCCTTGAAACATCTGGGGGCCTTCCATCAGTTTTTCCTGTGACAGGGACTTTGTTTCAATTAAACATCCTGAAATGATTTTGTGGAAATACCCATTTCTGATCTGTGAATTCACTGTTAAAGTTCAACTGTGCTAGATGTGTCTGAGGATAAAGTCTTCAAATCTAACTAATATGAACTGGTGAATTGCATACTGCAGTAGCAAATGTTAAAGCTGATTTGTTAGGAATAATGCAAGACAAAAAATATAAAGCATTGAAGCAGAATTACAGCAGCCAAAAAGCAATCCATATCTGTCAGTGGGACCGTGATAATATGCATTAATTTGGCAGCAGTGTACTTGCAAGAGACAAGGAGTGTTGTCATGTAGGACTTCATCTTTTTTATCACGGAAACCTTTCAGAATGTCAGGTGGACTAAGCTGATTGTGTGCTGTTGAGAGAAGCTGTACAGGGGACTTGTCTTAATAAGCTGTAATTATGTAATTAGGGGAGCTTTTATTAAAGCCCTGGAATCTCAAATCATTCTGTGAGACCCTTCATTTTGCTGACTGTTTATGTCATGAGTATTCAATGAGATGTATCTATAATCCTTTGTTGTTCAAATTGTTTGCAAGTGGGACGTCTGTACCTGAGTCCTGCTGGAAAATCCAAGCTGTAAAGGCTATATTATGAAAGACAACAGAGCAGAGGAGAAACCAAATAGTGTATGTTAAGAGTTAGAAGAAGGAAGAGTTGAGCATTTTTGTTGAAGTCCAGTGGCTGAGATGAAAATACTGCATAGAGGAATAAAAAGACAGTTACAGTATTTAATAATGCCACATAAGTTAAAATAGTGAAATGGGAAACCAAACAAATGATTTCTAGAGTGAGAATTGTCTAAGTCTTCAGGAAGGCTTCATTTTGTTCAGCATTAAGAGGATAATGTTATAACTCAGTATGGGGGTAATTTTCAAAAGAATTTACATGTGTAAATGTAACTACCATTGAAGCAATTTTCAAAAGCCATTTATCTGCGTAAAGTGCACTTTTGCAGTAAATCCTATGGAGAATTCAATGGCATATATTGTAGCAATTTTCAAAAGTCCAGTTACTTGAGTAAAGTGCATTTTCATGCGTAAAACACAGTTTTACGCATGTAAATGCTTTTTAAAATCAGGCCCTATGGGTGTGGCTAAACTGTGTGTGTAACTTGAATATGTAGACTTTAGCCAGCATTGTCAAAACGAAATGCACATAAGTTTGCTTTGAAAATGCTTGGGTAATTGGCACGGTATGTGCATAAATTAACTCACGCAAAGTTAAACCTCCTCTTCAGAGGGAATAACTTGTACAGATTAGTTTATATTCATTCTTTTTAAAATAAAAAGTATGCACGTAAGTTCCAGCTCCATCTCCTGGAATATCTTTCTCCAGTTCGGGAAAATCTATGGGGGTAGTTTTCAAAAGGAGTTACGTGCGTAAATGTAACTACTATTTTAGCAATTTTCAAAAGCCATTTACTTGAGTAAAGTGCACTTTTACGCATACTGAACCCCAGACTATTTTGCAGTGGCGAAGCGCGAACCGAGTTTTTGGGTGGGCCCAAGGTTAACAAGAGTGGGCAGTAAGCATACTGGTCTGAACCCTACTAGTTGTACTCTTATTTATTTATTTATTTATTTATTTATTTATTTATTTATTGAGTTTTATATACTGTCATTCGGTAAAGCCATCATAACGGTTTACAAAAGCTCAAAATGCAGGATTTTTAACAATTGAGCAAAAAGGGATAACAGGAAGTATATTAAACAAAGGAGAGATATTCAATTGCAAAGATATTAACTGGCATTTGCACTAAGGGGTGCACAAAGGGGAGGACCCCTTTGTCGCGCCCCTTTGGCGCGCGGTGCCTGGTGGCAGGGTGCCTTTCAACAGTCGGAGTTGCCCCTGGTGATGTCGGAGGGGGGCGGGGGCTTCCGATCGGGTCTCTCCCTCACATTGCAATTCTGTTTTTTTTTCCCTTTTTCAGTTTCAGGTGATATTTTTTTCTTCTCTTCTGTTCCCATGGGGATGGAGAAGTGCCGCAGGGCGCCCAATGGTGGTGGGTGGGCTGCCAGTTCGAGGGCGCTGGTGGCAGGGCGCCTTTCAACGGTCGGAGCTGCCCCTGGTGACGTCGGGTGGGGGGGGGGGGGCTTCCGATCGGGTCTCTCCCTCACATTGCAGTTCTGGTTTTTTTTCACTTTTTCAGTTTCAGGTGATATTTTTTTCTTCTCCTCTGTTCCCATGGCGATGGAGAAGTGCCGCAGGGCGCCCAATGGTGGTGGGTGGGCGGGCTGCCAGTTCGAGGGCGCTGGTGGCAGGGCGCCTTTCAACGGTCGGAGCTGCCCCTGGTGACGTCGGAGGGGGCGGAGCTTCTGATCGGGTCTCTCCCTCACATTGCAGTTCTGGGGTTTTTTTTTCCTTTTTCAGTTTCAGGTGATATTTATTTATTGATAAATAATGCCTTAGCATGCATCTTACAGTGGATTACTAAGTAGTGTACAACAGCACTTATGCATCACGAGTGAAAATTTTTAGAATATTTTAACACTACTATTTCAAGCACTTACCAACATTAAAAATTCCTTATTAATCTGTATTAATTTATATTTATTGCAATTAATTAAATAAACAAGAATAGGTAGAAATCAAAGAACACAAACATCAGAACCAATCAATTATGTCATAAAACAAATAATGCATTCTTTCTAGAATCCTCTTTCCAGAAAGGCAGAGATCGCCATAACTACAATAAAATAGCAATAATCATGAGAATTGGTGCAGAGCAAAAATTACAACAGTTCATATTACAACCCAGCATAAAAAATATATATATATATATTCAAATTCTGGAATCACCTCAGCAAAAAAAAAAAAAAAAAGAAAGAAAACTCCACTTGTTAATATTTTCTGAACTAACACAAACCCCTGCAAAAAAAAAAGAAAAGGCACCTAGAACCTTGCCATACCATCATAACAGCACTGTCTCTCAGCACTCAAATAACAGCAACCTTATGACAAAGAAGCAATGCAAATGCTACAACAGGCTCAAGGGCTCACCACCTCACGTCGTGACATTATAATTTGTCTGCTTTCTGTTACTTTGACTTGTAAACTATGAAGTCAGTTTTCAAAAAGATTTAGCCAACTAAATCAAAGCCTTTCAAAATTTGCCAGGCTGAGCAGCTAAATTTGTCTACCTAAGTTCATTAGGTGGCTAAAGTTAATTAGCCAAATAGTGGGTAGCTTTAGATCAGGGGAAAAAAATGTAAGTGGCTAACACTGATTTTCAGTGCTAGCAGCATAACATGGTCAGCCACAACTTCATGCTGTAATAACCAACCTAAATGTGGCTGGCCACCCTCTCAACATGTTAAAAAAAAAAAAAGTATCTGGTTCTCAAATTCCTTAGCCCTACTTTTCTGACAAAAAAAAAAGGGCTACCCTAATCTTCCCTCTCACCCACCAGTCAAACTTAAAAAAAAAAAAAAAAAGTAATTGCCAATGGGAATCTCACTCCTCCCTACTCTCAATGTTTAAAAAAAAAAAAAAAATTCAAAGCATGTACCTCAAGCCCCAATAACTCTTCCAACACCTGACAATGGAAAAAATTGTACCTCAGCCCTCTTTCCTCCTGGCAAAAACATCTGAACTAAATATTTCTTCCCCCTCTACCTCCGAACTTCCCTTCCTCCCATTCACCACCCTATAGAATCAGCATTTACAGTTCTGGAGGGTCCCCTTTTCATCAGCAGGATTGCTGTGAAAAATTCTTTTGCTGGCAGTGCAGCTCACATCTGAATGCCATGTTTGCTGGTAATAGGCACCATCTGGATGTGGTGTCTTCCAGAATCGTACATACTGATTCTGGAGAAATGATGTATAGATTAAATTTGTTCAAATGTTTTTGCTGGAAGGGAGGAGGGGGGCTGGGTTACAACTTTCCATTGTCAGGTGCCAGGGGGCTTAAGGTATGTGCTTTAATTGATCTTCACTGGTTAACATAAGAACAAAAGAAAATGCCATACTGGGTCAGACCAAGGGTCCATCCTGTTTCCAACAGTGGCCATACTGGGTCAGACCAAGGGTCCATCCTGTTTCCAACAGTGGCCAATCCATGCCATAAGAGCCTGGCAAGTACCCAAAAACTAAGTCTATTCCATGTAACCATTGCTAATGGCAGTGGCTATTCTCTAAGTGAACTTAATAGCAGGTAATGGACTTCTCCTCCAAGAACTTATCCAATCCTTTTTTAAACACAGCTATACTAACTGCACTAACCACATCCTCTGGCAACAAATTCCAGAGTTTAATTGTGCGTTGAGTAAAAAAGAACTTTCTCCGATTAGTTTTAAATGTGCCCCATGCTAACTTCATGGAGTGTCCCCTAGTCTTTCTACTATCCGAAAGAGTAAATAACCGATTCACATCTACCCGTTCTAGACCTCTCATGATTTTAAACATCTCTATCATATCCCCCCTCAGTCGTCTCTTCTCCAAGCTGAAAAGTCCTAACCTCTTTAGTCTTTCCTCATAGGGGAGCTGTTCCATTCCCCTTATCATTTTGGTAGCCCTTCTCTGTACCTTCTCCATCGCAACTATATCTTTTTTGAGATGCGGTGACCAGAATTGTACACAGTATTCAAGGTGCGGTCTCACCATGGAGCGATACACAGGCATTATGACATTTTCCGTTTTATTCACCATTCCCTTTCTAATAGTTCCCAACATTCTGTTTGCTTTTTTGACTGCGCAGCACACTGAACTGACGATTTAAATGTGTTATCCACTATGACGCCTAGGTCTCTTTCTTGGGTTGTAGCACCTAATATGGAACCCAACATTGTGTAATTACAGCATGGGTTATTTTTCCCTATATGCATCACCTTGCACTTATCCACATTAAATTTCATCTGCCATTTGGATGCCCAATTTTCCAGCCTCACAAGGACCTCCTGCAATTTATCACAATCCGCTTGTGATTTAACTGCTCTGAACAATTGTGTGTCATCTGCAAATGTATACATAGGAATCATTCATAAAACTTTGCTCATTTATTGTCATTTTACTTGCCTGCTTGTTCCCTCAGATCTCAGCTGGATTTATTGGTTATTCCTTTACCATCAAAAATCAGACGAGAAGAAATATGCTACTGTACTTTGGAATGCCTTACCACTTGATGTGAGATTAGAAGAAAACTTTACATAATTTAGGAAAGCCATTAAAACCTGTTTTCTCAAGTTTTTGATTGTTAATGTTAACTCATTTTTATGTAACTTTGATTAATCTTTCTTGGTTTATAATTCTGGCATATTATTTATTATATTTTTAGAGGATCAGATTTTTATTAGATTGAATTTATTCTGTTTTGTCTTACTACTGTGATGATTATGATTTTCTTTCTTTTTGTTAATGATTTACTGGTACAGTATTTATATTTTCGAGGTGAATTTCAAAGTTATGCAGGGGTTACGTGTGTAAAATTAGCATATACACACATATCCTATTTTATAAACTTTGAGAGTATGTGTGTATTTGCAGACTTGCACATAAATGTTATTAGGGAAAAAAGAGGCAGTTTAGGGACATTCTTGGGTGGGGTTCAGAAGTACATGCACAAAACTGAAAATGTTACCACAGTTATCTGTATACTTTTGCAGCTGCTAATTAACTAATGCAATTGAAATTGCACTTGCTGTTTGCAGATTTTTTGGGTGGGAGGTCTGAGTAAAATGGTGGGAGTTTAGGGTGAAGTGCTGGAAGGTCTAGCTGAGGTGGTAGTGATATCAGCGAACTGGTTATTCAATTTGTATCTGCAATAAGTATTTTCAGAAGCAGAACATCTACAAATGTTATAAAATGCTCACTTCCCTGTTTAATTCTGGGTATTACACACGCATTGTTATTGTGTGCATAAAATATATATGCATAATTTTATTATATGGGTGGAGAAGGTATACAAGTTCCTACATTACAAATATACTCTTCCTTTTCATCTGCTAGACCAATTTAAAATGTTAGGGATATCTTTCCTCCACAGCTTGACGGAGACAGAGAACACACTTCTTTTATGACCTCACTATGGAGCTATACAGGGAGCATGGTCCTGGCCCAATGTCAGTAGTCTCTGTTTCCGGCAACTTGAAGACGATGTAGCTCCCAGAGTCGGAATGTGGCCCCTGGCCTGATTGAATCCATGTTGCTCTTGGGACAGCTACCCATATAATTATACCTATAATTACACAATTATACCTATAATTACACAATGTTGGGTTCCATATTAGGTGCTACAACCCAAGAAAGAGATCTAGGTGTCATAGTGGATAACACATTGAAATCGTCGGTGCAGTGTGCTGCGGCAGTCTAAAAAGCAAACAGAATGTTGGGAATTATTAGAAAAGGGATGATGAATAAAACGGAAAATGTCATAATGCCTCTGTATCGCTCCATGGTGAGACCGCACCTTGAATACTGTGTACAATTCTGGTCGCCGCATCTCAAAAAAGATATAATTGCGATGGAGAAGGTACAGAGAAGGGCTACCAAAATGATAAGGGGAATGGAACAACTCCCCTATGAGGAAAGACTAAAGAGGTTAGGACTTTTCAGCTTGGAGAAGAGATGACTGAGGGGGGATATGATAGAGGTGTTTAAAATCATGAGAGGTCTAGAACGGGTAGATGTGAATCGGTTATTTACTCTTTCGGATAGTAGAAAGACTAGGGGGCACTCCATGAAGTTAGCATGGGGCACATTTAAAACTAATCGGAGAAAGTTCTTTTTTACTCAACGCACAATTAAACTCTGGAATTTGTTGCCAGAGAATGTGGTTCGTGCAGTTAGTATAGCTGTGTTTAAAAAAGGATTGGATAAGTTCTTGGAGGAGAAGTCCATTACCTGCTATTAAGTTCACTTAGAGAATAGCCACTGCCATTAGCAATGGTTACATGGAATAGACTTAGTTTTTGGGTACTTGCCAGGTTCTTGTGGCCTGGATTGGCCACTGTTGGAGACGGGATGCTGGGCTTGATGGACCCTTGGTCTGACCCAGTATGGCATTTTCTTATGTTTCTTATGTTCTTACCCTTCAAGGTTATTTCTCTTAGTGGGAGCAGTCTCCCAGGCTGTGCCCTGGTCAAGCTCTTGGGACAACTATCCTTCAAGGTTATTTCTCTTAGTGGAAGCAATCTCCCAGGCTCTGCCCTGGACAAGCTCCTGAAAGTTTTCCCCCGTACGCTTAGGGGTCTGTAGAATCTCTAGAGAATGGTGCTTGGCCCAGTACACTTTGGGGGTCTGTGGAACATCTAGAACATGGCAGTGGTCACAATATCTTTTGGGGTCTGTGGAACCTTCAGAGCACTGTGGTGGTCACAGTACCCTTTGGTGGTCTGTAGTACTTCAGAAGAGTGGGTCTTGAATCCTCTGGAGCCTGGCAATCCCCCCCAAAAATAAAAATAAAGGGAGGGGGTCCTTCAAGATACTTTATATTTCTCTCTCCTTCCATCCCTGCTTCCCCTTCCACCTTCTCTTGCACGGGTAAAAGAGCAACAGAAGTAAGTAGAAGTTGGCTGGCTCCCTGGAGGTGGTGAGTAGTGGCTGGATAGTTGTTCTTTGAGGAAATATGCATATGGCAGAGAGAGGGAGCAGGAGCTGAATGTGTTCATTTATGACAGGGGAAGGGAGGCTTAACTCCCTGCGGTTGAGTTATTTTCCTGGTTATTTTTGTGTCAATTTTGTAATTCCAGTATAACTTGCTATATACATGGGTATAATATGATACCCTATGAGTTGCCAAGCTCAGGCTGAGCAAGGCATGTAAGAGCCACTGCAAAGTTAAATATTACTCAGTATTGGTCTCAGTATTGGACCTCTGAAATAGAACCTTTTCCCACACAGTCTCTGATTGGGTGGGAGTCACAATGGATGCTAGCTGGAAGGGTAGCATGCAGACTGACAGGGACAGCTGACCCAGGTGTTCAGGGCAGTACAGAAGAGTTTTATTCAGTGAACAAGAGTTATCAGGCTAGCATGGTTGCCTCTATCTGCAAGGGACACCAGTCAGGACTTGCTCAGTAGGGTGCACTAGCAGGCTGTGCTCCTCAGCAGCCTATATTTATTTAAAAAAAATATAAAACATTTTTATCAATTGCCTAACTGATAAAATCTTTCTAGGTGATGTAGCAAGGAAGAAGCTCCCACAAGTCCAATTCCTCAGCAGAAGTAGGCTGGCCATGAGGTCCAACAGCATTTCAGATAATAGCAAAGTGGCGGGGGTCCCCGTGCGCAGACCCAATGGCAACATGTGCAAATGCCAAAGCAGATATATTCTGCAGTAGTAGGGCAGCTATGGTTCATATAATCACATGTCAACAATTAAGGCACAACCTGCTGTAGGCCCCTACCGTGGCTATTCATAGGTTGAACAATAAGGAACTCGGTGAGCCATCCAGGTCTAGCTGGTTCTTGGATCTGATAACTCTGGTATGCAATCCCGCCGCATCTGCCTGAAGGAACAGGGCATTATCTGGCAGAGCCCAGATCCGAAGGGGGGACCTATTTCAGTTTTCTCTTGTGGTCTGGTCCTCACAGGAGGACACCGGCAAAAAAGAAATCATTCTGCCTCAGTGATTCCAGCTAGATTAAAGGCATGGAAACTCCATCTCCCTAACCCATGCCAGGTTTGCAGAATTTGTTGAGGATTATTTCTATAAACAGGACCTTCTTTTCTAAGAAACAGTTATCCCATGGACTTAAACTTCCTATAAGTGGGCCTGAACAAAGGGCTGGCACTTGGTCTTATGAAGCCCCACATAGAAGGGCATATTTCTGAAAACTTGCTTCCTTGAAGGAATTCATGCAGTTAATATGTATTTCAAAGCCGCAGGCTCTGGTGGAAATCCTTATCTAGGGACTTCACAAGGTCTGTTTTTCATCATTCTTGCCCAATCTAGTATAGGATTCTCCATGTGAGTGATTTAGAATCCCTTCCAGCCCTCAGGAGAAAATAACAATCCACGACTGGTAGATATACATCCGATTCCTGTGAGATACCTGAAGAAACTTACTGCCGGATTTTAAATCACCCGCGCGTGCAAAATATGGGGGTTATGTGCGCAGTCGGGTCTTGCACGTGCTACGCACATTTTAGAAGGGGCCCAGCCATATGCATAACCCTTATTACGCGCAAAAGAGCCAAGCCTCATTGAAGGGGCGGGCCTGGGGAGGGGCGGAGGGTAGGCCAGGACAGCTCCATTGATCGCTGTCCCGGAGCCTCGCACGCCGACCAGCTGCCGGCGCACGCAACTTACTGCAGCTGGGAAGCTGCAGTAAGTTGAGAGATAAAGAAGAAAAAGGGAAAAAGGTAGGATATAGGGGTTGGGGAGGAGGAAGGGGAAGGGAGATTAGGGTAGGGGGTAGGGACGTTCTCTCCCAGTCCACTCCTTAATTGGAGTGAACTGGGAGGGAACTGGGGAAGGCTTCAATGTGTCTCCGTGCTGAAATTGCAATTATCTACCCCCCCCCCCCTTTGTGCACGCTGCCTGCACATACGAGCACGGGTTATAAAATCTGACACGTATGTGCACGTGGCCCACACATTTTATAACCTGTGCGCAACCACGCGCATGTTATAAAATACGCCCATGTGTGCGCGTCTTTAAAAATCTACCCCTTAATGTTTATGAGAACAAAGAAGCTGCAGAGTATTGGGTGGTGACCAATAAGGGTAGGCAGCCTCTAAGCCCACCATAGCCAGAGAGATCTAGGCAATATAATCAGCCTGCCTATTGCCAGGTCAGCAGCAACTGATAGAGCTCCAGACTCTTTCTAGAAGGCACAAGCCTCATCCTGGGCAGAGGCAGCTCAGCCTTGCTGGAAGGAATTTCCAAGGTAGCAGCCTGGTCATCCTCAAACCACCTGGTGAACGCTATAAGTTGGGCACACAGGACAAGGCAATCGATGCCTTCGAAGCAAGGATTAGTAAGACAATCCTTTTTCTTCCCGCCCTATTTAAGGGGTCAATTTTGTATCTCCCTAATGTAATGGATTGATCTAGCAGGTGAAAAGGAAGGTTAAATTATGCTTACCTGATGATTTACTTTTCTTGAATACTACTAGACCAGTCCACATCCAGACAAGGAAGAGAAGAGCCATTGGAACTAGTGGCCGCCTGAGAGGGATGCCTGACTGTGGCCTTTCCTTCCAGCCTCTTTCTCTTTGTGCTCAGCTTACCTCTTGACTTGATTCAGAACGGTTTTTAGTATGTGATAGTAGGACTTGTTATTAAAACAAAATAGTGGTGGTAGGGGGGATTTTAAGTGGTCACATCGCTTTGACAGTGGTCCATGATCACAACCCCTTTATAGCCCACAGTGATGTCATAAAAGAGGTGTGTCCTCTTGTCAAGTTGTAGAGAAGGGATATCCCTAATGCAGGGCCGGCGCGTCCATTAGGCGAACTTCGGCGGTCGCCTAGGGCGCCAAGCCCTAGGGGGCACTGAAGAGCAGCTACGTGGTGCCACAAGTGGGGTCTATCCCGCTCACGGCAAAGAGAAATAGAGACTGAAATCTCTATTTAGTAGGACTTGTTATTAAAACAAAATGGTGGTGGTAGGGGGGATTTCAAGTGGTCACATCGCTTTGACATCGCTTATAGAGTGAATTCTCTATTTCTCTTTGCCACGAGCGGGATAGGCCCCGCTTGCACCAACACATGGCTGCTCTTCAGTGCCCCCTAGGGCTCGGCGCCCTGAGAAGCACACAGTTGGTGCCGAAACAGGTGGCGGGGGGGGGGGGGGTGCGACCGGGGAGGGGGCACAACCGGGAGGTGCGGTGGCAGTGCAAGGGTCACCTAGGGTGCACAATACCCTTGCACCGGCCCTGCCCTAACGTAATGAAGTAGTCTAGCAGTACTCAAGGAAAGCATATTATCAGTTAAGCATAATTTAACCATATTCTGAAATACACATACACACTTTTGGGGCAAAAGTGTGTATGTGGCCAACCCGCATTATATTTAAAATGGTGACATTGGGTCTGGAGCCTTAGGGGCCACTTTGGGCTTCACTGGACCACCAGGGACTAGTAATAAGTACTGAGGGATGTTGGGAAGAGGGGGGCATGGGATGGTTGAGTGAACTAGGAACAATCAGGGGGCGGGGCCTGTGATTCAAAGGGGCTGGGTTTAGAAATAGGGGGGCTGGGCCAGGGATTTGAACCTATATTTTTTTTACTTTTTAAACTTTGGCCATTTCATGTTGACCTCCAGGTGATGGTTTAAAATTACCAGTAATATAGCAGAGAATTTCTGTCCTATTCAATCTAAAGTAATTAATACTGATAAGTTAATAAAAAAAACCCTTGGTACTCCCCTGTACTAAAATCTATGAAAATGGAACTTCGTAAAGCAGAAAAAGAATGGCGCAGAAACCAAAATTCTACTTCTCTATTAAAATTCAAATCATTGCTTCACAAATATCGCCAAACCACTGATAAAACAAAGAAAGATTTCTACGCTGCTAGAATTCATCAATATCAATTCAACCCTCAAGCGTTATTCCAATATGTCAAAAGCCTTGTAACTATTCCAGTTCACACTAACCAAAACAACAACGATGATTCAAAATGTGAAAAACTAGCTTCATTCTTTTATAACAAAATACAATCGATTTTAATGCGATTCAAATCTCATCTTACACCGAATTCAAGCATTAACCTCAATTCTAACCACATCAACAATTCCTCTACCTATACCGACGATTCTCACACCAACCAAGCTACTTCTACCATGCATAATAATTCTGAATCTAAACTTATCAATCTTGAGATTACTACTGGTATTGAAGTTGAGTCAATTCTAAAGAAAATGAAACCAGCTTTCCACCCTACAGACATTATGCCCACCAAGATTCTTCTTTTAATACGTTCAACAATTGCAAAACCCATTGCAAAGATTCTCAACAAATCAATCACCACAGGCATAGTTCCTTCTGCACTCAAACATGCTATTATAACTCCTATGTTAAAAAAACCAAACCTTGATTCATCTGATCCAGCTAACTATCGCCCAGTCTCAAACCTACCCTTCCTCTCAAAAATTATGGAAAAAATCATCAACAAACAACTAACTGACTACCTAGATGAACATCATCTACTTTTCCCTTCCCAGTTTGGGTTCAGAAAGTACCACAGCACAGAAACGCTTCTGATTTCACTTTCTGAAGTGCTTCTAAAAGCTCTAGACACTGGCAAATCATATCTCATCGCCTTACTTGATATATCAGCAGCTTTCGCCACGGTTAATCACAATATCCTCATAAGTCGCCTCTCTGAAATAGGTATTTCGGGCTCTGCACTACAATGGTTTCAGTCATTCTTGAGCAACAGAACATACAGTGTCAAAAGTGGTCTAAGTGAATCCAAGTCAAGAAATCTCGCCCAAGGAGTTCCCCAAGGATCATCTCTTTCCGCTACATTATTTAACATTTACCTTACACCACTATGCCGGCTACTATCAAAACTGAATATTCAATACTTCATCTATGCGGATGATATTCAGATACTCATACCAATCACCAGTACTATCACAAATGCCTTGATCTCTTGGAATGCAACCTTATTAGAAATTAAAACAATTCTCATGGACATCCAATTGGCTATTAACACCAATAAAACCGAGCTTATCATTATTTCACCTCCAAAAAATGCATCCCTGAGCTATGATAATCTTTCAAATGACATGCCTACTATTACTCAGCAAGTACGCAGCCTTGGCGTCATCTTTGACAGCAATTTCACATTTAAAAAATTCATCGCCGATACAGTTAAAAGTGGTTTCTTTAAGCTACATACACTAAAACGTATTAAACCTCTTTTATACCAATATGACTTTCGCACTGTACTACAGGCGACTATATTATCAAAGATTGATTACTGCAATGCTTTGCTACTTGGGCTTCCTAAAACTACAATTCAACCCTTACAAATTTTACAAAACGCAGCTGCCCGCATCATCACTGACACAAGCCGCCATGAGCACATCACTCCAGCACTTCAATCATTACACTGGCTACCCGTGGCATCCAGAATAATATATAAATCCTTAACGCTGATTCATAAAGCCACCCACAACAGAGATATGAACTGGTTCTCTGATCACCTTCAATTCAGAACATCAATCCGCCCATCCAGATTCCAGCATTTAGCTAAACTGAAGATCCCTGCACCCAACCTGACTAATCTGTCCTCTACAAAAGAACGTTCTTTTATCATTGCTGGATCCAGACTATGGAACACCATGCCATCAGAATTACGACAGGAAGATTGCTACAAAAAATTTAAACAAAACTTAAAAACCTGGCTATACAAAAAAGCCTACTATACTTGAACTGGGTCCTTTGCTTTGCGTTCTAGTTTAATCCCACAGACACTCATATTCTGATATTTATTTTCGTTATACAAAGTTTTTACATGGATTTGTATTCTTTCAGTTTTTAATGTTATAATGTAAAGCAATATGCTGAATTAATGTTTGAATGTAAACCGAGGTGATGTTACTTACGTGCCCCGGTATATAAAAAACCCGTAAATAAATAAATAAATAAATAAATGGTACTTTACTGGGGGCTGGGGAGCTGTATGCAGGCCGCTCAGGCCCTTTAAGAAGGATCCTGGGAGCAATGGGCTGTGTGTTAGCATTCTGATGATCCCAGGTAAAATTAGGTACACCTCTATACAGCCAGCTGTGTTATTTGATTACTATAGAAATACATTTGCAGGAAAATCAGCTCATTTTAATACCCACATTTCACAAGGTTTTTGGGGAAAAAAACAACATGAAGTATTTGGAACATCATTCATTATCTCTATGTTAAGGCATTTACCTTATGGCAAATGCCAATTAGGTTCAGCTGAAAATTTATGGTAAATGCCAATTAGGTTCAGCTGAAAATTTGCCCATATATAACTGAATAAATTTACCTAGTTATCCACTCAGTGGGATTTTGAATGTTGACCTCTATAGCTATACAATCTCCAAAAGCATTTGAATGTATGATTCTGATCTAATTGGTTTTGCATTTTATGCCTGCTTCATTGGTAGTAATGGGTAAATAACTTAAGCCTAGATTTATCAAAATATTGCATGCGATAGGAAAAGGGGCATGTTTTATGGTAATAGCCTATTTATCACAAAGTGCATTATCTTAGCGCTTCGCATAGGTATTACCGCAAAATGCATTAACTTTTCACACTTTGCGGTAATATCTACATAATTGCAATTTCCTACCTGCAAAGTGCTCAGAGAGAGAGAGAGACATACTATCTACAAGGCCCTTGCAGTAGTTAGCTATTTATGCTACTATAGGAGGCCTACCTACTAACTAGAGGTGAGCTTTAGGTAGTAATGTAGGAGTTAGGGGCCACTTTTACCTGCAGAGTGAGATGTACGAACAGTACAGTGCACTCTTGTGAAGATTTGATGTCCTTCGGAGTGAGGAAACTCACACAAAGAATGAGATTTGTACAGTGTTCTCTCAACCTAGCTTGATGAAATCTCTACCTCTCTCGCCCTTCCCCAGCCTAAAAAGACCCAAAACGGAATTTGCAAATTGCATTATGGTCATATCGCATAACATCGCACAGCTTAACGTTATTGAAAAAGATGTAGTTATTTTCGGCGTTAAAACTGTCCGATATCATGCTTTATGGCTTCACACAGGGCTAGATTTTAAAAGCCCTGCGCGCGTAAATCCTATCGGATTTGCGCGTGCAGGGCACTCGCGTGCCGGCGCACCTATTTTGCATAGGCGCCGGCGCGCACAAAGCCCCTGGACACGCGTAAGTCCCGGGGCTTTGTAAAAGGGGCGGGAGGGGGCGTGTCCGGGGGCATGTCCGGGGGCGGTCTGGGGTGGTCCGGGGGCGTGGCGACGGTTCGGGGGCGGGCCGGGAGGGCGGTCCTGAGTCCCCCGGCACTGCGGCCTGTGCCGGGGGATGCCGAGGCGGCGCGTGCAAGTTACGCCTGCTTCAAGCAGGCGTAACTTGCACAACAAAGGTAGGGGGGGATTTAAGTAGGGCTGGTGGGTAGGGTAGATAGGAGAAGGGAGGGGAAGGTGGGGGGACGCGGAGGGAATGGAGGCAGACTGCGCAGCCTTGTGCGCACCGACTCCGGATTTTATAAGATACGCGTGGCTACGCACATATCTTATAAAATCCAGCGTACTTATTTAAGATCTACCTCAAAGTGCGAAGCCAGCCCACTAACAAAATTCACGCCATACACCTCCCAATCCCTCCCCTTTTAAAAATTTGCATCTGCACCATGCATTATGGTGCTTTTCGCATGCATTAAGGCATTTTTCGCATGCAAAAACGCCATAACGCGAGTTGTTAAATGACTGTTAAAAAGAGAATTTGTTAGCTATGAAACTCACATTAAATCTGCCAACTTTAAATGAGCTTATGAACTGTCTATTTTATTTTAAAATAGTGCAGTTCTTGGCAAAGTCAGCCACAGATATATGCAAATTTATGGATCTGCTGTGGATTTTCACTGAGCTTTTGTTGTTGCAAACTCCATGAACTTTTACATACTCAGGTGGATTTCCACTTAGAACAAATCTTCACATTCCTTAGTCTTTGGGATTTAAAAATGAATTATTCTATCGGAGAATTGAAGTTCTTACTGCAATATTTTCCCTTCTGCATTAACGCAAACAGCAACTCAGTCATGTGTAGTTTGATGGCATTTGAACTTAATCGACTCAAGTGGAAGGTTTTAGACTGTTTTTTTATTGTTCAGTTTTGGCTTGAAAACATATTGTGGTAGTAACTGCCATCTGGAGTCTGTTGGTGTCATGTTCTTTTCAGCATGTTGAGAACTTTATTTTTACTGTTCGCATGTGACACATTTTATTTCGTACTCTTTACTTTGTACCCCACCTTGAACTATGGATGAGAGTGAGAGATACATTTTATAAATAAATGCATTCAAAGTGGATAACTTTCAAAACTATTTGTGGTAGAGCATTTGTGCATGTAAGTAGACGTGTGGAGGTTTAGCCTAGCATTTTATTAACTGTGCAATGGGAGCTGCACAGTTTTATAAAATATAGTGGTGTTCTGCTTTGAAAGTAGGTGCCATAGGTCTTAGTACGTGCGAAGGTTTCCAATGTGAGGAAAGCAAGTCCGTTACCTATTTTATAAACACATGCATGTATATCTTATGTACGAAAAAAATATTACATGTACAATCCTGATTTATACGTGGAGGCAGATATATTTTAAAATATGCACATGTACTTGAAATTGCCAGTTTGCTGATACTTTCGCCAATTTACCGTTTGTCTCCAGTTCACGTAGTCCCTCTAGCACTTCATCTGGAAACCCCGCCTATTCACTCAGACCTCCAACTAAAAAATTGCAAACAGACAAGTCCAATATAAATTGCTCTAGTTAATTAGCAGGTGTAAAATTGCACAAATACTGTAAATTGACTATAGTATTTGTGAAAATCTCATAAAATAGCAACGTCTGCATGTACCTCTTGATTCCACTCTGGGATACCCCTAGACTGTCCCTTTTTGCGCTGGTATATGTGCTCGAAACTAAAAAATATGGGGTAGATTTTTAAAAATTGCGCGATCGCGTACTTTTGTTCGCACACCAGGCGCGAACAAAGGTACGCTGGATTTTATAAGATACGCGTGTAGCTGCGCGTATCTTATAAAATCCGGGGTCGGCGCGTGCAAGGGGGGGGTGCACATTTGTGCAACCTGTGCGCGCCGAGCCCAGCGCGCGCTGCCTGTTCCCTCCGAGGCTGCTCCGATTTCAGAGCGGCCTCGGAGGGAACTTTCCTTCGCCCTCCCCCCACCTTCCCCTCCCTTCCCCTACCTAACCCACCCCACCGGCCCTATCTAAACCCCCCCCTTACCTTTGTTGGCAGATTTACGCCTGCTAAAAGCAGATGTAAATCTGCGCGCACCAGCGGGCTGCTGGCGCGCCATCACCCGACCTGGGGCCTGGTCCGGAGGCCTCGACCACGCCCCCGGGCCAGAGCCACGCCCCCGGGCCCGCCCCCAAAATGCCGCAGCATGCCCCCGAAACACTGTGTCATTTCGGGAACGCCCCCGACACGCCCCCTCCCTGCCTCTTTTACGAAGCCCCGGGACTTACGCACGTCCCGGGGCTCTGCGTGCGCCGGCGGCCTATGCAAAATAGGCGCGCTGGCGCGCAGGGCATTTAAAATCCACCCCTATGTGCGTATTTTTTAGGTTTATAAACTAGCATATACAGGAATATAGGTTTATTTCATGTCTATATACTACTTCTTCATGCATATCCCATTTGAAAATTTACTCTTATGTTAGTTTTCACTACTTTTGCTTTTCCTTAAAATAAGCTGAAGTTACTTTTTCCCTCACTGATTTTATTGTTTTTGAAAAGTAAGCTCCTGTAAATTCTGTTGCTTTGAGAAAAATGGTTTAAGCAAAAACAATATTTTGTAATGGATGGAATAAAAAGAAACATGACTTTTGACTGCTGCTGCAAACTACTCTCAAACAATCAGAAATTGGCAGCATTATATGGTGCGCAGAAACCCTCCGTGCCAGAATTTAAACCTTCAGTGACTTTTGTAATTACCACCTGACATGAGTATTGTACAGCCAGCAGTTTTAAATGAATAAAAAATTGCATAGCTTTTCAAAACCTTAAAAAGGAAAGTTATGCAGCCCAGCTCCCAAAATAGCTATATTAAGGAAAATGCTGACATTCTTTTGGTCAGCTTTTCTCCCAGCACACACCACAGTAATATGTTTTAGATTGCAGTTGTTTTACTGATTTATTGTTATCAGTGAAGTCCAGTTGTGAGTATTTGCATTTTAAATGGTTTTAAAGGATATGGATTAAAGCAGCAGTATTTGCAAAAATGTTTTTAGACAATTTATTTGACAATTAAAACAAAATTAAGATCCCCTTCATTCCTTCTGAATTTTATTTCAGAATGAAGTATATGATGTGTTTGTATAGCTCCTCAGTCACTCTCCACCCTTAAGAATCTCTATAATGTACTTATGGTAAAGCCTGTTTGTCGCTGACTGGTTGGGTGTGCATGGGTGTTCATCCTGCTGAGCTGAATGTCCATTTGGCTTTGGCATACAGGGTGAGGATTCGATGGCTGAGCAGATCCAGCAAACAGCTGTGACAGCTTAATTCCATCTCCCAGACTGGACAGAGGGACACAGCAGCAGTGATAAGAGGGGGGACAGCGAATGCTAAGGTCAGAGAGAGAGAGGGAGGGTTGCATACAAATGCTTACTCCATCCACCAATGTTTTGCGGGTGTCTGCTAAGGGTGCTGCTGTGTTGGCCAACTTCAGAACCACAGGCAAACAGATTGATGCATGTAACTGAAAAAGACAACATGGGGATCAAAAGTATGGATCTTAATCAAGGCATCATGCAGACATCACACAAATACAGACAAGAGTAAATTTTGAAAGGCTTAGTGATATTTCCATGTATAAAATAAAGAGATACCTAGGTAGATTATTTGACTCTTCATATGTGGATTTTCAGCCTCCTGGAAGATGTCTACTTTTATAACATTAACGCTTTTGACCACGATAGAGTTATGGGAAGCTTTGATTGTGCATTTAGGGGTAATTTTGTTTCTCTGTGGTCAAGCAGGAAAAAAGTCAGCCACACAAGTGGGTGATGTCATCTCACTGCGCTATGTCAGAGTATTTCCTCTTTCAAGTTCAGAATAAACAAATCTGAGCATGCATGAGACCTCTCACACTTGTGTCCACACTTCATCCACTTCGTAAATGGTCGCCATGACTTTTTGGAAGTATACATTTAGGAAGTAATTTCCAAAGGAGTTATGCGTGCAAAAGTAGCATATTTTGTAGCAATTTTCAAAAACCCATTTACGGCGTAAAGTGCATTTATGCACGGAAACCCTTTTGACAATTCAGGCCTATGGAGTGAATTTTCAAAGTAATTGTGCATGTAATTTTCAAAAGCATATTTATGCGCATAAAACTTTTTAAAATTACCTCCTCACTGTTTTTCAAGTTTAATTTCTGTTAGTTTTGCTCTTTGTCTTTGAACCAAGAAAAAAAAAATAGTTGTTCTTTCTGGAGTGTCTGAAAAGTCTTTGAAAATAGAGAAATCCCTTTTCAAGTCCTGTGCAAAATGCCACCACAAAATGTCTATAAAGAACCTTCATTTCATCTGTTTTAGATGTTTAGGACTGGAGTATGATATATCCAATTGCAAACCTTGTGGAAGAATGTCTCAGAGAGATGAGTCTACAATACGAGCTCTTGTCATTGGTACAAAAGTACCCATAAAGGGCTGGAACCTCACAGGTCTGAGCCCAATATAGGAGCCAGGCTCAAAGAGGAGTCATGTTGAAGCTGAAGCTCAGTGCCATTAGAAGCCAGTGGTATAGAGATCCTTATGGTGCCATCAGCGTTGGTACAGTCCACATCTTCATCATTCCCAGCAGAGAAAACCATGGTGCCAAAGCTTCATAGCGTCAGCTGCTCACATCGGAACCATTATGCATCCAGCACAGAGTCTCCTTTGGGCCGAGAAAGTGACAGCTCCAATTGTTTCCCTCGGTGCAGAAAATCATCAAGAGAAGAATACTCAACTATTTTAGTGCCGGAATCTTATTCATTAGTCAAGATGGTATTACTGCTCCTACCATTGCCTCAAATAGCATAGCGTCACTCATTGTGGAAAAACTATGGATTGATTTTGTAAAGTCTTATGCAGGCAACATTCCATCAGCATCTGCAGGGGTGAAAGTTTAATAATTTATTTTTAAAAAATTAGCAAAACAACTTCATTCAAAATCCTAGACAATTTCTCCATCTAGAAAATTACCCATACATCTTTTGGATTTGGAAGAATCTTTGGATTCTTATTCAACGTATTCTCATGATTCTTTTCAGCTGTCATCAGAACTATCATCTGATCCATCTCCAGACCCAGTGAGAAGTACTGCAAAAGATTTGTTATATCCTACCTTTATACAAAGGCCATACCTTTCAAATTGGCAGAAGAGATCAGTCAACAGGAGGATTTTTAAAGAGTATTAAAATTTATCCAACTTCCTAAACAGATTAAGCAGGCGCTCAAGGACCTACAATTATATCTATATCTTTAGTGGGGGGAATATATATAGATATGAAATGTAGAATACAATAGTGTCCAGGATTGAAGACGTTGTAACTACCTCATGTTGAAAAGAGCAAAGAAATCAAATAATTATTCTACCTCCCCATCTGGAAAAGACTCAAAATTGTTGGACAATTTTGGAAAAAAAATGTTTCGTTGGCAACTTTGCAGTCCAGAATTGCAGCTGAACAGCTGCAAATAATATAGTAGTAATAATAATAATAATGTATAATATCTTACAGAAAATGAAAGAAGTCTCTGTGCAAGCTGAGTCGCAAGTCCAAGAAAAGATCACATTTCTAATAACAGAAGCAGAGGAATGTTCAAAGCACATGACAAGATCTATATATGACAGTTATAACACAGATTCCAGATCCTAGGCAATCACCATAGGTGCTAGCAGGTTAGCTTGGCTTAGAGCCTTTAGCCCAAGGGAGGATGTCCATAACAAACTAGTTGACTCATGATGTACAAGGGACAACCTTTTTGGTGAAAAGGTAAAGGAAGCAGTAAATGTAAGAACATTAGAAAATAATAAGTGTGCAATGTTGCTTAGACCAAGGTTCATCCAAGCCCAGCATTTTGTCTCTGACAGTGACCAATCCGGATTACAAATACCCGGCAGATCCCCAATAGTTGATTTGTTTCTTGTATCTCATTCCCAGAGATAAGCGCTGGCTTTCCCAAGTCTACCTGGCCAGTACCTGTTTATGGACTTTTCCTTCTGAAACGTTTCCAATCCTCTTTTGAGTCCCACTATGTTAGTTGCCTTGCCACGTCTCCTGCCAACATATTCCATAGCTGGATTCTGCTCTGAGTGAAAAACTACTTTCTACAATTTGTTTTAAATTTAACAGTTGCCAGTGTTATGGAGTGTCCCCTAGTCCTAGTGTTGTTTGAAAGGTAAATAACCATTCCCTATTTACCCATTTCACACCCCCCCCCCCCCTCATGATTTTATATATCTCAATCATCCTCTCCTTTTTTTTTTTTTTTAAAGTTATCGTGTACTAATCTATTTAGCCTTTCACCATAAGGGAGCTTTTTCATCCTATTTATCATTTTTGTTGCCCTTTTCTGTACACCTCTGACCAGAACTGCATACAACATGGATCTATACAAATATGATGAGCTCAGGTATGTTCTCTACTCCTTGCCAAATAATTCCTAATATTCTATTTGCCTTTTTAATTGTTTGTGTTCCGGTCATGGACCCTTGGGCCAGCTGAGACAGTAGATGGAATGCTGTGGGAATCCACAGGAAGCGTCACAGCCGGGAGGCAGCGCTGAAGAGATCCTGGAGAGGACTTCACCACTGGAGGCCCGAGGTCCCCCCAGGAGGAGCCCGTAGGGACCCGGGCCTCTTGGACTTAGGTGGGACCCTATGTGACCAAGGATCCGGGCAGCGTCCGGCGAAGTGGATGAAGAGGATGACTGGACCCAGGAGACGGAAGAGTCTTTACCCTCAGAAGCCTGCGGGTCCCCCGGGAGGAGCCCTTGAGAGCCCGAGCCGCTGGGACTTAGGAGGAACCTTGGGGCCAATGGGTGCCGGATACCTGAGGAGGTGGAAGAGGCCGAAGTCGGAGTCCAGGAACGAAGCCGGGTCAGAAGCCAGGAATCAGAAGACAGAGTCAGAAGCCAAGGATCAAGCTGAAGCAGAGTCGTGAACGGAGCCGGAGTCAGAAGCCAAGGATCAAGCTGAAGCAGAGTCGTGGACGGAGCCAGGGTCAGAAGCCAGAAATCAGAAGATGGAGTCAGAATAATCAGGACAAGCAGCAACTAGACACTTTGAGGCAGAGGAACCTCGTTGCAAGCCGAGGTACAGCTGTGGCTGACGGGTTTAAATAACCCGGCAGTTTCCGACATCACCAGGAGGCTGTCCAGCGATTCCCGCGCTGGCCCCTTTAAATGCTGAGCTCCCGGCGCATGCGCCTAGGGGGCAGGGCCAGCCGCGGGCCGTCAACGACGTCTCCCTCTCATGGAGAGCGCCGCGGTAGGCCGCGTTCCAGGCCTGGGCGGCGAACGAAGGTTTCCTGCGGCTGGACCGGGCCAACGAAAGTCTCCTACGGCCGGCCCAGGCTGCATGGTTGGTGGAGGTCCCAGGGCATGGCCGGGAACTGTAACAGTACCCCCCTTCCTACGCCCCCTTCCTAGGGGCCTGGGTTTACCGGGATGATCCAGATGAAAGCGATGAAGGAGATTCTTGTCCAGAATATGAGACAAAGGCTCCCGGGATTTCTCCTTCGGGCCGTACCCCTCCCACAAAAGGAGGTACTCCCACCGGCGACTGTGGAATCGAAGGTACAGAACATCCTTCACTGTATAGATGCCGTCGGTCTCGGCCTCAGTGGCGGTGGCCTCGGTTGGAATGGGTAGGGGCTGAAGGAGTCCCCACGAGCGTCCATGCGGGGACTTTTGCCTGCACACGTAGGGCAGGAACGGACATAACTGTGCACATCCTTTTTGACTTGGGGCCACCAATAAAACTTGTTCAGTAACTCCAGGGTCCGTGCTACTCCTGGGTGTCCTGCGATCTGTGAGTCATGGGCCCATGCTAGTACCTTTCTACACAGGTGAATAGGCACCACAGTCTTGCCTGCGGGAGCTACCTCGGAAGCAGCGAGGAGTACCTTGGCAGGGTCAAGGATATATTGGGGTGAGGTTGGAGTATCCTCGGTCTCAGCGGTGCGGGACAGGGCGTCTGCCCGATATTCTTGGAGGCCGGTCGGTAGCGAAGGACGAAATTAAATTGGCTAAAGAACAGAGACCACCGGGCCTGCCGGGGATTGAGGCACTGGGCGTGGCACAGGTACTCTAGGTTCTTGTGGTCAGTATACACAACCACTGGGTGCTGGGACCCCTCCAGCCACTGGCGCCATTCTTTGAAGGCCATCTTTATGGCCAGGATTTCTTTGTCCCCGATACTGTAGTTTCTTTCTGCAGGTGAAAATTTCCTGGAGAAGTAGGATCATGGCAGCGCTTTACCATTGCTGGATAGTTGGCTCAGGACGGCCCCGACCGCCACATCAGAGGCATCGATCTCTACGACGAACTGGCATTGTGGATCTGGATGGTGGAGGCAGGTATCTTCAAAAATGCTTCTTTTAGGACCGCAAAGGCCTGGCGTGCTTCTGACGACCAATTTCTTGCGTCCGCCCCTTTCCTTGTAAGTGCCTTTAAAGGTGCCACCTTGCTGAAGTAGTGCGGGATGAATTGCCTGTAGAAGTTGCGAATCCTAAGAATCGTTGAAGGCTTTTATTCCTATGGGTTGAGGCCAGTCTCGGATGGCGGATACCTTTTCAGGGTCCATCCTGAACCCCGTAGCTGAAATGATGTAACCCAAGAAAGGGAGTGACTCTTGCTCAAAGAGGCATTTCTCAAACTTCGCGAATAAGCGATTCTCCCTCAGAATTTGTAGGACTTGCCTCACGTGTTGACGATGCGCCTTCAGGTCCTTAGAATAGATTAGCACATTGTCTAGGTAGACAATGACGGAGGAGTTGAGCATCTCTCGAAGCACCTCATTCATGAGGTGTTGGGAGACTGCTGGAGCGTTGCATAGCCCAAAAGGCATTACCAAGTATTCGTAATGTCCGTCCCGGGTATTGAAAGCCGTCTTCCATTCATCCCCAGGACAGATGCGTACCAGATTGTATGCCCCACGAAGGTCAAGCTTGGTAAACACCTTGGCTCCTTGTAGACGGTCAAGAAGTTCAGGAATCAAGGGTAACGGATGCCAATCCCGCCAGGTGATGCTGTTCAGTCCCCGGTAATGCAAGGTTGGAGGGACCCATTCTTCTTCACTACGAAGAAGAACCCGGCTCCAGCCGGGGACTTGGAGGGTCGAATGAATCCTCGGTCCAGGTTCTCCCGGATAGGGGCAGAC
This sequence comes from Rhinatrema bivittatum, assembly GCF_901001135.1. Taxonomy (NCBI): domain Eukaryota; kingdom Metazoa; phylum Chordata; class Amphibia; order Gymnophiona; family Rhinatrematidae; genus Rhinatrema; species Rhinatrema bivittatum. Next base: position 315,033,677 of record NC_042618.1, on the reverse strand, counting down.
ATGGCTTGTGTCTCCGGAAGGGACAACGGGTATACTTGTCCCCGTGGCGGCATGGTATCCATGAGCAAATTGATCACACAGTCGAAAGGGCGATGCTCCGGGAGGATCTCGGCCTTCTCTTTGGAAAAGTCATCGAGGAAGACTTTGGTAATGCGAAGGCAGGGCCAAGGAAGTCGACCGGTGGTCGGGGAACGGCAGCTAAACAGGAGTTGAAGCACGATGGACCCCAGGACACCACCTGGAGGGTATCCCACGAGATTACAGGAGCATGCTTCCGCAGCCAAGGTAGCCCCAGGATGACCGGGTGCATGGATCTCTCTAGGACGAGGAACGAAATCTCCTCCACATGCAAAATACCAGTGCATAACGTGAGGGTCCTGGTACGGGTATCGATGGTTCCTGGGAGAAGTCTCCCCTGAATGGAGGACACACAGAGCGGGGGTCTTTGGGGTTGAACCGCAATCTGGAGTTGCTGAACCAAGTCCGTGAGGATGAAGTTTTCCCCAGCTCCAGAGTCGATCAGGGCTAGCGTATCGAACTCTCCGTCGGGAAGGAGTAAGGTCACCTGAACGGTGCACGGGGAGGCAAAGGTGGTGTGACCTAGGGTTAGCTCCCCGACTGTCCCTAGGTCCGATCGTTTCCCAGACGCTCGCTACAGTGGGCAAGGAAGTGGCCCTTGCCAGCGCATTACAGGCACAGGCCTAGGGACTGACGTCTTCTTCTCTCCTCTTGAGAGATAGGGCCCTTGCCCAGCTGCATGGGTTCGGTGTCTAGAGCCCCCAGAGAGGCAGAAGGGGAGTGCCCGCTTCGGGAAAGTGTGGTTCCGGAGCTCCCGGATCTGGGAGCAGGCCTCCTCTCTCGGAACCTGCGCTGGATACGGCGGTCTACGCGACCCGCCAGGTCAATGAGATCGTTCAAGTCGTCCGGGAGATCTCTGGCCGCCAATTCATCCTGGAGTCTTAGGGAGAGACTTAGGGAGAGACTTTCCAAAAAGATACCGTGCAAGCTATCACTTTCCCAGTTCAATTCGGCGGCTAGAGTTTGGAAGTCCACGGCATGTTCCGCCAAAGGCCGGTTACCCTGACACAGCTGGAGCAGTTCTGACGCGGCAGTAGGTTTGCGGGAGGACTCAAAGACCCGCCGAAAGGCGGTGACAAACTGTACTACGTTGTCCAGGCAGGAGTCCTGACGCTCCCAGAGGTTGGAGGCCCAGACTTCAGACTTTAAGGAAGCATTGAAAAGGTCAGCCAGGGGAGCTGCCAAGACATCTCTGCTCCCTTAGTACCCTTGGATGTATCCCATTTGGCCCCATCATCTTATCTACTTTAAGTTTAGTTAGCTCCTCATGAACACACCATTCTGAAAATCAATTGAGGTTTATCTCACTTCTACCATGTAGAAGATGGACCCATCTCTGTACAGCCTTTGCTTGTTCAGTTTATGCAGGGCCTGCTTCATTTGAAGCCTCCCATCAGGCATCCCACCTTGTCTTGGGACTGCAACATGGTTTTGTTCCAGCTGATAAAAGCTTCCTTTGAGCTACTACTCACCTGTAACCTGAAGTACCTGACTTGGAAGGCTGTATTTTTTGGTGGTGGTGGTCACTTCAGCGTGCAGGGTTAGTGAGCTCCAGTCACTAGTAATTTATTCATCTTATACTAAATTTCAAAATGTTAGAGTGGTTCTGCATATCCATTCTAAATTCCTGCCTAAGATGGTGTCAAAATTAATTCTTAAACAATCGTTCTTCCAACATTTTTCCCAGACCACACGTCCACCAATGTGAACAAGCACTGCACTGTTTGGATTGCAAGAGAACCTTGGCCTTCTACCTAGAGCGGACTGAAGCCCATAGAAAGTCCACTCAGATTTTTCTTTCCTTTGCCAAACAGACTTTATCCAGTTGGCCTGCAGATTGCATTTTCATCTGTTATGCCCAGGCAGGCTTGAATCTGGTTAGCCATATCAAGGCTCACTCTGTCCGAGCCATGGTTGCATTAGTGGCTCACCTGCGTTTGGTCCCCATGGAGAAGATCTGCAAAGCTGTGACATGGAATTCTCTCCACACATTCACATCTAACTACTGTTTGGACAGGGATGGTTGAAGCGAAAATAGGTTTGAGCAGTCTATCCTCCCCCCCTGGGGCCCATTGTTTTTTTCTCAAGGCTGCCCCTCATAGGATAAATATAACCTGTAAAAAGGTTTCTTGCCACCAAAAATACTGTTGTGGGGTTTCCCCCCCCTTTTTCATTTGGGGGCAGTCTGTTTCTAGGAATCTTTACTTGTTGAGACTACCATCCTACTTGTCCTTGGAGAAAGCAGTTGCTTACCTGTAACAGGCATTCTTCAAGGACAGCAGGATGTCAGTCTTTTTGTAACCCACCCACCTCCCCTTGGAGTTGGCTTCAGTTGTATTCTGTATGCTAAGATACAAGACTGAAGGGGTGGGACCCCGTATGGATACATGGTATGTTGGAATACTGACAATCATAAAAGCACCAAAGAGAGGGAAATAGAATGCAATCCTAATACCACAATATGATTAAGACAAGAGACAATATCATAGGCAAATGCTCAAAAATTATAATCTACTGTCTCTTGCCCGCAATGGGCGAGAGACAGTAGATAAGAGACAGCCTTATGAGTAGTTCTCTTATAATCATTTATTGTCTCTTGTACTTCTATTACTAAGAAAACATGTTTTTAAATTCTTCTAACAATACTTTATTAACGCATCTATTAAAATGGTGTAGACCTAATGTCTCTGTCTTCAAAACGGAATACTTAGCCAATTCAGACGCTCATCAGCCAAAGATTTTTTGACTGGAACGAATTCCATAATTTTCACCCGACATGGGCCATGTTTCAACTTTTACAGTCTTCTTCAGGGGAGATCATTGTTATCCACTATCGGCACAATATTCTCTTATCCCGGACAGTAACTACCGTCTCTACAAAATCACTGCCACATCATGGCTTTAAGTTGTTTTCAAATTCTATGAGGCTATTTTTTTTTTTGAACAGCATGTGCTTTGCCTTCTGATTGAGTACTGGTTTTTTACATGACTTTGGGCTGGATTTACTAAGGCTTTTCTCCCATTCTGTGTCTATGGGAAAAATGCTTAGTAAATGACCCCCTTTGGTTCCATTGTGAAATTGTATGCCTATTATCACAAATACCATATCCGCATCTCTGTAAACTGAGATTGCTTATTCCCTCAGTCTCACAGCATACCTCATGCATTGTGCGTTAATGCCATATTAAACTATTGAATCAGAAAAAAATAATTCAGCCAGGGAACATTATTTCACATTGTCTTTAGCACTCCTTAGAAGTAAGTAAATACATAGCATATCCCTACAGGGTTCTATTTCTAAAGAACTCCTCCCAGTTTGTGCCGCGGGAAAGAAGTTTGCAAATGAGGTCCCTTCCTATGTGGCAGAATACATTTAATGTGTACACAGTCTAGAGTTAGGAACTGGTGTGCACCAAATGAACCTATTAACACAATGGAGCCTGCAGACGGGAACTAAATGTTCAGTTTTACAACAAGCACCTGTACTGAGCACTGAGATGCCAGCTTGTTTATGTTTTCCTGCAGGATGACTTCATGGGAGCAAGATGTGCTGGGGCATGCTTGTGTAGGGTATAGGCCCCATGCATACTCTTGGAATTCTGCACCACCCTGTCTTTTGTTGTTGCTGGGATAATCTTTTTGGCATCCGGTTCTGTAGGTTGGGAAGGGACCCAGTAAATGCTTATTTTTACAGCTATGCATTACTGCTAAAACTATTTATAATTTGTAAAGCGCTAGTAAACATGTGTAGCATTGTACATATACACTTAAAAGACAGTCCCTCCTCCATGAAGCTTACAATACACAATAAACAAGAGTCTATAAGAAGAATATTTATTGTAGAGAAGTGATTAGAATTTAAAAGCAGCCTCAAAGAATTTATTATTTAGACTGGATTTGAATATGGCCAAAGAGGGTGCAAGACGCTCTGACTCAGGAGGGTGCAAGACGCTCTGACTCTGACTCAGGAAGTCTATTCCAGGCATACGGCACAGCAAGGTGGAAAGTGCAGAGTTGGGAGTTGATGGCAGAGAGGAGCAACTTCCCTGATAAACAGAGTTCACAAAGAAGGATATAGGGAGAGCGCAGTGAAGATAGGTAATGAGGGGCTGCAGACTGAATGCATTTGAAGGTGAGTAAGAGAAGCTTCAATTGTATGCGGAAGTGGATGGGAAACCAAAGCAGTGACATGAGAAGAGGGATTATTTGGTCATAGTGAGGTTGAAGGAAGATAAGTTGTGCAGCCTTATTTTGAACAGATTGCATTGGTGGTTCAGGAGGAGCAAGTTGCAGTAGTTATGGGGGTAATTTTGTAACATTACGCATGTTAGTTGGCAAATTCCCACATAAGTTACAATAATTTTCAAATTGTTTTACATTTATAAGCCCTCTTTGAAAATTATCCTGGCAAAACTAAGTTACAATAATTTTCAAATTGTTTTACATTTATAAGCCCTCTTTGAAAATTATCCTGGCAAAACTATACACCCACAATTATACCTGCTATTTGGTGCACCTTTGTTTTACTGTGAGAATTTACAAGCATATTTTTTAAAATCAAAAAGTCAGTCCCAACTACTCCCAGACTCCACACCCTGGAACACCTCTCCCCTATGCACATAAAAGTACATTCATAGAGGATGATGTAATAAAATCCAAGCTAAATCAGTTAATTTTAGTGCAGGTTTACTTAGGGGCCGATGCAATACTGTTATGGTTTTGAGGTGTTTGAGTGGATTCCTGGGTACCGTGGGGGATGACCACGCTCATGGGGAGGAGCCCCGTGGGGAGCCACAGTCCTGGGCTATACTCGAGATGCACAAACACAGAGTTTTGTCTCTTATTACATAGCTGATGTCTACCACCACAGGTGGCAGTACTGAGGTGATCCAGAGGTAGCAGTCCAGGGACCCTCGGCAGAGGGAGCCTGTCTCACCAAGATGATATAGGGAGATCCAGGTGTTCCCAGCACAGGAGAACTGTACATGAGACAGACTGAGAATTAGATTACTCACTAGATGGTAGCTGTAAGGTTGACAATTCCACCAGGCAGAAGTAGATGGTTACAGGCACCGAGGCAGGGAGAGCAGGCCCTCGAGGAGCGAGTACCTAATCCCAGTAAGGCACCTGAAAGAAAGCAAAGGGCCCCCGAGGAGCGGGTACCCAAGTTAGAGAATACCCCGAAGGGCAGAGAGAGCTTCCAGCGGCAGCACGGAAGTGGCAGAGTAGCTTAGACCAGACAAGTCCAATCCTTGCTAACTCAATGAGCTAGCAAACAAGCGCAGGCTAAATACCCGGATGGCGTGACGTCGCTCGAGGGGGACGCCCCCGAGGTTCCCGCCATGACATGGATAAAGATGTGGATGGCATGCGCACGCGCACCCTAGGAGGCCCTTAGGAGAAACATGGCGCGAGGCTGTGCCATAGCCGTTCCGGGGACGCCGGCGAACACGGCTTGCAGACACGGCGGTAGCCATCTTCCCAAGGCTAGCGGGGAGAGCAGAGAAAAAGGTGAGGCACAAAGGCCGAAGCCGTCTGAGACCGAAGGACACAGTCAGACGTGGGTAGAATAGGCGCTAATCAATCCCCTAATGAAATAAGGGGATTAGCGCATATTCAATGCATGTCCAACGCGGAGTAAATCTAATAGCGCTCATCATATGCAAATGCATATGAATGAGGCTATTAGGCATTCACTCCCGATGCAAAAAAAAAAATATGCGTCTTGGACGCACATTTAACTGTCATCTATTAACGCCTGCCTGGAGCAGGCGTTAATAGCTGAGCGCATCAAAAACAAGTACAGAAAAGCAGTTGTGATATTAAGTAGGATGAAAAATTAAAGAAACAAAAGTTAAAAAACAAAAAACAACTGACGGGTTAAGGAAACGGCGCTCGACTGACAAGCATTCGCTTCCTGTACCCTCGGCGTCTATTTTCCTTTCCAGTGGACAGCCATCACGAAAACCGACGCTGAGTTTATTGGCATCTGTTTTCCTTACCGGCAGACAGCCGAGTCACGAAAACCGACGCCAATAAACCCGGCATCGATTTTCGTGACTGCCGTCCACCAGTAAGGAAAACCGACGCTGGGTCTATCAGCGTTGGTTTTCGTGATGGCTGTCCGCCGGTCAGGAAAAACGACGCCGATAAACTCGGCGTAGGTTTTCGTGACTCGGCTTTCCGCCAGTAAGGAAAACAGACGCCAATAAACTCAGCGTCGGTTTTCCTTGCCAGCGGACGGCCGAATCACGAAAACCGATTGGGTTCTCGTTAGCAAGGATGCTGACGCGACCACCTAATTTAAATATTGCATGGCGCCCCCTTTGCGCATGAAAAAAACATGTGGCTGTGAGGGATGCAGTTAGCTAATGACATACAAATGGATCAGGAGTATAAAAATGCATTAAATGGAAAAAAAAAAACCTACACACACTTTTTTCACTCATTGGACATTTACGTGCTATTATGGGAAAATCCACACTAAAAATAACCCTCCCAAGATCAAAAATTAACAAGGATGAGTGGGCTAAACCCCTTTTCTCTGACCCAACCACCCACCCACATTCAAAAAGTAGCTGGGTTGGGCCAAACCGCCTCTTTCCCACATTCAAAAATTAGCCAGACCGGGCCGAGCGGGCTGAATCCCTTCCCCCTCCCACTTTCAAAAATTAGGTGAGGCCCTCCCACCCACCCTCAAACTTCAACATAATAATGTAGCCCTCAGTGGGGCCACCTAAATTCCAAACTCTCTTGCTTGCACCTCCATGAAACCCCAGGCAGAGGAAAGACAACCTTAACTCTTCTGGCTGGGCAGCTGTCAGTGCTAGTACAGCTTTAAGCTGTAGATGTATGCCAAGAGCTAGCGGCTGGAAAATAGTTATAAATACTCCATGCTGGAAAATTAGGAATGCAGCAAAAACAGGAGCTAATGCTATGTCTTTCTCCTGCAGACTCTTAACTGAACACAAACTAGCTTCCCCCAAGGGATCTCACCCTTCAGTTACTTGTCGAGGGTTCAAAGTGCAAGGCTTAAGAACATAAGAAGTTGCCATACTGGGTCAGACCAAGGGTCCATCAAGCCCAGCATCCTGTTTCCAACAGAGGCCAAACCAGGCCACAAGTACCTGGCAAGTACCCAGGGTTTAAAGGCATATATACATGTTTATTACACAAAGGCATTGAATAGTTAAAAGCACTATAGCCACAGGGTGCCAGTGTTACATATGTGTGTGTACATTCACCCACTTAACCTGATTTTTCACTCAATGTGTAGGGGCATCTTGTTTTAAAATTGCCTTGTTCTGTGCGGCTTACCAATATGCAAGAAATTTGTACTCCTGCACCTTAATGAAAATGTGTTCGATCTTGTTGTTTTTGCCACTCCAGATCTTTACCTGTGATGCCATCACAGAGTACCCCTAGAGTTTATTAAGTCTGTAGATGCCTTCTGGGCTGGGCAGGCAATTCTTTTTGCACTTTTATTTTTTAAGATCATTACACTTCCAAGCCACTCCCACCAGTTTTCAGTGCACCAGACTGGCTGTGTGTGACGAAAATAACACAGTGGAGCAGTGCCATCTGCTTTTTGGAACAATGGTGGTTTTGTGCATCCACCGAACTGGATAGTTAAAGTTTGTGTTTAAAATTGAGCCCATTTTGTACCGAACTAGATAGTTAAAGTTTGTGTTTAAAATTGAGCCCATTTTGTTGCTGGGGTATGGCTACACCATGAATTTCATAGGTATTTGCTCAGTTTGTTTGTTCAATGGCACTTTTTTATGTTTGCTTACTATCTATTGAAAATGTAATATGCAGTTCAAGATACAGTATGTGTCCTTTCACTTATGTAATCAAACAACAGGATAGTTATTGTGCCATGACATTAGCTAACTTCTTCTCTTCAATCTGAGTTATAAGTGTTGGAATGGGGTTGTGGGCTACCTGGGCCATAGCCCCACCAACATGACTTTCATAAATATTTGCTCAGTTTGTTTGTTCAATGGCACTTTTTTATGCTTGCTTACTATCTATTGAAAATGTAATATGCAGTTCAAGATACAGTATGTGTCCTTTCACTTATAAAAACATAGAAACATAAAAATGACGGCAGAAGAAGACCAAACGGCCCATCCAGTCTGCCTAGCAAGTTTTGCACTTTTTTTTTTCTCATACTTATCTGATACTCTTGGCTCTTAGTAACCTTTTGATTCTATTTCCCTTCCACCCCCGCCATTAATGTAGAGAGCAGTGTTGGAACTGCCTCTAAGTGAAATATCTAGCTTAATTAGGGGTAGTAACTGCCGCAATAAGCAAGCTATACCCATGCTTATTTGTTTACCCAGACTAAATAATTCAGACCTTGTTGGTTGTTGTCTGTATATAGATCCACTTTTCTTCATTCCCCCTGCCGTTGAAGCAGAGAGTTATGCTGGATATGCATTGAAAGTGAAGTATCTTACTTTCTCCCCTGCCGTTGAAGCAGAGAGCTATGCTGGATATGCATTGAAAGTGAAGTACCAGGCTTATTTGGTTTGGGGTTGTAACTGACGTAACAAACAAGCTACTTCCCGCTTTTTTTGTGAATGCAAATCTTTTTCCACGTTTCCTCTTGCTGTTGAAGCTTAGAGCAATGTTGGAGTCGCATTGACCGTGTGTATGTTTATTGAATAAGGGTATTATCTCCAGGCAGTAGCCGTCATTCCCGCGAGCCACCCACTCTTCATTCATGTCCTCTAGACTTTATGGATCCACAGTGTTTATCCCACGCCCCTTTGAAGTCCTTCACAGATCTAGTCTTCACCACTTCTTCCGGAAGGGCATTCCAGGTATCCACCACCCTCTCCGTGAAGAAATACTTCCTGACATTGGTTCTGAGACTTCCTCCCTGGAGCTTCAAATCATGACACCTGGTTCTGCTGATTTTTTTCCGACGGAAAAGGTTTGTTGTTGTCTTTGGATCATTAAAACCTTTTAAGTATCTGAAAGTCTGTATCATGTCACCTCTGCTCCTCCTTTCCTCCAGGGTGTACATATTTAGATTCTTCAATCTCTCCTCATAAGTCATTCGATGAAGACCATTCACCCTTTTGGTTGCCCTTCTCTGGACCGCCTCCATCTTGTCTCTGTCTCTTCGGAGATACGGTCTCCAGAATTGAACACAGTACTCCAGGTGAGGCCTCACCAAGGACCTGTACAAGGGGATAATCACTTCCCTTTTCTTACTCGATATCCCTCTCTCTATGCAGCCCAGCATTCTTCTGGCTTTAGCTATCGCCTTGTCACATTGTTTCGCCGACTTCAAATCATTAGACACTATCACCCCAAGGTCTCTCTCCTGCTCCGTGCACATCAGCCTTTCTCCCCCCATCGAATACAGTTCATTCGGATTTCCACTCCCCATATGCATGACTGTGCACTTCTTGGCATTGAATCTCAGCTGCCATATCTTCGACCACTCTTCTAGCTTCCTTAAATTCCGTCTCAAACAAACAATGTAATCAAACAATGTAATCAAACAACAGGATAGTTATTGTGCCATGACATTAACTAACTTCTTCTATTTAATCTGAGTTATAAGCGTTGGAATGGGGTTGTGGGCTACCTGTGACATAGCCCCGCCAACTTTTAGCAGTACCCTCCCAGAAGTACTTTTGCAGTAGGCATTGAACAGCTCTGCAAATTTGATCCATGCTGATGCCTGCATTCTCACATTGAATCTCGTGAGATTCAGTGTAAGAATATAAGCAACAGCATGGCTCAGGTTTGTGCCATGCCTGTTGCAGCAGTACTTCCAGGAGGGTGTAGGGGTAAGTGACTGGGGCTGGCTGATTAGGAGGTCTGAGGTTAGGAACTGGAAGTCCAAGGCAGGCTGAAGAGGGTCTGAGTTTGGCTGGCAGGTCTGAGGCTAGGGGCTAGAGATCTGGCTGTGGGAATCCAAAACTGGGTGTTCTAGTACTGGAGAGGTGGTTTGAGGTTAGTGACTGTGGGCTCTGGTGCTGGGGGTATGGAGGCTAAGGGTCTGAGACAGGCTAGGGAGTTGGGGCAGGCTGGAGGCTGTGGTCCTTTCGACATCCTTGGTCCTTTGGTGGGGCGGGATGGAGGGGGAGAAAGAGTGAGGGAGGAGGGGATAGCTGTTGGATATGGGGAAAAAGAAAGGGATTGGGGTGATACTAGAAACATAGAAACCAGGCCCAGATTTAGACATAGGCAAATTAGGCAATGGCCGAGGGCACCAAATTTTGAAGGTGCCAAATACTCAGGCCAAAAAGAAGTGCAACTGTGCCAAGGAGGAGCCTGATCCAGCAATCCACTTCATAGGGGTGCTGCTATAGCACTTTGGGTGAGGGATGATGAGGGGAAAGGGACATCCCCCACTTCCCATTCCCCAGGGTCTCACACTCCCCACTCTCCAACCCTGCCTATGGACATCAAACTCTTAAATCCAGCCCTGATAGAAAAAAAACAACAGAGAGAGACTGTACGGCCTTCATCCACACTAATTATTCAGTGTTATAGTCCCTCCCACTCTCTTAGAGATCCTCTTTGTTTATTCCATGCTTTCTTGAATTCAAGATACTGTCCTTCATGGGGAGGCTTTTCCATGCTTCCACTACCCTCTTGGTAAATAAATATTTCCTTGGATTACTCCTGAGTCTACTCCCTTTCACCATCATCCCCTCATTCTAGAGCCTCCTTTGAAAGAGGTCTGCCTCCTGTGCATGGAAACCTTGGAGATATTTATATGTCTCTATCATATACCCTCCTCTCTTGCCTTTCCTTAAGGGTATACATGATTAGATTTTTAAGTATTTCCTCTTGTTCTTTAGCGTAAAGATCACTGACCATTTTAGTAGCCACCCTCTAGACCAACTCCAGCCGGTTTATATCTTTTCTCCAAAGACAAGCAGGATGTTAGCCCTCACACATGGGTGATGTCATCCGAAGGAGCCCACTTCGTGTCAAAAATAGATGTGTGTTAAAGGAACTCATATACTTGAAAGATTACTGAATGACCAGCCTAATTTTAGCACAGATACCAGCACATTAACAATGGTCCCCTGGTGGTTGAATGATGGAAATACAACAGGTCTGGCACTTATCGCAGAATCTGAAATGGTATCGCAATTTGTGCTAACTTAGCTCTTCGCCACAGGACAAGGCAAGGTGAGACAAGAAGGTCAATAGTCTATGCAGTAGCAAAGTAAGGAGGGCCATTAAGGAGCCAAGGTAACTTGATGAAGAGGCTTCAAGGTGTGGGAGAGGCCGGGCTAAATAAGGCTGGTCTTGCTGTATCATAGAGCCATCAAATAGGTGGCTAGAGTGGAAGAAACTGAGTCAGTAAAACCCTCTACTGAGGGGGGGAGGGGGGGGGGCTGTCTAGCAGCCAGAATCATTACATCTGTTGAATAGGTCCATTAACACTTGCTTCCTAAGCAGGCACAGGAATCACTACCACCTACTTCTGGAAATGAGCAACAAGAAGATGATCTGCTACTTCCAAGTGACCTGGATTGGCCAATTTCAGAGACAAGATGCTGGGCTTAATAGACCATTGATTTAATCCAGCATCACACTTCTTATGTCCTTATCTCATGAAGAATTACTATGAATGTTCTGTAAACTAAAGGGTGAATTTTAAAAGCCCTACATGCGGAAAATCTTGGAGATAAGCATGTGACTGGGACACGTGCGAGCAATACGGATTTTTAGAAGCCCCATAGCTATGTGCATATCTCTAGGTACACGCATTGGAAAGGTTTTTGAAAAAAGGGATGGGCCGGAGACAAGATCTAGGTGGGGCAGGCGCACGCCAGGATCCCACAACCACGTAACTTGCTGCTGCTATGGATTGCGGGTAAGAAGTAAAATAAAATTTAAGGTAGTCAGCAGTGTTTTAGGGATCAGGGCTAGTAGAGTAAAAGGGAGGCAGGTTAGGTAGAGGGTTTAGGAAGTCCACTCCTTTACAGGGGCGAACTGAGAGGGAACAGGGAAATAGCCCCTAATGCGTCGCCTTGCACATCTACTAAAATCCCCCCACAGACACGCACATGTTATAAAATCGGCACGTCCACGTGTGGGTGCCAGCAAATGCATGCACATGTGTGCCTGCATGTGGCTCTTAAAATCTAAGCCTTTTTGCGATTTGATAAGGAACAAAATTGTGCATCCCACGGTAAGGACACAAGGATCTGCCTAATGACTACAGTGCAGTCCTGTGGCGCTAAAGTTTGGATTGCTAATAAGAATAATGCTTGAATATTTGCTCAGAAATAGGTTTGTTAACCTTATGGTATTATTTATTTATTTATCTATTTATTTATTAATTAATTGATTTATTTATTTAATGGTTTTATATACCGTTTTACCAACATTAAATGCTGACCAAAGCAGATTAAAAAAGAAAGATTAAATTCAAAGGAATAAAACTTCAATAAAATAAAATAAAAGCAAGAATAAAAATACAATAAATAATATTATCAATAACATAAAAATTAAGTGACATGGGATAAGAAATCTGGCTATTATTTTTTTAAAAACTTAAAGAGCAGAAAATAAAGCAAAGTATGATATATTCAGTATCACTGATCTACAGTAAGAATTAAATCTAGTACAGCTCAAATCCGATTACTGAGTGTAAATCAAGGCCTAAAAAAACTCCTAAAGACTTGTAAAAAAGGAATACAACTAGAGAGTCTGCATGCTGTGGCTAACCTCAATGTCCTTAAATGCTGCCTGGAATAAATAAGTTTTCAGCGCTTTCTTGAACTCATTACAATTAAGTATTTGCCTTAAAGGGTCAGGCAGGGCGTTCCACAATGTAGGACCTACGACTGAAAAAGCTCTGTTTCTAGTCACATTTAATGCCGCATTTTTTAAGGAAGGGACCTCCAATAGGTTTTTTCCCGCTGATCTAAGTTCTCTTTGAGGTTTATAGACATACAACGCGGTGCATAGCCAAGTGGAATCTATATTGTTTAACAAGGAATGAGTTAACATAATAATTTTATATTGAATACGATATTTAACTGGTAACCAGTGCAACTTATATAGAATTGGCGTAATATGCTGTTTTAAAGGTGTACCTGTAAGGAGTCTTGCAGCAGAATTCAAAACCAATTGAAGAGGTTTAATGGTAGTTTCGGGAAGCCCTATATATAGGCCGTTACAGTTATCTAAGCCTGACAAAATCATTATTTGTAGTTGAAAAGCTTTTGAATTTAGAAGGCTATAAGTTTCATCCTGCTTAATGGTGCCGTCCTGTCATTCTGTATCACTAGACCTTGGGATTGCTTGTATATGTGGCTGTATTGTAATTTGGGTAAAGGATCTCTACTAGGAGGATTATTTCATTTTACTAGGTGGGACAGAAGTAGCTTTTTGTTGTGAGTTTTAGTTCCCTCCCTTTGAGATGGTGAGCTCTCAGTATATAAACCAATGCTACCATCTTAGTGTGTGGACCTTTCAATTAGCCCTCTTAGAATCAGCATGGCCCTTTGCTGTTCCATTTTTGTTTATTTTCCTTAGTTAAAGACCCTTGGGTCTCTAGGATTTGAGATCTGAGTGAAGTAGAGAAGTCAGGGTGTCTTTGCTTAATTTAACATGTCCTTGTTGAGAACCTTTTGTTTGGAGAAGGAAGTTTTTCCATTCTCTTTCTCTGGCTTTGCCTAAGTATCCTAGGACCCAGGGACGCATTTCTTTACCATCTTAAGGAAGTGATGTCTACCACTGAGTGAGAATCAGAGGGCTATATGTGTCTTTGTGGGAGAATGAATTCTCATTCATTCATGAAGAAGAAGGAGAAAGAAGAGTTGGGAGAAAAGTGGACCCATCTGGTGCTCCATGACTATTTCATTGAGATAATCAGGGTAGAGAGGGGCATGGAAGTACCATCCAGATACAGACAGGGAAGGGAGGAAAATATGGAATAACTGGATTAAAGGTATGAACATTTGGACTTTACCTTAACATATCTAAATTGCGATATTTTCCTATTCACCAGCTATTGGGAGGAAACTCAGAAACTACCCCAGTGTTTGGCTAAAAATAAGAGTAAAGAGAGAATTGCTTTAACATCAAAATAGGTTTATCGGAAGTATAAGGTCACATTTATTGAAGATCTGAAGTGAAAAAAATGGATTTATAAATAAGAGCTGTAAAAAACCTTGTCATCAATTTCCATCCTTAATCAGTAAAAGTTAATTTGGAAACCAGATCAGCTTCCAGTGTGATTATTACTGCTGTTTACCAGAAACTTTGATGAAAACTGAAAACACGCAGAGACTAGAAGAGAATCTTCCCCCAGACAGGGAATATTTGGGCTTAAATCAGGAGTGGACTTTATCAATTTAACCCCTATTTGAGGTATAGTTTTTGAGGATGCTAGCCCATAGGTTATACTTCAAATCAGATCCCCTCAGTTTAATGGTTAAAAAGAAGCAAATAAATATAATAGTTTATTTGAAATTCCACCTTATAAAATATATCAATTCGCAGTGTGCAATAAAAATAGCAGAATTTCTTGGATCCTGCTACGGGGACGCTTTATACTTTTGAGCAGTGCCAAGAGAAATTGGGCCTTCGTCAACATCATTTTTTAAATCTATGGATACTTGAAGGCCACGATAAGGAACTTGTTGAGTGGGTCAGCTATGGTTTTCCCTAATTCTTTATATACCGATTTAATGGAGTGTTTCAGAGCTAAGCGGGGCTCTTTATCATGTCTTTACGCTTTCTACAGCTCTGTGCGAGAATATGGGGTGTCCCCTGCGCTGCTGGAGAAGTGGAGCAGAGATTCTGAAGAAGAGCTGACTGTTCCCATGCTCAAAAATGGTTATCTCACTATTTATAAGATGACTAATAATGTGGCACTCCGCGAACTACAACAGAGAATATTTCATCAAATTCCATGTTCCCCCGCTCGAGCACATACAATGGGGCTCATATCCTCGCCGGCTTGTCCCAAATGCTCCCATTCTCCAGCAACCTTTTTTCATTGCCTGTGGGAGTGCCCAGTGATCCACTCCTCGTGGGAGCGGATCCGTGGTAAGCTCTGCATTCTTTTTCGGACTGATGTCAATCGGTCTTGCTCCTTCTGTCTTTTGCATATTGAGGTGGGAGACTCTAGTATCAATATAGATAAGGTAATGTTTGCTTCTAAAGTTTGTCTGATTGTGAAAAAATGTATAATGCTGAAGTGGATAGGGGCTGCTCCACCTACGGAAGAGATGTGGAGCCAATTTATGTTGGAATTATATCAGCTGGAGTATGGTTCTCTGTACAAAAGATTTTCTTCTAACCAGAGACGTTTTTTTCCAGGAAGTTTGGGGGCCGTATTACTTATCACTTCCCCCTGATATCCAAAAATTGGCGTTGCTGCCTGTCTCTTCTGGGCGTCCGCTGGCATAGAGCTCTGCGGGGTCCAGATGGGTCTGAGGAGATTGTGGATTTTATTGACGATTACGCATTTCCTCTGATTTTTTAGTATTTTCCCCAGCCCTGCATTGTTGGTCCTTTGCATTACCTTACTGACAGTTTGTGTATTTTTCTAATCTCTCGAGATCCTTGGTGGGGGGAGGTTTAGATAATTTAAAAAATGGAGGCTAAGTTACTGATTCCATGTGCTTATATTTTGCTTTTCTATGTGTTGTAGTGATACCTTGCCTCAATAAAGATAATTGAAAAAAAATACCAGAAATATTTATAAAACATAATATATAATAGAAAATATCTAATTTAAAAAAAGATAAAACAAACAGCTGATAAAAAAAAAAAATTCACAATGAAGGTTTAACCTAATCTGGCCAGTAAACAGCATTATCCTGAAACAACTGATAAAATTCAGGCATTAAATGCTTGGCAAAGTAACCTATTCTTTATTCCTTTTCTGAATTTGAATTCATTCAATTCTGATGATATCTGTATTGGGAGCAAATTCCAAAGCACTGGTGCCTATTAACTGAATGCCATTCAAGTCGGATCTCAGACAGAGCTGGGACTCTTAAAATTAATTGTGATGACTTCAAGGCTCTTCTAGAGATATACAAAATGTACACATTAGCAAGATATTGTGATTTACTCCTGTGAACAGCCTTAAATGCCAAAATACAAATTTTAAAGTTAATCCTAGTGGAAAGATCCTGTCAGATCTCTACCAGAAACCAGAAGAAATATTTTATTGGTCTGGAAATAGAATAGAAAAGCATTTATGTGTTTGAAATAATTTATATTCTGCCTTTCCTAAAAAAAAACATTTGTCCAAAGCGTGTTGCAATAGTAAAATCATACATAACATTAAAACATCATACCTATAAGGGAGCCCGGACCGACGTGCCGCAAATGTGCAGTAGAGAGCAGCTCTACCGTGCATGCGCGCACGTCGGCCAGAGCGCAGCGTGTCAGAAAAAAAAAAAACCGGCGCTGGCTCCTTAGGAGCGGCAACGAGCAGGAGCGACGGCAACAAGCAGGAGCGGGAGGAGCAGTAGCTCTGGCGACGCGCGCGAGGGAGGGACACGCCCCTGTCTGCCGGTTGTGGATGAGCTGTGAGGGGAGGGAGGTGAGAGAGAGGGAGGGGGGAGAGAGGGGGGTGGGGAGGGGGGAGAGAGTGGGGTGGGGAGGTGAGAGGGAGGTGGTGAGAGGGAGGTGGGAGAGAGAGTGAGAGGGAGGTGGGGGAGGAGAGAGAGAGGTGGGGGGACGAGAGGAGGGGGGAGGAGAGGTGGGGGGAGGAGAGAGAGAGGAGAGAGAGAGTGAAGAGAGGGAGACTAGAGGGGGGAGATGAGGGGGAGGGAGTGGAAAGGAAATGGACCAAAAAAAAAATTTACATGTAGCCTGTTGTTATGGGCTTAACGGCTAGTTTTATATAAAAAGACATACATTAAATATAGACTAACAATGCATATAATTACAACATCCTT
Organism: Rhinatrema bivittatum; assembly: GCF_901001135.1. Lineage (NCBI taxonomy): Eukaryota > Metazoa > Chordata > Amphibia > Gymnophiona > Rhinatrematidae > Rhinatrema > Rhinatrema bivittatum. The sequence continues at coordinate 315,016,686 of NC_042618.1, read as the reverse complement.
ATTTATTTCTTCAAAATAATTTATATCACTATCGAGAACTCAGAACAATCATTCAGCTCCCGGCATGTTCAGCGTTGCTGATCACACTGCACTGCTTCAGTAGTTAGTGTGGTTTGATAGCTTCCTCATGTGGACATCTACAACATGTCCAGAGCTGTTCCCTGGTTTTATTGATTTTTAAGAAGGATTGAACAACTGTGTCTGGAACAGTGCAAACCATGTCTGGAAACTTGGTAATTCTTATGTTTCTGAGAGAGTTTTTTACACCCTCCTCATCTCTTAATTTTGGTTTCCCTTTTAGAAACATTTATTTTTCCATCATGCCTGAATATTCATCCAGAGGCTCAATGTATGTAAACCAAAGGACTGGTGTTTCTCAGCTAGAGAACACGGGTGGACTTTGAATACGTCTAGAAAGGAATAGATTTTCATCCTTTCTTGTGAGAAGGAGTGAAAGGAGAAGTCTGTTGGATCTATTCTTTTGTTCATAATCATTTAAAGGTTGATTAGAGGAGAAAAGGAGTAATAAAGGTGTTTATCGAGTCCCTTGAATATTGAGAGGAAGGAAGAAGAAGAACTTCGGGAGAGGTAGGAGTAATTGGGATTTTTCTGTATGCACTCTGACTCAATTGAACAAGAAAAACTATCACCTAGCATTTGGGAGAGAGTCTACAAACTGCCCTGATTGATTGGAGAAAAAGAAACTTTAAACTTATTGGTTGGCATTTGAAGAGGCCCATTAATATATCAATTAGATTGAAAGAGACATGGTCACAAATATTCTTCAAATATAAATGTATGCCATCATGTTTTGAAACCATCAAAGCTGTAAAGAACTTTAATACATTTCACCATTCATCAGTAAAAGTTAAGCTGGAAACCACAACCCCTTCCAGTTTGTTTATTGCTGTAGTTTATAATTGAATACTTCTCAGAACTGTTTACAATGATCTTTAAATTGGAACTTGACTTGAAGCAATGCATAGGGCCTTAACGATCCTGAGGAAATACTGGATTGTTGTACAAAATTAATATCATGGGAAGACTTGAACTTAAGACTTGAGTTTAAGGTGTGGTTCCTGGGACTTTACCTAGGACTATTAGCCCAGGGGTTACACTAGTGAGCCAGTGAGGCTCCATTAAAATGGTGGTGACATGATCTAGTTTCTTAAAGCTGTAAATCTATTTGGCAGCAGTACTATCTAGAATTTGAAGGGTTTTCATTAAAATTACAGGAGGGCCTGATTTTGAAAAACATTTACACACTTAAAATTGGGTTTTAGACATGTAAATGCACTTTACCTGTATAATTGAGCTTTTGAAAATTGCTACAATATATGCCATTAATTAGTCAATAGATTTTACATGTGTAAGTGCACTTTGAGGGGCAGATTTTAAAACCTGTGCGCGGGTGCAGACTTGTTCGCGCAACCCGGCGCAAACAAATCTACGCCCGATTTTATAACATGCGTGCACGGCCGCGCGCATGTTATAAAATCCAAGGTCGGCGCGCGCAAGGGGGTGCACAATTGTGCAACTTGAGCGCGCCGAGCCACGCAGCCTGCCTCCGTTCCCTTCCACCCCACCACACCTTCCCCTCCCTTCCCCTACCTAACCCGCCCCCCAGCTCTACCTAGAACCCCCCCTTACCTTTGTTGAAGAAGTTACGCCTGCCGGCCAACGGCCGGCCAGCGATCCCAGGCACAGCGGAAAATGGCCGCTGTGCCTGGAGGGTCAGGCCACGCCCCGCCCCCCAGACCACTCCGGACTGCCCCTTTTTGCAAGCCCCGGGACATACGCGCATCCCAGGGCTTGCGCATGCTGCAGAGCCTATGCAAGATAGGCTCGGCGCGCGCAGGGGGAGGCAGGGATAGGTTTTCAGGGGTTGCGTGCGTATCTTACGCGCGCAACCCTTTGAAAATCTACCCCTAAATGTATAACTGGGCTTTGAAAACTGCTACGATAGCATATTACATTTGAGCACATTTGCATGCATCAACTTTATAAGATCAGGTTTCTCCAAGAAAAGTCTCAAACATAGAATAAAATGTAAATAGTAAAAACATGTCCAAGCTAACAGGTCCATTTAGTAATCTGCAATAAGGGTATAATGACTTTAAAACAGCGATTACCAAATGATATAACCATATTGCTTGGTTTTCCCCTGAAAACCTGCCCCTAATGAAATTAGCTTCTTTGCATATATTTGCATGCATAAAATGTACTATTGCATGCAAAGCACTAATGTGTAGGTAATCCTATGCAAATGCAATAATAGGGCTTGCCACAACAGCAAGCCACGTTATTATAATGAAAACTCAGGAGTTGTACATAAAAGGTCCCAGAGGCATCGAGACACTAACATGCATCCCATTGTCTCTGGGATCCTTTTTAAAGGACCATGGGTCCAAAAATGACCCCTCCCCTCTCAAAGTGCAAAATGCTTCCCCCCCACCCATCTCCCAGGAGTCATGGAAGACCCTTGCCCATACCTCTGTCACCTGTTGAGGCAGCTCCATAGTAAAAAAAAAAAAATAATAAAAAAATCCTTATAATGATGCACAGTGATAGGCTGCCCCTTCCCAGCCTCCCCTTGAATAAAATGACTCCCCTCCCCCCCAGTTCAAATCCAATGGATCACCAGGGATATCTTCTAAAGGTGTGGGGAGGGTTGTTTAGGGCCCCCCCTAGACCACCAGTGTTTATTTTCTATGTAAGGGGGAGCTGGGAGGGAAGTAGGGGGCCACAATTCACCAGGGATTCTATTCTATGGAAGGGGGTATCTTAGGGGGGCACGAGGAGGGTTGGTTGTCTGGGGGGGGGTGTTGAACTGGGGAGGGTTATTTTATTCAAAAGGGAGGAGTTATGGGAAGGGGATGGGGTATTGACACATATCTGTAAAAGGATTTATATTTTTTATTTTTTACTATGGAATCACTTTGACAGGCAATGGCATAGGTAAGAGGGTGTCTGCCAAGACCCCCAGGGAGCATTTTACACTTTGGGAGGGGGTCATTTTTGTGCTGTGTGGCCATTGAACATGATGACTAAGCGGGCTGTTATTGCATGTTTTGTGACGTTCTGCAATGATATTTTTTATCGTAGGTTTTTTCCACAATAAAAAATATTGCTGCTAAACTACTGCGATATTTTCCTGAGAAGGGGCAAAATATCATGTGCTTTCCATGGTAAAATATCGTGGCTTGATAAATAACTCTCCTAAAACAGCAATTTCTTTACGCATATTAAGATCAGCATCAACTCTCAATATATAATATCAATACTGTGTCTTTTAAAGAGATCAAAACTCTTGACATTATAGGGGGAATAATTGGGTTAGAATTTCTTCTCTCCCAAAACAAATAATGAGTAAGATTTAAACCATTGTAATACTAAACCATCCAAACCTATCCCAGAAAGGTGAAGTAACAACAGCCAACGATTTAATCAGACAGAACTCATGTCTATATAAACAACCAGAGCATCCTTCCCTTGATCAGATTTTAATCGTACTTCATTTAACAGGTCCACCAATGGTATTTCAATACTATCATATTTCCTGAAGGCAGACTGTTTTGGGTGCAGGGCATTTGTTTTAGCCAAAATATTTTGAAGCTGAAATACACCATCCATGCACGTAATGTTAGAGATATGGTGGTGAATTCAACTTTACCTAAACAAGGACTTGAATGTGTTCTCCAGCAGAAGGACAATTTTCTTGTGGAAGTTGCATTTTTTTCTGCTCAGACATTGCAAGAATCAAAGTGGGTAGATCTGATTATGCAAGAAGTGTTCGAATTACATCATTCCACTACATGGTATCTCAAAAAATGTTTTATACATTATTATTTGCCCTTGTCCATTACTATATGTAGCTTGAATTAAAAGACAGCTTAAAATGAGGCTTATGGAACATCATAGTTTCAACAATAATGAATGGTTGGAAGCCCCTCTGTTTTCAAATTGTGCACAGTATTTACATACAATTGATCAATTACAATGGGTTGTGATTGAACAAGTTTGTCAACATTGAAAAGATATATACAGAAAATCTTGAATTTCAAGGAACAACATTGGATATTCATATTAACTATAGATCCCTATGGTTTATATTGCAAGTTGGAACGGAGTTCTTTAAATTGATCATGTGATATAATATGCAACTGTGATTAGTTATTGCGTGAGGAGTATTTTTTTTTTACTGCATGTGGCACTGTGAGCTGTCTTTTGACTGCCAGAGGACAGAACCAGACTGGCCTCTGGCGATTCTCTCATAAACTTCTATTGATTACAGACAGGAAAATCTAAATAGAAACAGTTCTTCTTACCTTAGCAGTTTCAAAGCAAAGTTCACAATGCACTTCCCTAGGCGTCCTTTTCTCCTCTGGGGCCTCTTTTCTGGCCTGGCTAATTATTTCCCTTCCCTAGGGAATTGACCCAGGACCAGGATTCCCAGCTGTTACCAGGTTTAAGGTGGACCAGGCCAGATCTTTGAAGCCATTCCTTTAAGTAGTTCTGGAATTTTTTTCCTTTATACTATGTCACACTGCTTTTTTCTTTCTTTTCCTAGAAATATTTAATTACAACAGACAATGTAGAAAGTTTCTCATGCTCTTAAGAAGCATTGCAATTACTAAGTTGGGAAAGTTAAGTTGACGAGGCTTTGGTACTCCTGAGGAAGTTTTTGAAACATGGAGCCATGTCAGGTGCCTTCTGAAATCTTCAGTGAATAAAGGACGTGACTTTTGTTAAGTGAAATTCTAGTATTTTATGCACTTTTGATTTGAGAATTCATGTAGGTGACAGTGAAAGAAAGATTTTTTCATGAAATAAAGGACTATGATTACAAGGAAAAGTGGTTTTCTCCAAGACTATGTTCTTAAGAGTTTTTCCATCTATTGCTATCCCTAAAAAATTGTAAAAGTGTAAACTAAAAGTTTTTTTATGTGCTAGTTTATTGATTGAGTTAGAGTATTATCGACATTTCAATCCAGTGTTTTGCTGTATTTCTCCCAGTTGGTATTCTCCAAGTTTCATTGCAACTTATTTGATCTTGTGATGATTAATTGTTGAAGGCCAACATAAATGAGAGATGATTTGTGTTGGCTGTATGGAAAGTTGGTCAAGATTTGGCATGATACACAGGGAGTGTAGTGGAGGAATAGCCTAGTGGTTAGAGCTGCAGGCTGAAAACCAGGGAATCCAGGAATCAAATCCTGCTGATACTCCTTGGATCTTGGGTAAGTCACTTCACTCTCTCTTGCTTCAGGTACAAACTTAGGGCATTATTTACTAAACATTTTTCCCATAGATACAAAATGGGAGAAAAATCTTTTGTAAATAGGCCCATTAAAATTGTAAAGCTTCTGACCACAAGGAAGTTCCTACTGTATCTGAATATAACTTGCCTTGAGCTGCCAAAGGAAAGTGATGAGCTACATCTGAAATAAAGTAGATTACCATATGCTAAGCTAACCCTACACAAGGAGAGTAGTAATTCCATTCTACTAGGCCTTCCAGCTTCTCATACAAAACCTTTACAGATGGTGCAGAACACAGCTGCCAGAATTCTGACCAACTCCAGGAGATTTGACCACATCACCCCGATCCTGAAAGCCCTTCACTGGCTACCTATTCAATACAGAATTATGTATAAGTCCATAACTTCCATCTTCAAAGTCATCCATCATCTCGCACCATTAAATCTACAAATCCCCCTGGAAAAACACACCACAGTCAGACCAACCAGAAATTGCTACAAAGAAGCATTACAGGTTCCACACGCCAAAACATTCAAACACAAATCACTTGAAGACAGAGCACCATCAACAGCAGGACCACGCTTATGGAACTCTATCCCATCCGAGCTGCGCCAGGAAACATGCTTACTAACTTTTAGAAAAAGACTAAAAACCTGGCTTTTTAGAAAAGCATGTCCGATCTTAGATTAACTCATGTTAATATCATCCCTTAATCACTTTTTCCAAGTTCACATCATTTCATAACTCCATTATAAAGACTTAATCATCCACCACCTACTCCAGACCAAGACTGCTCCCAATCAAGGTCTTTAAGTTACATATTTTGTAAAGAGCCTTTGTAAATGTATTTTTTAATTGTTATACTCTCTTCTTCTTCTTCTTCCCACTCCCCCAGTTGTATAATTCCTTGTTCATTGTAACTGTATTTCCTGCACCAGTTTAGTTGTTCCAGTTCTATGTTTAATGCACAAACTGTTCAATGTAAACCGGTTTGATGCGACCCCTGGTCGTGAAAGCCGGTATAGAAAATAGTCAAATAAAATAAATAAATAAATAAAATAGTTAGATTTCAGTCTTGAAAAATATAAAGTTGGGGGCTTGGAGTAGGGGTGACTCACATGGAAAATACGAGCCAGGAGTCACTGTGTAAGAAATGTAAATGAAATTGGATAAATGGTTCAAAAGGTTATTGAGAAGGAAGGGAAGCAGATGTGATGATATAAGGCTGGTTTCTCTACAATAAATAGGCTGACAAAAATGAAGGGATATTAATAGACCTGGGCTATTTTATAGTGACAATGGATATGTATGTAAAATCATAGGTATGTGAAGGGTAGCAGACGTATGAGCCCTTTGTGCTATGGCGTAGTTGATGGAACCTCGAGGGTGAACCCACGAGGCCTACGCCAGCAGCTGACAATCATGTCCTTTAGTGGGACAGTCTGGAACTTCGCCTATACCAGCATCCCTTGAAAGTTAAGTCTGGCAGCCAGCAGGACTTAGGTGGGTCCCTAGGGTGGTGGAGATAACTAGAGTCCAAAAGCACACTGGGGTCAGGGCAGGCAGCAGACTAATAGAGTCAGAGACAGTCTAAGGTTCGGGCAGGTGGCTAACAAAGGTGGTCAGATCAAGGTGGCAAGCAATTGTGGTTAGGTCCAAGCAAAGGGTCAAGATCCAGTCAAGCCAAGAGTGGACAAAGACATACTGAAGACAGTGGACAAGACAGGACAAGGCGAGCCTGAAAGAAGACAAGGCAGCATGGATGAGGCAAGGCTGGAGAAGACAAGACTAGGATGAAGCAAGGCTGGACGAGGCAAGGCTGGATTTAGGGACACAGGAGAACAGGAACCAGGAACACACAAGCAACATGTACTGCAAGGCAGGAGACCTGTTGCTGAAGCAATGCTGCAGGGCCATTGCTTAAATTGCTTAAATAGCCCAGTCATGCTGATGATATCGGGAGGCTCCACTCAGTGTTTCCTGCTATAGGGCCTATATTATGGGGTAGATTTTCAAAAAATGCGCGTTCGCGTACTTTTGTTGGCGCACCAGTCGCAAACAAAAGTATGCTGGATTTTAGTAGATACGCGCGTAGCTGCTAAAATCCAGGATCAGCGCGCGCAAGGCTGCCGATTTTGGGCAGCCGGCGCGCGCCGAGCCGCGCAGCCTGCCTCCGTTCCCTCCAAGGCCGCTCCGAAATCGGAGCGGCCTCGGAGGGAACTCGCTTTCGCCCTCCCCTCACCTTCCCCTCCCTTCCTCTATCTAACCCACCCCCCCGGCCCTATCTAAACCCCCCCCTACCTTTGTCCGGGGTTTTATGCCTCCCGGAGGGATAAGTAAATCCCCACACGCCAGCGGGCCGCTAGCGCGCCGAGACGCAACCCGGGGGCCGAAACCACGCCCCCAGGCCCGCCCCCGAAACGCCGCGTCCCGCCCCCAAAACGTCACGTCGATCGGCCCCGCCCCCGACACGCCCCTGACAAAAATCCCCGGGACTTACGCGCGCCAGCAGGCCTATGGAAAATAGGCGCGCCGGCGCACAAGGCCCTGCTCGCGTAAATCCGGGCGGATTTACACGAGCAGGGCTTTTAAAATCCGCCCCTATGTGTGCACATGCAAGCACACCTAAGGGAAAGTAGTGGCCTGGCAGCGTCAGCAGCAGTGTGCAAGGACGGTGGCTTTCTGCAGTGCCAAGAGGCCTCCAGCAGTATCAGCGGAAGGGGTAAATACGGCAGCTCATAGGGCAGTCTGAACCGTCAAACGCAGCCAGGTAGCTATCATTCTACAGGTAGGAAACAGTTTTAATACACTGCATGTTTTCATGTGCTTCATGGTATATGGCTACTATTTCCTCAGCAGTACTGGCTGTTTCTTTGTTCTCGTTTACCATTTTTTGAATGGCGAGTAAGAGCACTTTCGAAATGGCTGTAAGGAAAACAAAATTCTTTCAAGCATTTTACTTGGGTTCTCAAGAATATTTGTCTTTCAGTGTGATCTTTCAGGAACTGGCTTCTTTTACCATTTTTGTTGGCTCTGTACAAACATTTATCCCATTGTAATTTTGAATGCTTGCATTGAAAATGTATTTTGTTTGTGAGAAGAATTTAAAAAAAAAAAGAAAGCTGTTGGCTGCATTTTTTTTTTTTTGCTAGTATTTCTGTGGAGTTTAATCTAGCCATATTTCCTTAGTATGGGTTGCTGTCATTTATAGGGTGTATAGTGAGGTGTGCCAGAAAAGGAAACCCTGAAGGTATTGTACTTCATTAGTTTTACACATCTGTTTGGCAGTATTTGAAGTTTTGAAGAATAACAAAATTGAAGAAATATAATTTTTTTTTCAAAGTTGCTTAGCAGGAGGCACAGTTACGAAAGAAAATGGTAAGTGAGTATAAGGGTCAGGACTTGATTCTTTTCATGGGTTTTTACATGCTTTTGCCAATAGCTGTAATGAACAAATCCTTGGCATATGTAACCAATAAAATAATTTTGCAAAGAAATATATCACAAATGCTATTTAATCTTATTAGGACATGTCCTTTCTATTTCCAGTCATTGTATAGTTGTTTTTCCAAGACCTAGTTATGATAAACACTCAGCTACCAAAATCCTACAAAATATCATCGTTTCTCTTTTTTTGTGTCTGTTGCTTTTTCTTTTAGTCTTATTTATCGATGTCCCTGTTTGGTCTAATATACTCTATTTTAATAACATTTTCAGACCATTTTTTGGGACAGTAGGGATATGAACCCTGTTGTTAAATATCTCCTTCTTCTAATGTAGCCTTTGGTTGTTGATGGCATAACTATAAACTTGCATCTGCATGCACATTTTTAAATATAATACTATTTTAATTTGATTCCATCCTCTGTTTACAAATTATTATCCCTGAATACAAGCTTCTTCTATGTTCTTTATTTCACAAATGCCTGAAAGTGTCTCTGAGAGAGGCCAGTACAGCAAGATCCTGATCTACTAATATAGGGGCTGATGCAAAAAAAAGCGTGGAAAGCGGGCGCTGAAAAATCAGCGCCCGCTTTCTTAACGTGCGCATGGTGCCCGCAAGGGGGGCGCCATGCTATATTATAATTAGGGGGTTGCAACCCTAGCACCTCCTTGCTAACGCGACCCCACGGTCTGCCGGTTATGAACACTGACGCCAATAAATTCGGCATTGGTTTTCATAACTGCAGTCTGCCAGTTATGAAAACCGATGTCGGTTTTCATAACGCAGCCAGCTGGTGGTCTTAATGTGGCCGGCTGAGTTTTTTTTTTTTAACTTTTTAAAGAAGTACAGAAAAGCAGTTTTTTCTCCTTTTCTGTAGTTCTTTTCAATACACTCAGCTATTAACGCCTGCTCCAGGCGTTAATAGCTGAGTGCATTGAAAAGCACACTGTATAACTGTATAACCCGCAGTCAGATGCGAGTTAAATAGGCGCTAATCCCCTTATTGCATTAGGGGGTGGATTAGCACCTATTAAACCCACATCTGACTGCAGGTTATACAGTGTGCTCGGCTGAGCGCACTATATTGCATCGGCCCCATAGATTATAGAAGAAAAAGATCAACTAACCATTAAGTCTGCCCAGTTATTTCTGTCCATGTGGCTAAAGATATAACCCATCTACCAACCATAAAACTTGTATATCATCTCTTTTTATTTAGGGCAATTTTAGTCATCATCATTTATTTATGACATGCTTTTCTAGCTAAGGAGTTCAAGGCGTGTTTCCTATTGAAGAAATGATATAGTACATTATTTCAATTGTGCAAGATACATGTGAGAACATAAAACTTGCCATACTGGGTCAGATTAAATGTCCATCAAGCCCAATATCCTGTTTCCAGCAGTAGCCAATCAAGGTCACAAGTACCTGGCAGTATCCAAAGGAATAGATAGACTCTCTGTTTATCCAAAGAATAAGCAGTGGATTTCTGCAACTCTACCTTAATAATGGTTAATGGATTTTTCCACCAGAAACTTGTCCAAACCTTTCTTAAATGGTGAGCCTGGGAGGTTGGAAATCTCAGAGCCCTGGGTACTATTCTCTCTATTCCGTTGCAATGAAACCTCGAAAACAATTAAAACTGGTAACAAACTCAAGGAGAGAGGGGCATTTATGTCGCTAGACCATTTTATGAACAAATCTCTCTGCAATATGCCCATTAAAGAGGCTAAAAAAGATAAAGAAAAATCAGAGCAGGAGAAGGGAAAATGGCTGCCACAATGGGAAGCACACCTGGGCCTAGCCTGTTGAGCGAAACAATAGTAGAATTTACAGACATGGTTGTTTGAGCTTTAAAAGGTACCCTCTCTTCTATATAAGAGCAAAATCACAGATGTCAAGTCTACAATTACAGATTTTAACTTGCATCTGGATGTAGTGGAAGGCAGAATTTCTGTGATGGAAGTTGGGGCAATGTCACAGGAAAGCAGTCTGTGCAAGCTAGAGACCATGACAAAGTTACAGGAAGAGAAAATAGACAACATGGAGAACCGGTCACGAAGGAATAATATCCATAGTGTTGGACTCTCAGAGGAGAACCATGAAAAATGGATCCCAGAAATGTTATCAGGGCCCAATCTGCAAAGCGTCTTCAAAATCAAATGGGTGCACTGACTCGGTGGCAAAAAGGAAGGGGATACTAGGCCAAGAATTCCTCTGGCAAAGATTTTTAATTTTGCCTACATACAAGAGGTAATGCAAGTGTACAGGAAGCAACAGCAGCTGAAATATAATGAAGCACCCATACGTTTCTTTCAAGACTATTCTGCTAACGTTTCAGAAAAGAGACGTGCATTCAATTGATTGTGTGCAAGCCTAGCTCAAAAATAGATAAAATTTGATCTACAGTATTCCACAAGACTCCAAGTCTGGGTTGAAGGCAAAGCCCAACTGTTTGAGGAACCTGAAAAGGTGCGACAATTTATCAACAAACTATAAAGCTCCTTAACCTTCATATTTGAGTTTAGAGGAGGTAATCTTTTATTCTTATTTATACAAAACTGTTCCTGTTTTTTAATTTTTTTATTATTTGAATTAAATAGAGTGGCCCAACCGATTTGGGAGTGTTGGGCAAGCCGCGATGATCAGAGGAGAGAGAGAGGTTCTAATTTGAAAAAGCAGGGGGGTGTTTGAGCTGAGGTGGTCACCGATCCCAGTGAAGTAAAAGAGGCAGCTTAATAAGAAGAGAGTGATATGGACTAAGAAACTCAAGCACCCTGACCTGATTCATTGAATAAATTTAAAATAACTCCTCTGAAACAAAGATCGGCAAAAGAAAAAGTAGTCGTTTTGCTCAGGAGAAGGCTACATGAAAAGTGGCTCTACTGACTATTACTAATCCCTACAAGAAAGATTTTGCAGCAAACGGAGAAAAGCAGGAAATGGAACTGTAAGGCTTATTGATGAGGTAACTAATCCTTCGGAAAGTGGTGCAAAAAAACTGGTATTAAAGGGACATTAGAACGATATATGCCAAAAGGTTGCATCCCAAGTTCCATGCAACAACGTCATTTGTCTGAGACAGAAGGGCAGTGGGTCACACCAGAGGTGGCCTGTTTGGGAATAAAAGTAGACACATTGAGGGGATGGCCTCAGCTTGGCAAATTCTACAAAAGAGAGGCCCAAATGAGATGAGGAGAACTATGTATACCTTGATTAGCAGACTTTCTGATCTTGGTTAAAAAGTTGAAATGTTTAGATTTCTATGTATCGTACCTCCAGCTCTCTATAAGAGGAGCACAAGAGTTCTGGGATGGGGAAAAGAATGGGGAGGATTCTAAGGGAAAAGAAAGGGAAGGGAGAAAGGTTGGGTACATGCGACAATTTCAGTTGGTTCTACACACCTTACACCTTACAGTCTAGAGATAATTGTAAGAGGACGAGGTGTGGTGCAAGGCTGGGTGCCCTGCTCAGAGGAACAGGAACAGTCTTTTGATAATTAGGCAGAAATGTCAGGTTAATGGGAGATACAACAAGAATAATTTCCTTAAATGTTAATGGGTTAGGCATACCGATTAAAAGGACAAAAAATCTGCAGTTACTGAAAAAGAAATGAGGCTGCAATTGCCTGTATCCAAGAAAGTCATTTTACGGCTGAGGAAAGTAAAAAAAAAAATGAAGGAGGGATTGGGTGGGAACTTGCTACTTCTCAGAAAAGCTGGGGTAGCTATTCTCACATATAAGAATGTTAATCTACAAGTTGAAAAGGAATTCAAAGATCAAGAAAGGAGATATATAATAATTATTGGGAAACTACAAGGTAAAGAAATAACCATTTGCAACTTCTATGCCCCTAATGATTATGACCATAGCTTTTTCATTGACCTTGCACATTTTTTAATTGCAAACTGGACAGGTTGTTTGATAATATCAGGGGACATTAATTACATTCATGAAAAATAGACAAATCTCCCAGTGCCAAGAAAGTGGAGAAAAAAAAGGAGAAAGGATTTTCATTCCTTTCTCAAAAATTGCAGGTGATGGATATATGAAGAACACTGAATCCAGAGGTAAAAGAATTTCTGGTTATCAGAACTAGCAAAGGGAGAGGGAGTTTGGAGATTTCCAAACCAATTAAAAGTGGACCTTGACTTCTAGCAGTTTTTGCAAACTAAATGGAAAAATTTCATTAATAATAATGTTCAACATATTAATTCTCACAGCTGTTTTTGGGAAACTAGTAAAGCTGTCATGAAGGGAGAAATTATATCCTACTTAAGTGGAAGAAACTCTCATATAAACAAGACTATTCTGCAGCTAGAAGAAAGGTTGTAGAAAGTAAAGAGAAAAATAAGGCACTTGACAAAAGAAGTAAAAAATGATTACAAAAACATTGTAGAAAGTTTATTGCATGTCTACAACAGAGGGCACAAAAAGTGTTTCAGCGTACCAAACATAACTACTTCTGATTCAGAAACAAAACCGGAAATTTACTAGCCAATGCAGTGAGGGTCTAGAGGGGTAAAACTTACATAGAGAGTCTGAAATCTGGGTAGGGTAAGATGGTGAGCAAAAAGCAGAGATCTGTGAACTGCTAAAATCCTTGTATGAGTTTCTCTATAATTATGAAAGAGCAGGTGGAGTAAGGGAGGAAAATGTATTTTTTCAAGATCTCCCCCTTCCTCAGATCACAGTCCAGCAATTGGAGTTTTTGAACAGATCGACTCAGGCCTATGAAATATTGAACTTGATTGCTACTAGCAAGTCAGGAAATACTCTAGGCCCAGATGGATTTTCTTATGACTAGTATAAGTATGGTCGAGCACCTTCTTTGCGCACAGAACAGCGACATCTGATGCTCCAACTCAGCCAACACTTCGTAAGCTTATTCCCCACTGCAGAACTCTTCCATGTAGCATCTCTGCTTAGAGACTCAGTGACAGCTTGAGTGGTTGCTGTTAATCTGCAAAGAGCTCAATCCCTGGTAGTAAGTACCTTGCTTTGTTAGGCATAATTCAAAGCGCCTGCCTTTGGTTTAAACGTCTAGATCTCCAGGCACAGTTCACTTTTATCTCTGTTTTAAACCCTTAAATCTCTGGGCACAGTTCAAGGCTTTTATCTCTGGTTTAAACCCCTAAATCTAGTGCCTGTGGGCTTGGCTTAGAGACAACCAAGCCCTATTGCCTCCACCCACTATAGCTTGTAGGAGGGAACAATTCAATACTGCTTCTTGCCCACCTACTGCAACATTCGCCCACAGCATTTTTCTTAGGCTCTAACCCTTTCAGTGTCCATGTCTCCTTGAGGGGATTTCTACCAGTCCTCTCCTTCCTCCATCAGTATGGGCTCCAGGTCTGGACTCTCTGGCAAGTCCACCTCCATCTCCTCCATGTCTCCCTCTGACTTTAGTAGTCCTTCTTCCTGTTCCTGTCTAGCCCCTTCGTCAGGCCACCTCCCCGGCTCCTCCCACCCTCTTGATGAGGTGCAGATTGTGCAGTCCCTCTCTCTCTTGGTTCACCTCTCCTCCCCTTCTCTCAGTACATAAGAAATTGTCATGCTGGGTCAGACCAATGGTCCATCAAGCCCAGCATCCTGTTTCCAACAGAGGCCAAACCAGGCCACAAGAACCTGGCAATTACCCAAACACTAAGAAGATCCCATGCTACTGAGGCAATTAATAGCAGTGGCTAAGCTATTCCCTTAGTAAACTTGATTAATAGCCGTTAATGGACTTCTCCTCCAAGAATAATGTTCCTTTCAGAGCAGGATCTCTTCCCCTAACCTGGGGTTTCTTCGTTTTTGAGGGTTCCACCCAGGTTTCCTGCCCCAACCTTCCCCAGGGTATATAATAACCATCACAATAAGTTACTGGAAGAGAAGATGGTATACCCAATGAGTAAATTCTATGAAGATGCTCTCCTCAAGGAGGCCTTCCCGAAGGATTTCAAAAAGGCCTATATTACAGTTTTGGCCAAACCGGGGAAAGATCCAATTTTACCCTCTTCAGGCCTATCTCACTTTTGAATTGTGATCTAAAGATTTTCACTAAAATTCTAGCAGATAGGCTGGGACAAGTATTTCCTTCCATCATATCTAGCAACCGGGTAGGCTTTGTGAAAGGGAGAACAGCTGGCACTCATATAACCAAATTGATAACTGCTATGCACTTATGTAAAAGGGACAAAATCCATGCCATGGCCATTGTCTTTGACTCAGAAAAAGCCTGTGAATGAGTCTCCTGGCCACATATGTTCTTAGCCCTCCAGATGTTTGGGTTGTCTGGAGATATAGTTAAAAATATCTCACTTCTTTATAAAGACCCAGTATCAAATATTATTGCTAATGGATACAAATCATCTGACTTTAAGATCCATAGAGGGGTTAGACAGGGGTCCCCCACTTGCCATTGCTTTATATATATTATCAATAGATCTGTTTCTGTGGAAAATTAAGAGGATAATAATATTGAGGGGTTTACTATAGGAGGGGAAACCTTTAAGGTGGCAGCTTTTGCCAACAATGTACTGAACTTTATTACAAAACCAGTAGAATCATTACAGAAGTTTTGGAGTATCAATAGGTGTTTGGTCAATTTGTTGGCCTAAAAATTAATCAGGTTAAGTCAGAAACTGTTAAAGAGGTTAGGGCTGGTCAGCTTGGAGAAGAGAAGGCTAAGGGGGGGGGGGGGGGGGGGAGGAAATGAAGATGTTTATAAAATTATGAGAGGCTTAGAATGAGTAAATGTGAATCGGTTATTTACTCTTTCAGATAATAGAAGGACTAGGAGGCACACCATGAAGTTAGCAAGTAGCATATTTAAAATAAATCAGAGAAAATTCTTTTTACTCAGCACACAGTTAAGCTCTGGAATTCGTTGCCAGAGGATGTGATTAGGGCAATTAGAGTAGCTGGGTTTAAAAGAGGTTTGGATAAGTTCCTGGAGGAGTAGTCCATAAACTGCTATTAATCAAGTTGATTTAAGGAATAGTCACTGCTATTACTGGCATCAGTAGCATGGGATCTTGTTAATGTTTGGATACTTGCCAGACACTTGTAACCTTAATTGGTCACTTTGGAAACAGGATGCTGGATTTCATGGACCCTTAGTCTGACCCAGTATGGCAACTTCTTAATAAACTAGTTCTAAATATCGGTATAACAAATTTGATTATACTGAGCCGTTTTCCATCTGAAGTTCTCCCAACCACTTTAACATTTGAAGATTGGTCAATACAAATTTCACCCATATTTATGAATGTGGTATATAAATAGAATCCAATTTGTCATTAAAAGAGGAAATAAAATATGCAACACCTGGCACTTTCAGGAAATTATGTGCATTTCATGGCTTAAACCCTTTTCTATCTGAAAATGACTTTCGCACTATAATACACTTCTTAGTCCTATTTAAATGAGATTACTGTAATGTATTTTATGTTGTGTCACCAGCATATATGCTAAAATGTCTATAAGCAGTGCAAAATCCAGCAGCTAGACTTGTTACAGGATTGAAACTATCAGAACGTATCACTCCAGTACTGTGCTATTGCACTGGCTTCCAATACAATAGAGAATAAAAATTTAAGATCATTAATTTAGTACATGAAGCATTTAGTAGTAATGCCCTTCTAAGTGTGAGAGCAGTATTGAAAATATATAAACTTTAATGTGCATTAACATCTGCTGGGCGAAACCTGCTTAGATATTCCATCTCATTGGTTTGTGTTAGTAGATAAAATTAGAAAAAGGACATTTTATGTAGCAGGGCCCACCCTCTGGAATGAATTACCCGATGAGATTTGTTGAATTCGATGCTACTCAACTTTTAGTAAAAAAGTGAATGCATTTTATTTAATTTAAGCATTTGCTCACATCATTAATATGCCTTGTACTTTATGTGAGATTTTATGTGATTTTTAATGTTCCTTCTTAATTTTGTTTTTACTTTTTTATTCTCTCTCTTATTTTATATTTTGTTACATTTAATTTGTTTTTATGAAGTTGGTACGATTTATTTGCCAATTTTTGTTGTCATTTTTTGTAATGATTATGGATGTTTTATTGTAACCCACCAAGTACTTTGGATTGAGCATGCTAAAAGTCTATTTAAATAAATAATTGAATGAATAATTTCAATAGAGGCAGCTTTTAGGTCAAAATATCTTGCCATATTACCACAATATGTGATTTTCACAGAATAAACAGCATTTTATGCATGATATACAAAGTTTTTCATGCATTAATCGATTATCGTGGCTTAGCAAATGTACCCCTTAGATTCTAAGCCTTCTGGGGATAGAGGAATATCTACAGTACCTGAATGTAATCTGCTTTGACACAAAAGGCAGAATATAAATTTTAAAAAGAACATGTGACTTTTCTTATTCTAGCTATGCTTGCTTGTGATACATCAATTAACTTTAGCAGGTTCATTGACTTTAATTTGCATTTCTCAAGGACATACAAGTAGCATGGAGATTTCACTTACCTTAAGGTTATTTTAAGGTAGTATGGTCGAAGCCTATAATCTGTATTTAAACAAAGCAGAGTGAGATGTGAAAATTATCTAAACTGTGCTGATCCATTGCATTTTGAAACATGAGGGCTCAGTGATCACATACTACAACATAAACTTCCTCTCAGTGACAGTCAGCTTCCTCCTGTGTTTACATGTCACATATATTTAAGTTTTAGTATAGGATATAAATCTTCATTGCCAGTTTTATTTATTGTGGTGATTGAAGATTTTTCTCCAATTTGCAAATACTTTCTTCTGCCATCATGCATGCAGTGCTGTCTCTGAAATTGATTTTGTAGGGTTTGTGTTAGCTGTGTTTGTGCAACTAATATTCCAAACCTTTATGTAGTTAGAATTGCTAAATCTATTACATTTTGGATAAATTTGGCAGTTTTTGTGTTTTCTATGACTCCTTGCATTGTAGTATGTGAATAAGACATCTTTTCTCTCAGAAAAGTTTCTCATAAAACAGAGGTTTCAGTAAAATAATTCACTTGACAACTTACCACATCCACTAAGATCTGTCATTTTTATTCTTATTTTGTATATTTGAGGACCTGTTCATTTTAAAATGTTTTGGAAAGCCATTTCCACTGTCATGAAACCTTATAGCTGCTGCTGAACAGGCATAACAAGGATATAGCATGATAAGAGTGGACTTGGGGAGAAAACAGTGGATGTGGCCATAATAAATGATGCACATCTTTTATGGTTAAAAAGTTATTCTGTAATCAGTTAAGTATACTAGGGCAAAAATGAAAGGAAACCTTAAAATAAGACCATAAGAATAAGTGTTTTGGTCTTTATTATGCCCATACCTTTTTGTTTTTCAGGATAGCATGAGATACAGTTGCTCACATAGAAGCTAAGAATTAGGATAACTTGCAGATTTTGGTTATGCTGAATCATCAGACCTGTTCAGGGTAACCAAAATCTGAGGAATGGCTTTGACAACCACTGCGTAGACTCAGCTGGTGTGCTGCTTTGGACAGTTTAACTAATACACTTCTTTTTTTAGATTAAAGTGACCACTGTTAAACAGTTGTAGATTCTTAGAGAAGTGTTCTGGGCATGGGCTTCATACAAAGAAACAGAAAGACTGGCTATAACAATCCATAATGGCTTGTCAGTCAGCCATGGAAATGCTACCAAGTCGGGGCTCTACTGCTGTAGTCCTCCAAGGTCGCAGACAAGTCTGGTTTGCAAGATGAAGTATGCAAACTAACCTGGTTCTTGGAGTACATATGCATACTGAAATGGTAACAAGTTATTTGTTTAACTTAATAGATAATCAGGCTTGTAATTTGGTAGTCTTGATGTTACATTATTTGCAATTATTTTATATCTTATATTACATTCCAGGGAGACCCAAAAATGAACCAGAAGGCTTAATGAAATCAGCACAGGAAGGCACAGATGCAGACTAGTGTCTTCTAGGGCAGTTCTCAGCCTTTCGTGACTACTGTACCTTTTTCAAGAGTTTGAGATAGCTTGTATAATTCAGTGGTCTCAAAAATCCAAAGTGTAGAACAAATACTATACTTATTTACATTTCAATGTGATATTTGGGCCTGTTTTTCCATTGAAATTTAACTGCCAAATAACAAACTTGTACACACCGGTTCTAGGAAAGAGATTAAGTTAATGATATACCAGCTAATCATGCTAGGAGGCTTTAAAGGCATATGTCAGATAATTTCTTAAGAGGTTGCCAGCAAAAAGAAAAGGCAAAGTAGGGAATGGTCACTTCAACAAAGGTTAGGGGTATTGGTAAAGCAACATAAGGCACAATTTTCTGATGTGACTTTTAAGGCGCTAACTCTGATGAGGGCAGATCTGTCTCTACAGAGAGCAGAAACAGCACTTAAGGGGATTAAGCAGAATTATTTAAAATATAGTAGCCACCCTGGAAAATGATTAATTTAGGAGTTTAAAGTGTGAACCCAGCAAAACATGATATGTAGTTAGGCTGGGAAATTGATTTGGATCAAAGAGAGATTGGTGTCAGATTCTTAGTAACTCCTGAGTAGGATTTGGGCAGTCACAGAGCAAGGAGGCCTGGCATACTAGCGCTGGAGCTGGGAACTCGGAGCAGGAACTGGAGCTGAAACTAGAAGCTGAGACTGGGACTTGAAGTAGGAGCTAGAAGTGGAAGCAGAGACTGGGACTCGAAGCAGGAGATGCAGCTGGAACTTGGAACAGATCTTCGCTGCAGTACTAAAGAGTTCACCTCGTTAGAAAACTGGTTGCTGTGAACAATTTCCTAGTTCACAGCAATGCCTTTTAACCTGGCTTTGACTAATCCAGTTCACCAGGATTAGTAACCACCATCTCTGTTCTTAGCTTCTTTTTTTTTTCAAAATCATTTTTATTAAAGAACGTGTGTCTACAGCTACATCAACCTCGATAGAGGCAGGTCATGCCTACCAGATACAAGAATATAAGATAAACATAGCTCAACAGAATCTGCTGTACAGTTAACAATGCAAGGGCTGCAGCCGCGCACACGTCCCTTCTTTTCTCCATGTATACAACTCCCCCCACTCAATTCACAGATCACCCACCACAAGCACACTCACACTTCTACCCATACACCCTCCTTCTAACTCCCTTCCCCCCCCTCCCCCCCCAGGGGATGGTGTTTTAAACACAAACAACAATGGAATCAAGCGTATTCATTAACAATAAATCGGAGAGAGAAAATATGTCACAGTCCCAGCAAACTTGTGAACCTAGAGGTATTAGGATAGTCACAATTATGTCCACGTAGTATGGTATCCAGTGTTTAAGAGTTGGGTTTGTATATCCAGAGGAAGTAAAGCAAAACAGGCAGTCCAATGAGCCTTAGAAGTAGCATCCAAAGTGCGGCCCGATGAAATAGTATCCAGTCGTGCCAGCTGCATAGTTGACGCAAGTTTAGAGTACCAAGCTCTCAACGGCGGTTGTGTCATGGGATCGATCAATAAAGCCAATATTATCTAGCAGGCTAACAGGATAGCGGTGCGGCCAAAACGTCCAGCAGCAGCAATGTGCGGGGCAACACTGCCGCGTAACCCAGACAGCAACAGCCTCCCCGACCGCAGAATATGGGAAGTAGTGCAGCATGCGACAAGACGCCATCCCAGAATGTTCGAAGAGTCGGACACTGAAACAGCCGGTGAGCCAAAGTGCCAGGCTCAGCACCGCATTTAACACATTGGGGTGAGGGTAAACGGCCATGCGGTAACGTCGAACGCCATCACAGACAATGTGATGTAAGATCCGGAATTGCAGTTCCCGCAGGGTAAGGTCAGGCACAGTGGCAGTCATAGTTTTAAAACACGTAAGTATGTCCGCAGGAGAAATGGTCCGCCCCCAGGCTTCCGCCCAGTACTCCGCCAGGGCGTTCAGATGATGCGGTTTTCTGTGCTTTTGTCCCAACACGCACCATCCCCTTATGGAGTTGCGTAGAAGAGCAGTGTCAAAAAAGCGTTGGGCAAAACTAGACTCCTTACGAAATTCATCCGCTGTCCACTTGAACGACTGGAGATAATGGCGAGCCTGGAGGTATGCAAAGAAGTGTTTAGATGGTAGTGCATAATCTCTAGCCAAAGTTGCAAAGTCCTTTACCACGGGGGTATCCGGGAGATAAAGATGAAAGATGAACGGCAGTCCCTTTTGAAGCCAGCCTTGAAAAATCGCCCAGCAAGCCAAGCCAGGTGAAAATTTCTTATTGCCCAAGAGCGGCATTAACAAGGAGGCTATTCCCTGGAAACCCTCCTGCTGGCGAAACCAACGCCAGGCTTGCCTACAAGGATGTAGTAGTTCCTTGGGGATAGTCAGGGTGCTGTAGGTGGCTGTGTCAGCTTGAATCAGATACACTGGAGACCACGGGAGCCGTCATACTGATGAGCAAATTGTCTTCACAATAAGAGTATTGGTCCAATATCCACTCCCCCACAAAGCGAAGCTGGCATGCAACGATATACAGTCGGATATCAGGCATATTCACTCCCCCAGTGTCCTTAGAGTGCAATAATACAGAGTACTTGAGCCGAGCCCTCCCCCCAGCCCATAGAAATTGTTGAAAAGAGCGTTGTAATTGTTGAAAAGAGCGTTGTAACCACAAAACATCTGCTCGCGATAGCCAGCAGGGCTATCGCGAGCTTATATAGCAATTTTGGTACCAATGTCATTTTGATCAGGGCACATCGCCCAAACAGGGACAGCGGCAGCGTACGCCAGGCAGACAGCTGGGCCCCCATGTCAGATAACGTATTCGTAATATTAAGGGCGTAAAGCTCAGTCAAATTCCTAGGTATCCAGACCCCTAAATACTTTAACTTATCCGTGGCCCATGCAAAGGGGAACTCGCCACCCCAATCCCGTGCCGCATCAGGTGCAAACGCCAGGGCCTCAGATTTAGCATAATTGATAGTCAGACCTGCGATCCCCTTGAAGGAGGAGAAATGTTGGATAATCACAGGAACACTTTGCCTGGGCCGGCCCACAAACAACAAGATATCGTCTGCGAACATCGCCAGCTTTAGTTGATGCCGCCCTATGCGGAGGCCTACAAATCCAGGGTCTAAGCGTAATTTAATCGCTAGGGGCTCGATGGCCAGCACAAAAAGTAGAGGGGACAGGGGGCAACCCTGACGCACCCCACAGTGTAGGGAAAAAGGGGTAGTCAATGCACCATTAATAAGGAGGCGTGCGCCAGGGTTACTATATAAAACCTCTAACCATGTAACTATATTACCCACCAAACCATACCTGCGCAGGCTCCAGAACAAGTAGTCCCAAGAAAGCGAGTCAAACGCTTTGTCAGCATCTAAGCTCAAGACTAAAGCATCCGTCTGCCTATGGAAACTAAGTGCTGCAATGAGCCTGTGGACATTCTTCACTCCCTGTCTGCCCTTGATAAAACCTGTTTGGTCTGGGTGTATCAATGTGGGTAGTATAAGGGCCAGCCGAGCTGCCAGTACAGCTGCAAAAATTTTTAAGTCACTGTTTATCAAGGAAATAGGGCGATATGAGCCTACATCATGGGGATCCTTCCCAGGCTTAGGAATAAGCACAATAGTAGATTGATTCTCAAAATCATTTAAAGACTTATCTTGAAGCAAATTATTAAAGTAAGGAGTCAGGACAGGCAGAAGTGAGAACTTCAAGATTTTATAAAACTCAGGCCCGAGGCCGTCGGGTCCCGCTGCCTTCCCCAATTTCAAGGTATGAATAATGGCATGTACTTCGCTGTCTTTAACAAGAGCATTCAACATCTCCAATTGTGGTATGGTCAATTGCGGCCAAGGAAGTCCCTGAAAAAATGCAGCCGCAGCCTCCGCAGGACTAGGTTTTTCCCCATATAGATTCTGATAGTATTCTAAAAACCTGTCCATAATCGCAGCCGGTGAAACTAAGTGGGTGCCCTGCTTATCTTTTACACTCGTAATGAGAGACTTTGGTTTCCTGGTGCGCACTAGATTGGCCAGCATTTTACCGGGTCGGTTACCATGTTTATATAATTGAAGTTGATAATATCGGAGGGATTTATTAGCCCGCTGGTACAGGAGAGTATTTAAAGTCTCCCGAATAGTGGCAACCTCCCGTTTACTAGTGTCCGACATCATCCGCATATGAGACAATTGAGCCTTTTTAAGTTCTGTCGTTAAATGCAGGATATCCGCATTACGTTTCTTATTTTGCGTTGCCACATAGGCTATTATTGAACCTCTCATGACCGCCTTACCCGCCTCCCATAATATCGCGGACGAGGTCTCCGGCAAAGTATTGAGGCGAACATAGTCATCCCAGTGAGTCTGTAAATAACGATGAAATTGTTTATCTAACATGAGTCCAGGGGCCATTCGCCAAGAAAATGACGGTTTAGGATAGGTTCCCAGTGTGACACCCACTGACACCGGCGCATGATCAGAGACAGATATAGTTCCAATGGTGGCTGCAGTCACCCTGGGGAACAAAAAATCAGAGAGCAAAAAATAATCTAACCGTGAATAAGAACCATGGGGATGTGAAAAAAAAGTGTAATCTTGCTCTCCAGGATGCAGAGCCCTCCAAACATCCAGAAGTCCCAGCTCCTGGCTAACAAAATTGGCACCCATTCGGATGTCATAAGGCGCAACCGCTTTAGGGGGTTTGCAATCTTCCTGTTTATTTGGTACTATATTAAAGTCCCCGCCCATAATTACTGCACAAGAGGAGAGCCCTGCCAGGATCCCCGTCAAACTAGTAAAGAAATCATGTGAGTATACATTTGGGGCATATACATTACATAGAGCCACTGGCTGCTGGTGGCACAACCCCTGAACTATAACATACCTTCCCTCCTCGTCCTGCCACACTTTGTCCACCCAAAAGGGCACTTGCTTATGAATTAAGATTGCCACTCCCCGTTTTCGGGATGAATAAGAGGACGAGAAGCATTGCCCCACCCATTTGCGCTGCAACTTAGCATGCTCCCCCGCAGTTAAGTGTGTCTCTTGCATAAACACTATTTGGGACCCCAACCGTCGAAAAAGCTGCAATAGTTTTTTCCGTTTAATGGGGGAATGAATCCCGTCCACATTGAGTGAAGTGAATTTGACTGTGGTCATCGAAACTAGTTAGGGAGGGCCCACCCTCCCAGACAGGAAGTACACACCAATGCTACCGCAGTCACCCGGGGCTCCCCAGCCTGAGCCACAGGATCGAAAAAAATATGTTCCATATCATAATAGGACAAAGCCAATACTACCGCCACAAAAACTGTTGCAGAACAGCCATCCCCTAACCATTCCCCTTCCCTCCCCCCTGCTCCCCCCATTACTACTCTCCACCCCCACAACCATACTTCAACATAACCCACACACAACCACACAATCCACACAATCCAAGGTGTCATACATACAAACAGCTCAAAGAGGCACAGACCTCTGACACCTCCTGCGGACAGGATGCGCCCTAGGCCTCCTCTGACCCCCCCTCCCCAACCCCCAACATTCCGATCATGTAGGAACAGTGTAAATATATCATTAAAGCAAGAAGTAACAGTGATCAACATGCACATTGAAACCAAACGGTCTTCCAGCACTCAAACCCATCTGTGAAATGCTGGAAGTTAAAAACACAGGTCACAATAACTATTCTTCAAGCAAAGCTGTAAGCCGTCATTCAGAGGCCAACAGGTAAGGCACATTGGAACCATCAACCATATCCAACTGAGGGATCCTGAAGGAATTTCATGATGCCCAAAACTTCACGGCTACTTTAGAGGAACCAGGGACTGATCAGGTGTTCTCCTGGGACGGTAAAAGCGCCAGGAATTGTGATGCCTCCTCCTTGGATGTGAGGAGCACCGTTTTGTTTGCGTGATGGACCCGCAACTTGGCTGGATACAGCAGAGCAAAAGCGATCCCCCGCTTATGTAATTCGGTACAGGTGGGAGCCATAGCCTTGCGCTGTGCCGCCACTGAGGCTGAGAAATCATTGAAGAGTAAAATGCGCGAACCCTGATATTCCAAAGCAGATAATTTTCGAAATTCCCGCATTATCTGGACCTTGTGTTGCCAGTTGAGAATTCTCGCCATGACAGGACGCGGTCTACTGCCTGATTCCCGTTGCGGGCCCAGTCTGTGCGCCCTCTCACAGCGCAAGTGCCCCACCAGGGCTGCAAGACCCAAGCGCTGAGGGAGCCATTCCTCCAAAAATTGATACAAGTCCTTGTCTAAGACCGCTTCAGGCAATCCCACAATTTTTAAATTGTTGCGACGGTTTCGATTCTCTTGATCTTCAATACGTTCTAGTATCAGCGCCTGCTGAGTAGTCAGCGTCTGGACCTGTCGTTCCGTGGTCACAAGTTGATCGTCTTGGTCACCCACACGTTGCTCCACTTCATCGAGTCGCCTGCCCCTCCACAGCCGCCTTAACTTCTTCCATGGCAGATTGCAATTTAAGCAGGTGGTCATCCAGGGCTGCAGACACCCTCGTGGAGATCTGCAGCAGCGCATCCTCAGACACAGAAACCAGCTGTGTGGATTGATCAGTCCCTGACGCCATCCTTTGCTTCCGGCTGCGGCGCTCTGTGACGAGTTGCGGTCGGCGTGGGCGCATACCACGCTCCCCCGATCTCAAAATCCTCTGTGGAGGGTGCAGTCCCCCGTTCCAAGCCCAGCACAGTCCACAACAAAAAGAGAGAGCGATGCCCCAAAAAATGCAGTGTTAATATAAAAACAGGCAGTGGAATTCTTTATTCGTAGTAACCAGTGCCCCTTTTACCATATATCAGGGTTTGTGAGAAACATAAAGACCGTTGGTTTGCAGCGATCGCTGTGCTGCAGACAGGAGTCAGTACAGTAAGAAACTCACGCTGCCGGGAGCCATCTTGGCCATGCTGTCACTGTCTCTGCACTTCATGTCTATCCCGCTGTTCTCTGAAACCGGCGATTTCCAATGGGTATGTTTCACAAAAAGTGCCCCTTTACAGCACAACTTCTCAGGCCACGGGGTGGAAACCATATGGGCAGCAGATTTTTCAAACGGGGCCTCGTGGCGACCGCCATTTTGGCGCAATGGGGGGGCAGCCTTCGCAGGTTTCTCCGCCTCTGGCACTTCTCCCTCAGCTTCAGGAGCAAAACCGCGGGTGGCCGGGAGCTCTCAGCGGCCTCCCCAGCAGGCCCGGACAGAATCGCCGCGTTTTCCGGGGGCTAGAGTGGAATAAACGGAGGTAGGGCCGCCATTTTAGCGCGATGGGAGGGCAACATTCACAGGTACCGCCGCCTCCAGCACTTCTCTGTCAGCTGTAAAAATAGCACCGCGGGTGGTCGGGAGCTGTCAGTGTTCTCCCCCAACCGGCCCGGACAAAATCGCCGCGTTTTTCGGGGGCTAAAGGGGGGGAATCAGAGGTGGGGCCGCGGAGCTCAGCCACCCAGCTTCCTTGCTGGTGACATCATCACCGGAAGATCTTCTTGGCTTCTTATGGTTCCCAAGCACAACTTGCCTCCAGCTTGCTCTTTAGCTCTAATGCTAAGACTCTGGAACTTCATCTCCTAGGTGTTGCTGGTTTAAACCTTGCCAGTGCTTTCCCCTGACAATTGGTAGGGATGCTGCATATTTCTAGCAACAACTATATAGGAGGAAATGATATAATTACCCAGGAAAATTTGATGATTTCCTGGATGGAGTTTACAATGCATTAGTCAATAAGTTAGGGATTTTCTCAATGCAAGCATAAATTGAAGCATTTTCAAATTTGAGGCTGAGTAGGTCACAGGGTCTGGCTCAGAAATTCTATATTTAATGTACCAAGATGCTAGCACTGATATTGAAGATTGTCTTTGC
Source organism: Rhinatrema bivittatum (assembly GCF_901001135.1). NCBI lineage: Eukaryota > Metazoa > Chordata > Amphibia > Gymnophiona > Rhinatrematidae > Rhinatrema > Rhinatrema bivittatum. Next base: position 314,990,144 of record NC_042618.1, on the reverse strand, counting down.
TAAGGCAATAGAAAAGGATGGCTGTTTATATTGATTCTTTTAACTCTATGAAATAAGAATTTTGACCATGAATAGGTTATTGTTACGGCCCCGGGCCGCACCCCGGGTCCTCCACTCACCTCAAGGCCGGCCCGGGCCGATGTGACACCGACAAGGCCTGTCCCGGCCTCAGCTGCGGCGCTCCCTCCGCGAGGGAGACACCGGCGATCCCTCGTGTCTGGCCCCGCCCCCTAGGCGCGTGCGCGCACAGGGACTCAGGACAAAGGGGCCAGTGCGGGAAAATGACAGGCACTGCCCCCAATGACGTCAGACGCTGCAGGCCTACTTAAGCCCTGCAGCGTGACTCCTTCGGTGCCTTGCAATGAGGTGCGCTCTTCGGAGTTGCTAGTTGCTGTTCCAGGACTCCCGTCTGCCTTGACTTTGGACTTCTGGCTTCTGATCCTGCTTTGTCCACTGACTTCGACTTCAGCTACTGCCCTTGGTTTTGACTTCAGACTTCTGGCTTCTGACCCTGTTTCGTCCATTGAGTCCGACTTCAGCTCCCTCATCGTCTTCAGATATCCAGTTCTCGCTTGTCCGGAGGATTCTCCTAAGTCCCAGCGGCTCGGGCTCTCACGGGCTCCTTCCCCGGAAGGGGCTTCCAAGGGTGAAGACTCTTCTGGCCTCCAGGGCCCGACTGCTCCCATCGATCATCTCTTCAGCCACTTCCTTGATCCTTGGTCACACCTAAGTCCAAGAGGCCCGTGTCCCTACGGGCTCCTCCTGGGGGGACCTCGGGTTTCAAGTGGTGAAGCCTTCTTCGGAACACCTCTTCAGTGTCGCCTCCCGGCTGCGACGCCCACTGTGGGTCCCACAGTACACCTGCAGTCTCTAATGCATCATCAGTATCCTTTAAAGATACCTCTCTCCGAACCATGCGCTGCTGAGCGACTGTCGGCTTTCTCCTTTGTTCTAGTTTAAAAGCTGCTCTATCTCCTTTTTAAAGGTTAGCACCAGCAGTCTGGTTCCACCCTGGTTAAGGTGGAGCCCATCCCTTCGGAAGAGACTCCCCCTTCCCCAAAAGGTTCCCCAGTTCCTAACAAAACTGAATCCCTCTTCCTTGCACCATCGTCTCATCAGGCGTGCATGAAGACGTCTCGAGGATAGTCTTATGTTTTCTCTCTCTCTCTCTCTCTCTGACCTGCAAAGGGGTCGGCCTTCTCAAAGGGTCTGTTTTGCGGCATAAAGGTAGTCAGCTGGATGTTTGGCAGGCTAACGACAGATTAACACCACAGTCCAGCTCAGTGGCAGAGCTGGAACTTACAGAAGGCAGGCAGGAGACAGGAGCAAATTCTGGTCGCCGCATCTCAAAAAAGATATAGTTGCGATGGAGAAGGTACAGAGAAGGGCAACCAAAATGATAAAGGGGATGGAACAGCTCCCCTATGAGGAAAGGCTGAAGAGCTTGGAGAAGAGACGGCTGAGGGGGGATATGATAGAGGTCTTTAAGATCATGAGAGGCCTTGAACGAGTAGATGTGACTCGGTTATTTACACTTTCGAATAATAGAAGGACTAGGGGGCATTCCATGAAGTTAGCAAGTAACACATTTAAGACTAATCAGAGAAAATTCTTTTTCATTCAACGCACAATAAAGCTCTGGAATTTGTTGCCAGAGGATGTGGTTAGTGCAGTTAGTGTAGCTGGGTTCAAAAAAGGTTTTGATAAGTTCTTGGAGGAGAAATCCATTAATGGCTATTAATCAATTATACTTAGGGAATAGCCACTGCTATTAATTGCATCAGTAGCATGGGATCTTCTTAGTGTTTGGATAATTGCCAGGTTCTTGTGGCCTGGTTTTAGCCTCTGTTGGAAACAGGACGCAGGGCTTGATGGACCCTTGGTCTGACCAAGCATGGCAATTTCTTATGTTCTTATGTTCTTATTAGTTTAGCCTGCAAAGACTTGTGCAAGAATAAGATTGACAAGTATGATTAGGCAGATACTCCAAAGTTAATGGAGCAGGGCTAGGTTGAGCAGAGCTCAGTCATGAAGCTTAGGTTTGAGTTTCATGAAAGGTCTCATGAAAAGCTTTGGGTGTGGAGTCCCATATGTGTGAAGTACACAGTTTTTTTCTTAATCAGGACTTCATGCATATGCATATGATCCAAAAGTCAATATTGACTGGAGATTTCCACAAGCCACTGGCATAGGAATGGTGGGCTTCCTATATGATGACTTCTTAGCTGGTACCAAGGCTAGATTAAGGCCAATTGATGCCCTAAGCACAGCCCAACAATGGTGCCCCCTTAGCTCTTCTATTGCTTAACTCAAAAGGTATTAAGACTCAGTAAGTCCTGAATGTGAAATAAGAGATAAAACATTGTTTTCTTCCAGGCCGTCCCCAGGCCAGACCCCACAACTATATTAAATAATGTATTTATTTAAAACTAAATAGCAGTAAGCAATAAGCAAATTATTTACTTATAACTAGGGGGGCAATAGGGTAAAATGCAAATTTTCAACACTCTGTGTTGCCCACCTTCCTTTGGTGCCCTATGCACCTGCTTATTTTTCTTAATGGTTAATCCAGGACTGGCTGGTACATATATACAGATTCTTATGTGGATGATAAAGTGGGCTGGAAGACATCTGGTGAACGAAATTGTGCTACATGACTGGATACAAAGGATGTCAAGGCCACATGCTCAGCAAGTTTGTGTCTGGCGGTACCAGCTAAATTGTTAGGCAAAGACAGATTGCTTGATATGCTGCTTCTGCTAGTGCTGTTCTCACTGGCATTCATATTATAACTGCAGGGGCCATCACATGGCTAATCTTTCATCTTGTGTTGCTTGGGCCTGCTCACAGTTTGGTTCAGTTACACATTCATATAGGGTAGTTGGCTTATTCCTACCACGCAAAACAAAAAGAAATGTGTTTATTGAAATAAATGTACATTTTTTTGGAATAAAAGGACGGTCATAATAAGCTCTACCTGTGAAAAACCTTCATTGCTTTTCATTTAATCATAGGTCTCACATATGTCACTCTTTATAATTTTTGTAATGCAAATAAAAATATTTTTGAAATGTCTCTTATGTTACTGATCTTGTCATTAGTTCATGCTTGCGCAGACAATATATTCTTGCTGTGTCAGTTCACTAAATAATTACTCGGCAGGCGTGTTTCTAACAAATCTGCGTCAGGAGCCTCATTTTGTAAATGTCTTCACATGTTCAAGCTGTAAAGAGAGCATAATGTCAAGGTATATTGCAAAACCAGCTTATTCCAACAACACCCACACATCCACTGTTTCCCCTCTATCATATCTCTCATACTCTCTCTCGCATAGTCACTCATAGACACACCATCTCCATCTGTCTCATACAACCTTTCTCTCTCTGGCTCACTCACACAGGTGCTGTTTGCCTTTAGTGCATGCCAGTTTTTTTCAGCACATAAGAATGCCAGGGGTAGGTTGTGGATTAGGGTGGGAAGCATGTTGAGGTCCAATCACAATAGCTACCCTCCCACAAGAAAAATGACAGGGACTCGGTGACCCCAACACAAAAACTTTCCCTTCCCCCCACCCAATAAGAATGACAGTGGGAACTCAGCGTCCTATCCCTTGTTCTACTTTTCCCCTCTCTGTCCTCTTCCTCTATCCAGCACATATCCCTCCTACCCTAGCCCCTCTCTCTCTCTTCCCCTGTCCCCACACCTCTTTTACTTTCTCCCACCTGCCCCTCACCCCTGTCTCAAAAGGTCAGCCCTGCGATCCCAATCTGCATTCTCCCCCTTTCCAGGTCTAACCCCAGCACATTCCCCCTCCTCACTAGGCTGAATCTTAGTAGCACTCTCTCCTTGCCTTCCACCTCCCCCAGGCTGAACCCCCAACACTGTCATAGATCTCCCCATCCTCCTCCCTCACAGGCTAGATCCCGACACTGTCCCCCTTGTTAAACCCTATCCACCCCCAAGGCTGAACCCCAGTATTCTCCCCCACGTCAGTTCAGCAACACCAGCAGCGGGCTGAGGCATTGTCTGGCAGTTTCTTCTAGCCTCCTGCTAGTTTTTTCTCCCACCTTCTGGCAGGCCACAGCCACTGATACTCCTTTGAACTATCACTGCATAAACTTGATCGCATACGATGATTGTTTGGCACTGGGGGACTGAGGAGAGGAGAGGCGGTGGCTGTCAGGCCAGCATGTAGTACGCGGAGGCCCAAGATCCATCGTGTCAAGCTTAAAATTACCAGCCCAAGAAGCAGATGCACCAGGATGGAGGAGAACCAGTCAGTAGAGACAATGCAGATGTGATCGGGTTTGGGAAGGAGACAGCGGTGTTAGCCTGGATCAGGCCATGCGACACATACAGCAGTACTAGCGATGATCAGATGGAAGCTCCTTCAAGTTGGCGCTGCTCAGTAATAGTGCATTTCCTCAACCAGTTAGCCTGACCGCATGCAAGCTATTGCCGTGGCTTCATGTTGAGCCTGCATGCTGGGCAGGCAGATGCACTCACTCACTTGCAACAGGAGGCAGAATTAGGTTGCTACAGTTCTGGTGTCTCAGGGTTAAATTCCGGACAAATTCCGGGCATTTTAGCCCTCCCACAATCTTCCAGACATGAAGCAGAAATTTAGGAGTGTCTGAAAAAATCCTTAGTCTTGGCAACTCTACACACAGGCCTGGATTTTTTAATAGGCAACCTAGGGCTGAGCCTGTGACAGTACAATTTTTACCTCTTCTGCTCTGCAGACTTCTAATTTCACTGCCTTTCTTCCCTTCCCCCCAAACTCCAACCCAAGCTGATCTGATCTGATTCGATTCCCTCCCACTGCCCTTTGCAGAGCTCAGAAATCCTTAAGCATAGGAGTCAAGCTGAGCCATGCCCTCAGAGGCTCTGCCTCCTCTGGGCTTCCGTGCAGGGAGTGAGGCCTGTGAGCACATTATTCAGCCTGAGGTTCCCGTGTTCATTGATTTCTGAGTTATGCAGAGGTGGAGTGGGATGCCTGCGAAGGGGCCCCAAGAGGGACAGGATCACAGGTCTGGGATGCGCTGAGAATCGAAATTGAGAACTGCAGGGAGGAGTGGCAGGGGAATTGGGAGTTATATGGCCTGGGAAGTCGGAGGCTCCATGGTAGGGACTCAGAAATCCGCAATGGGCAGCAGACAGCAATAGAGCCTAGGGACAGCAAATGCACAAATCCATACTTGGTTAGGCAAGGGAAGGGACCTGATATTGGATTTAATGCAGGGGCCAGTGACCTTGCCTCCAAGGAACTTAATTCAGGCCTGGGTATTGTAACACTGTAAACACTTCCTGGTTGCCAGCTGTTTGAAGGAGACTTAGCTCAAGGGTGCTCAAGCTGATGTGAAGTAAGATACCCAGGTCTGTCTTTGAGTACTGAGTGTACTAGAATTGAACCTGCTTGTGACTAGTTGGATTTGATGACCTTAGCGATGGACCTATTTCTGAATACCTACCTGCCGTTGTGAATTTCCTAAGACTAGAACTAAAGATGCTTGGAGCTGATATTGAACTTGGTTGTTATTTTGGAGCTCATTTTCAAGGAGAGCTGCTATTTTAGTTGTTAAAAGCCTATGGTGGAGTGAGTCTGCATATATATGTTGTCATCCCTGTGTTTAAAAAAAGTTAATCGAAGGATTGGGGTTTCAATAAATCAGGTAGAAAAATAACAGGAGCAGGATTTAAGAGAGGCATTTAAGAGAGGATTTAAGAGGCAGCAGGAATCGGGGGGTGGGGGGGGCAGTGAAAAATGCTGTGCTTCCTGTTCTATGGCTTTTTCCTCTTCTTCCTATTCCTGTGCAGGCTTCATTTCTAAACAGGAAACCCATGCGATAGGCAGATAGATGGAGGAGGCAGTGCCCTCCCTGTCAGTGGCAGTGCCTGCTGCCTCTTCTTTAGTTCCATGACCAACTGCTTCTCCTGTTCCTCTCATGCTAGCGATGGCATTTTTTTTTTTTTATCCCCTGCTGCTGCAAGCGTGGAGGATGCTGCAGGTGATCAAGGAAGTGGAAGGGTGTGCCATCCTCGCTGGCAGTGGATCACCAGTAGGAATGAGGTTGTGTCTTCCTGCAGCAGGGGCAGGTGATTACCTCCAGCAGATTTGCTCTTTAGACCTGAATGTTTTTGCAAGCATTGTTGATGGATGGATAACAGATAGCTCCAGGACAAGCAAGACTTAAGCAGGAACAAACAATGGTGTTTAATCAAAACTCATAGGACTTGATCCTGGGTTTAGTGTGCCAGATGTTATCGCATAATCCTTTCTTAGGGATTGTGGGGCTTGAGAATACACACGGAAACAACAGGAATTTTTAACCAGAAGACAGGGCAAATAAGAATGAAGGGAGTTGCTTAGCTTAATCCTATGCAAATATATGGAAGTAATAGTGACAATGCACTTTCAACATTGTCATTACCACGTCCATAAATCTATATTTAGGTTCTGTGACTTGGCTTTACTTAAATCTTTGTGGATGCTTCTTCACAGGCATGTGTAAGCATTATTTAAAGGTCACTGTGGAAAGTCTTATTTACTCATCAAAAATGGCACTGCTGCTTTTTATTTAAAGTTGTTGTGATGCTGTAGTTTTCCCAAAGCTTGCCTAGAATTGAATTAGAGTGCATCTTGCAATCTGTTTTGGATGGCAGTGAAACTGAACCATTCTGTCCCTATCATGAATCTGGATTTTAGATTTGACTCTCCATAGACAAACAGGATTAAATAAGCCATGGACAGTGAGTGACGTCATTCTATGGCACTGACACAGATCCAGCTCTCAGACTCGGAAGTCTTTCTGAGCATGCATGGGAATTCCTGCATACAGTCACTGTCTTGTGAACCTCTTGGTTTTTCAGTGTCTAAGCTACCGCACGGATGGATTTCTCAGTCTCTCTTAAATGTTTTCTGTATTTACACTTTTTGTTTGAATTTGTAAATTGTGAATTCCTTTTTTCATTGCTACCTCAATAGTCCCTCAAAAATAACTTTTAAGGTCTACAAAAAATAGTTAGTTACAAAGAAGAATTACAGAGAAGTCAAAAGGCAAAGAAACCCATAGTTAGTGCATTCAAAGCCCTCTGGTATAGGTGCTGGATGCCCATCACAGACACTCACATCATGTACTAAGGCTGCCTGGGCCTTGACCACGATACCCCAAATTGCCCTAATTGCAGCAGGATGCCTCTGCGAGGGCTTCATACCTATACCTGGAAGATGGAAGACCTGTGGAAGAAAGTCTTGGAAAAGGCCCTGAAGCCTTAGGATGAGGCAAGCAGCACAGCCACTCTGTCTCCCAGAGTGAGGCCTCATTTGATTTCTTGTGTCATAAGAAGTATCAGATATTGCACCGGAAGTCAGCCTCCCCTTCTTTCTGCAAATCATCTATCACAGGTCAGGGTCTGAGCGTGGTGCAGAAGCCTAAGGGGGCCAGAGGAGGTACTGAGAAGAGTACCTAAGCAGCATTAGGGATCCCCTCCAGGGCCGTCTCACTTGGCACTGAAGAAATCAGTGCCATTGACACAGAGTGCCGCTGGGGCAAACGCCAGCTGAATGCCAAGAAAAGCATTTTTCAGTTTACTTGCTGAGGAGCTCCTCAGTGTAGCTCATGTTATCTTCTGTGGCATGGTGCTGGGCAACTTATTTGTCCTGGTGCTGTCATGGGTACCTTCATTTACATTGGCATGGAGCGTACTGATGCACAAAGAGAAGTACTTCTGCCACAGATGATGGAACCAGTCTCCCACCAGCAAAGTGCAACAGGCATGCAGTGCATCAGTGCCAAGTGTGTCTTGGGCCCCAGTGGTTGCCTTACAGTGCTCATTTTCAGTGCTGCCTGTCAATGTGGCACCTAATGAGGAAGAACCCATTTGGTTATCAGAGCAAGATGTGTCCCTGCTTACTACAGCACAGAGGGCCCCTCTGCAGATGGTGATCCAGCTACCTGAAATGGTGAGGAATTTCTTTACCTCCTTTCTTCCTCGGGACCAGAGAGGGATGATGTTGCCTCTCCTGTTCAGGATGGAGGTACGTTTCCTGCACAGTGGCGTTCAGGAGAGTCCCTAGAATATCCATACATCCCCTGAAAGTGGTTTGCCAGTGGGAGAGAGTCCAATCAATGATATGGTTAGTTCCTCTCCCCTCATGGCATCTCTCCCTAGGGATTCAAAGTGAGAAGTTGTGAAGTCTAGTCAGAGTTCCTGCCAGTCCCATCTCTTTCAAGCCACAAAGATCCCCCTCCTCAGACATCTTCCTGTTTGGGTCATGGAAGAGTGTACCACTGTCATATGATGGTGAGGATTCTACAAGCAGGGGCCTCTTCAAGTGGCAACATTTTGGGAGTGGCAAAAAGCACCCCTCTGAAAATACTCCTGTGGCCAAAGTGGAGCCTATCTCACCATGGCTTGAAGATCAAAGACCTGGCCCCGCCATGGCCCAAAGATCGAAAACTTGGTGGGGCTGTGGTGGAACCCATTCCACCACAGCCTGAAGGTCCAGCAAAGCCATGGCAGAGGCCATCCTTCCAAGTTCAAAACCCTGGCAAAGTCCATTCCACCACAGCCCAAAGAAAGGCTCTGTAGGCTTCCACAGTCCCATCTTGCAGTGGCCAAAGAGAGAGGGAGACCATGAGAGAACATGTATACATTTAATAGAGAGCGAAAGCCTGTGTGTATGTATTGTGAGAGAGCCTGTATACATGTGTGTGTGTGTGTGTAAGTATGAAAGAAAGAGCCTGTATGCATGTGTATATGTGTGTGTGTAAGAGAGAGCCTGTATGCATGTGTATGTGTGTGTGTGTGTGTGGGTGAGAGAGCCTGAATGCATATGTGGGTGTGAGAGAGAAAGTCTGTATGCATGTATGTGTGTGTATGAGAGAAAGTGTGTGTGTATGTGTGAGAGAAGGAGGCTGTGAATGAGAGCCCACGGGTGTGGGTTTGTGTGTGTATGTGAAGGAGTGTGTAAGTGCCTGCATGCATTTGTGTGTGTGAGAGAGAGCCTATATGCATGTGGGTGCATGATAGCTTGGGAGCATGTGTGTGTGTGTGTGTATGCATGTGGGTATGTGTAAGAGAGCCTGTATGTACATGTGACTGTATTTGCTTTTGAGAAATTGAAGGTGTATGAGCGAGCCTGAGTATGTGAGAGAGAGAGGGTGTATGAGAAAGCCTGTGTGTGTGAGAGAAAGTATTTTGAGAGCCTGTATGTATGTGTGAGTGTGGATGTATGTGAGAGATAGGGTGTGTATGTATGTGAGAAAAGGGTGTGTGTGTGTGTGTGTGACAAAGAGCCTGTGTATGTGTGAGCACAGGTGTGTGTGTATGAGAGAGTGAGTGTGTTATATGTGTGTGAGAGAAATTTTATGCAGCCCCTCTCCTCCAATCCAGGACAATATCAGGGTGACTGGAAATCAAAAGATTCCAGGTACGGAGAGTGGGGAACTTTTAAATTCTTATTAATTTTAATTGTTGGGTGTTATTTGGTGTGCCTATTGTTTTGAAATATTTTATTGGTTTTTGAGAACTTTTTAAAAATGTTCTTGAGTTTAATTATTGAATGATCTATACCACAGCTGTTTTTAAATACTTAATCTTTCAATTAAGATAGTTTTACTAATATGATTGATGTGTTATATTTGTTTATTATTATTACTGTTTTATGAGGAATTATGGTGTTTTTGTTTTTGCACTGCATAGAGTCTAGCCTCTTGTGATTTCCAGTTCAGTTTTTGTCTGCACATTCCTGTTTATATTCTATGGTCACTTTATTCTATATTTTGTGAGGGTTCGTTTGTGTTCTACATGTGTGACTGAGGTAAGGTAGGATCTATAGCAACCTGGCTTGTTCTGTTTTCCTAATTGGAAATGTGTTGATGTTTAAGGGCTTATGTAATATTTGCAGAATTGCATTTTCACAGATAGTGTTTTCACTGTTTGCATCCTGAAATTTAGGGCTGTTTTGGTATGGGAGGTTTGCTATATTATAATTGTAATTCAGTTTACTAATGGCTTTCTGAGCACCAAGCCCACGTCAAATGCATTTTACAATATGGGTATCTATTTTGCAGGGTTTTCTGGTTGGTACCCCAGCAATACATGTAAAAATAACATACATATTATTGTGATATTTTTTTTATCTCAGAAGACTATGAATGTCCTTTTTCATGTAAAATTTGTTTTTATAGATGCACAGTTAATTGTTTGTTGAAGACTGGGAAGGAAGGGGCACAAGGCTGTAAAGTTTGCCTAGGGCTCATAATACCCTTGCACTGACCTGAAGAGAGTCCGACACAGACAGACCTCTACCACTTCACCCATCTTCTACTTCTCCAGGGAGCAAATGCTGTGGAAATGTGGGAAAAATACCAAATTTCCACACAAAAGTGGTACACACAATATTCAAACCAATAAATCACTCCCAAAGGAAAAATGTGCTGCTCAAAACTACGCAGGAAAATTTATAAGGATGAAAGGTAGAAATTTTATACAAGGCTACCTCTAACCCCCAAGGTTAGGGTGCCAGATTTTAATCAACTCCATCTGATCCATCCAATAGTTCAAATATTTTAATAAAAAAACAATTGTTTTAATATTTTTCAAAAAGTTATTTTAAAATGACATTGTAATGCTTTCAGTAGAGGTGGTCATTTGGTGCTGTGGCGGGGTTGGCGCAACCTAATGAGCGAACCCGCTAGGTCCCCGCCTACAATTGGCAGATGTGCCCTCTGGCAGGACTGGCTGGAGCTTCATCTACACTAGCCACCTCCCCAGCAGGTTGAGCCCTTGGATTCTGGCGACCGGCAGGACTTAGGGCAATCTGAGAAATAAATGTCCGGAGCCAGGTGAAGGTCAAAGTGGCAGCAGACAGCAAATGCGAGGAGACGTGCCAGAAGTTGGGGTAGGCAGCAGACAGCGGGTACAAGAAGAGAAACCAAAGGTCGGGGCAGGCAGCAGACAAAGCGAGATCAGGTCCAAAGCAGGGGTCAGGTCCAGGTGGCAATTGAGAAGTGTCAAGGTCCAGAGCCGAGGTCAGAATCCAGGAAGTCAACCGAGGGAAGACAAGACAGAACAAAAGGCAACAACAGAGCCAGGCGGAGCAAGGAGGGCAAGGACTGGGCAAGGCTAGACAAGGAGGAACTGTGGAACCAAGGCAAGGTGTCAGGAGTGGGACAGTAACACAGCAACACTGGAACACAAGAACTAGAACAGGGACAGTAACACAGGAATGAAGGCAAGGACAAGGTACATCAAGAGACCTGTTGCTGAGGTGAGGCGTGCAGGGTCCAACAAACTTAAATGTACAGGGAGGAATGATGTAATCAGGAAGTGACTCTCCTAGTTCCCGCCAAGGTGCTTATATTATGTGTGCCTATGTGCACGCGTGCCTAAGGCGGGTGCCAGTGGGGACAACATTGTGGCGTGTGTTGGCAGCATTCTGCCACGAAGAGGAGCCGGGAGCCTGGTGAGAGAGGTGGCTCACAACAGACATTTTCCATATATTTCCAAACATCTAAGAGTACTTTGTTTGAATAAGCCATCTCTACGTACTCTTAGATGTTTGGAAATATATGGAAAATGTCATTTTAAAATAACTTTTCAAAATTTATAAAACCTTTTTTTTTTTTCAATTCTAATATTCGAACTGTTGGTTGGGTTAGTTGGATCTGATGATTAAAATTTGGCACCCTAACATACATTTTCCTGTGTAGTTTTGAGCAGCACATTTTTCCTTTGGGAGTGATTTATTGGTTTAGACATTGTGGAATTGTGGGAGGCTGGTAGGGTTCCTGGGAGTATGGCAGGATACTTACCTGCCCATTTCCATTGCTAGAAGAAGGGTCTAGTTCCTCTTGCTGGAATGGGACTGTATCACAAAAGATAATCCTGAGAATTTTGGAGTATGGATACCATTTGCCCTTCTTGTGCCCTCCTCTGAACCAGTGGACATTGATATTCAGTTTCAACCCCACCCAATCAGCTTAGCTACAGGAGAAAGTAAAATCCCTTTTACATCAGAAAGCCATAGAGCCTGTCCTTCCACGGTAATGTTGCACAGGGGTTTATTCCCAGTACTTCTTAGTTCCCAGAAAATTGGATTTTCGGAACCGAAACAAGTTACTTGTTCAGGAGAGATTCAAAATAAATTTGCTTCAAACAATGTTGCCATTCATTTAGTCGAAAGACTGGCTGTGCACTCTGGGCCTGATATTCAGCGCTGGCTGAGTAATTTAAATCCAGCTAAGTTAATCACCCACTGCCTGTCCACAAATTGGCCAGCTAAAGGACAGACAGCCCTACTGATAAGTCTGAAGGATGCTTATGTGCACATTCTCCTTCATCCTACCCACTGGAAATTCCTCAAGTTTGTGGTAGAAGGTGTACACAAACTGTACAAGGTACTTGTGTTCAACCTTTCAGCTATGCTGAGAGTATTTACAAAGGGTCTGGTGGTCAAGGCATAGCTGCGATCTGTGTGATCCTGTGCCTCCTTGTCAGGGATTCTGGAATTACTCCATATGATGATACAGCTTCTATAGTTCCTAGGATTCATTCTCAATTTTTTAAAATCTAACTTGATTCTGTCGCAGAGGATCTAGTTCATAGAGTCTGGATCAACTCATTTCAGGAGAAAGCCTCCCTGCCTGTCAAAAGTTCAGGGACTTTCACAAGGTTCTTTCTCAAACAGGATTATACATCAGCATGGTTTGTTCTTGTCCTGCTGGGCCACATGACAGTGGTGGTTAACGTGGTCTCTCTAACTCACTTTCACATGTAGGGGTCTCCAGCAGACCCTAGTATCAGTGGAATCAATTGTTACAACCATTATTTCATCGGATATCAATTTCTGCTGAGATTCAAGCCTCTGCAATGGGTGGATAATCCCAGAAGTTCTGGTGATAAGACTTCTGTTGCATATCACATCACATTAAGTTGTGCTGTCTACAATGGCTCCACCAAAGGATGGTGGGCAGACATTGGTTTTTCGTGGATCCAAGGAATGTGTTCTTGAGTGGAAAGTCATTTGCAAATCAACCTGCTGAAACTGCAAGCCATCTGGTATGCGTTAAGAACTCTCCTCCACTTGGTCTCAAGCAGGATAATCTTGGAAGGCAAGATTGAAATGCAATGTTTTGCATAACCAAACAAGGAGGTACAGGCTCAAATGCCATCTACAAAGAGGCCCTATGGATCTGGTCATGGACCTGTCATCTCAACTCATCCCTCCAGGCGTTCAGACTATGCTGGCAGATACCTGCAACATCACAAATGGTCCCTAGATCAGGAGGCTATGAATGGCCTGTTCCTCTTTTGGGAAATTCATGTGAAGTGGGTGGTGGAGGACATTTTAATCTCAGCTAGAAAAACTTCTACAAGGAAATCCTTCAGTTTCAAGTGGTAGAGGTGCACTGCATAGTGGGAGACCAATCATCTAGACCCCTTCTCTTGTGGTCTGAGAGACCTTTTTCAATAACTCTTCTTCATTTTCTCATCAGATTTCAGCATCTCTTCAGTCAAGGTATTCCTCAGTGTCATTGTGGCTTATCAGCCGATGGAGATATCCTATCTCTTTCCACCCTTTAGTGTCCAAGTTCATGAAGGGGCTGTGGTATTCCAAGCCTCTAGTCAGTACACCACTAGTGCTGTGGAATCTGTGTGGTCCTGGCTCAAGTTATGGTACCTATCTTTGAACTTTTTGAGTCTATTTATTTATTTTTTTATTTATTTCATGATTTTTAGCATGCTCAATCCAAGGTACTCTGTGGTTAACAATGGACCAGATGTCCTTTCCCTCATATGTGGTGTTCTTTGCAATCTTCACCTTATCTCGAAGAGTGAGTGAATTACAGGCATTTGTCCATTATTCGCTATACCTTCATTTTTTTCACAACAGAGTTTTATGCACTTGCCCCAAGTTCCATCCAAAAGTTGTATCTGTGTTTCACATCAGTCAATTATACTATCTATGTTCCCTTCCAAGATCACATGCACATAAAGGAGAAAGGGGTTCTTCACTCCTTGGACTGTAAGTGAGGTCTAGCATATTACCTCATATGAACACAACCTCACCATCAAGTCAACTGTTCATGTTCTTTGATCCCAACAGATTGGAAAAGACCGTGGCCAAAATAACTCTCTTCAGTTGCTAGCGGACTCTATACTACACTGCTGTGCCCTGCCTGGTTTACAGATTACAGATTCTGTCTAGGCTTGATAAGTACAAGACATGTGTACTTTAGTGGCTCATTTGAGGGCCACTTTGTTTGAAGACATCTTCAAAGTTGCTATGTGCTTCTCTCCATACCTTCATGTCCCACTACTGTCTGGTTAGCAGATTCCAAAGAGATAGTACTTTTGGGCAAGCAGTTCTGTTCTGCCTGTTCACCCAGTAGTCCACTCTCCACTGAGTGGGATCCAGGTTGTCTATTTTTTTGTTCTGCAATGCGACTTTTAGCTTAGGACTCCTCACTAGTTATGGCTGATTTAATCTTGCTTGCCAACAGAGAATGAAAAATTGCATTATTAGAATGGGAGTTTTCCATAGATAGCAGGATAAATCAATTATATATTTATTTCTCGCCTGCCTCCCTGGAGAATCAACTATTCATCTTGAGTTTAAAGTTTTGGAAGAGACTGGGAGGTTCACAAAGCAGTCAACCTGCACGGGAATTCCTACTCATGCTGAGGAAGACTTCTGAGCTCTGAGAGATTATTTGTGTTGGCGCCGTCAGATGATGTCAACCACTATTTATGGTTGATTTATCCAATTATCTATGGTGAACACTGGTTACAGGTAAGCAGCTTTACTTGACTTGCCTTTTCAAAACTATTATCAAAGCAAGTTATATTTAGATACAGTAGATACTGTATTTCTCTGCCCAAGTGGTCTTACAATCTACAATGTACCTGAGGCAATGGAGGATGAAGTGACTTGCGTTGGTGAAAAAAGTAGGATTTGAACTCTGGTTTCTCAGCCTGCTGCTCTAAGCACTAGGCTACTTTTCCACTCTAGTGATGAATGAATGCTGAACACAAGACCTTTAATCTTATTAGAAACAACTTTGAGAACATTCTAAAACAGTTTAAAGACCTATTCTTCCCCCTTCAAAGTTGCAGTGAAACATGCCTGCTGCAGAAGGATCACATCAACTGGGTGTAGAAGTCTGCATGCAAAATTATAAGATATTAAATGTTGCATCATTGCAGTCCTTTTGTTAACCAAGCAATATTTTATGATTTATAAATATTACCATTGATAATTGGTGAAAAGTAGCCAAATGCAGGACTGAGTTCCTGGAAAGAGTTACATACAAGTACACATCCAAAATATGGTAACATAATGTCAGAAGAAAAATACCCAAGTGGTTTATCCACATTACCCAGCAATCTTTTCTTTCTTTTTTTATTCTTAGGGAAATAGTTGCTCTGTGAAGGTTACTCCAGTCAAGGTGGGTGTAGTGTATTCAGGCTTGCTACAGCTGCAGGAGTAGCTCAGGAGTTCAATAAGACTTGACCAATTTAGTTATGATGCATGTTTTTATTTACAGTGCTTCAAAGATACAAGAATCAAAATAGTAGCACACCTTGATTCAAGTACAACTAACAGGTAAACGTTCACTGTCTGAGTGTATTGGAAACCTCCCTTCACCCAGAATCCCTTGCAGCCTTCTGCCTTAAGGAAACCTTGGTTAAAAGCCTGAACCGGGCTCCTTAAGGTAGAATAAGGGAGCTGTTGCTACACTCCTTCACATGCACTCCCCCCTTTAGCTTGGCCATGTCCAGTTGAGCATCCAGACATGTCCCAGGTACATTGGCCTGGCTTTGTCTCAAGTGCCTCCCCCCTACTGCTGTATTGTCCACAATACCCATGAGTTGTCTCCATAAGGTTGCAAAATGGGAATAATCTCGACCTAGGACTACTGGGTATGGAAGCTTAGAGAGGGCAGCCACAAACATGGCTTATCCTATGGCGGTCATCGAGAGGATATGGGACGTTGAACACTATTGTTCATCCCCCATATATACATGCTACTGTCTCTAATTTCTTATCTTTAACATGTCCTTGAAATAGTAAGTCCTGGCGAACAAGTGTTTTGCTGCAACTGGAATCTAGCAAGGCCTGGGAAGAAGTTCCCTCCAGTTCTACCTGGATTATAAAGTCCTTGATTAGTGAATTTGGGACACCCACAGAATTGCAGCTTTGATGTTTTGACAACTTATGATCCCAAGTGTTTTCCCACGTGTCATTAACATTCTGGGGCTCTGTCCCCATTCTTTGTTCCTTCTCACATTGTTCCACTACCTTGCATTTGAACTCCAGGTCCTCAAGCTGATGACATTCTTCCTTTGAATGACCTTCTGTTTTACTGAAAGCACACCCCCATAGGGCCAGTCAGGTTTCTGTCCTATCTGGATTTAAAGCCTCTTTGGTTTCTGGCTGTCTATATGGACAGTGATCTTCTTCATGCCTGTTCTCCATACAAAAGGCACAAAAAGGGAAGGTCTGCAATGCCCTGTTTCTAGGTTGTTCCTGCCTCTTCAGATTCCCCTTTTTTTACGGGTTGTGGGTCATCTCTGCTTCAGAGCACTATTTTTAAGCATGCATACTTCTTCTTTGGGCGTTGGCTGGGTCACCAGGCTAACATCCATAGGTTTGCTTTGGCCATATCGACAGTCCCTTGCTAAGTATCCTTTCTGTCCACAGTTAAAATATGTGGACGAGATTGGCATCTGGAAATGGATATGGAGGCCGAGCCCCCTATCTCGGACGTTCATTGCTGAGGTCCTCTATCATCTGTACCATGCTAGGTCACTGTTATAGGTTGTCTCTTTCAAGGCCCTTATGCCAGCAGGCTTTAACTGTGCCTGGTGTAAGTCTCCCACCTCTTCCAGGGCTCTCTCCAGGTGAGCCCAGTGAATCAGCACACCTAATTATGCATGGGCCAAGCCAGACTGTCTAGGAACTGCTCCAGGAGTATTTGATAAGCCATTTCCAGTCCCTGCTTTGCCTCCAGCTGGAACCCAGCAACTTTTAAATGATGAAAGAGGTTTCTGGGGCTCTCCCTGGGCGGTAGGGCCACCCATTGGAACTGCTGCTGATAGTATTCTGGAGAATACCCCTCTCTCTGTAGTATGACGGCCTGACATCCTCATAGGAAGCCCTCCCATCTGGATTAGCGGCCCAGTATGGTATGCGTCTTGACTTTTGCTGGTAAGAAAATTAGCCAAGTAAGTTGATCAGCTGGTCTCCAGCCAGGCCAAGAGGCAGGCAGTCCATTCAAAGTTCTTTAGAAAGACCTCTGGGTCCTCTCCTCCTTCCATCTTAAACAGGCTATGTGAAGGTAAAGGTGCCTGAGGGATTCTCGACATAGCCAATTACAAGGCCTCAGCTAGCTGAGTTAAGAATGTGCCTTGTTGCGTTAATTGGTTTTGTAGCCACTACTGTTTATCTATTTGTGTTTGTACAGCGTTAAGAACATAAGAATACTGGGTCAGACCAAAGGTAAATCAAGCCCAGTATCCTGTTTCCAACAGTGACTAAGGCAGGTCACAAGTACCTGGCAGGTTCCCAAGGGGTAGATAGATTCCAAGCTGCTTATCCCAAGCAGTGGATTTTCTCAACTCTACCTTAATAATGGTTAATGGACTTTTCCTCCAGGACCTTGTCCAAACCTTTTTTAAATGCAGCTCAACTAATAGCTTTCACCACATCCTCCAGCAGAAAACTCCAGAGCTTAATTATGTGCTGAGTAAAAAAATATCTCTTGTTAGTTTTAAATATCTTACCTAGTAACTTCATTGTGTGTCCCCTGGTCTTTATAGTTTTCGAAAGAGTAAATAACTGATTAAAGTTTACTCGTTACATTCCACTCATTATTTTATAGACCTCTTATCATATCTCCCTTCAGCCATCTCTTCTCCAAACTGAAGAGTCCTAAATTCTTTAGCCTTTCTTCATAGGGGAATTGTTCCATCCCCTTTATCATTTTGGTCACCTTTCTCTGCACCTTTTCTAATTCTATTTTTCTTGAGATGTGGTGACCAGAACGGCACACAGTATTCAAGATAAGGTTGCACCATGGAGCGATACACAAACATTATGATATTCCCTGTTTTATTCTCCATTCCTTTCCAAATAATCCCTAGCATTCTATTTGCTTTCTTGGCTACTGCTGTACATTGAATAGAACATTTCAACGTATTTGCGACAATGACACCTAAATCCTTTTCCTGAGTGGTGACTCCTAATATGTAGCTATAATTTGGGTTACTCTTCCCTAAGTGCATCACTTTGCACTTGTCCACATTAAATTTCATTTGCCATTTGCATGCTCAGTCTCCCCGTTTTGCAATGTCCTCTTGCAGTTTCTCACAATCCTCTTGTGATTCAACAACTTTGAATAATTTTGTGTGATCTGCAAATTTGATCACCTCACTTGTTCCCATTTCCAGGCATTTATACATTTATTAAAAAGCAGTGATCCCAGAGCAGATCCCTGGGACACTCCACTATTCATCTTTCTCCATTGGGAAAATTCACTATTTAGCTCTGCTCTCTGTTTTCTATATTTTTACCAGTTGGCAATCCACAATAGCTCACTTTCCCTGTCCCCGGACAGCAACAGCTGTTTGGGACCTGTGGCAACATTTTTTAAGATGGCGCTGGCCGTCCATTGCTCCTACCATGTGACAGGAGCCGGCCAATGGCACCGATAGCCCCTGTCACATGGTAAAGGCAAAGGGCCATCGGCGCCATTTTGTTTACTGGCAGCCGACGGCCTGAGAGCAGGAGATCGCTCCCGGGACCCCCGCTGGACCACCAGGTACTTTAAGAAAGTTTTTGGGGGGGTCAGGAGGGTGGGGGATTCTAAATAATTTGATTTAAAGGGTCAGGGTGGGTTTGGGGGTGTTTTTTTGTGTGCCCTTTCTTCCCGCCCCCCCCCCCCCCCAAAAACAATAAGAAAACCACACGAAAATTTCATGGGGTTTTCCTATCGCTTTCGGGGACCCCCCCCTCCCTGATACCTGATGGATTAGAAAATATCATATGATATTTTCATACGTCAGAAAAACGATTCACATCCCTATTAATTATACCTTTCAGGGATTTAAAAGTCTGTATCATATCACCCCTTTCTCTTCTCTCCTCCAGTGTTTATATATTTAGTTTCTTCAATCTCATCTCATAACTCTTTTGGTGTACGCCCCGCACATTTTAGTCTTCTTCTCTGGATCACTTCTGTCTTGTGTCTGTCCTTTTGTACAAGGATAGAGACAGGATGGAAGTGCTCTCTTGTAGAAAAATGGCTAAAAACAAAGGGTCATTATTCAGTAGCATGTAGCTGGATAATTCACATATTATCTAGCTAAATGCCAACTTTTCAATATTTCCCCCACTTATCCAGCTAAAGTTTAGCCAGATAACAACTACCTAAAATTTAGCCAGATTACATAGGGATGTTCTGGGGGCATTCCAGGGTTAAGTAAATTTAGCCAGCTAAGTCAGATATTCAGAGTTATCCAAATAATTTACCTGGCTAATTCTGGATGTGCCTTAAGTAGTGCTAAAGATAGCCAGCCAAAATTATCCGGCTATTTTTAAGATAGCTGGTTATATCCAGCTAACTTTGTAATCTAGTGAGTGAGTATTACCTCCCCTTTTGTTTTTTTACTTATATGGGATGAGAGAAATGACTATGCCTGAAAGTGACTTTTTTCTTGGGACAAGAGAAAGATGAGTTAGTCTCTGTATTTTAAACTCCTTATTTTAAGACAAAATTAACCATTCAATTCATTCAAACCAAAATAAAACTATATCTTTAAAAATGTTTCAAAAAATTAAATGTATAAGTTCCTTCAGTGTATCATGTGCATGTGTTACGTTCTGGCGGCAAGGACATTGGTGGTGGGGTGGGGGAGAAGGGTAAAAACAAATAGCTGTATGATTTTCTAAGAAAACATTCTACTGTTGAAATTTTCAGCTAGATATGGAATCCTTGGTGTGAAACCTGAGCTAGAATGTTTATTTTACTTTGTACAGGTATTTAAGCATTGAAAACAAAATATGAGACTACAGAGGGCTGTAGAGCAGAAAAATAAATACATTAAATGAAAAGGTTAGGTAGGTCATCCTAATGGTTCAGTGGTTTATTGCCATTTGTGCTGCCAAGTGGGAGGTGCAGGTTCCAAGTTATGTCTCTGGCTCAGTGTCAACAAATAGTTGAAAGCTCTACATCAGGTTAAGGGTGCCAGCCATGTGCCAAAACTGCAAATATGGGTTTCATTTATCAAATGCTTGTCCCATAAAGCCAACGTGGAATAAAACATTTTGTAAATCAAGTCCTATATAGCACTGATTATTTTTGCCATCATGATAAACAATAAGATAAGAAAGGAAATTTCGTTTTAAGAATGTTTAAATTTTTACCTGCATGGGCTTCTCCTTCTCATGTCACTACTCACTGGAAATTCTTGATAAGGTAGAATGAAGTACAGCATCAGTGCATGTGCACCAAAACCTTATTCCAGTATTCATAATATGGAGTAACACGAATATTGGGAAACATACAAAAATGAAAGTAGAGACAAGTCCATAAGAGCTTTGGGATAGCAGATTGTAATTTTGGGGGATCGTTTGTCTCAAAATTCAGAAATTTTCATATTTTATGGCTACTGTGGAGCCATGATAAGAATTGTGACACAGGTTTATATGGTCAGTGTTGAAGTACTCTTGTTGGTAAAATTGGTAACTCCTGGTTATTCTAGAACATTAGTCTCAGTCTGTAACATTGAATATTATCATCCTTTAAGAATTAGTTCCTGTAAGTTATTTTAATTCTATAAACAATGTATAATTCCAAATCTACATTACTAGTAGGCGTATATGTGCCCTTCTTACTCCAAACTATGAATTACCCCATGCTTGGGGTGGGGAATACCACATGAGAAATTATATAATTTATCTTCGAGTTCATAACCTGAGTGGGGGGTTAGACAGGGTCCCAGTCACCATGATACCACAATTCTGTGCCCTTCCCAAACAACCTCTCACTTGTGGCACTACAGACCAGATAAAATAATCACACCAGAATAAAGCAGTCATTAACTCTTTTACTAATATTTGTAAGTAGACTGTAAATCCAACTGGAACATTAAATGAGAAAAGTACAGTAGAGAAGTATAATATAAATTTGCAGTTTTGTTATTTTAAATCAAGCAATGCCAAAATAACACTGGGTATGGCCTGTTAGCCAGGGCAAGCAACATACTCATATGGATAGTAAAAAAAAAGATAAGGAACATTAATAGAGAAAGATGGGGGGGGGGGGGGGGGAAGCAGTGAAGTACACATCTTTTAAAAGTTGTCTTTATCCCTGAGTACTCAAAGAGGATAGGGGGAAACAAATCCACCCCAATGTCACCACTTTATAAAGGGTGCACCATGTCCCAAACACAAAATTATGTGGACAAAAAGCAAGAAAATGAAGAAATCCCTCTGTTGTGGTTCATTGAAATAATGCTCTTGATGATAAATCAAATAGATAAGAACTGCAGTGTGTAAAAGATCTCTCTCTCTTCTGAGGAGTTTCCTCAAATGGTTTATTTGGGACTAAACAAAAAAACTGTCCTGGCTTCAGTCTCTTATAGAAAGACCACAATCCACCTGTTTCTCTGTCCCAGCCCTATCACTGTACCTGTCAGCAAAGGTTTATGCTTGCCTTTCACTGAAAGGCTGAAACAGTTAAGATGAGATACTGAATTTGTGACAAAAGATAAGAAAATAAGCCTTATCCCTCCTCTGATAAGATACTCTCTGTGCAAAGTTTAGGTTACTTAACTCAGTCTCTTAGGAGGGTAATCCAGCCATGTATTCTTGAGCCTGGATATCTCTGGAAAGGAAGTCTCTCAATTTCTCAGCTCCTGGCTCCTCTGTCCCTTATTGAGAATTTACATGTAGCTCAGCTATGAAGCAAGATCAGCTCTCTGTTTCATCAGAGTGCAGACTTCTGTCTCTTTCTCTCGATAATTAGCTCTTCAGGAGAAGAACTGATTTCAGGGCTGCTAGATGCACTTCTCTCTTCATGGCTCCTGGCTCCAACTGCTGGCTATTCCTGCCAGCAGTTGGAGTGTATGAGCCAGCTCTGTGTATGGCTGGCTCATACACAGAGCCAGCCAAATTGTGCCTTTTCTACCTTAAATGTTCTCCCAGCATTCCTTTAACTTTCCCTTCTGCTGCCTATGTAGTGCTACTCTCTGGGCAGGCTAAACAGTAAAGCCCTTTTCCCAACTTGTTAACATTGTGAGTGCTGTATGCTGGTTCTTGCAGAACATTTGTCATTCACAGGCGAGCACACAGGGGATTTGGACATATTTTTATATTCCTACACCCTGGGTGCGGTGGCTTGCAGTCTCTGCAGGGTGGAAAACCTCTTTTTGACAGGTCCAAAACACATTACTCAGATCCTGACATAGCTCAGTCCACGTTGTAGGTTTCCAACATATAATAAGCTCGTGGGAACACGAACCTGGTTTATAGTAGCTTGCTACACATAGTATGGCTATAAACTTCTAACAGCAATTGTAACAAAACTATGGTAAAATTAAAAAATTCCCTTAGGAACTTGCAACATTTGTAATGAATGCCAATACTGAAGCAATATCCTTTAGTACTAATAAGAGTTACCACAGTTCATCTGCCAGTCAATCATAGCGGAATGGAAAATTTGTATGTGAGGGATCTCATTAGTCATTCTAATTAGGCAAAGGTAGGATATCATTTAATTTCTTCATTGTTAAATGGTAAGTACATAAGAACATACGTTTTGCCTTGCTGGGTCAGACCAAGGGTCCATCAAGCCCAACATTCTGTTTCCAACAGAGGCCAAACCAGGCCACAAGAACCTGGCAAGTACCCAAACACCAAGAAGATCCCATGCTACCGAGCCCAGTAATAGCAGAGGCTATTCCCTAAGTCAGCTTGATTCAAAGTAGTTAATGGACTTCTCCTCCAAGAACTTATCCAAACCTTTTTTAAACCCAGCTACACTAACTGCACTAACCACATCCTCTGGCAACAAATTCCAGAGCTTAATTGTGCATTGAGTGAAAAAGAATTTTCTTTGATTAGTCTTAAATGTGCTTCTTGCTAACTTCATGGAATGCTCCCTAAACCATCTATTATCCAAAAGTGTAAATAACCAATTCACATCTACTCATTCAAGACCTCTCATGATTTTAAATAATAGTAATAGGGAAAAAAAGAAATGCTTGTTAATTACATCATCACATGCATGTGCACACTGTATAGCTGCTACAAGTATTACGATTGGAAAGTACAGCACTACCTCCATGGAATCAGCTGATTCCCCCACAGGTGCTTATCCTGTATTGCAGGGAACCGCTATATAATTAGTCATGACTGGTAACTTCTGCTCAGCAGATGCCCAGCATTGGAACAGCAGGGTGAATAGACAAGTCAGGATTAAGTTCCACCAGTACAGCTATAAGGTGAAGTCTACAGAGCACCTGTCTGCATTTCACCTGGCTTTAGTTAGTGTGTTACATCTCTCACTTTCATTAGCAATAAAATTAATTAAACTGATTTTCTTTAATGACAAATTACTTCTACACAACAGGATACACAGTGCATGCTGGGGGAGTGGGAACAGATCTTAAGAAGTTAGCAAATGGTAGAAATGAGGAATTGGCCCCTCTTAGCAAATTATACTTAAGATGATAAAATGTACATTACATTAACTACTAGAAAAGGTCAAGTGTGCAAGACCAAGAAGCTCCTAGAGGAGCATAAACTCATTCAGACAACATTTACACAGCAGTACATTCAAAGATACCAAGACCTTGGCAAAGTTACAGAGAAAGGGTGTAAAGAGCAACCATTGTTAAAAACATATTTGCCAAGCAACTTCAATGCTGCTTCTTTTGCAGCTGTTTCTGAATCCAAATTTTCTTGTTGATTAATCCTGTGGCACCTTCTCAAGAAGTGCTCCACACCAGCCAATCATCCATCCAGCTAGGGAAGACATGCACCCCCCCCCCCCCCCATTTGAGTAGAAACGCAGGCACCGGCACGAGGCATTTTGTAAAGAATACAGAGTACTGACACAAGGCTGACGGGCAGTATGCAATATTTGAAAGTGAGTTTCCCAAGTGTGCATCTGGGATAAGCTGAAAGATCTCTGTGCAGGTATGCTTGAAGTTTAGGGAGCACAGCCAGCCTTCCATGCCAGGTAGCCTTTTTGCATTCTCTGGTCAAGAATGGAACCAAGTGCCCATGATTCTATTACATCTTCCCAGGTTACTGTGATTTGATTCAGCTGCTCTGAATCATCACTCTTGAAGAATTTTTTGGTGTAAGCATATCCCCAACACCCTTCTTATTAAATGACTGAAGCAAATTATTTAGTGTTTTTGCTGTGGTCTTGTCTTCCCTGAGCACCACTTTTATCTCTTAGTAGTTTTCCAGCTGACTCCTTTACAAGCTTCAAATGTATTTGAAAAAGCTTTCATTTTGAATTTTTGCCTCGTTGGCCAGCTTCTTTTCAAATTCTCTTTTGGCTTGCCTTATTAATGCTTTACATCTGTCTTGCCAGTGTTTATGCTCTTTCCTGTTTTCTTTATTTGAATCCATTGTCCGGTTTTTGAAATATATTATTTTGGCATTAATAGCGTTACATAAGAACATGCTATACTGGGTCAGACCAAGGATACATCAAGCCCAGCATCCTGTTTCCAACAGTGGCCAATCCAGGCTATAAGTACCTGGCAAGTACCCAAAATAGCCACTGCTAGTAATAGCAGTGGCTATTTTCTAAGTCAACTTGATTAATAGCAGGTAATGGACTTCTCCTCCAAGAATTTATCCAATCATTTTTTAAATCCAGCTACACTAACTGCACTAACCACATCCCCGGCAACAAATTGTGTTTAATTGTGTGTTGAGTAAAAAAGAACTTTCTCAGATTAGTTTTAAATGTGCTACATGCTAACATCATGGAGTGCTCCCTAGTCCTTCTATTATCCGAAAGAGTAAATAACCAATTCACATTTACCCGTTCTAGACCTCTCATGATTTTAAACACCTCTATCATATCCCCCCTCAGCCGTCTCTTCTCCAAGCTGAACAGTCCTAACCTCTTTAGTCTTTCCTCACAGGGGAGCTGTTCCATCCCCTTTATCATTTTTGGTCGCCCTTCTCTGTACCTTCTCCATCACAACTATATCTTTTTTGAGATGCGGTGTCCAGAATTGTACAAAGTATTTAAGGTGCGGTCTCACCATGGAGTGATACAAAGGCATTATGACATTTTCCGTTTTATTTTCCATTCCCTTCCTAATAGTACCTAATATTCTGTTTGCTTTTTTGACTGCCACAGCACACTACGACAGTGTTATTTTTGCATTGCTTGATTTAAAATAAGAAAACTGCTAGTTTATATTATACTTCACTATTATACTTTTCCTATTTAATGTTCTGGTTGGATTTACTCTCTACTTACATAATATTAGTAAAAAAGTTTAATTAATGTTTTATTCTGGTGTTATGATTTTATCAGATCTGTGGTGCCACAAGTGAGAGGTTGTTTGGGAAGAGCACAGAATTGTGGTATCAGGGAGACCGGGACCCTGTCTCATCCCCCACTCAGGCTATGAACTCAAAGATAAATCATATTAGTAAAAATAATTTCTCATGTGGTTCTCCCTACCCCAAGCATAGGGGTAATTCATAGTCCAGACCGGGGGGGGGGGGGGGGGGAACACATGGAAAAGCCAACTCCCAGGGGAGGCAGGAGGGTATTTTGAGGATGAACACCCTGCTGTCCTTAGAGAACACCTGTTATAGGTAAGCAACTCTGCTTTCTCTGAGGATAAGGAGGATAGCAGTCATCTCACATTGGCGAATCCCAAGCTAGAGGCTGCCGAAAACAGGAAAATGAGGAAACCCTTTAGTGCTAAATGAGGCAGCCAACCTATAAGGGCTCTAGGAGAGAAAAGAGTTGGGTTTTTCACCTCAGAGACTGGTATGTCAGAATGAGAGACAGAAACCCCAATACGCAGCATGGAATTCAAAGCAAGCATGGGGTGAGAAGCCCACTGAGCCACACAAAAACCAATACAGTCAGAACATCTGACTAGCACCAGTAGGCCTAGGACCCCGAAAGTAGAGGCAAAAGAGCTCTTGGATCAAGACCACAAAGTTGTTGGGTTTTTTGTCTTTGGTCTTTTCACCTCATAATTTAATCATGGTAGCAGTCTTCTTTCTAGCTTTTTAAAATGCATGGAATGCATTTAGTTTGGGCTTCCAAGAAATGGTATGTTTACACATTGGCCAATGGGAAGTGGAGATGATGTTCTTGATAACCAAGATGGGTCTCATATAATCATCGGTCCGAAAAATGTGTAATGTCTTAAGGTCAAACAAACATTATAAATTTGAGTACTAATTAGATATATTTCCCCCTCGCTGTCTTTCTTTGTCTTTTTGTTCAGTGTTTTTGGTTCAAAAAAACCAGAAAGAAAGTGAGGGGAAATATATCTAATTAGTACTCAAATTTATAATGTTTGTTTCACCTTAAGCCATTACACATTTTTCAGGCCGATGATTATATGAGACCCATCTTGGTTTTCAAGAACATAAATTGTTCATTTACCTTGGGTGGTTTGAAGGTCTGTTTATAAATAATTATCTGTTATACTTTTGATATGATTTATTTAATTTAGCAACACGATTTTTTGCTTTTTCCCAGAATTCATGGGCAGCTAGATCCTTGGTCTTGTGAAACCATGATGACCTGCCTTCTGGGAGTCATGGCAATGTCAAAGGACCTCCAAATATAGCCAATAGTTTCCCATTGTCTCTATACAGTATTCTTTTTTTCCCTATCCCATTTTATCCCATGTGGGTTTTCACATATTACTTTCATTAGGTCAGAAATTCCTAGTTCCAAGACTAAATTTCTCTGGTTGGAGGATAATGACAGGAGCTTCTGGTTATGCAGGTCTTCTCCTTCTTTTCAGGAGAGAGCATCTGCCTTGCTGTTTATGTAGCCTAATTGGCATGTTAATCCAAAATCAAATCTAAACGACTCTTCATCTTAGAGGTAGATGTCTCTACCCTGGGGGAGGGGACTGTCCTCAGCCAACATACTCCAGAAAGTGTACTCCATCCATGTTCCTTGTTTTCTAAGTTCTCCTCAGCAGAACATGATTATAGCATTGGAGTTCAAGAGCTCCTGACCTTCAAATTAACTATTGAAGAATGGTGCCACTTGCTCGAAAGAGCTCAACATTGTATTACAATATATATGGACCACAAGAAACTTGAATACCTACATTAAGCTCAGCAACTTAATGCTAGACAGGCCCGTTGGTCTTTGCTCTGCACTCGCTTCGACTTTGAACTATGGTATCGCCCAGTGATCAAGAACCACGGGCAAATGCCCTCTCTTACTCCTTCCAGACCAAGGATGTTCCAGAATCTCCCAGGCATATTATCAAACCCACTAAGATACTTCTAATTTTCTTCGCTTTTGTTAATATGTGAACCGGCATGATGTGCCTCTCTAATGTCGGCATATAAAAATTATTAAACAAACAAACAAACAAATAAATAAATAAATAAAACTTGCTTTACATATTAACTTTTCTAACAGTAATATGTTCTGATTTAACTTACTATGTATAGCAGCAGAAAGGGGAACTGGCAGAGCCAGGGGAGGGGATAGCAGAAATTAGCTATCTGGAGGGAATGCTTTCCGAAAGAGCCAGGTTTTGACATTCTTTCGGAAGGAAGGCGTCGAAGGGTCAGTTCTGAGAGAAGCCAGGAGGTTGTTCCAGAGGTGAGGGCCTGCTACAGATGCAGCGCGTTCTCTTATGGAGACTCGATGCACTTCCTTAATGGAGGGAGTAGTGAGTAAACCTGTGTTGGTTGAGCGGAGATTCCTGGTAGGGTTGCAGGGGTACAGTGGTCCCTGTAACCAACTAGCTTTATCATTATGGATTGCTTTGTGGATGAGCATGAGGGTTTTGCATTGAGATCTGAAAGGGATGTGTAGCCAGTGGAGTTGTTTGAGTGTGGACATGATGTGATCCGTTTTTTTGCTATTTGTTAGTGATTGTGCAGCTGCATTCTGAAGGAGCTGGAGGGGCTTGAGGGTGGCTGCGGGTAGGCTTGTTAGAAGGGCGTTGCAATAATCTAACTTAGCGAAGAGGAGGGATTGTAGGACTGTCCGGGGGGTGTAGTAGGGGTTGGAGTTTCTTAAGGATTTGTAGTTTGTAGAATCCTTCTTTTATCAGTGTCTTGAAATGATATTTAAAGTTTAGCTCCTTGTCCAAGGTGACTCCGAGGTCTCTAACCATTGTGAGCGTATTGTATTTGGACAGTGTTGTGGGGTCAGTGTTAGGTGTTGACGTTTTTCTGGAGAGGTGAAGAATTTCCATTTTACTCTGGTTGAGCGTTAGTGCCATTTGGGTGAGGATGAATGTTATATCCATCAGGTAAGATTCCCATCGGTTTAGAGTATTATTGATATTATCTTTGATGGGAAGCAAGATCTGTAATTCATAGCCGTATAGAAAATAGGTGAGCCCTGTTTTGTCTAAATAGTTGCATAATGGCAGCATATAGACATTGAAGAGGGTAGGGGATAGGGATGAGCCTTGTGGGACTCCCTGTGAGTGCTAAACTCCCTGTGAGTGCTAAACTTATTTTCTCGCTTTGGTAGTTTGCCAGTTTAAAGATTATTTATACTAAATCTGAGAGTACTAAAACCAGTTGGCTTGGAGAATTTCCTTTTAGCTGGGCAAATATGCAACTTAAGTATGTTGGTATCCATATTCCTTCTGTCCAAAATTTACATCATAAGATGAATATTGGTTCTTTAATAGACGATATGCAAGTACAACTTATACTATCTAGTTTGGGCAAATGCCAAGTCTTTAAAATTGTTTTATTGCCTAAACTTTTACATAGATTGCAGGCACTGCCTTACTGGATTCTTCTTAAAGATATTCTCAAGTTAAGGTCTATGGTGATTTAGTTCATTTGAAAAGAGTGGGATGGTAGAAAATGTTATGCTAAATTGATGTAGCCTAAAATGTTTGGGGAATTGAATATGGCTGATTTTAAGTTTTACAATGCAGTATGTCAGTTTAATTTCCTTTGGGAAGGGATAACTGGGGCTTATAGATATTATATTCCTAATTTCTTAGAATCTAAAGCATTCCCTTTCTCACTTCTCAGTTTATTGCATGGAGGAGACTCAGATGTACCAGAGACCCTGAAACATTGCCTACTTTTTTTTTCTTTGTTTGTAATCATTTTTATTAAATTTTTAACATGGTGAACATTGCATAATAGACAACATAACAGAAGCATTGCCTACTTTTTAGGCCAGTATTGTTTAGGGATGTGAATCGTGTCCTCGATCGTCTTAACGATCGATTTCGGCTGGGAGGGGGAGGGAATCGTATTGTTGCCGTTTGGGGGGGTAAAATATCGTGAAAAATCGTGAAAAATCGTTAAAAAATCGAAAAATCGAAAAATCGAAAAACCGGCACATTAAAACCCCCTAAAACCCACCCCCGACCCTTTAAATTAAATCCCCCACCCCCAAATAACTTAAATAACCTGCGGGTCCAGCGGCGGTCCGGAAAGGCAGCGGTCCGGAACGGGCTCCTGCTCCTGCATCTTGTCGTCTTCGGCCGGCGCCATTTTCCAAAATGGCGCCGAAAAATGGCGGCGGCCATAGACGAAAAAGATTGGACGGCAGGAGGTCCTTCCGGACCCCCGCTGGACTTTTGGCAAGTCTCGTGGGGGTCAGGAGGCCCCCCACAAGCTGGCCAAAAGTTCCTGGAGGTCCAGCGGGGGTCAGGGAGCGATTTCCCGCCGCGAATCATTTTCGTACGGAAAATGGCGCCGGCAGGAGATCGACTGCAGGAGGTCGTTCAGCGAGGGTTCCGGCGCCTCGCTGAACGACCTCCTGCAGTCGATCTCCTGCCGGCGCCATTTTCCGTACGAAAACGATTCGCGGCGGGAAATCGCTCCCTGACCCCCGCTGGACCTCCAGGAACTTTTGGCCAGCTTGTGGGGGGCCTCCTGACCCCCACGAGACTTGCCAAAAGTCCAGCGGGGGTCCGGAAGGACCTCCTGCCGTCCAATCTTTTTCGTCTATGGCCGCCGCCATTTTTCGGCGCCATTTTGGAAAATGGCGCCGGCCGAAGACGACAAGATGCAGGAGCAGGAGCCCGTTCCGGACCGCTGCCGTTCCGGACCGCCGCTGGACCCGCAGGTTATTTAAGTTATTTGGGGGGGGTTCAGGAGGGTGGGGGATTTAATTTAAAGGGTCGGGGGTGGGTTTTAGGGGGTTTTAGTGTGCCGGCTCACGATTCTAACGATTTATAACGATAAATCGTTAGAATCTGTATTGTATTGTGTTCCAGAACGGTTTAAGACGATATTAAAATTATCGGACGATAATTTTAATCGTCCTAAAACGATTCACATCCCTAGTATTGTTAGCCTGGTGATAAGTTTGTAAATGGTGGGGGTGTGCCCTTGAATATTTCTGGCTTTTTGCTTTGAATTGGGTATTTACCCTTTTCCCCCAGGTCTTTAGGGTAGAGTTTTCAAGGCATGGCAACTTAAAGGGAAAATACATATTGCATCATTATATTGTGCAGATAACTGCACAGTTTATTCTTTTGAACAATTATAAATACATTACTCATTTTATGGCTATCTGCAAGCAAAACATTACATTGGTCAGTT
The DNA here is from genome assembly GCF_901001135.1 of Rhinatrema bivittatum. Classification (NCBI taxonomy): domain Eukaryota; kingdom Metazoa; phylum Chordata; class Amphibia; order Gymnophiona; family Rhinatrematidae; genus Rhinatrema; species Rhinatrema bivittatum. Next base: position 314,959,351 of record NC_042618.1, on the reverse strand, counting down.
AGAAAGTCCTTCGGAAAGCCATTCTGTTTCCCTTTAGTAAGTTATTCAATCTGTGGGTACAAAGGTGAATAAACTTTCCGTTTGGTATAAATTACTTCTGACTTAATATAAACCAGAGGTGTTGAATGATTTGGCAGTATACTGGTCTAAATTGTTAGGAGTGCAAGGGCCTGTGGTATAAAAAATTTGCGGGTGTAGTAGTTTCTACATGCTGATCTTATGTATCGCAAGATCAGCAAATCTAAAGTGCTGCCCCTGCAAGCTTTTGATACCGCAAGGCCTGTAGAGACAACAGACTGATCAGTTCGCTCGGTGGCACAGAAGGGCAACGCCGGGTAAACTGTAGGAGCTTCATGCAGGCCTCTTCTCATCTTTGCCACCATTGGGATAACATCCACTGATGGCCTCTTAGGGCCTCTCCTTGTCTTCGCCACTGGTGGGATGAGAACCACCAGCGATCTTGTGGGCCTTTTCTCCTCTTTGCCGCAGGTGGGATGAGGTCCACCGGTGGCCTCTCAGGCCTTTTTTCCTCCGCCACCGATGGATGGCAGCTGCATGGGACTCTCTGCACACAGCTGATTCCAGCTGGGCGATGCTCCTCCTCTTTCTGCCTTGCTACTTCTCTTTTAATTGATGAGGGCCACGCTGCCGACGTCACCTTCGGCCACTGAGGGATACTAGCCCAGCCAGGCTACTTCAACTACTCATCACTGCCACCTCTAGTGGCTACACCACATTGTTTAATAAAAGATCAATCTCTGTGTTTGTGTTTCCTCAGCTGAGCCTGACCTCAGTCCCGTGAGGACTGCCCCCCATGGGCTTGGTCAGCTGCCACAGTGTCCAAGGGTCCACCCAAACCTCACTAATTATAACACTTGCATTACATTCAGGTACTGTAGGCATTTCCCTGTCCCCAGAGGGCTCACAATCCCAGTTTGTACCTGAGGCAATGGAGGGGAAAGTTATTTGTCCAAGGTCACAAGGAGTAGCAGCTGGATTTAAACCCTGGCTTCCCTGGTTCGTAGAAATGACCTAAGCCTTTCACCCCTCACAGTACATTGGCATTTCTAAAATACTGTACACATTTTTTCCTACTAAAACATTTCAACCACAAATCACAATTTATACTTAGTAGAAAAGCATGGCCTTAGCTTACTTTTTTCCTTTCTGCCAAGCTGTACCCTTTTTGGGAGGCAGTACTATCCACTGTTCAGAATGTTACCCTCCTTTGTTGGGGGTTCTTCGAATATTTCTTTATTTCTTTTTTTTTTTGGATGAGGGATCTCACCAGAACACTGCAGCAATGGAAAACACTATCAGGGAGAATGGAGCCTATCATCTATAATACTTTTGCTGATTTAATTTTTAAAAACAGGACAGGTGAAATATTAAGCAACCATAAACACATGAAAAGATCTACATTTACAATTCATGATTAAACCTTTACTATCTACACACTAGACATACATGTAAAACATAAGAACTTACAGGTCTATATTCAAAAGCCATTTAGATAGATAATTGAAAAGTTAGCCAGCTAAATGAAAAAACTGCGATATTTCTTACCATACGCAGCTAGAATGTGGCCGTGGAAGGGCAGGAGGCATTTCTGGGAGCAGCGGAGTTAGCTGCATATCAGAGAAAGCCAACTCTAGGACAGCCCTGGGGCGTGACCAAAGTTAGCTGGATATACTTATCCAGCTAGCTTTAAGGTAGCCGGGAAGGTGTATCCGGCTAACTTAACTAGCTGCTCCGCGGCTGAATATCAGGCAAACAGTTGCCACACAGCTGGTTTAATTGTCATATTCGAATTCAGCACAGCAACATCGATCATAAATGGCATATTTTATTGCTGAAGCAGTTGACATCTAAAACTTTGTATACCAGCGTTACTAATTGTTTTCCCTGTAATCACGTTTCTTTTTGGGAGCTGTTCAGTACCACCAAAGTTTATCCTCACCAGAGACTGGGGCAGCTTCTTCCTCCCTAAGCAGCACAGAGAGAAACTGTAGTTAGAAGAGTGCAAAGAATTTTAAGATGAGAAAAATCTCTTTTTAAGAAAGGGAGAAAATATTACAAAGTTTTATTAATGCAAATGTCCTTGTGTTATTTCTTTTCATGTCAATAAAATTCATTTACATAGTGGTGACCTCATTTATACTTTCAAAGAAAATTATAAATAGGTAATACAGGATATATTAAAGAAAAAGCTGTCAATTTAAAGAAAGGCAGTGATCTGTACAATTTATTGAAATCACTTAAAGTACATTAATTTTCAGTCTCTAAGTTCTAGCATCATATACAAATACAGAGTGATTACAGTACATGTGAGGTAAATATTTCTTTATTTCTAAGAGATTTATCAAATTTGTTTAGATAGCTATCTTAATGGCAATATTTTTGTATTTTGAAGTATTTGTTGGTGAATATTTGAAACTGTGAAACTACTAAATTGGCCACTGAGGCAGACAACACTGTATTGTCAAAACAATGCAGTGCTGGGCCATTTACCCCCTGAGACTACATGGCAGCGAGACCAGAAATTATTTGAAGGCTTCCAGTGCTCTCAAAGTTTAAGCTCTGCCTTATAATTATAACATAATAAGCATTCACACGTTGAAAATGCTCTGGGTGGCAACAATTATGTAGTACTCGACACAGGTAGCACTAAGAGAGAGCTGATTATGGGCATTGCAAGAAACGATATTGGTTATTGTGATTTTAACTGCAACAAAATTCATATTTAAAAAAGTATAATTGATTGGGCAATAGCCTGGTATTTGATTAGATCATTGGTGTCCTTGCTTAATTTAATGGGCTGCCCACATTGTTTATGATACCAGCAGGTTCTAAAAAGGTTTTTGATTTTGGAACCTTTCTAGTTAGTGGTTTCAGATTGATTTGATTGGATCATTGGGTGGTTATTTGTTACAGTGGACACATCAATCCATGTCTGACTGGATGCATTTAGAAAGGTTGGAAGTCCTTTTCGTGCAGAGGATAGTGGCCAAGAACTATCTACATGCTTGGGAGAATGTTTATGCCTTACTACTTATTTCAGTTGTAGACCATTTAAGAACTGGGGGATATTCAACTCGGTGGGGCTAGTCTTGTAGGAATTCTATACTTGTGGATGAATTGAGTGTATGGACGGTTGTCTTGAGTTTACATCAGTGGCGTGTGGTGACATTTATAGTTGAGGATTGTTTTGCTCCCTCAGCTCCCTTTCCTCTTCCACCCCCCCCCCCCAATTCCCAAGTCACCAACAATCTTGCTCCCTCCATCTCTCTACCCTCCCTCCCCCAACCCTTCAGCAATCTCACTCCCTCTGTCTACATATTATATCAGGCCCTAAAATGCCAATACACCACCTATTAGGTAAACAGTCAAACCAGGCTGCCTAAAAATACCTGCAAAATAAATATCTTTACCTAAAAATATTGTACAAGAACGTTTGAGATTACATAGGCCCCTTATTCAAATGTCAGATCAGAGATATTCACATATAAAGACAGGTCCTATATTGTCTCAATAGCTCACGTACAGTATTTTGGGATAATACTTACATAGCTCTAATAAAAACTATCTCAGCCTGCCAAGAATATAGTTTACCTGAAGAGACAAATCTGCCATATCAAATCAATAATAACTCTCAGGACTCAAACCCTACCCGGAAAGAGCACCACTGCAAATATTACATCAATAAAACATTTAAAAACAGCTGACATATCAAACAACATCCAACAATTAAAACTAATAGGGATAAACAAAAATCCTCTGCTCTCCATACCCGGGAACTTTTGATTCCGTCACCTTGAGATTGAATTGGATTAGTTTGGGGGGGGGGGGGGGGTGTATACAAACTTTATCCTCTCTCTCTCCTCCAAACTCACACACACATACTCAGTGACCTCTTTCTTCTTCACATACACACACCCAGTGGCTCTTTGTCCCGCACACAAACAAAGGCACTCTCTCACACTTAGTGGTTTTCTCTTCTTCACATACACACAAACAAAGGCACGCTCTCACACTCGGTGGCTTTCTGCTCTTCTTATACACACGCATAGGCAATCTCGCACTCAGGGGCTCTCTCTCCCTCACATAAACACAGACATTTTCTCACACTCTGTGTCTTTCTCTCCACATACAGATACTCTCACACTCTGGTTCTTACACAAAATGGCATTCTCTCACACTCAGTGGCTCTCTCCTTCCCACACTAGTGCCTAAATGTAATCCACTTTTAAGTGCCAAAAAAATGGAATGTAAATTAAGGAAAACTCAAAAGTGGAATCTAAATTTAAATAAGGGTCAGCATACATCATATTGGTGTGATTAAGCTAAAGCTTAACCATCCTTCCAGACCTCCCAGTCTCAAGCACTCTTGCTGCTCAGTTCCCTAGTGGCATGCCTAAATTATTTGGCACATGGGGTGGATACTTCCTTTTGGCACTCCCCCTCAAAGTTCACTTCTCCATTCCCCCCCCCCCCGTGATCTCTCGTTCCCCTCTCCCTCACACAGGCTCCCTCTCTTGCACACACTTTCACACACCACTGCACACAGGTTCCCTCCATTTGTCTGTCCCTCACAGATACTCACCCCTTCATACAGGCTCCCTCTCATACTCATACATACACACATGCTCCCATCCTCTTACTTACATACACACAAACACACTCCCAATCTCTTGCTCACTCACCCTTTACTCTTGTTGGGAACGTCGCTGCTCGACATCCTCACTCCGCCCTCTTTACCTCTGTGGCGACTCCCTCCGGGTCTGATGGACGGCTGGCTACCACGGCGTCTCCATGCCATCTCCCTCCAGCGTCCCGGACTGGCTCGACGCTGCAACTCTGCTATCTTGTACTGATGCCTAGGGCGCGCACCCCGACTCTTGTACCAGCAAGGAAGCGAACCTCAAGTGCGTCCCCCTGAGATGACGTCATCTGCTTCCAATATTTAAAGGTCTTTGAAAACTCTAACAAACTTAGCAAGGCTACGCAAGGGGATTTGTTCCAAGCTACTCTGCCTCCTCGGACTTACCAGAGGTACCCGCTCCTTGGGGGCCTCGCTCTTTTCTTTATTTTCAGATTACAGATAGGAACCGGTACTCGCTCCTCGAGGGCCCATGTTCCTGGACACTCTGAAGTTTCTCAACTGCTTGGAAGCTATCGCTGCTACAAACAACTGTGAGTTACCATCGCTCTCTCAGAGCTTTCCATGGAACCAGGTACTTTCTCCTCGAGGCCTAATCCTTTCCAGCTCCTGAGCTTACTTAAGACCTTACGTGAGTTTTGTCATCTAGTTCTATTCATGAACTCTGCCTACTCTCTTTCTACAGTTTCTCAACAGCTCAGCCATCCTGGGATCATTGTTCCAGTGCCTGAGGGACTACAGCCCTGCTGGGCATATCAGCTCACTACTGCCACCTCTGGTGGTTTCTACTAACCTTTTTAATAAAAGAACTAATGTGTGTCTGTCTCCATACTCCAGCCTAGCTGGTGGTCCCTCTCGGGGTATCCTCCCAGGAGAGTGGTCATCTGCCATCGGCCCAGGGATCCACCCACAACTATATCAGATTCATTACAGATTGCTTCTCATTAGCAAGACGATATCTGAGATACTACAAGATTGCTGACTCCTCCCTCTCCAGGAGCCCGCTACACAGAGCTTTCTCTACAGATTGCTCCTCCTATCTGATTGCTCCTCCCATCAAGCATTTTCTCCATAACAGATTCACAACAGATTGCTAACTCGAGCAGCAGATATACAACAGATTGCTAACTATCTAGCAAATCGATAACAACTCTCAATCACATAGGTTCACGTGCAGTTATTCTGGTCCTCTCCCTCTTCACTTGCCTGCGGCTATCTAGCCACTGTCCACTGTTCACAGCCTTCCTCCTCTTCTGCCACAATCTCTTCTGCCTCTTCTCCTCTTCTGCTGCAATCAGGATGGATCCTGCTAGCGGCCACCGACCTTTCTCTCAATGGCACAACCCCCTCCCGGACCACAACCCTCCTTAGTACGTCACTGCAGCTCCCTCTCCCTTCTCACACCTAACCCAGGCCTCCCATTCTCTCTTAGACTGTCACTGATCTTAACACTCAAATGCTTTCTGAATAATAAGACTATATTAGCCAGCTGAGGCCAGCCAGCAGGACTTAAATAAAAAGAGCTCTAAGGTGGAAGTACATCTAACGTTCACTCATCTCGTGCTTAGTTCACAAAGAACTGTGCTTTTCAGCTGCAAGTTCCTAAGGACTCACTTTCCTTAAGAAATGTAAATATCAGTGGGGGAGCAGGTATGTAGGGATATTTGCTCACAGTCCATGCACACACATTATTCTGTGTAAGAAAATCACAAGAAAATCTGTATCACCTATGAATGTTTTTGTATGCACAAGAGTCCATGCCTAGAGCACAGAGCAGATTATATATCTTGCCAAATATCCTACCTCCGAGTCCTGCCCTCGGTACAGTCCTCCAGCGCTCTCTGCACAGGGCCACAAACCATATCACATTCACCGTGTCTCTGTCTGACTGCTTCTTTCAGCAGCTCCCCGGACATCCCGTACATGCACTCTGCTTTTTTGCACAAGGAGAAGGCGGGTCCTTGCTTCGAGCCGATTTTCTGAAGCAAGGTCCTGCCTTCTGACCCATGCCGTGCAACTTGTTGTGCAAATGTGCATCTGCTGCTGCCGCTGCTGTACCGATTGGCCCATCGCTCTGAGGAACCCTTCCCAATTCCTGTACCTCGGGTTTGGCTAATTGGTTTGCTGCAGCATGTGTGCCCTTGTGGCCCCTCCCCCTCCCCTCCCTCTAGGCACATAGGGGACGGGATGCCCAATGCTGGATTCTATATTCTTCCTCCTATAGAAAAGCCACAAGCTGCTCCATGGCTGGGAAAAAAAAAAAAGGTCGAGTTTGAGGGCTGGGGCCAGGGGATTTACTGAATCTCTTGAAGGCCCTGATCGTATGCCACTGGTTTACGTTAAAGCTTCAGCATTAGTTTCTGTTTTATAATGTTGAAGTTCACAGTTGAATAATATTCATGCTCATCATTGTTTTATTCTTTCTGAATATCTGTATCTGCACATGGTGGTATTGAGAATACCATGTTATCTTCCTTTGTTTTTCTCTTCACATCTTATAAATATTTAAAAGAAAAAAATGGCAGATTTCGGTGCTATACACATTACAAATAATACATTGTATCAATGATTTTGCATTTGTGTAGAAGAGAGAGGAGCCAAATATGACTCCAGGATTGCAGTGCTGGAACCTAGGGACCATGATGATTGGTCTTCACTGTTTGCTACCAAGACCAGATGGATCCATCCATGTATGTGCAGATTTTAAGCAGACAATGATCCCTGTTCTGGAGGTAGATCAATATTTCCTCCCTAGACCACAAGATCTGTTTATTCAACTGACAGGATGCCGGTGTTTTATAAAATTGGACTTCTCTAGTGTACACCAACAAGTACCGTTGTCTCCAGCGTGCATGCCCTGGCGTTGAAAATTAACATCCGAAAGTTTCTGTATCATCATAAACACCATCCCTCTGGTAATGCAAGTTCTCCCAGCTTTGTTTTAAAATCAGTGGGTCACCTCCTGCAGGGTTTGGAGGGGGTCTCTTACTGTCTAAATGACTTTCTGAGAACAGACACATATTGGAGGTTGTAGAGTATAAGCTCTTTTAAATAAGCAAATAAATAAATGATAACACACATCTGACTAACTTGTAGGAGGTGCTTAGCTGGCTGTAGGAGGCAAAGCTCCAACTGAACCAAAAGAAATGTCTTTTTCCAGTCACAAGTGGTCATGTTATCTCCAATAAAGGTTTGGCACCTCATCCAGGCAAGGTAAGGGCCATTGTAGAGGCTGCAGTAGCTTAAAATATAACAGAGCTCAAATCATGTTTGTCCTTATTGGCTTATTTCATCAAATTTGTTTCCGATATGGTGATCTTGATACATCCACAACAAATTACTGAGCAAAGGGGTACATTGGGTCTGGTCAACGTTTATCAGACTCTTTTAAACAGAGCCAAAATCATTTTAATGGCTGCACCTGCTTTGGCCTACTGTGATGCAACATTACTCCTTATGATGGAATATGTCAGCTCACCTTTAGGGTAGTAGGGACTATGCTATCTCACAGATTTCCGAATGGGGATGTGTGTCCAACTGTTTTTACTTCCCGCATGCTCTCAAGGTCAGAGAGCAACTACTTACAACCGTGAAATGTATTTGCAATGAGGAAGTTCCTTCTGATTTTGTATATTCATAGACCACAGTTTTCTCTTGCAAATTTTAGCATCAAAGGTGCAAGTGCCTATCCTGGCAGTGGCATGCTTGCAGCACTAGAACATGTTGTCAGCAGTTGATCACCAAGATTTGCAATTTAAGGATGCTTCAAAGAAATAACTTCTTAAGAAAGAAAAGTTTTTTAATTCAATCCTGGCGTAATATGCAGCAGAATTTCAGTCTTGTTCACTTCTAATGAGTTCAAGCCTCTCATATCAACAGGGTATAAAAAGTAAGAGCATCCTGCTTCCTCAGCCAGATCATGGTTTTCTCCTCATTCTCTGTATACCAGATAGCAAAACCACTACACCGATATCATCCCCTCCTTCTTCTCTGGTTGTTACAATGCCATCAGCAGATACCAGAGCAGTGAGACCAATAGAAAGCTCTTCTAAGGACATTTGCTCTGGGGTTCCATTGAAGACATCACTTACATGTGTGGAATTTGTATATCCTGCTGTCCTCTGAGCATATTCATTACTGGTAAACAACTTTGCTTTATACCAGTCCCAATTTTCATGAACCTATATAAAAATCATACCTGATTTGCTTTCCAATGGTAAATATAAATTAATATTAGAGAAGAAAAGTGTCTATCTGGACTTTCTGATTATGCGATATAGGCATTGCGGGTACTCCAGAACGCTGCTGCTCAGCTTATCTCTGAATTCACTATTGGGGATCATATAACCCCTGTATTAATTAATTTGCATTGGCTCCCCATATCCTGGTGAATCAAGTATGAGACCTTAATACTGGCCCATAAACTGATGAATCTGGATTCTCTTCCATGGGCAAATGCAGTGCGCCACCTATATAATCCACCTTCTGCAAAATACGCTCATTTCAAAGAAGGCTGTTGGTTGATCCCTCTGTCCACATGGCACACCTGGCTGACACTCAGGAGGGAGCATTCTCTGTTGCAGCTCCCACCCTGTGGAACTCCGCCTGAGAGTCTGTGACTGACAATGTGCACAAAAACATTTAAGAGCCTGCTAAAAATCCATCTGTTTAAGCTGGCCTTTGCATAGAGACGTGAGTTTGTAACTTTGTCTTATATGAGTTTCTTCAGCAATTTGTTTTTGGTTTTATTGTTTGAAGTGACATTTTATTATGTATGTATTCCTTTGTAAGTTGCTGAGAGCTCTGCATCAGGCGTCTGCTAAATAAATAATAATAAAACGTAAGTTATGGACTTTTGCTTTCAACCATGCTTCTTAAAAATAAATGTAAATATATCTAAAAGAGGTCCCACTGGTTCTTCATGTCTGCAGCCTCTGACTGGTCTCAGCTTCTGTAATGCTTTGTCTGGACCATGACCTATAGTGTCTTAAAATGTAGGAATATACACAGAAGCTGAACCTGGCTGGGGAGACAGGTGGAGATAATAGAGGAGTCTTTCTTGTGTTTGACGTAACGGTTTTCCTCCAAAATAAGTTTCTTTCAAGCTATACCTCTCACAGCATTTATAGAACTTTTAGATAAATTGTTAGCTCCTGCATCTTTTCAAAATGCTTATAAATCACTGCTGACATGTGTGCAATATGTACTTCATGGTCACGCAAGGAAAATGCAGATGGCTGATAAATAGGTTTTACTTCAGCAAAACTTTCCCAGTAATCTGGGACAGGCTTACAGTTCACAAGCCTCCACTGTGTTTAGCATTCTTTGTGATATATTGTAATCTTTCCTCAGTAGTAGCAGGGTAACTAGAATTTTAGCATAACTGAAGATGGGCTATGCCTGCATATTTCTGAATAGTCAGACAGTGTTGTGCAGTGCCATGATAGAATATCTCTTGCCACTTTTTTAGTGTCAGGCAGTGAACAAAAGAGCACGGGGGAATAGGCAAAATGTGTGGTTTAGTTGCTGGAGCACTGAACCATTAATGAAGAGAACCTCTCTGATGTGAATTCACACACAGCAATACATATACGGGATACATGGAGTCCAATATTGAGTAAACCAGTTATTGGAACAATTATCTGGCTAAAGTTAGCTGGCTAACTTGTCCCATATGTTTGGCAGGATACATGTCCTGCTGAATACATTTCCCTAAAGTTATCTGACTATATGAAGCCAGATAACTTAAAAACACAACTGTTACGCCCGCTCTGTTAGGCTCTGCACACACTCACACACTTCCCCTCCTAAATGGTAAAATCACCTTGCTTCCACAGATGCCCCCCCAACTACCATCACTGCTTCAATCCATAGTGAATATGCGGCTGCCAACAGACCCTCCCCCTCCCCCCACGAGCTTAAAGAGCAGCGACATCTCCCCCGCGACCCAGACCCCATTTCCCCCCCCCCCCCCCACCCGAACTCTAAAAATCTTCATGGGGAATAGAATAGGCACTTAACCCGCTCCCAGGGCACTCCAGCAATAGGCTTCTGTCAGAAGCTGCACTGGAAGCATACATGACACACATTTTGCACTGGCTGGAAATATAAAATATGTGTAGAGTACACTTCCAGTGCACTTGTGACAGAAGCTGTGCTGGAGTGCCCCGGGAGCGGATAAGGGTCTACCCTGCTCCTGATGAAGATTTTTTTAGGGTGTGGGGAGGTGAGGGAAGGGTCAGGGAGAGATGGGTGGGTGCACCGCTGTTCTTGAAGATCATGGGGGATGAGTCTGGCGGCAGCTGCATATTCACTGTAGATTGAATCTGGGATGGGGAGAGGGCGCCTGCAACAGTGGGGCAATTTTATCATTTAGGAGGGGATGTGAGATGGGGCTATCGATTACAATTTGGAGGAGGGCAGAGTGAGACTCAAGCCCAGGCCCCTTTACTTTTTTTTTTACTTTCACAGCGCTTCTTAACGTAATATCTTTTAAAGATATCCGGTTAAGTAGTACTCCTGGGGGAATGCTGCGCACAAAAATTTAAAATTCTGCGCACAAAAACGTAAAATTCTGCAAACTTTATATTGGTCAAAATAACACAATTTACATGACAGTCTTTAAGTAATTACATTTAAAATTAATACAGAAAAAAGTTATTACTTAGAGATGCAGAATTTTAAATATTTTGAGCAGAATTTCTCTAGTAATTCACTGTAAGAGTGTCCCTTCCACTTGCTCTCCCTACTCCCCTGGCCACTTTGCCCTCTCAGGCCCCAACTCCTCCACCTGCCAGTATCTCTCCCCTCCACCTCTGGGCTCAACCCCTTCCACTCTATCGCCAGTCCCAGAGTTTGACACCATTCTCAGTACTGCCCCCTCACACAGACTCCCTCTGTCCCTCCTTCTCTCACACACATGCTCCCTCCCTCTCTCTAATACACATACACACCCCCTCATACAGACTCCCTCACTCTCTCGCACACACACACATTCCCTCATACAGGGCCCTCTCTCTTGCATACACACCCACACAATCTCCCTTTCTCTCTCACTCATACATCCTCACACAGGCTACCTATGTCTCTCTCTCATGCACCCATTCACACATGCTCCCTCTCACACATACACAATCCCTTCACACAGGCTAGCACCCTCACTTATACCTGATCCCTTTTTCATACGAGCTCCCAATCTCTCACACACATACACACTCCTTCACAATCTCCTCATATAGGCTCCCTCTCTCTGGCACCCACACTCAAGCATCCCCCTCCACTCTTTCACATCCCATGCTCTCTCTTACACCATCCTGCTCACCCCCCTGTTCTCTCTCTTTCACACCACCTCCCCTCCCCCTTCACTCTCACACCCCTCCCCTTGCTCTCATCCTCCCCTTCCCCCTCCCACACCCTTCCCCTTGCTCTCATCCTCCTCTTCCCCCCACACCCATCCCTTTGCTCATACTCCCCTCCCCTCTCTCACACCCCTCCCGCCTGCTCTCTCACCCTCTCAAATACCCTCTCCCCTCCCTCACACCCCCTCCCCCTCCTCACACACACACACACACACACACACACACATTCACTCTCACCGGGGCCTTCAATTTCACCGCAAACGGAGCGTGTCCCATGGCGCGAGGGGGCCTTCATCTTCACTACAAACGGTGCCACAAGTGGAGCGCATCCCACAGCACATGGGGGTCTTCATCTTCACTGCGAATGGCGCGCTGGGGCCTTCATCTTCACATGCTCCATTCGCGGCATGCCGGGGTCTCTTCTTCCATTTTCTGCGCGGAATTTGGCAATTCTTTGCAGATTCTGCACTCCGTAGTAGCGCAGAATTCCCGCAGGACTAAAGTAGGAGGTTATCTGGCCAGACAAGGCCAGGTAACTTTAGACCTGCTTCGTGGCTTTCTTTGTTGTGTTCAAGTAAGGAATGTGTGATTGAAGTTATAAAACAGAAGCATAGTTAACTCTATACTATTTTTCGACTTATAATGAATATTTAGTTAAGTCCTATGGCAAATATAAATGCATGCATTACATATACTTACTGGGCCTGAAGCCAGCATGGAGAAAGCACTAATTCTTTTTTGCAGTCAGTAGTATCTCTCTGGGCTCTGACTTGACATCCAAACAATATGTTAACTTGCAACATATGGTTTTAGTCAGACCAAAGTTTGAACCTAGTCACATGGAAGATCTGTACGAGTGCTGGTTTATAAAGCATTGAACATTCAAGGCTCCTGGCAAAGTGACAGCTACATTGGAGATAAGTAAGAGTGCTTTCTAAAATTTAACACTTAAAAATTATTTGTGGGACTGACTGCTCCTTTGGGATGCACTGACGTGCAAGTTCAAGGGAGTGCATGTCTCTTGGGCTATCCATGCTCTGCTTCAAAGTGTCGCTACTCTGCGAAAGGTCACTGTCTGAGCTGCCAAGTGTCTCTGTTTCAGAAGAGACTTTTGACCATTCCTGTTTTTGAATTTGCATATTTGAATATGCATTGTTTTTATATAAAGTCCTGCTTCTTATATTTGAAATCCTTCCCATCCACAGAAATCATATTTTATGCTTAAATCATATCAGGGGGCTGGTGGGTCTTGATTCAGGGGCTTGTCTCAAAGATCAGTGCTTTGCCCTCTGAGTGACTGGAGATCACTGAGCAAAGTAAGTAGGTAGAAAGGCGGAAACATTATACTGAATCCATTCTGAGAACCTGTGATCCTACCCCTTTGGGAACTTGATTTGTCATTGGGACTATGTTATTGGACACAGAAAGATTTTCCTAGCAACTCAAGAGCTACGTAGGTGTGCTGTTGGTCTCCATGATACTTGAAATGAAATATTGAATATTTGGCTTAATATGGAAGTACTGAGTACTTGAATTGGACCTGCTTTTGACCACTTAAATATTATGACCTTGGAACTAGATCTGGATGTAAGTACTTGCTGCTGTGAATTACCTTATACTATAACTGAAGATACATGGAATTCATATTGAATATATAAATGTTATAACCCACACGAAGAGAGCTTGTGTTTCAGTTGTTTCAACCTTGTTATGAAGTGAACCTGGATACCTGAGTTGCCATCTCTATATTTAAATAAAGTTAATCTTCGAGCCTGAAAGAGACTAGCATTTCAGAATACTCTGACTGAGATCCAGACAGGCTGTCTTTCTTTTAAAATGTCTTCTCTATTTTTTGCATCCCATTCTGATGATAGTAGAAAAGAAGGCATTAGAATGCTGTGCTCCAGTCCCAATTAGCATGCTACCAGACTTGCATGGTCCTACACGTAACCTTTTTTTTAGAAAAGGCACAAGAATTCACTGGCCTCCTTCCTCAAGAGGATCAGGATAAATTCTGTTCCCTGTTGGCATAAGGTAAGAAGTGTAAAAGGCATTGTATATGCTTGGCACACAATACTTTTGAAATTACATCTAGAGCATCTGCGGTGGCTGTAGATGAACACAGTCTCTCATAGTTGTGGACATCTAACCTACATGAAGACATGCAGGAAGGGCTTGCATTGTATTGAAGTGATTCTCTAAAGTCAAAGAAGCTGTGGAAGTCCTCAAAGACTAAGATTCAACACTTCAGGCTGTCTCTAATACCACATCTGAGCCAACCTCTACTCCCAGAAGGTATCATAATCAGGAAATTAGGAAACAATTTTTGCACTCGGAAAAGCACTTTCAGGTGGCAATAAAAATGCAGGCATCACCATTGCAAAGATAGAAACTCTAAGCTCCACACCTGTATCCAGTCATAACCAGAGACTGGTTTTTGACTTAATTCAGAGTCCATAGACAGTATACTAGTCTATATTTCAGAGAATTTTCCTAATAGAGGAAAGCAAAAATTTTAATAAATTGTTGGCCCATACTAATTTCCGACAATTGGGTCCTTTGGATATCAGAAGACTCCAGATTATAGCTACTGTGAATCTCTCCAAATCCTCCATTGAGAAGAACATGACTCTCAATATGCACCAGGGATCCATGTGCAACACTACTTGGGTGGTGAAGTAAATTAGGATTTGTCATCACTTAACCAAGTCCAAACTGAGTCCAGCAAATCGATTTAAATTCATAGTGACTCTACTAGATCACAACCAACACACATACATAAACCCTCCACCCACAAACACCGCCACCCACACTACCTTACCACCACATCCACCAGCTACAAACGTACAACCATACCTTCCAAAAAATACATACCCGACAACCCCATCTACAGACCCCTCACAACCCCCATCCACTCAACTCCCCACACACATCCATTCCACCAACTATCCTCCACATCCATATTACACCAACTCTGTATCCCCATAAACACAATCCCATAGCCCTAAACATGCACCTTTTATCACCTGTGCACATATAAATATCTCCCCACCCCCACAATCCCACCTAAACCCTATACACGCACCCCTCATACATTCACACCCTCCATTCCCCTCAAACAGTCCCTCATCACAAACCTCCCCACACCACATGTACTCCATCTACAAATCTATGTTGGAAAACATTTCCAAAACCATGCCTTTGCATGCTTTCCCCACCTGTTATGCATGTAGCGATCTTGAAAGAAATAGAAAAAAATGGTCCCTTGGCTGTTTCAACACAAACTGCAGTCCAGTGGTAACTGTCTATAGACCACCCTTTCCTTATTAAAACAATATTTGAACTGTAAATCTTGTCAGATTTTCTTAAATTAATTTAAATGATGGGGGACATGAGATGCAACTTTTTAATGCATAGTTTTAATCATAACCGCCTTGAACTGGAGCATCATTGGAGAATGTAGTAAATTAGAAGACATTTACTCCAGGTCAGAGAAGGCTATGAGAAGCAGTATTTTGTGTGCAAAATTTGTTTCGCATAGTCTTATATTAGTCATTTTATCTAGTTTTAAAGTATATAACTCATGACAGGATTCTTAATTGTTCATCCACTGTTTTCACAAGGGAAAAAAGCAGTGGGTCCCAGACAACCATGAAGCATCTTGGAAGTCTGCCATATCCCTTTCTTGCAAAAGCATTAACAGAACAATAAAGGATCCAGCCACATATTATATTTCTTGTAACTAGACAAAATGACAGTTTCAAGGCATGGTAAAACATTTATGGAAAGGTTTGCTATTCCTCTGCCCCTAAAATTTAACATTGCTTGATCAATATCTCTAATATACTGTAATGTTGCAGTTCAAGAGGGACTGTAGCTAAGAAAATTTTGGGGGAATTGGTCTCAAACTCCATGGAAACATCATGCAGTCTAGTTTTAAAAATTATCTAAGTTGTGCTAGGATATCTTATTGTTCAGATACTGTATTCACAGAGAAAGAAGGTGTAATAGACTGCATCAAGTCTCTCATAACAACATAAGACTTGCCGTACTGTGTCAGACCAAGGGTCCATCAAGCCCAGTATCCTGTTTCCAACAGAGACCAATCCAGGTCACAAGTACCTGTCAGGATCCCAAGGGGTAGACAGATTCCAAGCTGCTTACCACAAGAATAAGCAGTGGATTTCTGCAACTCTCCCTTAATAATTGTTAATGGACTTTTCCTCCAGGAACTTGTCCAAAAACTTTTTAAATGCAGCTATAGGAATAGCTGAGCTTAATTATGCATTAAGTAAAAAAATATTTTCTCTCATTAGTTTTAAATATATTACCTAGTAACTTCATTGTGTGTCCCCTAGTCTTTGTACGTTTTGAAAGAGTAAACAACTGATTAAGGTTTACTCATTCCATTCCACCCATTTTATATACCTATACTAGTTCTCCCCTCAGCCGTCTCTTCTTCAAAGAGTCTTATCCTCTTTAGCCTTTCATCATAGGGGAATTGTTCCATCCCCTTTATTATTTTGGTCTCCCTTCTCTGTACCATTTCTAATTCTGCTAATCTTTCTTGAGATGTGGTGACCAGAACTGCACAGAATCTCAAGATTGGACGTACCATGGAATGATACAGAGGCATTGTGATATTCTCTGTTTTATTCTCCATTCCTTTCCTAATAATCCCTAGCATTCTACTTGCTTTCTTGGCTGCTGCTACACACTGAGCAGAAGATTTCAATGTATTTTCAGCGATGACACCTAAATCATATTCCTGAGTGGTGACTTCTAATGTGGAACCTTGCATTTTGTAGCTGTAATTTGGATTTCTGTTCCCTAAGTGCAACATTTTGTACTTGTCTACATTAAATTTAATTTGTCATTTGCATACCAAGTCTCCCAATTTTTCACAGCGTCACAACTTTGAATAATTTTGTGTCATCCGTAAATTTGATCACCTCACTTGTTGTTGCTATTTCTAGGTCATTTGTAAATATATGAAAACTGATACCTAGGGCACACCACTATTTACCTTTTTCCATTGGGAAAATTTACCATTTAGCCCTACTTTCTGTTTTCTATTTTTTAACCAGTTGGCAATCCACAATAGGACACTGCCACCTATCCCATGACTTTCTAATTTCCTAAGAAGTCTCTTACGAGGGACTTTGTCAAATGCTTTCTATAAATCCAGATATACTATATCACCTGGCTCACCTTATCCACATGTTTATTTATGCCTTCAAAAAATGTAGAAAATTTGTGAGGCAAGGCTTTCCTTGTCTAAATCCATATTGGCTTTTGTCTCATTAAACTGTGCTTATCTATATGTTTAGTAATTTTGCTCTTTATGATAGTTTCTACCATTTTGCCTGGCACAGATGTCAGACTCACTAGTCTGTAATTTCCTGGATCACCCCTTGATCCCTTTTTAAAAATTGGCATTATATTGGTAACCTTCCAGTTTTCAGGTACCATAGATGATGATATTGATAGTTTACAAATTTCCAATAGCAGGTCCGCAATTTTATTTCTCAGTTCTTTCAGCACTCTGAGATGTATACCATCTGGTCCAGGAGATTTTCTACTGTTTAGTTTGTCAATTTGCTCGAGTATCTTCCAGGTTCACTGAGATTTGTTTCAGTTCCTCTGAATCATCACCTTTGAATATCATTTCTGGCATGGCTATATCTCTTACATCTTCCTTAGTGAATACTGAAGCAAAAAATCCATTTAGTCTCTCTGAAATGGCTATGTCATCCCTAAGTGCTTCTTTTACACCAACTAACACCCTCACTGGCTTTTTAGCTCGAATGTACCTGAAAACATTTTTATTATGAGTTTTTGCTTCCAGAGCAAGCTTCTTTTCAAATTCTCTCTTTGCCTTCCTTGTCAATGCTTTGCTTCTGACTTGCCAGTGCTTATGCTATATCCTGTTTTCTTCATTCAGATCCCTTTTCCATTTCTTGAAAAATGTTGTTTTAAATATTATAACCTCTCTCACCTCACCTTTCAACCATGCTGGTAGTTGTTTAGCCTTCTTTCCACATTTTCTAATGCATGGCTTACATCTGTTATGGACTTCCAAGATGATATTTTTAAACAACATCCATGCCTGAGCTAAACTCTTAACCTTTGCAGTTGCTCCTTTCAGTTTTTTCCTAATTATTTTCCTCATTTTATCATAGTCACTTTTTTGAAAGTTAAATGCTGACGTAGTGGATCTCTTATTAAGACAAATTTCATAATGTTGTGATCACTATTGCCAAGTAGCTTCAATACTGTTACCTCTCGCACCAAGTCCTGTGTTCCACTAAGGACTAGGTCTAAAATAGTTTCTCCTCTTGTTGGTTCTAGTACCAGCTGCTCCATGAAGCAGTCATTTATTTCATCTAGGAACTTTACATCTCTAGAATCTCGTGATGTAACCTTGACCCAGTCAAATAGTGGGATAATTGAAATCACCCATTATTACTGTGCTACTGACTTTTTTTTAGCTTTCCTAATTTCTTTTAGTATTTCATTGTCTGTTAGTTCATATTGGCCAGGTGGATGGTAATACACCCCCATTATTATTTTATTCCCTTTTACAAATGGAATTTCTATCCATAAAAATTCAACATTGCATTTTGTTTCCTGCAGAACTTTTATCCTGTTTGACTCAATGCTATCTTTAACATATAGTGCCTCCACTAATTTTATCCATCTTATCTTTTTGATATAATATGTACCCTGGTATCAGTGTCCATTGGTTATCCTCCTTCCACCAGGTCTCTGAGACACCAATTATATCTACCTCTTGATCCAGTGCTATACATTCTAACTCTCCCATCTTATGTTTTAGACTTCTAGCATTTGGATATAGACATTTCAAAGTATATTTCTTGTTTGTATTAACAGCCTGCTCGTCAGTAGACAGGGGTAATGTAGAATCTTTCTTCACTTTACTTAAAGGCACCTGATCCCCTTTGGCATTTATTGCAACCTCCTAATTGGCCTTTGTCCTATTTTCCCTGTTCTCTTAGTATCCTTCAAAGATGCATTATTCCGAACCTTACGCTTCTGAGCGACTATCGGCTTTCCCCAATTATCTAGTTTAAAAGCTGCTTCCACTGCCTATTTTTCCAGTGGAAACAGGGTCTGCATCAGTGTTTCACAACCAGTGTGCCATGGCACATTGGTGTGCCTTCAGACCAGATCAGATGTGTCAGAAAAAAGTCAACATTTCCTTATGCTCAGATCAGACCAGCACTTGGGCTCTGCTCTCATCACTTTACAGCAAGAAGAGATGCCA
The DNA here is from genome assembly GCF_901001135.1 of Rhinatrema bivittatum. NCBI lineage: Eukaryota > Metazoa > Chordata > Amphibia > Gymnophiona > Rhinatrematidae > Rhinatrema > Rhinatrema bivittatum. The sequence goes on along the minus strand of NC_042618.1, from coordinate 314,940,045 downwards.
GTAGTAACTCTTAAATATGTAGGTGCTCCTTTCTTAGAACATATGTCATTAGGGGCAACATAAGCAAAAGGCACAAATGGATCAATGCCCCAAGTCCAAACATTAGTGCCATGAGTCTCAGATGTGCCTCCTGCCGGTGCTACGACACCCCTGATCTGCACCATAGAGCATTTGTGTGTTGAAGAATGTGTGTATGTGAGAAAGATAGAGAGAAATGTTTGTGCATATTCCCTCCTCCTCCCAACACTAATACATGACTATCTCAAGTTGACAGGAAATCAAAAGTTCCCAGGTATATAGAGTGGGGGATTTTTAAAATCCTTATTTGTTTTCATTATTAGCTATTATTTGTTATGCCTGCTGTTTTGAAATATTTTATGTTTTGGAAATTTTTAAAGAATTCTATATGAGTTTTTAATTATTGGATATCCTTTTCATCAGCTATTTAGAAATATTTATTCTTTCTATGAGTATGGTTTTACTATTATGATGTTTTATATTTGTTGATTTTATTGTTTGATGTTTTATGTGGAATGGGGATGTTACTCAAAGAGGTGGACCCCTGGACCGAGACGAGGTTGGTGCCACCTATAGAAGGGCCTCCTATAGGTCCTCATCAGGAGGCGGACGCAGGTGGTGGAGACCCAACCGGACCTTCACCTATACCAGCCCTCATTCCCCACAGGTTGAGACCTTGGGTGCCGGGGCCAGCAGGACTTAGGAGCGGGTCTCCGGATGAAGATGGTCCTGAAGACAGAAGGCGGAAGCGAGGTCGGGTGTACCAGAGGTCAGGGCCGGCGGCGATCAGGAAAATACAGGGACGGGCCAGAGGTCAGGGCAGGCGGCCAGCAGAAGAAACGGTGAGCAGGCAAGTGGTTAGAGCAGGCAGCAGACAATGCAGAATCCAGGGACGAGCCGAGTAGAGAACCAGAAGAGCAAGCTAAGGGGACGAGGAGCTGGAACAGGACCAGGAACACATGGAGCAGGACCAGGAGCAGAAACGCACGTAGCAGGAGCAACCAGCAGCTCTGAGCAGAGTGGGAACTGTTGCTGAGGCAAGGATGGGGCAGCAGGAGCTGCCTTAAATAGTGCCCAAGGGTGGTGTCAACATCCAGGGCCGCAGGTGGTTTTCCCACCGCAGCCCCTTTAAATCTATTTGAGAGTCACGCGCTTGCCTAGCAGTGGCAGAAGCCAGCGGCGTGGCGGTGGCAGGATCGGCTCCTCGCTGTGCTGGAGGGAGGCGACGGCAGTGGCTCAGGGGGTGCGTGGGAGGCCCGGATCGGCTCGGAGGGTGAGTGTGGCCGGCCATGAGGCTCCACGGCCAGCCACCACAACAGGTGATGTTTCTGTTTTTCCATTCTTACACTGCATACAGAGTCTGGTTTGTTGTGCTTTCAATTTGAGTTTGTCTGCATGTTTCTCACAGGACAAACAGGATGGTAGTCCTCACATATGGGTGACATCACAGGATGAAACCCAATCAAAGTTGTCAAGTTTCCAGAACTTTGACTGACCCCCTACTGGGCATGCCCAGCATGGCACTAACCCTGCAGCCAGCAGGGGTCCCCCTTCAGTCTTCTTTTTTCCACGCAGCAGTAGCCTCACGGTTAAGGAGCTCTGCAGAGATTCCTGACAGGAATTTTCCTCATGGAATTACTAAAAGTTAATTTGCCCCACAGGGGTCCCTCCTTTAATTTTTTAAGCCGCGGTACTCCGGTAAGTTTTTACCCGTTTTTCGTCAATTACTGTTGAGTTTGGCCCTCGCGGCCTACTGGCCATCGACCATACCGCGGCTCAATTTTTGCCATGGCAAAGGGGTTCCGTCGGTGACCGGACTGTAATCACACCATGTCCATCACAGACCCCCATAAAGTCTGTGTAATGTGTCTTGGAAGAGAGCACAATGTCTTGACCTGCACCAAATGTGCCCTAATGACACCAAAAGATCGCAAGGCCAGAATGGAGAAGATGGAACTTCTCTTCCATCCTCAAACCCCGACTCCGTCCATTGCATCGATGTCATCAGAACCGGCTCCATCAACTTTGCTCCAGCATCGACTACCGCCTGGTGACCATCTGGCATCGACGACATCTCAGCCTTCGACACCCTCTACTCCCCCTCAGGACCGAGGGGATCATAGAGACAAACATCACCATCGACATCAAAAGTCTCAGACCATCGAGGGAGCGAAATCATCGACCTCGTCATCGTCCGAGCTGCCTTCGAAGAAACCCCGCCCAGAAAAGGCACCGACCTTTTCGGTGACTGGGTCACTGAGGCAACCCTCACCCGACAGGGTATTAAGAGCCGCGCCTCTGCCTTTAACGGTGGTCCCTCCGACTATGCCTCTGCCTCCTGTTCTGGAGCTGGGGCTGCTTGCTCCAGGTCTCTGAGAAAAACTGGACCAGATGGTTGAGGAGGCCATCGACAAGGCAAAGCAACGACTCCAGGTTCCACCGGTACCGGTTGTGGAACCGACCACGACCCAATTCCGGCAGCGTTGGCACCACTGTTCTCCAGGATGGAAGCGCTCATTGCCGCTTTTCCACCGATGGATCCTGGGTCACCAATGGCTCCGGTGCCCTCCCCGCTTACTTTGTCATCGGGAGGAGAAACACCGTTCCGCATCCCTCCATCGGGAGTTCTGCCTCAGCCATCGATGCCGATACATCCCTCGCCACCGATCCAACCATCGGTGTCGATACGCCCGTCGGCGCCACCGAGCCATCCATCGATACCCTCGATGCCGGTGCCTTCGATGCCTTTATCGGTGTCTCCAATTATTCCTTCGATTCCTTCAGAGCCTAGACCTAGAATCCCACCACCCCGTCCCCCTCTAGCTCCTAGAGAGAAAAGTGCTGATCCCTATAATACCTGGACTGATGATTCCTCCCCAGACACCGATGATTTGTCTTCACCACCTTTACCCACTGAAAGTAGAAAGTGTTCTCCTCCAGAGGACCTTTCCTTTATAAATTTTGTGAAGGATATGTCTGAATTGGTTCCCTTCCAATTACAGACTGAACAGGATGATAGACATCAGATGATGGAGTTGCTTCAATTCCTGGATGCTCCCAAGGAAATAACCTCCATCTCTATCCATCAGGTTCTTCTGGATCTCCTCAAGAAGAACTGGGAACATCCTAACTCCATTGCTCCAGTCCACAGAAAAGCTGACACTACCTATTTGGTGCAGTCAGCTCCAGGTTTTCAAAAACCTCAATTGGATCACCAATCTGTAGTGGTAGAATCCACACAGAAAAGAGCAAAAAGATAAAAACCTCACATTTCTTTTCCTCCTGGCAAGGAACAGAAGTTTCTAGATGCCATTGGTCTCCGTGTCTTCCAAGGATCAATGCTCATCTCCCGAATTGCCGCTTATCAGCTCTATGTGACCCAATATAATAGGGTCATTTTTAAGCAGATACAAGATTTAACAGACTCACTGCCTCAGCAATTCCAAGAGCAACTTCAAACCCTAGTAAACAAAGGGTTTGAGGCAGGCAAGTATGAGATCAGATCATCCTATGATATCTTTGATACTGCTACTAGAGTATCTGCAGCTGCTATTTCGGCAAGGAGATGGGCCTGGCTCAAGTCTTCCGACCTTCGCTCTGAGGTACAAAATAGATTATCTGACCTATCCTGTGTAGGAGATAATCTATTTGGAGAACAGATTCAACAGATGGTGGCGGAACTTAAGGACCATCATGAGACTCTCAGATATCTCTGATACCTTCTGACTACTCTTCAAAACAGCCCTTCCAAAAGGTCTCTAAAAAGTCATTCTTCCGCCCGAAGAAGTCCTACCCGCCACCAGCCAGATTCTGTTCCACGAGACCTTTTCAAAAAGCCCAGTCTCGTCAGACACGGAAACAAAAACTGCAAGCAGCTTCTCAACCATGAGAGGTCTAGAACGGGTAGATGTGAATCGGTTATTTACTCTTTCGGATAGTAGAAAGACTAGGGGACACTCCATGAAGTTAGCATGGGGCACATTTAAAACTAATCGGAGAAAGTTCTTTTTTACTCAACGCACAATTAAACTCTGGAATTTGTTGCCAGAGAATGTGGTTCATGCAGTTAGTATAGCTGTGTTTAAAAAAGGATTGGATAAGTTCTTGGAGGAGAAGTCCATTACCTGCTATTAAGTTCACTTAGAGAATAGCCACTGCCATTAGCAATGGTTACATGGAATAGACTTAGTTTTTGGGTACTTGCCAGGTTCTTATGGCCTGGATTGGCCACTGTTGGAAACAGGATGCTGGGCTTGATGGACCCTTGGTCTGACCCAGTATGGCATTTTCTTATGTTCTTATGTTCTTATGCTTCAGGTTTTTGACTTCTACCTAGAGAGCAACAGCCAGCTTCCATTGCCTCACATACCAGTGGGAGGTCGCTTGTGCCACTTCAACAACATATGGCACTCAGTCACCTCAGACCAATGGGTACTGGCGATAATTGCACAAGGTTACCATCTGAACTTTCTCTCCATGCCACTAGACTCCCCACCTCTACCGATGTGGAGAACATCCAATCACTCCATCCTCCTGGATCAGGAGGTCTCCCTCCTTCTCCAGTCCAAGGCAATAGAACCCATACCCTACTCTCAGCACGGCCTAGGATTCTATTCCCGGTACTTTCTAATTCCCAAAAAATCGGGAGGTGTTCATCCTATTCTGGATCTATGGGCCCTCAACAAGTACCTCCAGTGAGAGAAGTTCAAGATAGTAACCTTAGGCTCGCTTCTTCCTCTTCTACAAAGAGGAGACTGGCTCTGCTCTCTCGACCTCCAGGACGCATACACTCATATTGTGATAACTTCATCTCATTGCAAATACCTGAGGTTTCTAGTAGGCACCAAGCACTACCAGTACCGAGTGCTTCCATTCGGCCTAGCGTCTGCGTCAAGAGTCTTCACAAAATGCCTCATACTGGTTGCAGCCTTCCTAAGGACTCAGGGTGTTCACGTCTACCCCTATCTAGACGATTGGTTAATCAGGGCTCCCTCTCAGCAAGCTGCTCTGTCATCCCTCAATCTAACCTTACACACTCTAATTTCATTATGATTTCTCGTCAATTACGAAATCCTCTTTAGTCCCATCTCAAACCTTGTCGTTCATTGAGGCAGACTTGGACATCTTGCAGGCAAAGGCTTTTCTACCTCGACAGCGAGCTCTCACTCTCGTGTTGCATACCAGCTGCAGTCTCAGCACTCCGCGACTGCACGCCACTTTCTCATCCTCCTGGGACACATGGCGTCCTCAGTGCAAGTCACACCAATGGCCCGTTTGGCCATGAAGGTCATGCAGTGGACTCTATGGTCACAATGGACTCATAGCATTCAGCCCCTGTCGACTATTGTCCACGTAAGCGACTCACTCCATCAGTCTCTTGCCTGGTGGAGAAATCAGAACAATCTCCTCCAAGGCTTGCCCTTTCAGGCTCCAGACCCTCAATTAATTCTCACCACCGATGCTTCCAACCTCGGCTGGGGAGCCCATGTGGCCAATCTGCAGACACAAGGATCTTGGTCTCCAGAGGAAGCCAAACACCAAATAAATTTCCTGGAGCTTCGAGCAATCAGATATGCTCTCAGGGCATTTCAGAATCACCTCTCAAATCAACTTATTCTAATCCAGACCATGTGGTACATCAACAAACAGGGAGGCACGGTCTCCTTCCTTCTGTCTCAGGAAGCTGCACAGATATGGGCGGAAGCTCTCTCCCATTCGATGTACCTTAGGGCCACCTGGTTGCCGGGAGTGGACAATGTGTTGGCAGACAAGCTGAGTCACATCTTTCAACCGCACAAGTGGTCTCTCAACCCCTCAGTAGCGAACTCCATCTTCCGACAATGGGGATATCCTCAAATAGACCTCTTTGCGTCTCCTCAAAACCGCAAAGTAGAGAACTTCTGCTCTCTCATTCGCAGCAAACACTCTCAACCCAGAGACGCATTCTCCCTTTCATGGGCAATCGGTTTACTTTATGCATTCCCTCCACTTCCTCTTCTCTCGAAGACTCACGTGAAGTTATGTCAGGACAAGGGAACCATGATCCTGATAGCACCTCACTGGCCACACCAAGTGTGGTTTCCAATACTTCAGGATCTCTCCATTTGCAGGCACATTCCGTTGGGAAAAGACCCACTTCTGATCACTCAAAACGACGGGTGCCTCCGCCACCCCAATCTTCAAGCCTTGTCCCTGATGGCGGATGTTGAAAGGTTAATCCTTCAGCTACTTAACCTTTCTGAACCAGTTTCCCTTGTCTTGATTGCTTCACGGAAGCCTTCCACGAGAAAATCTTACTCTTACAAATGGAACAGGTTTACGTCATGGTGCTCTTTTCAGTCCCTTGACCCCTTTACCTGTCCAATCACGAAGTTTGTGGACTATCTCTGGCACTTGTCAGTCAGGTCTAAAAATTTCTTCCATCAGAATGCATTTCAGTGCGGTAGCCGCCTTCCATAAAGGTGTCGGGGATGTTCCTATATCAGTACAACCCCTTGTAACACGTTTTCTGAAAGGCTTGCTTCACTTCAAGCCTCCACTGCGTCCTACGGCCCCTTCTTGGGACCTTAACCTGGTTTTGGGTCGGCTCATGAAACTACCATTCGAGCCTCTTCACTCCTGTGACCTTCAATATCTCACATGGAAAGTGATTTTCCTTTTGGCAATCACTTGAGCTTGCAGAGTTAGTGAATTACAGGCCCTAGTTACCTATCCGCCTTACACTAAACTTCTGCAGGACTGGGCAGTACTCCGCACTCACCCTAAGTTCTTACGCAAGGTAGTTTCGGATTTCCATCTAAATCAATCCATCATACTACCTACCTTTTTCCCCAGGCCCCATTCCAGTCCAGGAGAACAGGCTCTGCATACCCTTGACTGTAAACGGGCTCTAGTGTTTTACCTAGACCAGCGGTTCTCAACCGGTGCGTCGCGACACACCAGTGTGTCGCCAAGCACCGGCAGGTGTGTCGCGTGGCTCCCGGTCCCTCCCGCTGCTCGTTCTTCCCTGCTGCCGTTGCCGCTGGGCTATCAGCACGTTCAAGCCCAGCGGGAACGACAGCGGTGCAAAAAAAAAAAAAAAAAGCTGTGGCATCCGCGGCTGCCCTTTTCTTCTTCCCGCGCCTGCATTCCCCCCCCCGGACCCGGAAAAGGAAGTGGTGCACGGGAAGAAGAAAGGCCGTGCCGCGTGATAAATTAGCAGCGGCTGCTGCAGCATCGGCCCAGTGGCGTAGCCACGGGTGGGCAGGTGCCCACCCAACTTAGACCCAGGCCCACCCAACTGGCACCGGAACTGCAAGGCTGTCACGGGATCCCATCCCCGCGACAGCGAACAAGAGAACCCACGCCTCGCGCGCCATCATGGCACACGTGGGGAAGCGCTGCTGCGGCCGTATGGCCAACCGGTCTTCCTGTTCAGGGGGGGGAGCCGAAGCGCCGCGCGCAGCTTCTGCTTCCTCCCCCCAATGCAGGAAGATCAGCTGGCCTCTCCTGCTGCCACCCGTTCTCCTGCTATCTTCGGGCCAAACGGCCCGCCGAACTTCCTGTTTGGGGGTGGGGGAGCGGAAGCGCCGCGCACAGCTTCCGCTTTCTCCCCCAAAGCAGGAAGATCAGCTGCCTCTCCTGCTGCCACCGGCCTCCTGCTATCTTCGGGCGTCGGGCCTTATGGTCCGCCGATCTTCCTGCTTGGGGGGAGGGAGGAAGTGGACGTTGTGCGCTGCGCTTCCGCTACCCCCCCCCCGACAGGAAGTTCGGACGCCCGAAGATAGCAGGTGTCCGGTGGCAGCAGGAGAGGCAGCTGATCTTCCTGCTCTGGGGGAGAAAGCGGAAGCTGTGCACGTGCTTGAATGTGTATGTGTGGATGAGAATGGGAGTGTGTGTGGGTGAAAACTGGAGCCTGGGTGTGTATATGGGTGAGAATGAAAGCTTGAATATGTGGGTGAATGGGAGCTCGAATGTGTGTATGTGTGGTTGAGCATGGGAGCCTGGGTTTGTGGGTGGGTGAGAATGGGAGCTTGAATGTGTGTATATATGGGTGAGAATGAGAGCCTGGGTTTGTGTGGGTGGGTGAGAATGGAAGCTTGAATATGTGGATAAGAATGGGTGCTTGAATGTGTGTATGTGTGGGTGAGAATAGGACCTTAAATGTGTATATGTATGGATGAGAATGGGAGCTTGAATATGTGTGGGTGAGACTGGGAGCATGGGTTTGTGGGTGAGAATGGGAGTCTGGGTTTATGTGTGTGGGTGAGAATGGGTGCCTGGATGTGCGTCTGTGTGTGCATAAGAATATAAGCCTGGGGAGGGGTGAGAAAGTGAGAACTTGTATGTGTGTCTGCAGAGAATGTGAGCTTGGGGGGGGAGAGCATATGAGAGTGAGAGCTTGAGTGTGTGAGAGGGAGTCTGTGAGAGAAAGTGTGTGTGTGTGTGTGTGTGTGGAAGGGAAGAAGACAGTAATAGAAGAAAGACACTGAAAAGGAATTAGGAAATGAGCTATAAGGGAAAACATGGGAAAAAGAGACCAGGACCAACTGATTAGAAAAATACAAAGATCAGACAACAAAGGTAAAAATATATATCTATATTTTGAGATGTTAGCAATTTAAATATAAGCAACACAACCGCTCTCTCAAAATTTATGGACAGGTAGGAGCCGTGTATAAAATCGTAATAATAAGAAGGCTAAAGTACCACAAATCACCGTGAATTATGTTTGTATAATTAAGTAAACCTCATACTTAGGCGCAGATGTGAATGCTATGCTGCATAATTTGGCATTATTTATCAGTAAAAAAACAACTAGTAGACCTGCATGCCTACAGCCCACCCATGTTAACCTTGTGCCCACCCAAAAAATCAATTCTGGCTACGCCACTGCATCAGCCCCCAAGCTATTGCAGCAGACGGTAATCGGGAAAGGAGAGAGCAGCATGAGCCTCCCGCGATCGATGGAATTCTTCCTTCTTGGCCTGCGGGAGCTGGAGGAGGAGGAGCAGCTACCGTTTGTGCTCGGGGGGGGGGGGGGGGGGAGAGAGGAAGTGAGTGACAGAAAGAGAGAGAAGCAGCCAGCCAGCCTGTGTGTAAGTGAGAGAATGTGTGTGAGAGCCTGTGTGTAAGTGAGAGAATGTATTTGATCGGGAGTATGTGTGTGATTGAGAGAAACTGGTCAGAGAGCTGATGTATGTGTATATGTGAGAGACAATGAAAGTGACTGCTCAAGGAGATGACTGATGTGTATGTGAGAGTGTGAGACAGTCAGGGATGTGTGTGTGTGAGAGAGAGAGAGAGAAAAAGCATGGAAGTGAGAAATCTGGGTATGTGAGAAAGCATGGGAGTAAGAAGCCTGGTGTTGTGGGGGTGTTTGTGAAAGAAAGCATAGGAGTGAGAAGCCTGATTATGTGAGAGAGAGCATGGGAGTGGGAAGCCTGTGTGTGTGCATGTATATGAGAGAGACTGGTTGGTAAGGTGACGGTGTGACTGGTGTGTATGTGAATGTGAGAGAGAGAATGTGATTCAGGGAATGAGAAGCCTGTGCACGTGGAGAGCGAGCATGGAAATGAGAGAGAGACTGGGTGTGTGTGTGTGTGTGTGTAACAGAGAAAGTGGTTATGGGAATGAGAAGCCTGTGCATGTGAAGAGAGTGAGCATGGGAGTGAGAACCTGGGTGTGTGTGAGACACAGCATGGGAGGGAGAAGCCTGTGTATGTAAGACAGAACATGGAAGTGGGAAGCCTGTGTGTGTGTGTGTATGCATGAGAGAGATCAGGTGACGGGTGTGTGTGAGAGAGAGAGAGAGAAAGTGATTATGGGAATGAGAAGCCTGTGCAGGTGAAGAGTGGGCATGGGAGTGAGAAACCTGTGTGTGTGTGAGACACAGCATGGGAGTGAGAAGCCTGTATATCTGAAAGAGAACATGAGTGGGAAGCCTATGTGTGTGTGTATATGCATGAGAGAGATCAGGTGACTGGTGTGTGTTTGTGTGTATGTGTGAGAGAGAAAGAAAGTGATTATGGGAATAAGAAGCCTGTGCATGTGAAGAGTGAGCATGGGAGTGAGAAAGCTGGGAGTGTGTGAGATACAGCATGGGAGTGAGAAGCCTGTATATCTGAAAGAGAACATGGGAGTGGGAAGCCTGTGTGTGTGTATGCATGAGAGAGATCAGGTGACTGGTGTGTGTGTATGTGGGAGAGAAAGAAAGTGATTATGGGAATGAGAAGCCTGTGCATGTGGAGAGAACAAGCATGGGAGTGAGAGACTGGTGAGTGTATGTGAGAAAGAGAAAGTGATTATGAGAGTGAGAAGCCCATATATGTAAGTGGAACACGGGAGTGGGAAGCCTGTGTGTGTGTGTATGGCATGAGAGAAACTGTTCAGGAAGGTGACTGGTGTGTTTGTCAAAGACTGGGAGATGATTGGTGTGTGAGAGACAGAAACTGGTCATGGGGGCATGACTGGTATGGTATGTGTGTGTGTGAGAGACATGGTCCCTAAGGAAGAGGACCATGAGTATAGAGCTTAGCCACTACTGCTGCTTCTGGTGTGTGCTACAGCCTGCATGGAAGAGGAGTAGGAGAGCTGCTGGAGGGGGTAAGTAAAGGTGGTTTTTAAGTTTATTTTTCTTGATTGACTGCTATTTTAATTATTTAATATTATGTGATGTGTCTGCTTTTTTTGAAATATTTTATTGGTGTTTGGAGAATTTTTAATAGTTTTTATGAGTTTTTAATTGTTGAATGTTATTCTGTTCATAGTTGTTGTGAAACATTTATTCTGCTTATTAGTATAGTTTTACAATTATTTCTGTGTGGGGATCTATAGCTGCTTGCTAGTTCTGTTTTCCTAATAAGAGGTGTATTGGTTTTTAGGGCCTGATTTAATATTTGTAGTGTTGCCTTTTCATAGATAGGGTTGCTCCTGTTTGAGTGTATTCCATAATACAGGTGTAACTGTGTGTGGATTAGTTTATGTGCATTACTACAGATCCTGGGAGTATGTTAGGTCGGTTCTGTGTCTGTTACAGAAATATTTTACTAGCATGTAAGTGTTTTATCAGTCTTATTTGTTGCGTTTTCTCAAGAGGACATGCATTGGTGGTAAACTGCTGTCTTTTCATAAGTAGGGCTATTGAGCCTGAAAGTAGAAGGAGTTTGAGTTGCTGTTACTGAGATGACACCAGAACCAGAATATATTTTTTGTAGAGTGAGTTGAATGGGGAATGTCATAATTCTGCTTTACATCCATTATTGTGGATCAGGGGGGTTCCCGTGGATGCAAACTGTACATTTACATCTAGCCCTGTGACGATCATGGGTCAGTGTGTCACACATGTGAGAACCATCTGTTAGGTGTGTCCCGACAGAAAAAAGGTTGAGAACCACTGACCTAGACCATACAGCTGCCCACAGGGAAAGCACTCAATTGTTTGTCTTTTTCCATCCTAACAAGTTAGGGAAACCTGTGGGTAAGCAGACTCTCTCCTCCTGGTTGGCAGACTGTGTATCCTTTTGCTATCAGCAAGCAGGCATTCCATTTCAAGACCGTGTTAAAGCACACTCTGTGAGGCCATGGCAACTTCAGTAGCTCACCTACGATTGGTGCCGCTTCCTGACATTTGTAAGGCTGCCACTTGGAGTTCTCTCCACACCTTTGCAGCCCACTATTGCTTGGACAAAACTGGAAGACAAGATTCCATCTTCGGCCAATCTGTCATTCGTAACCTGTTTACAATGTGATGTACCAACACCCTTCCGCATGCCCGTTAGGGTTCAGGATGCCCTCGACCAAATTTTATCCCAGTCCTAGTGCTTTGCACACCTGGGTACATTTGGTGCATTTCTCAGACATCCTCAGCTCGGTACTCACCTATATGCGAGGACTACCATCCTGCTTGTCCTGTGAGAAAGCAAATGTTGCTTACCTGTAACAGGTGTTCTCACAGGACAGCAGGATATTAGTCCTCACGAAACCCGCCCGCCGCCCCGTAGTGTTGGGTTCGTAACGTTTTCTTATTTTATTTTTCGGCACTGCCTGTAGCTTTTAAACAAGACTGAAGGAGGACCCCTGCTGGCTGCAGGGTTAGTGCCATGCTGGGCATGCCCAGTAGGGGCCAGTCAAAGTTCTGGAAACTTTGACAAAAGTGTTCCGTGATTGGGCTCCATCCTGTGATGTCACCCATATGTGAGGACTAACATATATGCTAGCAGTTAGTGAGGACTAACATATATGCAACAGTTAGTGTTGTTTTGGTATTGAAGGTTTATTATATTGTAATTCACTTTTTCAGAGGATTCATTGGTACTTTATTTTCAGCATCAAATTAAAGATGTCACAATTTTTAAATCTCTGCAATACTATAACGCAAAGGCTATATTTAAATGAACTTGTACTGTGCTGTGTTTGGGTCCCTTAGCCACTGTGAGTGTATCTTAAGGGGATCAGTGAAGGATGAAGATGATTGAAGCATTGTTAATATTTTCGTAACATTTGGTAAAAAGATCAATGTACCCATAATACACACATTCATACACAATTAATGGAATGCATGCATCTTTGCAGATTGTGCTCCATCCTTCTTATGGTGTCTCAAATAGATTCATGAATGCATCACTAATCATTGATTGCCCTCTTGGTTCTGTTGATCCATTAGTAGATTGTCCATTGCCATTTCCCTACGGATGCTAGAATAGAAAGAACAGTTGGCCGAGAGAGAGAAGGCAGGTTCAGGGGCAGTAGGGGAACATTTATGCAAATGTGGAAAGGGTAAGGTGTGTCTCCCCTCCACCCAGTCCTCAAATTTCCAGTTCCCCACCAGCAAGAAGAGGCCCTGCATGACAATAGGCCCAAAGTTGACCTGCAGGTGGTCTTCCAGCACCCAGCTGGCAGGAAGAAGACAATATGGGAAGGAGGGGTGAGTCATATGATGGGTTATAAAGGGAAGGCAAGGAAAGAGGGTGAGGGTTGTGAGTAATGGGGAGGGGAGCGAAGAGAGTGAGTGAGGGAGGACTAGGGTAAGTGACTGAGAGGAAAATGGGAATGAGTGAGGGGAGGAAGAGTGACTGAGAGGGGAGTGGGGAGGGAGAGAAAAGAAAGGGACTGAGTGGGGGAGGAAGAGGGTGAGTGAATAGAAATAAGGGGAGGGTCAGAGGGAATGGCTAAGAATGAGGGAAAGGGATTGAATGAGAGTGACAGAGGGGAAGGAGGGGTGAGTAACATAGAGAAGGGAGAGAGGGGTGAATCATAATTCGAAAGGAGGAGGTTGAGAGGGGGTGAGGGGTGAAAAGGAAGGGAATGGGATTAAGTGGCAGGGTGAATGACTGACTGTGACAGGTGGGAAAGGGAATGAATGAGTGAGAGGGTAGAAGGGTTTGTGAGTGCAAGTGTGCATATTGAGAGAGCGAGGAAAACGTTGTGTGTTCCTCCCACTTCCCATCCACTACAATCTCAGGGTGCCTGGAAATCAAAAGTTCATGTTATGTTTAGGGAAGGATGTGAACCCCTGCTGAGATGAACAATGTCTCTGCTCACAGGGAAGGAGCCCTGTGAGCCTCACCGTCAGCAGGCGCAGTCTCAGTGGTGTGGCACACAGCTAGAAACAGAACCTTTATTAAAATGGGAAGTAATGTCCACAGTATTAGCAATAAGAAGCACAGTCCTGGGCAATGGGAGTTACCCAGAATGAGACACAGTGGAGAAGATCCGGTAGTGGCCCGTGGAGCGGGGTACATCGGAGATCCCCTCTGGCGAGAATAGGCACCTCAGGATACAGATCCGGTAGTGGCCCACGGAGCGGGATATGCCGAGGAAGTCTGTACTGTAGATGTTGATAACGATGCCAAACTCAGACGCAGTCCTGTGCAGATGATGAGAAGAAAAACTGTAGAGTAGAAATGAAAATAGGCCTTCACTAAAGAAGGGGGGTAGTGGCCCAAGGATCAGGGTACTCCACGTAGGCTTCTCAGTGTAGTCCAGAAATGATGATGTCTGTAGAAGTACTCACAGTCGGTGGTTCCTGGAGCAAGTAGATCAGGAAAGCAGATCAGTAGCAGATAGGCAGGAAGGCCCTCCAAGGAGCGGATAGCCGTGAATGCGGATAGCCGTGAATGCAGGGTAGCCCCCGAGGAGCGGGTACTCAGAGCGTCCAATTGCCAAAGCTGTAACAGGAACAGGAAGTCCTAAAATGAGCAGAGTACAGCAAGACTGAACTGCTTGCTAACTCTAGGAAGGCAAGGGCTGGCTCCATTAAATACGCTAGTGGGTTGACGTCATCAGGTGGGGACGCCCCTGAGGTTCCGGCCATGACGTATTCAAATAAAGGCCCTTGCGCGCACCTAGGTAACTCCAGGTCCAAGGTGGCGGCCGGCAGCACCCATGCTGTCCCGGGAACGCCGGAGAGGTCAACGTGAACTGGCAGACACCGCCATTCTTCTTAGATTAGAAGGAGCGGGGAAAAAAGAGGTGAGCATGAGAGATCGCAACCATCTGCGACCAACATGCGTAACAGTTCATAGGTTTTCAAAGGGGAAAAAAAAATGTGTCCTTAGCTTTAAATATTAAATGATCTCTGAACCACATGGGCACAGAAAGTTTTGTTAGAACAGTGTTACCCAGGGCTGGCGCAACCCACTGTGCAAGCCATGCACTTGCATAGGGCGGCGGCCCGGAGGGGGTAGTAGCCTAAGGACCGCAACAGAGTTAAGAGAGTTGCTGGCACCACCATGCCACAAAGAAGAGGAGAAGCCACAGGGCTGCAGTGGTGAAGAGGAGAGAGAGTTGCAGGGCTGCACAGCAGTTCCAAATCCGCCACACAGCAAAAATGTGGCGGCATAGGGCCGTGCGGCAAAGAGGAAGAGAAGCCGTATCTCCGCTTTGTGAAGAGAGGAGCCCTAGGACTGCATGGTGATTCACAACCCACCATGTGGCAAAGATGATCAATTTGCATGGCGAGGAAAAGGAGGGCCATGTGGCGGTTCCCAAACTGCCACATGGCGAAGATGAGATGCAGAGATGCGAGGTCAAGATGAGGAGCTGCAGAACAGAAGCAAAAACAAGCCACCAGGCAGCTCCCAAACTGCCCCGCGGAAGAAGTGGAGGGCTAGAACTGCTGGGAGAAGCCTTTAGTTTATGTATGAGCAGGAGGAAACCTGTGTGTGTCTAAGCTTGTTTGTGTCTGAGCATGTGTGTGTGTGTGTGTGTGTGTGTGTACACGTCTGAACATGTGTATGTGTGTATGTGGTTGAGCAGAAGCGAAGTTCATATGGGTGTCTGAGCATCTGCGTGTGAGAGGGAGCGTGTGTGTGTGTGTGTGTGAGGGAGCACTGAGACAGATGCAAGCTCTAGGAATGATGGAATAAGAGGTCTAAATAGTAGTAAGTTATTTTGAGTAGTAAATTCTTCAGTTTATATCAGGACCGTTTGAGCTATTAAAGCATAGGGTGTTCTCTTAGTGTGCGTGTCTGATCATATGTGCATTTGTGAGCGTGTGTGTGTCTGAGCATGTGTATGTGAGTGTTGTGTCCGTCTGTTCCCGACGCCCTCTCTCCGCCCTCCTCACCTCTTTGGCTCCTCCCTCTTCGTCCGCGGGAAGATTGGCTGCTGCAGCGTCTTCCTACCGTGGTCCTTCGGCGTCCCCGGACCGGCTCCACGCTGCTATCTGCCATGTTTCCTAGAGGCTTAGGGACTCGCGCGTGGTGCGGCCCCGACTGAAGTACCAGCGATGGCGCGAACCTCGGGGACGGATATTTAAGGTCTTAGAATTTGCTAACATATCGAGTTAGCAAGGATAAGGAATGACAATGGATTTGGATTCATTCTATTTAAGCTATTCTGCCTCCTCGGACTAACCAGGGGTACCCGCTCCTTGGGAGCCTCGCTGTCTCTCTTACTTTGTAGGTTGCAGTCTGGAACCGGTACTCGTTCCTCGAGGGCCCTTGTTCCTGGACTTCTTCGAATTCACTTCTGCCTGGAAGTCAGCACTGCCTACTACATCTGTGAGTTAACATCGCTCTCTCAGAGCTTTCCCTGGAACCAGGGACTCGCTCCTCAAGGGCCTATACCTTCCAGCTCCTGGGCTTCTATGAGACATTGTGTGAGTCTTACTATCAGGTTTGGTACATGAACTCTGCTTACCCTGCCTACTCACTATATTTCAGTTTATCTACAGCTCAGCCTCCAGGGATCGCTGTTCCAGCTTCTGAGGGACTACAGCCCAGCCAGGCATTCCAGCTCATTACTGCCACCTCTGGTGGTTCAGTATACTGTCTAATAAAAGAACTAGTGTGTGTCTGTCTCCATACTCTTAGCCTGACCGGTGGTCCCTCTCGGGGTCTTCCCCGGGGGCGTGGTCATCTGCCACTGGTCCAAGGATCCACCCACAACTCTCCTAAATACTACAGATTGCTAACTCCTCACGGAGAACACATCAGATTGCTAACTCCTATCTGATTGCACCTCCCATCAGATAACGGTTTCATTACAGATTGCTAACTCCTCACGGAGAACACAGTGAGAAAGAGAGGGATCTTGAGTGTATGTGTGCATGTATGAGGGAATGTGTGTGAGTATGTGAATATGTGTATGTAGGAGGGAGCATCTGTGAGCATGTGTGTGAATGAGAATGTGTATGAGAGAGAGAGAGCATGTGTTTGTAAGAGGGAACGTGTGTGTGTATGAGGGAAAGAGCATATGTACGTATAGATATATATCTAAGAGAGAAAGAGAGGAGAAAGTTTATGCATTCCTCTCTCATTAATCCATGACAATCTCAAGAGTGACTAAAAATCAAAAGTTTCCAGGTATGGAGAGTGTGAATTATTTTATCCTTATTAGTTTTAATTTTTGTATGCTGTTTGATGTGGCTGCTGTTTTGAAATATTTTATTGGTGTTTGAAAAATGTAAAACAAATTGTTTTTAATTATTGGATCTTTCATTCACAAGCTGTTTTGAAATATTCTTTTCATTAGTGTTTTTATCTACCTTATAAATGGGCTCTGACCGGCCCGCAAATGCGCAGTAGAGAGCAGCTCTACCGCGCATGCGCGGGCGAGCACGTCGGCCAGAGCGGAGCGTGCCTGAAAAAAAATGGTGCTGGGAGGAGCAGTAGCGGCGGCGGCGCGCAGGAGGGAGGGACCACCCCCCCCCGGTGATCTTCCGTCTGCGGGTTGTGGATGAGCTGAAAGGGGAGGGGATTGAGGGAGGGGGAGTGACTGAGGGGAGGGGGGAGGGAGGAGAGAGTGAGGGGAGGGGGGAGGGAGGGGATGGGGGAGGGGAGGGGGGAGGGGGGAAGGTAAGAGGGAGGGAGACTAGAGGGGGGAGGTGAGAGGAGGGGGGAGGTGAGGGGGAGGGAGTGGGAAGGAAATGGACCAAAAAAAGTTTTTTAATGTAGCCCGTTGTTATGGGCTTAACGGCTAGTACTATTATGATTAATGTATTTATTATATTTCTTGATTTTATTGTTTAACTTCTGAGGATTGGTGATTTCTGTTTTTCCATGTTGCACTGCATAGTCTGATTTGTTGTGGTTTCCTATTCAGCTTTTGCCTGCATGTTTCTATTTATGCTTTATGGTTTCTTTTTCCTGTATTTGGTAAGGATCTGCCTATGTTCTGCAGGTGCAGGGGCGGATTGGCCTATTGGGGGATCGGGCATCCCCCGGTGGGCCAGTCGCTCTGGTCACGTGGTCTGTCAAGCGCGGCCACGACAGAGCTGCGCTCGGCAGATCACGGTGTATATCGTGGGCCGGCCTGGGTGGAAAAACCCCGGGACGATCTTTACCCAGAATCCGTCCCTGTGCATGTGTGATCGAGGAGGGATATTCTAGCTTGTAGGAATCTATAGCAGTTTGGTTTCTTCTATTTTCCTTTCGGGTGTGTATTGGTGTTTTAGGGCCTGGTGTAGGGTTGTTACTTTTTTAAGTGCTAGCAGTTAGTACTGTTTTGGTGTGGGAGGTTTATTACATTATAATTGTAATTTACTCATGGCTTTCTGAGGGTCAAGCCCACACCTAACATGCATTATAGTAGCCCATATGCCATATGGGTTCCAAGTGTCTTTTTTTTTGTAGGATTTTCTGGTTGGCACCAAGGAAGTGCATGCAAATACCCTTGTCTTTGGATTTTCTTTTTCATGTAAAATCTATTATAAATGCATAATTTTTAACCGTGTACGTGGAGAGAGCAGGAGGAGCGGGTGCAAGGGTATAAGATTTGCTTAGGGCACCTAATACTCTTGTACCAGCAATGGGTTCCGGGGTAGAGAGTGACAGTTTTAAAAGTTTAGGTTGCTTGAAGAAGTTGGGCTTTTTTAGGCAGGCCCGAGTCAAAGAATGAATGAAGTGGGGTGGGGGGGGGGGGGGGGCCAGCACAATAATTATTTGCACAAGGCATCAAAAAAGCTAGTACCGGCCTTGGTGATACCTCCCATCGAGGAGTGTTAAACACCTACTACTCCAACTCTACTCTGACCTCACACTTAGTGTCTGATAAGACAGCAAGGGATAATTTTGTAACACCGTTACACAAATAAAAGGTTCTGGGAGCTTTTCTTTTCTTTTCTTTTTTACCTAGAAAGTGGTTAAAGTCAGGAAGGCCATAGTTAGGGAGAGCTGGGGTTCAGGTTTTAAAAATCTGGAAGAGCTGAGTTTTCAGACAGGTTTTGAATATGTCAAGAGGGGGGAGCATGACACACCCATTCCGGAGGTTTATTCTATAGTAGGAATAATAAGGTGGAAGGCATGGAGTCGAAATTTGATGATGGCAGAGAAGGGCACAGATGAGCACTTTCCTGATGAGCAAGATTTGGAGGGTATATGGGGAGATGAGGGTGAAGGAGTGGTAGGCTGAAGTGTGCTGGTGGGTTTTAGAGTAGATTTGAAGGGCCATAATTGGAATCCTTAGTGAATATTCATGAGATATATTTGCATACATTTGAGACAGTGCATGCAAATATATGACACGCATATTCATTAGGGATATCCTGAAATCCCAATAAACTGAAGAGGGGGAGGGGGATTAGACCAAGGATCCGTTTGATTGCCACTAAAGCCTCAACCTCAAATTTCCTGCATTTCAGCCTGATTCACAACATCTGGTTCCACCTTTAGACATTTTAATCAGTTTCATGACAAAGCTTATTCAGTGTATCTTCTATTCCTGTAGCAATCGCTTCATGTCTATTGTTAAGGGGTAGATTTTCAAAGGGTTGCGCGCGTAAGATATGAAAACCTACCCCTGCCTCCCCCTGCACACGCCGAGCCTATCTTGCATAGGCTCGTCGGCGCGTGTAAGTCCTGGGGCTTGAAAAAATGAGCGTTCCGGGGCAGGGCCGTGGGCGGGGCGCTGGCCCGGGGGCGTTCTGGAGGCGGGACCGAGGCCTCCGGAACAGCAACCGGGCCGGGGGATGGAGAGCCGGCGCGCGCAAGTTACGCCTGCCAACTTCTTCAATAAAGGTCAGGGGGGTTAGTTAGGGCTGGGAAGGGAGGAGAAGGTGCGGGGGCGGATGGAAAGTTCCCTCCGAGGCCGCTCCGATTTCGGAGTGGCCTTGAAGGGAACAGAGGCAGGCTGCTTGGCTTGGCGCGCGCAGGTTGCACAATTGTGCACCCCCCTGCGTGCGCATATTATAAAATCGGGCATAGATTTGTTCGCGCCGGGTTGCTGCAAGACAGATTTTATAACATGCGCGCTGGCGTAGATTTGTTCACGCAACCCGGCGCGAACAAATCTACACCTGCGTGCATGTTATAAAATCCAGGGTCGGCGCGCACAGGGGGGTGCACAATTGTGCAACCTGCGCGCGCCGAGCCGAGCAGCCTGCCTCCATTCCCTCTGAGGCCGCTCCGAAATCGGAACAACCTCGGAGGGAACTTTCCTTCCGCTCCCCCGCACCTTCCTCTCCCTTCCCCATATAACCCGCCCCCCAGCCCTAACTACCCCCCCCCCAACCTTTATTGAAGAAGTTACGCACGCTGGCTCACCATCCCCCGGCCCAGTGGCTGTTACAGAGGCCTCGGTCCCGCCCCCGGGTCGACGCCTTGCCCACGCCCCTGGAATGCGGGGCGCCCCTGGAATGCCCATTTTTTCAAGCCCCGGGACTTACGTGCGTCCCGGGGCTTGCGCGCGCCGCCGAACCTATGCAAGATAGGCTCGGCGCGCGCAGGGGGAGGCAGGAGTAGGTTTTCAGGGGTTGCGTGAGTATCTTATGCGCGCAACCCTTTGAAAATCTACCCCTATCTATTTCAAGACCTAGAGGTCAGAGTACAGTCTGCTGGAGTTAACTATTTTCCAAGACATGTATCTTTATGGTCAAACAGCCTTGTAGAAAGAAACGAAGTGTTCTTAAACTTTTTACTTACTATTCCTAAGACTGCACAAAAGGTCACTGTGCAGAGAGATAAAATGCAGCTTTCATACAGGAAAGGGACCATGAAAATGTTATTTCAAACACTAAAGGCCAAGAATCGACGGTTCTTTCGAAACATTCAGGAGGTAAGCAGAAAAGTTTTCAAATACTATTTTGGAAAGCTGAAAAGAGTTTCAAATTCCCCAAACAACCCTTATAGATATTAAATCTATATTTAATTATAGCTTTTTATATGCAAGGATTTTCCACTGCTATCTGTAACTTGGGGCAAGTTTATCCAGCTGGAAAAAAATAATAAAAGAGACATGATTAGTGTGCAAGGTAAGATCAAGAATGTCAATTCCAAATGCTTAGTCAGCGCAAAGTAAAGAAGCAATAGCTGACCTGGGAATTTAGTTTTAAAAATAATGTTAATATTTAACATTAAAATGCAGTGTTTCTGCTGTGGATATGCAGATCCTATGATCATTTTTCATGAGCATGCTCCCAAACGGGAGGTAACCTTATGTACACCAGTTTTTGTTGTTGCAGTGCTAGTGCAAATAATGGTGCTGCTTCTCTTTCTATGGTGTCGTGCTGGACAAGGCACTGGAGGGTGTTGCCAGACCATCCACCCTTGCGGTGGCTGCATCCAGATTTCTAATATCTTGTCATTGTAAAATGTGTTGAGGTCCTGTTTCTGTGAAATGTGCTGCATCAGTTGGAATAGTAGAGGTAACCTACATTATTAGCAGTATTGCTACTGTTATAATTGTGACTAGTATTAATGCAGTTGCGTATTCAATTGTTAAGAAAAATCAAACACATTTTTTGATATAGTTTTAGCATTATAATGCCCAATATATATTGATACATTTTATTTTCAGAATTGTGTAAGTTATATGCTAGATATAATTCTAAAGAATTCACAGAAACCTTGTGGCTTTGCACGCCTGTATTGTTTGTGTCAAATAGGCAGCCCATTTCAGCCTCGAGTTAAACTGAAAGACTGTGGGGCTGGGTCTCACTAAGGAACATAATTGTGTTTGATGAACTGAAAGTAAGAGAAGGCTGAAAAGCATTTGTTTTATTTCAGAGAACTAGCAGTCTTTGTAGAAGAGCAGAGAGGTTCTTTAGGAGGGGCAAAATAGGGCTTTCTGTTTGTAGTCATAATCTAAATTTATTTTCTAATGCAGGGCAACAAAAGAAGGTTTAGGATAAGGTTTGTCTTCCAGAGGAAAATTTTCAAAGGGATTTATGAGGGTAAACAGGTGATTATCCATGGGAAACTGAAATAGCTTTTTGAAAATTACACTTTCCATGCAAGGAAGAGGAGCAGCCCTGGAGGGGTTAGGGAAGAGCTGGTGAAGAACATGTGGGGATTTTACATTGAACCTACAAAGTTGGTAGGATGAAGACCGTCCAGACCTCCACTCCTTGGGAAGTTTCCCTTTGAACATCAGCTTGCAGACATTTTATTTATTTATTTAATTATTTTCTATACCGGTGTTAGTGGTTACATCATACCGGTTTACGTCCAAACTGAAGGTAGAAAGTACATCAAACAGGGAAAGGGGATGGGACTGTAAGGAACAGGAGAGAAAGGTAGCCGGAAAGTGGCAAATAAGAGGTCAGAATAAATAGATAATAAGTTAAACAATGTAAGATAACTTAACAAATAAGTTCAAAGTAATGTACTGATGCAGCAGGGGGGTTGAGGTGCAGGGGATCTAATCTGGGTAAGCCTGTTTGAAAAGCCAGGTCTTTAACTTATTTTTGAATTTGATGGCACAAGGCTCAAGTCAGAGGTTTGTGGGTAGTGAGTTCCAGGGGGTGGGACCAGCAATGGAGAAGGTCCCTCGTGGAAGTACGGTGTGCCTTCTTGAGGGATGGGATATGGAGGGTTCCTATGTTATTTGCTTTGGTGGGGCGGTCTGAGAGTGTGAGACGGAACGGCTCGTCGAGCCAGTTGGAGTTGTCTGTAGATGGATTTGTGAATAATAGTGAGGGTTTTATAGAGGATACACGAGGGGATCGGGAGCCAATGCAAGTCTTTAAGGATGGGGGTAATATGGTCATATTTACGGGCATTTCTGATAGTTCTCGCGACCGCATTCTGGAGCATTTGAAGCGGTTTTATGGTGGAGTAAGGGAGGTCTAGGAGTAGGGAGTTACAATAATCCATCTTGGATGAAAGGGTGGCTTGAATGACGGTCCCGAAATCATAGGTATGGAGTAAAGATTTTAGTTTTTTCATGACATTAATCTTATAGAAACCTTCCTTGAGGATAGAGTTGATATATTTTTTCAGGTTCAATTGCTGGTCAATCAGGACACCAAGGTCTCGTACGAAGAGCTGAGAGGAGATGGAGCCATGTGTAGAGTCGCTTGCTAGGTGGAGTTTAGGGATCTGGTGTTGGGAGATGAAGAGCAGTTCAGTTTTGGAGATATTTAGGGCGAGGTGGAGATTCGTGAGTAGGGTGTTAATGGAAGCAAGACATTTCTCCCACAATTTTAGAGAATCAGAGATTGAGTCGTGAATAGGTATGGTGATTTGGACATCATCGGCATATAGGTAGAATTTGAGGCCAAGGTCGGATAGGAGCTGGCAGAGGCCCACAGCCATGAAAGTGCTGCAGGGATTTTGAAAATTGGCTTCTTGAGTTCAATTCATTGAGGTCATATAAGTACATAAGAAATCAGTCCATATCTAGTTGCTTGTTTCTTAAATTTTTAGAGCATCAGAACCAGTCAGCTGTGCCATACAGTCTTTATACCTTATGAATGCACGATGGCTATCAGTTGCATAAAGGTTTTATCCTCACTGAACTGAAGCAAGTGACATAATTTAAGCATGATGAAACTTCACTTTTAGTTCCTGTGGATGATTAAAGTTCTGTAAAGAAAAAATTATAATTATATAATGCTTTAAGTAAGTTACTAAAAGTGGTTGCCTCATCAATTTTTTAATGTGATGGTTATGTGGCTGACTTAGCTAATGTAAGAGTATAAGTAGATCACTGTGGGTTATAATAAAGGAAAGAATGTGGTTCAACCAGTGAAATGGTTGGAATGGCAAAACATTCCATGCCTTATAATTCTTCACATACAATTAATTCCACAATGGAATATCCCCTCAAAAATGGAGACCATTTCATTGCAGCTACCAGTGGGAGGGTGTTTGTAAGTACAATCCTGTGAGGGTTTCATGATGTGCTTCTAAGACTGTATAATTGAATTAGAAGGTTTTCAGTTGGTTAGGTTAAATAGTATGACTTTGCTTTGTTGTTTCTTTACCTCTGTTGCACCGGAGGTGGACCCTTGGCCCGAGGTGGGGTTGACCCTACCCACAGGGCAAGCCCTACGGGTCCCCACCATCGGTAGGTGGAGCTGGCTGATTGACGGAGGCCAGCTGGAGCTTCGCCAGTTCCAGCCCTCATTCCCTGCAGGTTGAGCCCTTGAGTACTGGGGCTTAGGTGGGCCTCCATCCGAGTCTTACTGGACGCGATGAAGAGATCAGCCAGAGGCCAGCAGCGGTAGCTTGGCTAGGAGGACAAGTCCAGACGAGGCAGCGTCCCGGAGACTTGGGCACCAATGGAAAATAGGTAACTAGACAGAAGGCACCCGAGCAAGAGCAGGCCGAAGCCTGAGAAGCCAAGTCCAGAGTGAATTTATGAACAGGCTGTGGTTGGGGCAGGTGGCAAGCAAGGAGAGATGGACACATGGGCACAGGTTAAAACCCGGAGATAGTCTGGCAAGGCAAAGGTGAAACCAGGAATCAAACAGCAGCGTAGCCAAACGTAGCAGGGGTAAAGCCAGGTATCAGACAGTAGCATGGTCAGACGTAGCCGGGATCAAGCCAGGTATCACAGTATCGTGGTCAGACGTAGCAGGGGTCAAGCCAGGTATCGGTCAATAGCGAAGACAAGCGGGTAGACTTGGAACACAGGAACAGGAACGGATACCGGGAGCAAGTCAGGAACAGGAACCAGGAACACGGACGAAGCAGGAACAAACTGGGAACCAGGAACACAGACGAAGCATAGGAATGAGCAACTAAGCACACGACTAGCGTGGAGACCTGTTGCCAAGGCAAGGAAACACTGGCTGGGCCTGGTCTTAAGTACCGGGACCCAGTGATGTCATCATCCGGGGCCGCAGGGTGGTTTCCCGCCACGGCCCCTTTAAAGGCAGAGCAGATGCGCATACGCACGCCTAGGAGGCGGCGTGATGCGAGATGGCAGCGTCTCCCCGCAGGCCATGTGGGGAGACCCGCCGCAGAGCTGGGAGGTCCGCGGAGGAGCTGGGAACACTGGAGGCAGCTCGGGTGTGCAGGTGGCTGCCCAGCTGCAAGAGAGGAGGAAACGGGAGCTGAAGCAGGCAGAAGGGGGTAAGTGGGCCTGGCCGCGAGCCTGCCGCTGCTGGCACACGCAACACCTCTGACAGTAAAGATCTAGAAGGACACTGTAAAGGAGTGTATGTTAGACTCTCCTTAAAAATCCAGGACCAGGCATTTAGCCTAGCCAACCTTAAGACAGCCCACAAGGGAACCCTGGTTGCAAGGCATTTCCCCTTGGGAGAGAGATAAGAAAATAGTCCCCAGAGAGAATAGTTGACTGCAGACAAGGCTAGAAAAAAGCAAGAACTATGCTAAAATGACTTATCTGTAAACTACTTTTCTGTTTCCAGCAATGCTGAGGGAAACAGACTTCTGTTTAATTTACTTGTAAATAGTAAAACTCTGTAGAAGAATAACCAGAGTCTAGACTGCTCTGTTTTCAGGTAAGCCAAAGACCGCGTACGCTGTGTTCCAGACATCATATAATCACAACTCCCAGTTTACTGCAGTAGCTCAGGGGCTTGGTTCTGGAGCAAGAGTTAGAAAATTCTGTGGCAACGTTTCTACAATTCTGTGGTGCATTTATATACATTTGTATTAATTTTTTAAATTTAAATATCTTTATTCGTTTTCAGTGCATACATGAACAAAAACAACAATAGATAAACAACTACAAATTCACAAAATCATCATTAACAGCCCATCCCAAAACCCCCATCCCTCTACCACCATAAGTGTTAGAAGAAGGAGAAAAGAGCAACAACACACAGTGATGCAGCCAGTATTTTCAACCAATAGTAACCGCAGACCGAACCAAAGGAGAACTAAAATCATACCTCCCCTGTAAGGAATCAGGTAGTTTCTTAATATACAGGTTCCATATCTTGGATAAAATAGTCCCTTCCTCTCACAGGTTCATAAACTCTAAAGGGGTATTCCAAATTCTAAATGTCTAACATTTCCGAAAACAAAAAATCAAAACTGGGTGCCTCACTGTGAATCCAGTTATGGAGTATACATTTCCTAGCAATACAGAACACTTTAATCAAAAACTCGCTATCAAAATTATTACAGGTAACCTTATCAGAGAAGAGCACACAAAGATGCATCTAAAGGAAACGAGATACCCAATATTTCAGACATAAGTTTCACCACAGTTTCCCAAAATGTATAAATTGGGGGGTATTCCCATATCCTATGACATAGAGTTGCAACACCTGTAGAATGTTTTATGCAACACGGGGAAGATATGTTTCATTTAAAATGCTTTATGAGGGGAAATAATTGACCTGTGCATTATCCCTGTGCAGTATTGTTCCCTTAACAATACCGAGGGAATATTTTTATAAAAATCTGCTATACTAGAAGGAAGATAATCATCATCAAAGTTAGACCCCAAATCCAAGTTCCACAATCCCACTATCACAACAAACAATTTGTAAGAAGCAATGGAATGAAGAAACTTTTATAAACTTGCTAGTGACTGTTTCCTCCCATGAAACATGTGCAGCAGTCTTTGAAATGGGCCTGAGGAATGGGATAACTGCCTTATTTCAGGGTTTCTGTGGTGAAACTTGCCAATTGTAAGTATTGCAAGACATTACTGGCCTCAAAACCAAGAAGATCTCGACAATGTTGGAAAGAAAAGATTTGTTTATTTTGATGATCAATAAAATCGTTAAATGTAGTATGGCCCACTTGAGCCAGTGTGAAAGATTTGCTGGATTTCTCTTGAATAAATGAAGGATTATCACAAATAGGTAGCAAAGGAGATAGGTTCCAAGACAGTAACCACATTCTCCTCACATTTTTCCCATCCAAATTGCATATATTTCACCAGTATATTATAGGAAAGATAATCTGGAAGATCCTTGGATCCCACATGAAGCAAGAATGGCAAGTCATATGGGCGAGCAAAACATTGCTCCGCAGCCGCATCTGCAAAACAATTACTGCTCAAGAGCCAATCCCCTAAAGCCCTTAGAGCACATGCTAAGTTATAGTACTTTAAATTGGGAAAACCTCATCTACCTTCTAAGGAGGGTATCATTAGTTTAGCAAAAGAAATCCTCGCCTTACATTTATTCCATACAAATCTTGAGCAGAGATAATGAAACTCCTTAAAATCCTGTTTGATCAAAATCAAAGACAGCATTTACAAAGTAATAAGTATACAATAATTTAGATAGAAGTGATATTTTAAATAACGCTATCCTGCCCATAAATGATAAGGGAAACTTCATCCATCCTAAAGTACGGTTCTTAAATTCCTTTATAATTGGTGGGATATTCTCATGATACCACTTAGTTGTGTCTCTGTGAATAAAGACTCCCAGATATTTAAGTGAGTCTACCACCCACCAGAAAGGAAAATCTGGGCAGTATCTCTTTAAATATGCCTAGATATCTAGAGCTTCAGACTTTTCCAAGTTTAGTTTAATTAGTATTTCAGGAAGGATTCCCCTTGCCTGGGAATTGAAAAGAAGAATGTCAGCCACAAATAGTAAAGAAAATAAAAATGGAAAATTGTTAAACATTGTATGTATCTCTCTAGCTCCAAAATGTTTTACTATTGAGCATACGTGGGAGTTCCTACATGTGTGATATATCATGAATACCTCAGCCTTTTTTTTTTTGTCTGAGCCTTTGTACGGACGTGAACCCTCTCTCTCTTTAGTTGAAAATGTTCTATTCTTTTGCATTTTTTCAGCTTCTACTAGTTTTCTACTTGCCTCACTGCTATGGCAGCCCCTCAACAGCACTTTTCAGTGCTATGTAAAAAATAAAAAAAATAGAGATGTCCAGCTTCAAGAATGCCACTTCCAATGTGATATGGCTGCAAGATTTCCATTGCTGATGACCATGAGATCTGTTACAAGTGCTGAAACTGGATTACCATTCAGCCAATTGCTACGATTGTGGTCAGGTGTTGCATAGATCCTAGCAGAACAGGCCTTGGAAGCAGGAGGAGCTCTGTAGATTGGTAAAGAGTTGGAGCTGTTCTTCATTTCAGAGCAGGGTCTTCTTAGGATCACTCTATGCTGAGTCAAACAGGAGCTCATCAAGCCGGGCTCTCCCAATTGCGTCAGCAGGCTCTGAATCTGCCACAGTTCAAGGGTTGAGCAAGACACAGATATGTGGCGCACAGGAGCCGGCACTCTTTGACACACCCCTGGACCACTTCCCTCTCTATGCGGGGCTTGTTAGAGCCAAAGAAGAAGCACCATTCAGCTCATTTGGAGCCAGCGGTGCGGTTGGCACCACTGAAGCAGTTAGTGTCAAAGCATGCACCATTGATGTTCAGGGCTTTAATCTCATCAATGCTTTGATCCTCAGCACCATCAGCACACTAGTCTCTGGCATCATCAATAAACTTGGCACAGAAGCATGAAGTGCAGTCAGCTCTACTGCATCAAACCCCTGGTGACCTAGAGGTGACTTCTTATGATTGCCATCACCCCTCTCTCCATCTCAACTTCTATTTCCAGATCCCAGGCCTCCCAAGGCTCCTTTATTATCGTGTGTTATAGGGGTCTCTCCCACTACGTTTGAGGACCGGTTTCTGTCTGATCCATTTTATCTTTGATTTCTGTGTGATCCTCAGCACAGAAAGTCCAGGAAGGGGCCGCCCCCCTGGAGTCTGGTACATCCTTCTCAAGAGGATGACACTATACAAATGTCAGAGGTGGAATTTTCTTCACCAATTCAGGGCCTTGGTACACAGCAGTCCATAGACCAGGTAGCCAAATTGATGAAAACGTTCTTTATCTTGTTGGCAGCCAACGACGAGAGGGCACCCTTCTGCCTCTACAGTTAGAAATCAGATTTGTTCCCTCAAGGGAGAATCCCTCTTGTCTCTGCTCCTCAGGAGCTCTCATCAGACTTTCTAAAGGAGGATACTTGCCAATCTCAGTCGGGTAGATGATCCCTTTCTGTGGAGTGATCTAGCCAGTATTCTGAGGATGGAGCATGGGATACTGCTGACTGGAACATGCCCTGGGAATATTTCCCTCTGAGGTGACCGATCGCCATCATCTTCATTAGGGTCATGGATTAGGGTGCCTCTGCTACTATGTGGATCCCTTAACACTCCTTACCTGACCTGCCTAAGCATTTATCTCCACCAGAAGATCTCTCATACTCCAGATTCCAGGACAATTTGGGCAATCGGAGCCAACATTCATATAGACAAAGGGTGAGGATCTCTGTGCAGTGCTTCCTTCCCGCCAGCAGGGCCCTTAATAGGCCATGTTTCCTGCTGATCAGTCCTCCAAGGCCTATGGCTTGAAGGTCCTACTGGTAGCCATATTATTGCACTTCTACAGCTTAAAAGCCTACCTATCTGTGAATAATATGCATCAGTTTGCAGTTTAACCTTGTTCCTTGTTGTGGTCTCTTACTCCTAATACTTGTTCTAATCTTGTGTTTACTGGCCCAAGTCTGTGGCCTTCCTAGTTCTTCTTGAAGTCCTTGTTTTGGCCCATGTTTGTGGCTGCATTATATATAGTCTGGTCCTGTTCTTGTTTGTTATTTGCTTTGTTTTGCCTTTATGCCTGCCTGTCCTGCTGTAATGTTTGGCTGCTCATAGGACAGTCCCATGAGAAACTCACCTTGACTCTGGAATGCCACTCCCTCTGGAATGCCAATGCCCCCCTGCGGCATGGATGCCACCATTCTCTGCTCTCTGACACTGGCTCCTCTAGGCACATGCATATGCCACACATCGACTGAAGAAGACCCAATGGTGAGAAATTGTGAGCTGCCACACCCTGATGACATCAGTGCGGTTGGGTATTTAAACCCCAGCCATGCTCCAGTCTGATGCCTCAGCAAAAGATCTCCTGCTTGCCGAGCAGTACATGTTGCCTTGTCACGTTCCTGCTTCATGTCTTGCCTCGTTCAACCTGCTCTGCCTCATCCAGTCCATCTTGCCTTCTTCAGCCTGCCCTGCCTTGTCTGGTTCACCTTAGACCATCTAACCTCTCCCTGCCCAATCTGCCCTATCTTGCTTTGCTGTCCATCTTGCCTCAGCTTGCCTACTTGGATCTGATCTGTGCTTCAGATCTGAACCACTCTCTTGCCTACCACCTGCCACTGACCTTTGCTTCACACCTGGACTACTCTCTCACCTGTCACTGACCCTTGCTGCAGACTTGGACTATGCTTTGCTTGCTGCCTATCCTGACCCTCAGTCTGAACCCGGAGATTTCCTAACCACTGCCTGCCCTGACCTCAGTTTCTCAGACTCTCTTTTTCTGCTTGCCTAGTGGGGCTATTGCCTAAGCCCTGTTGCTTCTGGAACCCAAAGGGCTCAATCTGGCTCAAGCTGCAGTTCTGTCCCAGCCCAGGGCACATTCTTCAGCTGTCGGCGTAGGCCTAGTGAGTTCACTTACTAGGCTACGCCAACCATGCCACTGCATAAGGGTCCACTCTCCTGACACCTGCATCTTGTTTGTTTTGTGGACACCATTTTGTATCTCTGTTCCTATGTGTTAGTGGGTGTTCTTTTGTACCTATTCCTGAATGTATCTCCTGTTAAGTCCTAACTGGTACCAGTCCCAGTCCTAGTCCTGTTAAATACAGCACCATGTGCTTCCAGCCTTGCTCCTGCTCCAGGGTTTATAACCACCAGCAATTTTCGCCCTGAAACACAGACTTCCACACCGAGGTCTTCAGACTACTTTGGATTCTGGAAACCCTTCCAAACCATTAGCGATCCTGGTTCATCATAGCCTGTGGGATTTACAAACAAGAATATGGAAAAATCTGACTTTCAGTCCCTCAATACATTATACAGAGTCCAACAAGCTCCTGGGTTTGACATATTCCAACTGTTGCACTAGTCTATTTGTGATGGTAGAATCTGCTTTTAAAGCAGCCTAAAAAGACCAACATTTTTTCCAACACTCTCACAAGGCTGTTGGACAATTTTGGGAAGAATATCTTCCAGGGTTCAATACTTGACACCCACATTGCACTTCATCAGCTTTATATGGTGTGATACATGGCTACATTAACAAGCAAAAACCTCTAGGAGAGACACTGGACAGGGTGCAGGAGGGCTATAGTCAGGTTCTTCTAGAATCAGAAGAGTGTGTACGCCACCTCATTCAGTCAGCATACAAGTCCTTCAACACCACAGCAAGATCCTCTTCAGCAGCCATTGGGGCACACCAGATGGCCTGGTTATGATCCAGCAACCTGTGCAAAGACATTCATGACTAGTTTGCTGATCTCCCTTGTTCTAGGGACAATCTCTTCAGGTTTAAGGGCATGGAAGCCATTTTCCAATTAAGGAGCATTTCAGAGAAAGGCCATTCAGTCTTTGTCAGCAGAACTAGAATAGCCCTCTTTCTACAGTCGTTCTTACTTCACTTTTAAATACTCCTTGTTCCTTCCACCAGTTTCAGTAGTATCATGATCCACCTCGACTGCTGCATCAGCTTCCAGCACACAAATGACCATGCGAGTGATGCTAACCTAAAACACCACAAAAGTCTCAGCTTAGTTTTTGATGAGACTCGACCCTCAGGCTTTGACTCCTCTGGCAGTAAGGAGGATTCATTTGTTTATCCAAGAGTGGCAGTAGATCACAAAGGACTGTTGGGTTCTTAAAATTGTGGAATCTGGTTTTTCCAAGGACAAACAGGATGTAGTCCTCACACATGGGTGACATCATTGGATGGAGCCCCGGTCCGGAACTTTGATCTCAAAGATTCTAGAACTTTCAAACATGCCCTACTGAGCATGTGCAGCTGTAGTCATCACCCTGCCCCCTAGGCAGAGACCCTTTTACAAGGAGAGGTGTGGTCGCAGGAGCTGTGTATGTCACGGTATTCAGGTTTGCTTTCTCCTCACAGTTTTGGTACGATATTTTTTCTAGAGCTGCAGCTGTTTTTCTTTCCTTTCCCTTATGGTAGTTTTATTTTCTTTTCCTTTTTCCTCTTCTTTCCACTATCTGCCAACTGCATGACAGGCCTTAGTTGTTGTGCAGTCTGGCAGAATCTATTACTATTCCATATTAAATAACTACTGCACCTGAAGTTTAGTATCTGTGTCCTCTCCTTGCTCTGTTTGTTTTTTTTCCTTTGTCAGGTGCTGGCAGGACTGGGTGATCCATGTAGGCTGCTGAGCCTGGGGACGTGCCTGAGTTCTACCCGTGTAGGTGTTCCATGTCTTTTCACTGATCGATCGTCATCAATGGAGGTTCAGTGAAGGGATCGAGGACCACACCATTCCTGTGGGGGGTTAGAGCTCATCCTCCCCACATTCAAAGGAACTAGTCTCCATAGGCAGGAGCTCTGGAAGACATAGCCTCCCCTTCTGCTCGCCTGTGATGGCAGTGCATTCTCCTTGAGAGGCAGGGGAAGCAGGAGCGTGGGCAAGCAGCTTGCTGCCGTACCTTCAGTGCCATGACCAGTAATGGCTGCCTGTGCGCATCTGTGACCAGCTCACCATTGATCTGATGCATCAATGTCGGGACCACATCGGGGACCAGGATTACCATTGAGTGCCACCCTGGACACTGTCAAGGTGTGGGGCACCCTCGATGCCATCAAGTTGCATGACCACTCTTGATGCCATAAGCGCCTTCTTTGCCGTAGGCATTATCTTGATGCACCGGAGTCATTGAGAACCTTGGGCTTCGATGTAGCAGAGTAGTGGCACCGACCTCTAGTGTCGGGACCAAGACTGCCATCGAGCACCATGGTCCCCCTCAATGCCATTAATACCCTCAGTGCCATCAATGCACTTGGGGTCTTGGGATGCTATTGACGCCCTCATGGCCATCCTCGATGCTGTCAAGGTATGTGGCCTCGATGCCGTGGCTGCCCCCAAGGCCATCATGGTGCTTGGCCTCTATTGTGGCGCAGAGCTTTCTCAATATCATCGACACCCTCAGTGCCATCAATGTGCGAGGCTGCATGGAGGCTTTGAGCATGTTAGTTACCAATGCAATTCATTGCTGCTCTTGATGAGGTCGAGTACCACAACAAGGCACTGGGATTGTCATTGAGTGTTCTGATTGTCCTCAAGGCCATCGATCACTGGGGCTCTTGAGAGTGCCACTGAAGCCATCAGGTGACAGGGGTTTCGGCCTTGGAAGGATCAAGTGCCGAGATCACCATCCATTCAAGGCACCCCGGGACACCAAGGCATCCAGGCACAGTGATCTGGTGCCCTCACGGGGCAACAAGGGGCATCCTGCTGTCCCATCACTGGCCTACGGTTATCGAGCATCATGGATACCGATGAATTTGGGGCCTGAGCTGCTGGAATCAGGGGGCATTTGAGGCTTTGCCTGGATTTGTGCACCATCAGTGCTAATAAGCGCTAGTGAGACTGTTGTCAGCCATAGCCGCTGGCAAGGGATGCCATCAAGCTCGCAGCATTGACGTCCTCGGATGGATAGGTGAGTTGAGGGGTACTGTTGATGGCACTGGCAATCATAGGTTCCTTTGGGCACTGAAGAGATGTGTTGGGGCTGCAGAGCCTCTACCTGCAGGTGTCCCTGGCATCCTTTGTTGCTGATGCCATCGGGGCCAGCGGGGCATCGATGTCCGTGGGTGCCTGTGGTGCCGGGGATGGTGCTATATACCGTTTCATTGATCAAGACACAGTCAAACGCCATCAAAGCCCTGTGTGCAGTGTCATTTGGTGCCCTTTATGTGATCCAGCTTTGGTATTGGCTCCACAGGCGCCATCACTATGGTGTGCACCAGTGGACACTGTCGGATACCACAGGACATGACGACAGAGCACCATGGGCACTGTCAGTCACCATGGACTTTGCTGCAGCTGTTCCATGAGGAAACATTGGTGAGCCATTCCCGACGCACTTTCAAGGGCTGTATCCAGCTTCTTGGAGCGTTATCAAGTACTGGAGGGGGAGATGCCATAGAACGCCACCCAGTCAAGTTGTGATATTTTCCAACTTTCATCATGCAGAATCAGGGATTGTTTTACCACCTTAACACCCAATCTCTAGCTCTCACAGCCTGGATGTCGAAGGTGGAGTAATACACTCTGCGGACAATGGGTGCTCAGTGTTGAACGCCCACTTTCTTAACACGTGCCCATTCACCTCTCCTGGGTGCACGATTGAATATTTAAATGAGGGATCACGCTAAAAAGGAGGCACACGGGATAAATGTGTGCCCCTAGCACCTCCTTGGCAGTGGGCTTCCAGGAGAGATGGCTGTCAGCAGGTTAGGAAAATGGACACTCAATTTTACAAGTGTCCGTTTTTCTAACCTGTGCACAGCCACAGGTTAGGAAAATGGATGCTCATTAATTGAGTGCCCATTTCCCTAACCTGACTGCCAGCACACTTAAAAAACATTTTTTTTAAACATTCTGGTCCTTTTGGTTTCTCCGACTTAATACTGCTACGATATTAAGACAGAGGAAGTACAGAAAAGCAGCATTTTCAGCTTTTCTGTATGCTTTTTGGGCTGCTCTGGGCAAGCGATAATTTCTGAGGGTAAAAATGTGCGCATCTGATGCACTTTTTTTTTTCAGTTGGAGGAAAATAGCTAATAGCCTCATTTACATGCATTTGCATGTGATGAGTTCTATTAGCTTTGCGGGGTTTGCACGCACATTTGGATGCACTTAATTCCTTACAGCAGAGCTTTCCAAAGTGTGTGCTGCAACACTTTAGTGTGTCGCCTGCAGTGTGCCGGTGTGTCGCGCAAACCCGGTGCACGTGACACACCGGCAAGTGGGAGCCAATGCGACTGCCGGTGGACCTCATCCCACTGGCGGCTGAGCAGTGAAGAATCGCTGTGCTGTGTGCCGGAGACACACAGCAGGAAGATCGGCAGGGCTGTGGTGGAGCTCACATCACCACGGCCCGAAGAAAAAGGTCATGTCTAAACGTGCAGGTGCTCCTCCTCCTTCCTGCCCACGCGGCCCCAGAAGAAAAATGTTGCCGGAGCCACACGGGCAGGAAGGAGGAGGAGCATCAGCCACATGCAGAAGAGGAGCAGCGTTGTTGCAGTGGGCTGAGAAGAGGAGGAGGCCCGGTAGCAGGGTCCCCACCGTGGACTGGCCCGAGAAGATCAGGGCTGCCACTGACGCGGATCGGCCCGAGAAGATCAGGGCCGCTGCAGTGCAGAGCCCATCCTGCAGCAACTCGTGAAGAGGAGGCCCAGAGGTAAGAGAGAGGTTGAGGGCCCATAGAATGTGTGTATGAGATGAGTTGAGAGATTGTGTGTCTGTGCGTGTATGAGATTAGTTGAGAGATTGTGTGTGGGAGTGAGGACCTGAATGTTTGCAGAGATAGCATGTGAGAGCCTGTGTGTGTGTGAGAGAGACAGCATGTGACAGTGAGAGCCTGTGTGTATGAATGATTGTATGAGAAAGAGCATGTGAGAGTGAGAGCCTGTGTGTGTGTGAGAGAGAGAGAGAAAGCATGTGAAAATGAGAACCTGGCTGTATGTTTGAGGGAAGAAGATAGATGGAGAGAAAAGAAATAGAAAAAAAGACAATATGAAAGCAATTGGCAAAAAAATAAGAAAGGGAAGGTGGAACAAAAAAGCCTGTGACCAACCGATTAGAAAACTAAGATCAGACAGCAAAGGTTAAAACAAAATTACTTTTTACTGATTGGCACATGTAATCTTTGGTAATGTGCAAGAGTAGCACTTTCTCTATGCAGATCTCACAATGTACGAGATCAACATGGAGGAAGTGGAAACCCACGGGGCCTGCACAGAGGAGGCAGCAGAATGGGCTTCAGTGCCAATAGCAGCAATCAGCGCCTCCCCAATAGCCATGCGGCATCAGTGACAGAGGCAGCAGAGAATGAGAGAGGCTCCGAGGTTGCTGGCAAAAGAAAGAGAGAGGGTCTGCCATTAGTGTGTGCATGTGTATGAATGGGAGTCTGCCTGGGGGTGTATGTGTGTGAATGCATGGGTGCCTGCCTGAGGGTGTGTCTGTGTATGAGAATGTATGGGTGTCTTCCTGGGGTTTGTATGTGTGAGAATAGGTGCCTGCCTGTGTGTGGTGTATGTGTGTGTGTGAGAATGAATTGGTGCCTGCCTGGGGGTCTATGTGTGTGAGAATGAATATGTGCATGCCTGGGGGATGGTGAGGGAGTGGTATGAAAATAAATGAGAGCCTGCCTGGGGGTCAGTTTCAGTGTGTGAGAATGACTGGGAGCTTGCCTGGGTGTGTGTGTTTGTGTGAGAATGATTGGGAACTTGCTTGGGTGTGTGTGTGTTTGTGTATGTGAAGGAGCCAGAGAGAGTGAGAGCATGAGTGTGTATGAGAAAATCCAGGGGAGTAAGAGTTTGTGGTGGGGGTGTGTGCGTGGAGGGGGAGAGAGTGTCTTAGAGCCTGAGAGTGTGTCAGTGTCTGTGAGAGCGAGAGGCTATGGTGGTATAAGAGCATGAATGTGTGTATCTGACAGTGTATGTGTGAGAGAGAATGGACATGTGAGTATGTGTGAGAGAGAGAGGATAACCTCCTAATCCTTGACAATATCAGGGTGACTGGAAATCAAGAGCTCCCATGTATGGACAGCAAGGGCTTTTTAAAATCCTTATTAGTTTTATTTATTTATTTATTATTTTTATATACCGATATTCCTATAAAGAATATAGATCACACCGGTTTACAGTGGAACAAACATTCGCTGGGAGACGATACATTGAAACATGAACATTAACCATTGAACATTTGAAACAGTTGTTATCAAGGAACAATAGAGAGAACCGAGAGCAAAAATTAAATAAAAATAAAAATAAAAATGGTGAATAAATAATAAAATAAAATAAGAGTAAAATCAAATGAATAAATTGACAATAGATATAGTACATTATTATTATGGGTGTTATTTGATATATGTGCTGTTTTGAAACATTTTATTGGTGTTTGGGAAATTGAAAAAAATGTAAATGATTTTAATTAATAGAAATTCTATTTATTATTAGTTTTAAAATATTCTTTTATTAGTATGGTTTTTACTATTATAACTGATGCTTTATGTTTCTTGATTTTATTTGTTTTATGAGGAATGGTGGTTCTGTTTTTCCATTGTTAATACACAGAGTCTGGCTTCTTGGGGTTTCCATTTCAGTTTTTGTCTAATTTGTGCGTCTTTATTTTGTATTCTGTATTTGGTGAGGGTCTGTCTCTGCTCTGTGTGTGTGACCATGATGAGATATTCTGCTAGCAAAGGGATCTATAGCAATCTGGTTTGTTTTGTTTCCTCAGTAGGTGGTATTCTAGGACCCAGTGTAATATTTACCCTTGCTTTTTCACAGTTAGGGTTATTGTTGTTTGAGTCCTTGGTGTTATTACTGTTATGTTACAATGGGATTGCAGTATAGATTTTGAGTGTCTTTTTTGCGAGGTTTTGGGTTAGTTCACAATGTGCCTGGCAGTGGAAGGTGTTTGTGCTGCTGTTACTGTGAGGTGACACCAGAATTTGAAAATATCTTTTAGTATGATGAGCTGTAAGGGAAACATCCAAGCTCCATTGTTTGGGGGAATTTCAGTGGATGCACAGATTTACAGAACTGGAGGTGCAGTGTTTATATTGACATTCTGTCCCTTCCTATAAATTCCAGACTTCACTCTCATAGCCATATAGAATTAGTTGAATGAGGCTATCAAATAATTATATAGTGTGAAAATGGCCAGCTTTTTAAAATTATGCAGAAGACCCTTTGGACTTTTTTATTAACACCAAATATTCAAAAGCTGTGTTCATCCCATCAAGCTCATATATCTCATTAAAGAGGTAAATTGAATAACACAATAACTTTGTTTTATTATTGTTACTCACAAATTATAACAATAACATTAATCTTGGAATATTATATATTTTTAATATAAATGAAAGGTTTTCACAAGATAGGTTGTGTCGTGAAACATTTTATTATGTATATATTTAAGGAAACATACATAAATTGTCAACATACATTTCGTTTGTTTAACCTTTAATGTCTGGTTTGCTAGTAGACTGAATTACTGTGTCCCGAAATTATGTTTGTCTAAAAAGTGTGTCACCAACATGAAAAGTTTGGAAAGCTCTGCCCTACAGAATAAGGGGTTGTGGATGCGCGTCCAACCACAGGTTAAACAGTGAGCTCGGCTGAGTGCACAGTATTGCATTAGCCCCTGTATTGGTATCTCTGATAAGGTATTTCACTTCCTTTTGGCTTATGGAAAGAAACTGAATCCAAGGTTTATGTTTTTAATTTGAGGAAGTTTGCCAACTACTGTGAAGTCAGGGCCTACAATTCCCTTTCTTGTTCCACTTAATTGTTTGAATATCATCTGCATATTTTAGAGTTCAACCTTTTAAAGCCAGCTCATTCACTTCAGGGCAATTGGCACTTGTCATCAACAGTATTAATGTTTTGTTAATCTTCATTGCTTTTTAAGTAAAGGGAAAGATTCTATAGGTTGTGTTCTTGTCTAAAGCACTGACTTCGACACTGTTGACCACGGGATCCCATTGGATCGTCTGCAGTCCCACAGTGTCAGGGGCAGGATACTGGCTTGGTTTACAACATTGTTTCTGTAAATGTCTACAGTGGGTGCTGTGTGATGGTTGTTTGTTAACTTCCTAGGCTGTGGTGTACCTCAGGATTCTCTATTATCCCACCCTTTAAAAATGTGTATGTTTGACCTTTGTGTATTTTGATCAGAGCTGAGTGGGTTCCTTTTAATATGTGCATAGATGATACCCATCTCCGTATAGATTTGGGTTTAAATGGAAAGGAAGGACTTGCCAGGTTTAACAGCTGCTTGAAGAAAATTTCCCTATGGCTCCTGGCAAATAAGAACATAAGAAATTGCCATGCTGGGTCAGACCAAGGATCCATCAAACCCAGCATCCTGTTTCCAACAGAGGCCAAACCAGGCCACAAGAACCTGGCAATTACCCAAACACCAAGAAGATCCCATGCTACTGATACAATTAATAGCAGTGGCTATTCCGTAAGTAAACTTGATTAATAGCAGTTAATGGACTTCTCCTAGAACTTATCCAAACCTTTTTTGAACCCAGCTACACTAACTGCACTAACCACATCCTCTGGCAACAAATTCCAGAGCTCAATTGTGCGTTGAGTTAAAAAGAATTTTCTCTGATTAGTTTTAAATGTGCCACATGCTAACTTCATGGAGTGCCTCCTAGTCCTTCTATTATCCAAAAGTGTAAATAACTGATTCACATCTACTCATTCAAGACCTCTCATGATCTTAAAGACCTCTATCATATCCCCCCTCAGCCGTCTCCAAGCTAAACAGCCCTAACCTCTTCAACCTTTCCTCATAGGGAAGCTATTTCATCCCCTTTATCATTTTGGTTGCCCTTCTCTTTACCTTCTCTATCACAACTATATCTTATTTAAGATGTGGTGATCAGAATTGTACACATATTCACATACACATGTTGATTGTGTTCCATTAATCCATGTCTTTCTATATGCTCTACGATTTTGATCTGTAGAATAGTTTCCACTATTTTTCCCAGCACTGAAGTCAGGTTCACTGGTCTTTAGTTACTCTGATCACTCCTGGAGCCCTTTTTAAATATTGGGGTTATATTGGTCACCCTCCAGTCTTCAGGTACAATGGATGATTTTAATGATAGGTTACAAATTTTAACTAATAGATCAGAAATTTCATTTTTGAGTTCCTTAAGTACCCTAGGATGCATACATCCGGTCCAGGTGATTTGCTACTCTTTAATTTGTCAATCTGGTCTACTACAACTTCCCGGTTCACAGTGATTTGGATTAGTTCGTCTGACATCTCACCCTTGAAAGCCATCTCTGGAACTGGTATCTCCCCAACATCCTCATTAGTAAATAGGGAAGCAATTGGGTTCTTGTTAGCAAGGATGCGCGACCCCCTAGTTTAAATATTGTATGGCGTCCCCCTTGGGGGTGAAACAAAAACAAAGCTAGACCAGTATCTTGGAAGATGTGATGTTTATTTCAAATTAAAATAGAAATTAAAATAGAAATCGCCCGACTCAGGCCGTTTCACCTTTACGGCTGCATTAGGGGCTGTAATAATGATAATAATTTAATATTTAATAAATATCAATAAAAAAACTTAAGAACAAAATTAAATGAGCACAATAATCATAAAAACAGAAATCAATTATAAAAAAGTTATAAAAAGGAGGATTGCACATGTATAAGATGCCATCAACAAAATAGTAAAAGGAACAAAGTCAAATATAAACAGAAGACAAACCACAAAGAAGACAGTGCTTATCTTAAATAAATAGTTACCTCAAGAAACTCGATTATACAAATATCTGTATGATCTTTACATTTGTATAAAGAGTTATCCACTATGAATAAAAAAGATGTGTATTTTGAATGATCAGTAAATTCTATTATAGCTAATCAACATATAAATACAGTACTAATTTAGTAACCTGAAGTTATTCTTTTATCATACGGATTACAAATTGATCACCTAAAAGATTGAGTTAAAACATGATGAGGGATGTGCCTCCTTGCTAACACGACCCCCTAATTTAAATATTGTATGGCGCCCAATAAGAGAGAGGGCGCTGACTGTTCAGTGCCCGCTTTCTACGCAGATGTATTGCATCGGCCCCTTTTTGTGCATTAGATTGAAGGGAACAAGCAGAAGGGCTTTTCTTCTGCTGTACCAATTTTATGGAACCTTTTTGTATAGTTCAGTCTGAGAAGTAGATAATGCCTTTTACCTTTAGGAAACTATTAAAAGAATTCTTTTCTATGTCTGCTTTTTCTGCTAAGTGATGCTTTTATTTTATTTGTTATTTTTGTTTGCAGTGCTACTTGATTTTTCTGGAATTTTATTTATGCTACTTCTGGTTTGTTGTTTGTATTGTAGTAGCTGGCTAGGCAAAGGTTTGTTGATTAATTGGGATTGTTTTTTTATTTTGTATTTGATTTTACTGAAAGTATGAATGCCTGTTGGTCTTGGTTTTTATTTTTCTATTTTATTTATTCATTTTTTGATGTTACGTCTATGTGTCATTTTGGATGTCCTATCTATGTATTTTTGTAAATTCCCACTCGTAGAACTTTATATAATAGTTCTCTTATGAGTGACTTTTTTTTCTGTCCACAGAGGAAAGGTGAGTGTGCACATCTTTAACAGTATGAATCATTTGTAGAGCCCACAGTTTTGGGTTTTATGTATATTTAGCATTAAGACAAATGTTTGTACTTCTCTAGCCCAGATCATGTATTTAGTTCAGTTCACATGCCTGAATTATAGCTGTGGGATCAAGGTGTGTACATGGCTGTGAAAGTGATACACGGAGTTACAGAAAAGAAATCTGACAGTAATTCATTCAGCAGTTAACAAATCAGTACCATCCCTTTTTTCCCTTAAGTCTATTGTGCATGCCATTTATCTGTCAATCACTTTTTGTTACCATTCGTTTGTAAGCAATTAGGCACGACAGGGCATGCATCACTGCCCTATAATTACCTGCCTCTGGTGTGTTGTGAGGCTTATAACTATAAACCAAGTTACTTTAAGAACTAGGGAAGCAAAACTGGGAGATGGCAGAGGTGGCTCTGGTTGATATTAAAGAATGTAACTGTGATGTACAAAAAAATAAAAAGTTTCTGTGCCATTTTGTTTCTATAGTTTGAAAGTTCATAAGATAAGTGATACAACTGATGTTAAGGAGATACGAGATTTATAATGCCTTTTAGCCCATGTGTAATTCTGGTGCATAATTGCCAGCTTAGAAATAGACTTATATGATAATGTATGCTATAAGTTTTTTAAATAATAAATAAATAAATGAAAATCATTAGGGCATAGAGCTAGAGAACAGGCATGCTGATCTAGCATGAGGAAGAATCTCGCTTCCACTAAATCAATGAAAAAATATTACATAAGAACATAAGTGCCATGCTGGGTCATCACAAAGGCCCAAAGTATTCTATCTCTGACAGTGTCAATGCTAAAACGTAGAGCCATTTTCCTGCTGCTCACTCCCTATGACAAGTGGTGGGTCTCCATGAGTCACCAGGATAATAACTGTTTATGGACTTTTCTTCTATGAACTTGTCCAAACCCCTTTTAAACCCAGCTGTGCTAGTTGCCTTGACCACATCCTCTGGCAACAAATTCCACAGCTTGATTGTTTATTGACTGAAAATATACTTTCTCCAGTTTGTGTTAAATCTGCAACTTGTTAGTTTCAAGAAGTGTCCCTTAGTTCTCCTGTTGTTTAAAAGAGTAAATAGCTGTTCCTTATTTACTTGTTCCACCCCACTCATGATTTTGCAGATTTCTGTCATATCCCTCCTCAGTCACCTCTTCTCCAAACTGAAGAACCCTAACCTGCTTTGCCTGTTTATACCCTTAACTATGTTTGTTGCCCTTCTCACACCTTTTTATTGGTAGCTGAAGCCAAGTTACATGTAGGTATTGTAGGTTTTTTCTAATTCTGCTATATCCTTTTTGAAATGGGATTACCAGAATTGCACACAAAGTGCACCAGTCATTTATACAGAGGCATTATGATGTTCTGTGTTTTATTCACCAATCCTTTTCGAATAATTCCTAGCATTCTGCTTGGTTTTTGTTTTTTTTTACCGCTGTTGCACACTGAGCTGAGGATGTCAATGTACTGTCCGCAATGGCTCCAATATCTTTTCCTGGGTGGTTACTCTTAATGTGGATCCCATCATTGTCTATCTAAAATTAAGCTTAATTTTTCCTTATGAGCATCACTTTGCACATTAAATTTCATATGCCATTTAGAAGTCCAGTCCTCCAGTCTTCTAAGGTCCTTCTGTAGTTCCTCACAATCTTGTCTATGTTTTAACTACCCTATTTTTGTGTCATCTGCAAATTTGATCACTTTAGTCGTCGATCCCCTTTCTAGATCATGGATGAATAAATTGAACAACACTGGTCCCGGAACAGATCCTTAGATCACTGCACTATATTAAACAGAATTTCTCAGATAAAAATAGTAAAAAGTCACATACTGAACTAGGAAAATCAGGGTTGAAATTCCACTGATGCCCCTTGTGAACTTGGGTAAGTCACTTCACTCTCCATTGCCTCAGGTAGAAACAGATTCTCATTTACTTAGGTGCAGTAGGGCATTTCCGAACATTAAATGGGTTTATTGCATAGTATTGTATTGCTTTGTGCGATATTAGAAATATCACGTGGGAAATTTTTAAAATGCTAATATTTATGCAGATAGGAAAAGTTCATGCTAATTATGCAGATAAGGGAGCTCCTCTTTTTCTCACTGTAAAATATCATGTTGAAACAGACAAAAATTGCAGAAATAGAAAATAAATAACTACAACTCTGGAGTTATTTGGTTTTTGACCTAAAATATCGTGCAAAATCACCAATTTCTATGTAACATATTTTCTTGTCCACACCCTCCAGACATGTGACCTATCTAGTTCTAGGCCTATTAAATTGCCTTCCTATCAGGTCATGTTTCTTCCCTGCAAAATGTTAGCTCACTATAGTGTATTTTTAGTCCACTGGATGCTTCAGGCTGTAAACCAGCAGCAGTGAAAATTAAGGGAGGCAGAAATGTGTCCAATGCCAGAGCCAGTGCAGGAGGCAGATAGGGAACAAGTTCAGGTGAGTCCACAGCGGGCTCGGGTAGTTTCACTATATAGGAGTCGGCAAAAGGCCTGCCAGGAGCAATCTTTTATACCCATATTACATTACTCATTCTTCCAGCAGACAAGGTGATCAGGAGGTAGCGTTTGAACTCGTGGCTGTTATGACTTTATATGAGTAGCTTAAAGCTGAACTTGATCCTGTCACAGCTAGGCCCATGCCATAGTTGTGAAACTGCCAAGCTCCCTGCATTTCATGGCTTCTGGCTCCTTTCAAACAACTGTCAACATAGTATGGAGTATGTCCCAATTAACCTATTCAAGATCTTTGCAACAAGTGATGTGAACCATGTGCAGCCACATTCATGATTATAGCAGATTTCCTTCCCAGAGGCAAAAATTGCAGGCCTTGAAGACAGATTTCTATGCAGTGGCACACTTCCCTAATGTATTGGGTGCTATTGATTGCATCCTTGTTGCTCTCATCTCACCACAGGAGAAGGAAAATTCCTACCATAACCGCAAGCTCTTCCACTCTCTCAGTGCACGAGTAGTGTGTGAGGCACACCTGCACATCCTCAATGTGCTGTCAAGGTTCCTGGGAGACAGTCATATAATGCCTGTGTCCTGTGGCAGTCAGCACTTTTTTGACACTTTGAGAATGGGAGGTATTGTAATGAATAAGCTACCTTATATGCTTATTTCCTTGCTATCTATGTTTAATACCGTTCTGGCATATGGCTTGAAGAAGAATGACAATCATGGAACAGCTCACCTATCGTGTTTTGTGCCAATTGATGCCATCTCTCTTCATCTCCTTCACTGCCTGACCCTGCTACATGTT
The DNA here is from genome assembly GCF_901001135.1 of Rhinatrema bivittatum. NCBI lineage: Eukaryota > Metazoa > Chordata > Amphibia > Gymnophiona > Rhinatrematidae > Rhinatrema > Rhinatrema bivittatum. The sequence goes on along the minus strand of NC_042618.1, from coordinate 314,895,928 downwards.
TTTGCTAGTTGTGAGTGGAGGTGTTTTAAGGGAGGCCACAGAACAGTGGCAGCAATTTGGAGAGGCAGCTTTTCAGGCCTTACTGCTGAGTAATCTTCTCACAGTGTAATCGATATGAAATATGAGCCTCTATATTCTAATTCTACAAATCTATAATGCACTGTAGATGGATCTTCATTACATGGTAAGCTCAATGGAGAAGCAAGTTTCAAGTAGATATTTCTGCATAGAGCTGCCCAAAAAAGATTGACAACAAATTAGAAGTATACAGTTATTAGAAGGCATAAGAACTTTCCATATGTACAGTGTAGTTTTCAAGTCTATGTTACATGAGGACACATACAAGGTCAGGTTGCAGTCTGTATTACTCACTAATATCTACTTGTTAATGCTAAGATACCAGATGGTACTACATGTGGCAGAGCTTTCAATATTTACTCCATGATTCATCATCTCAGTCACTGTTCACTCTTGTTGGGGATATCGTTGGCTTGCAATGTCGCCCTAGGTCATCTTACCAGGTTGATCCACTCGATCCACTCCAGGTTTTGCCCTGTTGTATGCCTGAAGTTATAGTTCTCTTTTTCCCATGGATGTCCCTTAGACAGTCAGATCTACAACTGAGGGCATGAAACAGGCCAAAACCTGAAGTGAATCAACTTGGAAAGGCAATCTTGGGTGAGATGGCAACCCAGGTATGTAGATAAAAGCCACCTTATAGTGAGGTTTCCAATATTTGCATGTATGAAGGCAAACTCATACAATCATGTAAATGTGATTGTATGACTTCATTACATGGAAAGGATTATTTTCACTGGGCCCTGAGTACAGACCAGCCCATTAGGAGTTAGGAAAATGTGTTTCGAGGTTTCTTTGGTTCGCTAACATTTGCCTGCTATGTAGTTAATGATGTTGAAACAGTCGATCTCTGTGTGTGTAGCTTTCTCTTTTCTTAATGTCATCATATGGCCATGTCCATAGTAGAAAGAAACCAGTGTCATAGTGGTGGCACATCGCTATACAGTAGAGTGGATGGCTCAGAGGATGGTTTCTAGGCTGCAGTATCATTATGTGACTTTGGTGGTGTGTTAGTGATTGATGTCTGGACTCTGTGTCAGCAGTACCATAGGCTAACAGGGAAAGTTTTAAACTCAAAGCTTCTTGGGTCCACCTTGTGACGTACTGTAATAGTAACACCAAACATTTAAGTCCTAAAGTTGTAGCCTGGCTAAAGGTTAGCCCACTAGCTAAGACCAGTGCAATACTTGATAAGGTCAGCTGCCAGCACTTTACATGTGCTTTCTCTGTTGCACAGGTGATGCAGGATATGGCAGCTGGCTGTAGCACCTTACCCTTGTTACTCAAGACATATGCATAGAGGAGGTACAGTGAGCACTCTCGTTCACTGTGTTCGAGTGCATGATTGGCTTGTTGAAAAGTAGATTCCTGTGTTTGAAAAAAATGAAGGGCGCTGTGGGGGATGGGAAGGGGGGGGGGTGTCTTGCTGCATGTATGACCTTCACACAGCTGAGATACTGCTTGCTTGCTGGATGCTGCACAATGTAGCTATCAGGTAAAGTATCCCAGAGGAGATAGACCCTGATTTAGAGAAGAATCCAGTCTGCCCCTGCTGCACAATGTCAAGAGAACACAGAGTGTGGAAGGTCAGGTTCACGCCAGAATCATTGAGCTCTTCTTTGCCTGTAAGTCTAGATCTTGCGCTGCTAGGTCAGAATATTACTTTAACGCACAGTGGGTGTTCCAGAGTTGGCTTCCCTAGTGTCATACACTAATAATTTTCTTTTGTAGGACAGCATGTGATTTGGCTTGCTCAAGGAATAATAGCTTCTGTATGTCAGGTGCATCTGTGAGAAAGGGAGAGAGAGAGGAGTCATACTGACCACTTTGGAGAAAAGGTATATACTGCTGAGGGTGTACCAAACCTGCCTTACAGGCGTAAAACTCCTCTTAATAAAAAGGCCTCCAGTAGTAAGTCTCCTTGTGCACAGACAGTGCTGCTGTCTCACCTCATACAGCTGACTTGGGGAAGAAAGCTGACCCATTTGTGACCATCTTTCAATCTGCCTGTTGGTCTGTCCCCCCCAAGGTCCCAGCCAAACATCTAGCACTTGTCTGTTACAGGCAGGGCATCTTGATCATTGGTGCAACATTGCAGGCTTTGTGCCTCAGGTATGTGTGAGCTGATGCTAAAAGTGGCTGCATTGTTAGGACTGTGGCCCATCCTGCTAAGGAGTTTCTATTAAGCCTTATAAGCGCTCTGCTCCCATTCCAGCTCTTTCTGATACCAAGCCCAGTGGAGTGCACTTAGCAAGCTGTTAAGTGTTGTGTCTTTAAGATTTCTTCACATGCAGGTGCTTTGTTTTGGCTATGATGTTGCCTGTTTGCTTTAGTTTCACAGTGATCCTCTTGTGGCTTGATGTGTGGGACATCTCCAGATGGGCCAATGATTATCACAAAGCAATCTTTCATATTTCATGATTTCTGTCTCTAATGTATGAATGCTCATTTATACAGATGACATGCTGATGCATCCCCACACCACCTGGTCTGTAGCTGATGGCATTCTTGGTGTTTTTGCAGGAGTTGGTATTTATTTATTTAAAAGAATTTATATCCCATAACCACCAAGGTTCGGGGTGGATTACAACAGTACATTCATAATTAATTTAACATAAACATACAAAATAAAATATCCTAAAAACCTTATTAACATAAAAATAAACAATAGTATAAACATTGGCTGAAAAGAAGAAATTGTTCGTATTAAGATTCACATAAGTCTACAAAAGCTTGTTTAATCAAAAAATACTTTAGCGCTTACTTAAATTTTTTTGACTCACCTAGGGATCTAAGTGTTGAGGTATTGAGTTCCAGAGGATCGGTCCTGCAATGGAGCATGCACGCTCACGGATTGCTACTAATCTTGTAAATCTAGGCGAGGGGATTTGCAAAAGAGATTGATTTTGTGATCTCAAGTTTCTAACGGGAGTATATAGATGAAGGCTGGCAGACAGCCAAACATTTTTATTGTTATAGATAAGGTTATGCAAAAAAGTTAAGATTTTATATTTTATACGTCATTTGATAGGTAACCAGTGCAAACTAAAGAGAACTAGGGAGATATGATCATGTATTTTTGTGTTGGACAACAGCCAAGCTGCTTCGTTTTGTAATAGCTGTAGTGGACATGTAATTGATTGAGGGAGCCCTTCATATACTGAGTTACAATAATCAATGCCTGTTAGTATTAATGATTGAAGAACTGTTCGAAATTCAGATGGATCAAATATTGGTTTGATGTGTTTCAATAGATGAAGTTTGTAAAATGACTATTTTACAACAGATTTAATGTGACTTTGCATGTCTAACTTGGGATCCAGTGTAACACCAAGATTGCAAATGTTTTTTGATATATTAATTATCTTATCAAAGGAAAAGGTGTTAGGAATTTCATCAAACTGAGAGTGTCCAAGAATCATTATTTCTGTTTTTGACAGGTTCAAACTGAGGCCTGGATTTATCAAAATGCTCTAAATATTGCATGCGATAGGAAAAGGGGTGTGTTTTATGGTAATAGGCAGTTTATAGCAATTTGCACTAATACCTATGTGAAGTGCTATCTTAGCACACATTATGATAACTTTTTTGCACTTTGTGATAAGTGCCAGAATTGATGCATTTCCAACATACAACCACTGGGGGGACCATGTTTAGTAGGTTTAAGCTCCTGGAGAGCCAGCCTAGCTGGAGGAGGGAGAGAGAGAGAGAGCGAGTGAGAGAGTACAAGCCTAGCCATAATGCCCTCACATTAGATTGGTATTTATATCTCTATGGGAGGCCCACCTAGTCACTCGAGGTGAGGTTTAGATATTAGAGTAGGGGTTAGGGGCCACTTTCACATTCAAAGTGAGACGTACGAACAGAACAGTGCTCTCATGTGAAGATTTGATGACCTTCGAAGTGAGGAAAATCACCCAAAGATGAGATTTGTGCAATGTTCTCTCAACCTAGCTTGATGGACTCTACATCAATTTAGTGTGAGGGCATTATGGCTAGGTGCTCTCTCGCTCTCTCCCTCCCCCAAGAGGGCCCTGATAGCTTGGCTGGTTCTCCAGGAGCTTAAAACCACTCAAAACGGCATGTGCGAAAAACATCGCAACCGCGATAAAGCCATATCGCACGGCTTAACGCAAATGAAAAAGGTGTAGTTAAAATTCGCGTTAAAGCCGTGCGATACGGCTTCACAAAACTGTGAGCTTAGCCCACTTGGCCAAAATTCCCGCCCCAATATCCTCCCCTTTTTCTCAATTGCATCGCACCAAACATTATGGTGTTTTCGCATGCATTAAAGGCGGGTTTTTTTGCATGCGAAAATGCCATTTAGCACTTTGATAAATTACCCCCTGAATTTGTTATGAGAGAGCCATGTATTGAAGGTAGAAATGCATAGTATGATAAATTGTGCTATTGTTTTCCAATTATGCCGGGTAGGGAAATAAAATCGAATATCGTTGGCATAAAGATAATAAACAATACCTTGGGTAGAAATGAGTTGACAAATTGGTATGAGGTAAATGTTAAATAAAACAGCAGAAAGAGCAGAGCCCTGAGGTACTCCAGGCTTTAATGGAAACTGGGAAGAGGTAGTACGGTTTATATGTATCTGCTGAGTTCTGCTAGACAAATAGGAACTGAACCATAAATACACTGTTCCTGATATACCAATACTGGATAACCTGGATAGTAGTATTTCATGGTTAATAGTGTCAAAAGCTGCAGATAGATCTAAGAAAATTGATACATGAGGTTCCTTGATTGAAGTCATTATGTATAATATCGGTACAGTAGATATTCTTTGAGATGGCATATGGGCAGATATGTGTGTCCATTCAATCTACATATCAGTTGTGCATCAACAGAGGGACAGGATGACTGTGATAGGGCAATTTTCCTTCTGGAGAGAACCCCTCAGAATGTCTGCATTGAAAGCCTGGACACTTTCTCAGTACACTTGCATGGTACAGTAGGAGAGATGTGATGGTGACAAATGTTTAGAACCTACAGAAGAGGTATAAGAATGGTTAGAATAAATCTCTCTATAAGTATAGGGAGGAGCTCTAACATAAGTGATGACATGGCCCTTGAGTATGGTTTGCTATGTGTTGGCACATGCTGAAGGCCTACAATCAGGCCGATGCAATACACTGCGCTCAACCGAGCGCACTGGTTTACCCGCGGGAACGCGCGTTTTGGTCATGCGTCCATAGCCCCTTATGCTATAAGGGGATTAGCGCATCCAATGCATAGCGAAACTAATAGCGCTCCTCACATGCAAATGCATGTTGATGAGGCTATTAGCTATGCTCCCCAGATGCACCAGGCCCACACATTTGTACGCTCAGAAATTAATGCCTGCCCAGAGCAGGCATTAATTTCTGAGCAGCCCAAAAAGTTGTACAGAAAAGCAGAAAATATTGCTTTTCTGTACATCCTCCAACTTAATATCATGGCAATATTAAGTCAGAGGAATGAAAAGTTTAAAAGATTAAAAAAAATATTAAAAAAAAAAAAAAAAAGAGTCCCGGCGGTCAGGTTAGGGAAACAATGCTCAGTTAACAAGCATCCATTTTCCAAACCTGTGGCTGTCCACCGATTAGGAAAACGAACGCTGATAAATTCAGCGTCCGTTTTCTCAACCCACTCTCAGCTGACCTCTCCTGGGCACCCACCGCCAAGGAGGTGCTAGGGGCGTACAACTGACCCTAGCGCCTCCTTTGCAGCGCGATCCCTAATTTAAATTTTGGATGGTACCCCCAGGAGAGGTGCCTGGGAGCGCGTTAGGAAAGCGGGCGCTGAACACTGAGCACCCACTTTCGGTACATTTTTATTGCATCGGTCCCAATGTATCTCGGTGTACAAGCCTTAGAAAAAGAATTTCTGTATAGGCTGCAGGACATGAGCCAAGGGCTCTAAAGCTGACTAACCCCACTAACCTTGAAACAAGGTTAGATCCAGGAGGCAGTATTTAAGGGGACATATTGCATGGTGAAAGAGCATGATTCTCATGGAATGGGAATAAAATGTTAGAGTAAAGGCAGAGAAGTGGAGACTGTGAAAGGGAGGACCTAAAAATCAAGAGCTCGGATACATTTACATCTTAGCAATGAAGTAAAACACAGCAAACCAAAGAACAGAGTGAAGAATACTGTCTTTTTATTGGCAGCAATTTTTTATCAAACTAAATATGTTTTCATTTATTCTTTGCAAGAACACCATACAGATAAAGGACACGGACAAAGCCAAGAAATGCATTAAGGTTTGAAACCATAGATAATGGGCAACAACAATAGGCCTACAGAGCAAATGTTACATAGCAAACATGTTATCTTATCCTTGAACACACAGATGAACATAAAGAAAAGAGCACATTAAACAAAAGTGGCAACCCCTTCTAATAGAGTACAAGCACCAGGACCAGATGATAGTACTAGTCCATAGGCCAGGATATCTAAGTCCAATAAAGTCCATATAGATATATTCCAGAGGTGTGGGGCAGGCAGCCAAGTGAAAAATACCCCAATGCAGTTCAGAAGAGTGGAGCAGGCCACATGTAGACAGATATATATGGGAAGGAAATTAGAGAAGACGAGGCCCTAGAGAGACCGGAGGCAGGAGACTGGAGACTAAAGACAGAAGGAAGAAGTCCAGAGGCAGCAGGCAAGAGACTGGAGACCAAAGGTAGGATGCAGGACACCACAGATGAGATCAGAGGCAGGAACTGATGGGGGCTTTGTACAGAGAACTTCCTTGTCATCAGCTGCAGGGAGGCCTATGTACTCAGAAGGAAATAATTTGTGGCAGCTGTTGTCCACCAGACACCCAGCTATACAGTGCTTCAGTCGTTACACTGTCAGCTTCAATACCAGTAGAACCACAGAAAGCATGTTTGGCCAGGTTGAGCAAAGTCCACAAGCAGCACACTGCCCCCTTCTCTCAGATACTGTTGGTATGACTTCAGTACAGATAAAAACACCCAGGCACAGGAACGCTTTAGTCAAGGTAGGCCCAGCAGCGCAGCCTTCCATCACCCCGGCACAGAGAAGACCCAGCTGCTAGCATGGCTTTGCACAACAAACCCTATGGAAGGGTATCTCTTCTGAGGAGTTATTTGTGGGTTGCAGCCTCCGTCTGGGCCTCTTGCCTGGGGGCCCCTCTGCCACAGCCCTAACACTTGGGCTTCTCTTGGGTGTGGTAGTCAAGGAGGATGCTGGAGTGGGGGCTGCCTGCTGAAATACCTGTATAGCCTACAGGATGGAGGTATTGAGGTTATTAACAACTGCTGTAAGATTTTTCAGACCCTGTGAGAGTGCGACTGTTTGCTGCTGCTGGGTCTGATGCATTCATTGCATCTAATGGCGTATGTTATGCAAGGTCATGATGCATGTGGATATCTTCCTGTAACCTGGCCATACTGACATCTGGCTGTTGTGTGGATTCTTGTGGTTCCAGGCGAGCAGTTTCTAAAGCCAGTGGAGGCCCTGATGGCATGGCATGCTCTACATCCGCTGTAAAACGTTGTGTGGCTGCCTCTTCTGTCCCTCCAACAGGCTGGGATTCCACCTGATGCACATGGTGTGGTGTGGTGTGCTGGTAGCCACCATCACTAGAGAACTGTAAGGCTCCCAGGGCAGATCAGGAAGCAGGCTTTAAAAAAGGCCGCTCCCTGATGTCTGTCTCTTCTTTGACATTCTTCTGCTCTTTGGCCTCTGTCTCCTTCTAGTCCTCTCCCTCCTGTTCATCCTGCAGCTTCTCCAGCACTGTCACCTATGTATCCTGACGGGTGCTGTGTCCTGTGAAAGTAAGCAGAAGAGCTTATTAGTGGCCAATGCTATTAGACTTCGATGTGCATTCGTTTTTTCCGAATTGGAAAATTTCAGCAAAATTGTCCAATTCGGCATGTTTCGGGGGGCCCGAAAAACGCTCGGGATTTTTCCACGAAAATTCGTTTTTTGGATTAGTGCGCGCTAACAAAAAATAACGAAATCTAACGGTTTTTGTTAGCGCACACTAATGGGAGTTAGCGCGCACTAACTCAAAAAATGATTTTTCGCAAAAAAAAACCCCGAACCGCAAAAAAACCCGACATTTCCTGCGGCAGCCGAAAAATGAAGAACGACACAAACACAAAAAACGATTCACATCTCGATTCACATATCATAAGATCCTCACTTTTCTGTTACAAGTGGAAATCTTATTATACTGTGTGTCATAAATGTCTGATACCTCCCCAGACACCTCCCAAAGGCTGACCTGGCATCTCATCATCAATGGTTTCAAGATCCTGTGCCATTTCCTCAAACATATCAGGACACAGTCTGTCTCTTAGGGGTTGCTTCATAGGCATGAGGGTGATGGGGCATTGTGTGTACCCTCTGGTCTCTTTCTCTTATATGAATGTAACTGAGAGCCATTCTTTGGTAATAGTATGCACAGGGAAATACTAGGGTAGAGTGGATTAGTGAATGGGGGGAGAACCCATTCAAGTCCAGTCCCCTCCCTTTGAGGGGCTTGGGAATGGCCGTCCCCCTAGGAGGCTTTTTAACAGCAGCTTTTTCCTGATAGTCAGTAGGCAGTCTTGTATAATTTTTGGAGGGTTAGGAGGTAGTAGGCACTTATCTTTTGTTGTAACTTTTCAGGCCCAGTCAATGGGAACAGGCTAATCCAGCCTGGGAATCCTGACCAGGGTTGGGATGGTGGTCTTGCCAATCTACTCCCTAGCTGGTTTGGATACCCCTCTGGGTTGTTTTCGGGATTTTGAGCTTTTCTTGGTAGGAGCCTTGCTAGACACCTGATCCTTTCTTGGATTCAGGAAATGGGGAACCCTGTATTCGGGACTGCCCATCCGAGGTTGTGACCTGCTGCAAGGGATAACTCCTGTGTTATCTTCAGTTAAGGGAAAGACTATTAAGTTAGATATCCAGGAGGAAGATTGTTGGCTGCCCCTTCCTACCTGCAATGGAGCAGGGTAAGAGAACCTGCTTCCAGGGATCTCCCTTCCCCCTCCAGTCAGAGTCCCGAGGAGAGTAAGAGACCGAGATAAATCCAAAAGAAGTGGAAGAACCTGCTAATGGTGAGTATCAGAACTGTAAAGATTCTAGAGGACGCCTATCAGGAGTCTTCATCCCCTGGGGGGAGAGAGACAGTATATTCTCTAAGGACAGGATTTTTGGCCATTTGTGGAAGGGGTTTTCCTGACCAGCTTAAAGGTTACCCTGCCCTTCGGGACCTCCATTTTACCTGGTCCAGGAGGTGGATAGATCCCTTGCCTTTTGAAAGATTCCTGCTCAGATAGATATGAAAACTGTAATTGAGAAGAGAAAAGACTGTGATGCAGGAAACAGATTTATTGCAACTATTTTATTCAGTAAACTTAAGTTGGGACACTAATCCAGTGCCTCCAGTGTATTCATTTATTTATTTATTTAAGGGTTTTTTATATACCGAGGCACGTTTGCAAAACATCACCTCGGTTCACAGTGTAACGTAACTTAGCAACAAGCTTTACAATAGTAACATTAACAGGGAGAGGGTTAACAAGGGCAGGAGCTGATAATACAAGGATTATATACAAATGTACATGCTAGTTTTAATGAGAGAGACAAAGCAATCAGGCTAAATAGCAGGGGATTGTAAAAAGGGAAGGGGAGGAAGAGGAGTATATCTACAGAGGGTGAGGGTAGGGAGAGGATAGAAAGGGCAAAGGTCAGATGGACGGTCATATCACATCTTAGGGGAAAGACAGTTCGTTAGTCAGGGTACGCTAGTTTGAATAGCCATGTTTTAAGATTGTGTTTGAATTTTTTGTGGCAAGGTTCCTGGCGTAGTTGGGAAGGCATTTTATTCCAGTGAGCGGTTCCTGCAGTGATGAACGATCGCTCTCTAAAGGTGGTATGCTTTATGTGCTTAGGGGAGGGTATTTGGAGTTTGGCCAGGTGATGCGTTCTTGTGGGTCTTGTCGGGGTGTGAAGCTGGAGATGTTCTGGGAACCATTGCATGTCATGGTTATGGATGGCTTTGTGTATGAGCGTGAGTACTTTATATACTATCCTGGAGGTTACAGGGGAGCCAATGTAATGATTGAAGGACGGGAGTGATGTGGTCATGACGGTGAGTGTTGGTAAGGATGCGTGCCACGGCATTTTGTAATAACTGTAGGGGTTGTATTCATTTGGTGCACAGCACACAAGAAGAGAAGTGACCCCCCTCTCCCAGGGAATACCTAAAGGATGTCAGCCACTACTGCACTGGGACCCGAAAGGAATCCTTTCCTCCCAAGCCAAAGGATCCACACCCTGGAGAAAGGGGCACAGAAAAGAGCTAGTCAGTGCTCCTGCCCCCAAGTACTTACAGATACTTTTATGGCCCCACCCGTGCAGGACATGCACACTGGGGTGGGGTTGCATAGAGATCCTGGTCATCTTGGCCTTCAGGTTAGCCGTCACATCTCAAAATCTGTGCACCAGTTACTCACTTCTGTGTCTGCCTCCAACCTGGCTGGTAATCTTCTGGGCTGCTCTGGTCCAGATCTGGGTCTTTGCAGCCTTCGATGTTTTGGCTGCCTGCCGCCTGAATAGCTGCTTATAGTTAGGAAGGACTCCCTCAATGAACAATTTGTTTTCATTGTGGAAAATCTTGTGGGTTTGTAGCCGCTGCCTGCCTTCATTGTCGTTGCTACTTCCTGGGTTGTCAGGTCCCTACCTTCCTGACTCTCACTCCCACTCCCACTCCCATTCCCAGCTCCCATCCCCTTCTCCCCCTCCTCCTCCTGCTCTTTTGCTGAGAGCTCTCCCCTCCCACACTCTCTTGCCCTCTCCTGTCCTCCTCCACCCTCCTCACTATTCTACCTTCCCTTCACCACCACCCTCCTCCTGCTGACATTCCCATCCTCTCTGTCTCCATGCCTCTTCTGTTACTACGTCTGGGCCCACTAACATTCCAGGTCACCTCCTCCCTGGCCCACTCACAGCCCACTCTTCTCTCCTGTTCTCACTCATCCCATTCACATGCCAACTCATCATCTTCACTTCTAGCCAATGCGCGCATCCCACTCACTCACACACACACACTGCCCTCTCATGCTCTAAACAAGAAAGGACACACAAACAAACAAGATTGACACAACAAATATTCACACGTTTCTTTCACCCACAGATATAGACAACAGACAATAAGAAAAATAAACACAGAGGAAAGCAGTTAACTGCAAGACTAAGCACTCAGTTAACGAATGAAAAATCCTCTGTCCCTTAGCTCCTTTCTCTCCAAATACCCTCAAAGGGAGCAGCTGCAGGAGACAGGCTTTTACAGTCCAAGAAAATGATGCGCAAACCGGTAAAATATTGCATGTTACAATATTTTCATAACCATGCCTCTTTTGTTTTTGTGATAAAGTTCAATTTTAATGTGTTCTATTTTTACAAAATACTGAGCATTAATACATCTTCTTTGATGCAGCTGAGTAAACAGGCCCCTTAGATTGTAAGCATTTTAAGTAAATACCTATTGTACGTGAATGTGACCCACATGAATGTGACTCACTTTGAGCTACCAATGAAAATGCATGAGCTAAATATACAATTTTAAAGGGGGGGGGAGATATTACATTTATCGTTTGACGCAGAATCCACTGTTTTTCATTTTTTCATCCAAAGTTTAAAGTTATAAGCAATTCTAAAGACACATATTGAACTGTAGCAAATAATTTCATTCAGGATGCTTACTTTTCAAGGACTGTTTATTTTGCTAGAGGGTGAAGAGGAGACAGGGTTGCTTCTACAGTCCCTGTTAGGAAAGTATTACATCAAATAAATACATAAATAAACGTTGCATTTTTGCACTGTTCCACGGCTGAAAATATCCCATCAGTACTGCACATACTAAATCACTGCTGCAGGCTACATAACTAATCTTAACATTCCAGGATGGGGAAAACAAGGGGACATGAAGAAAGGGGAACAGAGATGGAAAAGGTTTGTGGATGGGAGCAAAAGGGACTATAGAAATGGTAAAAGGTAGAAAAATAGTACAGTACAGAGGGAACTGGAAAAAAGAGGGCTTACGTTGGAGGAAAGAGGTAGCAAAGATATTGTTTTATTTCTAATGTTACTAAATGCATCTGGAGTGGACACATTATGGTGTTTTTAGGTACTTTCATTTTCAGTTTTTATTTTATTTTTCCCGTGAATTTATAACAAAAATGAGAGAAAAGTGTTAGAAAAATGAGTTTTGCTCCCACTGCTTTTCTCCCTTTTTTTTTTTTTTTTTGCTAAAATAAACACTGCTAAATTCCCAGGAAAAATAAAATACCTGAAAATGAAGGTCCCTAGGCATTTCTTATGATTGATTTTCCCATGCCCAGTCTGTTCAAAAAATGTATAACTGCTGTATTGGTTACATCCACGTGTGCTGATGATCATCATTACCACCATGAGCAGTACAGTCCTACCAGTGGAATGTGAGCCGAATTGTAGGGTTTGTTTGGGGTTTTTTTGCTGGTTGTGCCAGCACTGGCCCTCAGCTAATCAGACCACTTGAATTAATTGTTCAGTTACATTGTTATTTTTCACTCTGGTTCCAGGTGTTTACCTCCCATGGACCCACGGTTATCATGCCTACCTGGTTCTGTTCCCGAGAATGGTTTTGCCATATTGGCAAGTTTGATGATGGTGGTGAGGTAAGTACAGTCCTCTGGATAAGAGATTCAATCTGTGGAAGAATATAGATAATGAAATAATTCCATTAGGTAATTAGGTACTACTTTTCTATTAGGTACTTTGTGTGTGTATGTATATGTATATACATGTATATACATTTATAATTATTTCTGTCTCTCTCTTGCTCTCTCTATATATATCATGGTTTATTGTATTACATGTTCCGCACAAAGTCATGTCCCTTATTGGTCATAGTGAAATATTTGTTACCTTTATAATCTGTTTAGATTGGGCAGTGGCCTATATTTGCGGGATATAATTATTGCAGATAAAAATTACATTTATTTATATACATTTATATTCCGCACCTTTCGTACATAGTTTGACATACCAATAAAATAGATCCGATAGTGTTCTATAAAATTGCATGACAATGAATGTAAATACAGAATTAGTAAAAATAACTAGTTGTATTTATAACTTGAAAGTTTTTCAATAAATGTAATACATTTTACCTGTAACTCCTTTTAAGATTTTTTTCTTGGAACATAAGAACATAAGAAATTGCCATGCTGGGTCAGACCAAGGGTCCATCAAGCCCAGCATCCTGTTTCCAACAGAGGCCAAAAACCAGGCCACAAGAACCTGGCAATTACCCAAACACTAAGAAGAACCCATGCTACTGATGCAATTAATAGCAGTGGCTATTCCCTAAGTATAATTGATTAATAGCCATTAATGGACTTCTCCTCCAAGAACGTATCCAAACCTTTTTTGAACCCAGCTACACTAACTGCACTAACTACCTTCTCTGGCAACAAATTCCAGAGCTTTATTGTGCATTGAGTGAAAAAGAATTTTTTCCGATTAGTCTTAAAAAAATGACATATCCCACTTCTTATGCCAGATAAACTCTGTATAATAGTTGAGGTAGATTTTCCAGATAGTAGAAATGCAACCTACTTCTAGACCAGGGGTCGGGAACCAATGGCTCGCGAGCCAGATGTGGCTCTTTTGAAGGCTGCATCTGGCTCGCAGACAAATCTTTAATAAAAAAGTAAAAATCTAATAAAACCCCCCACCCTCCTGACGCCCCCCAAGACCTCCAAAATTAATTTACTACAAACCCCCCCCTTCCTGACCCCCCCTCCCCAAGACCTGCCAAAAGTCCCTGGTGGTCCAGCGGGGGTCCAGGAGTGATCTCCTGGACTTGGGCTGTCGGCTGCCAGTAGTCAAAATGGCGCCGACGGCCCTTTGCCCTCACTATGTCACTGGGGTCGACCAATGGCGGCGGTAGCCCCTGTGACATAGTAAGGGCAAAGGGCTGTCGGCTGCCAGTAATCAAAATGGCGTCGATGGCCCTTTGCCCTTACTATGTCACAGGGGCTACCGCTGCCATTGGTCGACCCCAGTGACATAGTGAGGGCAAAGGGCCGTCGGCGCCATTTTGACTACTGGCAGCCGACAGCCCAAGTCCAGGAGATCGCTCCCGGACCGCTCCTGGACCCCCGCTGGACCACCAGGGACTTTTGGCAGGTTTTGGTGGGGTCAGGAGGGTGGGGGTTGTAGTAAATTAATTTTGGAGGTCTTGGGGGGGAGTCAGGAGGGTGGGGGGTTTTGTTAGATTTTTATTTTTTTATTAAAGATTTGTCTGTGAGCCCTGGACCCCCGCTGGACCACCAGCCCTGGACCCCCGCTGGACCACCAGACCTTTTGGCAGGTCTTGGGGGGGTCAGGAGGGTTGGGGGTTGTAAATTAATTTGGCAGGTCTTGGGGGGCATCAGGAGAGTAGGGGGTTGTAGTAAATTAATTTGGTAGGTCTTGTATGGCTCTCACGGAATCACATTTTAAAATATGTGGCGTTCATGGCTCTCTCAGCCAAAAAGGTTCCCGACCCCTGTTCTAGACCCAAAAGGATTCGTTTCTCAAACACCCTGTTGGGAACGTCAACTCCTGAAAATGTAAAAGGGAGGCAAGGTTCTTATGTTTGTTTCATACTTACTGCTTGTGATTGGACAATTGGTTGAGCAGATATCATAATATAGTAACATATAATGACAGCAGAAAAAGACCAGATGGCCCATCCAGTCTGCTCAGCAAGGTTCTTATGGTAGTATCTGCTGCTCCGTGCAGGATACCACCAAGCCTTATGGTAATATTTACAAAGCAATCAAAACCAATCAACTGTCAAACCCATAAATTATTGCTAGCAATATTTTTATTTGGTGAAGAGCCTTCATAATAATTCAGATAATGGTGCTTGACGTTCTTTGCTTTGGGACTTGGGCGTAGAACCATCCTGTGCTTTTTTCCCTAATTTCTGCATGTCAGTACCCCAGACCATAAATGTCAGGGCACATGTTGGTTGTTGTTGTCTGTATTGAGTTCCCCTCCCCCCCCCCCCAACTCCCCACCATCAGAGCAGGGAGCAATGTTGCAGTTGCATCAAAAGCATCAAGGCTATTGATTTAAAGTAATAATCCCTAGGCTGCTCCGTGCAGATTATCCCCATTCATCCTCTTCTTCATTTCTGGCCTTTAGCCTTTATGGATCCACGGTGTTTATCCCATACCCCTTTGAATTCATTGACTGTTTTCTTCTTCACCATGTCCTCCAGAAGGGCATTCCAAGCATCCACTACCTCTCTGTGAAGAAATATTTTCTGATGTTGGTTCTGAGTTGTCCCCTCTCGAGCTTCATTTCGTGAACCCTAGTTCTACTGTTTGCTTTCCAATGGAAAAGGTTTGAAGTTTGTGCATCATTTAAACCTTTCAGGTATCTGAAGATCTGTATCATATCTCCCCTGCACCTCTCTCTTCCAGCAGCAGAAATAAAGCAATATCTAATGGAAATGATTTTTTTTTTGGAGGGGGGTAGGGGTAAGTTAGTTGATCAGCCCCCTCACCAAACAAAAAAACAACAGCAGAATAAAATATTGGCAAAACAAGAATACAGCCACACATAAGAACAGAATTAAAATAGAAATAAAGCAATACATATTGGGGGAAAAATAAAGAAAAAAGTTATATTAAATAATAATTTTCAAACTTAGCCAATTAGGAGTCAAAAAAACAGCTCAGCCTTCAGCCAGAACACTGGTGCTTTTATCTGTAGCTCTACCTAGGTTTTATTATTTCCTTGAATTTATTTATTTATTTATTTATTTAAAGTCTTTTATATACCGAAGAATAGCAGTCTGCCTTCTCTCCGGTTTACAGTATAACAACTTGATACAGGTAAATAACTTGATACAGATAACGAACATAAAACGGGTATCATATTAACTAGACATATAGGGGCGGATTTTAAAACGAGCGCGAATAGCCTACTTTTGTTTGCGCTCTAGGCGCAAACAAAAGTACGCTGGATTTTAGTAGATACGCGCGGAGCCGCACGTATCCGCTAAAATCCTGGATCGGCGCGCGCAAGGCTATCGATTTCGTATAGCCGGCGCGCGCCGAGCCGCGCAGCCTACCCCCGTTCCCTCCAAGGCCGCTCCGAAATAGGAGCGGCCTCGGAGTGAACTTTCCTTTGCCCTCCCCTCACCTTCCCCTCCCTTCCCCTACCTAACCCACCCGCCCGGCCCTGTCTAAACCCCCGCTTACCTTTGTCGGGGGATTTACGCCTCCCAGAGGGAGGCGTAAATCCCCGCGCGTCAGCGGGCCTCCTGCGCGCCGGGACGAGACCTGGGGGCGGGTCCGGAGGGCGCGGCCACGCCCCCGGGCCGCCCCGGGCCGTAGCCACGCCCCCGGAACGCTCCCGACACGCCCCGAAAACGCCGCGCGGTTCGGGCCCGCCCCCCGACACGCCCCCTCCGAAAACCCCGGGACTTACGCGAGTCCCGGGGCTCTGCGCGTGCCGGTAGGCCTATGTAAAATAGGCTTCCCGGCGCACAGGGCCCTGCTCGCGTAAATCCGCCCAGTTTTGGGCGGATTTACGCGAGCAGGGCTCTGAAAATCCGCCCCTTATTAACTAGACATAACGGAAACATCGTAGAAAGGTTTGAGGGAAACAATTCTAACTATGTATAAATATTGTCAAATCAGGGTATAATGAGTGCTGATACATAATTCCAAGAAAAACAGGGTAAAGTCAGTTAGTCTCTGGTGTGTATGTTTGATGTATGCTTAGCCAACATCATCAGTGAAAGTCTGTCTGAATATCCATGTTTTGAGTTCTTTTTTGAAGGATTTTATGTCTCTGAGTGAACTTAAGTAGTCTGGTAGGGAGTTCCATGCTTTTGGTCCTGCGATGGAGAAGGCTCTGTTCCTTGTGTTGGAGTGCTTAGCTGATGGTAGAGAAGGTATGGCTAGGAGCAGTTTGCTTGAGGTTCTTGTCGTGCGTTGCGGTTTGTGTGTTTGGAGATTGTTATCGAGGATGGTGTTAACTGGTCTGTAAATCGCGTTGTGTAGGATAGTTAGGGTTTTGAACTTTATTCTTTGTTTGACCGGTAGCCATTAAGACCCATTATTGGCGGGGGGGGGGGGGGGGGCGGTGGTAGAAATTAATTATCTGGTGGGAATGCTTTTTGGAAGAGCCAGGTTTTGAGGTTCTTTCGGAAGGTGGGTATGGAGGTGTCAGTTCTGAGAGCGGGAGGAAGGCTGTTCTAGAGGTGAGGGCCTGCAACAGATGCAGCACATTCTCTTGTGGTGACTCGATGTATTTCCCTGGCGGGGGGAATGGGGAGTAAGCCTGTATTGGTTGAGCGGAGATTTCTGGTGGGGTTGTGAGGGGTTAGAGGTCCTTGTAACCAACTGGCTTTGACATTATGGATTGCTTTGTGTATGAGCATGAGTGTTTTGTATTGAGATCTGAGCGGGGTGGGCAGCCAGTGGAGTTGTTTGAGTGCGGGTGTAATGTGATCTGTTTTTTTCTTATGTGTTAGTGATCGTGCGGCAGCATTTTGTAGAAGCTGGAGGGGCTTGAGGGTGGATGCGGGAAGGCTGAGTGTTTTGTATTTTACAGTGGCCTGGTGGTAAGGGGAGTTTGTGTTTCTGTTACTGAGATAGCACCAGAATCAGAATATCTTTTTTTATTTAGCGAGTTGTTTTTGAAATATCCTAATTCTTGGGATGCAGGTTATATGTTTACATTTAGCCCCATGATGGTCAAGTGTTCAGTGTGTCAAGCTTCTAAGCATTAACTCCTGTAATCATTAACTGCCAAGTGTGTCTCAACAGAAAAAAGGTTGAGAACCACTGTTCTAAAGAGAGTAGGCTTTATTTGCACAGATATTTTTTCTTTTATCAAATAAATACTAAACTATTTTTTGGAACTTACTTTTAAGTGGTTTGTGCATTCTTTCTTTTAGATTACTTACTTTGAACACAAGAGATTGACCCAACACACTCAAATAACAGACTTCATATATTGAAGTGTTGTTTCAAAAATAAACATGTACTGAAGCACATGATAAATGGTAGGACATAAAAATGCTCTTTCAGAATTAGTCTCTCAAAAGTAACTCAGAAAAAATACACAAAGCAGATCAGCAGTGAATAGTTCCAGTTGTGCCTTTGGCCTCCCTTACCGCTAAAACCTTTCCAGATTAAATATATGATCTTCTGTTAATTTTACTGATTCTCTCTTGTACCTGAAAATAGTGCAGCTTCTCAAGAATTGTTCTCCTCTCATACTATTCTCCTCTTCTGTCATCAAGATGGATAATATCCAGAGTTTCTTCTTCACAAAAAAATGAATATAGCTGTTGATTTCTACTACACAGCTAGAGATCCCTGGTTAGAGAAAAACATTTGCAAAGGGGTGAGCTTTCTTCCCTTTGTGAGAAAAATGAGTTTATTCATTGCAGATACCTATTAAGTAGAAAGAGGAGAATAAACGAGATATCCATCAGGTACAGGTAGAAAAACAAAGAGAAGAGTGTAAGCAGGAGAAAAAACATCAAATCAAAGCATCAGGAGAATTCAAGTACTATAACAGGGACATCTAAATTGGAGGGAGTATCTTTATACAATGTTCTGGAAGTCCCTTATTTAATGAAGGAGTTAGCAGTGACTCCAGTTATAGAAAAAAGAGACCATAGAATATTTTGACTAATTTATAATTTTGGGGCTATGGATTTACCAAGTGGAAAGTGTATTGTATGTCATTAGCTGTATGGATTAAGTGATTTAGTGAAGTCTTTCTGCTGTAACACCAGTCACATGTCATCCTGGTTTTTATGCACTTGGAGGCAGTCACACAGAAAACCCAGAGGATGGACTCCCTTCTCCCCCACCATGTGGAGAATCCACTACTAGAGGCTTAAGGAGAGTGTACATTTTTGGACTAAGACTTCGCCCTAATATTGAGTGTGAGCTCTTGACTTGCATTGAGTAACCCGAATCAAGTGTTATATTAGTTAAGCGTCATAGCTCCTGAAGAAAAGGAATCATAGCGTCTGAGGAAACTGAAGTTGTTTTTGTACTCCAGTGTGGATGAAATTGAGAGATCAATTGCAGAAATGAATAATACTTTTTCTCAGATGAATACCTGTTGTAATGAGATAATGAAAATCAAGAGAACAGATATGTGTTGCGGTTCTGGCCACGAGTGCCGCGACCAGACCCTTACCTCTGTGTTCCTGGACCTGTTCCCGCTTTCGTTGGCCTAGTTCCTGGCCTGTTCAGCGGCATCCCTGCGAGGGCCGCGCCGCCGGGAAGCCTTCTATGGATGCCCTGTCTCTAGGTGCGCGCGCCACTTGGGCGCTTTTCTACGCCTTTTCCCACCAGTGGTGACTCCACCCAATTCCTGACGTCAGACGCCACGGCCTTGATAAGCCGGCTGCGGCCACCCAGTCTTTGCCTTGCAATGGGCTTACCTACCAGATCCTTGTTGCGCTGTGCCCCGGAGCAACCTGCCTTGCTATTCGCTCCGTTCCTGCTTGCCTGCTACAGTACCTGCTTGGTTCCTGCTCGCCTGCTACAGTACCTGCCTGGTTCCTGTTTCCCCGCTACAGTTCCTGCCTGGTTCCAGTACCTGAGTCTTGCTACATTTCCTGCCTGGTTCCAGTACCCGATTCTTGCTACAGTTCCTGCCTGGTTCCAGAACCCGAGCCCTGTTACAGTACTGACCTACTGCCCTAGTCTGGTTCCAGTTCCCAGTCCTGATCCACTACCGCCTAAGTCCCAGCGGCCGGGCCCCTACAGGCTCCTCCCGGGGGTGCTTCGGCTTCCAAGGGTGAAGCCACCTAAGTCCCAGCGGTTGGGCTCCTACGGGCCCCTCCCGATGGAGTACCAGCTTCCAGGGTGAAGAGCACCTCTATGTCCAGCCTGAACATCTGCCTCCTGGCCTGCCATATACTAGATACATTGACCATCTTTTCCCAGTCTCCTGCAGGTCGGCCCAAGGGTCCACTAAACAGAGACTCTCATAAAAGATTGCAAGGCCATGGACTCGGCGGATGAGTCTGCTCCCTCGGATCTGCCCGGGATGGCCCGGCAGATGCTTCAGCACCAGAGCTACATTGATACACTGGCAGCCACGGTGAAATGGCTATCCTCGCGCCTGGAGTCCCTGCCTCCTGCTGGCAGGGTTCTCAAGGGACACAGCTCTTCTGTGACTCAGCTACCGGCACCCTCCCACTACGTTGGAGATTTAAGGGCCTGCCGGGCTTTCTGAACCAATGTTTTGTACGGTTCTCTCTGTTGCCTCAGCAGTTCCCCTCGGATGCGGTGAAAGTGGCATATATCCTGTCCCTGCTTGATGGGAAAGCCTTAATCTGGGCTTCTTCCCTCTGGGAAAACAATGATCCTTCACTAACGAACTTACAACAGTTCAACTCGAACTTTCGTCAGGCCTTTGATGAGCCCACCCGAGTAGCCACGGCTACGTCTGATCTTCTGCAACTCCGACAGGGGGCTCGCTCCTTGGCAGATTATGCTATGGAGTTTCGGACTTTAGCCCAAGAAGTAGGTTGGCAGGATGGTAGTCTTAAGGCCATCATCTTGGAGGATCTTTCCGGACGCATAAAGGATGAGATTGCCACTCGAGATCTGCCGGAGGACCTCAACGCCTTGATAGAGATGGCTGTTCGCATTGACCGCCACCTACAACAACGGGCCAAGGAGCAGCGCTCCTCTTGCCATAGTTCTGTCAGTGGGCCAACGAGACCTGTATCTTCTTCCAAGATTTCTCGTCCAGATGCTCCCACCTGCAAACCTATGCAGCTGGGACAGGCCCCGCTTTCTGCTGAAGAAAGGCAACGTAGCCGTTTGTTGAAGTTGTGTTTATATTGTGGTCAGAAGGGCCACTTCTTGGCACGCTGCCAGGAGCGTGCGGAAAACGCCAAAGCCTAGGAGGTCGGGAGGAGCTCCTCCTAGGCTATGCTACAGCTCCTCAATGTACTGTCCCTGTTACCCTGGAATATCCTGGAGGTGCGTTTGAGACGATGGCGGTCCTGGATTCGGGAGCCGGAGGTAATTTCATCCTGCAGGACCTAGTCTCCCAGTTGTGTATCCCTACGCAAAGACGGGAGGTCCCGTTACGAATTACCTCTATCCAGGGGACGCTCCTTCAAGGACCTGTCCTGATGTCCACAACGCCCATTACTGTCCGCACTGGGGCGATCCATTCGGAGGAGATAGCCTTCCTAGTATTGGATAAGGCTGTCCACCCTGTGGTGCTAGGGTTGCCGTGGTTACAGAAGCACTCACCCACGATTCAGTGGGATACGTTACAGATTGTCAAGTGGAGTCCTTTCTGCTTAGCTAATTGTATGAAAGTGCCCAGGAGTCCCGCACTTCCGCTGATGCACTCTGCCTTAGGTCCTCCTGCACCCTATGAGGACTTTATGGATCTATTCTCTAAGTCCAAGGCGGAGATCCTTCCGTAGCATCGTCTGTATGACTGCGCTATAGACTTGTTACCTGGTACTATGCCTCCCCGAGGAAGGGTTTATCCCTTATCATTACCTGAGACCCGGGCCATGTCCGAGTACATTTCAGAGAATTTGGCCAAGGGCTTCATTCGCCCGTCCAAGTCGCCTGCAGGGGCAGGCTTCTTCTTTGTCAGCAAGAAGGATGGCTCATTGAGACCGTGCATAGACTATCGAGGCCTAAATTCCATTATTAAGCGAGACCGTTACCCGCTCCCTCTGATCCCGGAGCTCCTCGATCGGCTCCAGGGAGCGAAGATTTTCACAAAGTTGGACTTACGAGGAGCGTATAACTTAGAATCCGTCCCGGAGACGAATGGAAGACCGCGTTTAATACCAGAGACGGGCAGTACGAGTATCTCGTGATGCCTTTTGGCTTATGTAATGCCCCGGCGGTGTTCCAGCACCTTATGAATGAGGTGTTGCAGGACCTTCTGAACATCTGCGTAATCGTTTACCTCGATGATGTGTTAATCTACTCCCAGGACCTGCCTTCACACCATCAACATGTCCGTCAAGTGCTCCAGATACTTAGGGAGCATGGTCTGTATGCGAAAATGGAAAAATGCAGCTTTGAGAAGACGTCCCTGCCGTTCCTGGGCTATATAGTCTCTGCAACAGGCTTTCAAATGGATCCTGAGAAAGTGGTGGCAATTAAGAATTGGCCCTGACTTAAGGGCCTTAAAGCGTTGCAACGCTTCCTCGGCTTTTCCAATTTCTACCGTAACTTTATTCCTAATTACTCCCGCATCATGGCCCCGTTGACTGCTCTCACCCGAAAGGGGGCCAACGCGGTGGATTGGCCTGTCCCCGCCTGCCAAGCTTTTGAGGCCCTTAAGGAAGCCTTCTTGTTAGACATCTGCTTTCGTCAACCGGATCCCAGCCGGCCATTTGTGGTGGAAGTTGATGCCTCAGTGTGGCCGTGGGGGCCGTGCTGAGCCAGTACTCAGATTCTGGACAATTGCTACCCTGTTCATATTTCTCGAAGAAATTCTCGCCGGCAGAGAGCAACTACTGTGTTGGAGATAAAGAGTTGCTAGCCGTGAAACTTGCCCTGGAGGAAAGGAGACAGTGGTTGGAAGGAGCCAACCATCCGGTTACAATTTACACCGATCACAAAAACCTAGCATTCTGGAAGCAAGCCCAACGCCTGAACCCAAGGGAAGCTCGGTGGTCGCTGTTTTTTGACCGGTTTGACTTTACCTTACGCTATCGACCCGGCTCTAAGAATGTTCGAGCCAATGCGCTCTCGCACTCTTCTGACGTCGAAGAGACCCCTGACACGCCTCAGTTTATTTTGGATCCTGTGAAAGTCAGTCTAGCAACAACCTTGGTGTCCTCCCAAGGGAAGACCGTCGTTCCACGTCGCTCTCGAAGAGAAGTTCTCACTTGGGCCCATGACTCCCTCATGGGGGGCCATGCTGGCAGTAAAGGGACCTTAGACTTGTTGAACAGATTCTACTGGTGGCCGACGGTGAGACAAGACGTCCAAGCTTTTGTGAGCTCGTGCCCGACCTGCGCCGTGCAAAAGCCGCTCATCGGGAAGCTCAGGGGCCTGTTGCAACCATTGCCCATCCCGGTGGAGCCTTGGACGCACATCTCCACCTACTTCATCGTGGACCTCCCCGTCTCAGGAGGTAATTCGGTCATTTGGGTAACCGTAGACCGATTCTCCAAGATGGCGCACTTTGTCCCCCTGCGAAAGCTGCCTTCTGCACCTGACCTAGCTAACCTTTTCGCCCAGCATATCTTTAGACTTCACGGTCTCCCGCAGGATATAGTCTCCGATCGAGGACCACAGTTTGCTGCTCAGTATTGGAAGGCACTTTGCAAACGCTTCAATGTGCAACTTAGTCTTTCGTCCGCGTTCCATCCTCAAAGTAATGGGCAAATGGAACGAACTAACCGAACCTTGAAGACTTTTCTCCGTTGCTTTGTGAACGAATGCCAAGATAATTGGGCCAAGCTACTCCCGTGGGCGGAGTTCTCGTATAATAATCACATGCATGCTGCTATTGGAAGTTCACCTTTCCTGGTCGTCTATGGGAAGCAACTTCGACCGCCCTTGCCTTCACCTGAACCTAATGCACTCCCAGCAGTGCAACTTTCAGCCCGCCAGCTTCTTTCCTTGTGGATGTCTATCCAGGGAAAGATCCATAAAGCCACCCAGTTTGCCAAGAAATGGGCGGATAGCCATCGTCAGCCAGCAGCTATCTTCCTCCCAGGAGACTGTGTGTGGCTTAGTACCAAAAATCTACAGCTACGTATTCCGTCTCGAAGACTAACTCCAAGATTCTGTGGGCCTTTCCGAGTCGCCGAACGAGTGGGAGCAGTCTCGAACCGACTACGCCTACCCTCATCCATGCGCATACATGACGTGTTCCATGAGTCATTGCTGAAGCCTCTTCTTTTATCCAGATACCACTCCCGGGCTCCTGAACCATCAGACCCTTCAGTACCGGACGAGGTCACATCTCAAGTACGTGAGGTCTTGGATGTCCGGTTTCACCAATGCCGATGGGAGTACCTGCTTGCCTGGGAGGGTTGCGGACCCGAGGATAGTTCTTGGGAACCGGCCCGTAACATCCTTGACAAAGACTTATTACGGCAGTTCCATCTGGACCATCCGAGTAAACCCGGACCAGCTAAGAGGGGGCGTAAGAGGGGAGGTACTGTTGCGGTTCTGGCCGCGAGCGCTGCGACCAGACCCTTACCTCCGTGTTCTTGTACCTGTTCCCGCTTTCGTTGGCCTAGTTCCTGGCCTGTTCGGCGGCGTCCCTGCAAGGGCCGCACTGCCGGGAAGCCTTCTATGGACGCCCTGTCTCTAGGCGCGCGCCACTTGGGTGCTTTTCTAGGCCATTTCCCGCCAGTGGTGACTCTGCCCAATTCCTAATGTCAGACACCGCGGCCTTGATAAGCCGGCAATGGCCACCCAGTCTTTGCCTTGCAACGGGCTTACCTACCGGATCCCTGTTGCGCTGTGCCCCGGAGCGACCTGCCTTGCTATTCATTCCGTTCCTGCTTGCCTGCTACAGTACCTGCTTGGTTCCTGCTTGCCTGCTACAGTACCTGCCTGGTTCCTTTTTCCCCACTACAGTTCCTGCCTGGTTCCAGTACCCGAGTCTTGCTACAGTTCCTGCCTGGTTCCAGAACCCGAGCCCCATTACAGTACTGACCTACTGTCCTAGTCTGGTTCCAGTTCCCAGTCCTGATCCACTACCGCCTAAGTCCCAGCGGCCGGGCCCCTACGGGCCCCTCCCGGGGGGGCTTTGTCTTCCAAGGGTGAAGCCACCTAAGTCCCAGTGTATGGGCTCCTACAAGCTCCTCCCGGGGGAGTACCAGCTTCCAGGTTAAAGAGCACTTCTACGTCCAGCCTGAACATCTGCCTCCTGGCCTGCCATATACTAGAGACATTGATCATCTTTTCCCAGTCTCCTACAGGTCGACCCAAGGGTCCACTAAACAGAGACTCTCATAACAATATGAATGCTTTTTTGACTGGTTTGGTTAATGCATCATTGACGGAACATCATCTATCTAGATCAGTGCTTCTCAATCTTATCCCCGGGGCACACGTAGCCTGTCAGGTTTTTGGGATATCCACAATGAATTTGCATGAGAAAGATTTGCATACAGTATTTATTTATTTATTTATCTCGTTTTATATACCGTCTTTCTGTTTCGCCATCATAACGGTTTACAAAGTTTCGATGTTTAACAGAGTGTTCAAAAAATTCACGTGCTTGTTAACATAGTTATTGTAGGCGTTAAAAAACATAGTTCAGTTGTTAAACTGTACAGGTTAAATTACGTTCTTTGGATTGGTTCTACATGTTTATATGGGCCGGTAGGGAGGGAAGTTATAACAGAGAGTCATTGGGTGTTTTAGTAGGCTTTGGTGAGCATCCAAGGTTTTAGTTCTGTTTTGAAGGTTTTTAAATTTTGCTGTGTTCTCAGTTCGGTTGGGAGGGTGTTCCAGAGTTTGGGGCTTCCTAGGGATATGGCTCTTCTGAGTTGAGGTACGTTTTTTGTGAGCAGGTGGAATTTTTAATAGACCTTTGTTAGCTGAACGGAGATTTCGGTTTGGTGAGTAAGGTTTCATGGATGCACTTAGCCAGTTTGTTTGTTTTTCATATATTATTTTGTGTATTATGGATAGTATTTTGTATATCCTGTATTTTATTGGGAGCCATTGTAGTGATATGAGAATTGGAGTAATGAGATTGTACTTGTTAGATCCTGTGAGTATTCTGGCGGCTGTATTTTGAAGGATCTGGAGTGGTCGGATGGTGGTGAGAGGTTTCAATAGCAGGGAGTTACAGTAATCCAGGTTGGAGAAGATGAGTAGTTGGAGGACTGTTCTGAAGTCGTTGGGGGGAAAGGAAAGGTTCCTTATCAATTATGATTCCTAGGTTGCGGGCATGGGTGACAGGGGATAATGCCGTCTTTTGATTCATTATGTTGAGTGGTGGTAGGTGTTGCAACGTCCCTTCCTGACGGCTTCACTCTGCTTACCTTTCTTTCTTTGCACCTTTTTTCTCTATGGATGGATGCCTGGCTGCCACGGTGTCTGCCTGCCGTCCTCTCCGGCGTCCCCGGACCGGCTTGGGCGCTGCCTCCCACCATGCTCCACTGGTACCTTAGGGCACGCGCGCCATGCGGCCCGCACCCTTATTTCCTACTTGGCATGAACCTCAGGGGCATCCCCCTGTGATGATGTCACGCTGCCTGGATATTTAAAGCCTACGATGTTTGCTAGCCTTTGAGTTAGCATGGGGTAATCTACGGATGGGATTCGCTCTCCATACCCAGATACTCTGCCTCTCCAATCTTCCATTGGACTCTTAACGCTAACGGGGTACCTGCTCCTCAGGGGCCTCACTTGCTTTTCAGGTCGCTATCAGGAAACCGGTACTCGCTCCTCGAGGGCCCATGTTCCCTGACTCGCTGCCTGCTCCTATCTTCTCTTCTGCCTGGAAGGATTCGCTATCCAACACCAGTGAATCTTTACCTCAGAGCTGTTCCCTGGAACCAGGTACTCGCTCCTCAAGGGCCTGCCTCCGTTCCAGCCCTAGTGCCATCT
Source organism: Rhinatrema bivittatum (assembly GCF_901001135.1). Lineage (NCBI taxonomy): Eukaryota > Metazoa > Chordata > Amphibia > Gymnophiona > Rhinatrematidae > Rhinatrema > Rhinatrema bivittatum. The sequence continues at coordinate 314,869,236 of NC_042618.1, read as the reverse complement.
CCATCGTGGAACCGCTGTGTGAGTACATTACTTTCAAGCCTCTCAGGGATCAGGTACTTGCTCCTCGAGGGCCTGCTTTCCCTATCCTGGGGTTCTCCATACTGGGGCTTTGTGCATATTCCACTGTACTCATTATTCTCAGTTCTTTCCACTACAGCAGTGCTACTGGAGGAGTCACTGTTCCAGCACCTGAGGGATACTAGCCCAGCCGGACTACTTCCGCTGCTCACCACTGCCACCTCTGGTGGCTTCATCAAATTGTCTAATAAAAGATCAATCTCTGTGTTTTTGTGTCCTAAGCTGAGCCTGACCTGTGGCCCCTCACGGGACTTCCCCCCGTAGGCGTGGTCAGCTGCCACAGTGTCCAAGGGTCCACCCAAACCTCACTAATTATAACAGTAGGTGCGGAGGGTTGTTCTTTCTATCCAGCATGATTATTTCTGTCTTATCAATGTTTAGGATAAGTCTCATGTTGGTTAGTAGTTGCTTTATTTTGGTGAAGTAATTGGCTGTTTTTTGTAGGTGTCTTCCAGAGAGTTGTGTATTGGGATAAGTATTTGGATGTTATCAGCATATATGAAGTGGGTCAGTTTAAGTTTTGAGAGGAAGTGGCATATCGGGAGAAGATAAATGTTGAAGAGAGTTGCAGATAGTAAGGAGCCTTGGGGAACTCCAATGTCAAGGTTTATTTTCTTTGAGAGGGTGTCGTTGATTGACACCTGGTAGGTCCTTTGTGATAGATAGGATGAGAACCATTGTAGGGTTTTTTTCATTTGCACCAATTTTGGAGAGATGGTCAATCAGTATTGAATGTTTTACCGTGTCGAAGGCTGCTGATAGGTCTAGTAGTACTAGAAGGTAGCGTGGCCGTTGTCAAAGCCTTTGAGCACGATGTCGTTTAATGATAGGTGTAGTGATTCAGTGTTTAGTTGTTTCCTGAAGCCGAATTGCGTAGGGAGTAGGATGTTGTTCCTTTCCAGGTGGTCGCTGAGATGGAAGTGGACGATTTTTTCAATAATTTTGGCAGTGAATGGTAGGTTTGATATGGGTCGGTAGTTTAGTGGGTTTTCTGGATCAAGGTTGGTCTTTTTCAGTATGGGTTTGATAATTGCTGATTTTAAGCAGTGCATGGAAATCTCTCTCTTGCATATTCATTGTAGATATCCCGAAAACCTGACTGGCTAGGTGTGTCCCCTAACCTAGATTTTTGAAAATTGCATCAGTATGCCTAGTGATGATGTATGTGGGGCTAAACTCAGAAGACTGTATGAATTATTGGCCAGGTTCATCTTTTGTCTATTTTAGCTAAAGTTTTAGAGAATGTAGTTTTCAAAACAGTTCCTTAATTTTATTGTTGGAATTTGTTACGTTAGGCTGGTCCTGAAACAGCCGTAGAAGTGGCTGCACTCACCCCTGTCGACCAGAACTCTGCCACCAGCCACCTCCTAATACCGTCACTGTCATTGCTTCCCTTAGGTGTGCTCTATGTAGGCCCCGCAACAGGAAATCCTCAGCAGCCCCCGCGGATAACGTCAGCATCACCAGCCTACTTAAGCTTCAGTCCTGCAGCTACCCTTCAATCTCAGCAATGGGTCTCCTACTTTGCAATGCATGTTGCTTCAGCATCTCGTCCTTGCTTACCTTGCCTCATTTCTCCAGCCTGCCTTGCCTCATTTTTTAGTCCAGCCTTCCTTTGTCTCTCCAGCTTTCCCCGCCTCATCCTGTCCAAGCCCACCTTGCCTTATCCCTTCCAGCCTGCCCTGCCACGTCAGTCCCTCTCGTCTTGCTCCTGTTTTCTTCCTTCGAGTGGCTTCTGGATCCTTGCCTGGATACTGATTACTCTTGCTTGTTGCCTGCCACTGACCCTTGCCTCGCCTTGGATATTCTACCTCTCCATATCTTGAGAGTCTCTCACCTAAGTCCCTGCCAGCCCCTGGAACCCAAGGGCTCAACCTCTTGGGAAAGGGTCTAGTAAATATGAAGCTCCTGACCAGTCTCACCCCAGGGTACATCTGCCAGGTGTAGGTGTGGGCCTAGGGGGCTCACCCCCCAGGGGGTGCCAATCACACCACAGAAACAAGGGTCCATGTCTATTACAATTTACTTGACAATTGCTAGGTTGGATTTCAGATGGCACACAACCCAGAAACACTGCTGTTATCAAGTCATTGTATTTTACTTTATTGTTAGAAGCAATTAACTCCATTTCCTTAAATTTTAGTTCATTTTTTTTTAACAAAAAGATATTAATACATGAACATTGCTGGAAATAGATCATCTCTATTTAAATTAGATACTGGTGTTCCCAAAGGGTTTGCTGTTATCTGCAACCCTGTTTAACATTTATATTTTTCTCATCTACCAGTTGCTCACAAATATTGACATATTCAGATGATACACAGTTTTTGTTGTATTCGGAGGTCTGCGGGGCAGGCCTGCTGTCCTTATCTCTAGCCATAAGTCAGCTGTGAAACTTCCTGATGCAAGGCTGGCCCCCTGGAAGGCAGGTCGCCATGCTTCAACTGGCTCTGACGCGCTGCAGGGGAAACGCTGGCGAAACCGACAATGGCTGACCCTAGGCGCATGCACGCGCGATCTGCTTCCACTTAAAGGGCCCATGGTGGGAAATCCCCTGCGGTGCCCTCAAATGAAGTCAGGAGCTTCAGTCTATAAAAAGCCCATATCCCTTTCAGTCCTAGCCTTGGCAATAGGTCGATTATCTTTAGTAGAGCTAATTGCCTCGGTGTGTTCCTAGTCTTCGTTCCTGTTTTCCTCATCTTCATTCCTGTGTTCCTGGTCATTGTCTTGGCAGTCCCAGGTCTTCCTTTTGAGTTCTTTGGGGCAAATCTTGAAACTTACGCGAGGGCGCAGATTTGTTCGTGCAACCCGGCGCGAACAAATCTACACCCGATTTTTAACATGCGCGCGCTACTGCGCATATGGTATAAAATCTAGGGTCGGCGCTTGCAAGGGGGTGCACAATCGCAGTTATATCTTTTTTGAGATGCGGTGACCAGAATTGTACACAGTATTCAAGGTGCGGTCTCACCATGGAGCAATACAGAGGCATTATGACATTTTCCGTTTTATTCACCTAAGTTCACTTAGAGAATTATGCAACCCCCTGCACGCGTTTTGAATTCCCTTTCTAATAATTCCCAACATTCTGCTTTTTTGACTGCCACAGCACACTGAACCGACGATTTCAATGTGTTATCCACTATGACACCTAGATCTCTTTCTTGGGTTGTAGCACCTAATATGGAACCCAACATTGTGTAATTATAGCATGGGTTATTTTTCCCTATATGCATCACCTTGCACTTATCCACATTAAATTTCATCTGCCATTTGGATGCCCAATTTTCCAGTCTCACAAGGTCTTCCTACAATTTATCACAATCTGCTTGTGATTTAACTACTCTGAACAATTTTGTGTCATCTGCAAATTTGATTATCTCACTCGTCGTATTTCTTTCCAGATCATTTATAAATATATTGAAAAGTAAGGGTCCCAATACAGATCCCTGAGGCACTCCACTGTGCACTCCCTTCCACTGAGAAAATTGTCCATTTAATCCTACTCTCTGTTTCCTGTCTTTTAGCCAGTTTGCAATCCATGAAAGGACATCGCCACCTATCCCATGACTTTTTACTTTTCCTAGAAGCCTCTCATGAGGAACTTTGTCAAACGCCTTCTGAAAATCCAAGTATACTATATCTACCGGTTCACCTTTATCCACATGTTTATTAACTCCTTCAAAAAAGTGAAGCAGATTTGTGAGGCAAGATTTGCCATGGGTAAAGCCATGCTGCCTTTGTTCCATTAAACCATGTCTTTCTATATGTTCTGTGATTTTGATGTTTAGAACACTTTCCACTATTTTTCCTGGCACTGAAGTCAGGCTAACCGGTCTGTAGTTTCCCGGATCGCCCCTGGAGCCCTTTTTAAATATTGGGGTTACATTTGCTATCCTCCAGTCTTCAGGTACAATGGATGATTTTAATGATAAGTTACAAATTTTTACTAATAGGTCTGAAATTTCATTTTTTAGTTCCTTCAGAACTCCTGTGGACAGTCTTTAGTTCTTCGTCTTTGACCTGTGGTTAATCTTCAGTTTTTTCTCCTGCCCGCCTGTGCTACGCCTCGCCTCTCTGCCTGCCTATCTCTCGTCTTTCCTCTGACAGATCTCTGGTTTTGACTTTGGCCTGCTTGACACGTGACTACGACTGAACTCTGCCTGCCACTGACCACTGCCTGATTCTCGACTATGATTGAACTCCGCCTGTCACTGACCACTGCCTGAATTTTGACCACGCCTGAATGCTGCCTGCTTTGATTACTGCTTGTCTCCGACTACGCCTGTACCTAGCCTGCCCTGGACCCTGGCCTGTGATTTGCCCATCTCCACAGACTTCCACTGCATCAACAGAGGCCCCCATCAAAGTCCTGCTGGCCCTGGAACCCAAGGGCTCAACCTAAGGGGAACAAGGGCTGGTATAAGTGAAGTTCCAGGTGGGACCCTGCCACAGCCAGCTCTGCCAGCAGACGGTGGGGACCCTCAGAGCTCCTCCCTGAAGGTTGTTTCAATTCCACCTCAGTCCAAGGGTCCATGCCTGCAATAGTTTTATTGTGCAGTCCTTTCTTCACTCAGTGATACCATGACTAAGGTTTCTCATTGCCTCTGTGCAATTAAGGAGTGGTTATCTGAAAATTGGCTTAGATTTAATTTCTAAAAAAACGGAAATGATGATACTTGCAAGATTTCCTATATCAGATTCAACTTTGATAATCAAGGAGCAAGGTTGCTACCTAATTGGCAATAACAACTTTACCCTTTTGTAGGACCTAGGGATTGTATTACATTAACTCTAAATTTCTAGGATAGGGAACTTTACATCCACACTTGTGATGCCATTAGCCAGAGCACATTCACACTTCCCGTACAGTTAACCATAGCACAGAGCCTTATACCCACACTTGCAATATAGATATACTTAACCATAGCACTCCATGTCTTAAATCCTACGATTAGGGAACCAGGTAAAATCTGCTTTTACAACATTAAAGTTTCCATCCAGCAAGTACACAATCCCTACACTCTCATGTCAGTATCTTAATTTAATACCTGCTCTCTAATCAAAGATGGCTTGCTTCTGTTAGGTTTCAAGGCACCACTTGGCTATTTTACTTTTCAGCTTGCTGTTTACTTCCTTAAATCAGGAATATAAGCTTTACCCAAAGGCATAACACCCTACCTTAAAAATTCGTACTTAGCACAGCTCAATTCCAGATTCCTCTGACCAGATTTGCCAGAAAACCTATAGGAAGCTTACTTTCTTTCCTTAAGCCCATTTTCTCCAAGTCTCTGTAAATTAGAAAGAAACAGAATAACTTTACATTTTCACTTAAATTAGACATAGATTCATCATTTTGCTATAAATGTCATGAGAATAGCGCCTGTGATAAAAAGAGGCATGGTTAGGGTAATTTTCCAGATATCATAACACGCGCTATTTTAGTGCATCGCATAGCTATTTTACACCAACACTGAGAAGCACATTTTGGGCTGCTGGAGAGAAGGAGAGAGACTCTCATATAAGTAAAATATTTATACCACTGTAAGAGGGGCAACCAGTAACTTGGGGTAAGGTTTTGGCGGTGGCCTAGGTTTTGGGGGGCAGTTTAACATGCACAGTCAGAGGTACGAACAGCACAGTAGATTTTATGTGATTTGGAGTCATGACAAGCACACAAAGGTGAGATTTGTACACTGTACTCTCAACCTATCGTGATAGCAGTTAGGTAGAGAGTACAAATCCTAGTTCGGCCATAATGCACAGCTATCGCAAGCATAGTGCCAGGAAAAAAGGTGTAGTTATTTCCTGCGTTAAATCCTGCAATAGCGTGCGTTACCTTATCACATGCAATGTTAAGCACCTTTCATTTTCATAAACTCCTCCCACTTTACCAAATTTTTAAAATTTGCATACGCATCTTGTGATATGATATTTATCGCATACATTATGGCGTTATTGTGAGCAGTAGGGCCCTAACGCCTGCCATAACGACCTAACACAATTTAATAAATGACCCTGTTAGATTGTAGATGTTTCTGGGTCATGCTCAGGATCATCCTGTTCAGAGATTTTCTCCATGGCCAAGACCGAAGAGTTGCTTGGTGCTGCTGTGCCTTTCCCCTGCTCTTTCCACCTGCCTCCTTGTCTACTGATTAGAGCTTCCCATCATTTATGGCACCTGTTAGCTTATTACTGCAATTCTGCTGATTCACCCTGACTTGTCTTTCTCTTTTGCTTGTGCTTGGAGACTAGGGACAGGGAAATCTGACGTGCATACCTTAATGTGGTTAGTGCAGTTAGTGTAGTTGGGTTCAAAAAAGGTTTGGATAAGTTCTTGGAGGAGAAGTCCATTACCTGCTATTAATCAAGTTTACTTACAGGCCTATCCTGTAAAGTGCGGCCGCGTTTACCCTGCTCCTAAGCTGCTTTTTACTCACGTTCCGGCCGCGTTAGCCCTTCCTGCGATCCCGAATCCCCTTTAACCTACTCCTACCGTGTCCTAAATTCCCCGGGCAACCCCTTCCGCCCGCGGCATGTATATTGCATGCAAACGAGCGAATTAGCTCGATATTGCATGCAAACAAGCGAATTAGCTATTCCCTAGCATCCCGTAACCCGCGCCCCGACTATCGCTAGTTTTCCCTGCCGTTTTGTCGCGCGTTTAACCTGCAAACTTACCGCCTACCCTGACCCCTGCGGTAGAGGCAGGGGTAAGGGTAGATGGCAAGCTTTCCCCCAGCCCCCGCTCACCTGCCCCGGCCGCGATCATGGGTGCCGGTCTCCGTGGCAGCCCCAGTCCTCTCCCCTGCTCCCGAAGCCAAAAAAAAAAAAGCGAAAAAAACGTTGCAGCCCCCCTCCGATGTCCGGAGGGGGGCTGCCACGGAGCAGGGAGCAGGGGAGAGGACTGGGGCTGCCACGGAGACCGCTTTCCCCCGTGCAAGTAAGTTGCTTCGCCGCTTCAGTTCTTCCCTCCTCCCGGAGCTGCTTTTTCAGCCTTGCTCCGGGAGGAGGGGAGAATAGACACTGACAGCGGCGAAGCGAAAAAAAACCAAAAGCAATTTTGGTTTTTTTTCAAAAAGCTAAAAGTAAGTTGCTTCGCCGCTGTCAGTGTCCCCCCTCCTCCCGGAGCAAGGCTGCTTTTCGCGCCCTGCTCCGGGAGGAGGCGAGAAGAGATGACAGCGGCGAAGCGAAAAAACCAAAAGGGGACCCGACCCGACTTACTTTTGCAGCCGTCCGGCATCGTTGCTCCCCCGCCTCGTCTGGCATCGTTGCTCCCCTGCCTCGTCCGGGAAGATGGCTGCCAGCACGGGGGAAAGCGGCCCCTGTGCATTCAATTGGCTGCTCAAGACGTGACGTCACGACATTTGGCGTCACGGCAGCCAATTGAATGCACAGGGGCCGCTTCCCCCCGTGCTGGCAGCCATCTTCCCGGACGAGGCAGGGGAGCAACGATGCCGGACGAGGCGGGGGAGCAACGATGCCGGACGAGGCGGGGGAGCAACGATGCCGGACGGCTGCAAAAGTGGGTCGGGTCGGGTCCCCTTTTGGTTTTTTCGCTTTTTTTTTTTGCTTCGCTGCTGTCATCTCTTCTACCCTCCTCCCGGAGCAGGGCGCGAAAAGCAGCCTTGCTCCGGGAGGAGGGGGGGCACTGATAGCGGCGAAGCAACTTACTTGTAGCTTTTTGAAAAAAAACCAAAATTGCTTTTGGTTTTTTTTTCGCTTCGCCGCTGTCCGTGTCTATTCTCCCCTCCTCCCGGAGCAAGGCTGCTTTTCGCGCCCTGCTCCAAGAGGAAGGGAAGACACTGACAGCGGCGAAGCAAAAAAACCAAAAGCAAAAAGTAAGTCGCTTCGCCGCTTCCCTCCTCCTGGAGCAAGGCTGCTTTTCGCGCCCTGCTCCGGGAGGAGGGAAGAGTGAAGCGGCGAAGCGACTTACTTTTTGCTTTTGGTTTTTTCGCTTCCTGGTATCTGTCATTTCAAATGACATTTGAAATGACAGATACCAGCGTGGCGTGAAGCCTTAGGCCCGCGCACCCAGGATACTGTATAGGCGCTCTATCCAGTAAAATGGGTTGCGCGGGCCTAAGGCTTTTCGGACGCGGTTTACATTTAAATAAAATTAGTGTTCAGGATCGAGCGGTAGTTAAGCTGCACTGTGCGTGCGGCAACCGCGGGTGCCATAGGCACTAATGCAGCTCTTCCTACCGCTCGGTACTGGATAGACCTGTTAGGGAATAGCCACTGCTATTAATTGCATCAGTGGCATGGGATCTTCTTAGTGTTTGGGTAATTGCCAGGTTCTTGTGGTCTGGTTTGGCCTCTGTTGGAAACAGGATGCTGGGCTTGATGGACCCTTGGTCTGACCCAGCATGGCAATTTCTTATGTTCATATGCACGCGGCGATTTTATAACTTGCGCACATTGACATGCGAATTTTATAAAATCTGCTATCCACTCACACGAGTGCTGAATTGTGTACCCAAGTTGGGGGGATTTCATTAGATGTGTATGGCGACGTGATAGGCCCTATTCCCTGTTCCCTCACAATCCGCGCCAGTAAAGGAGTGGACTGGGAGGGAACTTTCTAACCCCCCTATCTAACCTTCCTCCCTTTTCCCCTACCAACCCTGACCCCTTAAACCCCTCTAACTACCCTACATTTTTTTGGTTTTCTTCTTAACTGCTCTCCAGAGCAGCCACAAATTGCGTGGGCCGGTCTGCTCCCGGCGCATGCTTCAGCAGGACAGTGCCTGTCCCAGCCTGCCCATGCCCCGCCCATGCCCTGCCCAGACCCCGCCTCCAGCCCGCCCCTTTTCCCAAACCCATTCTTCTGCACGTATTGGGAACCGCCCGAATGGCTGCAGGCCTATGAAGATCTATGCAGTATCTCCCGGATTTCACGCGCAGGGCTTTTAAAATTAGCCTTTTAGTTAATCAGGCACTTAGTTTCCTCTCTCATTTGCTCTGAACTGGTCCTGCTTTTATAACTTTTATATTCTGACTCTTTTGCATAGGGGCTAATGCATTCCTTAGTATAACATCACATGCAGATGTCGTTTTCTGAGTACCAAGTCTCCATGGCTCTAGGTCTGGAATTTATTATTTCTCATAATATGGGCATTAGTATACTTAGCTTTCCATATGTTGCCCTTTTTCCCATTTGTATGCAAATATTTGTTTTAATTACCTGAGAGTTTTTCCCAACCAACCCTGAATTTGTGCTCACAAGAGATCTGTTTGGAGCTATCTCATTTCAATTTCGTGATCCTCCCACAGGTATCTCATGTGCCATGGATCTCACGGTGGTCCTATTAATTGAATCTGCTACATTTATTTATTTATTTAATTTATGAATTGCCTTCCAAAACTTACAATAAGTCTTTTCAAAGCAATGTACAGCAAAAGTAAACAAATTAAAACAATGCAATTCAATAAATCTGTTATGTGAGATTCCTGGAGCATTGTAATATCTCTTTGGCTTCTTAACATATGTGCAGCAAAATCCAGAATATGCTGATGAACTACTGGAAGCGGGACAGTTCACTTTTTTTGTATGTTAATTTGACAATTTCACAGCAAAGACTAATTTTTCATTTTTTTTTTAACCTGTTGGAATATTCTGAATTCCATCTTTTTTTATCTTACTGTTCTTGCTCCTCACCACAAAGATTAGAAGACTGTTACTATTTGGATAAAAATGCATTCCTGGTCATATCTACCTGATGAAAAAAAAAATGTATTTGCAGCCTCTCCTTGAATCAGTGTAATAAATACCAAGACCTGAGATGTAGACACAAATGTTTTGACATAAGTGTGTTCGTGGGTGGATCTGCTATTGAGTCTTGTTCATGCAAGGGTTACTAACATGTTGTGGAGGGTGAGTTGTAGGACTATGCCTTCTTATGCTATTGAAACTCCAGATGTGCACTCATAACCAGTGAACAGATGCTCATGCTTTTTGGTTTTGCCCTTGTTTTATGTGGTTGCTGTGTTTCCATTAGAGCACTTTGCTATGCTTCCTTCTAGAACTAATTGATTTCAGATCCCATTCTTTATTACAAGTGAATCCAGATTAGTCTTTTCAAGTGCTGAATTTCATATTATCTATTCTTTTTATAGACATAAAGGAAGGAAAATAATTGGTAGATTGATTGTATTTATTTTCTAGCTACTGAAATGCAGACACTCAAGTTGATGATGTTGCTGATCCTCTTTTCTTTTACTGCTGTTGCCTACTTTCGTTTCTCCTCCTGCAGTCTCAGTACTGCTTTCTTTTCAAGCAGTCTTTCACTATGGCTTACTCTGCAGAATGAACATTTTTATAATGCAGTCTTTTTGACTGTCTTCTTGGCATCACTATAAATTTAACAGTGCAAACAGATTTGTAAATAAAACACAAGGTGCACTGAACTGTGTTTTACCTGTGAATGTGCATACATTTTCTGTATACACACTTTACTCTCAAACGGGCTGATAAAGAAAAACCCACAGGAGAGTGGGCCTCGTGATTCAGAAAGAAAAAATTTGCAAATGAGGGCCCGTAGTAAAAGGAGGCGGTAGGGACACTAGCGCGTCCCTACCGCCTCCTTTTTGACAGAAGCGGTGGCTGTCAGCGGGTTTGACAGTCGAAGCTCAATTTTACCGGTGTCGGTTCTCGAACCCGCTGACAGCCACAGGTTCAGAAAACGGATGCCGGCAAAATTGAGCGTCCGTCTTCCAACCCGTGGGCAGATTTTACATTTTTTTTTATTTTTGGGGCCTCCGACTTAATATCACTATGATATTAAGTCGGAGGGTGTACAGAAAAGCAGTTTTTTCTGCTTTTCTGTACACTTTCCTGGTGCCGGCTGAAATTAACTCCTGCCTTTGGCTGGTGTTAATTTCTGAAAGTAAAATGTGCGGCTTGGCTGCACATTATACTTTCTGTATCGCGCGGGAATAACTAATAGGCCCATCAACATGCATTTGCATATTTATCGCAAATCCCATTTCGGGCAGGGAGAGGGAGGAGGAGGGAGGGGGGGAGAGGGAGAGAGCAAGAGGAGCCTCTGGGGAGGCACACACAAAAGTCAACTTTTTATACCACTGTAAGAGGGGCCATTCTAAACTTGGGTGAGGTTTTGGTGGTGGCCTAGGTTTTGTATATGGACGTGTGCCTAGTTCTTTCAAATTTAACCTCCTTAAGTAGACATGCATGTAAAACGTATTGATAATTCAATTGAATATACTGTATCAATTTTCAAAAGCCCATTCACACGTGCAAAACTCCTTATGAAAATTACCCCTAAATTTTGTTTTGTGTGCATAAATCCTGTTTTATGTATAGAAGAGGGTTTTTATGTACACTAAGCATGTTTTCTGCATACACTCTTTTAAATCCCTGAGACATTAGTGTACCATGAGCTTCCTGCACTAGGAGTTAATTCATTTTTTACTATGTGAGTAAAGAAAATATGAGCTAAATATTAGCTCAGATCTTTTACTAAAATTTTATTATATCAGGCTCCAAATTAAAAATGTGACAAGTAGAATATTGGATTTTCTGAATTTAAAATAACACAGAGTATGTAGTCTTCTTTTTAACTTTCTTTTTGGTATGGTGTAGAATTTACCTTTAATAAATTAGAACAGTACACTTACAAAAACCTTTTCATAATCTCCACAAGTATCACTCTGGTAATTTGTACTGGTAAGAAATCTAAATTATTCCTTCTAATTTCTAGTAAGAGCATATCTTTTTTTCAGATTCCATTGGTATTCTTGTAAGAGAAAACAGAGGTATAAGGCAGATAAGAAATAAAAGGACCATCAATACTGCCGAATTTCACTCCTGGTGCAATGTCATAGACCCCGATTGATCTCTGGCTTTTACCTTACTTCTGTGCAAAGAGAGGATCCTCTGTGCTTATTCCATGCTTTCTTAAATTATTTTTATTGTTTTGATATCTGCCATTTCCACTGTGAGCAAATATTTTCTGATGTTGCTTCTAAATTTACTCCCTTGAAACTTCATGCCATAACCTCTTGTTCTAGTGCATCCTTTGAAAAAGATTTGCACAATGTGTTTCTTTGAGGTATTTAATTGTCTCTATCGTATCCCTCTCTAGACTATACCTATTTAGGCCCTTAAGTTTTATTTCACATGGCTTTTGGTGCAGATCCTGCACCATTTTGGTTGCCTTTCTTTGGACTTCCTCTATCCTTTTGGATATACAGGGGGCAATAATCAAACTGCTCATGTTGATGCAAATCCTGAAGGAAGTTTTTACTTGTGGGATTTGCACCAATAATGAAAGCTAAACTGTGTGGGTATTTTGCTATGATTACTGCTCCCAGGAAAAATTAACCATAAAGCTGTGCACCTGCTTTCCCTGTGGGTAAATTTTCCATTGGAAGCCACATGGGTTTATATAAAACTACACATATGATTATTTAAAACTGTGCACATTTACATAGCCCACTCCCTGGAAATACATCTGAACAATACAGGCAAAATTAGCCGTGCTGTAGGTTATTGGCTACAATTGCCCAGTGGTCTCTTTCACTTCATTAAGATTGTGGTTGTAGTACAGAATAACCTGAAGGGTGTAAGTGGTGACAATAAAACTTGAGTTCAGAAAATGACTAGATGTGTTCCTCCTTGTGTACATATAAACAAATGGAACCCACATTTTATAAAGAAACTTAAACCTTAAGGAAGCAGTACCACAAGCTCATTCAGTTGTTGAATACGAGAGGCATATAGTGATGATCTTTCTGCCTAAGTAATCCACACATTTATTTTCCTTTTATATTTCTCAACATTAGTTGAAAAAATATTTTTAAAAATGTAGTTGAGATTGCACTTTAAATATGGTCAGCAGTGCATTTCTCAAATTATTTCTCTGCCGTTCCTCCTTTGACTGAACAGCAAAGATAAAGAGAAAAGGCTGAGGAGTCTGTAGACATTTTGGGCAAACCCAGATAAAGAAGTATCATGGGATCATCAGACTTCAACAGAAAATTAAGAAACTATGAAATTAAAATCAATAAAAATCAGCTGATAAAACTTCAGAAAATGTATTCTAAGACTGAAATGGATTTTTTGCATGTAGTGTGACACCTTTTATTGGACCAACATAAACATTCTCCCAGGACAAGCAGGATGGTAGTCCTCACATATGGGTGACGTCACTGGACGGAGCCCTATCACGGAAAACTTTTCTTTCAAAGTTTCTAGAAAGCTTTGACTGGCACACTGAACATGCTTAGCATGCCATGATCCCTGTGTCCACAGGGGTCTCCCTTCAGTCTTTTTCCACGATGCAGTTGCCTCTGGTTTAAGAGCTCTGTGAGATTTTTCTCACAACTTTTCCTCACAAAAACACTTGAAGTTTTACTTCACAAATAGTTTTCCCTACACGGGTCTCCCTTCGCGTACATTTCATCGACGCTCGGTGAGTACTATGCCCTGTTTTTTGGTCAGCTCCTGTCACCTCACTAATGGTTCCCCTGGGTTACCAACCGAATTGCGGCCTTCTTTTCACCCTCAGTCCACCCCACGATACCCGCGAGTGTCCTTGCTGCAAACCTCCACCTGGTCCATTGGGGCTAGAGGGTTTGGGACGTCCACAGTTCCCGTTGTCGCCAGAGCTGCCGTTGATGCCGTCCATGCCCCGATTGATGCCGTCTGCCCCCATCGAGGCTGTCGACGCCGCCATCAATGCCCCATCGATAGCCCTTTCGAATTGATGCCTTCGTCGATGCCATCAATACTATTGAAGCCGCCATCAATACTATTGAAGCCACCATCAATACCCTTGACTAAAGAAAACGCTCCATACTTCGGGTTCTAAACCTGAGCCCATTGTAATCCTTGGGCGATAAACAATGCCAAGAGCACTAGAGGCATGGTGACCATCTGTCACCAATGCCATCCGAGACAGCGAGGGCATCTTCCTCGTTGCTGGAGAATGACTGGGCCGAGCACTGTGGGAATCATCATCACCGGCACGGTGTCCGTCTGTCACCAATGCCATCCATGACATCGGTGGCATCTTCTTCGGTGCTGGAGAATGACCGGGCCGAGCACCAAGGGAAACCGCCACTGCCACAGTAACTATCCGTTACCTTTCCCATTCTGGACATCGGTGGCAGTTTACTCAGTGCTGGAGAATGACCAGGCCGAGCACCGAGGGAAACATCGTCGCTGGCACCGATGTGGTTCTCTGTTCGGTGCTGGCACTGATACCTCACTGGCATCAATGTCTATTGAGCCAGTTGCGAAGCGGGCCTGGGTACAAGAGTCTCCATGCTCCTCTGCACCCGAGGCACTGAGGTGTTCCCCACCGACACCGGTGCTGGATACTGAGCCACTACAGGTTCATGTGGAAGTTCCAGTAATGCCTAGCCTGTCTCCCCCTGTAGCTGCGCTACCTACACCAGCTTCTAGGGAGGAGCTGGATGTCCTCATCTGTCAGGCTGTCATCGATGCCTTCCAGAATCTACTAACACCAGAGCCATCGATGTTCGCACCGTTGTGGCACCGCTTCGTTGTGGCACCTACCAACAACAGCCTAAGTCATCGATGCCAACTCGTCCTTCTGAGCCTCCATGGACCCCTATATCTATCCCGGGATCCTCGAGTGGCGATGGGCACTCTAATCCCGCTTCGGTATCGATCCCATCGAGACCTAAGTTAAGGACGTACCTGAAACCATCCCTTTTGACCTGGTCACTAAAAAGAACCAGAAGTTTCTGGAGGTTCTAGGTCATAATATCTTCCAATTTACCAGCTATGTTTCCCTTGGTTCCCTTGATGTTTGACACAACATCAAGGGAACCTCTCTGCCATCCACATGAAAATCGAGCAACATATGATTGCTTCGAAACGTCCTCCCGTTGCCAGCAACAGGACTCCGTACTAGACGGTAACATGGCTTATGGCCTCTGATTTACGGCCCGAAGTCCAGGATAATCTAGCTGATCTGCCATGCACTCCAGATAATCTCTTCGTGCACAAGCTCTAGCAGACAGTGGCTGAATTGCAAGACCACCACGAGACCCTGTAATAGCTGTCTACGTTTCTTGCAAATCCTCCGTCCTCAGCTAGAAAACCAGCAGAGGGATACTAGAAGGACCTTTTACTGCTCCCGCTCCCGCGTGAGACCAACGAGTATCCAGATCACACCAGCTCTGCCACTCGGGCAGGCTCCTGGATTTTTCTACCTTGCCAGAGAACAGAACGGTCCACCCCACTAAGGACCAGGGCTTGGGATACCGTTCCCTGGACACAACAAGGCAGAGGATTTTAATCCCACTATTTCCTACTTTCAAAGAAAATAGGCGACCTCCGACCATCCTGGACCTCTGAAATCTCAATTTCTTCAGAAGCAAAAGCTCAGAATGGTATGTCTCGGCACCGTGCTTCCCTTACTACAACAAGGGGGTTGCCTCTATTCTCTAGACTTTCTATACACTTCATAGTGAGTCAATAACATTTTCAATACCAAGTTCTGCCATTCAAACTAGCTTCGACAACTTGTGTTTTTCACCAAATACCTAGCAGTGACTGCCATTTATCTACAAAGAACAGCATACACACATTTCCTTTCCTGGATGACTGCCTAATAAGGAGTCAATCCAAACAAGGAGCTCTAAATTCCCTAAGACTCACTATAAATCTAGAGCAGATCTGGGCACTACAGTCGCAACGCCCTTCCAGCCCAACAACCGCGCAGAGATCCTATCAAATTGTCCACATCTCTGCGCGCATGCAACATAGCCTCGGCCCATCAAATCTTTCATTGCTGGGCCACATGATTCCAAGATCCACGTCACTCCTATGGCCAGACTAGCCATGAGAAGAACTCGTGGCTCTAAGCTGTTCCACCGCTTTCGTCCCTGCTCCTTATCACGGATCCCATACCAAATCCTCACATGATCTTGGCCACGGTCGCATCCAACGTGGGTTGGAGAACTCATATCGATACCCTCCAAACCCAAAATATATCGACTCCGCTCCATAACAAGTCTCAGATCAACTTCCTGAAGCTTCAAACCATGCGTTATGCCCTTTATGCCTTCCAACACTGCCTCTCACACAAAACTTTGTGGATTCAGACAGACAACATAGTAGCAATGTGGTACTCGAACAAACAGGGACACACAGGCTCTTATCTACTCTGCCAGGCAGCCGTGCAGTTCTGAGCCTGGACCCTCGCACACTCCATGCATCTCCGGGCCACTTATCTAACAGGCATACCAAACATACTAATAGACCATCTCAATCAATGTCTCCATCCCCACGACTGGTCTCTGAATCCATGTGTAGCGAGCAAAATCTTCTAGTGCTGAAGACAACCAACCATCGACCTCTTGTGTCCGAATTGAACCACAGAGTGGACAGATTCTGCTCCCTACACAGGCATACAAATGAGTTAGCCATGGGTGCCTTTGCTCGCCCCTGCAACAAAGGCCTCCTATAGGTGTCTCTTCTGATACCGCTCATAGCCAAAACAGTCTTGAAGCTGCAGCAGTACAGGTTTTCAGTGATTCTCATAACCCCGTACTGGCCTCGACAAGTATGCTTCCCCATACTTTTCAACCTATCACTCCAGGAACCAATTCGCCTGCCTACAGACCAGTCTTATAACACAGACTCACTGATATTCTCAGGTACTTGTAGCTTCACGACAACCTTCAACACGTAAGTCTTGCCATTCGAAATGGGCAAGATTTACCAAATGACGTGCACAAAAAGGTATTGGCCCCTTTTTTCCTGCCCCACTCCATCTCTATTGGGCTATCTAGGATACCTTTTCCCCAGACATCCTCCACACGGTACACCTCAGTTCCATCTCAAAGTACCACCAGGGAGTAGGGGATGCCCTGTTAACAGCTCAACCTCTTATGAGTCGGCTTATCAAGAGTTTTCTACAACTTAAGCCTCCTCTACAATCACTGGTTACGGAATGGGCCTAAATGTACTGCTTTCAAGGCTCATGCATTCCCCGTTTGAGCCTTTGCATTCCTATAACATTAAAATTCTAACATGGAGAATTCTTTTCCTCGTAGCCATCACCTCTGCTACAAAGGTCAGTGAGTTACAAGCCCTTGTTGCATACTCACTCCTCCGTGACCGAGTTGTACTCTGTACTCACCGTAAATTTCTTCTTACGGTGGACACAGCCTCTCATCTTACCCAGTCTATAGTCTGCCCACTCTTCCCAAGGCCTCTCTCTCTCCAGGGCGAGAGGGCTTTTGCACACCTTGGACTGTAAGCGCGCACTTGCATTCTATCTACACTGTTCTGCACTCCATAGGAAATCCTTCCAACTCTTTGCTTCTTTGACAAAGACAAGCTGCGGGTTCCAGTGGGCAAACAAACTCTCTCCAACTGGCTAGCAGACTGTATCGAATTCTGCTATGAGGAAGCAGGCCTTCCTCTTCAGGGGTGAGTGCAGGCACATTTTGTAAGGGCCATGGCATCATCGGTAGCACACTATCGTTCAGTACCAATTGCCAACATCTGCTAGGCTGCGACATGGAGCTCTCTTCACACAATCGCAGCCCTCTATTGCTTAGATAAGGAAGTCCGTCAAGACTCTGCCTTTGGCTAATCTGTTTTGCAGAACTTTGTTCCAGTATAATCCCCAACTTCTTCCACAACCACCTGCTGTGATTTCAGGCTGCCTCATCATTACCAATAGCACCCCAATTATTGTGCCTTCTGCATGAGTTGTCTGCTATTGGCCTGTTGTAATATGAGTGAGCCTGTAGCTTGCTAATCACCCATATGTGAGGACTACCATCCTGCTTGTTCTGGGAGAAAGCAGAGTTGCTTACCTGTAACAGGTGTTCTCCCAGGACAGCAGGATATAGTCCTCACAAAACTCACTCACCACCCCGCGGAGTTGGGTCCACTTACGTTTTGTTATTTTATTTTTTGCTCGCACTTTTTTGCTACAAATGAGACTGAAGGAAGACCTCTGTGGACACAGGGATCATGGCATGCAGGGCATGCTCAGTGTGCTAAGTGTGCCAGTCAAAGCTTTCTAGAAACTTTGACAGAAAAGTTTCCTGTGATAGGGCTCTGTCCAGTGACATCACCCATATGTGAGGACTACATCCTGCTGTCCTGGGAGAATACCTGTTACAGGTAAACAACTCTGCTTTATCCAAAAATAATGAACATGAGCTTTTGAAACTATATAAATCTCTTCAGGTCTAGGGATGATGAAAGCAATAATTAACAACTATTCTTTAATATGTTTCTGAGAAACAGTCATCCTTTGAGATAAACAAGAATGGCTCCTATGATTTCTCTGGTAAATCAAGGGAATGAGTGAAAGCCATGTAAGGTAAAAGGTTAAGAGTTTGAGTGTTTGGAGGGATTGAAGAGTTGTTGAATATTGTCAGGCCGTTGAGCAATCTGTCAAGGTGCTCTGGGAAGAAATGAGGACATAGAGCAGACCCCGATATTCTTGGCATGGCAACGCAGAAACTGAACAATAATCAGTTTCTGAGCATTGTCCAAGGAGAAGACATGATGCTGGAGCCAAACTGCAAACGAACTATTACCTTTTCCCCATAAAGTTGTTCCCACTGGTGCAGTAACAGAAGGGATCAGGAATCACTTATGCATTTTCTCCTGATTTGCTCTTCTTTTTAAGCTTTTCCCTCTTTTACTTTTTGCCTGATTTATCAATAGCTACCTTTAGTACTAGTTTTGCTGATAGTGGTGCGGAAGAGGATTGGTGGAAGAATGGAAAGTATGAGGAAACTCTGGTAATTCATAACTGAGCAAATTTAATAGTGTTAGTGACTTCCTGTTCCAAAACCAGATTAAAAGATAATATTAAAGCATTTAAGTCTCAAAAGATTCCCATGATAAAGTACTATAAACCATACTCAAACTGGACTATAAATAGACTCTGAAACCCTGAGAAGTATTTTAAGAATGTAAGAAATCTTATGCCTGGTCACTTGAAGTACCTGGCAGATTCCAGTAGTAAAGTCCTTTCCATATTGTTCACTCCTAGAATTAAGCAGTGGAGACATCCAAGTTTGTCCTCCAGAAATGTGTCAAAATCTTTTTAAAATTTAGCTACACTGCCAGCCTTAGCCACATTTCTTTTTGCTATGGATGGGAGGATTGGTATGAGGTCCTCTAGGCCACAGGGAACCTTCCCCTCCCCAATCTGTGTATGCCTCTGGCCCAACTCAAGGGAAATACATTTGAGTGGGGCTTGCTTAAGTTTTCTAGGGTTACCATCCCCTCCCCTTTTGGGGGAATCAGCTAAGATTTCTTGGAATACTCCCGGTTTCCTCTGACACACGTGTAACACTTACTGGGGAGGGTGGAATCCTTTTTGTGGGGGGAAGCTCTTGCTTGTGGCTTAGACAGTAGTATGTGTGTCGTTCCCTGTGTGGTGTTAGATGCTAGATGCTACATCTCAATCGATGAGATGCTGGTACAAAACAGGCAGGATGAGGCTCTGGGTATTAAATTAAATGTTTACTCATTCTTTAACAATTAAATTAAAGTCCATTTTCATAAAGGTGAATCTATCGATACAAAGGTGTTTTCCTGTTCTGGGTAGATGTCCTTTATCTCAGGTATCTGGGTAAGTTTCCCATAGTTGATTTTAAAAAGGTGAATTTTTAAACCTGCACGCGCACATGGATGCACCAGTTTTATAACATGCGTGCCTTGATGCATTCATGTTGTAAAAATCTGCTACATGCATGCACGTGTGCGCCCGATTTTATATCGGTGTGCGCATATGCACGCGATACCAACTTGCGCACATAGGGGTAGATTTTCAAACCGCGCGAATTGGCGTACTTTTGCTGGCGCATCAGGCGCCAGCAAAAGTACGCGGGATTTTAGTAGATACACGCGTAGCCGCTAAAATCCTGGATCGGCGCGCGCAAGGCTATCGATTCTGTATAGCCGGCGCGCACCGAGCCGCGCAGCCTACCCCCGTTCCCTCCGAGGCTGCTCCGAAATCGGAGCGGCCTTGGAGGGAACTTTCTTTTGCCCTCCCCTCACCTTCCCCTCCCTTCCCCTACCTAACCCACCCGCCCGGCCCTGTCTAAACCCCCCCTTACCTTTGTCGGGGGATTTACGCCTCCCGGAGGGAGACATAAATCGCCGTACGCCAGCGGGCCGCTAGCGCGCCGGGACGCGACCTGGGGGCGGGTACGGAGGGCGCAGCCACGCCCCCGGACCACCCCGGGCTGTAACCACGCCCCCGGGCCCGCCCCCAAAACGCTGCTGACACGCCCCCAAAACGCGGCGCCGACCGGGCCCGCCCCCGACACGCCCCCCTCGCCAAACCCCGGGACTTATGCGAGTCCCGGGGTCTGTGCGCGCCGGTAGGCCTATTGAACATAGGCGCACCGGCGCGCAGGGCCCTGCTCGCCTAAATCCGCCCGGATTTGGGCGGATTTAGGCGAGCAGGGCTCTTAAAATCCGCCCCATAAGGGGGGGGGGAGGTTTTTGCAAGATTCGAGTGATGACAGATTAGGCCTTTCCCCAGTTTCCATCCAGTCCGCTCCAATAGAGGAACGGACTGGGAGGGAACTTCCTAACCCCCCTAACAAACCTGTCTCCCTTTTCCCCTATTCTGCCTGACCCCTAAAACCCCTCTAAGTAGGGGTTTTTATTTTGCTTTTATACTTACCTGCTCTGCCATGCAGCAGCAGGTTGTGTGTGCTGGTCCGATCCCAGTACGGTACAGCGGGACAGCGCCTGGTGCTGTCCAGGCCTGCCCATCTCCAGCCCCTGTCCCACCCATGCCATGCCTCTCCCCTTTTAGTTTAGGTGGTTCTTCGGCGTGTACCGGGAGATATGCGTGGCCGTGGGCCTTTAAAAATCCCCATGTGCGCTGCCCAGCCACGCACGTATCTCCGGGTTGTTACCTGCGCCGGCCTTTGAAAATTAGCCCAAAAGTGCACAAAACTCTCCCTGTGGGGCCAAATGGGAATCCTATTGGAGGGGTCCTACCTGAGTCCAGTTTGTCTATCTATTTATTTATTATATACAATCATTTTTATGCCGCATTATCTCTAAAACGTTTATTCAGAATTGCGCAGCCTTTCCTGGTCCCATGGGATGGAGATCCGATGGGAACTCTAAGATCACGGTTCTCCTTTCAATATTGGTATTGGTGACTTCTCTTGCAGGAAAAGTTTTTAGAATGTGGGAACCAGGCTATCTTAGCCCTGGAACCCTGTGGAAGAGGATGAGTCAAAAACCTCCCCACCAAACAATATCTAAATACTTGCTCTCTGAAAATCTCTTGGTGGCTGCTTTTTCACTATGACTGGTGCTTGCCCCATCTAGGGTGTAGATTTAGGATCATAGGTCTTTAGCTCTTGTCCTTTGTATTGGGGAAGATCTTCTCCAGTGGGTGCAAGGTTTAAGCAGAAGTCCCTTCTGGAATAAATCTGGATACATCTTGGCATGAAAAATCTTACACAGAAGGATCTGTCATTGGTGTTTGTCTCACCTACAGTGTAGAGTGGGCTCACATATCATCAGGCCTCTGATTTGAGAGCCCTTTTACTCCAAAGGCAAAAATGTATCTTACTGCAACTAAATAAAGGACAACCCTCTGGCAGGCTGTGCACAGACAGGAACTTTAAAAAAAAAAAATAAAGTTCATGATAAGGCTGGGAGTCCTCATCAGGGAATGGAAAACTTGCATCCTCACTGCTGTGATGCTAACTCAGAATGACTCCACAAATTACTAAAATGACTGCACTAAACAGGATAAGGCATCCAATCCAAACCCTCCAGGTTGAGAGGGGCAGAAAGGGTTGGAAGGCTCATAGATATAAAAGAGTACATTTTAAGACCTGTTCGCGGGCATACATGTGCGCACGCTACCCGGCGCACACACGTACGCCCAATTTTATAACTTGTTGGAGCTTAGAAGAGATTAGGGGACAGTGATTCTCATAACACCCTTAGGCCAAGACAAATTTGTTTCCACTCCTGCAAGAGATGTCCATCAGGAATCCAATCAGGCTAGGAAATTCCCCAATGCTCATTACTCAGGAACAGGGGCTGATGCACCATCCTAACATCAGTTCCCTGGCTCTGAGCCTGGATGTTGGTAGGGGTAGCTTTGCAACCTCTGACATTTAAAAGGATGTATTTCATGTTCTGGCTTTAAGAAAGGACTCCATGAGGAAATCGTATGGGCTGAAGTGGAGGAGATTTGCCTTTTGGTATGAGAGAATGGCCCTAGATCCTTTCTCCTGCACCATACAAAAAATGCTTGATTATCTACTGCATCTTTCAGACTCAGGTCTCAAGAGCAACTGGTGCTTACCATCACTATGTTGAAGGTAAACCTGTCTTTGTACAGTCTTTTGTTATCTGATTCATTGAAGGCTTTCTTCACTTGAAGCCTCCCATCTGGCTTCCTGCTGTGTCTTGGGATCTCAATGTGGTACTGACCCATCTAATGAATGCACCCTTTTACCTCTACACTCCTATAAACTGAAGTACCTAACCTACAACATATTTTTGGTGGTGGTGACTTTATCATACTGTCAGTGAGCTCCAGCTCTAGTGATTTATTCACTTTATACCAAGATTTTTCATGATACAGTGATTCTGCAAAACATCCTAAGTTTCTGCCTAAGGTGTTATTAGACTTCCATCTTAATGAATGAATCTTCCTTCCAACATTGTTTACCAAGTCGCATATCCACAAACGTGAACAAGCTCTGCACAGTTTAGACTGCAAAAGAGCCATGGCTCTCTACCTGGAGCATACTGAAGCCTGTAGAAAGTGCACCCAACTTTTTGTCATCAACACACCTGGGATTTCCATTGCCAAACACACACTATCTAGTTGGCTAGCAGATTCCATCTCCTTCTGTTATGGCTAAGCAGCCTAAATCTGGTGGGTCATGTCAAGGCTTAAAGTGTCAGAGCCATGGCAATGTCGGTAGGCCACCTAAGATCAGTCTTCATGTAGGAGTTGTGCAAGGAGTTCTTTCCACTTATTCACATTGGGGCGGATTTTAAGAGCCCTGCTCGCGTAAATCCGCCCGGATTTACGCGAGCAGGGCCCTGCGCGCCGGTAAGTCTATTTTACATAGGCCTACCGGCGCGCGCAGACCCCGGGACTCGCGTACGTCCCGGGGTTTTCGGAGGGGGCGTGTCGGGGGCGTGTCGGGGGCGGGCCCGGTCGTCGCAGCGTTTCGGGGGCGTGTCGGGAGCGTTTTGGGGCGGGTACGGGGGCGTGGCTACGGCCCGGGGCGGTCCGGGGGCGTGGCCGCGCCCTCCGTACCCGCCCCCAGGTCGCGGCCCGGCGCGCAGGAGGCCCGCTGGCGCGCGGGGATTTACGTCTCCCTCCGGGAGGCGTAAATCCCCCGACAAAGGTAAGGGGATGGTTTAGACAGGGCCGGGCGGGTGGGTTAGGTAGGGGAAGGGAGGGGAAGGTGAGGGGAGGGCAAAGGAAAGTTCCCTCCGAGGCCGCTCCGATTTCGGAGCGGCCTTGGAGGAAACGGGTTAGGCAGCGCGGCTCGGCGCGCGCCGGCTATACAAAATCAATAGCCTTGCGCGCGCCGATCCAGGGATTTTAGTGGATACGCGCGGCTCCGCGCGTATCTACTAAAATCCAGCGTACTTTTGCTTGAGTCTGATGCGCAAGCAAAAGTAGGCTGATCGCGCTTCTTTTAAAATCTACCCCATTGTGTAATTGTTTGGACAGGGACGCCAAACGCAACAGTAGGTTTGGACAGTCTGTCCTGAGGAATCTCTTTTGAGGTGCTTGTTGCCACCAAAAACAGTTATTGTCTCTATGCATCATTTTGATTTCCTCTTTTTTTTTTTTGTTAGGGTCAGTTTTTAGCCAGGGATTCCCCACTTCTGAGGACTGCCATCCTATCTGTCCTTGGAGAAAGCAGAGTTGCTTACGTGTGACAGATGTTCTTCGAGGACAGCAGGATGTCAGTCCTCATGAAACGCACCCTCCTTCCCTTGGAGTTGGCTTCTCCAAGTAAAAGCTAAGTAAGAAGACTGAAGGAGCCTCCATATAGAGTGGGGGGACATGCTGAAAGTTCTAGAAACTTTGAAACAAAAGTTCTGTGCTGGATTCTATTTGATAATGTCGCTCATGTGAGGACTTGACTTCCTGCTATCTTCGGAGAACACCTGTTACAGGTAAGCAACTCTATTTTCTGCATGATCCTTTATTATATGTTTATATAGTGCTAAGAAAATATTTGTGAACCCCCTAGGATGGACTATATTTTAGCACCATTTATACTCAAAACCTGATAGGATCCTAATCTACACCCAGATATGAGAGAGAGATAACCCCAATGAATAAATAACTTGGACATAAAGGATATATTTTGAAATTCAACAAAAAGATTCAATACTTACTATCCTTGTGTGAAAAAGTATACAAAACCTTCATTTAGTAAATGGTGGCACTTCCTTGAGCAGCAATAACTTCAACTAAATGTTTCCTTTAATTTTTGATTAATAATCTCCCACATGAGGAGGAATTTTGGCCCATTCTTCCATACAGAACTGTTTTAACTCTGTGACATTTGAGGTCTTCATTGCATGAACAGTTTGCTTCAAGGCTTGCCACAACATTTCAATAAGGTTAAGGTCAAGACTTTGATTTTGCCAATTCAAAACAGAAAATCTCTTCTTCAGTCATTCTGTAATAGATGTATTTCAATATTTAAGGTTGTTTTCTTGCTACATGACCCACTTTTGGCTCAGCTTCAGCTAACAGATGGATGGCCTAATATTCTCCTCTAGAATTTTCTGATTTAAAGTGTGAATTCATGGTTTCATCAATGATGGCAACCTGTCCAGGTTCTGATGCAGCAAAACAGCCCCATACCATGATACCTCTACCACCATGCTTGACAGGATGAGCTTCTTTCTATGGAAGGTAGTGCTTGTCTTTTGCCAAACAAAACATTTGTTTTTGTGTCCCAAAAGTTCAATTTTTTACTCCTCTGTCCAGGAAATATTATTCTACAGGTCTTGTGGGTCATCCATTTTCTCTTTGTTGAACCTGAGGTGGACACGATATTGTAGAGAGCAGTGGCTTCTTCCTAGCTATCCTTCCACAAACACTTCCTATTGTTTTTTTCTGATGGTTGATGCATGAATCCCCAAATCAGCTGCAGTGAGAAAGGCAGGCAGATCTTCAGATATTAGTCTGAGATTTTTTTGTGACTTTCTGGATGATTTTCCAGTTTGTTTTTATGATTATCTTGACAGGATGACCACGTCTGGGTACAGTCACTGTAGTTTTCAAAATTTTCCATTTGTAGACTATTTGAAAGTGTTAGAGCACCAAATGTTTTGAAATAATTGTTTAACCCTGTCCAGACACATGGGCATCAACTTTCCCATTCTTAGAAAAGAGGCAGAATATCAAATGATTGTAAATAAATAAATAAATAAAATCCTCTTTTTCATAGGTCCTCTGAATTTTCTTTTCATCATAGCATTATTTATTATTATTATTTATTTGATTTATATTCCATACCATGATGAGTTCCCACTAACTTTTATTGTGAAGACTAAACTCAAAATCTTTTGTACCCTTATATAGGACAGGTGACTCATCTAAGTCATACAGATTTACTTGTTACCTAATTATTTAAGCAGCTAATTTTTATTAGCCAACTAATTGTGCTAAGGAAATTAGGGGGTTCACATAATTTTTAATTAATTTTGTTTGGGTAGATGTTCAGCCCATGTCTGGCTGAACTAGTTAGCCAGATAAACACATCCTGCTAACTTGACTGGGATATTCAGCATTGCAACCACACTGCTGAATATTCCTACCTATCTAATAGTTGGAATAGTTTATTTGGCTAACTTTAGACCTGCTCAATAGCAGGTCTAACATATCCAGCTAATTTAGCTGGATAAGTGCCGATAGCCTTATCCAGCTGATTAAGGCTATCGGAGCTACTTAAGCTTATCCAGCTTAAGTAGCTCCACCTTAAAACCACCCACTTAGCTGAATTAAGTATCGCCAATGTGATACTTAATTTTGAACATTGGTATAAAAAAAACAATAAATAAATAAATAAATAAAATAAGTGGTGGCCGCTGAATGCAGCTGAATATTCAAATGATGCCACTTAGCCGGATAAGAACTTATCCGGCTAAGTGGCTTTGAATATCTACCTTATTGTTTCTACTTTGTATATTGACTCAAGAAACACAAAATTGCTTAGGTCATAGCCTTTTTATTGCATTAAAAATACAATTAATGGTATTATGGTAAGATCTTGTAATTTTTTATATACTTGGAGGTTCACAGACTTTTCTCAGCACTGTATAATGATATATTTGCACAGTATAACTAAATATTTAATGAATCACTGCTTTTTCTAAAAAGATTACCCCAAATAATTTAGGAGAGCTGGTCTTTTGGCAGTTTAAAGCATTTTTTGATACAACAAACCTTTACAGATGATGTTCACTGTGCAATAATATTGTGCAATCTCTTCTTTTTGGAGACAGGAGGAATCCGCAATAGTTGATAAATTGTCACTAGTGATATGATAAAATCCAGCAAGAAGTAGATAAGCTCTGAGAAACACATTTCCTCTCATCACATTGGATTTCCTGGAATGATTCCTGAGGGAGATTTTGTTCCTTCCGCAGCTCTTTTTCCCTCTCATTCTTATCTGTTTGGATAAGAGAGAAAATGCTCCAACCTTGGCTGATTTCTCTTGAGAGACATGATGGAGAATTGGCTTGGTTTCCTCCCCATATTCTGCTTTACGTAATTTATAGCTAGAGCATGAGTTGTGGTTTGGGGAACAAGAATAGAGTCAACTGAATTTTTTGATTGTACAATCTTTTGTTAGTCTCTCTGTGACCTTTTTCCTGAACCCTTTCTTTTCCCCACCCCATCCAGTATGCCTCAGCTGGCAGAAAAAAACTACTCTAGCCCTAAGGTTGGAAGGAAATCCCCTCTAAAGCAAACATCACTGCCACTCGTTGACAAGTAGGAGCTGCCACTGAAACAGCTGCCATCTTTCTTTTCTCTCTGGGCTTGAGTGCACCACTTCCACAACATGCCCAGGCATGACTGGCCTTGACAAAACTCCAAATTGCCCTCCTACACTCAAGATGCATTGCACAGCATGATTCTACAATTTTACTGTAAAAAAAAAAAAAAAAGCATTTCAAATTTACACATTGAAAAAAGATTGCAAAAGCTTTGAACCCTGAAAAAGAAACAATAATTTTTAAACTAAGAGTTAATTACTTTTGTATTGTGTCTTTACTGAGTTAAAGAGTTAAAAGCTATGATAAAACAGATAAAGTCAGGAGCAAAGGCCTTCACATGTTTACAGAGAAGGGCAGATAGCAAGACTTCCCCTGCAGAATGCAGATAAATAATGTGCCCTCAGTTAGGGTAAAATATGGTGCTACATACTGCACGGAGCTAACATTTACATTTTAAGCCATTATTCTTTTTTTCTTTAATACCTATGTCTTCCTTTGCTGTCCTTATTACTTCTATTTTTATTTTTTGCTCTTGTCTAATGTAGCCAATTATCAAATACTGTATGCAGTGACATTCTGTGGCATGTCAATTTCCATTTCTCCCACTGATGCACACTGGACCGGATTTTAAGAGGTACGCGCGGGCGTACATTTGTGCGTGCAATCTGGCGCGCACAAATGTACACCCGATTTTATAACATGCGCGCACAAGGGGGTGCACACTAGTGCACCTTGCGCGCCGAGCCCTAGGTGAGCCCCGATGGCTTTCCCTCTGAGGCCGCTCCAAAATTGGAGCGGCCTCGGAGGGAAATTTCCTTCTGCCCTCCCCACCTTCCCCTCCCCTCCCTTCCCCTACCTAACCTGCCCCCCAGCCCTACCTAAACCCCCCCCTCACCTTTGTTTTACAAGTTGCACCTGCCTCCAGGGCTGGCGTAGATTGCGCACGCCAGCCTAGCGGCCCTACGAAGGCCTCTGGCCAAGGCCCCATCCCGTACCGCCCACGCCCCACCCCTTTTTTCAAGCCCCGGGACATATGCGCATCCTGGGGCTTGCGCGCATCACCGGGCCTATGCAAAATAGGCTCGGCACGCATAACCCTCCTGCGCGTGTAAATCCAGCTGGATTTACGCGCGTAGGGCTTTTAAAATCTGCCCCTATGTGAATTTGGGTAATTTGTATCTTTCTCCATTGCCTCAGACTTGAATTTTAAGCCTGGGGCAGGGAAAATTCTACTGTACGTGATTTGTAACTCACTTTGAGCTTGGATATAGAAAGGTAAGTAAATCCAGATCCACAGGACAGGATAAATTTATGTTGTCTAACCCTCCATCCAGATTCCACTTCTTCATCTTTGTCTATCAACATCTTTCATTACTGCCTTTGTAACATGCTGAATGTGGTATGGAATATTTTACATTAAAGAGGTATGGTTTGAGGCAGTTGCTTTGGCGGAGGATGTTATGCACTATAGAGTTCTGCTCTTGGTGCCATTTATTCCTAGAGTCTAGACCACAGTGCTGGTGAACAGAGATGCCTCTTCTGGTATCCACTGCTGCAACTATAACACTATGAGAAAAAGTAGACTGCTAAAATATTTGAATATTGTGCATTATAGGCATATAAAATTAAGCAAACTGCAGTAAGACTGAAGAATTCTAGAGCAGCATGCTGATGAAAATTCTTGCCACTCGGATTTCATTGAAATAGATTTTAACGTCATCAGAACTGGCAACTAGTTCAGAACAGTCTGGGCCAAATTTGTTCTTTTTTTTTTTTTTTTATTAACTATTTATCATTTTTATTGATATTAAAATAAAATAGAAGAACACATAATACAAACATAAAAAGAAAGAAAAAAGCAAAGTTCAGTTCTCCAAAGAAGTATAAAAAGATAAGCTTAATATGAACAGAGTAAGACATAATGAAACACATCATTAGAACCATGTCACCTCCAAGTAAAATAGGAATTGGGAGGAGAAAACAGCAAAACCAATCAGCTCAAAATATCAGAAATGATGACTAGAAAAGAGCAGCAAACCGAAGGAGAAAAGTTGGAAAGCTATGACCACAAAAGATTGTAGTTTGGACAATAAAATCCCAGACAAATATGGGCAAAGGGGAAGCACAGTGTAAAACACAAACCAAATGTTACATTCCCAACATACGCAATTTATCTTGATTCACAAATAACACTTCTTGCTGAAATGAATTACTAAAGGAAGGAAACGACCTCAGAATCCAGCATGTATAATTTTAACTTGTCACAGATATTTTAATCACTGGTCAAAAAACTTTCCAAATCATCCTCTATTTTATTCACTGCAAAAAATCCTTTTTAATACAATTTTGTATATATTTTTAAAAATGTATAGTATAATAAATTCTGAACTACCATGTTACCAGAGTTTTGCATACATCAGCAGCTTCAGGGTGAAGTTTTTAGTTTGGTGGAATAAATTTCAGAAAAATTCTTTGAATTGGATCAGTCCACTCTCTTAAAAAAATAGCTTATACAATAAAATCCCATACCTGCAGGCTTTAATGGTGGAAGTGGACTTGGACATAGCTGCTGTCACAGAGGCCTAGTTCATGGAGTATCATGATTGGAATTTGGCAATCCCATTATAACTTGATAAGAAAAGACAGGGAGTTCAGAAAAGGGGGAAGAGTAGCTCTTTGTGTCAAAAACAATATCCAAGCAGCTAAAATGCTAAGGATGTGGGTTAGGGAAGAAGCAATATAGTCTATCCTAAAAAAAAAAAAAAAGAGGATGTTGCTTCCATTTACATTGGTGTGGTCTACAGACCTCTGACTCAGACAGAAGAACTGGACAGAGATCTCATTGAAGACATCCAAAAGGTGGGAGAGAAAGGAGAAGTGTTGCTCATTGGAGATTTTAATCTGTCAGATGTGGATTGGAGTATCCCTTCTATGGAATATACAACAAGTAGAGAGATAATAGATGTTCTTCAAGGGGCTCTACTCAAACAAATGGTAATGGAATCTACAAGGGAGGGTGTGATAATCTAGTGTTCACTAATAGAGATGATATCTTTAATGTTTGGGTAGGGGCTCACCTGAGCACCAGTTATCATCAGACAGTATGGTATGATATTGCAAATAGGATACAGAGAAGTCACATGAAGAAGTACTTGGAGGAAAAACTGGAAGACTGGGCGAAAATGAGAGAGGTGGAACAACGGTGGCCCAAATGAAAAGTTGCTATTGCAAAGGCAACAAATCTATATGTTAGAAAAGTAAACAAGAGTAAGATGAAAAACAAACTGATCTCGTTCTCAAAAGTGGTGGTTGAAAAAATAAATGCAAATAGAACAGCATTCAAGAAGTATAAAGAATCCCAAAAAAGGGAAAACAAGGAAGAATATCTGTTAAAACTGAAGGAGATGAAGAAAGATATTAGGAAGGTGTTGCGACCGTCTCTGCTCGACGTCCTCACTCTGCCCTCTTTACCTCTGTGGCGACTCCCTCCGGGTCTGATGGACGGCTGGCTGCCGCG
This sequence comes from Rhinatrema bivittatum, assembly GCF_901001135.1. Lineage (NCBI taxonomy): Eukaryota > Metazoa > Chordata > Amphibia > Gymnophiona > Rhinatrematidae > Rhinatrema > Rhinatrema bivittatum. Next base: position 314,838,631 of record NC_042618.1, on the reverse strand, counting down.
ACGTCTCCATGCCGTCTCTCTCCGGCGTTCCCGGACCGGCTCAACGTTGCAGATCCGCCATGTTGCCTGTAGACCTAGGGCACGCACTCTGATTGAAGTACCAGCAAGAGCGTGAACCTCAGGGGTGTCCCCCTGAGATGACGTCATCCGCTTCCAATATTTAAAGGTCTCTATTTTGCTATCTAATTGAGTTAGCAAGGGGTTGGGTATGGGAATGTGTCTCGCTACCTACGGACTACTCCCCCAGAGCTACTCTGCCTCCTCGGACTTACCAGGGGTAAGTCCGAGGAGGCCTCACTCTTTTTCTTACTTTCAGATTACAGATAGGAACCGGTACTTGCTCCTCGAGGGCCCATGTTCCTGGGCACTCTGAAGATTCTCTACTGCCTGGAAGTTATCGCTGCTACAAACATTTGTGAGTTACCATCGCTCTCTCAGAGCTTTCCCTGGAACCAGGTGCTTGCTCCTTGAGGGCCTAAGCCTTTCCAGCTCCTGAGCTTCCTTGAGATCTTATGTGAGTTTTGTCATCTAGTTCTGTTCATGAACTCTGTCTAGTCTGCCTACTCACTTTCTACAGTTTCTCAACAGCTCAGCCATCCTGGATCGCTGTTCCAGTACCTGAGGGACTACAGCCCTACCGGGCATATCAGCTCACTACTGCCACCTCTGGTGGTTTCAAAAACCTGTTTAATAAAAGAACTAATGTGTGTCTGTCTCCATACTCCAGCCTAGCCGGTGGTCCCTCTCGGGATATCCTCTTGGGGGCGTGGTCATCTGCCACAGGCCCAGGGATCCACCCACAACTATATCAGATTCATTACAGATTGCTACTCCTTAGCAAGACGATATCTGAGACACTACAGGATTACGGACTCCTTCTTCCTTAGGAGCCATTTATGAACAGCTTGCTATCTCCTAGCACCAGATGCTGTACAGATTACTAGCTCCTCCCTCCTTCAGGAGCTCGCAACACAGATTCTAACAAGATTGCTAACTCCCAGCTCTAACACAGAGCTTTCCTAACAGAAAGCATAAAAATGTCAAGCAGAAGAAAGGATTTCCAAAGAGATGAAGCAAGGTGACAAAACATGTTTCAGATATGTGAGAGAAAGAAGAGAGGCCAGAAGAGGTATAGTGAAATTGAAAGATGATAAGGAGCAATATGTGGAGAGAGATGAACAAATGACAGAGAAATTAAACAAATACTTGTGTTCACTAAATAAGACCTGGAGAAGGACTGTTACTGGTTGGGATGAGGTGGATAAACTCTGTTTACAGAACAGAAAGTATAGGAAGAGCTAGGCAAACTGAAAGTGGCAAAGACAGATACATTCCAAAATACTGAAGGAATTCAGAGATGTGCTGGTGGGTCCACTGAAGGACATGTTCAATAGATCCCTGGAAATGGGAATGGATCTGCAACAGAGTGGACATGCCTGAAGGAGCAGAGAGAATGAAAAATGATTTAAGAAAGCTTAAAGAGTGTTCAGATTTGGGAGCTGAGATTCAATACCATGCATCTGGGATGCAGTAATCCAAAAGAGCTGTATATGATGGGGGATGACAGATTAGTGTGCAAGGATCAAGAGAGAATCTTGTGGTAATAGTATCTTGTGATCTGAAGATAGTGAAGCTATGTGACAAGGCGATTGCTAAAGCCAGAGGAATGCTTGGCTGCATAGAGCGAGGAATAACCAACAAGCAAAAGAAGGCAATAATGCCGTCGTACAGGTCCTTGATGAGGCCTCACCTGGAGTACTGTGTTCAGTTCTGGTGCCTGTATCTCAAATTGGATAGAACATAAGAACATGCCATACTGGGTCAGACCAAGGGTCTATCAAGCCCAACATCCTGTCTCCAACAGTGGCCAATCCAGGCCATAAGAACCTGGCAAGTACCCAAAAACTAAGGGGCAGATTTTATAACCTGCGCGCGCAGGGTACATTTGTGTGCACTACCCGTCACGAACAAATGTACACCCAATTTTATAACATGCACGCGCTGTGCCGGAGGCCTCGGGACCGCCCCCGGGCCGGCGCCCCACTCATGGCATCGCCCCCTTCCTGTCCCTTTTTTCAAAGCCCTGGGACATATGCGCATCCCAGGGCTTGTGTGCGTCGCCGAGCCTATGCAAAATAGGCTCGGCGCACGCAGGAGCAAGTTTTAGGGGTTACGCTCGTAACTTATGCGTTAACCCTTTGAAAATCTGCCCCAAAGTCTATCCCGTGTTACTGTTGCTAGTAATAGCAGTGGCTATTTTCTAAGTCAGCTTAATTAATAGCAGGTAATGGGCTTCTTCTCCAAGAACTTATCCAATCCTTTTTTAAACACAGCTATACTAACTGCACTAACCACATCCCCTGGCAACAAATTCCAGAGTTTAATTGTGCGTTGAGTGAAAAAAAACTTTCTCCGATTAGTTTTAAATGTGCCCCATGCTAACTTCATGGAGTGCCCCCTAGTCCTTCTATTATCTGAAAGGGTAAATAACCGATTCACATTTACCCGTTCTAGACCTCTCATGATTTTAAACACCTCTATCATATCCCCCCTCAGCCGTCTCGTCTCCAAGCTGAACAGTCCTAATCTCTTTAGTCTTTCCTCGTAGAGGAGCTGTTCCATCCCCTTTATCATTTTGGTCGCCCTTCTCTGTATCTTTTCTAGGATTGAGGTTGTCCAGAGAAGGATGACCAAAATGGTGTGGGGTCAGTATCAGAAGACTTATGAGGAGAGGCTGAAGGATCTAAATATGTACACCCTGGAAGAAAGGAGGTGCAGGGGAGATATGATACAGACCTCCAGATACCTGAAAGGTTTTAGTGATGCATGGACTTTTTTCTGTTGGAAAGAAATCAGTAGAATTAGGGGGGATGACGCAGAACCAATCAGAAAATATTTCTTCATGGAGAGGGTGATGGATGCCTGGAATGCCCATCCGGAGGAGGTGGTGAAGACAAAACCAGTCAAGGAATTCAAAGAGGCATGGGATAAACACTGTGGATCCTCTAAGGCAAAAGGATGGAAATGAAGAAAAGGGTTCATGGAGGGTAATTTTCTGGGTGCGGCAGTTACCACCCTTAACCAGTAAGCCTTGATGCTTTTGAATCAACTGCAACATTGCTCTCTGCTTCAACGGCATGGGGAAGAGGGGAATTAGATTCAGATATCAACCAATGAAGGCCCTGACTTGTGCAGTCAGGGGGGAACTAATCTAGGGAATAACCTGCATGGAGCAGCAATTACTACCCTAACAGACTGGATGGACCATTTGGTCCTTTTCTGCTGTCATTACTATGTTACTATGAACTAAAGAAAATTACATGGTTTAAGCAATAGGTTTTTAAATAGTGATACAGTCTAGGGCTTTGTTCATTTTAATAGCCACCGCAAACTCATATTTATGCATCAAGGAAATCGAACTGCACCATAGATGTTTATCAATGCATAGTGGATATTTCCAGTTCGGAATTATCACTTTACAAGTAATAGAGATTAAGATGTCCAACAATTTTTTCTGAGAAAAATATAGTATTGGAAAACATCAAAGATTTCCAAGCAATAGTCATACAAAACATCAATTTGTACATGCAAAAATACTCTTAAATGTTAATCCATATTCTGCTCCAAAAGTGGAGTATCACAGGGCAGTAATATAACACATGATTAAAGGTCCCAATGTCATTATTGCAAAACCAACAGATATTGGATATAGAGGAGTCCAGTTTGTTCATTGTCTTTCCCCTTGATGAAAAGATATCTCGACTCATGGTGAGATTCCCAGAGTGGTGACCTTGAGTAAAGAGAAAATGGACTGTACTCATGCAGTTAAATTCTATAAAGCACTATATAATGGGACTATTCTTGGCTGCAAATGAACTGAAAAAATATGGGAATAGGAGCTGGGAGACAATCTGTCCGATCAGAGATGTCTTTGCTTTTGGTCCAGGACTATTCATTGTTCTCTTTCTGCTTCATTGACACAGGCTAATTCTTTTTGCTGCTCATAGAATGTCATGGACATATGGATTTGGAGAAAGCCAAGAACCCCCAGAGAAAGGGAACTGAGCATAGAAACTGCAACTTCCATCAGAGAGCAGGATTAGAACATGCAGTGGGGCTCTGGGGGCAAGGCCCTCTGAGTGCTGGGAAGGCAGAGGCTCTGACCTCATATAAATAATAAGCGAGGTAGATAAAAAGTGTCTGGAACAGAAGGAGGAGAAGGAAATGGAGTTCCTCCCATCTGAGCCACAGCCAGACAAGCTGAAGGATACAAACTTTGATTTCAGACCCAGCAAGGAATCAATGTAGATAGAGAAGGTACAGTGAACTGTTTTGAGAATACACTATGTACTGAAGAAATTGCTACTGGATATCTGGAGAATTTGAACTCCTAGTTGTTTGTTTGTTTGTTTGCTCACTGGTGCAGAGCTGCCACAGATTTGATACAGAAATGTTAAATTTTTCTTTTTGCTTATACTGAACTGCTACAGTTTTGTGTTTAAAGCACTACAACTGCTCTTTTGTTTTACCTATGCAAAACTGTTACAGTATTTTCACTGCAATTGCTTTTTGTTTGCTTGTGCTAAACTGCTACAGTTTCTTATCTGAAAGAACTAGAACCAGCTTTTGTTTAAAGGCACCAGAACTGTTCTTTGTCCATTGGTGACCCTTGCAATTTTTTTTTGTTTAAAGACATTAGGACTTTTCTTTGTCTGTTAGTGGTAAACTGCTGCAAGTTTGTTTGTTTTTTGTTTTATTTTTTTGTCAAAAATGAAACTCCTGTAATTATCTATGTTAAATACCCAAACATCACCCGACCTGGGGGCTGGTCTGGAGGCCTCGACCACGCCCCCGGGCCGACGCCACGCCCCCAGTCCCACCCCAGACATGCCCCCTCCCCGCCCCTTTTACAAAGCCCCGGGACCTACGCGCATCCTGGGGCTGTGCATGCGCCGGCGGCCTATGCAAAATAGGTGTGCCGGCGCGCGAGGGCTCTGCGCGCGTAAATCCGGCTGGATTTACGCGCGCAGGGCATTTAAAATCCGGCCCAGAGATTGTGGGTCTCCAAAAAACAAATTTAGAGTTCACACTTAAATTGGAAGACCTCGAGAACAGGTCTCGAAGATCCAGTGTTTGCATCTGAGGTCTTTGAGGACGCAAGCCTGGTAGTGCGGAAAATATATCAGGCAATCTTAAATATGAGAGACAATAACGATGATCTCAGAGATGATGATATAGTACTAGATCGGGCGCACCAATCGCTGGGGGTGCCAAAGAAGAATGTCCCGAGAGACATAATAGCATGTGTAATTTTCCTGGGAGGGCCGTAGTAAAGCAATTTACAACAATCTGGCTCCCATAACATTAAAGAAAAGGAAAGATCTGCAGTCCGTAACATTATTCTTGCGCAGGGAGAATGTCCGTTATTGATGGCTTTCACCCTGCGGGCTGGCGTTCACTCTAAGCAAGGTGACCTCAAAGATCTACTCAGAAGAAGAAGCAATTCTGATATTGGCTCCATTGGGATTCTCTGCACAAGCCCAGACTGATAACGCACGCTCAAAACCAGAGATGCAGAGGCCCAGATGGCAGCTTGTGGGCAAGAATGGCTCCAGACTGTGACACAGATCTAACGATCATCTCCCCCCTTGGGAGGGAGCCACATGATGCGGCTGTAAATCTTTATTAAGGTGCTCATGTAACATTATAGGGACAGTAAATCTTCTTTTCCATTTTTCTGAAAAGTGGTATTAGGAACTCTCAGCCTTGTTTAAGGGGATGATGTGGTATTATGATGAAGTTTTTCTCATTGGAAATTGGGTATGGGGGAATGTGGGTATGCACTCCCTCTGAGGGACACTGCTGCAGTGGTGGCAGTTACAGAGAGTAGGTGGGAAGAGGGGAGGGGAATACAATGGTGGGTACGAGAGGTTGGGAAAAGTTTTTTATTGATGGCAGGGGACATGTTTTCTTACCTAAAGCAAAAGTTTTTTTCAAGATTCTGTCTCTGGATGGGGGCTTATGTCCTATTATTATTTGGAATGGTTGGGTAATTATCTAGGTACTTAATGGCTATCATTATGTTTGTTTTGTTAAATGTTAAAGGTTTAACTTCCCCTTACAAAAAGAATGCTCTGTTTAAAGAATTGCGCTCCCTAAAAGCAGTGATAGCGTTCATACAGGAAACGCATTTGCGTAAAAGAGATGAGATTATTTCCCCCACAGTATAATCAAATAACTCTTGCAGCCAATTCTCCATCTCATAAATACACTGTTGTTGGGGTTCTCATCTCTAAAGACACGAGGGCCCAGGTGGAATCAGTGTATTGTGATGGGAAGGGATGTTTTTTAATTGTGCACCTTCTCATACAACAGGAGCTCCGTCTTGGTTAATATTTATTGCCCAAACGTGTTTCAGAGAGAGCTTTTCCAAGAGCTGGATAAGATCTTATTGCAATTTGAATGTGGAAAGGTAATAATGGGGGGCGATTTCAATTTAGTTTGCAACCCCTTGGTGGATTGCTCTAAAGGGGGTGTATATCATTCCACACAAGACAGGAAAGCCCTCCATAGTTTTATGTCTAGGTGGAACTTAATTGATGTATGGAGCGGGATTATACTTTCTACTCAAAACCCTGTGACACATATACTAGAATTGATTTTTTTCCTGGTCGATAAATCCCTAGTTTTGGTTACCAAGGAGACCGGGATAGGGAATATTTCATGGTCAGACCATGCTCCTGTATGGTGGGAAATGAATGGAACCTCTGTGGACAATGGAAAGAGATTTTGGAAACTAAACGACTCCTTAGTAAAGGACCGAGATACAGAACTACAAATCAGGGCAGCAATTCTAGAGTACCTTCAATAAATCACCGGATGTGAATCCAGTTGTATTATGGGACTACTTAAAAGCAGTGCTTAGGAGGAGATTGATTCAATCAGTTCTATGCTGAATTATATGCTAGAGACCCTAATATTATGGATTCAAACATTGACATCTTTTTATCTGGTGTTAGACTTCCGTGTTTAGACCCGGAGTTGGCAAAGAATTTGGGAGGCCCGATTACCTTTGCTGAGGTACTTGAGGCCATTGCAGAATTAAAAGCTGGAAAAGCCCTGGGCCTTGATCGCTTTACCCCTCTATTCTGTAAGAAGTTCAAGGAGGTATTAGTGGGTCCCTTGGTCAAAATGTTTAATTACCTCAGGAGAGATGGGTTTTTGATACCCTCCTCTAATGTGGGAGTAATCATAATCCCCAAACCTGGGAAAGATGCGACGCTTTGCAGCTCTTACTGCACACAGTCCCAAGGCGAATCTTATCTTCCTGGACCTCTAATTGTTTTCTCCATGTACCTAATCGGGTGGCTACTGGGTGCCGTGGTTCATTCCAGCATGGAGGAAAACAAGCCTCCGGGGCCCCAGACTCACAGGGATGGGGACCCTCTCACACTCCACAATTGCTGTCTCAAATGTACTCTCTTCTTGTTGTCTCAGCTGGCACCACCTTAAACTTGAGGTAGCAGGCTGGATACTTGAAGTGGTGCTCAAATAAAACTTTACTGTAACCTGATCAGATTCCAAATCACAAAAAAAGCTCAAAAGTCTCTTAAAACATGGAAAAGAAAAATTCAATTGCCTTGTATTTTTCACTCCAACCTCTGAATCAGTGATCATTTCTGATGACAGGAAAGTAGGAAAAAGTTCTTTCTTCCTGTGGATGGGTAGGATTTGATGGCAAAATATTCCTCCTGACAAACAATTGTCTCTTCCGGCAACTGCAGGCTCCTCTTTCATTGGTAGAAGGGCCAAGCAGCACCCTATCATATTCCCATCAGGCAGGGGTGATTTCCCTCCTGAGTTGGAGCAGGTCAAGAAAAAATCAACACACTCTTAAAAAAAAAAAAGTTTAAAAACACCAAACAAAAAAAAAAACCTTTTCCCTTCTTTCAAAGACCAGTCTCTTCTAGATCCATGAAGGCACTAGTAAGAGCACAGTCCTTATTGCCCAATTCTGCAGACTGTGAGGCCTACTAGAGTCCACTGGAAAAAAACAACATTCCTTTCACTCCAAAAACCAAGATTACAACTACACTCTGCACATGCTCAGCCAAGGTTTTATAAACCAAGCTTGATCAATCCCAGCACCCATAGGGGCAGATTTTATAAATCTGCGCACACGCGTACTTTTGTTTGTGCGATTTTAATAGATACACGCGTAGCGGTCTCGGAGGGAACTTTCCTTCCACCCCCCGCACCTTCCCTTCCCTTACCTAACCCCCCCCCCCCCCGCACTATCTAAACCCCCCCCTACCTTTGTCGGCAAAGTTACATCTGCTGGAAGCAGGCGTAACTTTGCGCGTGCCGGGCTGGCTGCCGCGCTCCATGTTCCGGTATGGGGGCTGGTCCGGAGGCCGCGGCCATGCCCCCGGAACGCCCCCGGGCCGAAACCACGCCCGCGGTGCCGCCCCCGAAATGCTGCATCACTCGCGACACGCCCCCGAAACGCCACGTCACTCGCGGCACGCCCCCGACACGCCCCCCAACATGCCCCTCCATGCAAGCCCCGGGACTTACGTGCGCCGCCGAGCCTATGCAAAATAGGCTCGGCGCACGCGGGGGGGGGGGGGGTTCGGGGTAGGTTTCTGGGGGGGTACGCGCGTATCCCTTTGAAAATCTACCCCTTACTGAGGGAAACCCTTCAGGTTGGTCTACAGTGTGTCAAAGTTCTCCCTAGAATTAAACAAGTTAAAAATAAGTGGTAAAGGGAATGAAGTACCCCTTTTAATGATATTTATAAAATGTATATGATAAGATACACAAACAAATAGAAGACCAAATAATAAGTACATAACAGTAAAGATTAGCCTTTGCTGCATATTGAAATGCTTAATAAAATATGCCAAGGTAAAACAAATATTTACCACCCAAAAAACCCATGGGTAAAGATGTTAAAATAAAATACAGTAACCTAGCTTACTATAGTGCTCGCACCCCCCAAATGCTTGATTGAATGAGAAGGCTTTTAGCTTTTTCTAGAACAACGTCATGCGTGGCTCTGCCCACTGATCAACCTGTAAAGAGTTCCACAGAACTAGGCTTACCACATATAAGACCTGTCTCTTGTTTTGCAAAGATGTAAAGAGCCAATAGATGGAATCTCAAGATGATTCTTCCCGGCAGATCATAGAACGTGGGATGGGTCATAAACCTTTCAAATGGAGCCAATGCTCTCATGATTATCCATGCCCTAGGTACTAAAGTCATGATTTTAAATTTTATTCGCCATAGCACTGGGAGCCAATGTAAGGAAAATAACAGCAGAGAAATATATTCAAAACACTATGTTCCTCTTAAAACCCTAGCTGTAGCATTCTGCACTTCTTGCAACACCATCAATGTAGAAGCATGAAATCCAATATATTTATTTATTTTTAAAACTTCTGTTCCTCAGTTTCCAACAAAAGCAGTGCTCGCTGCATACAAATTTACATACATAACAGTGTAATACACACACAAGACTTTTATAAAAACATCACACATTAAAACTTAAACAAGCATAAAATTAATCTAGAACAAAATAAAAGGTAAAAAATAAAACAGGCATGTCATTTAAATGCTTCCCTAAATAAGATGGCATTTAGCTGCTTTTCAAAAACATGCATATCTTTCTCAGAACTACAGTAATCCTGGTTTGTAAGTACCATAGTCTGGAGAAATGTTCAAAAATTGTAATAACTCAGAAAGGATTTCAATCTTCACAATTAGCAGAGGTTGTAAAAAAAAAACATTCTACTACTGCTTTTACCTGGAGTTGAAAAGATAAGGTGGATCATATGAACCTCGGTATATAAAAGTTATAAATAAATAAATAAATACATAAATAAATAAATAAATAAATAAAATATCCCGGTTTTTGACTTGCTTAGAAATTGGGATAGACAAATCGCCAACCTGCAGTGGAGCACTATCGATGTTACAAGATCTTGATAGAATGATTACCTCAGTCTTCCCAATATTTATTTATTTATTATTTTTCAGCGTCAATCCATATGTAGTACTCCACATATCACTTCAGATAAAAGTCTGACACAATGAAGAACTTATAGTGAATCCACTGACATGATAAACATTTTACCATTGACATTCTTTTCTATATACCTTATTTCAAGAAAAAAAAAAGCCCTGTTGTAATAAACATTATAAAAATAAAGTGAAGTATTTTCAAGAAAATAAATTTGCTACTGTGTTTGAAGCATACATCTTCTTAAGCTTATTATATATGTTTTATAGTCTTTCCCTAAGGAGAGGTTGATTAGTAGATGTAGGATTTGCTGTGTGTTTGGATATGTTAGTTTTTGTGGTTTCTGATTTTTGTTCCCAGTGGACAAGAGTCCACATCATGAAACTTCCACAAGTAATTTGGCCTGTCTGAGAGTGTTTGCTTAAGGGATGTCTGGAGGCTGATTTGCGGTAGCTTTTAGCTTTGAGTGGGTGGTCCCTCCCATTACTCTTATGGTTCTTAGACGGGCAGCCGGGAGGAAGCTTACACTGCAGCCCTTTGACAGTTCCTGACTTAAGGGACAAAGAGGACTTCAGTTTCTGTTAATGCCAATACCTTTACTTTAGAGAACACAAGGGAAATCAGAGTTCAAATCCCCCGTCTTCTATTAATAATCCTCATGAACTTGGGCAAGTCATTATATCTCCCATTGCCTCTAGTACCCATTTGTATAAACTCTTTTGGAAAGGGATTTATTATACCTGAATACTAATCACAATTGTACAGTGCTACATATTTTCAGTAGTACTATAAAAATAAGTAGTTATTAATAAAAAAAAATACCAAAAAATCCACAGGATTTGTAGGGGAGATAAAAAGAGTGAGAAAATATATTATTTTGCATTAGGATTGTACTTCTAAAAGATTTAATAACCAGTTTTTGATGGTTGGATTTATTTCTCATTCATCTATTCTAAATAGAGCAAACAAAGGGGTGGGTGCATACTCTAATGGATAGAAAATTAAACAGTGTGTTACGTTTGCTGGCTCGTGGGACAGCTCTGTGAGCTGGCACACTTACCCGGGACCCACTGACACCACTCCTGTCTTTGTGGCGAAGGGAATGCTGCCTCTGGTCTCCTTAGGCGTGCGCGTGAGATGCGTGTCTGTTCTTAAAGGCCTCACGGTAGGAACTTAGGCACTGGCACACCTATATGACATCATGTAGCTGGGTATTTAAAACCCAGCCGCGCAACGAGCAGACGCCTCAGCAATGGGTCGACTGCAACCCGTGTGTAGTGAGAGTTGCTGCTCCTGCGTTCCTATACCAGTGTGCCTCATCTCTCCTGCCCAGCCTATCCTCTTCTATCCAGACCCTATGTCTGGATAGAAGAGGATAGACTGCCTTCTGTGTCAGTCCTTCTCCTTGTCTTCTGTTGTTTGCTCTCGGACTGACTTCTGGATCTGACTGTCGCCTAGACTTTGACTACTCTAATCTGCTGCCTGTTTCTGACCCTTGCCTGGATACTGACCACTCTCGTCTGCTACCTGCCACTGACCTTTGCCTGGATATGGACCCTCCTAGTTTGCCGCCTGCCTCTGTCCGTAGCCCAATACTGGACCTACGCTTATGCCTGCCCCATAGAGACTCTCACCTAAGACCTGCTGATCCCTGGAACCCAAGGACTCATCCTGAGGGGAAAGTGGTTGGTATAGGTGAAGCTCCTGATCCTCCAGCTGTCAATAAGGAGCTTCTGGGCTTTCCCCGTAGGTTGAGCCAATCTCGCCGCAGCATAAGTTTCTATGAATCTTACGCTGTGAGTCAGGATAGCTTGTGCTTTCTCATGCATTGGGAAGATTGTTAATAAACAAGGAATGGATTATGGTCTCCTTCTAACAGATGTATGTTGTGCAAAGTAATATTGAACAATGATTTTCAAAAGTCAAAATATTTACCAGTTCTGTTTGGAAAGTGTGCAAAATCTATACCAGATCTCATAGTGATAAGCAGCATTTAGGGTAAAGTACATTTTCAGCCAAGCTTCTGGACACTACCATTGTCAGTGGGAATTTTTCAGTGCAAAACATAATTTTTCTACTATTTTATATGAAAACTATGTTGAGAAAAGAGAAATATGTGAACTTTTGGGAATTTTGAGGAAGAGTTAAGGTAACTCTGGACCTCCTTGGTTTCCTCATAATTTTGATCTTGATCAAATAGGCACTTTGGAGGTGAAAAGAATAGAAATTTCTGTGTTTTCTTCCAAGCATCATTGCTTTTCTGAGTGCTTATTTTCAGTGCTTCTGGTGATCTCTGGGAAATAAAATATCCATATTAAAATTCAACTGAGTAAAAGCAGCTCTTGTTTCTGAATCATCATGTTAACAAACCTCAGGAATTATCTTGGCATTAATCTTTTAAAAAAGTATTTTATTTGCACATTCTTTCCTTTTGCAGGCACTCCCCCTTCCCCAGTTCACTTTTTGAATAGAGGGTCTGGCCCTTGTCTACATACCCCACCCCTTCTGGGATACTGGAGATAAATGTGTATGTATTTCTCTTCCTGATCTCTGAGTGTCAGGTTTGCCTTGAGAGTATTCTGCTGTCTTTCCAAAATGCATGTGATGCTGTGCTTCTTCAGAACAGTTGTATGTATGATTTTTCCCATCCATGATTCTTAAAAAGAGAACTTGCTTCCTGTGCATTACTTATAGTGGAGCAGCTTTATGTAAAAAATCACCAGAATTATTGAAAAAAAAAAAATAGTACAAATTTGAGATCTGGCCATAAATATTGCTACATTTTTAGAGAATGTTAGCCACCAAACCCCCATGCTCCCACAATGTGGTAGCTAAAAATAAAGATGACATTGTTAGATAATGTAAGGACCATGTAAATTATTTATTTGGGGCTTGATTTTTAAAGTGACTTAGGTGCATGAAACCCTGTTTTATGCATGTAAAAGGCACACGGGATATAAGTAATGCAAATTAAATATGCATACTTTGAAAATTAATTAGGGGTTTTCATGTGTAAAAGTATGCTAAAAGCCTGTTTCACATGTACTTTTACCCGCATTAGTGAAAAACATTCTGGGGGCAGAGGCAGAGCAGGGAAAGCATGTATGTGTATATTTTTGAAAATATTCACATAAATGGACACACAGAAAGTTACACCTGCTTGGGAATAGGTGTAACTTTCTGGATACATGCATACATGTGTACTGCATCAAACTGCAAATTTTCATAACAGATTATGCACATAAGTTCTCTTTGAAAATGCAGGCTGTTATAAACTTATGTTCTCACAGGACAAGCAGGATGGTAGTCCTCACATATGGGTGTCATCACAGGATGGAGCCCAATCACGGAACATTTTTTTTTTTAATTTATACTTTATTAAATTTTCCAAGATAAATACAAATAAGGATTACATACCTTACCATAAGGAATAGCATTACATATTATAAATCCATATAAGGAATTTTAACATTATATTACATAACCTTTATCATTTGTGCTATATACTTATTTTACTATGAAAATCTGAGAGACCATTATAAAGTAAGTGGAGCATACAATTAACCATATTTTCTATTTTATCATATTTAGAAAGTGATAGGGGTTAATTACTTTCCTACTGAGCACACATCAGAATTAAGTTGTTCTCGCTTGAAACCAAAAATTTTTCTAATTGATCTGGTTCAAAAAATACATATCGTACTTTCTCTATTGTCATAATATATTTACAAGGGAATTTAATCAATATCTACGCACCCAGGGCACGAACTCTTGGACACAAATTCAAGAATTTTTTACGACGTATTTGCGTTGTTCTAACTATGTCTGGGTATATCCATACCTTTTCTCCAAAGTACTGTTTATTCCTATTCCTAAGGAAATTTCTTAATACATTATCTCTCTCAACAGGAGAGGCAAAAGTAACCAATAGTATACCCCTCCTCTCTATCTGTTTTTCTTGAGAGGTTTCTAAAAACACCGATAGGTCTTCTAGGGGGGAAACTAATGGAAAATCACTTTTAGGAATATCTCCACATGGAGTATCTTCCCCTACAGATTTCTTTAAAGTATCGGACGCAAAATATGCTTTAATTATATTAGGCATATTTATTAGGGAAAAGGTTAACATCTCCCGAAAATAATTATTTAGTTGTTCTTTGGGGGAGATAAGTTTGCACTTGGGAAAATTTACCACTCTCAGATTATTATATCTGAGTCTATTCTCCAGAGTCTCTATTCTCTTATCTGTCTAGATCAAATTTGACTGAATTTCTTTTATCTGAGCTACCTGAGAGTCCAAATTTTGTAATTTGTTAGAATTAGATAGTACTACCGGATTAACAATTGCATTTTGATCTTGGAAGCCTCGAAAGGCTTGAGTTAAGGAAATCATTGTTTTTTCAAATACCGATACAGCACTCCATATAGCATCTAAAGTTACAACTTCTGGTTTCTCTAACAGTGTAATCTCAGGTATTTTGAACGTAGACCTTAAAGAAACATCTCCTAAACAACCCATCTCTGGTGTGCCATCCCCCTCTGTGGGAAATGGCTTCATCTTGCCAGTCCCACTTAATGTCCCGATGTTTATCTCTTTCAAGGCGATCAAAACTTTCTCACCTTGACTCTGTCCATTTTTTCATCAGCTGTTTCTGCCTCGAACACCTCTCCCAATTGTGACATCTCAGGTCGCATGGGAGACGTAGAATCAGCTGATTTTTTATGGACCGGGGGTGAGGGAGTCTCAGGAGCCCCTGGGCTCAAAGATATTTCGATGAGAGGATTTGGATTTTGCTCCAAAACCAAAGTCCGAGCCGACTCTCCAGGTGTATCCCCTACCACGGCAAAGAATTCCTTGATCTTTGTTTGAACAGGGGAAGGTAAACATGGGGTCGAGGTACCCTCCCTCACCTTCCCTTTTCTCTTCGAATGCGGCATAAGTTTAAAAAGAAATAAATCACAAGCAAAGAAATAAGGATCCGCTTACCAACTACTTTCTAATTGTTCCAATGGGCTCTCAGTGAGGGCAACTGCTTCCGAGGGGACAATGTCTTTATTCAAATATTAAAGGTAAAAATCCCAGCTGTGGGGCGATTTCTTTTCCAAGCCGCACGCGCCGGATTTTATAGGCAGGAGCTTGGTGGGGGCGGAAGTGACGTCATGCCCCTCCTCCTCACCGGGGATTCCGAAGTCCGTTCACGGTGGACTTCACAAGCGGTAGAAATGGGCTCCTCAGCTGGCTCAAACACCTGGCCTCCTCAGTTACAGGTCTGCCCCCCACGGAACATTTTTGTCAAAGTTTCCAGAACTTTAACTGGCCCCTACTGGGCATGCCCAGCATGGCACTAACTCTGCAGCCAGCAGGGGTCCCCCTTTAGTCTTCTTTTTTCCGCGCAGCAGTAGCCTCGCGGTTAAGGCGCTCTGCAGAGATTCCTGACAGGAATTTTCCTCACGAAATTACTAAAAGTTAATTTGCCCCACAGGGGTCCCTCCTTTAACTTTTTCAAGCTGCGGTACTCTGGTAAGTTTTTACCCGTTTTTCCGTCGATTACCATTGAGTTTGGCCCTCGCGCCTACTGGCTGTCGACTGTACCGTGGTGCCCGGACTGTAATCGCACCATGTCCATCACAGACCCCCATAAATTCTGTGTAATGTGTCTTGGACGAGAGCACAATGTCTTGACCTGCACCAAATGTGCCCTAATGACACCAAAAGGTCACAAGGCCAGAATGGAGAAGATGGAACTTCTCTTCTGTGCTGAAACCCCGACTCCGTCCATTGCATTGATGTCGTCAGAACCGGCTCCGTCAACTTCGCGCCAGCATCGACCACCGGCCGGTGACTGTCCAGCATCGACGACATCTTAGCCTTCGACACCCTCTACTCTCCCTCAGGACCAAGGGGATCGTAGAGTTAAACATCGCCACCAGCATTGAAAGTCTCAGACCATCGAGGGAGCGAAATCATTGACCTCGCCATTGTCTGAGCCGCCGTCGAAGAAACATGTCCAGAAAAGGCACCGACCTTTTCGGCGACCGGGTCACCAAGGCAACCCTCACCCGACAAGGTATCGGGAGCCGCGACTCCGCCTTTAACGGTGGCCCCTCCGGCTATGCCTCTGCCTCCTTCTTCTCTTCCGGAGCCGGGGCTGCCTGTTCCAGGTCTCTGAGAAGAACTGGACCGGATGGTTCCGGAGGCCATTGACAAGGCAATGATAACAAGGGTTGACTTAAACTAATAGTCACAAGAGTTGCATTCACCTGAAGCAGTCTGCTACTGAAAAGTCTACTAAGTAACCTGGATGACTCATAGGCTTCTAATGTCACTGAAAAGAAATGCTATCTTTCGTATACTACAGAAATTGAAAGCCTATAAACCTTCTTACAGATGTCTGAGAAATATATGACAACAAGCCTACCCCTCTCTATGCTTACATTAGCCAGCCTTGCTGGTGGGGCCCTACTTCTTTACAGAAAGCTCCGTGGTTCCATCTGCCAAAACCTGAATAGAGTTTACCACATATATATCTTTTCCTGCTCTACATTGAAATGTAAATTTGCCAACAAAAAGACTGCATTGCCATGTTTTCTAATAAACATGAAGGATCATTTGCTAATTGAATACTCTCACACAAAAGTTATCTACTGTAATATTAATGCTGGGCAAAATGTGTTGCAACCGTCGCTGCCCAACGTCTCCACTACGCCCACCTTACCTCTTTGGCGACTCCCTCTTTGCCTGTTGGAAGTTTGGCTGCCGCAGTGTCATCTTGCCGTTCTCCTCCGGCGTCCCCGGACCGGCTGGGCGCTGCACTCCGCCATGTTTCCCAGCAGCCTAAGGGCGCGCGCTCGGCGTGGCCCCGACTCAAGAACCAGCAGTGGCGCGAACCTCAGGGGCGTCCCCCTGAGGTGACGTCATCTTCACCGGATATTTAAGGTCTCTGAAATCGCTAACGAATCTAGTTAGCATGGGCTTTCCTCCAGGTATCGGTGGATGGGATTCGCTCTCCGCATACCTTGCTACTCTGCCTCCTCGGACTTACCAGGGGTACCTGCTCCTCGGGGGGCCTCACTTTCTCTTTTGCTTTTCAGATCACAATCTGGAACCAGTACTTGCTTCTCGAGGGCCCTCGTTCCCAGACTTGCTACTGAATACCACTTCTGCCAGGAAGTCATCACTGCCTACATCACCAGTGAGTTACCATCTCTCTCTCAGAGCTTTCCCTGGAACCAGGTACTCGCTCCTCGAGGGCCTAATCCATTCCAGCTCCTGGGCTGCTTCTAAGAGACTGTTGTGTGGGTGTTACCATCAAGGCTCTGTTCCTGAACTCTGCATACCCTACCTACTCACTATATTTAGTTTCTCTTCAGCTCTACCATCCTGGGATCGCTGTTCCAGTATCTGAGGGACTACAGCCCAGCCGGGTGCTTCCAGCTCACTACTGCCACCTCTGGTGGTCCAATATACTGTTTAATAAAAGAACTAGTGTGTGTCTGTCTCCATACTCTAAGCCTGACTGGTGGTCCCTCTTGGGATCTTCCCCCGGGGGCATGGTCATCTGCCACCAGCCCAAGGATCCACCCACAACTACCTCAAACACTAACAAAATGGTAGAAACTATAGTTAAGAATAGAATTTCTGAATATATGGATATATAGGGGTCGATTTTAAAAGGATCATGCAAGGTTCCCGGCGCGCACCAATTTTATAACATGCACATGTTGCTACACGCATGTATTAAAATACAATATCTGTACGCATATATGCGCCTGATTTTAACATAAGCACACGCATCTGCGGTTGGACCGTGACTCACGTACACAGGGAGGAAATTTTATAAAGTATGCGCGGCGACTGGGAGGGAACTTCCCTAACCCTATCCTTTCTACCTCTTCCCCTCTCCTCCCCAACCCTTTCCCTAAACCTACCCTTCCTACCTTTTCTCCTCTCCTCCCTAGCCCCTAAATTTTTATTTTAACAGTTTCTGCTGCTTGGGAGCAGAAGTAAACTCCACATGCTGGCTGGCTGCCAGCATGTGCTTCCCTGGGACAACGGCTAATGGCACTGTCCCGGCCCGCTCCTGCTCCACCCCTCCCCACCCAGACCATGCCCCCTGGCTCGCCCCTTTTGCAGGGCCTGGGACTTCTGCGCGTGGCCAGGCCCATTGTAAAATGCACGTGGCACACGCAAGGCCCAGCCATGCGTGAAACCCTTTTAAAATTGGGCTGATATTGCTTAATGGGAAAAGCCAACATGATTTTAGCAAAGGGATTTCATGGCTTACCAATCTATTAAAATTCTTTTAGGTTTAAACAATTCTATGAGTAAGGATGAGTTGGTTGATAAAGTGAACCTTGATTTTCAGAAGGCATTTCATAAAGCTCCACATGAGAGACTTTTCAGGAAATTACAAAGTCATGGGCTAGGAGGATTGATATTTAGCTAAAAAAATGAAAAAGAATAGTTTTATCACTGGAAAGAAATGAATAGTGGCATACCCAAGGAATAGGTACCGGGATCAGTGTTGTTTTAACACATTCATACATGATCTAGAAAAAGGACCAGTGAGCAAGGTGGTTAGATTTGCAGATGACACGAGTTATTCTAAGTAGTCAAAACATGAGGTATTTGTGAGGAGTTGCAAGAGGACTTTCTGAGTCTAGGGAGCTGGGCATCTAAATGCTTTAAAGGACAGGGTTATGCATTTGGATTTCAAAAACCCAAAGGAGTGGTACAATATGGAGAGTTAAGTTCTGTACACAAAACAGGAGCAGGATCTAGGGGTAATCATATGTGATGATCTTAAGGTGACCAAACAAGTGGTCAAGGTGATGGCAAAAGCAATAAGGATGCTTGGGTGCACAGTGAGAAGAATAGCCAGCAGGATAAAGGAGTTAATAATTCTTCTTAAATCTCTGGCGAGATCTCTTTTGGAGTACGATTCTGGAAACTGGACAGTCAAAAGGATATAAAAAGGAGGTACTAAAATGGCCAACTGGCTTCATCATAAAATATGGGGACAGACTTAAAGACTTAAACATGTATGCCCTGGAATAAGAGAAGGAAAGGGAACGTATGATAGGCATTTACATACCTCTAAGGAAAAATGCAAAAGACAGAAGGCTGCGGAAAGAGAGATCATGGGATGAGGGTAGAGTCCAGAGTTATCTAAGGGAACATTTTTTTTTTATGAAAGGGTGATAGACAGAAGGAACAACTTCCTTGTAGAGGTGATGGAGACAAGGGCAATGTCATAATTTAACAAAACTTTGATCAAACACAGAGGATCTCTGAAGGAAAGAAATCTGAACAGAAGATCAGATGGATGGGCAGAATAGATGGCTTTATGGTCTCTATTTGCTGTCATATTTTGTTTCTGTGTGTGTTATGAAACAGGTTAACAGGGAACATGATATTACACTACCAAATAGTACTAGGCAATGGGAACATACTCCCTGAAACTAATAGATAGTAGATTTAAAACTAATTTAAGAAAGTATATTTTCAGTCAACATAATTGAGCTACAAAACTTGTTGCCAAAAAATATGGTTAGGTTTTGTAGTATAACCTTCGTTTTCCATTTTTATTTTATGTTTCCTCAGGAACTTATCAGTGTTTATTACAATAAGAACAAAAACAGGAGAAATCAGTGGAAAAAATGACTAGTAATTTTTCTTAGTAAATATCATTTCTATTCATGTTGCCAGGAGTATTGATAAATTCTAGGGAGAAATAAATAAAAACTGAAAACGAAGTTCTCTGAGTTTAAAAATGGGTTGGACAAGTTTCAGGAATAAAGCTCCATAAATATTCATGAGGAGAGCAACACAGAACAGACTTACATGTTGGGATTTGACAGGTACTTCTAGGTACCTGGACTGGCCACTATTGGAGACAGAATGCTTGGCTTGATGGACTATTGGTCTGACCCAGCTTGTCATATGTAGAGCATCATTAGGGAATAAAGAGCTTCAAACACATTTCCCTAAGTACACAGGGAAAATCAGTTATATTTATCTTTTCCCCTTGGAGGGTAATTATAAAATAGTAATTTTGATAGCTTTTAATGGATCAACATAACAATTATCCAAAAATGAGCTTTCAAGATTACATACAGTAGTTCCATATTGCCGCTGTCTTTTATTTCCTCACCTTTTTCTTCTTCCCTCTAAACCTTCCCTCTTCGTATCTTGACCCCTTCTCTGTCTCTTTACTTCCCGCTGTCACCTTTCCTTTGTCCTCTTTATATATCTTCTTGTTCCTCTCCTTACCCGTTCTCCCATTTCCTCACATTATCTTTCCAGTCTTGACTTGCAAACATTTTCACAGCAGTGATTTGTTGCTTTTGGTTTTTCTTTTTCAAAGAAAGTGATTCAACATAGCTTTTCCAGTCATTATATTATATGACGATATTTCATGAAATTGTTATTAATCCACTGTTATTAATCCACAACACAGTGTCTATTTAGAAAGCTTTATGTTATTCTGGTCTGGTGGCTCCATGAGCTTGATGCCAGATGATACAAAAGATTGTAATTACTTAATTAAAGCATGGTAAGGTCATGGTGCCCCTCCAGATTCCAAAGGGGACCGAGGGTCCTGGTAATGGTTTACCCTCTGTTCAAGAAGCAGACTTTGAGCTTTTATGAACTTAAATAAATGTGAGTACAAATCCATTTTACCACTGGTATAAGGTCAATTTTATTTAACACTACTTCATTTTCAAGGAATCCTGTCTATTTTTCAAGTAATTTAATCTTTTATGTGGATAAATGGCATAGCACCAGCTGGGAAATTGTTGGCATAATGAAGTTATGTACTCTTAAATATCTACTTCTTTATAGTAAAAACAAAATTCCTCTGCAGTTTGGAATGTATTAAACTAAAAACTGCTGCCAGTTATTTTTTTTTTTCAGCAGAATCTCTCTCTCTTTCAGGGTGTCCCAGAAGATTTGTTGTTCTTTTATGATCATCTTCAGAAGGGTGGTGAAGTCTTGCGAGTAGACCAGTGCCTCCTTCAGTATCGCTATCATCCTCAGGCAGCCACTCATTCGGTTCTGGAGTAAGACACATTTTTGTTATTCATTATAAAAGAACTACTCTGCCTTTTTTGCTACCAGAAATATTGCATGGTCAATGTGACATTGCTAGATATGCTTACCATAGCCAATATTTTTGGTTTGCTTCCAGAATTATTAGATCAGACTAGCTGTTTTATTGAGACATTCTGGGCATTGCTATGCAAATGAACATGCAAACTGCCTAACTTCTCCCACTTTCTCCCCCTCCATATTCATCATAACTGTGGTAGCCGGAACAGGAAAGATATTATCCATACTAAATCTGCAGCTACAAACATGAATCCTGCCAAGAGCACACATGGTTGGGCACCCTGGGAAGACTTCTGTGAAACAGATGTCACAATATTACCCAGATATAAAATAGATTATGGTGGAAAACAAGCGTGAAAAGCCATTCTGAGAAAGAACTTCAGTATACATCTGCTTGTCATTTTTTCAATTTGCTTATAGAGTTTTGATTCTGCTTTATTGCAGTCCATTTTGGATTATTTTATCAGGTGCATTATCCGGCATTACCCTTGTTAAAGTTGCTGTTATGCCTGTTCGTATTAAAGATTGGGTTTTTTTCAGGTCTTGTGCAGGTCATATTTTCAGATATCTATTGTGTTTATTAATAGTTTTCTTTTCTTTTAAATTATTCTATTAATATTTATTTATTGGCATTATTATTTTCCGAAATGGAGAGGGCCAGCTATGAACTAGTTTATATGAATGCCGCATGGCTTATTATTCTCTATACCAGTAGTTTTCAAACTTTTTTCTTATAACCCAGTGGATGAAAAAATGTCTTCTTGGTGCCCAGTGGAAGAGAAATACTTAATCCTTGTGACTCAAACAATAATATCT
Source organism: Rhinatrema bivittatum (assembly GCF_901001135.1). Taxonomy (NCBI): domain Eukaryota; kingdom Metazoa; phylum Chordata; class Amphibia; order Gymnophiona; family Rhinatrematidae; genus Rhinatrema; species Rhinatrema bivittatum. The sequence goes on along the minus strand of NC_042618.1, from coordinate 314,816,678 downwards.
TCTGACTTTAGTTTTCATAACATAAAAGTGAAGGTCAATAACTGCTAACTATAATGACTTCCTGTCAAGCAATAAATAAAGTTAGATATTGATATTACATGTAAACCATTTTAAACACATTATAAAAACAAGGTAAAAAAAAGTAGATTCCTTCACTGCCTGTTCTGATATCCTTTCAATCTACATCAGAAGAAGAAAGTGCTGCCCACATATCAGATCTTTTCTTCTGTCTCGTTCCCTCTCAGTCTCATATTCACTTCCTCAGTCCCCATTGCTTACTTGCACCTCCCCTTCACTAGCCCCCGTTCCTTTCCCAGGCTTTAGGGTTCCATGCTAGAACTGTTGCCAGTGGGGCGGATTTTAAAAGGCCTGTGCGCGCCGGCGCGCGTAAGTCCTGGGGCTTTCGAAAAGTGGCGGGAGGGGGCGTGTCCGGGGGCGTTCCCGAAACGACGCAGCGTTTCAGGGGCGGGCCATAGCGTTTCGGGGGCGGGCCCGGGGGCGTGGTCGAGGCCTCCAGACCAGCCCCCGGGACTGGAGGACGGAGCGGGGCTGCCAGCAGGCGTAACTTTGCCGACAAAGGTAGGGGGGGGTGGGTTAGGTAGGGGAAGGGAGAGGAAGGTGGGGGGAGGGCGAAGGAAAGTTCCCTCCGAGGCCACTCCGAAATCGGAGCGCCCTCGGAGGGAACAGGCAGCGCGCGCAGGTTGCACAAATGTGCATCCTCTTGCGCTCGCCGACCCTGGATTTTATAAGATACGTGCGTATCTTATAAAATCCAGCGTACTTTTTAAAGATCTACCCCAGTATGTTTCCGTAGGATAGTGGTTTTAACTTCTCACCCATCTGGGTTGGCAGCCTGAAAAGCCTGTTGGTTTTTTGCCTAAAAGCAGATTCACCAAGTAGGTGGTCCATGTGGCTTCTAGCCAGCCAGCCAGCCATATGGGAGGTTCTTTCAAAATTCCTTAAGAAAACATCTGGCTCTTCTCCTGTTTTCATTTTAAACAAGCCCAAAAACAATGGGTTTGTCCAGGTTGTGACGGTTTTGCATTGCTTGTGTTATCTGTGTCAGTGCCCCCTGCTACTGGGTAATTTGTTCATGTGGGACTTGTTGCTCGGGAACCATGGACTTTCACAATATTTTTTAAAGAAGCCTGTTGTGCTTGTAGTTATGCTTGCAAGCACTCTATTATCTTTTCTGAAGCAGCCAGGTGATTATTGATTATTTTGTGTGGTTTGTTGTTGAGCACACTGTGCTTGTACCACTCTGGTAATTGCTGTTGCCTTTCCACTAATGCCTGTAGCATTCACTCCATGTCAGCTCACAAGCCTTGGCCCTACTGAGGCTTCTTTTGTGGTAGTTGCTTGCTATGTTCAAAAGTAAAATGAAAAATCCTAGCCTGTCTGCTCTGCCTGAATTTTTTTCCTTTTTGTCCCTGTCTGTCCAGGCAGGGCTACCCACCTTGGCTTGATGTATTTTACCTCATCACTGCAGCTGCAGTAGTCCCCAGAAAAGTTTAATAAGGTTCGTTACTCTGTGCTGCTACTTTAGAGCAGAACTCTTTCAGCATAAGCTCCTGCTCTGTGCAAAACTACTAGAGCAGAGATAGAGGAAAAAAAATGTTCTTCCTTTCCTTACAGCTAGTGTGGGTTCCTGCCTGTGCAGGCACTTAGAACAGGAACATTCTACTGAATGATACCATATGCAACACAACGTACGTAGTCTTTAGCTTGTCAGAGGACAGAGTAGGTTGGGTTCCTTCTATTCTTCTACAGACTTTATTATTTACATGTAAATTAACCAAAAGCCTGTTTACCTCAGCAATGCTGGAAACAGAAATGTAACCGTTTAAAGATAAGTAGTTTTAGCATAGCTCTTGCTTTCTTTTGCTCTCCTCTGGCTCCCACTCTCTTCCCTAGAACCTGCCTTCTTATCCCTGTCCCCAGGGGAAACGACCTGCAACTAGGATTCCCCTGTAGCTGTCTTAATGTGGACCAGACTAAATGCCTGGTCCTGGACTTTTAAGGAGAGTCTAACATTCACTCCTTTACAAGGAGCATTACATATAAATCATGGGAAGTAATTCTAGTATACTTAACATTGATTCACTTTTGTTGAAGTACTGCATCCAGTTGTGGGCCCTATACTTCAAAAAGAATATGGAAAAACAGGAGATACTCTAAAGATAAGAAGCAAAAATAATTAAAGACTTGGAATATGTCCTTCAAAGAAATGTGAAGGACTTAGATTTATTTAGCTCTGAAATATATAAAGGAAGGAATCACAATAAGGATGGCAGTTGGTTGATCTCCAACACTACTGAAGAAATGACAAGAATAAAGGATTTTAATTTACAGCTGGAGAGATTTGCTTTAGAATTTAGGAAGAACTTTGTGACTATCAGAATATTTGAGTACTGGAACAAGTTACCAAGGGAAATGGTAGAATCTGTGTTATTAGTGGTGTTTAAGAGCAGGTAGGACAAATATTTGCAATAAATACAGTGAATCCTAATTTGAAGGAGTGGGTTAGACTAGATCATTACTTCTCAAACCTGTCCTGGGGAAAACACAGTGAATCCTAATTTGTGGGAGTGGGTTAGACTAGATCAGTACTTCTCAAACCTGTCCTGGGGAAAACACAGCTAGTCTGATTTTCCGGATCACAACAAAGAATATGGAAGAGAAAAATTAGCGCATGCCATGTTTCTGATATATGCAAATGTATCTCATGCATATTAATTGTAGAAATCCTAAAAATCCAACTAACTGTGGGTCCCCAGGATAGGATTGTGAACATAAGAACAACATAAGAAAATGCCATACTGGGTCAGACCAAGGGTCCATCAAGCCCAGCATCCTGTTTCCAAAGTGAAGTCCTAAATTAGATCAGTGTTTCTCAATCTGGACCTCGATTACCAACTGTCCAGTGTGGATTTCAAGAAATCCATAATATGATGCATGGGATATATTTGCATGTATTGCCTCTTCCATTCTATGCAAACATATCTCATGTAAATTCCTTGTAGATAAAATGAAAGACAGACTAGTTGGGTGATCTAAGAAGACCAGGTTGAAAAATACTGAACTAAATGACTCTGATGTTCCTACCACTCTCTGATTGTGTGATATTTCAGTTTGACTATTGGCCCTTTTGGTTTTCATATGGGTTGGATTATCACATTGGTTATTCTACAAAAGGGTTTATTTTTTCATTGTAGGTATTGTCTCTCTTGGGGTTATTTTTCTAAGGGGAATAATGATTCTGTTGCAGTTATTCTGCCAGGCTGAGTATTGACTATACTATCCTTACCTTGTTTTTCTATTACTATGGAGAGGACTTAGAAATGTAAGATTGTGACAGCGTATACCGACAACTCCTTCATTTTACGTTAAGGAGCCCAGTTCAGGCTTTTAACCCAGATCTCCTTAAGGGCAGAAGGCTGCAAGGAATTCTTAGTGAAGGGAGGTTCTCTTCACCTTGTCATAAGAACTCAAGCCTAAAGAGCTTGAGGAGGCCCCATGTAGCTGGTAGGACCTCATGATACAATAAGACAGTGGACGATATCTGTTAGTGTGCCTGATGCAAAGTGAACTACTGTTTTGATTCTTGTATCTTTGAAGCACTGTAAATAAATACTTGTACCATAACTAAGCTGGTCCTGTCTTATTGTATTTCTGAACTATTCCCGTGGCCACAGTAGCCCCGAATATACTACAAAGATATATAATACTTAAATATAACCAGATCATATTCTAAAAAGTATGAACTGATAATATTCATGTGAACTAATGCTGTGGAGTTTTCAGGAACACACCATGGAAAATTGTTAATTTTTCTTTTATTTCATAATAATGGCTCTGTCAAAGCAAACAAAGTAAATTATGTTGTATAAGATTTTAAGTGTCGGACTCGGGAAGAAATACATCTGCAAAATGTGAATTTCTAAGGCGTGGTATGCATAGTAATCCTAAAATGAATGATAGCAATCACCATAAACCTTATGAAGGCAGATTACAGGCAAAAAGATATTCATTGTCTTCTTCCCTTAAGAAAAACATTAGTATTCACTTCATTTTACAGCTGGGAGCATGTTAGAACTAGATATAGAAGTAATGAGCTGATAAAATCCAATCCTTTATGTTTGATGGACATTTCAGTGTAAGTGTTAGGGAAAGTTTACCCATTTCACATGATACACGTAGACTGGAACAAATGACTGGGGGATATAAGGAGGGCGTGGAGAAAAATGATTGATCTGAAGATGACATAACCTTTGTGTGTGTGTATCTGTGGTGTATGTGTAGTATAATTTGACAATTCAGACATTTCCGGATCACTTCAAAACATTTCAACTTTAAAGCTACAGAACTAGATTCTTCAAAATAGCAGTTTTCATTGTTTGCCTCTTTCTTCTGCTTTTAGTCTTATTTATGGGTCTCCATAATTTATTTTAAATTTTTTACACCTTGTTGTATTAATGCAGCACCCCTTTCTGTTTTTGCAAAATATTCTTCCCATTATTTATCTGTTCATTTCCTCCTTATTCTTTGGAATTGACAATGGAATGGCTTCCTGGAGATCCAGATAAGAGTCAGGCATTGGAACTGGAGCTTTCAAATGCTTAAACCAGGGGCGTCATGAGCCCTGACATATGGGGCCAGTGCCCCAAATTTGACTATCAGTGCCCCCCCAAGTCTGTTGTCATTGTAAAAAAAAAAAATTGTCCTCTGTTTCTTTCTTGTTCTAGTGCAACTGTAGTTCTTGTTTTGTAGCCTGCCTTTTCCCTCCTGCTGCAAGGGTAGTTGAAATCTGAGCTGTTTAAACAACTGAGACTTTTGTATCTATGAGCCCGGTGCCATTCAAACATCTGCTGTTTTGAACTACTTCATCCCTATGCGGTTCAACAGCTGATTTTTGAACTGCACGGGGGTTTTCCATTGATACAAGAGTCCCTGTGGCTAAAACAGCTCAGATTTCAATCATGGGAGCAGCAGGAGGGAAGAGGAAGGCTCCAAGGTAAAAGCATGGAGGTGCAGCCCCACCATGTTAGAGGTGCTGGGCTGCAGGTTTGTGGGCATTTCCTTGGGGAGGAGGAAGAGCAGGGATTCAGAAATTGGTTGGGGATAGGGGCAAGACCAGGGGAAAATGGAACTTGAGGACTAAGAAGGAGAAAGAACAGGGGAGGCATAGGGACTGGGTGAGAGAGTTGGGGAAGAATGTGGACTTAGGGACTGCATGTAATATGGAATAATGTTACTTGAAGAAGGAAAGGCAAAGAATAGTATTCGGAAATTGTAAGAGAACAGGGGAAGGATGGGTAATTGGTGGGAATCTGGAAGAAAAGGGACTGGATGAGAGTCTGAGGAATGGGGAGGGAACACGGTGAGTAATAGGACTTGGGAACTGGGTGAACAGTGGGGAAGAGCAGGGTAGAATGGGGACTTGGGGATTAGGGATTTGAGCAGGAAAGAAGATGACTCGGGGATTGGGAGTGAGCAGGGAAAGTATAGGATTCCAAGATTGGAGGTGAACAGGAAAAGATTAGAAATCTAAGATTAGGGGTGAGAAGAGGAAGAATGGGAAGGATCAGGGACTGGGTGGGAGTCTGGAAAAAGAAGGACTCAGGAATTGGTTTGGAGTCTGGGAGTCCAGAGACTCAGGGATTGGGGAGAACAGGAGAAGAACAGGGACTTGGAGCTGGATTGGAGTCTGGAAGAGCAGGAACTGGAAGGGAGAACAGGGGATAAAATTGGACTCCAAAACTATGGGGAGAGCAGTTGAAAAACGTGGACTCAGAGACTGGACAAGATCAGGGTCCCTGAGAATAGGGACTTGGATATAGACTGTGGGGAGAAGTGCAAGGGCTTTGGGGAACAATGGGGACTCAGCAATTGAGTGGGTAAGAGTCAGGGTATGAGATGATGGTAAGAGAAGATGGCTGTGATATGAGGTTGATTGGTGGTGTGAATGACCTGTAGGACTGGAGAGAGGCAAGACCCAGTGAAATAAAAGTGTTTGTGTGTGGGGGTGCTATAGAAGTGTGTGAGAGAGGAAAGATAGAGAAAGAAAGATAATAAGAGACTGGGTAGGAAATAAGCAACACAACAGGCTGGATGCCTGGGAGGGAAGGAGCTGGAATTGGTTAAAGAAAGATTGGCAAAGGAAAGTTGATGAGATTTTGGGAATGGGTGAGAACACAAAATGGAAATGGAGAATGTGGGAGTGGTAAAATATACAGAAGGAATAAGAGGCTAGGGAAGGAGAGAGAGATGGGTGGTGGGAGAGTTGGAAAGGGGTATGAGTGGGAGATGGAAAGCAGGTAGGTATGTGAAAGAGAAAGAAGATACTAGATTAGAGGAGGACGTGACATCACCGATGGTGGCAGCAGCCTAATTGTGAAACTCCTCAACCTCCCGGCGAATCTACCAGCATCAAAGCATCCAAACCTTAACTATAACTCCTCTTTTTGGCTATCTGTGCAGTATAAGAAGTGACTATGGCTGCGAAGCGAAAATCAGTTGATTTTCGCCATTTCTCTTATCGAAAAAATGAGGCACCAGAAGAAGAGGATGGCGGCGTGGATAGGCCCGGAGAGATTGAACTAGGCCTAGATTCAACCGATACAATATCCCCAGCTGCCACAGAACTACCAACTAGAGAGGAATTTAGAGATTGGTTTTGCGAGCTACGAAAAGATATTAAAAGTTAACAAGCAAGAGCTGCTGCAAAGCATGGCAGAAATTCAAGACCCAATCACTCAGGACTGTGGCAGGCTCTGTCACCCCAACCTACAAGCCTTGGCCCTTACAGCTTGGATGTTGACTGGATGCTGTGCAGGCCCTTGGCCTTGCAGAAGAGGTGTCATGAGTTATTCTGGGGTCCAGAAAACCTAGCAGAAAATCTTACAACATGAAGTGAAAGAGGTTTTCTACTTGGTGTGACACAGTCTGGATCCCTTTTCCTGCTCCCCTCCCGTGCTCTTAGACTCTTTTCCCTCTCCGAATCCAGTCTCCGAACCACATTGGTGAGGGTTCACCTCAGCGCCATAGGGACTTACCACTGAGGTGCAGATGGTACTGTGATCTTCTCTCATCCGCTTGTAGGGTGGTTTATGAAGGGCTTATTACAACTAAAGCCCCCCACTCGCCCTCCAGTAGTTTCCTGTAATCTCAACATCGTTCTGTCACAACTCATGAAATCCACGTTTGAACCATTGCGATCTTGCAACCTGAAGTACCTCTCCTGGAAGGTCATCTTCTTGGTTGCTGCGACTTCAGCTCGCAGGGTCAGCGAACTGCAAGCCTTTGAGTTGTATCCAGCTTATACAACATTGTCATGAAAAAGTGGTCCTCCGGACACACCCAAAGTTCCTTCTCAAGTTGTTTTCAGAGTTCCATCTCAACCAGTCCATCGTGTTGCCTTTCTTTTTCCCAAGGTCTCACACTCACCAGGGTGAACAGGCTCTATACACTCTAGATTGCAAGAAAGCACTGGCTTTTTACTTAGAGCAGACAGCACCTCACCACCTGTCCACTCAACTCTTTGTCTCTTTTGACAAGAACTGGCTAGGGGTTGCTGTCTCCAAGCAGACTCTATCCCACTGGCTTGCGAACTACATTGCCTTCTGCTACACACAGGCGGGCCTACAGCTTGATGGTCGGGTCAAGGCTCACTTGGTACGAGCCATGTCAGTCTCGGTGGGTCATTTGTGTGCAGTCCCCATTCACAAGGTTTTCAGAATCGTGACTTGGAGTTCCCTCCACACATATGGATATGATAGAGGTCTTTAAGATCATGAGAGGTCTTGAACGAGTAGATGTGACTCGGTTATTTACACTTTCGAATAATAGAAGGACTAGGGGGCATTCCATGAAGTTAGCAAGTAGCACATTTAAGACTAATCGGAGAAAATTCTTTTTCACTCAACACACAATAAAGCTCTGGAATTTGTTGCCAGAAGATGTGGTTAGTGCATTTAGTGTAGCTGGGTTCCAAAAAGGTTTGGATACGTTCTTGGAGAAGTCCATTAATGGCTATTAATCAATTATATTTAGGGAATAGCCCCTGCTATTAATTGCATCAGTAGCATGGGTTCTTCTTAGTGTTTGGGTAATTGCCAGGTTTTTGTGGCCTGGTTTTGGCCTCTGTTGGAAACAGGATGCTGGGCTTGATGGACCCTTGGTCTGACCCAGCATGGCAATTTCTTATGTTCTTATGTTCTTATTATTGCCTGGACAAGAATGGCCGACAGGACAGTCAATTCGGATAGTCTGTCCTCTGTAATCTCTTCCAGCAATAAAAACCCAACTTTTCCTCCGTGGGCTCTGTCCTTGGGTGCAAACTTGCTCCTGTGGTTGTCGCAGCTCTAGTTGTGCATGTTGACACCTGTTCTCTGCTGCACATGTTCGAAGTGGCCTGAAGCTACTTAGTCACCCATGTGTGAGGACTACTATCCTGCTTGTCCTCGGAGAAAGCAGAGTTGCTTACCTGTAACAGGTGTTCTCCAAGGACAGCAGGATGCTAGTCGTCACGAAACCCTGCTGCACCTGCCGTATGATGTCGCGGCCCTTTTGCTTCCTGGCTCGGCAGGGTTTTCTGGTTGGCACTACAACAGTGCGTGTAAGTGTAATATACATGTTGTAAGTGATATTTTTACCTCGGAAGACTGTACTTTGAATGCCCTTTTTGATGTAAAATTATTATAAATGCAAGAAGGTAAATTTTAAAAGGGACGCGTGCATATAATAAAATTGGATACTTGCGCGCACATGCGCACCTGATTTGATATCTGTGCCGCGAGTGCCGATTCACAAACGGAAGGGTGTAATTTTGTTTGACGTGCATGGCGACAAGATCGAGCCTTCCCCAGATCCCTCCCAGTAAAGGAACGGACTGGAAAGGAACTTCCCTAAACCCCTACCTATCCTTCCTCCCCTCTCCTCCCCAACCTCCAAATTCCACCCCCAACTACCTTTTTTTTAAATTTGTTGGCTACCTTCTTGCTTTCTGGAGCAGTAGTAGCTTCTGCACGCCATCTGGCTGCTGGCGTGCACTTCAGTGGGACAGCAACTAATGGCGCTGTCCCGGCCTGCCTTGCTTCCAGCCCTCCTTTTTTTTAAAAGCCCAGCACTTCTGCATGTACTGGGAGATATGTGCGTAGCTGGGTCGCTTGGAAAATGCGATCGGTGTGTGCACAGCCCAGCCATGTGCATATCTTCCGTGATTTGCGTGCGCCAGGCTTTTAAAATCGGCCTCATAATTTTTTATTGTGTGTGCGAAGGGTGTAACCCAGTGCGAGGGGGCAGCAGGCTGTAAGTTTTGCCCAGGGCGCCTAATAAGCTTGCACCAGCCCTGCATGCACCTTGTTAGAGAAAACCTGCTGGCTTCCAGAACCTGCAGGTTAAACCCTTGGGGGAGGTGGCCGGCCAGGCAGAAGACTCTGCCCAGCTCTGCCATAGAGCCCTGTACCACTCTTGCTGTGAGAATACCCATATTCAGCCTGCCTGACTGTGACATGAAATTTGAGGATTTTTCCAAGGAGGTATACTTTTCTGCGTGTACCTTTATGCACACGGGGTAGATTTTCAAAGGGTTACATGCATAAGCCCGAAAACCTACCCCTGCACAGGCTCGTCGGCGCATGCAAGCCCCGGGATGCGCGTATGTGCTGGGGCTTTGAAAAAGGGGCATGGGCGTGGCCAGGTCGTGGCCTGTCAAACAGAATTCAATGCATACAAATCCTTTTGAAAATCAAACCATAAAATATAAGAGAGTATGTAAACATTGGAATAGGACCTCAAAAGGAAGCTAGAGAGGCAAGTTGCTATCTTGCAGAATGTTGTTGACACTATTGTTTTAACATTTTTCCTTGTTTTAGTTGAGCGGTTTTTAAAACAGTAAGGGGCGGATTTTAAAAGGGTTACGCGTGTAACCCCGAAAACCCGCTCCTGCGCGCGCCGAGCCTATTTTGTATAGGCCCGGCGAAGTGCACAAGCCCCTGGACGCGCGTATGTCCCGGGGCTTAAAATTAAGGGTGGGGAGTGGGCGGGGCTGTGCCGGGGGATCGCGCGCCGGCACTTGGCCATTGCGTGCAACCTATGCCTGGCCGGAGGCAGGCGCAACTTATTTCACAAAGGTCAGGGAGGGTTTTAGATAGGTCTGAGGGGCGGGTTAGGTAGGGGAAGGTTGGGGGGGGGGGGGGGGGCAGAAGGAAAGTTCCCTCCGAGGCCGCTCCGATTTCGGAGCAGCCTTGGAGGGAATGGGGAAAGCCATCGGGGCTCCCCTAGGGCTCGGCATGCGCAAGGTGCTCAAGTGTGCACCCCCTTGCGCACGCCGACCCTGGATTTTATAACATGCGCTCGCCTGCACGCGCATGTTATAAAATTGGGCGTAGATTTGTGCGCGCCGGGCTACGCACACAAATCTACGCCCGCGGGTAGCTACTAAAATCTGGCCTTAATTGTTTAAAACATGTACAATGAATAAATAACAACAACAATGGAATGGTATAGCTAATGAGGTAAACCGTAGGTACTTGTGCATGAAGATTCAGTGCCGTAACCTAGTAAGATTGATTATGATTGAAGTCAAAACCCCAAATAATATGAGAATATTACTGGGCTAAAAATATATATATATAAAAGAATTAATGAAGCTTTACCTACAGTAATAAGTGGAGTGTTGTCTTCTTGAGGAGTTAATCCCACATACTGCCTGGTGGAGTGTGCTGTCCTCAGATTACTATCTGTTAGGCTTCTCTTCTGAGGTATCACATACTGTGAAGAATTGAGGAAACAAGCTGTGCACAGGGGCTATTTTGTACCAAATTCAGCATTCCTTTCATCTAATGAAAGTATGGCAGTGGACCAACTGCCTTGTTGAAACCTAGTCACATTGAAACCTGGGTGTGGGGGTGTGGAGAGAAAGGGAGCCACTGCTTCTGTTGTACAATTTTATTTTATTTATACTTATGAAATATTTTTATCTGATGGTACTACCAAGTTCTCTAGTATGTTGTTGTATTAAGGATACTACAAATTTAAGGATTGAGTATCCTTCAAGAACAAGAATACAAAAATCTATTTGCATGTTTCACATATTGGGCCGGATTTTAAAAGCTCTGTGCATGTAAATTGGCTTACGCGCGCCGGTCCTATTTTATAAAGGCCCGGCAACTCGTGTAAAGCCCCGGGCTTTACTAAAGGGGCGGTCTGGGGGCGGGGCCAGAGGCCTTCAGCACAGCGGCCATTTGCTGCTGTGCTAGAGGATCGCGTGCCGGCAGCCTGGCCGGAGGCAGGCGCAAAAGGTAAAACAAAGGTCAGGAGGGGTTTTAGAGTAGGGCTGGGGGGGGGGGGGGGTTGGGGGAAGGGTTGAGAAGATTAGGTTAGGGGGAGGGAACGAGGGAAGCCTGCAGGGGTCGGCATACACAAGGTACACTGGTGTGCACCCACCTGCGTGCACATGTTATAAAATCGGGCGTACATGTGCGTGCATGCCGGGTAGCGCACGCACATGTACGCCAGCGCGCAGGTTTGAAAATTCACCCCATTACTTGTAGTTTTAAATTTCTTAGGTCAAACTTCGAGTAAACATTCTATAAACGCATGACAAAAAAATGGCCCCTGGAACAAAGTAACCTTATCACCATATCATGGTATTTTTTCATAGAATGACGAGCAGCAGCAATATCTTCATTTATTTTATTTATATTCCTCTTTTCTGTTGTACATCATGACAAAGGTATCAGTCAATCAGACACTGATTGACTGATACTCACTTTTTTAAATTTATTTTTTTTTTAATGAGGCTCTCAAAGGCAAGGCCCTGAAACTGTAGAGCTGGTAAAATTTTATCTATATCAATCAAATTTTATTTTTTTACCCCTGGCAATCAATATATTAAAGGTGACCATTAACTTATAATATAATTTGCTTCTTTGTCACAACCAGCTGTGAAGCATCATTCATTTATCTGGTTTCAATTGTTTGCTTTTATATGTATGTTGCACAGTTGACTGCAGTTGCCATAAACACCTAAATAGAAGCTTTCCGTGATGCCTTCAGAAGAGGTTATGGTTTGGTAGTGTACACAGTTATAATTCAAAATCAGAAATGTAAGTAAATTAATATTGTTCTACAGTGACAGGACCTTTCCTATCAGATTCTATGAAACTTGCTTACTAAAACAATATAAGATTGGTATATTCACAGGATGTTAGAATTATTTCTTTATGTATTTATTTGATTTAAATTCTACTTTTTGGGCGCTTCAAAGCGGATTGAATTCATCTAGTGTAGGTATTTCTTGTCCCCTGTGGGCTCACAATCTAATAGGAAGATTTTACTAAGCTGTGATATTTTATCGTGGGAGGGGACAGATACTACGGGGAGCATCCCCACAAAATTTGGCCACTCCCCAACATACTATCATGGCAGTACTTTGGCGCAGTTTTTTATTGTGGCACAAATAATCCATCTCAGCTGGGGGCACCATCGCTTAAAGAGCCTGAGGCCCAAAATATTCACACCCCCTCCCCAAAGGCCACCTACTGCTCCCCACCCCCACCCCCTGCTACCTTCTGAGGCAGCACTGGCCCCCTGAAATAAAAAAAAACAACAAAATACAGGCCAATCACGTGGAGATGGCCTGCTCCCCTTCCTGGACCTTATCCCTGCCACGTGATAGGGGCAAGGTCAAGTCAATGTATTTTGAAAAATGTAGTTGATTGGTCTGGAGTTAGGGGGTACTCCCAGCCCCTACTGTACTCCAGTAACTTCATTTTGAGGTATGGGTGGTTCCGGGAGTGGGGTTCAGACTGCACCCCCCCTCCCTACCCCCGGACTACTCTTTTTGGATTGGGAAGCGGGGGCTTAGGGGGATGGGGAACCATTAGACCCAGGAATTTTGCTTTATTTGGATGGGGGAGTTGTATGGCTAAGGGACTACTTTTTGGTGGGGCTGGGATAGAGAGCAGGCCATCACTGTGCAGCTGGCCTCATTCTTTTTTTTTTTTTTTTTATTACGGAGGAGCCAGTGATGCTTCGGAAGGCAGCAGCCACAGGTTTTGCACCTTGAGCCCCTTAATTTTCCCGCAGGACCATTGGATGCTCCCATGAAAAAAAAAATGTGCTAAAATAATGCTTATTTCCATAGGAGGAGGAGGAGATCTTGTGTTATGTTGCGTGATAAACAGCATTTAAGGCACTTTAAATGCTGTTTAACTCACAATATTGCCTTATCTCAGTTTAGTAAAGCACCTGAGGCAACAGAGTGAAGTGACTTGCCCAAGGTCAATAAGAGCGGCAGCAGGACTTGAACCCTGGTGTCCCTCAACATTGCTGTACAACGTCCCGTATAAAAATAATACATGAAAATGTAATTATGATAAGAGGATCTTAAAGGATTTTAATATACTGTTGGTTAGTTTTTTTTTTAAATATTAGAAATAATTATGCCCACAGCTAAACATAGAGAGGCCTGAGTGCATCGTCTAAAACTTAGTCAGTGTTCTTAGGGAAATTTTCAGACACATACAGAATTAGCCCCGTCTTTCGGGCGCCAGCAATGGGCAGCTAAATGGATCCACCTAGTACTGAAAACTAGTGGCAGTCAGCTAATTCCTATCCCCAATGCCCCAACCTCAGGAAACCCCCAGGGCCACCCACTTTAAAGGCGGCTAAGTTGTACTGTAAGGGGAGAGATTCCCCCCTTCCCAACCCATAGGATCTAGCTGCCTAATTCCCCAAGATCCTGCTGAAAATCGACCCCCATAGTCTTTATGGAAAGTGTCAACCATTGTAAAAATGAATGAAATAATCCTTTGATAAACATGACTCTGCAGCATGTTTTTTGTCCTTGTCAGAACTTACACAGATGAAACACAGTAAATTCAGCAGATTCTATTTATATAGTATATTTTCAAAATCTCAACATTGGCTCTTTTCCAGGGAAGTTTTTCCTGTGAGAAGAACATTTTGTATATAAAAACATTTTTCGGAGCCCCAGTATGTTTCTGCCCCTAATCTATTGGTTTTTGTCTGTTGGAAATTTAGTTGCGTTCTTTTATTTTCTTTTTTTTTTTAATATGGATCTGAAACAGATTCTGTTCCCTGCTCTTGAGGCATATGTTTTATCTCTCTGTCTGTTTTTAGAAGAAGCAGTGCTTCAAGTGATTGCGGATAGGATTCATGTTGAGTTGCCCTGCATTTTCCAAATTCTTTGAATGCTGGATTTACAAGAGCAACAAGAATGTGATCTGCTGGCACATTTTACAGATTTGACCATGAAATTGAAAGCAGTGCATCTGTGAATAAAGCACCTCGGTTTTACATGGTGCCCAGAAGCTCTGAAATGGAATGCCAGCAGATGGTGACATCTTTGCTAAGTTACCCAGATCCAATCAGTTAGACCTCTCTGAGCGTTGTCGTGCAGGTAATGGTTTAGCCTGTTAAGTATTAGATTCGCTTTTATAGAATAGACAATTCAGAAGGCCCCAGTTGGAGTCTTTAATTTTTTTTTTTGTCTCCCCTCTCCTGGCATTCCTACCATATATTTCTGACCAGAAGCTAAAAGATCATTTTCCCTGAGAATGAAAACTTTCAGTGCCTTTTCTCAGCTGGCAAGATTTACATTGTTTCTTGCAATTCTCACCCCTTTCCTTACAAAGCTACCCTTGAGCAACAGGCAACATCAGGGGAGCAGATATGAGCCTATATGCAAATCAACCAGGCAAGGGGAAGTAACTGGAAGCCCATGAGCACAAATGCTCATAGTTTAATGTAACTTGAACCACCCTATCTCTACAGAGCTGGTAGAAATCGCTCAGTGGGCTAGACCTCAGGTGTGCTTTCCTTACCAGTCCATGCACACTCCATGCTCTTGTGTGACTCCAAAATGAAATATGGAGACACTCTATTTGAGTCCAACTACTTTGATTATTTTCTTGGACATATTTAACAGGATTCACAGAAATTCCCAACAAGGAGGTAGATGTTTACAGATCAGTCAAATCCAAACCTGATGATATATCAAAAGGTGTTAAATCTGTCTGTTGCATTTTAGCATCCAACATCAGGCATTTTGCTCACATAGGTGGATTAATGCAATGCCATATTACTCAAAACAAGATGATTCGCTCCATACATCAGTATGAGGAATCTAATTAAATCAGTTGTTCTCCCTGGAAGTTACAATTGTTCTGCAGAGAGCTGGGTCTTCTAAGATTGCACGCTGAAGAAAGACATCTTGTCTGATTACAAGCTCTCCAAGGAGTGAGTCAACTAAAGTTGGAATATGCTCAGATAAATCCAGAACAATCATTAACAACCCCACAAGGGGTACTAGAGCACCATTTTAATTAGTAACCACGGGTTATATAGTCCCCCCTGAAATCTGGCATTCTTGACAGGAAAAAAAAAAAAAAAAAAAAAAAAAAAATATATATATATATATATATATATATATATATATATATATATATATATATATATATATATATATATTTAACAGCTGAGTAAATTGATTATAGATTACACAATTCATTTAGCTGTAACTGAATTAGAACAGTATAATATTATATAGCCCAATCATCTACCACTTAACAAAACAATAAAACATTATTAAACACATGAATAGCTACAGTGACATATATTAATGCTATTTATTATAAAATGCCAACTGGGATGGCATCAGACTACCCTGGCAATATCCAGGTTCATATATAAAGAGTGCCATGATAGCAGATGTCACAGTAAAAAATTACGCTTACAAGACAAGAAAATGATGGTGATATGATGGAATTGGCTTTCAACTTGGCTGTGAAACACTGTGAAAGAACTTCCCATGGAAGAATTTGTGAAAAAGAAGTAGTGCCTTTAGGTGAATCCATCAGGACACACCAGTTAAACTGAAACTGCATCTGTAAGTCCTAAGATAGTCTCCAAGGAGATACAATTATACACCATAATTAGATCTTTATCACTAGGCAATCTTGGTCACAATTACAAAAGATGCTCATTCCTGAAAAGAAACCATTAATCATTTTAACAATTGGACTAATCTTTATAATATTATCATTATGAAACCAATAAATTATCTGATTGTTCACCCAACAGGGCAAACTTTTAAATTGCCTATATAATAACTATCAGGCACTAATTAGTGAGAGACTACAGTATAGTTGAAGTAGCAGGACTAGTCAATAGAATTCCTCATAACTCTAAGAGAAGATCTCGCAGAATTCAGTCCAAACTCCAAGGAGACTTCAGGAATTAGTCTCTTCACCAGATCATGGCACACTGCACCTTTAAGGAAGCAAACTCAGGCCATATTCATTTCACTGACCTAAGTCTAACTGGGGAGCCTGGCTTCATCTTAGAATCTCCGTCAGGTCCTTCCATTGCACATATCCCTCAGTTTTAAAACATTTTCTTCAAACCAGAACTGTAAGCAAATCTACACAGCAATTGTTATTGCTGTATGATTTAGCAACAGTGTCTCTAAAGAAGATGAGTATTCATAATGGTTAGAGTCTGGCTTCTCCACAAATGACCCATCCTCCCAGCTTTTTGGTAACAATGGCATACCTTTCATTCATATCTGGAAAGACATATACCACTCAGTGCATCCTTATGTGACAGGACCCCAGTCCCATCACTAATTATTCATGTATGAGCCCTTTTTCAGCTAGACATTTTAGAGCAAGTTAGTGTAGAGGGAGGTGTACCATTCAAATGCAGCTCCTCCCTTTCAGGGGTCTGGAATGGCCGTCCCTGTAAGAGTCTATTTAAGAGCTCTGCACAGTGAGCTCGGGAGGCAGTCCCTTTAGGCTTTCAAAGAGTGCAGAGGTGTAGAGAGGTTTAGCGTTTGTTGTTTTTCCAGGCCCAGTCAGTAAAAACAGGCTAGCCCAGCCTGTGGGTCCTGACCAGGGTCAGGAGGGGTTTCTTTTTCCAGTCCACAACCTGGCTTGTAGATTCCCTCTGGGTCTAATTTCAGGGATTTTGAGATTTTTATTAAGGAGCCTCACTGGACCCCTGGGCCTGTCTTGCATACAGGGATTGGAAAACCCCATGTGTGGGCCACCCAGGGATAGAGAAGATAGACCCCTGAAGTGGTAGTGACCTGCTGTGAGGAGGAGACTCTGCTGTTTAGATTCTATTCCCTTTGGGGAAAAGAACATTTTGAGTTAGAAGATCCAGGAGGAGATTTGGCTGCACCTTCCTTCCTGTTTTGCAGCAATAGAACTGCTTGTTGAAAGAGAACTAAAGGAAGATCCAGAAGATCTGCTAACCATGAGTAAAGGAAGACAACATCATTGGGAACACACATCTGGTGCTTCACCACCCTGGGGAAAGAAAGAGAGCATTTACTCTCTGTGCCATAGACCCTGTAACATTTTTGTCGGTTTGAAA
This sequence comes from Rhinatrema bivittatum, assembly GCF_901001135.1. Lineage (NCBI taxonomy): Eukaryota > Metazoa > Chordata > Amphibia > Gymnophiona > Rhinatrematidae > Rhinatrema > Rhinatrema bivittatum. The sequence continues at coordinate 314,799,272 of NC_042618.1, read as the reverse complement.
GGGGTTTTGCCCAGCTTAAAAGACCTTGCCCATCTGGGAGCTCCACTTCATGTTAACCCAAGAGAGTGGCTGTTTCCCCTAGTCCCGATACAGTTGAGTCCTGCAAAGATAGAGGAGAGAGACTGTAATAACTGGAGAAGAGAATTCTGTGGTGCTACAGTTTTTATTGTGTCGTTCATCATCAGTGTTTAACAGGAAAGGCTTTTGGATACTACCAAAGTGACTCCAGGTCACTGCACCAACATCAGGGATAACCATTCTCCCCAGGGGAAATCACAAAATCGGGCCCTGGAATTTTACTTCCCTCCCCTCCCCAAGGATCCAACCTTGGGAGAAAATAAGCAAGTGTGAAAGAGCTAGCCAGTGATAGGATCTACACAGTGGGGTGGAGGTATACGTACATGCCTCTCCACTTGCCAAGATTTCTTGATTTCTCCAATCACGTGCTGGAATAATGGTGCTTCCTCTTTCAGATGAGCCACTTTAGGATTTTCTCTCACATTTTCCAAAACCTTCTGGTGGGTCCACTCATCATGAGTGCTCTCAATCACCTGCATGGCCTATTTTGGGCTATAAGGATATTTATAGCCCCAAAATGTTTTACCATCTTCCTTACTTCTCTCTCTCCTGTACAGAGATGTACTAGATTATAGGTGTAGGGTTTTCCAGGCTACAGCTATTGATCTTCCACAGTTTCCTGATAATGAGGATAGTAAGGAATCACAGCTTGTCTGACAGATGCTATCTGCATTTCTTCTTTCACTGGAGGGACATAATATTCCACTGCATTCTCCCTAGTAACTTAAGGAATTTCCAGTCTTTTCAACCTCCTCCAAGGAACTCTTCCCACATGCACTCTCACATCCCTACATTGGCTGAGATTTAATGTTGATCCACAGCCCAGACCCGGAAATACTTTAATCAGCTACAGCAAACCCATTTTCTGCTCAGACTCCAATATCACATTAGGATTTGCTCTTCTTTCCTTCACAAGGCCCATTTACATGGCTGGCTCTTTCATGGGATGACTAACTTCTAAAATTGTGAGCTGTTTCATTGACACTTGTTTTTTCTGTAATTTTGCTGAGATCGTCCTGGCTAGTGTCGCCTAATTTCCTTTGACCCTTCTTCCCTGCACTTACATCTGCAGCATACACATTGCCAAGAATGCTAGTTTCTAGTGGTGAACTCATGGTTTCAGGCAACTCAGCCTCCACCTGACTTAGGGCCTCCTTCAGAACTTAGCCCACTCCATTCACCACTTCCTATTACCAGCAGGGTCAATTTTTTTTTTCTCCCCAGGGAAATTCAGCATGTCCACACTCGTGGCAGCAACAGGGTGTTCCTCATCTTCCAGGAGTTTCTCAATCATCTTTCCATCTTTCAATCATCTTTCCTTGAACCTCCAGCCTTAGCCTCCATCTCCTTTCCTACCTCCTTCCATTACAGGTGCTGCCATGACTTAGACTCCACAGATGACACTGGAGAGGTGATCATACCATGGACAGCTCCATCCCACAAATCCATTTGAAATGCCTCATACCTACTGGGTAGTGCACCATGGATCATCAATATGAGGCACCAAACACTTGGCATGCAATGTCCAGCGCCACCAGTCCACTAGGCACGCTACAGAATTGAAACTCCACAACCTGACTTGGCTCCAGATGCAGCAGGAGTTTTCCGAGGACATAATGCTCCGTACTGTCTCTCTTTTCTGCTGTTCTGTAACAGTTGTTACAACAAACTCTGTTCACAATTCTCCATGCAGTGCCACACTAATCAGTACATGCGGACAATGCCTTATCCCACATGCATGTGATGACAAAGCATACACAGATAAATGTTTCATGATGATTCACTCTCCACTCACAGGGACACAACAGTTCTAGAGAGTTCTTCCAGCTTTTAAGTTTTTACCATGCTGCAATTTGCACCAAATGTCACTAACACAAGAAACAGTCCAGAATTCAGTTTTGCACTCAAAGCCCACATTCCAGGTTCCACTTTTGTAACTTACACCACCCTATCTCCATAGAGATTGCAGAATCTCTCAAATGGGTAGGCCTCACGTGTACCTTCCTAACCAGTTCCTTTACTTCATACTCTTGTGGGACATCAAAATGAGACACTGTAGTTGAGTCCAACTGTTTTGTTAAATTTTCTTGACACAGAAATTCCCAGCAAGGAAGTAGATGTTTGCAGTTGTCAGATTCCAAACTGATGATGCACGAAAAGATGTTAAATCTGTCTGATGCAACTTTGTCTCCAACATCAGACATTTTGCTTACATAATCTGAGATTTCACTAAACAGAGGACTAATGCAACACATAGTAATCACAAAAAAATGATTTGCTGGAAGCCTCAATAAAAGATATCTAATTAAATTTGTTGGCCTAGTCTTCCCTGGAGATTACAATTGCTTTATAGGGAGCTGGATCCTCAAGGGCTTCATGCTGGAGAGAGACATTTTACCTGATCCTGAGCTCTCCAAAGAAAGAATCAACTAAAGTTGGAGGAAGCTCAGCTAAAACCAGAGCAAATGTTTACAACCCCACAAAGGGTGCTTGTAACATTTTAATGCGTAACTATAGGTTACACCAGGGAATAAAATTTCAGATTTGCAAGCCCTAATAGCACAGGTAAACCTAGATATTTTTTCTGTTACTGAGACGTGTTTCATTGAGCTCCAGAAATGGGATATGGCCATGCTGGACTATAATCTGTTGAGAAAGGATAGGATGGCAATAAAGGGGGAGAAGTCACTCTTTCTGTAAAAACTTTTATCAAAGCAACTGAAATACAGAGGGTACATGGAAAGAAGGAGGCATTGTGGTTTATCTTCAAAAGGAGAGATGGCACGTTCATCTACACCAGTGTTATTTACAGACCTCTGACATATATCTGGACAGAGATCTGGATGAAGGCATTCAAAAAGGGGGGAACTGAGGATAAGGGGTGGTAGAAACATTTAACCTGTTGAATGTGGATTGTAAAATCCCATCTGCAGAATTGGGAGGTGAGCTCATTCAGTGCATATTACAAAGGAAGATTAAATTATCCAGTACAAATTAACAGGAATAAAAATATCAACATTATTATTTATTTATACTGCCTTTCAATAAAATCAATGCAGTTTACAATCAAATTAAAATACATATAGTGCATAGTAATATAATACAAAATACAATAAAAATAACTAATGCTAAACATATGCAATTAACAGAATAAATATAAAATACCCTAAATAAACCCCCTTCCCCCATTCTCACTATCCAAAGACATTGATGGGAGCCATACTGTTAGGACCCACCTACACTCCAACAGGAATATGTCCAGGGATATTACACAAGCCATAACTGACCCTATCCCGCCTATAGGCATTATAATGTTCTTCCCCCAGCATACATTTCCCTCTTTATAACCCTTTACCAACCCAGACTGTCTATATGAGTGACTTTGTTGACCTGGAGGGATGTCTCCAAGACCTCAGGATCTCAAGCAGGTCACCTTCACACCGGCTCCAAACAGAAGATTCATATTCAAGTCCAGTGCTGATTTTCTGCCAGGCAAATTGCTTCCTTTTCCCCACTGCAGTCAGAGTGGAAGAGGAAGACTACTACAGGCACTGAACTGACTTTTTTTTTTTTTTTTTTTCATTTTTGGGAAAATCACCATTGCTCGTGTCTCTGATACCACAGTGCTTAGGGCCATGAATTTAGCTATAGGGCAAGCCTAACAGTGATGTTTTTATTTCTTTTAAAAAAAACACAAATTAAGCATAAAGAACAAATATGCCAAGAAACTATTGGCTAGTGACATATAAGTATATTACAAATGTAACAGGTCTGAGTTGGATGTGGTTAGGAAAGGCAGACTGATTGGTTTTACATATAATGAGGGCAATTTTCAAAACAGCTCACATACGGCTCGATCCAGTAAGGCCGCGGTAAAAACAGTGAGGTAGTGTCAGGCGCACCCTTCCTCCCCGCACGCACAGTTCTCTTCACTAACTCCCCGATACTCTCCTCTAATCGCATGCAAATGCATGCCGCGGCTGTGAAGCGTTAGGGAAGGGTTATGCCCGCGCAACCCATTTTACTGTATAGGCGCTGTAACAGCGCCTATACAGTAACCTGGGTGCGCTGGTACCTGTCATTTCAAATGACATTTGAAATGACAGGCACCAGGAAGTGTAAAAAAGTTTAAAAAGTGTAAAAAACAAAAAACCTGTGTGTTATATAAAAAAATAAAACAATTTTAAATACCTGTCGGAGGGCCGTGGGTCCAGGCGGCCGGTGGGCGGCGGGCAGCCATCAGCGGCATCCGGTAGTCCCTTCTCCCTTCCTCCCTCCCTCCCCTGCCTGGATGAGCGCCAAAATCGCACGGGCGGGTCGGCAGCGGGGGGGGGGGGGGGGCAGCAGGATCCGGGAGCGGCGGGTAGGCAGCAGCGGGGTCCGGGGGGTCCGGGGCAGCGGCAGCGGGGGGGGCGGCAGCAGGATCCGGGAGCGGCGGGTAGGCAGCAGCGGGGTCCGGGGGTGGCAGCGAGATCCGGGGAGCCAGCAGCGGCAGCATGTTCGATCGCGCAGGCAGGTAGGTGGCAAAGTAAAGATGGCCGCCAGCACGGGAAAATCGTGCAATTGGCCGCTGAAGACGTGACGTCACACCCCGTGACGCCAAACGTCGTGACGTCACGTCTTCAGCGGCCAATTGCACGATTTTCCCGTGCAGGCGGCCATCTTTACTTTGCCACCTACCTGCCTGCGCGATCGAACATGCTGCCGCTGCTGGCTCCCCGGATCTCGCTGCCACCCCCGGACCCCGCTGCTGCCTACCCGCCGCTCCCGGATCCTGCTGCCGCCCCCCCGCTGCCGATGCCCCGGACCCCCCCGGACCCCGCTGCTGCCTACCCGCCGCTCCCGGATCCTGCTGCCGCCCCCCCCCCCCCGCTGCCGACCCGCCCGTGCGATTTTGGCGCTCATCCAGGCAGGGGAGGGAGGGAGGAAGGGAGAAGGGACTACCGGATGCCGCTGATGGCTGCCCGCCGCCCACCGGCCGCCTGGACCCACGGCCCTCCGACAGGTATTTAAAATTGTTTTATTTTTTATATAACACACAGGTTTTTTGTTTTTTACACTTTTTACACTTACCATAGCAGGCCCGAGCCTTGCTACTTTTTCGTTTGTTTTTTTTTGCCCTGGTCCCGTCCGGTCTCCTGCAGCCCCGTCCGGTCCGGACGGGGCTGCAGGAGACCGGACGGGACCAGGGCGGGTAAGCAATGTTTTTACCCTACACTACACTACACTAACTCCTACTAGGGGGAGGCGGTAAACTAGCAGGTTAAGGCCGCGGCAGAACAGCGGGTTACGGAGGAGATAATATCAGCGCCCGTTACAGTATCGCAGGGGAATAGCTTTTTCGTTCATTTACATGCCGGGTGCGGAAAGGGTTATGCGTCTGTTTTCAGAAGCGATACAGACGCGTGAAACTGGACACTGTATCGCCGAACTGCCTTGCGCGCCCGAATTGTGCGCTACGAGCACGTTACAGACGGGCAATCCTCGAGCGGACGATACTGGATCGAGCTGATAGTTGTAAAGTCTGCAGATACTATTACCTATGGACTTGGCACCAAATCTTAAAGGGAAAGTATGAGCATAAGTTTGCTTTGAAAAATACTTGCACATGTTCACATTTCCTTTTTCCCCTTTAAAACAACTTTTGAAAATGCAAAACTAGGGACATTATTGCCTTTCCTGACCTAACCCTGCCTCCAAGCCCCACCTTCTTTTCTACAGGTAAAAGTACTCTTTTTGTTGATCCCTGCATGCACTTTTTCCTATCCAGTTGCCCAGTTATTCTTGTCCACACTGCCAAATACACATATATTCCAGCTGCCTGACATAGAGCCTGTTAGATATTATTTGTTATCAAAAACAGTTTTGGTCATCTTCCTCAGTTGTACTCTACCCTCCTGGGTAGCTGAGCCTGCAAGATCCCTTTTCTAGTTTAAACCAAGCACTGTTCACCTTCCATTCCCACCCAGGGCCAGGAATTAGGCCTGTGCCAGCTAAGAAAAGTAGGCTCCATTGTAAAGTTCTGATGTGATAAGAGAAATCGTTTTCTAAATTTCCCAAATAATTTTTATTTATTTAAGAAGGCTTTACGAGCTTTTTTGTTAGCAAATTCTTCAATTACAATTTTTATTTATACATTTTAGAAATAGATATATTTAGATTTTTTTAAAATTTTGCCCAACAAAAGTAGGCCCCGTGAACATTGTAGGCCCTAACCAGATGGCCATGCTGGCACCCCCTCTCTCCTGGAGTGTTCCCACCCATGAGGTCCCACAATAATCCAAGCAACTACTAACACCAACATCACTATTAGGTGAATTACTAACCGCTTAGGTCCCTGTGGACTTTTGGTTGGCTGTCTGCCATCACCAATCTTTTGCATTGATCTAGTTAACAAAAGTCACACGTAGCCTGACAGACAGACTCAATTATGTGAGGACCTGCATTTCCACTAAAACTTTTATTGTTTACTTTTACAGTCTAACAGACACACTCAGTTGCTAATTACTTCTGCCATCTCTTCACATTTTTGCAACATATGATTTTCTGTGCTTATCCCATGCCTTCTTGAAGTCTGGTACTGCTTTATCTTTCCACACACTCTGGAAAGGCATTCCTTTCTTCTACCAACCTTTCCATGAAAAAAATATTTAATTTACTCCTGAGGCTACTACTTCAGAGCCTTTTCATGACCTGTTTTTCTGGAAGTTATTGCCCATTGAAAAAGGTTTGAATGCCTGTCTCACCCCTCCTCTCAGATACACATATTTGTTATTGTAAAAGAGTGCATGTTAGACCTTCCTTAAAAGTCTAGGACCAGACATTTAGCCTGGTCCACCTTAAAATAGCCCACAAGGGAATCGGGGGGGGGGGGGGGGGGGGGGGGGGTTGCAGGGCGTTTCCCCTCAGGAGAGGGTTAAGAAGGCAGGCCCCAGATGAGAGTAGAATAATACAAGCTATGCTAAAACTACTTATCTGTAAACTGCTGCACTTCTGTTTTCAGCACTGCTGAGGTAATCGGGTTGTTTCATTTGCCTGTAAATAATAAAGTCTGTAGAACATTAGCCAGAATCCAGCCTACTCTGTCCTTCGTCAAGCTAAAGAGTGATCGCGCTTTGCTGCATAGGGTGTCATTCAGTGGGATGTTCCTGTTCTAAGCACCTGTACAGGCAGGGACCCACACTAGCCATAAGAAAAGGAAGAACAATTTTTTTTCCTCTGACTCTGCTCTATGTGTTTTGCACGGAGCAGGGACTTGCGCTGATTGAATTCAGCTCTAAAGAAGCAGCAAAGAGCATTAAACTTTCTTGGTGCCTGGCTGCAGCTGCAGCCTTGAGGTAAAATACAAAGGGCCAAGGTGAGCAGCCCCGCCTGGACAGGCAAGGTCTAAAAGAAAATCAGAGCCAAACAGGCTAGGATTTTCTTTTGAATAAGGCAAGAAACTGCCGCAAAGGGCTGGACAGTTGACATGAAGGGCTGGACAGTTGACATGAAGTGAATGTTGCAAGCCCTAGTGGAGAGGCAACAGCAATTACAAGTGATGGTACAAGAACAGTGTGCTCAACAACAAAGCATACAAAATAATCGGAATAAGCTTCTGGGTGCTTGTTGCAAGTGCAACTACAAGTGCAACAGGGTTATGAAAGATTGCGGAGACCCAAGGTACCCAGCATCAAGCCTTACATTTTCAAATTACTTCACAGCAGGGGCCACTGAGACAGATAGCACAAGCAATGCAAACTGCCACAACCCAGACGAACCACTGTCTCCGGTTTTGTTTAAAATGAAGATAGGAGAAGATCCAGAGGTTTTATTACAGAATTCTGAAAGAACCACCGCCTGACTGGCTGGCCAGAAGCCATCTGGATCACCTACTTGGCAAATCTAAGTGGTTTTTCAGTCTGCTAACCCAGATGGGACAACCAGCTATTCAGAAGTTAAAACCACTATCCTGAAAAGGCGGGTTATACGATAGAGACATACAGACAACAGTTCCAGCTTGGCACTTTGTAACCCGGAAAAAGTCCACGGAGCTTTTCCATTGGCTAAAGGATGCTGGATGGAAGTGTTTAAAAGCCTGAGATGAAAACAGGATTTGAAAAAGCTAATCAGGTCCTCTTGTAGCAGTTCCTGGACAGGCTGGACCGACCCATGTGGGATTCTGGAGAAAGCATTGGATGTGGCAGACAACTTCCATTAGGCTCAGTTGATGCCACAGCTATTACAGAAGCTAGAAAGACAACCCACACAGGTTCTACAGCATGGCAGGGAGAGTGCAAGATCCCAACAAGGGTTCGCCGAGCAGGACAGCTCTGGTTTCATACTCTGGCCACAGACCCTAGTTCTTCCAGCTCGTTTTAACTGTGGGAAGAGAGGTCATTTGGCCAGAGATTGTTACTATAAGAGAGTGAATCTGTGGACATCATGATCCAGCCAGCACTAAAGATTAAGGTTCACTCTGGCAAGGGAAGTCCTACAGAGAGAAGACTACCACAGGGTCTGAAGGGAAAATGAGTCCCTGATGTACCGATACAAAAAAGTATCCGGACCCTGGCCTGTGACCCGACTTTCACCATGGAAATCCAACTCGTCTGTAGATGTCCCCGCCTAACACCTGCCAGCCCTGGTACCCGAGGGCTCAGCCTAAGGACTGGTATAAGTGAAGCTCCGGTCTCTGCTATAGCCAGCTCAGCCAGCCGACAGTGGGGAACATGCAGGGCTTCTCCCTGCAGGTCATGCCAACTCCACCTCAGTCCAAGAGTCCACATCCGCATCCGCAAACAGAGTCCAGCCTACTCTGTCCTCCAGCAAGCTAAAGCCTGCTCATACTGGGGCAGATTTTCAAATGGGTACGTGCGTAACCCCCGAAAAGCTGCCCCTTCCACCCCCTGCGCACGCCGAGCCTATGTTGCATAGGCTCGGTGGCGCGCACAAGCCCCGGGACACGCGCAAGTCCCGGGGATTTCCTGGGGGGGGGCGTGTCGTGGGGCGTGTCACGGCCGGCGCGTCATCTGGGGGCGTTCCGGGACAGGGCGGTGGGTGTGGTTCCGGCCCAGGGGCGTTTCGGGGGCATGACCGAGGCCTCTGAGGGAATGGAGGCAGGTTGCGCGGCTCGGCGCGTGCAGGCTGCCAATTTTGCGCAGCCTTGCGTGCGCCGACCCCAGATTTTAAAGGCTACGCGCATATCTATTAAAATCCGGCATACTCTTGTTTACGCCGGGTGCGCGTACTTTTTAAAAATCTGCCCCACTGTGTTTCAGTTGCATTATACGTATATACCACTTTACTTAATTCACAACCTGGAATGTCTCCAGCTTGCCTCTTTTTATGCGGGTACATTTTGTATGCAAAATGAATTATGTGCACAAAATTACCTGCTGAACCGGGGGGGATTTCAACCCGAAGTATATGTCGAGTTTATTCCCAGTGTTAGCTGGACAACTGTTTTGAATATTGACCTCAGAGACACCAAAGGAAATAACAGTCCTGACTGGTTTTATGGTGATACTGTACCTTTAAATTTACAACTCATGCTTGTTAGAATGAATAACATTAATCCAGATGCTTTCTTTTGCTGATTGTAGAGCTAATGTGACTCCAACATTTGGTCCCAGTTTAACTTTCGTTTACATTTTGAGCGGGGAAGCTTACTCTGTGGAATTTGTTTCAGATGTGCAGACATGAATATGTTCAGTGGCATGAGCACATCTGCAGGCTTACTGAATTCCATTTTTTTTCAGCTTACGACTTTGTGGAAGAATTATTTTCTCTTTTGCAAACATAGTTGCCAAGCACATTTTCCTGTGAAGAAAGTATATGACTTTCTTCTTAATGCATGGGGACTATTTCTCTTGTAACACCAGCTTTTTTTCTAATCTATATTTCTTCCATCTTTGGTTGTTTTTAGTTTTATTTTGAGTTATATCATTTGTATTGTATTACATAAAGACATATCTTGGTGTTCCAGAGTTGTATGATGATTCTAGTTCAGTAATCAGATGTCATGGGTTTTACAGTTTTCTGAACAAAAATAAATGATTTCATATTTTGTAAAATGTTGATTCCATGGCTACTTGATAAAATGTTGTGCCATAGTACTGTTAATTGTGGTGAGCAAATTAAAGCAAGAATTATAACAGGAACATAGAAATATAGTAGATAACGGCTGAAAAAGATCAGTGGACTCATCTATTCTGCAATTTTGTACTACACTGCAGTAATATATCTCAGCTGCCTACCATAGAAGCCTGACTGCTTGCAGGATGTCATTCCTTGTCCAAGACAATTTTTGTTTTCTTCCTCATTGGTTCTCTACTGTCTTGGATAGATGAGCATACCAGATCCCAGGGCCAGCTATAGGACAAATGGTGCCTTGGGCAAAAAATTGTCAATGACTTCCCCTCACCTCCCATATATATTCTCCCTCTCCCCTTTTGTTCTCTCAACCCCTCCATGCAATCTCTCCTCTTCTCCTTCCTACAGGTATTCTCCTCCCACTCTCCCTCTCCCCAAGTTCTCTCAACCTCTTCCCCCACCTCTCCTCCTTTCCACCAGACACACTCTCTTTCCCTTCTCCCACCTTCACAGCCCTCCCCTCTAGGCATTCTCTCCCTTTCCCCCCTCTTTCTCAGCATTCTTTCAATGTGCATAATATACAAATTCTGGAGTCACCTCAGTAAAGGCAACACCAGTTCTCCATTACCAGGCACTTTGGAAATAGCTTAAAAAAATCCAATTAAAAAACACATTCCAAACTTATAAAGCTAACTTGACCTCCCAAAACAGCACTGTCGGGATTCAAAACAACAAAATTCCACTGTAAATATTATATCGAGCCATAGAACACCGATATGCCTCCTACTGGGAGAAAAGAACAAGCTGGACTGCTACAGATCCCTACATTGAAAGAAAACACTAGTAAAATATCTTACTTCTGCCACATATGCAGAACTCAGTCAGACCCCCACCTAATACAAAATAAGGAATCACAAATTAAGAATAGAAAAATGTAGAAAACAAAACTCAACTAGAAACCCCAAGAAGTCAGGCAGTACTAGAAAAGATAAACAGAAATGGATTTCTTCCTTATACTGTCAAAATACAAAGACATCAGAGATGCATATTTCCAAAGCTGACATATGCCAGTCACTAAATATAAAATATTTTCTATCATTGTTTGGGCATTTTATTTCTTCTAATCACATTTATCCTTGTCTTTTTTTTCTGTTTTCAGTGCCTTCCTATTCCAGGATCTCCTTTCCATTTTCTATTTCTTCTCTCTTTATTTTGCTTCACTTCTTCCTCTGCATCTGCCTATGAACATTGATATTTTCCTTCCATCTCACTTCTGTCTCTCTGTTCACTCATAGCTAGATTTCACCCCCATCCTTCTCCCCCTTCAGTTCTGGCTGCTGCAGCTTTTCACTTCCCTAAGTCTCCCTTCCATTGTCTCCTCTCAGCCCTCCATCTACCCTTCACTGATCTCCAGCTACCTGGCTCTGGCTCCATTGTTCTTACTCCCTCTAATTGCTGCCTCTCTCATTCCCCACCATCCTCAAGCTCTCTCTCCAGCCATTCCACTTCAAGCTCCTTATCCCTTTCTTTACCTCTCTTTCTTTGTCATGTCATCACTTCTTTTATTGTTTGCATCCTTTCTCACCTTTTTCTCGCCTACCTCTCTTACTCCCATTGTCCTATTCATTCCTCACAATCTCCCTTTTGCCATCTCTCACATTCTATCTCCCAGTCTCACCCCCTCCTAGCCAGTGGCAGGGCCTTCAAGGAATTCAGTGAATCCTCAGCCCTGGACCATTTTTCATGCTTTTTTTCCTTTTCAGCTACACATCTGTGCAGCCATCATAAACAGAAGCCTGTACCTCAGAGGGAGCCAATAAAAAGAAGGTTCATGGTCTGCAGAAAGGGAGGGGGGGGGGGCCTCACGGGTGGGGTCATTTGATGGGGACTGGATACAGGCACCTGGCAGCTCAGATATTGATTGAAGCAGCAGCACAGCCTGAGGTAGAAGGTGGAACCTTGCTTCACTGCTATAAGGTCCTGTTTTCTACCCCGTGTGAAAAACAGGCCGGCATGGAGTGTGGTATGGGACCTCTTCAAACTAGGAGTGAGCCTCTGCACCCATGTGGATCCACAGTAGGGGGCTAGGTAAATATGCTGTTTGGCTATTTCTTCTAGGATCTCAGTACTGGTGTTTGGCAGTGAGAGAGTATGGGAGGAAAGGGGGCTGCAAAACAAAGCTGGAGAATAGGAGGTCTGAGGTGGGGGAAGTAAGACTGTTGGGAACTGGGGGTTCTATGTGGAGAGAGGGGACTGGGGAATATGACAGCTGGGTGAGTCTGGGTGGGGAGAGGAGACTGGTGAACATGACTACTGGGAGTCTTGGTGGGGAAAAGGAATTGGGAGTATGACTGCTGGGAGATGGGGAGAGGGGACTGAGGAGGACTTGAGGAGGGGTTGCGGATCAAGACTGCTGGGGATTGGTGGGCTGTGTGAGGAGGGGGAACTGGGGAGCATGACTGCTGGGCACTGTATGGTCTGGGAGGGAAGAGGCGATTGGGGAGTATGATTGCTGGGGAGTCGGTGGGGGAGGGGACTAGTGAGCATGACTGCTGAGGGATGGGAGAGGGGACTAGGGAGCAAGAGTGCTGGGTATTCTGGATGGGGCTGGGGAGCAAAACTGCTGAGGACTGGGGCTGTTTAGATGGGAAGAGGGGTCTGGGGAAAAAGACTGCTTGGGGACTGGGTGGGGAAAGGAGCTTGGGAGCATTTATTTATTTAAACATGGTTTATAAACCACTTTCCCAGCTAAAATAAATTGTCCAAAGCGGTGTATGCATGTGTATGAGAGCTGGGGGGGGGGGGGGGAAGCTGTGTGAGCATTTGTGTGTGTGAGACAGAAATCTTGTGTGTGTGTGAGGATAAAGTTTGTGTGCTCCTCTTCCCCCAATCCAGACAACCTCAGGTTGTCTGGGAATCAAAAAATCTCATGTATGGAGGGAAGGAGGTTTTTTTTTTTAATTCTTATAATTGTCATTATTGGATGTTTGATGCGTCTACTGTTTTGAAATATTATATTGGTATTTTGGGAAATGTATAAACATTTTTATAAGGCTTAAATTATTGAATGTTCTATTCATCAGCTGTCTTGAAATATAATTTTTATTAGTATGGTTTAACTATTATGATTGACGTTTTATATGTTTTTTATTTATTGTTGGTCGGTCTTCCAGTGTTTTGCAAATGTGACCAAAGGGAGGGATTCTGCTAGTGTGTCGTTTCTGAGTAGGGGTCTATAGCAGTCTAGCTTGTTCTGTTTTCAATAAGTGTATTGGTTTTCTAGGGCCTATTGTATTATTTGTAGTGCTGCTCTTTCCTGGGTAGGGTGGTAACTGTTTGAGTCCTGAGAATTAATATTTTGCTACCGCATATTTTGTTTCTTGGGGTAAACTGTAGTCTTGGCAGTCTGTGATAATTTTTATTGTACTTTGTAAGCATTATCTAAAAATACTATATGTGAGCTATTGAGGCAATGTAGGACCTGTCTTGTGAATGTCTCTGGTCTGACATCTGTAAAAGAGACCTATATAGTTTTAAAAGTGTTTGTACAATATTTTTGATACAAGTATCTTTATTTTACATATATTTTTAGGCAGTCTGGCATATTCTATTAGGGCCAGGTGTAATATTTGCAGTGTTGACTTTTCATAGATAGAGTTCTTATTTCTTGGTATGGGAGGTTTACTATATTATAATTGTTTGTTCATGCCTTTCTGAGGGCTAAGCTCACATCCAGCACATGTTTAAATGGGCCTAATGCCATATGGGTTCCAGATATCTTCTGTGTCTTGGGGAGAGGGGGTTGAGAGAGTTAGACTGCAAGAGACCTGGGGAAGCGGGTATGAGGGGGGAGAGGGAACTGAACGAGCAAGACTGCTGGAGACGCCAGGGGGTGGGGGGAGAGACTGAATCCCCTGCTATAAATGTCACCGCATGCCACTGCTCCTTCAACCCTTCTCTATTTCTTCATCCCTCTGTTCTTACTCCTTTCCCAGTCTCCTGTTTCTCCCTCTGCCTTTTACCTAATCCCTAGTCCCTTATTTCTATCCTCTGAACTCACCCTTTCTCACAGGACAAGCAGGATGGTAGTCCTCACATATGGGTGACATCATCAGGATGGAGCCCAATCACGGAACACGTTTGTCAAAGTTTCTAGAACTTTGACTGGCACCTACTGGGCATGCCCAGCAATGCACTGACCCTGCATCCATCAGGGGTCCCCCTTCAGTCTCTTTTTTTCCGCACATCAGTAGCCACATGGGTTAAGGAGCTGTCTTGAGATTCCTGACAGGAATTTTCCTCACGGAACTTCTTGAAAATGTTTCAAAACATTTTACCTCATAGGGGTCCTCCTGTCGATATCTGTACTCCGCGGTTGAAAGGTAAGGTTTTACCCTTGTTGCGGTCAATTCCCATCGAATTTCCCCTTCAGGGCCTGCCAGCCATCAACCACACCACGGCTAAATTTTTGTCGAGGCCATGGCGTTGGGTTTTTGTCGGTGCCCCGATTGTCCATCACAGACCCGCATAGAGTTTGTGACTTGTGCTTGGGGGACGACCATGATACCCTAACTTGCACCAAATGGGCCCAAATCATGCTGAAAGGCCATAAAGCCTGGTTAAAGAAGATGGAGTTTCTTTTTCATTCAAAACTCCCAACTCCATAGACGTCATCTGAGCCAATGCCATCGACCTCTTGCCAGCAACAAGACACCTGTGCTGTTCGTCCGGCTTTGACTACTCCTAAGGTGTCGACTTCTTCCTCCTCGCCTCAGGAAAAGGACTGAGGAGAACATCGTGAAAAGCGTCGACACCGGCATCGGAAGGCTCAGTCCACCGAACCAGGCAAGCCGTTGGCATCGGTGTCGATAGAGCCACCAACAAAGAAATCCCGGCCGGAGAAGGCCCCATCCTCCTCCACAACCGGGTCACCGAGGCGTTCCCCACCTTCATTGGTGCAGGGAGCCGTGATTCCACTTTCCCTGGACCCTCCGGCTACGCCAGTGCTGCCTCCTACTCCGGTGCCAGGGTTCCATGCCCCAGGCTTCCGTGAGGAATTGGATTGGATGATCCAAGAGGCCATCGGTAAAGCACTACAGGGTTCCCAGCCTCCATCGATACCGATCCGATTCCCATGGTGTTCGCACTGCTACTGGGTAGATTGGATACGTTGCTCGGTGCCTTTCCCCTGCTGGAACCGAGAACACCGGTACGTCCTCTTCCTTCGAAGCCCATACAAGTGTCATCAGAAGATGAAGAAACACAGATACCCATATCACCGTCTGGAATCATGACACCGGCTCATCCATCGATGTCACTGATTCCATCGATTCCTCCATCGATGCCTTTGGTGCCACCTCCGATGCCATCGATGCCTAGGCCTTCGTGATTAGCACATTTCTCCCTTCTGAAGATCCTCAGGGAGCTGGTGATGAACTTTATGATCTTTGGACTGATGATACTTCCCAGGATTCTGATGATTTGCCTTCACAGCCCTCTCCTCCTGAAAAGAGAAGGTGTTCTCCTCTAGAGGATTTATCCTTTATCAATTTCATTAAAGAAATGTCTGAAACTATTCCATTTCAGCTTCAGACGGAAGAGGATTCAAGGCACAAGATGCTGGAAGTACTCCAGTTTCTTGATGCTCCTAAGGAAATCATGGCCATTCCCATTCTTGAAATCCTCATTGACCTGAAGAGGAATTGGGAGCATCCAGGTTCAGTGCCTGCTGTCAACCGTAAGAGAGATGCCACCTATCTGGTGCAATCAGCTCCTGGATTTCTAAGGTCACAACTGGATCATCATTCTGTGGTTGTGGAATCAGCCCAGAAAAAGGCTCAACATTCCAAACCTCATTCCTCCATACCTCCTGGAAAGGAACAGAAATCCCTAGATGCTTTCGGCAGATGGGTTTTTCATGGCTCAATGCTTATATCTCGCATTGCTTCCTACCAGTTGTACATGACCCAGTATAACAGAAACCGTTTTAAGAAGATACAGGATTTTTCTGAATCTTTACCAGACCAGTTCCAGGATAAGCTTAATGCTCTGGCTCAGAAAGGCCTGAATGCTGGTAAGCATGAGGTCCATGCTGCATACAACATATTTGATACTGCCTCTAGGGTCTCCGCAGCGGGGATTAGTGCAAGAAGGTGGGCCTGGTTGAAATCTTCTGACCTCCGACCAGAGGTGCAGGACAGATTGGCTGACCTTCCATGTGCTGGAGATAATCTCTTCAGAGACAAAATCCAGGAGACTGTGGCGCAGCTAAAAGATCACCATGAAACGCTGCGTCAACTTTCTTCAGTGCCTGCTGACTTCCCGTCCACCTCCAACAGGACATTTAGATGAGACGTTAAGTGACCAGTCTATAAACCAAGAAGGTATTATCCTCCAGCTTCCCGAGGTCGCCCTTCCAAACCTTATCAAAAAGGCCAGTCCAGGCCTCAGAAGACCCAACCTGCTCCTCAGCCAGGACCAGCGTCAGGGTTTTGACTCCTTCCTGGAGAGCATAAGCCAACCTCTTCCATCACTACCGGTCGGCGGTCGGTTGTGCCATTTCACCAACACTTGGCACACAGTCACCACCGATCAGTGGGTACTTGCAGTGGTCACTCAGGGTTACCACCTCAACTTCCTGACTGTACCGGCGGATTCCCCACCTCAGCTGACGTGGGGATCATTCGACCACTCTCTTCTTCTGGAACAGGAGGTATCAATCCTCCTCCAGTCCCGGGCAATAGAACCAGTGCTCCTCTCCCAAAGGGGGCAGGGGTTCTATTCCCGGTATTTTCTCATCCCAAAAAAGTCAGGTGGTTTTCGTCCAATTCTGGACCTTCGTGCCCTAAACAAGTATCTCCAGAGAGAGAAGTTCAAGATGGTAACCTTAGGGTCTCTACTTCTTCTTCTTCAAAAAGGAGATTGACTATGCTGTCTAGATCTTCAGGATGCATACACACATATCTCAATTATTCCTTCTTATTGCAAATTCCTGCGATTCCTGGTCGGCCCTCATCATTTCCAGTACTGTGCACTACCATTTGGCCTGGCGTCTGCTCCACGAGTATTCACCAAGTGCCTCGTGGTAGTTGCAGCCTTCCTCAGGAATCAGGGTGTCCATGTCTACCCTTACCTCGATCATTGGTTAATAAGGGCCCCAACTCAGCAAGCTGCGTTGGCGTCCTTGCGTCTCATTCTCCATACCCTGATCTCCCTAGGGTTTCTCATCAACTATCCCAAATCCAAGACAGTTCCATCACAAACCCTATCTTTTATAGGGGCCAACCTAGACACTATAGAGGCGAAAGCCTTCCTTCCTCAGGATCGGGCTCTCACCCTGGCCTCTCTGGCACATCTGTTACAAACTCGAGTACTCTCAACTGCTCATCACTTCCTCATATTGCTAGGCCACATGGCATCCTCAGTACATGTCATGATCTTCGTTATCTCACGTGGAATGTAGTTTTCCTTCTCACTATCACATCCGCTCGCAGATTTAGTGAGTTGCAGGCATTAGTTACCTACCCGCCTTACACTAAAATTCTGCATGACAGGGTAGTGCTCCACATTCACCCTAAATTTTTGCCGAAGGTAGTGTCAGAATTTCATATTAACCAATCTATTATCCTACCTACCTTTTTTCCCAGGCCCCATTCGAACCCAGGAGAACAGGCTCTGCATTCTTTGGACTGCAAACGTGCTCTAGCTTTCTATCTGGACCGCATGTCGGCCCACAGGAAATCCACTCAATTGTTTGTTTCTTTTGATACCACCAAATTGGGAAATCCTGTGGGAAAGCAGACCCTCTCCTCCTGGTTGGTGGAATGCATTTCTTTTTGCTACCAGCAAGCAGGCATTCCGCTACAAGACCGTGTAAAAGCACACTCGCACTGCCATGGCATCAGCAGTAGCGCACCTCCATTCAGTGCCGCTTGCTGATATTTGTAAGGCTGCAACCTGGAGTTCTCTCCATACTTTCGCAGCCCATTATTGCTTAGATAAGGCTGGCACACAGGATTCCATCTTTGGCCAGTCCATTCTACGCAACTTGTTTTCAGTTTAACTTCCCAACATCCTTCCACCAACCCGTTCTGGGTTCAGGATGCCCTCCTAACCAAATTTTCACCCCTGTTGTTGTGCCTGTTGCACGTCTTTGGGTGCATTTGGTGCTTTGCTCGGGCATCCTCAGCTCGGTACTCACCCATATGTGAGGACTACCATCCTGCTTGTCCTGTGAGAAAGCAGAATTGCTTACCTGTAACAGGTGTTCTCACAGGACAGCAGGATGATAATCCTCACGAAACCTGCCCGCCACCCCGTGGAGTTGGGTTCATTTACGTTTTCTTATTTTATTTTTCGCACGTACTTTTTACTATAAGACGAGACTGAAGGAGGACCCCTGCTGGATGCAGGGTCAGTGCATTGCTGGGCATGCCCAGTAAGTGCCAGTCAAAGTTCTAGAAACTTTGACAAAAGTGTTCCGTGATTGGGCTCCATCCTGATGATGTCACCCATATGTGAGGACTAACATCCTGCTGTCCTATGAGAACACCTGTTACAGGGAAGCAACTCTGCTATCCTCATCCTTCATCTACTTTCTTGTGTCTCTCATCCCCTCACCAACTCAAGCTCTTTCCCTGTCACTCACCCACTTTCTTGACTCCAGTCCATTTCTTCTACCATCTCGGGTCCTTTCACTGAGTCTCCTGAAGCTGACAGGACCGTCACTTAGCAGTGCAATGACTTCCTCTGCTACCCAGGGCCAGTCTCTTGGTTTGAGCCTTAAGATCCCATAATCTTGTCATTCATACTGTAAGATTGTTCCAAAAAGTCAAAGAAGTTGCTGTATTATTAATCCTTCCTTCTCTTGTCAGCTCTGCACGTGGGAGAGAGAAACATGCAGCCAGACCTGGTTTACTAGGTTTTGGGGAGGCTTAGCATCCTCTAGCTTTGTCTTATACTGGATATCTATGATCACCACTGCTGCCCTGCCCACCAGCTGACCAGTCTATCACAGAGCCCCATGATTGACGTGTCCTTTGCCTGGGGACTAACCACAGTTTTCAGGTCCTGGAAGATCATATTCTTGGTGGTGGTCATTTCAGCATGCAGAGTCAGCAAGTTTCACAATAGGGTGGTTCTGTGCATACATCCAATGTTCCTGTCTAAGATAGTGTCAAACTTCCATCTTAACCAGTCATTTGTTTTTCCAGCATTTTTCCCAGGCCACGAGTCCACAAGTGCTAAACAGTCTGGATTTCAAAGCCTTGACTTTCTACTTGACTGGAGCAGACTAAAGCCCTTAGAAAGTCCAAATATCACCTTTCATTTAATGGGAATAAAGGATCTCACATTTTCAGAAAAGATTAAAAAAACTCTATTTGGGATTTTAAAATTCATCACTTAGTGGGAGAATATGACTCTTTGTTACATTGAGAAACATTAAAGGCAGTATTACGGGGAGAGATGATTTTGTTTGTCAGTTACAAGAAAAGGCAATGTGTGTCCAAGCAAAAAGATTTATTACATATGATTGAAAGCTTAGAAAATAAACATAAAATGTAAAAACATGTCAAACTCTTCAACTTGCCAGGGATGAGCTGGCTAAGTTGCAAACTTTACAGAATGATAAAACATATCATTTTGCAAAGCAAAAATATTATAAACAGGGTAATAAACTGGGTATGTTGCTAGATCGCCTGATGGCTTCTTGTGTTATAAGTTCCATCAAAGGACTTGCAAATACTCTCTTACATTAAATGTATTTAGTATTTGGTTTGTGTAGACTGCATTTTGAACTGTTATACCAGAGACCAACTAGAGTGACAGAGGGTGAAATATTGTTGCGGTCTCGGTCGCCACGGTGGCGCCCGAGGCCTTACCTTCTTTTCGGGCCCCGGAGAGCTACCGCGTTCCGTGGACTCGGGTCCCCGGCCGCAGCTTCCGCCTGCCGTCCCGACCCCGCGCGGGCCTGCAGGGCCTTCCTGCGCCACGTGCCAGTTCCCTCTCTGCCGCCGGCGTCCTCTCGCGGCTAGCTCCGCCCCCAGGCGCGCGCGGCTGAGCCCCGCTTTTGAAGGGACCAGCGCGGGAAAACACGGCTCCTCCCTTTCCTGACGTCAGACGCTGCAGGGCTATTTAAGCCCTGCAGTTCCCAGCCTTCCTTGCAACGAGGTTCTCTGCCTTTGGTAGCTCTGAGTTGCGTTCCTGGATTGCCTGTTTCCTGCCTGACTCTGCTTTGCCTGACTCCGCTTGCCTGTCTCCTGCCTTGACCTCGGATAGCTTGACCACGCTTGTCTTCAGCCTGCCGACTCCGGACCGTGACTCCGACTCCTGCTTGTCTTCAGCCTGCCTTGACTCCGGTCCGTGACTCCGACTCCTGCTTGTCTTCAGCCGGTCCGTGACTTCGACTCCTGTTGCCTTCAGCCTGCCTTGATCCCGGTTCGTGACCCCGACTGCTGCTTGCTCGCCGCCTGCCCAGACTCCAGTTCGGATTCCACTCCTGGGTTTCTTCGTTTCCGCCTAAGTCCCAGCGGTCCGGGTCCCTACGGGCTCCTCCTGGGGGGACCTCGGGCTTCCAGGGCGAAGACTCCTAAGTCCTAGCAACCCGGGCTCCCACAGCTCCTCTGGAGGAGTCACGGGTTTCCAGGTGAAGCTCCAATTGCCCAGTGGGAGTTCTGCCTACCGACTGCTCCTTCGGGTCGGTCGGCCTAAGGATCCACATCCGGATTTTCTCCATCCGCAACAGTTTGCAAGGCCATGGATCCGGCAGACCTCGCCGGGCTACAGGCCATTCCGGGTTTGGCCCAGCGGTTAGTTCAGCAACAACAAGTCCTGGACTCTCTGGCTGCTACGGTAGAGCGACTGGCGTCTTGCATGGACACCGAACCGCCCGCACCTGTTCCAGTACCAGCACCTGTTCCTGCACCATTGGTAACCCTCCAGTCCCCTACGCAGCTCCCAGCACCCTCTCGCTATGCCGGGGATGCCAAGGCGTGTCGAGGGTTCTTAAACCAATGTTATGTACGCTTTGCGCTACTGCCTAACCAGTTTCCTACTGATGGCACCAAGGTGGCGTACATTTTTGCCCTTCTGGATGGACGGGCCCTGAATTGGGCTTCCCCCATGTGGGAGAATAATGATCCAGCACTGGGGGATTTGAACCGCTTTGTGGAAGAGTTCAAAGCGGCTTTTGATGAGCCAGCACGACAGGCTTCCGCTACTTCTGAGTTACTCCAGCTCCGGCAAGGAACGCGGACTTTGGCGGATTACGCGTTGGAATTCCGCACCCTCGCCCACGAGGTAGGCTGGCAGGATGTGGCTCTTCGGGGCGTGTTCCTGGAGGGCTTAGCTGGTCGTATTAAGGACGAGCTAGCGGCTCGGGACCTGCCGGAGACCCTGAGTTCCCTGATTGACTTAGCAGGTCGAATTGATCGGCGTTTGCAGCAGAGGGCGAAAGAGGGGCGCCCTTTCCGACGCTTGCCGTCCGTGACTCCCAGGATCTCGAATTCAAGTTCGGGGTCGCGAGGAACTGCACCTTCACCAGCAACTTCCTCTGAGGAGCCCATGCAAGTGGGTCGCTCATCTTTGTCACCCGAAGAAAGGCAGCGACGCCGCGACTTGAGGCTGTGCCTGTACTGTGGCGGTAAGGGCCACTACCTTGCACAGTGTAAAGAACGAGCGGAAAACTCCCGCGCCTAGGTGTAAGGGAGGAGTGTCCCCTAGGCTGCCTTAGTCCTGCTCCTCAATGTACCATACCGGTAACCTTGGAATATCCTGGTGGTTCCTTCCTCACGCAAGCCCTAGTTGACTCCGGGGCAGGAGGCAACTTCATTACTAAGGATCTGGTGCAACAGCTGAATCTTCCTACGCGACCCAGGACTCCTGCCTTACGGGTAACCTCTATTCAGGGTACTCCCTTGTCGGGGTGCATCTCCACTGAGACCATACCGTTGATTTTGCAGACGGGCTTATTACACACAGAGGAGATTTCGTTGCTAGTGTTGGAGGGAGCTGTACACCCGGTGGTTCTTGGGTTACCCTGGCTCCAGAAACACTCTCCTGTGATTCGCTGGAAGGATTTTCAGATTACCCAGTGGAGTTCTGAGTGTTTCCACTCCTGTCTCCAAGCGAAAAGGTTCCAACGGATTCCGCTAGCTCACACCTCGCCGGTATTATCGGCTCCGTATGCTGACTTTCAGGACGTCTTTTCCAAGGAAAAGGCGGAATTGTTACCGCAACACCGTCCGTTTGACTGTGCGATAGAGTTGCTTCCAGGTACCACTCCCCCTCGGGGACGGGTTTACCCTTTGTCTCAGCCTGAGACCCGGGCTATGTCCGAATACATCACCGAGAATCTGGCTAAGGGCTTCATCCGCCCTTCAAAGTCTCCCGCCGGAGCAGGTTTCTTTTTTGTCGCAAAAAAGGACGGAGCCTTACGACCTTGCATTGATTACCGTGGGCTCAATGCTATCACCAAGAAGAACCGGTATCCGCTTCCCCTCATTCCGGAATTGTTGGACAGACTCCAAGGAGCCCAAGTCTTCACTAAATTGGACCTCCGCGGCGCATACAATCTGGTCCGAATCCGTCCCGGGGATGAGTGGAAGACGGCGTTCAACACCCGGGACGGCCATTATGAATACCTAGTGATGCCGTTTGGACTGTGCAATGCTCCCGCTGTATTCCAGCACTTGATGAACGAGATTCTGCGAGACTTACTGCACTCCTGCGTGATCGTCTATTTGGACGATGTCCTCATACACTCCCCGGATCTTACCTCCCATCGGCAACATGTGAGACAAGTACTCAAGATCTTACGAGACCACCATTTGTATGCAAAGTTCGAAAAATGTCTCTTTGAGCAAGAGTCGTTGCCCTTCCTAGGGTATATAGTGTCCTCTACTGGTTTTCGGATGGACCCCAGTAAGGTGTCCGCCATCAGGAAGTGGCCCCGTCCCGAGGGGCTAAAGGCGTTGCAACGTTTTTTGGGGTTTGCTAACTTCTATAGACACTTTATTCCCCAGTACTCTCGCTTGGTGGCACCTCTAACCGCGCTTACCCGGAAAGGGGCAAACACTCACCTTTGGCCTGAAGAAGCTAGTGAGGCCTTCGAACAATTAAAGGAGGCGTTTCTCCGGGATACTTGTTTACGTCACCCGGATCCAACACGGCCATTCTTTGTCGAGGTCGATGCCTCTAACATAGCTGTGGGAGCGGTCCTCTCACAGGTCTCTACCTCCGGACATCTCCTACCTTGCTCCTATTTTTCCAAGAAATTCTCGTCAGCCGAGTGCAACTACGGCATTGGGGATAAGGAGTTGCTGGCTGTCAAACTTGCTCTGGAGGAATGGAGACAGTGGTTGGAGGGCTCCCTTCATCCTGTTACAATTTATACTGATCATAAGAACCTGGAGTTCCTTAACCAGGCCCAACGACTTAATCCTCGACAAGCACGTTGGTCCCTGTTCTTCAACCGTTTCGATTTCATTCTGAAGTACCGGCCCGCTTTGAAGAATGTACGGGCTGATGCGCTTTCCCGTTATGAAATTCAGGAGGAGAAGGAAGACCTCCCACAACACATTATTGATCCCGCTAAAATCCTCTTAGCCAGCACTACAGTTTCCACCCTAGGTCGTGTGGTGGTTTCTCGCAAAGACCGCAGAAGGGTGTTGGCTTGGGCCCACGACTCTCTTTCGGGGGGTCACGCCGGCAGGGAAAGGACACTCGATCTGCTTGGCCGGTATTACTGGTGGCCTCGAATTCGACAAGATGTGCGAGTATATGTTGATTCGTGCCCAGTATGTGCCCGGCAAAAACCGCCTAGTGGTCGGCCCTGGGGGCTCCTGCAGCCGCTGCCTATTCCTGTGGAACCTTGGTCCCACATAGCCACGGACTTTGTAGTGGATCTGCCACTCTCGGAAGGTAATACGGTGATTTGGGTAACCGTAGACCGTTTTTCTAAAATGATTCACCTAGTACCTTTGCCTAAGCTGCCCTCTGCACCTGAACTCGCACTCTTGTTTACCCTCCACGTCTTCCGGGCTCATGGACTACCACAGAGTATTGTATCAGATCGAGGGTCACAATTTACGGCCCGTTTTTGGCGTGCCCTTTGTAAGAAATTTGGGGTTCAATTAAATTTGTCCACGGCATTTCACCCCCAGACTAACGGCCAGACGGAGCGCACGAATCGCACTCTTAAAACTTTCCTCCGTAGTTTCATCACCGAAAAGGGAAACAACTGGGTTTCTCTCCTGCCTTGGGCTGAGTTCGCCTACAACAATCATACCCATGCTGCCACGGGACAAACCCCTTTCCAGATCGTGTATGGACGTCACCCAAGGCCTCCGTTACCGCTTCCTATTTCCATTCCATCACCGGCTGCCCTAACCGCAGCACGTCAAGTACATCATCTCTGGAAGGGGATTCAACGAAAACTGACCACCGCAGCGAGGAAGTCTCAGCAGTTTACCAACCGTCATCGACGTCCTGCGCCAGTTTTCCTGCCAGGTACCAAGGTATGGTTAAGCACTCGGAACCTCCAACTACCTAACCGTTCTCGTAAATTGGCCCCCCGATACTGCGGGCCTTTTCAAGTTGCAGAGCGTATTGGAGCAGTATCCTACAGACTTCGCCTTCCGTCTTCACTGCGCATCCATAACGTGTTCCACGTATCCCTGTTGAAACCGGTGGTACTTTCCCGGTACCACCATCCTTCCACTGATGCACTATCTTCTCCTACATCTACGGAGACTACGTATCAGGTACGAGAGGTCTTGGACGTTTGCTTTCATGCCCGTCGCTGGGAATACCTGCTGGCATGGGAAGGGTGCGGCCCCGAGGAAGACTCATGGGAACCAGCCAGGAACATCTTGGACAAATCCTTGCTAACTCAATTTCATCTGGACAATCCCAAGAAACCGGGCCCTCGGCGGCGAGGGCGTAAGAGGGGGGGTACTGTTGCGGTCTCGGTCGCCACGGTGGCGCCCGAGGCCTTACCTTCTTTTCGGGCCCCGGAGAGCTACCGCGTTCCGTGGACTCGGGTCCCCGGCCGCAGCTTCCGCCTGCCGTCCCGACCCCGCGCGGGCCTGCAGGGCCTTCCTGCGCCACGCGCCAGTTCCCTCTCTGCCGCCGGCGTCCTCTCGCGGCTAGCTCCGCCCCCAGGCGCGCGCGCGCGGCTGAGCCCCGCTTTTGAAGGGACCAGCGCGGGAAAACACGGCTCCTCCCTTTCCTGACGTCAGACGCTGCAGGGCTATTTAAGCCCTGCAGTTCCCAGCCTTCCTTGCCTTGCAACGAGGTTCTCTGCCTTTGGTAGCTCTGAGTTGCGTTCCTGGATTGCCTGTTTCCTGCCTGACTCTGCTTTGCCTGACTCCGCTTGCCTGTCTCCTGCCTTGACCTCGGATAGCTTGACCACGCTTGTCTTCAGCCTGCCTTGACTCCGGACCGTGACTCCGACTCCTGCTTGTCTTCAGCCTGCCTTGACTCCGGTCCGTGACTCCGACTCCTGCTTGTCTTCAGCCTGCCTTGACTCCGGTCCGTGACTTCGACTCCTGTTGCCTTCAGCCTGCCTTGATCCCGGTTCGTGACCCCGACTGCTGCTTGCTCGCCGCCTGCCCAGACTCCAGTTCGGATTCCACTGCTGGGTTTCTTCGTTTCCGCCTAAGTCCCAGCGGTCCGGGTCCCTACGGGCTCCTCCTGGGGGGACCTCGGGCTTCCAGGGCGAAGACTCCTAAGTCCTAGCAACCCGGGCTCCCACAGCTCCTCTGGAGGAGTCACGGGTTTCCAGGTGAAGCTCCAATTGCCCAGTGGGAGTTCTGCCTACCGACTGCTCCTTCGGGTCGGTCGACCTAAGGATCCACATCCGGATTTTCTCCATCCGCAACAAATATTACAATTTTTACAAATTTTTAAATTATCCAAAACTCCTGAGTGTGCAAGAAATTCCTTGACCACTCCTACTACAGACATAGAAATTCTAATGGTGATAAAATCTTTAGCCTTCAAGAAAAGCACAGGCTCCAATGGCTTTCCTCTAGTTATTTTAGAGAGGATGTGATTCCCATTCTAAAGGAATTATTTAAGGGCCCTGATTCTCAGCTGGGAAATTTTCTTGATGCTCTTATCACCTTCGTTCCAAAACCAGGAAAAGATACCTTAGATTGTAATTCATATAGACCGATTTCCCTAATTAATTCAGATGTGAAAATAATGGCAAAATTTTTACAGCACCAACTGGAGCAGATATTGCCATTGTTAATTGGTTCAGATCAGATGCAGTTTATAAATGGGAGGAATTCAGTCACTAATACTAGATAAATGATAAACATTATTCATCTGGCCAAAAGGCTTAAAATTTCTGGGGTAATTTTATCCTTAGACACTAAGGTGTTCTATGGGATTTCATCTCAATATTTGTTCTCAGTGCTACAGTACTATGGTTTTCCTTCATAATTTTTAAATTGGGTATAAGCCTTATATAGAACTCCTGAAGCCCCAAAATGACCAATGGTGTCTTTTCTGCTCCTTTCAATGGGGCCTATGTAATAAGACCCACGGCAAAATAAGCGCTAGCTATGAGTGTGGGTTTTGATCACCGCATGCAGCTGAAGCTGCTGCTTCTGCGGGGTGTAAAAATCATAAATTATGCAAATGATTTACGTGCAGAAATCCATGCATACAGAAAAATGCACGTACCTAAGCACGGTAAAGACCAATGTAACAAGCAGCCACATCCACGCTCAAAACACATGCCAATAACCCACACATAAAAACGAGCGAACGGGTCTCCCTATTAAGTGAAAGTATGACCCTGGAAAGTATTTTTAATATTTTAAATAACTGTGCTGCAGAAAATATGGCAAATATTTTCATGGATGCCAATTCATACTGGCTTAGCAGTGAGATATGTGCTCAGTTGGGCACCATTCTGGATGCTCGGGTGCCGACATAGGCACTCAGTCGCTAGTGAATATGAACACGCTTGCCCCCAGAAAGGCGCCTAACAAATGTTGCTGCTTAGGCGCTGAGCTAGGTGCTTACTTGTATGCGGATGATATTCTGCTTTATCTAACTCTGAACTTCCCTCTCTAACTTTGTGTCAGGTTATAAAATTATAACAAGTCTTTCCTATTTTCTATTGGATCTTTGAATGCTCAGTTACATTATACGGGTAAATTTTCTGTATTGGACTCTGTTTGAAATATTTGGGAATTTTAGTGTCATTCAATTTAAAGGATCTATATAGTCTGAATTACCTGATAGTAGTAAGCAAAATCCAATCTGATCTGGGTAGATGGATGGATTTTCCTTTACCATTGCTAAGTAGGGCCTATTTGGTGGTTCTTCTTTGTCTCTTATATCTTTTCTAACATTTACCATGCAACATTCCGTTAAAGTTTTTTGTGAGAACTCAATGGAGCAATATCTTCTATTTTATGGAGGAGGAGAAGGTGTCTCGGCATAACAATATCTATTTTAAAATTCCCTAAAGATTGTGGAGTGCTGAAATTCTGGATTTGTACTTATATTATCTCTCAGCCAGGTTACTGGGGCTATAAAGTTGGTTCGATTATTCTAATACATCTAGTTGGGTCTTCCTAGAATGGCCTCAATCAAAGGGAATAGACTCAAAGTAATTACTTACTATGTGTCTGATATCACTTTTATATTCCAAAATAGGCAGATCCAGTCCTATGATTTCACACACTTAAAAAATTTGGCTAACTGAAAATAAACTGCTAGATATCCAATCTGAAGGGCACTTATCTCTAAAAAGAATCCTTCATTGTTCAAGGTAACCGTGTCAGGGGATATTATGGATTGGAATGATAAAGGGCTATGCTTCCTGGACCAAATACAGCTGGAAGCCGCTTTGAACTTTCAGTAAACTTCAAATAGAGTTTGAAATATCCTAACATACACCCATTTGAAAGTTACCATTCCTATGTGTATGTGCACACATGTACATCAGCGAGTGTCCAGATATGCGGCAATTTTATAACATATGTGCACATACATGTGTATGTTATAAAATAGCCTAGGCGTTGCTATGTATCCACCTAATTTTCCAAGTGGGTGCGCACAGCCGCATAAAATCAGGTGGGGGAATTTTATAACAGGAGCGTGTCCATCCAATGAAGAGTTCCACCAGATCGTCCACCAGTTCGCCCATTCTAGAGCTAAGTCCTCCAAACCCTGCCTAGTTCTTTAGTCTACACTCCCCCCAGTTACTCCAGACCACTTAAACCCCTCAGAGATACCTGTATTTTTATTAATTTTTTTAAATTTAAATCTTCTCAATAGCAGAAGTAAATTTACACTGCGCTGGACCTGGGCATGAACCCAGGCATTTAAGTGGTAGCTTTCAAAGTGATGCACGTGCACATGTGTGCACGCATTTGCCATCACGCGCACATGGATGCTCCGATTTTATAATATGCACGTATGTTATAAAATCGGCTACCTGTGCGTACATGCGCGCACAATTTTATATAGACCCGTGCATGTGTGTGCAAATGCTGTCTCAAGCACTTAAGTGGGAGGGGGTTTAGTAGATGCGTGATGATGCATTAGGCCTATTGACCAGTCCCCTCCTCACTCTGGGGTGAACTCCAGGGCAGTTATGAAACCAGATGCTGCAGACTATGATTTGGTCCGCACTTCAGCCAGAGGAGTGGCTTAGATAGTAGTGGCCAGGCATCAGTTATGGCTGAGAAATTGGTCATCCAATGCAACCTCCGAGGCTAACTTCACCAAATTGCCCTTTAAAGGCTCGCTCTTCTTTGCGAGCGAGTTGGAGAAACTGGCCAGTAAGTGGAACGAATCACCGGTTCCTTATTTGCCGGAGGAAAAGCAGATGCCGTGCTCCTTTACCTTGAGAGGTCATGCTAGAGGATCCAAGTGTTTTCAGCCCTACAGAGGAACGATCTTTCAGAGGACTCGACCCTTCGGTAGGTCTCAGTCCTTTCATTCCAGATAGCCAGAAGGGATGTAGGCTTGGGTGGTGGAACCTCCCAAGCCTCCAAATGAATTTTTGCTGATCCACCTCTGGGAACAGGAGATAGGGGGATGCCTCTCTTTTATCAGAGGTGGGTCAAAATCACCTTGGATCAATGGGTCCTGGAGGTGATATGAGAAGGATATGCGGTGGAGTTTCGCAGTGTCCTTGGGACGTTTTCATAGAGTCTTCATGCCACTCCCCGCAGAAAAAGCAGGCAGTGGTTCCAGTGCCCATATGTCAAGAAAATATGGGACGATAATTTCATTTCTTTCGTTGTACCCAAGAAGGAGGGCTCCTTTCATCCCATCCTGGATCTCAAAGGTGTCAATAGTCATTTATGAGTGAAGTATTTTTGCATGGAAACCTTACATTCAATGATAATGGCCGTGCAGTTGTGGGAATTTCTTACCTCTTTGGACCTGTCTGAAGCGTATCTTCACATTCCCATCCAACTAGAACAGCAATGCTTTCTGCGGTTTGCAGTTCTGGGACACCATTTCAGTTTTGAGGACTGACCTTTGGTCTGGCCACCGCTCCCAGGACCTTTTCCAAGGTAATGGTAGTAGTTGTGGCAGAGTTGAGAAAGGATGGGATCCTAGTACAACCGTATTTGGACGACTGGCTGATTCGAGCCAAGTAGCTAGAAGAGAGCTGCCTGGTGATTCGCAAGATGATTTTCCTGTTGCAGGAGCTTGGCTGGGTGGTAAAACTAGCCAAGAGCAGTCTTCAGCCTGCTCAATCGTTAGAATACATCGGAGTTTGGTTCGATATGAAGCAGGGCAAGTTTTCCTGCCGGAAGCTTGAATTCAGAAGTTGCTGGCACAGCTTCGTCTGTTGATGAACACTTTGTGTCTGACCCTATGGTCAAACCTCCAAGTACTGGGCATAATAGTGGCAACCCTGGAAGTGGTACCAGGGGCGAGGGTGCATATGCATCCTCTTCAGTGTCCCTGCTACCTCAGTGGAACCCGCAGTCTCAGGACTATTTGATTTGGATCCACCACCCATGGAGGTCTCCTCCCAACTGCAGTGGTGGCTGCAGGCAGATCATCTAAGGAGGAAAGTTTCCCTAGCACTCTTTTGGATAATAGAAAGACTAGGGGGCACTCCATGAAGTTAGCATGTGGCACATTTAAAACTAATCGGAGAAAGTTCTTTTTTACTCAACGCACAATTAAAGTCCATTAATGGCTATTAATCAGTTTTACCTATGGAATAGCCACTGCTATTAATTGCATCAGTAGCATGGGATCTTCTTAGTGTTTGGGTAATTGCCAGGTTCTTGTGGCCTGGTTTTGGCCTCTGTTGGAAACAGGATGCTGGGCTTGATGGACCCTTGGTCTGACCCAGCATGGCAATTTCTTATGTTCTTAAACTCTGGAATTTGTTGCCAGAGGATGAGGTTAGTGCAGTTAGTATAGCTTTGTTTAAAAAAGGATTGGATAAGTTCTTGGAGGAGAAATCCATTACCTGCTATTAATTAAGTTGACTTAGAAAATAGCCACTGCTATTACTAGCAACGGTAACATGGAATAGACTTAGTTTTTGGGTACTTGCCAGGTTCTTATGGCCTGGATTGGCCACTGTTGGAAACATGATGCTGGGCTTGATGGACCCTTGGTCTGACCCAGTATGGCATGTTCTTATGGACTGGCTAGTACTGACAACAGATGTGAGCCTCCTTGGTTGGAGAGGGCGCTGGAATGCAGCACAGTCTCTATGAAACATCAATTGGCTGGAAGCTAAGGCAGTCCGGTTGGCATATTTGCAGTTTGATGAACGGCTGCAGGGTCAATCGGTCTTGATAATGTCAGTCAATGCAATGACTATGGCTTATATTAGTCAGCAGGGAGGAACCAAGAGCCAACAAGTGTCGAAGGAAATTGATCAACTTATGGAATGTGTAGAAGTGCATCTCCAGATGATCTCAGCCTCGCACATAGCAGGAAAAGGCAATGTAAGAGCCAATTTTCTCAGCAGGGAGAATATGGATCCAGGAGAATGGGTATTGTCGGACGAAGCATTTCAGCTGATTCTGGATTGCTGATGTCTCCCATTCCTAGACCTGCTGGCAACGTCTCGCAATGCGAAAGTTCCGCGATTCTTCAGTCACAGGAAAAATCTAAATTTGTTGGGGATTGATGCCCTAGTGCAGGAGTGGCCGGAGGACAAGTTTGCTGTATGCCTTTCCTACATGGCCCTTTGTTGGGCAGATTGATTCGAAGAATCAAGCACCACAGTGGGATCGTACTCTTAGTTGCTCCAGATTGGCCCAGGCGACTGTGGTATGTGGATCTGTGACGACTCCTGGTGGACTCGCCTGTTCGACTTCTGGCACACAGGAACATTTACGGCAGATGTTCTTCACAAAAATCTGACTCGATTTTGTCTTATAGTATGGCCCTTGAAAGGGCTCGCTTGCTGAAACATGGATACTCGGCAGCAGTGATTTTCATCTTGCTAAGAGCTAGAATGTTCTCCACTTCCTTGGCCTATATGCGGGTTTGGTGAGTATTTAAGGCCTGGTGTGACAATCTAGGTACTCTTCCTTATTCACCTAAATCCCGCTCATTTTGGATTTTTGCAGGCTGGCTTAAAGAAAAGCTTGACCCTCAGTTCCTTAAAAGTACAAGAAACAGCTCTTGCCTGTTTCAGGGGTCAGGTGAATGGAGGTTCCTGAAAGGAGTAAAACATCTTCGCCCTCCTTTGTGGTTTCCGGTGCCCTTATGGAGACTTAATTTGATGTTGGATTTCTTGGCGGGCCCTACGTTTACACCATTGCATACCCTGTCCTTGCGGTTACGGATCTTGAAAACAGTGTTTGTTGTGGTAATTTGTTCTGCATGTAGGGTTTCTGAACTGCAGGCCTTTTTTGCTGGGAGCCATTCCTCCGGGTGACTCCAGGGCTGGTATAGTCAGTACCAAAAGTGGTCTCTGATTTTCACTTGAATCAGTTGATCTCCTGCTATCTCTAGACAGGAAGAAAGATGTAGAGGAGTATCGTTTGTTACGACCTTTGGATGTCAGGAGACATATTGTCAGGTATCTAGAATTTACTGAGCCTTTGTGGAAGTTGCATCACCTGTTTGTCCTTCACGGTGGTAACTAGACAGGAAGAGCCAGCCTTGTGGGCTACAATAGCCCACTGGATTATGGAGGTAGTCATGGCTGTACACGTGGATGCTGGGAAGCCATTTCCTAGTCAGGTTAAGGCTTATTCCACTGGGGTTCAGGCAGTGTCATGGGCGAAAGTGAAATTGTTGTCTCCTGTTGACATTTCCGAGCTGCGACATTGTCCTCCTTACACACCTTTTCCAAGTATTATCGTCTTGATGTGCAAGCCCGGGAAGACACAGCCTTTGCATGTGCGGTTTTGTCTGGACTGCGGGCAGCCTCCTGCCCTATTCGGAAGCAGCTTGGGTACATCCCCCTTGTTCTGGATTCATCTGACTGAATGCTAAGAAATGAGAAATTACTACTTACCTGATAATTTCCTTTTCTTTAGGACAGTCAGATGAATCCAGCTTCCCACCCTTGGCTGCCAAATGTATGCATTAATTAATTAATTATTTATATATATGGTCCTCCTGTGTGCTTATATGTTACAGGGATTACTGGCAAGTGTTAGTCCAGTCCCTAGACTAATGTTAATACATTCTTGTCTGAGCTCAATGTTGCCTGTTGGCTGAGTATTGAAATGGTTATCTGTTTTTTAATAAAGTTTTTTTTCTAGTCTGTCCATAGTTACTTTTGAAGAGAATACTGGTAGGCTGATATCACTGCAGAGGTGTATGTATTATGATGTCAGATTGCTCAGTCTCCATCTGCTGGTAGAGGTGCATAACCCACTTGTTCTAGATTCATCTGTCTGTCCTAAAGAAAAGGAAGCTATCAGGTAAGTAGTATTTTCTCATTTTGACATCTTCTTTTCCTTGGATACCCAGCCTGTCATGGTCCCTTGGGAGGCAATCCGGATGGGTTCTTCCTTCTTTTAGTTTAGTTGTTACTTTCATCCTTGATTATTCTTATGCCTGGTGACCAAATCAGTGGGATCAGGTACACTCTTCACTCTGAAACCCCAGTGGAGAAGGGGGATCCAAAAACCTCCCCACTTAACTCAAAGTCCAAAAAATACTTTAAAGCTTAAACTGAATATCTTCTCTGCCCTCACTATCTCTTGTAGCATAATCCATCAATGGTGCTTGCCTGCCTAGGGTTTAGAGTAAACTCACAGGTCTTTGGTCCCCCTGGTAAGAGTCCTTTTGCCCTTAAAGGTTATCAGGTTTACAAATCTATCTCTCTGTAAATTATAAGAAGGACCTTCAGTCAGGGAGTGCACTGGGAGGCTTCTAACAAACTCCTTTGGGTGAAGCTGGGAGGCCCCTGCCAAGTGTGGAAAAGAATACATCTTTACTCTCTGACTGCTTCTTTAAATTGAACCCCCAGTGTCTTAAAATGGCTGGGCTAAATAGAACTGAGGCATCCAATTCAGAACCTCCGAGTGGGAGCGACTGAAGGGTATGGATGGCTTCTTACCAAATATGTTCTAATGACAGGGACAATGACATCTGGTGGCCAGACCTGGTAGGGTGCCACATTTATGTTTATGAAATATTTATGATACGCCCATACTGAAGCCCTAGGTAATGTACAAATATACAATCATGATAATATATATATATATGAAATATAACACCAAAGACATCTAAAAGTTAAACACAAATAAAATAGTTAACAATTAACATAAAACAACAGAGTAAAACTCCTGTGACTGCAATGTCCCAATACTGAGCATGTATGTTTCAAAACAAGTTTATATTTCCAGTGCAAAAAAAATGCATACTTTCTCTACCCATTTTATTAACATACACTCATATTTTATGCACTAAATAGTGACACTGCACAAGTAAACACCCAGAATTAAATGCAGAGACAAGTATTTTATAAAGAATGAACATATACCATTTTGAAATACTTGCACAT
Organism: Rhinatrema bivittatum; assembly: GCF_901001135.1. NCBI lineage: Eukaryota > Metazoa > Chordata > Amphibia > Gymnophiona > Rhinatrematidae > Rhinatrema > Rhinatrema bivittatum. The sequence continues at coordinate 314,765,140 of NC_042618.1, read as the reverse complement.
GTACTTGGAACCACCAGTTCACCAATACCTCCACCAGTTCACGTAGATCCTCTAGCACTTCACCCTAAACCCCTTTCAGTTCACCCAAAACTCCCACCCAAAAACTGCAAACAAGTCCAATTGCACTTTCTCAATTCAATTAGCAGATGAAAAAGTGTGCAAATAAGTTTGGTAATGTATATGTGTATATCTCTTACAAAATAGCAACTACTGAAGCCTCCTCTTGAATGCCTTTTTTATTTCCCTTAGAATAATGTATGTGCAAAATGGGAAATATGTGCATACTGTCAACATTTATAAAATAACATCTACGTGCATATATATTATTTTTAAGCATGGACCCCCTTTAAAAATTCACTCCCATATGTGCCCGTAAAATAATGACTGACTGACTGACTTCTCCTAATCTTAGGGAAACTATATGGAATCATCGGGTCAAGTTTCTGCAAGATAAGGTCCTAGCACACTGGAAATCTTTTACCATTTGGAATGCTGGCAAACAAGGCAGGAAACTCTACAGAAGTCTGACATCAGCTAATCAAAGAAAGGTACAGTTTCAGGAAATTAAAAGTTCATATTCAGTGGGTGCATGTTATTGGCCAGGAAATTACCATTTCTCATGTCAGTAAAAGTATGCTGGTCCCATTATCTTCCAGGACCTTGCCAACAATATTTTATTACATTGGCTGCAGGAATGCATTAAAATGGTCGGTGGCTTGCTGTAGCATTTCAAATTCTTTTACCATGCCTTTAATGCTGTCATGGATGGATACAGATTTCTGCTCTTCTTTGAGTAGTCATGCTTCAGAATCTCACTTGTTAAAATGCTACCTCTTTTGCCTTAAATGGGCAGAGATTAGAAAGCACTCAGAAAAATACAATTGTAAAAAGTGGGGTTTTAAAAACTTTTTTTTGCAGGATTAGGGCTGATGTGTTTCTAAATTGTGTTTCTTAGGCCCTCTCTTCATGTGCTATAAACATTTTAAATGCAAAAAATGAGAAATCATGCTGTTTTCTGATAAGCACACTGCAGGGGCTTCTCCTGAAAAAGAATATTAAAAAACAAGTCTGAGTTCTATATAAGGGGTATAATTTTGAAAGCCATTTATGCACATAAAACCCAGTTATATATACATAATAGGACCAATGTAATAAGACCCGTGACAAAACAGGCGCTAGTTATGAGCGTGGATTTTGATTACTGCGCATGGCTAATGCAGGTGCTTCTGTGGGATGTAAAAAAAAAACAAAAACTTATGCAAATGATTTGCACGGCAGAAATCCACGCATACATGAAGAAAAGTGCATACCTAAGCACAGCAAGACCCTAAGAAATAAGCGTCCATATCCGCGTTGAAAAGCCGCACCAATAGTTCGCACATAAAAGCGAGCGAGTGAACGGGTCTCGCTATTCTGTGAAAGTAAGACCCTGGAATGTTTTTTTAATGTTTCGAATAACTCCGTGCCACAGAAAAAATGGCAAATATTTTCATGGGTGATAATTCACACTGGCATGGCAGTGAGACAGGTGCTCTGGACCTTCAGGCACCCAGAAAGGCACCTAGCTACTCACAAATCTTGGCATTCGGGCGCTGTGACAAGCCTTCACTTAACTTGTGCTCTAACCCACATTAAAAAACCCGCACTAGCATGTCTCCCTGCATTGCCCATGATTAAGTAATAGCCTCCTTTGCATACCATTAGCATGCACTTGCGCAGAAAAAAACGCGGGTCAGTAAGCGCGTTTGTACGTGCTTTTTTCCCGTGCACAAAACCCCGTATAGGGTTTTGCACGGGAAAACACGTGTACAAACATGCGTATATGCATGCACAAACCCGCGGCAACTTCAGCCCCAATGTTTTTTGTTTTTTTTTTAATTACCCAGGGAATTGTGTGTGTAAAGGTCAGTGCAAAAATGATTTCATTCTTACTTTTACATGTACTGAAGGAGGCATTCTGGGGGGGTGGTGCAGATTTGAGATGGATGGAGTGATTAACAAGGTCAAAAGCACTGGAGAGGCCCAGAATAGAAAAGGTTCAAGTCCCGCTGTTGCTCCTTGTGACCTTGGGCAAGTCACTTTACCCTCCATTGCCTCTGGTACAAAACTTAGATTGTAAACCCTCTGGGGATAGGGAAATACCTACAGTACCTGAATGTAAAACCGATGTGATATCTCAGATCGAATGTCAGTATATAAAAAATAAATATGATGATGATGAATAACAATCAATGTAACCTCTCCCATATTCAGTTGCAGAAAAACATCCTCCAGCAGGGCCACTATAGTAGTCTGTGTACTACAATATTTTCAAAAACCCATCTGGGCCATATCTAAATCTCCTCTCGGCTAAAAAATAAGTAATCTCCAATAATAAGCACCTTATCTAACAATTTAGCTACAAAAGGCAAATCTGCCACCGGTCTGTAATTGGCACATTCCCAGCCCACTTGCAGAGAAAAAATAAACCTCCAAAAACCCATTAAAACTTTATCAGATAATCTATTGATCGAGTAAGATGGACAGGAATCCAAGAAGAAATTTGATTTCTTAACCTGCAAATAACCTTTAAACTGATAAAAAGCAACAAAATCAAATTCCTTCAGTGCATCATCCTCATTAGCTTCAACCAAACCAGCCACCTTCAGATTCTTAACCACTGCCACTTTGCCCAGTTTTACAATTTTCCCTGCCTCAGAATTTCCTTTAAACAATTCCTGTTTCAACTTCAACACCTTATCTTCAAAATATGCTACCAGAGTTTCACAATCTGGTAAATTCTCAGACCTTTCACATTTCTTAGCCTCTTGTCCAAATAAAGATCTCATCATTTTAAATACAATACTAGGGTATCTGCTTTATCAATAATACCAGAATAATTCTCTTTTAACCTGGACAATCATTCTAAACAAACCATAGCCTCATTCCACCATCTTATCCTGTCTTCCACCTTTTCCAATTTTCTCCAATGCCGTTTCAAACGGTGTAACCTACAGTTTTGTTCAGCTACATCAGGGATAAAATCAAGGAACAGTCAGGTGAACTAATAACTGATCTAACCTCGGCTCCTAGTAGGGTTGCCAACTGGCTCCAGATTTTCAGAACAGGTTGATGCATTCCTGGTTTTACTGCCCTGCATGCAGGTTCTTATAGTCTTGCTTTTCTTAAGGAAATCAGAATAAGTTTTAGCATGAAAATGGGTAAAACCAGGACTGGATCAACCTGTCCTGAAAATCTGGAGCCAGTTAGCAACCTTAGTTCCTAATGCAGCCATCCTCTATACCAATTATTAGGGGAAATTTCCACATCTTTAACTGTCCCTCTCTTTCCTCTAACAATATTTCCTCTACCACCTCTCCAAACCTATCTTGATCAATTTTTCCAATAGAACCCTTAACTTCTTGAGAACATACCACATCTGACAATAATTAATAACCTTAAAACAAAAACTAATTTCAAACTAGTCAGACCATGCAGATTTTTCTGATCCACTAAAAATCAACCCACCTTCCTGATGAGCACTGCCATATCCAAAAAACAAATCTAGAGTTTTAGATCATATACTATATATAATAAATCATCTATCTGTAACCTATGCAAAAATTGCCTCACTTGAGAACAATCCAATTTGTCTACTTGCAGATTAAAATCCTCTACCACTAAAAGATAAGTATATTTAGTTGCCTGAACCAGTACAACTTCCACAACCTCCTCCAAAGTATCAATCAGGAGTCCTGGAGGACAGTATCACCGTAAAATCACAATTGGAGGAGCATAATCCAGTTTCACTAAAATACTTTCACATCCTGACAGACTCCATAACTGCCACTTCCCTTCCCCTTTTAGAGGACCAATTTTGATTAACAATCCTAAAAACTGCCAGATATATCTGAGAGATAACAATTGACTTGTTACTAGATAACCAAATTTCTGTAAAACACAGTAAATCCACCCCTTTCTCTACAATCAAATCATGTAGATGCAATCAGTTTGTCTGCATTAATCAGTAAACATTTTAACCACTGAGCCCCATTTATATAGACCCCATTCATTCCCAGCCTATTCAAACGATTAGTAATTATCAAATCCCCTCTTCCCTATAGCCATTTTTTATACAAACCAGACCCTAACCTCCCAACCTATACCTCCCTTTCCCAACCATTGATTGATTTAGTCCCAACTTCGATCTCACCCCCTAATCCCAAGCTCTCTCAAAGAGCAACCCTCTTAGGCTCGCTGCAGCAACTCCCCTTGGGATCTAAAAAAGTCCTGCTCGATGATGTCAGGGTGGGAATATCCAGCAGCTACATTGGAGCATGGGGGTGGGGCAAGTAAACCCAGATGGCAAAGGGAACATTTTCTGTGTCACCTGGTAAGCAACAAACAGTTATTATAAGTAGCTGCAAGCCTACGTCATACAGCCCATAGCAACACAATTCAGGCTAGCAGTGGCACCACTTGGGATCTAAAAATGTCCTGCTCGATGACATTAAGATGGGCAAGCCCAGCAGCCACATTCGTGCGGGAAGGGGGGGGGGGCATGACAGTTCTGGTCGCCTCATCTCAAAAAAGATATAGTTGCACTAGAGAAGGTACAGAGAAGGGTGACTAAAATGATAAAGGGGATAGAATGTCTCCCCTGTGAGGAAATGCTAAAGAGGTTAGGGCTGTTCTGCTTGGAGAAGAGGTGGCTGAGGTGGGATATGATAGAGGTCTAAAAAATCATGAGGGCTAGAACGGGTTAATGGAAATCGGTTATTTATTGTTTTGGATAACAGAAGGACTAGAGGGCACTCCATGAAGTTAGTAAGTAGCATATTTAAAACAAATCGGAGAAAATTCTTTTTCACTCAATGCACAATTAAGTTCTGGAATTTGTTGCCAGAGGATGTGGTTAGTGCATTTGGTGTAGCTGGATTTAAAAAAGGTTTGGATAATTTTTTGGAGGAGAAGTCCATTAACTGCTATTAATCAAGTTGACTTAGGGAATAGCCACTGTTATTACTGACATTACTAGCATGGGATCCACTTAGTGTTTGGGTACTTGCCAGGTACTTGTAACCTAGATTGGCCACTGTTGGAAACAGGATGCTGGGCTTGATGGACCCTTGGTCTGACCTAATATGGCAACTTATGTTCTTATGACACTCTCAGCCTGGTAAACAACAAACATTTTGGATAGTTAAGTGTTGTATAATGGAGCTTTTACTGTAGTAGTATTTCATAGTTCCTGTTTTATCAAAAGGGAGGAAGTGATATCTGGTGAGTACCTCAGGTCAGATCTCCCCTTCCCACTGACTCTATGAGAACACCAGCAAAGTCACTTTTATTTGTTCAGTCTTCCATTGGAAGTTTTTATCCATTTAAAACCCCAGTAATATACTGCCATGTATCTACACCAGATTCAGCTGTTTGTTTCTCAGCCTTCAAAGTATAAAATGCATTCTTGGTGTATTAATTTATTTAACTAAGTGGTTTGGAGAAATGAAGATGTGAGTTGAGTGAAACAGGGGATTGGGATACAAAGACAGTGCAGTAATAATAATGCAGCAAGCAGCACCGTGGACCAGACTTTAAGGATTTTATTGCCAGCCATTGGTGCAATATGATTAACTTTTAATCTTATCTCTCATGTAATGGTAAGAATAAGAATTTCATAAGGGTATCCATCACCTGAGGGATAAATCATGTTATTCTGACAGAATTCTCACAGGCCTAACTTCTTCATTCCTGGAACTAGGGTCATAGTTCTTGGGAAAAGAGCCATTCTGTGTGTGTTTGTGTGTATGTGTAAATATATACTGTATATATATAGCCACCCATATATATGGGGGTGGGTGCATATGTATATATATATATATATATATATATGTTTGTGTATCACTTACATATAAATGACAGTGACCCAGAACAGAGATGAACATTCTCTCTACATTGTAGAAACAGAGCAAGCACTGAACAAGTATTTTCATTCTGATTAAAGGGCTGCTTGGAATTCCAAACTGTAATTTGGTGATCTAAACTATAATCTGGTGTTTAGATTATTTTGTAATTCTCAAACTTGGGGTTAGGTTCATAAATCATGTACGTGAATGTCATATCTCATTGTGAGGCAGATATCCATCCAAGCAGATAAAATTAACTGGGGAACTTTTATCCAGTTAACTTTATCCAGCTATTGAGCCTGAACAAGTTTGGGTTGGATATTTGGTCTAAAGTTAAACAGGACAAAGCTGACTGACCAGAATTACCTGGGAAATTTAATCTGGTTAAATTTTGTGCATGCAACAATTTGCCTGGGCAAACTATAGCAGACAGAGGGAGGAGGATGCATTTGAAATGTCAGAATTTGTCAGGCTATCTGCAAAATAACCACACCATGCTTACATTTAACAAAATGAGATATAAAGATGAAGGTACAGATTATTGCTTCCAGTTCATAGCATTCTTTCTTTTCTCTGAAGACCAGCAAGCTTTAGTGTCACACGGGTGGGTCATGAGATTGTGTTTAGCACCAAATAAATAATTCCAATTTTTTTTTTTAAGACAAAAGCTTTTTACTGCTCATGTGCAGTATTCTTGCAGCTCACTTTCATTCTGTTTCATCTGTTGAGACTATTAGAAGCAGTCAATTTCTCTTCTGGCTCTGAAGAGCTTTAAAAGATTTTCTCTCTTCCTTGCTAAGATTGTGCCAGAACTCCCTAGATTGCCCTACATATGATTTTCGGCACCTTTGAATTTTATTTCTCTTAGTTGCTTTGCTGAAATGGTCTGTCGTTTTTAGCTTCAGTACAGCAAGTGAGTGTCCCACCAAGTCAAAAGTGTTTTCATTGTTCTAGACTATTTTCTATAAGAGGATAATTTGTTTGATTTTGTCTCAGGGATTTTCCTATGATATCTGAGAAGCAGACTAGCAGGGGTTTGGACACTCTGGCCTAGAGGAGGGGTGTGGCTGAAGGCCATATGGCCCCTTTAAGGAAAGATCCCGGGAGCATTGGGATATACAATAAGCACCCTGATGCTTCCCTGGGGAAAGTTAGCTACATCTCTTGAGGTGTAGTTAAGTTTCATCAAATAACACAGCCTGCAAACTTTAAGAAAGTTTAGCATAGCATTACTCTGTTAATGAACTGATTTGCATGCAATTTAAATAGCAATGTTGCGCTGTTTTAATTTGTGGAATTTGAAATTCCATGCATTTTCTGTACAGTAATGCATTTACCATGTGGTAAAGCGTTACTGCAACTTAGTAATTGACACCCCCCAATAGTATGCCACCAATATCTGAGACAAGGCCATAACACCTTTGGCGCAGACATCTGTGCAAAGATGGCACCCACAGTGTTTTGGGTCTGGAAGAATAGGCTTCAAGCTATGACTGAGGGTGAACTAATGTCTAGCTTTTCTAAGCTGGAGTTGAAGGCTCAGCCTAAAGACCATAGAGCCACACTGATTGCTAGTAACCAGAAGAGGCTCTCAGCCTTTTTAGCTCCTCAGTCCAAGGGTAGGACCGAGAGTCAAAAGTAATATCGCTCTTCTAATTCAAACTGAGGCTAAGGGTCTCTTGAATTCTATACAACTTCAAAAGAAAACTTTGAAACAGAAAATAATTTTAGTTGATTGGCAGACATATTGTAGCAGTTGTGTTCTCAAACTTCCTTACTGAAGCTTAAGCAAATAGGTGTTCTCTTTTAACAAGTGCTGCTTTCCCTACTGCCGTACTCTCCTTGTCAAACAGAATAGAGCTATGTGCATGAGAGAAAAGAAAAAATGGTTAGAAAAATATTAATGACAAGAACAATATGTGCATTGTCTCCACAGCGGCTGCTGCTTATCAGCACATTTATTACATACATTTATCTCTAAAGAGAACACATAGTATGATAAAAGAATGAAATCCACAGACAAAGCACCACATTCAACACTGATTACTCAGATTACTTGGCAATATCATCTTTTGCGCATTTGAATTCTGGCCTGAAGAAGAGTATTAGCTCTTGAAAGCTAGTTCAATAAAAAGATGTCACCATATATATATATATATGTGTGTGTGTGTGTCACCTTATATATGTGTGTGCTTGTTTTTATTTGTTAACCTTTTATTTCTGTGCTCAGATTACAGCATTAGAGGCTTGCCCCTTATGTGGATTTGAAAGTCTAATTGTTTCTGTTTATTGTCATGCGGTCATTCTCATGGCTGGGCTAGTTTGTTTTCTCTTCCTTGGCTGCAGCCATGCAGGATATGGAATGTTGGGAATCAAATGAGATGCATTTTACTCAAGCCTGTATCCAGAATGTTCTTAGGGCATTAGGCCGACCCCTCCTGAATTCTGATTGTGCTGAAGCTACATAGAAAGATCTAGTAATTATCTTAGAAGAATTGAAGGTAGCTAGTCAATATAATACAGCAACAGAGAAAGCTAATAGTATGGTTGGTTGTATAAGAGGTAATATTGTCCTTCTGTAGGTCACTAGTGAGACTCCTGCCATCAATATTGCGTTTAGTTCTTGAGGCTTTACCCTCATAAGTACACTGAGAAGATGGAAGCAACTCCAAGGAGGCTAATGAAATTATACAGGACTGCAACACAAACACTAGAAAGAAAGGTTTAGCATGCTCACAGTTTATATTCTGGAGGAGAGAAGGGAAAAAAAGGTGGGGGAAGGGGGATAGTATAAAACATTTACTGAAGCCTGTCGATTATGTGAATTACAGGAAGGTGGTCATAATAGGAAGCTGGACAGAAGAAAGTTCAGAGGAAACAAAAAATATCTTTACTGAGAGGTTAGTAGCTGTTTGGAATAACCTGTCAGCAGAGGTGGTAGAAACCAGCACCGTGACAAAATCGAATATAGAAATAGAGAACAGTAATACAAACAGGATTGGGAGATTGCCGTAATACAAACCACTACTATTCACATCCTCCAGAGCAGTGACAAAGAGAGAGGTGATAAGATAACAAGGGCAGATAATGGCAGCATTATAGTTGGGTTTGAACCAATACCCCCAGCAACCTACCAGGTTGGTGCCATTATATTGGTGGTGGCCAGGTACCATCCAGCAAAATCACAAGACCCAGGCAGCCAGATGTTCAAGCAACAGCCCCTTTTAGATGATTTCAAAGCTTGGTGGTAAGATATAATGGTACTTTTAGGTGTTGAATTAGGTATGGAAATGTGTAGCTCATCTACCCAAGATGAGCTACACAGTGAAAAGGGGCATTTCTTAAAGCACTATTTGCTTGTGTTACTTCCATAGAGTAACCTCATAGATGTTTCATATAACTAGCCATACAGTACATGAAATCAATCCTCAAGAGCTGCAAACAGACCTCGGTTTCAGGATATCCACAAAGAATGTTCAACTGATATATTTCCATACATTTGTTCTAAGAGCATAGAAATAGAGAACATGACAACATCTAGTCTGTGCTAAACTTTCTTGTTGCAGTATTGCAGAATATACTCGAACTATTTCTTTACCCTAATTCCTCTTAAATAAGGTTCCTGTGCTTATCCCATCGTTTCTTGAACTCTGTTATTGTTTTTATTTCCTGGTTAATCTCTGAAACCCCTTCTATGAAGAAAAATGTCCTTGTGTTATTCCTGAGTCTACCTCCTCTGAGCCTCTAGTTCTATAACTTTATTTTCACTGAAAAGGGCTTGCTTCTTGTGCATTCTTTATATCTTAAGGTATTTGTATGTTACTGTTTTATGCCACTTCAGTCCTTTTTTTCTGTTTTATCTTTCCTCTGTCCTCTCTGCAGTCTACATATTTAAGTCTCATTTCTCTTATAGTGCAGTTTGTACCATTTTCGTAGCTTTTCTCTCACCTGCCTCCATTCTCCTTATATACTTTTGAAAATAAGGCCTTTAGAATGGACCACAATACTCAAGATGAGGTTTCATCAATGATTTTAACAGAGGCATTATCACCTTGTTTTGTCTTATTGATGTCACCTCTGCCTGTGTACTGTAGTATTCTTCTGGCTCTTGCCGTGTCACACTGTTTTGCAATCTTGAGACCACAAAATATGATCACCCAAGGATCTCTCTCCTGTTTGGTGCACATAAGTTGCTTACCCTCCATCTTGTGCAAGCTATGTGCATGACTACATAGTGGTAAAATCTGCATGTAATTGTTCGTGAAGACTTTCCTTAGTATCTTCAAAGTGAACTTGTGCACGTAAGTTTGCTTTGAAAATACTAGGGTAATTGATCAAGCAGGTGCACACATTCATTCAAGTAAAGCTACATCTTCTCTTCAGGGGTTTCGACAGTGGTCAACGATACATCCTCAACCTACTAGACCTCTCTGCCGCTTTCAACATGGTTGAACATAAAACTCTAATCTCCAGACTATCTGAAATTGGTCTAACAGGTAAAACACTAGACTGGTTCACCTCCTTCCTCCATAACAAATCATTCAAGGTAAACATCAACAACCTCACCTCAGAAGCCATCCCTCTAGAAACCGGAGTACCACAAGGATCTGCTCTTTCAGCCACACTGTTCAATATATACCTCCTGTCACTATGTCAGCTACTCTCGAGTCTCGGCGTCACATATTTCATGTACACCAACGATATCCAACTAATCAATAATATTAATTAATTATATTAATTATATTAATATTAATTAATTAATATTAATTATTGATTTGCATCCAATGCAAGAAGATCGGTATATAAAAAACCAAAAATAAATAAATAAATAAATAATCATACCTGTAACAAACACCCTCGAGAATGCAATGAAACTTTCAGCCACCTACCTCAATACCATAAAAAACATGCTAAATCAAATGAAACTCTGCCTTAATACGGACAAAACTGAATGTATTCTACTTGAAAGAAAAAAATACGGAGATCCCCAGAAGCATACCATTCAAATTGACAACACTTTCATCAAGCTAAAAGAAAACGTGAAAGATCTAGGAATGTGGATTGACCCAGAACTGAATTTCAAAAAGCACATTGCAATGAAAATCAAAGAAGGTTTCCATAAATTACTAATTCTCAAACACCTAAAACCACTCCTGAACCAACCAGAATTCAGAACCATTCTCCAATCCCTGATATTTACAAGCTTCGATTATTGCAACTCACTTCTGATTGGCCTACCCAAATCAACTACACGACCACTCCAAGTGCTGCAGAATGCCACCGCCAGAATCCTCACCGGCTGCAAAAAAAACAGACCACATCACCCCGGTTCTAAAAGGACTACATTGGCTACCCTAGAAAAAAGAATCGAATACAAAGCATTAACCATCCTTCACAAGCAATACACAACAGCGAAAGCGCCTGCCTAAACACCATAATACAAAAACACATTACTCAACGTAACACTAGATCAACAAACAAAGCCCAACTTGACATCCCATCAGTAATTGCCAGGTTCTTGTGGCCTGGTTTTTGGCCTCTGTTGGAAACAGGATGCTGGGCTTGATGGACCCTTGGTCTGACCCAGCATGGCAATTTCTTATGTTCTTATGTTCTTATGTACAACCGCCAAACCCACTACCGTAAGAAAAAGAGCAATATCAATAGCCGGACCACGCCTCTGGAACATCCTTCCAGAAAACCTAAGACTACAAAACAGAAAAATATTTAGAAAACTACTCAAAACCTGGTTATTCAGACAAACCTACAAAGAAGGGATAGGGTAAACAATTACCCTACCCTATAAAGGTTGGGAGGGGTTAGCGGGTAGTAAAGCACTTTACTACCCGCTAACCCCTCCCAACCTTTATACCTACAGGCACAACCGGTTGAGCCCACTACATCCAATTACTATTTCGCACTTGTAAAATATACTCAATACGAAGCATCACCTCGCTGTAAAAGCCCTAAAACTAGACCATGTAATTACCAAACCATACCCACTTCGGTACTAATGTACATAGTATGACTTAATATAAACCCTTGTTATACCCCCTCCCACAGTTACTAATATAATCTGTTTGACTTCATGTAAACCTATGTTTCTATTTGTATTTTGGAGTGAGGGCCTGTGCCGCCTCCCACAGTTATTAATGTAAACCGTTTTCATTGAAACTGTTGTTATACCTGTAAACCAGAGTGAAGGCCACCGCTAGGTTTATAAAAACATACAAATAAATAAATAAAATAAATAAATAGTATTTCCCAACCTTTTGAAGCCCATGGCACACCTACATTAACAAGATATGGTGAGTGGTACACTAGCTTCATATAATCAAAGAAAAGCTAAAAACGCATTAAAAGCCTCACCAGTTTCTTTTCCAAATTGTAAAACAAAGGGAGAGATAAGATATATGAACCCATTATAATGCAGCAGCATTCCAGAGGCTTTTGAAATTAACTGACACAGGACCAGCCTGATAGCTCATTAGTAGTACTGTGCACTATGTGGAAAGTCCCCTGGTCTGATCCCCGAGTTGGATCTTCCACTCCCTGTATTGACTGGGGATGCTGCAGAGGCAGTTTCCATAGTTTCGGGGGAGGGAGGGGGAACAAGTTATTTATTTATTTATTTATTTAGCATTTTTCTATACCGAACTTCATGGTTAAATACCATATCAGATCGGTTTACATCGAACGGGGATAGAGAAAAACTTGTAACAGAAATGGAACAGTACAAAATACTCAGAAGAGAGCAGTAAGTTACATTAAACAAGGACTATAAACTTGGAGGCTTTACAGCTTAGAAGTAAGAAGAATAGAAGGCCCAAGAAGGGCAATAACTTAAACACAAAAGTTGTAATGGATTCAGATTAAACAGGAAACAATATTATCTGAGGAGTTAGGATAATCATAATAATAGGCAACAAAATAGTAGCATGGTTCCGTAGCTCGTGAAAAGGTTGTTTGTCTATTGTGAGTCTGAAGGATCCGAGAAGGCTTGTTGGAACAGCCAAGTCTTAAGTTTTTTTTTGAATGTTAGTAGGCATGGTTCTAGCCTGAGGTCTGCGGGGAGGCTATTCCAGATGTTTGGACCTGCAAAAGAAAAAGCTCGGACCCTAGTCGAGACGAGGCGAATAGCTTTGGTTGGAGGGGATTGTAGCGTTCCTTTATGGATTTCTCTAATTGGTCTGATGGAAGTATGGAGTTTGAGAGGGAATTCAAGGTCAAGATGAAAATAGTTATGGATGGACTTATGTATCAGGGTGAGAGATTTGTGAAGGATTCTGTGGTAGATTGGTAACCAGTGTAGGTTTCGGAGAGTGGGAGTAATATGTTCTCTTCGGTTGGTGTTGGTTAAAATTCTGGCAGCAGCATTTTGAATCATTTGAAGTGGTTTGATGGATGAGTTGGGAAGGCCAGTGAGAAGAGCACTGCAGTAATCTATTTTTGCAAATATTAAGGATTGGAGAACAGTCCTAAAGTCGTGTAAATAAAGGAGGGGTTTGAGTCTTTTCAACACCTGTAGTCTGTGGAAGCAATCTTTGGTAGTCGTATTGATCATGGTCTTTAAGTTAAGGCGGTTGTCAAGGATTACTCCCAGATCTCTTACTTGAGTGAGGGTGAGATGATAACTGTGGTGTGTTTGTGGGGGGTGGTTGTCTGGGTTGGAGGAGATAAATAGTAGTTCAGTCTTAGCGGAGTTGAGGACCAGATTTAGGTTGTTGAGGAGATTGTTGATAGATTGAAGACAATTTTTCCAAAGCGAGAGAGTTTTGGTGATGGATTCTGTTATGGGAATCAGAATCTGAACATCGTCAGCGTAGATGTAATGAATGAGGTTGAGACTTGTTAACAGATGGCAAAGGGGAAGGAGGTAGATATTGAAAAGGGTGGGAGAAAGGGAGGATCCTTGGGGAACGCCAAGAGAAGAATTTGTCAATGGCGATTCTTTGTTATTGATCCTGACCCTGAAGTTTCTGTTATCAAGGAAGGACTTGAACCAGCTGTAGACTAATCCGGTTATGCCAATGTCTGACAAGCGATCTAGGAGGATGGAGTGGTTGACCGTGTCGAAGGCTGCTGAGATGTCTAGAAGGATTAGAAGAAATGAGTGTCCTTTGTCCAGTCCCATAATAATATGGTCTGTTAGTGAGATGAGCAGGGTTTCTGTGTTGCGTGATTTGCGGAAACCATATTGGGAAGAGGAAAGGATATTGTTTTCTTCTAAGTAATCTGATAACTGGGAGTTAACTACTTTCTCTGTAATTTTGGCTAGGAAAGGAAGATTAGAGATTGGACGAAAATTAGCTAGAATGCTGGAGTCTAGATTGTGTTTTTTCAAGAGGGGTTTAAGGGAAGCATTTTTTAGACTATCTGGGTACAGACCTTGTGTTAGGCAGCAATTTATGATGTTGGTCAGAGGTCCTGCGATTGAGTCTGGGATGAGTAGCAGTAATTTGGAGGGAATGTTGTCTGTTGGGTGGCTGGATGGTTTCTGCCTCTTTAGGATGGATTCGATCTCTTTTGTGGAAGTTAGTTCAAAGTTGTCGAATTTAGCTTCCTTGAGTGTGTGGTTAGAGGTGTATGAGGCTGAGGGGTTTGTCTCGGTTGGAAGAAGTGCGATAGTGTTTGAAATCTTCTGTTGAAAGAACAAGGCTAGCTCATTTGCCTTGAATTGAGCCTGTTCGTCTGGTATTGATGGAGGAATTGGTTTTGTGATTTGAGATACATATGAAAATAAAGCTTTTGCATCATATAGGAGGTCATGGATTTTATTGGCATAGTATTGTTTTTTTGCTTTTAGGATGGATGTTCTGTAAAAATGTAAGGTTCCTTTGTATGATGATAGCGTAGATGGTGAAGGGGCTTTGCGCCATCTGTTTTCTTTTTGGCGTAGTTCTTGCTTTATCCGTTTGAGTTCACTGGTGAACCAAGGTTGGTTTCCTTTTTTTGCTGGATTAATTAATTTTGAGGTTGAAGGGCACAGATTGTTTGCTACCTTTTCCGTGATCTTATGCCAGGAAAGCACGGCAGAGTTGGGGTTGGATATATCTAGGTTTGTGAGTTCCTTGGTGAGCTGCTCGCTGAGAATGTCTGAAGCGCAAGATTTTCTGAAGTGAATAGTGGAGAGATGCTGAGTGGTGATAGATTTATTCTTGGAGGAGAGGGTCGTTGTTATCAGGAAATGGTCCGACCAGGGGATGGGGGTACATGTAGGTTCCCTAGAGCAGAGGAAATTATCATTGATGAAAATAAGATCCAATGTATGTCCTGCTTTGTGGGTTGGATTATTGATAATCTGAGTGAATCCCATAGCGCTAAGAGAAGTGAGGAGGGCTTCACAATTGGCTGAGAGTGGGGAAGCATCAAGGTGTAAGTTAAAATCTCCCATAATTATGGTAGGGGAATCTGTGTTAATATGTTTTACAATGGTTTCTATAAGGGGGGAGGCGTCAGCATCAAGGGTTCCTGGGGGGGCATAAACTAGCAGTATTTGAAGGAGGTTCGATTTGAATAATCCAATTTCTATTGAAGATTTCAACTTAATAGGATATGATGTTAGTCTGAATTCTTTCTTCGTGGCTAATAGCAAGCCACCCCCTCGTTTTTTAAGTCTGGGAATTGAGAAAAAGTCGTATTTGTGAGTGGGTAGTTGGTTAATTAGTGCTATGTCCGAGTTTTTTAGCCAGGTTTCTGTGATGGCACATATATCAGGGTTACTGTCTAAAAGATAGTCGTTGAGGATATGAGTCTTTTTGGTCAAAGATTGTGCATTGACTAGAGTTACTGAGAGCAGAGTTAGTCCTAGGAACTGTGTTAGGGGAGAGATCATGATTGGAATGAGAGATCTGGGATTTCTAATTGGTAGTTCTTGAATAGGGGACATGTTGTGAAGGAGACGATGGTGTCTGATAGGGATATGTTGGTTTAGCATTTTTTAGGGTTAATTGACAGAGTTGCAAGTGAAAAAGGTTCTTAGACACTATAGCTAGGTCCCGTGGATAACTATATCGAGATTGATGAAAAATGGATTAATGAAATTAGATTGTGAGAGAAGAAAGTCTATCGGTTATTGTAACTGCAGTAAGAAGTGGCGCTGTGTGTTCAGTGGAGGCAGGGTTAGATTGGTTATTTAGGTTTGAAATAAAGAGAGACAGAGATAATGGAATCTGTACAATGATTGGTCTTAATCTTACTGTTAGTTCGAGTTCCAGAAGCGATTTGTTTTGATGAACGCTGTCTCGAAATTGTCTGCAGTTGACAAACGTGAAGTGAGCCGTGTATACCGTGTATTGAGGTTAATGTGGCTGTATTTTGATGTTTGAGCTCTGAGGCTTTGTACAGGTGCTGGAGCCGCTGTAATGCTGAAGGGGTTGAAATAGGTAGCCTGCTGAGGAGGAACCGAAGACCCTGGGGTGGATTTGGGGCTCCCTAGGGGCTGAGCCGAAGGGGCGAGACAAAGGGGCAGGCCCCTTTGTCGCGCTCCTTCGGCGCGCGACGCCGGCGCGAGGCGCCTGAGGAAGGAAAATTTAAAGTCCTTCTCTGCTCCCTAATTGGCTGGTGAGGCTAGTGGGCGGGTCTTCTGGCCGCGAGTCGGGGTGGTGTGGTGGTGCTCTGCCTGCCCGATCGCTGTTCAGGCTCGCCGGGGGGAAGGGATTAAAGGCCTTACCCCGACGGGTCTGGGCGCCGATCGCGCAGGCCTCCCTCGTAGCAGCAGCAGCAGAAGAAGCGGAGGCAGCGGCAGCAGTGCTTGCAGGCAGATAGGCGCGGCGCCGGAGGAAGGAAAATTTAAAGTCCTTCTCTGCTCCCTAATTGGCTGGTGAGGCTAGTGGGCGGGTCTTCTGGCCGCGAGTCGGGGTGGTGTGGTGGTGCTCTGCCTGCCCGATCGCTGTTCAGGCTCGCCGGGGGGAAGGGATTAAAGGCCTTACCCCGACGGGTCTGGGCGCCGATCGCGCAGGCCTCCCTCGTAGCAGCAGCAGCAGAAGAAGCGGAGGCAGCGGCAGCAGTGCTTGCAGGCAGATAGGCGCGGCGCCGGAGGAAGGAAAATTTAAAGTCCTTCTCTGCTCCCTAATTGGCTGGTGAGGCTAGTGGGCGGGTCTTCTGGCCGCGAGTCGGGGTGGTGTGGTGGTGCTCTGCCTGCCCGATCGCTGTTCAGGCTCGCCGGGGGGAAGGGATTAAAGGCCTTACCCCGACGGGTCTGGGCGCCGATCGCGCAGGCCTCCCTCGTAGCAGCAGCAGCAGAAGAAGCGGAGGCAGCGGCAGCAGTGCTTGCAGGCAGATAGGCGCGGCGCCGGAGGAAGGAAAATTTAAAGTCCTTCTCTGCTCCCTAATTGGCTGGTGAGGCTAGTGGGCGGGTCTTCTGGCCGCGAGTCGGGGTGGTGTGGTGGTGCTCTGCCTGCCCGATCGCTGTTCAGGCTCGCCGGGGGGAAGGGATTAAAGGCCTTACCCCGACGGGTCGGGGTAAGGCCTTTAACAATCATAACAAGTTATGATTGTTATTTAAGCGTGACACCTAATGGCCTGATTCAGGACCCATGATTGCAGAGTTCTGGAAGGAGCCCTGCTGCATGCTTCTGGGCCAGCGCTATCATTGCAATAACTAGACTAGGTACTGTCCATTGGTGGCGGGAGTGAGGGGATGAGGCTGGTTATGAAACGGGGTTGGAATTCCAGTTATGAATGAAGGCACATGGCACCAGATTACACCCCTGGTTCTGACCGAGCTGGGAATTATGGAACAGGATGAAACTGGGTCAAATATATAATCAAGAGAAATTAACTGGCATGCTTCTGTCAGGACAGACTACGGCAGCTCCTTCACATTACCAGTTTAAGTGGGTGTGGTTACACATGCGTTCGCATATATATATAATATATATATATATATATATATATATATATATATACAGTATATTAATTCTGAAAAAGATTTCTCCCCATGGTTACAAGTGAAAAACTTGGAAATGAAAGTACAGGTATACTTTAGGGTGATACTTCCATCTGCTCCAGAATTAGGCATCTAAAATGCGATCTGTATATCAGATTGGATCTCTGATTGAGGTGTTTAGAGGTCAATGTGTTGCGACCCCAGTCGCTTACGCAGCGACCAGGGCCCTTACCTTCCCCGCGGGTCTCCTTCCTGCGCCGCGACCCGCGCGATTCCGGGCCGGCCTGGCCGCATGGCAGCGGCGTCCTCCTCGTGGGGACGCCGGCAAAGCCCGAGGATAGCTCCGCCCCCTGCAGGGGAACGCGCGCGCGCGCGGGCTGTCCTTTTGAGCTCCCAGCACCCGGATGTGCCGATCCGCCCTCCTTCTGACGTCAGCCCCGGAGGGGGATTTAAACCCGCAGCTTTCTTCTTTGCTTTGCCTTGCAACGTGGTCACTCCTTGGAGAGAGTTAGTTGCTGCAATCCTGCGTTTCTTGATCCCGGTTTGTCTCACGATTCTGCCTGCCTGCTGCCTGTCTTGATCCTGGTTTGTCTCACGATTCTGCCTGCCTGCTGCCTGTCTTGATCCTGGTTTGTCTCACGATTCTGCCTGCCTGCTGCCTGTCTTGATCCTGGTTTTGCTTTACGTCTCTGCCTGCTCGCTGCCTGCCCCGACTCTGGTTCGCTTCTGGAATCCACTGCTTGCTGCATACCCAGACTCCGGTACGCCTCCTCGTTCCTGTCTTCAGCTGCCAGCCCAGACTTCAGTCCGCCCTCGGTTTCCCTTCACGCCTGTGACTCTCCTAAGTCCTAGCGGTCCGGGTCCCTACGGGCTCCTCCTGGGGGGACCTCGGACTTCCAGGGCGAAGCCACCTAAGTCCTAGCGACCCGGGCCCTAACAGCTCCTCTGGTGGGGTCACGGGTTTCCAGGTGAAGATCCATCCCTCACTGAGTGTGTCTGCCTTCCGACCGTCCCATCTTGCCGGTCGGCCCAAGGATCCACACCCGGAGCACAACAGTTTGCAAGGCCATGGATCCGGCAGACCTAGCTGGTCTACAGGCCATTCCCGGACTGGCTCAACGTTTGGTTCAACAGCAACAGGTACTGGACACCCTGGCGGCCACCGTGGAACGGTTGGCTACCCGCATGGACGTTGAACCCACGGCACCGGTTCCGGTAGCCATACCTGCCCCAGTGGTGACGCTTCATACTCCCACACAGCTTCCAGCTCCCACACGTTTTGCTGGGGACTCTAAGGCTTGTGCGGGCTTCCTGAATCAGTGTTTTGTACGGTTCGCCCTGCTACCCAATCAGTTTCCCTCAGATGGAATCAAGGTGGCTTACATCTTTTCATTACTTGATGGTCGAGCCTTAAACTGGGCGTCTCCCATGTGGGATAAAAACGATCCCGCCCTGAGTGATCTGAGTTTGTTCGTGGAGGAATTTCGAGCAGCATTCGACGAACCAGCACGTCAGGCCTCCGCAACTTCTGAACTACTCCAACTTCGGCAGGGGACACGAACCCTAGCCGACAACGCTCTGGAATTCCGCACCCTTGCCCAAGAAGTGGGTTGGGCCGATAACGCCCTTCGCGGGGTTTTTCTTGAGGGCCTGGCGGCTAGAATAAAGGACGAGCTTGCTGCTCGGGACCTTCCAGAGGACCTGAATTCACTTATTAACGTGGCTGGGCGCATCGACCGACGCCTGCAGCAAAGAGCGAAGGAAGGGCGCTTTCCTCGCCGTCTGGTACCCGTACCGTCAGCTACCGCTAGATCTTCGAACTCCGGATCTCGGACTACCGGCACCTCAGCAGAGTCTTCTCTGGAAGAGCCTATGCACCTAGGAAGATCCGCTCTGACCCCCGAGGAGAGGCAACGCCGCCGAGACTTGCATTTATGTTTATACTGCGGAGGTAAGGGCCATTTCCTGGCCCAATGCAAGGAGCGTCCGGGAAACTCCCGCACCTAGGGGTAAGTGAGGAGGTTCCCCTAGGTTGTCTGAATGCAACTCCTCATTGTACCGTACCCGTAACCCTCAAGTATCCGGGGGGTTCTTTCAACACAAAAGCCCTCATAGATTCCGGCGCAGGAGGGAACTTTATCACTCAGGATCTGGTACGACACCTTCAGCTCTCCACGCAGCGTCAGGAGCCTCCCTTACGGGTCACCTCCATTCAGGGTACACCGCTCTCCGGCAGTATAACGACTAGTACCAAGCCCATCATCCTTCAGACTGGTCTGCTTCACACAGAGAGGATTTCGTTCCTGGTTTTGGAGAGATCGGTATATCCCGTGGTCCTGGGGTTACCCTGGCTCCAACTGCATTCCCCGGAGATTCGATGGGACGATTTCCAGATTGTCCGCTGGGGTGCACACTGCTCCCATTCTTGCATCCAGCCCTGGAGGGGCCCGCAAACGCCTCTGGCGCAGACTGATGTCTGGTTTCAGCTTCCGTCCCCCTACCAGGATTTTGCTGACGTATTCTCTAAGGAAAAAGCGGAGTTGCTTCCACAGCATCGGCCATTTGATTGCGCGATTGACTTGCTTCCTGGCTCCACTCCCCCCCGTGGGAGAGTATATCCACTTTCTCAGCCTGAAACCCGAGCCATGTCAGAGTACATTTCTGAGAATCTCGCCAAGGGGTTTATTCGCCCCTCTAAGTCGCCCGCAGGAGCGGGTTTCTTTTTTGTGGCAAAGAAAGATGGGTCTTTGCGGCCCTGTATAGACTACCGTGGACTTAATGCCATAACCAAGAAGAATCGCTACCCACTGCCGTTAATCCCGGAGCTGTTGGACAAACTCCAGGGGGCACAAGTATTCACGAAGCTGGACTTGCGAGGGGCCTACAATTTGGTTCGTATCCGTCCCGGGGATGAATGGAAGACCGCTTTCAACACCCGGGATGGACATTACGAATACCTAGTGATGCCATTTGGCCTATGCAGTGCTCCTGCAGTGTTCCAGCACTTAATGAATGAGATTCTCCGGGACTTTCTACAATCATGCGTTATAGTATATTTAGATGACGTTCTTATCTACTCCTCGGATCTAGCCTCTCACCGAAGACATGTTCGACAGGTACTCCAGATTCTGCGGGATCATCGGTTATATGCGAAATTAGAAAAATGTCTCTTTGAGCAGAATTCCTTGCCCTTTTTAGGGTATATCGTTTCTGCAACTGGCTTTCGCATGGATCCTAGCAAAGTATCTGCCATCCGAAATTGGCCCCGGCCGGTGGGCCTGAAGGCTTTGCAACGTTTTTTGGGCTTTGCAAATTTCTACCGCCACTTTATTCCACGGTATTCCCAGCTGGTGGCACCTCTCACCACCCTAACCAAGAAGGGTGCGGACACTCGAATCTGGCCTTCCGAGGCTTGCAAAGCTTTTGAGGACTTAAAGGAGGCCTTCCTCCATGACACTTGTTTGCGACATCCGGATCCTACTCAGCCGTTCTTCGTGGAGGTAGATGCCTCTAGTGTTGCGGTAGGGGCGGTCCTCTCACAAAAGTCCTCTTCTGGCCATCTGTTCCCTTGCTCCTATTTTTCCAAGAAATTCACTTCCGCCGAAAACAACTATGGGATTGGCGATAAGGAGCTATTGGCAATCAAGTTGGCACTAGAAGAGTGGAGGCAATGGTTGGAGGGGGCGACTCATCCTGTGACGGTCTACACCGATCACAAGAATTTGGAATTCCTGAACCAAGCCCAGCGGCTGAACCCCAGACAAGCACGCTGGTCGCTGTTTTTCAGTCGGTTTGACTTTCTCCTCAAGTATCGACCTGCCGCGAAGAACTTCCGGGCGGATGCCCTCTCGAGGAATGATATTCCGGAGGAGAAGGAGGAGATCCCTCAGTATATTATTGATCCAGCCAAGGTCCAGTTAGCCAATACTATCGTATCCTCTGTAGAACGTGTTGTAGTCCCTCGCAGGGACCGCAAAAGAGTTCTTGCCTGGGCTCACGATTCCCTCTCTGGTGGTCACGCCGGTAGGGAGAGGTCTTCTCAACCGCTATTACTGGTGGCCTAAGGTGCACCAGGATGTATGCCTGTACGTGGATTCTTGCCCAGTTTGCGCCCGGCAGAAACCTCTAAGCGGTCGCCCATGGAGGCTTCTGCAGCCTCTTCCTATTCCCACGGAACCCTGGACCCATATCGCCACTGATTTTGTGGTGGATTTACCCCCTTCCGAGGGCAATACGGTGATATGGGTAACAGTAGACCGCTTCTCCAAGATGGTTCATCTCGTACCATTACCCAAGTTGCCTTCAGCACCAGAGTTAGCCCATCTGTTCACACAGCATATCTTCAGAGCTCATGGACTTCCGCAAAGTATCGTTTCTGACCGGGGCCCACAGTTCACGGCTCGATTTTGGCGGGCCATCTGCCGGAAATTTGGGATACAGTTGAATCTATCTACAGCCTTCCACCCACAAAGCAATGGGCAGACCGAACGCATGAATAGGTCCTTGAAGACGTTCCTTCGAAGTTTTATCTCCGAAAGAGGAGACAATTGGGTGTCCCTCCTTCCCTGGGCCGAGTTTGCCTACAACAACCACACCCACTCGGTAACAGGACAATCACCTTTCCAGACCGTTTTTGGTCGCCACCTGAAACCTCCGGTGCCCATTCCTGTTACCGTGCCTTCACCGGCAGCGCTAACGGTGGCCCAGCACATTCATCATCTATGGAGGTCGGTCCAACGCCGACTCACTTCCTCTGCCGAAAAGACGCAAAGCTATGCCAATCGCCACCGTCGACCAGCACCCATATTCTTACCCGGTACTAAGGTATGGCTAAGCACCAAAAACCTCCATTTGCCGGGCCGCTCCAAGAAATTGGCATCAAGATACTGTGGCCCTTTCACTATCGCTGAACGAATAGGGTTGGTCTCTTATAGACTCCGTCTACCCTCATCTTTACGTGTCCACAACGTGTTCCATGTCTCTCTACTGAAGCCAGTGGTACTCTCCCGTTTCCATCAACCCTCGACTGCTGCTGTATCTTCCTCCTCTAATGAAGAACCTACCTATCAGGTACGCGAAGTACTAGATGTCCGTTTCCGGGCTCGTCGCTGGGAATACCTGTTGGCATGGGAGGGTTGTGGTCCTGAAGAGGATTCCTGGGAGCCAGGCCGGAATATTCTGGACAAATCGCTGTTAGCCCGCTTCCATCAGGACAATCCCGGTAAGCCGGGTCCCCTGAGGAGGGGGCGTAAGAAGGGGGGTACTGTTGCGACCCCAGTCGCTTACGCAGCGACCAGGGCCCTTACCTTCCCCGCGGGTCTCCTTCCTGCGCTGCGACCCGCGCGATTCCGGGCCGGCCTGGCCGCATGGCAGCGGCGTCCTCCTCGTGGGGACGCCGGCAAAGCCCGAGGATAGCTCCGCCCCCTGCAGGGGAACGCGCGCGCGCGCGAGGGCTGTCCTTTTGAGCTCCCAGCACCCGGATGTGCCGATCCGCCCTCCTTCTGACGTCAGCCCCGGAGGGGGATTTAAACCCGCAGCTTTCTTCTTTGCTTTGCCTTGCAACGTGGTCACTCCTTGGAGAGAGTTAGTTGCTGCAATCCTGCGTTTCTTGATCCCGGTTTGTCTCACGATTCTGCCTGCCTGCTGCCTGTCTTGATCCTGGTTTGTCTCACGATTCTGCCTGCCTGCTGCCTGTCTTGATCCTGGTTTGTCTCACGCTTCTGCCTGCCTGCTGCCTGTCTTGATCCTGGTTTGTCTCACGATTCTGCCTGCCTGCTGCCTGTCTTGATCCTGGTTTGTCTCACGATTCTGCCTGCCTGCTGCCTGTCTTGATCCTGGTTTTGCTTTACGTCTCTGCCTGCTCGCTGCCTGCCCCGACTCTGGTTCGCTTCTCGGATCCACTGCTTGCTGCATACCCAGACTCCGGTACGCCTCCTCGTTCCTGTCTTCAGCTGCCAGCCCAGACTTCAGTCTGCCCTCGGTTTCCCTTCACGCCTGTGACTCTCCTAAGTCCCAGCGGTCCGGGTCCCTACGGGCTCCTCCTGGGGGGACCTCGGACTTCCAGGGCGAAGCCACCTAAGTCCTAGCGACCCGGGCCCTAACAGCTCCTCTGGTGGGGTCACGGGTTTCCAGGTGAAGATCCATCCCTCACTGAGTGTGTCTGCCTTCTGACCGTCCCATCTTGCCGGTCGGCCCAAGGATCCACACCCGGAGCACAACACAATGTGCAAAGGTATCCAGCTGGCTAAATAAGTATGGATGAAAACTTCTGAAAATTGACTGGGCTCAGCAAATAGTGAGCTAACCATTAATGAAAAGTTAGATCAAATATTTAAATGCAAAATTGCAGTCTAAAATCCACAATCTTAACTTGACTATTCACTACAGAATTCCAGTTTTAGATGATTAACTTAAAAAATAAGAACATTCATGGCTGTTTCTCTGTACTGTGCTTGTTAGCATGAGGCAGGTGTACATATCTTTTTTCTTCATGATTACATGGACCATTTCCTTGGTACATTTATGGTACACAAACCATAAAAAGGCAGCATTTTCTTCTAGCACCGGACAAGATAGAGCAATAGTCTATAATTTATAAGAAAACTGAACCCTCCAGACCATTTTTCTAATGTGGTTCAGTTTTATAATAATAAAAAAAATTAACAATTTAAAATTGAGCACCAAGAGCATGACTAGAAGGTCCTTGATCATCTTCTTTGTTTTGTAGTGCTACTAGTTGGGTGCCTTTGAAGTTGCTATGGTAGCTCTATGACTGTCTGATGTCTGACTGATATTGTGCATCAGTGAGCAGTGACCCATGCAACAGGAAATTTCCATCATCTTGATATGTAAATACCATCCAGCAGTCTTGACAAGTAACACCAATTGTTTCCTTTTTACTTTATCCCAACACTGTGGGACATTGTCAGATATCCGCTCGCTATAAACAGTCGCTGTAAGACCTCTACACTTTTACCAAATGTGTTTGCTTTTCATGAAAAACACAAGCAGATGGATTGCGAGTGTGATTAATCATTAGTCTGTTGGACCACACACACAGAAAGTTAAAAAAAAAAAAAAAAAAAAAAAAAAAGTTGGCTAAATTCTGTAGCTGGGAGACGACATAATTATACATAAAAATGCCCAGGTACAGAAATGCTTCCCCCCCCCCCCAAAGACAGATCTACAGGATGAATTCAATAATTGTATGTTGCAGACTATTTTATATCTTTGTGCACAGTATCACAGCTTTCATTTTCCTCTCGATAACAGGCAGGTGTGGTTCACCGACTAAAGCACTATATACTTCACAAATTGGGAGAAGTCCTAAAGTGACATGTCCAAATCTTCTGTCCCCCAGACTTTGTGTGTAACCATTAGGAAGTCACTTTGTTTTCCTGGGCCCCAGTTCTAATCCCAGTTCAGCCACAAAAATAAAAAAAAGGACCCTATTATGTACTAGCTTGAGCCATTTCACCTTTTACTATGGATTTTATTAGCTATAATAAAACAAGTACAAAGTACCAAGGTATAAACGTACACACAGTAAATTGAGTACTAACATATGAGGAGAGTGGTCTGTTAATCATTTTAAGTGGAAAAGTTGATTTTGAAACAATGCAGTTTTCATATTACAGCTTTCTTTGGTTAAAATGCAACAAGGGCAGGGCTTTAGAATTGTTGGTCTCAGATCAGGTGAATAGCAGCAACTTCTGTTCTCACATGCTTATTTTTACCTAAATATGCACCCTGGAACTGTCTTAATCTTGAAACCTTTCAGTCTGATCCTGCTATCATTCTGTTTAATCATTTCTTGTTTAGAAATATAACATGGGGCGGTAACCTACAAAGGGGTGTGGGGACGCATATTGACGCATGTGCATTGCCGCGTACGTTACAAAATAGCCTTAGCTCGCATATATGTGTGTGCCACATTTTGCATGTAGGTGTGCCCTACCTAGCAAATCGGGTTTCGGCTGCATAAGTCAGAGAATTTTATAACCGGTGAACGTTCACGTCAAGACAAGTTTCACCAGTTCATCCACCAGTTCGCCCAGTGTAGAGGTAGGTCCTCCAAAACCAGTTCCCCTCCCCCCCCCCCCCCCCGATTTAATAGCCTGCACTCCCCCCAGTCACCCCAAACCCTTTAAACCCCTCAGGACTGGCTTGTTTTTTGTATTTTACATTTTACACCTCCTCTAGAGCAGAAACAAAGTTAGGTGGCACTAGCACTGGGCACGCGCAAGTGGGTGTGTAAATATTTGCATGCACATCTCTTGGCCCCTCCTCAGAATGCCCACACCCTGCTCCTGTTTGATTCTGTGTGAGATGTGGCCGCAGCAGGAGATATGCGCGCACATAGGCGGCTTTTAAAATACAGTGGGTGTGTGGTAGGCTTTACATGTGCACATCTCTCGATTTTGGTGTGTGCCAGGCTTTTAAAATTTACCTTTAATTTTCCAGCTCTCTAAATATTATTCGGGATAGATAGCTGAATATTTGATAACATATAAGATCTTGTATGCTCATCTACCCATGATAGTAAAGAAGCATTGGGATAACCTGCACAGAGCAACAGCTGCAATCTTAAAACAGCAGTTGCGTGACTGCATCATGCTTTTTAGAAGGCATTTGCATGGAGTGACTATGGTTAAAACTCAAACATTAATAAGCACAGGAAGGCTTGATGTTTTGGATAGCAGCCTTACTAGTTTGGTGGCTGAATTATTACAAAACTTGGTAATAAGACATAGAAGAGGGCTGGGTTTTGGATTATAAATATTGGTCTCAGAAGTAACAAAAAGAAAGATACAGAGGGTCTACAAGTGGAGGTGGTGGATGCTAGTACCGTAACAGATTTTGGGCCTGCTTGGAACAGATATGGAGGGTAGTGTTACCAAAGGGGTTGAGAGATTAGGTGGAAGGTATGGGAGCTGGAGTTGGTGAGGGTATAGAAATTTATGAGCTTATCTGCCAGGAAAATGTTAAAAAAAAAAAAAAAATTGGTCAAAACTCAGCTTAGCAGAATGGATGCGTCTATAGATCTTTGCCGTCATTTATTGTGATACTATGTAAACTGTGCACATCTGAATGCTTAAGATGTAAAAGTAATGTTTTCACTAATCATTGAAAATATTGGGGGAAATAGTTCCCAAAATCATTACTCGTGTAGATGGTCAGATCACTCTGAAATTATTAGCTGAATCATGAGCACAAAAAGTTTTTCCATTGTGTCACCTATTATTTCATTATTTTTTGTTTGAAGTTTACTTAGGAAATAGCCACTGCTATTAATTGCATCAGTGGCATGGGTTCTTCTTAGTGTTTGAGTAATTGCCAGGTTCATATGGCCTGGTTTGGCCTCTGTTGGAAACAGGATGCTGGGCTTGATGGACCCTTGGTCTGACCCAGCATAGCAATTTCTTATGAAGGTTGAAACATTGATAGATGAAACAAGTATATAAATGCAGGATAGTTATCAAAAAGAACCCTTCCTTCCCCCCACATATTTCAGAGGCAAAAATCAGAAAATATTCAAATAGGGAGGAGGAATAGCCTAGGGGTTAGAGCAGTGGACTATGAACCAGGAGACCAAGGTTCAAGTCCCGCTGTCGCTCCTTCTGGCCTTGGGCAAGTCACTTTACCCTCCATTGCCTCAGGTACAAAAACTTAGATTGTAAGCCCTCTGGGGATAGAGAAATACCTACAGTACCTGAATGTAAACCGGTGTGATATCTCAATTGAGATGAATGTCGGTATATAAAAATAATAAATAAATAAATAAAATATATGGATATTCAACCAATTCATAAATTTTCCAAATGTTCATGTGAGGCATACTAACAATTCCTATCAGGCTTTCCTATACATGTAATTCGTCTCAGTCAGCTTCCATTGGGACCAGCTAGTACTGAGGATTTTAGCCCCAAATAAATGTGCCTCCAAATCCCTCCCCCCAGGCCAAACCCTTAAACCCTCAATGAAGGCCAGTAGCCTTCTCCTCATCCAAAATGAATCACTGTCCATTTGGAAGGGATGTGAGAGTCCTTCTTTCAGAATTTCTGCAGCTGCCAAACGTTGCAGCTGCCAAACGTTGCTGTATCACTCTATATATGGTGAACCACCATACATGGCATTATTCGACAGCTGCAATATTACTGACAGAAGAGCTTTTACATCCCTTCTCACGGTGAATATCAGGATCCTCCAAAATGGTAAGGGAGTCATTCCAGAGGATAATGAGAGAGCTGGTGTGTATGTGTGTGTGTGGGGGGGGGGGGGGGGAGATTAGGGTATGAACTGGGAGGAGTGGTGGACGTCTGATCTTGTTGAGAGTATGAAATCCCCCCATGCTAACAAGGAGACTAGTTAGCACAAGCACTTTCACAATCCACCACATGCATGCCAAACGTTTTTGCTTAGCATGTATGTTAGTAGAATGCAGTTGCTTTAAGTAGTGGTATACCTAATGTATTTGGCACCCGGGGCAGATACTTCCTTTGGCACACCCCCCCCCCCCCAATATATAATTTTAAAATTTCCTAAACATCAATAAAATCAATAAAATATTTCAAAACAGCAAACACATCAAATAACACCCAATAATTAAAACTAGTAAGGCTTTTAAAAATCTCCTGCTCTCCATATCTGTCATCCTAAGATTGTCATAGACTGGGGGCACGCATACACACTATATACTCTCTCTCTCACACACACACACACACACACACACACACACACACACACGCTTGGTCAGAGACAGAGGAAGTGTGTGTGTGTGTGTGTGTGTGTGTATATATGAGACACTCATGCTTCCTCTATGCTGCTCTGACACACACATACAGACACGCTTCCTCTATCTCTCTTGCACACACTTCCTCAGTCTCTCTAACACACATACACATGCTTCCTCTATGTCTCTCACATGCTTACACATATTCACATGTTTCCTCTGTCTCTCTCTCCTACATACACTAACACACATACATGCAGACAAAAACTGAACTGGAAACCACAACAAGCCAGATTCTGTATGCAGTGCAACAATGGAAAAGCAGAAAATCACTATTCCTCAAAACAATACAATCAAGAAATATATATCAACCAGAATAGTAAAACTATACTAAAAAATCTAAATTTCAAAACAGCTGATGAATAGAATAATATTCAAATAGTAGAAGCTCTACAAAATTTAAAATATTTTCTAAACATCAATAAATTATTTCAAAACAGTAGACATCAAATAACACCCAGTAATTAAAACAAATAAGAACATAAGAAATTGCTATGCTGGGTCAGACCAAGGGTCCATCAAGCCCAGCATCCTGTTTCCAACAGAGGCCAAACCATGCCACAAGAACCTGACAATTACCCAAACACTAAGAATATCAAATAAGGATTTTAAAAATACCCCCTCTCCATACCCGTCACCCTGAGATTGTCATGGACTGGGGGTACCACACACACATGGAGACACAAACAAAATATGCTTCCTCTGTCTCACACACACATACACGCTTGGGGGTAGATTTTAAAAGGTGCACGCATATGGACAAGCGGATTTTATAACATGCGCACGCATATTTATAAAATCTGCAGGCCATGCCAGATTTTAAACTTCGTTTAAACTTACTTTTTGTGTGTGTGTATGAGAGGGTGCATATGTGTGAGAGGGTGCCTGTGTGTGTATGAGAGAGTGCCTGTGTGCATAGGCGTGTGCACATTTTTTTGTATTGTTTTCTTACTTACTGCTCCTCTAGAGCAGAAGTAATCTGCGTGCCTCCCTCCTCTCCGCCCAGACCATGCCCCCTCCCCCCGGCCCACCTCTTTTTCAGTGCTTGGCACTTATGTGCGTAACGGCACTTACGCATGTGGCCGGGCCCTTTTGAAAATGCACGCACAGGGCTCGGCCTCGTGTGTAAGTGCCAGTATATGCGCACGTGGCCATTTTAAAATGTGGCTGTTGGTGACAGTCAGAGTGAGCTTGAGTGTGTATGTGTGAGACAGACACACATGTTTCCCTCTGGCTCTCTCTCATAAACAGACCTCCATTTCCTCTGTATCTCTCACATGTGATTCTTTTGTCATACATGCACATATGCTTCCTCTGTCTCTCATCCCCATGCACAGAGGCACCCTCTCATACATACACACACACACAGGCACCCTCTAATATATTTATATATATATATATACACACACACACTCACGCACCCTCTCTCTCATACAATGGCATTCAGTCTCAGAGGGCCAGTCTCTCGTTCCCTTACAAACTTTTTGGACTTCTTCTTCTGCTGTCAGCTCTGGAGAAACACCAGTGGCACCGGAGTGCCTCATCTTCTGCCACAAGCTCCAGGGAAATGCCAACGGCACCGCAGACCTCATTTTCTTCTGCAGGACCTTGCTTTTGATGGCTGGGAGTGGGAATCCCACCAGTATGTCACTTGACCTTCTGCCTTGCACTGTGGCCTCCAGGCCTCCTTGCCTTCCTCTATGGCCTCCTAGGCCTCCTTGCATTGCTCTGTGACCTCTCAAGTATCCTTGCGCTGCTCTGTGGCCCCCTGAGCCTCTCTGCCTTATGACCCCCAGGGCCCACTAGTCTGACGTGCCCTGTTGGGCTTTCCTGTTTATTGTTGCCTGTTCAGTCATATCCTTGTCTAATCTTGTCTTTGTTCTGTCTTGCGCCACCCTATCCAGTCTCTTCTCTATTTCCCTGTCTTTGCCCATGTATGGTTTGCCTCCTGTATCCAGCCCCAGCCAGTACCTGCTCCCGTCCTCAGCCAGTACCTGCTTCCAGTCCATTCTATGATGTTGCACAGAAAACAAGCCATACCAGCCTCTTGAACTATAGGGCTCAACCTGCGAGAGAAGTAGTTGAAAGGGCAGAAGACCAGCTGCAGCCCTCTACTGCTTCTGCAGGGTGCTCCCTGACTCCAGCCGGCCTTACCATGACAGAATGAAGAGGCCAAACAACCTTCACAGGAGTGGATACAGAGTTCTGTGCCAACCTGGTGAGGCCAGACAGATTCTAACCATTCTGCTATTGATTCTGGCAATTGTGTTTCTGCCTCAGCACCTTAAGCCATTGCAGATTCTGTGTGTAATTATGTTTGCCCTGCCTACAAAGTTTGGAATCCTTCACATTATTTAGAATTCATTGTTTGCTATTTCTCTAATTTTAAATTGTGGTATTGTCCTAATTGTTAATTTTTAAACTCTGCACCTGAAATATCTGTAGCAGTTGTGCTGCACTTCAACCTGATCCCAAGTTATGGATTCCACTTCTTGATAATATATTTGCACCTCAGACCCTAGTTTATTGGAAGTGCAACAAATGCCCAGCTAAAAATCTCTGTATTTCCAGACTGTATGGGATGTAGATTCCTTAATTGCACCTGGTAGAAATGCAAATGCCTTCCTGGATGTATGCCTCCTGATAGCTTGTCTATTTTGTTCCGTAACTAGTTCAGTGTACAATTCACAGTGTAATGTGCACTGTGTATTAAAACCTATGATGCTGTGGTTTCTCCTACTAACAGTTTAAAAGATGTTCAGTCTGCTGAGGAAGCTCCAAGCCCAGCTTCTTTGAAAACCACAGCTCATCCAGACACAGATAAAAACAGCTGTTTAGGAATTTTAAACCAGCACCTGTAAAGGTAAATACTGCTTTAACACCCAGCACAGCCTCTTTGAAAAGTGCAGCTACTTCAAGCACCCCTTGCCAATTTAATTTAAATTGCTTACCAACAAAGGCAAGTGCAGTCCCTTTCTGCAGTACTCTTTCAGTTCTCCTGTCCCTATATCATGATACTGCTGGCTCAAAGACAGCTCCTGTGAGAAAAATGTGAGATTTTAACAGCAGGAAAGAAATATCCAATACAGCCTCTGGAAATTACAGCTAAGACAGCTATACTTTTCCAGGAAAACTTTAAAAGCTTACTTGTGAAGATAGAGTTTGCTTCTGGGTCCAAGCAATACCATCAAGAGCAAGGTAATGCACTGGGTAGCTCATGAACTATTGCCCTGATATGCAGAAGCTTTGAGCCAAGAAAAGTTAATTGATTCTACCTCTAGAGTTCAGCTTACATACAGGTTCAGGTAATAAACTACTAATGAGATCAGCCCAGACTCGTAAGAAAGCAGCATGTGCCTTCTCTGAATCTCTCCCAAGTGTACAAGCTAACTCCAGTCCTGTTACACAGATGCCACTTCAAATTTCTGTTCCCACCACAGCTGCAGTTCTGCTATTAGGGAAGTTCTGTGCCTCTGTTCAGGCATTTTGCAATGTGAAAACACCTTTAATATCTACCCATTCTTTATTACCTCCCCAGCCAGAGGATACTAATTCCATTTGAATTCCTGCCAGTCTTAGCCATGCTTCTGCTTTTGGAGGAGTTCATTCCAACTACTCCACTCCAGGAGAAACCCAGTTCAGCAGATCCTCCTCTGAGGAATTCCATTTCTGCCGTGCCAGGCAGGGTCAGAGAAATGCAGTTCTAGTCAATCTGTGCCAGACAGATTCAGTCCCTGCCACCTAGTTCCAAGGAGATGCTGTTCTATCTCATTCAAGGAATCAGACCAAACCAAGTCCAATTGATCTACTCCAGGAAGAACAGTCCAGTCCGGCTGATCCACTCAGGGAGGAGCAATCCAGTCCAGCTGCTCTGCTCCAGGAAGATACTTCTTGCTCAGCCTTTTAATGCCAGAGAGACTTGGCCCTGCTTCCCAGTACCGGAGGAATGCCAGAGAAACCCTGGCCCAGATACCCAGTACCAGAGGAATTCTGGTACAGCTACCCAGTGCCCTAGAGATGCTTTTCCAGCGATACAGCCACAAAGAGACCCTCGGCCAGCGGTCAACCACTGAGACACCCTGAGCCAATAGTCAAGCACCTGAGAGATGTGGGCCAAGCCACCAAGTATCTGTGAGATGCAGGCCCAGCAACCCAGCACCTGAGAGATGCAAGCTCAGCCACCCAGTGCCCAAGGGACTCTGAATCAGCACAGTCTCGGAATTACTCCAATCCTCCAGTTCTGCCACAAAGGAGCTCTGAACACGCAGTCCAGCCTCTGAGAGACCTTGAACTAATGGTCCAGCCTAAGGGTGACCTTGAACCCACCATCCAGTTGTGGAAAGATGCCAGCACAGCCAGCAAACACCAGAGGAGTTCTGGTCTGGTACTTCACTCCAGAAAACCTGCCTCAGAACTCCAAAGTACCTGATTCAGTGCTTAAGTGCCCTAGAGACCTTGACCACTTCAGCACTCCAGAGAACCTGACTCCATGATTCAGTGCCAACAAAGCTCTGGTTTACAACCAATGTCTCAGAAAGATGCCAATCCTAGACCTCAGTCCCAGAGAGACTGAGCCAAGACCTCTGCCCTAGAGAGACTCTGAGCCAAGAACACTTTTCCAGAGAGACACCAGTTCAGCACTTCTGTGCCAAGTATCTTTGTCTGCCCTGAAAATCTGGACTCCACCTACTGAGCACAGCCCCTATGGTAAATGGGACTCAGGAGGAGAGAGTCTTGAAGGAGGGACATT
This sequence comes from Rhinatrema bivittatum, assembly GCF_901001135.1. Lineage (NCBI taxonomy): Eukaryota > Metazoa > Chordata > Amphibia > Gymnophiona > Rhinatrematidae > Rhinatrema > Rhinatrema bivittatum. Next base: position 314,731,823 of record NC_042618.1, on the reverse strand, counting down.
GTCGCTGTTTTGCCTAATGTGCAGTCTTCCCATTCCAAGGTTCAGTCTGCTGCACAATCTTCCTTCCAACAGGAATTCTCAGTGAACCTTGCTCATTACCTTGCCAGTTACCTCCTCATTGGTCACATATCACCTCAGCTTCAGCCCTACTTAAAACATAGAACATAAGATATGTCATATTGGGTCAGACCAAGGGTCCATTAAAACCAGTATCCTGTTTCCAACAGTGGCCAAGCCAAGTCACAAGTACCTGGCAAGTACCCAAACATTAAATAGTTCCCAAGATACTAATGCTGATAACAAGGAGTGGCTATTGCTTATTGATTAATAGCAGTTTATAGACTTCTCCTACAAGAATTTATCCAAACCTTTTTTAAACCTATCTACACCAACTACATTAACCACATCTTTTGGCAATGAATTCTGCAATTTAATTGTGCGTTGAGTGCAAAAGAATTTTCTCTGATTTGTTTAACATGTGCTACTTGCTAACTTCATGGAGTGCCCCCTAGTCCTTCTATTATCTGAAAGAGTAAATAACCGATTCACATTTACCCGTTCTAGCCCTCTCATGATTTTATACACCTCTATCATAACCCCCCTCAGCCATCTCTTCTCCAAGCTGAACAGCCCTAACCTCCTTATTCTTTCCTCATAAGGCAGCTGTTCCATGTCCTTTATCATTTTGGCCACCCTTCTCTGTACTTTCTCCAGTGCAACTATATCTTTTCTCATGTGCAGCGACCAGAATTACACATAGTATTCAAGGTACGGTTTCACTATGAAGTGATACAGAGGCATGATGACATCCACCGTTTTATTTGCAATTGCCTTCCTAATAATTACTAACATTCTGTTTGTATTTTTGACCGCCACAACACCCAGAGTCAAATGTTTCAATGTATTATTCACTATGACGCCTAGATCTATTTGCTGTTAGCTCCTAATAAGGAACCTAACATCGTGTAACTACAGCAAGGGTTATTTTTCTCTGAATACATCCCCTTACACTTGTCCACTTTAAATTTCATCTGCTATTTGGATGCCCAATCTTCCAGTCTTACAAGGTCCTCCTGCAATTTATCACAATCTACTTGTGATTTAACTACTCTGAATTATTTTGTGTCATCTGCAAATTTGATCACCTCACTTGTCACCTTTCTAGATCAATACCTCGGTACCTCTTCATTGAGACACCTCTGTGCCTTGACCTGGCCACCTTCTCACCACACCATCTTGCCTTGCGATCTACCCAGGCCTTCTGCTTTGCCTTGTGCCCTTCTCTGAGACTTCTTCCTCACTTTGTGGTCACTCTTGGCCTCTTGCCATGCCTTATAGCCTCTTTTGGCCTCCTTACCTTGCTCTCTGGCCTCTCAGGTCTCCTTGCCTTACTCTTTGGGCCTACTAGACTTCTCTGCCTTACCTTACAGCCCCCAGGCCCATTAGGTTCTCCTAGCTTACCTTATGTCCTGTTGGGCTTTCCTATTTATTGTTGCATTTCCAGTCTGTGTCTAGTCCTATTCTTGTCTAGTCCTGTCTTTGTTCTGTCTTGCACCACCCCATTTAGTCCTTTGACTGTTTCCCAGTCTTTGCCTTGTCCCTGGTCTGGTCTGTGTCTTGTATCTAACCCCAGTCTGTGCTCTGTATCCAGCTCTAGTCTGTGCTCTGTATAGAGTCCTCATCCCATACCTGCTTTTAGTCTTCAGCCATTACCTGCATTCAGCTTCCAGCCTACCTTGCCTTGTCCAGCCTACACCTGACCTCAGCTCCCAGCCTGTATTCAGCTTCCAGTCCTTACCATGATTTTCCACAGAAGACACTCTACCAGCCCCCAGAACCCAAGGGCTCAACCTGCAGAGGGAGGTGGTTTGGATAGGCAGATGACCAGCTCCAGCCCTGTCCTGCTTCTGCGGGGGTGCTCCCTGACTCCAGCCTGCCTGACCATGATATCACGCCAATATAACAAAGAAAGAGTAGAGTAGGAGAACTAGGCTTGGATCCAAGCATCAAACAACACAGAGTAATCAAACCCCCCCCCCCCCCCCCCCCAAGGTGATAAATCTAGGGCATGGCAACTAATGTGTTCTCCGTGAGGAGTTAGCAATCTGATGTGTTCTCCGTGAGGAGTTAGCAATCTGTAGTATTTAGAAGAGTTGTGGGTGGATCCTTGGACCAGTGTCAGATGACCACGCCCCCGGGGAAGACCCCGAGAGGGACCACTGGTCAGGCTCAGAGTATGGAGACAGACACACATTAGTTCTTTTATTAGACAGTATACTGAACCACCAGAGGTGGCAGTACTGAGCTGGAATACCCGGCTGGGCTGTAGTCCCTCAGAAGTTGGGACAGCGATCCCTGGAGGCTGAGCTGTAGAGAAACTGAAATATAGTGAGTAGGCAGGGTAAGCAGAGTTCATGTACCAAACCTGATGGTAAGAATCACACAATGTCTCATAGAAGCCCAGGAGCTGGAATGTATAGGCCCTCGAGGAGCGAGTACCTGGTTCCAGGGAAAGCTCTGAGAGAGCGATGGTAACTCACAGCACTGCCTACTACATCTGACTTCCAGGCAGAAGTGAATTTGAAGAAGTCCGGAAACAAGGGCCCTCGAGGAGCGATTACCGGTTCCAGACTGCAATCTACAAATTAAGAGAGCGAGCGAGGCCCCCAAGGAGCGGGTACCCCTAGTTAGTCCAAGGAGGCAGAGTAGCTTGGGTAGCAAAAGCCCTTGCTAACTAATGTGTTAGCAAATTCTAAGACCTTAAATATCTGTCGCGGGTGACGTCATCTTTGGGGGACGCCCCCGAGGTTCATGCCATCGCCGGTACTTCAGTTGGGCCGCGCTGTGCGCGCGCCCCTAGGCCTCCAGGAAACATGGCGATTAGCAGCGTGGAGCCGGTCTGGGGACACCGGAAGACCACGGCAGGAAGACGCCGCAGCAGTCAATCTTCCCGTGGATGAAGAGGGAGGTGCCAAAGAGGTGGGGAGGGCGGAAAGGGGGCGTCGGGAACCGACGTACACAACAGCAACCAGGCAGAGTGGCAGAAAGACCCCAAAGCTAGTCATCTAGGGCATGACAGCTATGCAGAGTAGCAGCAAGACTCCCAAGCTGGTACATCTGCGGCATGGCAGCTAGGCAGAGTGGTAGAAAGAGCTCCAAAGACCTTTAGGTCATCTTGCCACTCGCATGAAAATTCTAGAAAACCCAGCAAAGGCAGATTGATTTTTCAGAAAGACCAGCTTTTCTTTCAACTCTGGCACCAGCCTTGAATGATGAGCACTCACAGTGTCCGTTTCTATTAAAAAGACACATTCACCAAGCATGCTGGTAGTGGGCAGGAAATCTCTGGGGTACAGAATATTTGGGTTTGAGGCTCCTGCCTTGAAGGGCTCAAACAAATCAATGAGGTGATGCAATCAAACTCCAGGGAGGAAGGAAGTGGGAAGGCAGCTGTCTCTATTGTGGAGATCTCTGCTGACAGAAGAGAAGCACTGAGAGCAGTCCCTGGGACTCCCCCCCCCCCCCCTTCTGCCTCCAGTATAATATCCACCTTGGCCTTGTCTAGGCAGATCATAGACTTGAATGCCCAATATACTAGCACATCTTCAATGAGCTAGCTCTGTTAGACATTTTCTGGACGGGGTTTCTTGGATGGCGGCTCGGACGATGGCGAGGTCGATGATTTCACTCCCTCGATGGTCCGAGACTTCTCTGGTATCGTTCATAGACTATACATACAAATTGCTGATGAAAATATTGAATTCATATATGCAAATACCCCTGATGCAGCCCTATTGAAAGAGGGCGATACCAAATTTAGCGCTCCAAATCCTGAGTCATACACAATCGGTATTGTGTTTTTCAGAACAGATTGAGACCACTTGAGTGGTCAAGTGGTCTCAGTCTGTTCTGAAAAACACAATACCGATTGTGTATGACTCAGGATTTGGAGCGCTACATTTGGTATCGCCCTCTTTCAATAGGGCTGCATGGTCAAGTGGTCTCAATCTGTTCTGAAAAACACAATACCGATTGTGTATGACTCAGGATTTGGAGCGCTACATTTGCTATCGTTCATAGACTATACATACAAATTGCTGATGAAGATATTGAATTCATATATGCAAATACCCCTGATGCAGCCCTATTGAAAGAGGGCGAAACTCGGCTGGAGTCAGGCTCATTTGCACATATTCGTCTCTACACAATAAAGTATTACAGATTGGACATCTGGCTGCTTATTGTGTATTTCTGCTCTCACGGCTTTATTAAACAGCCTTCCTTGCTGTTTTGTTAGTTGTCCCAGCAAGTGCGGGCGAGGCAATGAAACTTTAACAGCAATCAAGAACCAGGTCAAGGACATGCAACAGAGGCTGGCACAGTGGAGTTCGAATCCCAGGCCCTTCAGCTGAAACATGTCCAGAAAAAGCGCCGACCTTTTCAGCGACCGGGTCACCGAGGCAACCCTCACCCGAAAGGGGATTGGGAGCCATGACTCTGCCTTTAACGGTGGTCCCTCCGGCTATGCCTCTGCCTCCTTCTTCTGTTCCGGAGCCGGGGCTGCTTGCTCCAGGTCTCCGAGAAGAACTGGACCAGCTGGTTCAGGAGGCCATCAACAAGGCGATGCATCAACTCCAAGTTCCTCTGGCACCAACAACGGTACCGATCATGGAACAGACTGCTGACCCGATTCTGGCAGCATTGGCACCGCTGCTGTCGAAAATGGAAGCGCTCATCGCCGCTTTTCCACCAATGGATCCTGGGTCACCGATTGCTCCGGTGCCCTCTCCGCTTACCTTGTCATCAGGAGGGGAAACACCGTTCCGCATCCCTCCATCGGGAGTCCTACCAATGCCTCATCCATCGATGCCGATACGTCCGTCGGCGCCAGCAATCCATTCATCGATGCCTGTACCGGTGCCTTCAATGCCTTCTTCGGTGCCTCCAATTATTCCTTCGATTCCTTCGGAGCCTAGACCAGGACCTTCAGGGATTCCACCGTCTCATCCTGCTAGGGCTCCTAGAGGGGCAGATGCTGACCCCTACGATATCTGGACAGATGATTCTTCACCAGACACCGATGACCTGCCTTCACCACCTTCTCCTTCTGAAAGCAGAAAGCGTTCTTCTCCAGAGGACCTTTCCTTTATAAACTTTGTGAAGGAGATGTCTGAATTGGTTCCCTTCCAATTACAGACTGAACAAGATGACAGACACCAAATGATGGCGCTGTTGCAATTCCTGGATGCTCCCAAGGAAATAACCTCCATCCCTATTCACCAAGTTCTTCTGGATCTCCTAAAAAAGAACTGGGAACACCCTGGCTCTGTTGCTCCAGTCAACAGGAAGGCTGACACCACTTATTTGGTACAGTCAGCCCAGGTTTTCAAAAATCTCAGTTGGATCACCACTCTGTCGTCGTGGAATCTGCCCAAAAGAGGGCAAAGAGATCAAAACCTTACACTTCCTTTCCCCCAGGCAAGGAGCGAACATTTCTAGATGCCATTGGTCGCCGTGTCTTCCAGGGCTCAATGCTCATCTCCCGAATTGCCTTTTATCAGCTCTATATGACCCAATACAACAGGGTCTTATTTAAGCAGATACAAGAATTGACAGACTCCCTGCCTCAACAGTTCCAAGATCAACTTCAAACCCTAGTGAACAAGGGCTTTGAGGCAGGCAAGCATGAGATAAGATCATCTTACGATATCTTTGACACTGCTACCAGGGTATCTGCAGCTGCTATTTCAGCAAGAAGATGGGCCTGGCTCAAGTCTTCGGACCTTTGCCCTGAAGTGCAGGACAGATTATCCGACCTGCCCTGTGTAGGAGACAATCTGTTTAGCGAGCAGATTCAATGGACGGTGACGGAACTCAAAGACCATCATGAGACCCTGAGACAGCTCTCTCTGATGCCTTCTGAGTATGCCTCCAAGCAGCCATTCAGGAAGGATACTAAAAGATCATTCTTCCGTCCAAAGAAGTCTTTTGGGCCTTTCCAAAAGACTGAGCCTTTCGAAAAGACTGGGCCTTTCCAAAAGGCCTTTCCAAAAGGCCCTGTCTTGTCAAATACAAAAACAAAGACCGCAAGCAGCTCCTCAGCCAGGCCCTGCTTCCGGTTTTTGACTCCTGCATAGAGAGCAGCAACCAGCTTCCACTGCCTCAGATACCAGTGGGATGTCGATTGTGCCATTTCCACAACAAGTGGCACAAAATCACCTCAGACCAGTGGGTCCTCACCATAATCTCTCAGGGTTATCACCTGAACTTTCTCTCCATCCCACCGGATTCCCCACCTAGGCTGACGTGGGGAATATCCGACCACTCATCACTTCTGGAACAGGAGGTCTCCCTCCTTCTCCAGTCCAGAGCAATAGAACCAGTGCCCTATTCCCAAAAAGGCCTAGGATTCTATTCCCGGTACTTTCTAATCCCCAAGAAATCAGGCGGCATTTGTCCAATTCTGGACCTACGTGCCCTCAACATAGAAACATAGAAATGACGGCAGAAGAAGACCAATCGGTCCATCTAGTCTGCCCAGCAAGCTTCACACTTCTTTTTTCTCATACTTATCTGTTTCTCTTGGCTCTTAGTAATCTTAGGTTCTATTTCCCTTTCACCCCCACCATTAATGTAGAGAGCAGTGATGGAGCTGCTTCCAAATGAAATATTAAGTTTGATTAGTTGGGTAAGCGGCAGCATAGCTCTCTGCCGTTGAAGCAGAGAGCAATGCTGGATATGTGTGAAGTATTAGTTTTTCTTCTCCCCTGCTGTTGAAGCAGAGAGCAATGCTGGATATGCGTGAAGTATTAGTTTTTCTTCTCCCCTGCCGTTAAAGCAGAGAGCAATGCTGGATATGCGTGAAGTATTAGTTTTTCTTCTCCCCTGCCGTTGAAGCAGGGAGCTATGCTGGATATGCATTGAAAGTGAAGTATGCCTTGAAAGTCACATTAACTATCATCAAATATTGAAAAGCCTAATAATTGGTAATTGAATAAGCCTAATAATTGGTAATACCTATAGCCCATGAACCCATCCCTGTTTTTTGTTTTTTGTTTTTTTTTTAATTTGGAGATGGCAGCCCTCCATCCTTCTGCTCCGTGAAGGTGGAACACCAACCACTGGCCACTGGCATCCCGCTCCGTGAATGCCTTCAACAAGTACCTCCAACGAGAAAAGTTCAAGATGGTAACCTTGGGTTCCCTCCTTGCTCTTCTGCAAAATGGAGACTGGCTCTGCTCTCTAGACCTGCAGGACGCATACACTCATATTGCAATAACTCCATCTCATTGCAAATACCTGAGATTTCTGGTAGGCCCCAAGCACTATCAGTACCGAGTGCTTCCACTCGGCCTTGCGTCTGCACCATGAGTCTTCACAAAATGTCTCGTAGTAGTTGCAGACTTCCTCAGGACTCAAGGTGTTCATGTCTATCCCTATCGATTGGTTGATCAGGGCTCCTACTCAGCAAACTGCTCTGTCGTCCTTACATCTTACCTTACACACCCTGATTTCGCTAGGATTTCTCATCAACTACGACAAATCCTACTTAGTCCCATCTCAAACCTTATCATTCATAGGGGCAGACTTGGACACCTTGCAGGCAAAAGCTTTTCTACCTCGACAATGAGCTCTCACTCTCGTCTCTCTCGCACACCAGCTGCAGTCTCAGCGCTACACGACTGCACGCCGCTTTGTTCTGGGGATGCCATGTGTCCCTACTGGGACACATGGCATCCTCAGTTCAGGTCACCCCAAGGGCCCACCTAGCCATGAGAGTCATGCAGTGGACTCTAAGGTCACAAAGGACTCAATGCATTCAGCCCCTGTCGACCATCGTCCACTTCACAGACTCACTCCGTCAGTCTCTCGCCTGGTGGAAAAATCAGATCAATCTCTTCCAAGGCTTGCTCTTCCAGGCTCCAGACCCTCAAATAATTCTCATCACCGATGTTTCCAATCTCGGCTGGGGAGCCCATGTGGCCAATCTACAGACACAAGGAAATTGGTCTCCAGAGGAAGCCAAACACCAAATCAATTTCTTGGAGGTTCGAGCAATCAGATATGTTCTCAGGGTATTTCAGGATCGCCTCTCCAACCAAGTCATCCTGATTCAGACGGACAACCAGGTGGCCATGTGGTACATCAACAAACAGGGAGGGACGGGCTCCTACCTACTGAGCCAGGAAGCTGTGCAAATATGGGCAGAGGCCCTCTCCCATTCTATGTACCTCAGGGCCACCTACTTGCTGAGAGTGGACAATGTGTTGGCAGACAAGCTAAGTCGCGCCTTTCAACCGCACGAGTGGTCTCTCAACCCCTTAGTGGCAGACTCGATCTTCCAACAATGGGGTTACCCTCATATAGATCTCTTTGCGACATGTCAAAACCGCAAAGTAGAGAACTTTTGCTCTCTCACTCGCAGCCAACACTCACAAGCAAGAGATGCGTTCTCCCTCTCGTGGGCGACAGGTCTCCTATATGCATTCTCTCCATTTCCACTTCTTTCAAAGACTCTCGTGAAATTACGTCAGGACAAGGGAACCATGATTCTGATAGCACCTCATTGGCCTCGCCAAGTGTGGTTCCCAATACTTCAGAATCTCTCCATTTGCAGGCACATTCCCTTGGGAAAGGACCCGCTTCTGATTACGCAAAACGACGGGTGCCTGCGCCACCCCAGTCTTCAAGCCTTGTCCCTGACGGCATGGATGTTGAAAGGTTAGTCCTTCAGCCACTTAATCTTTCTGAATCAGTTTCCCGTGTCCTGATTGCTTCACGGAAGCCTTCCACGAGAAACACTTATTCTTATAAATGGAACAGGTTTCAGTCATGGTGCTCTTCTCAATCCCTTGACCCCTTTACCTGTCCAGTCACGAAGTTTCTGGACTATCTCTGGCACTTGTCGGAGTCAGGTCTAAAATCTTCTTCCATCAAAATGCATGTTAGTGCGGTGGCCGCCTTCCATAAAGGTGTTGGGGATGCTCCCATATCAGTACAACCCCTTGTAACACGTTTTCTGAAGGGATTGCTTCACCTCAAGCCTCCACTGCGTCCTCCAGCCCCTTCTTGGGACCTCAGCCTGGTCTTAGGAAGGCTCATGAAACCACCATTCGAGCCTCTCCAATCCTGTGAACTTCGCTATTTCACATGGAAAGTGATTTTCCTTTTGGCAATCACTTCGGCTTGCAGAGTTAGTGAGTTACAGTCCCTAGTTACCTATCTTCCTTACACTAAACGTCTGCAGGACCGGGCAGTACTCCGCACTCACCCTAAGTTCTTGCCTAAGGTAGTATCAGAGTTTTATCTCAATCAATCCATTATACTACCTACCTTTTTTCCCAGGCCCCATTCCAATCCAGGAGAGCAGGCTCTGCATACCCTTGACTATAAACGGGCTCTAGCGTTCTACCTAGACTGTACAGCTGCCCACAGGAAAAACACTCAATTACTTGTCTCTTTCCATTCCATCAAATTGGGGCAGCCTGTGGGTAAGCAGACTCTCTCCCCCTGGTTAGTGGACTGCATATCCTTTTGCTATCAGCAAGCAGGCATTCCACTTTAAGACCATGTTAAAGCACACTCTGTGAGGGCCATGGCGACTTCAGTAGCACACCTACGATCGGTGCCACTTCCTGACATTTGCAGGGCTGCCACCTGGAGTTCTCTCCATACCTTTACAGCTCACTAATGCTTGGACAAGGCCAGAAGACAAGATTCCATCTTTGGCCAATCTGTCCTGCGTAACCTATTCACAACTTGACATACCAACATCCTTCCGCCTGCCCGTTAGGGTTCAGGATGCCCTCTACCAAATTCTACCCCATTTGTTGTGCCTGTTGCACATCTTTGGGTACATTTGGTGCATACTCGGACATCCTTAGCTCGGTACTCACCCATATGTGAGGACTACCATCCTGCTTGTCCTGTGAGAAAGCAAATGTTGCTTACCTGTAACAGGTGTTCTCACAGGACAAGCAGGATGTTAGTCCTCACGAAACCCGCCCGCCACCCCGCAGTGTTGGGTTCATTACATTTCTTATTTTATTTTTCGGCACTTCCTGTAGCTTTTTAAACAAGACTGAAGGGGGACCCCTGCTGGCTGCAGGGTTAGTGCCATGCTGGGCATGCCCAATAGGGGCCAGTCAAAGTTCTAGAAACTTTGACAAAAGTGTTCTGTGATTGGGCTCCATCCTGTGATGTCACCCACATGTGAGGACTAACATCCTGCTGTCCTGTGAGAACACCTGTTACAGGTAAGCAACATTTGCTTTCCCTCACTGGGCAATGACTGGGAGTTAGGGGTGGAGTAGGGAGAAAGTCCCTGGGACTGCTCTCAGTGCTGCTCTTCTGTCAGCAGAGGTCTCCACAATAGAGACAGCTGCCTTCCTACTTCCTTCCTCCCTGGAGTTTGATTGCATCACCTCACTGATTTGTTTGAGCCCTTCAAGACAGGAGCCTCAAACCCAAATATTCTGAACCTCAGAGATATGGCCAAGCCACCAGGTTAGCCCATAACTAAGCTTACAAAATGCAATGCTTTTATTTTTATGAAATGATCTTTGTCCCAAGAGGGCCTTTTGAAAAGTGTCAGATGTCACATAGAAGTTGACAAAGCTCTTGCTTTCACAACTTATCAGCACCGGTTGTCTGCTTTTAATTAGGTGAAATTCTAGCATTTCTCCTGGCTGACCTTTAAGTAACGTTTGCTTTGGCAGAGCTGCAGGTCATGATATTAATCTGCTTTCATCAACTTTATAATTAAGAATACTTTGTTTTACAGCATGATTAAAACTATCTTGAAGCAGTATTTGATGATTCAGGTCTTGAGAGAATAAGCCCAAAATAACCATTTTTCTATCTGTTAATGAAAGATGTTAAGGTAAAGGAGCTTAGCTGTCATCTCACTCACACATCATCACATATGGCGCTCTTCCTTATCACTCATTATTATAAACTTCCTTATCTCGTGCTGTGCTTTGCCCCAGTTTTTTCTACTGATTTTCTCCCATTTTTGTTCATGATAATAAATTACCAGGAAAAATAAAATAAAAACTACCCATCTCTCATTATCATTTGCTATGCTGTGCTCAGCCCCATTGTTCCTCATCATATATTGCACTCTGTCCTCCTCATGTCCTGTACTGTTCTCCATCACTCATCATACCATGTTGCACTCTGTCTCCATTTCTCATCATTGTGTGAAGTGCTCTACCTCATTTCTCATTTAATTAATTATTTGTATTTTGCCTATATTAAAACATCTATGCTAGGTGGCAGACATTCAGACATAAATAATAGTGAAACAAGTAAACAAATGCATTATTTATTTATTAGAGAGCTTTTGAATACCGACTTTCTTGATACAAATCAAATCAACACGGTTTTCAACTTTCTTGATACAAATCAAATCAACTTGGTTCATTAAACAAAAGACCAATAAAATACTGCTACAACTAACTTAAAGCATCATATATTTCACTCTGCCCCATTGTTTCTCATCACATGCTGCCGTCTGTCCTATCACCCATCATCACATGCTGTGCCACACTCTACCCTTCGCTCCACATCATGTGCTACACTGCATATCAGGCTTCAAGGCACTGGTTGGATTGTTCTCGGATTCCATTCTTATTGAAATTATTAATAGAGTTATTGTTTGAAAAATACTACCAAAATTATTTTCCTAGCATGTAGACAGATGTACTCAGGACCAATGGGTTGTGCTCCCCTGCCAGCAGATAGAGATGGAGTAAGCTGATGTTACATTATATATACTCCTGCAGTGACCCCAGCCTGCCAGTATTCTCCATCTCCAGCAAATGGTGGATGTGCATCTCCCTATGATGACTGCTTTGAGTTTTTTGAAAGGAGACATTTGAAATGTGACTTAAGGAAAATAAAGCCCCGTTCTCCTGCGATGATACCAAACAGTCCCTCCTTCCAGTTGAGAATTCTTGAGGTGATTTCCATGGTCTCTCCGAGGTGTGCCTTGGTCTGGTAGCTGGGTTTCCTGTTGTGGACTTGGCTGCTTGTTCAGCTGAAAAGCAGTGGGTGCAGGAGGCTGAGCGCGGTGGTGACGGCAGATGCCCTCTCCCTCCGCAGCTGGAGACAGTCTCTACTCAGCTGGTAAGCGCTAAGCTCAGGTAAATAAAAAAAAAAAGTGAACATTTTACTTTCAGATACAGAGATAGAAGGGTTTTAGGACTTTCTCCGGACTCCATGCTCGGCGCGCCAACCTGACATTCATTCGTGCTCCCGTTGGGGTTGGGGAACTGGGCAGCCTAGCGAGTTCAGCAGCCCCAGTGGGCTAGGCCCTGCAGTTAGGCTTTGTGCTTGCATGCTACATGGTAGGTAGCGGTGGCGGCATTTTCACATGCTCCTGTGCATGTTTTGCTGCCCTCTACAGGCCATTGGTATGTGTAGTGAGTCGGCTCTGCGCACGCGTTGTGCACTCAGATATGGGCATACCTTTTGCGCACTCAAGGTTTGCACTGTTCAAACGCTTTGCCAAGATGCCTCCCAAGCCTAGCTTGGCTCAATCTTCATCCAGCTTCTTCAGATACATCTCTTCCTAATGTACCATTTGCCAGCAACCGGACATACCTTATCACTCATCATCACATGCCACCAATTACTTTCCTCATTGTCCCTTGGACACAATCAGATTCATAAAAATTTCATTTGTAACTTTAAAAATGTATATCTCATTTTCTGGCAGGACGAAGAGGTAAACCAATCTTTGATTTTTCCTTTTCAGTTTGTGTACTCTAATTCTCTGCTAACCAACCGCAGCCCAAGATGCTATCTGTAATACCAAATTATCATTAAGAATCATTAATTCCCTTTACTAGAAAGGTGATTAGTAAGTCAATAAACTAAACTAAAACCAGTTCCTCAGCTAATTTAAAAATTACAGCCATGTAAAATTAAGAAACTTTCTGGGTTTTTGGAAGCCAAAATAGTTCTAAATCACAAGTTTTATATAGAAAATAATAAGATTTTTTTTAAGTCAACTATTTCTCTCCCTTTTATTTATGTTTTTGCATTAATTTTTATAATAAGCCTTAGGAATCAATTTCAAGAAACATCTGATTCCATTTGTTGAAGAAGCAGGAAAATGTGTCCAATGTCATTTTCTTGATTAACTCCCAAGATATGCACAGCCAGTGTTTCTTCCTCAAGACATGAACATGTCTTTAAGACAAGAAAGCACCTTCACATATCTCTAGAAAGGCTAAGTAAAGGAAACAATGAATCTTTGCCAAAGAGAAATTAGCAGGATGATTCTTTTTTTTTTTTTTTTTAAATCAAACAATAGTTTCATATAAATTGTTTTGAAATGAATTGCCAAGATTCTGCGGAAATAACTTCATATTTTATTTAAAGAGCTATGAAAATGTAGTGGTGTTTGCATTTCTGCCCATGTGAGGTTAAACAGGCCTTTGCAAAACAGAAAAAAAATCTGTTTCTTCCATAAAATAGCATTGTGGGTGTATTACCGTCTATCTGGCCAGAATGAACAGACAATGAAATGTTAACAGAAATTAGGGAAGCTAACACAATTAGCAACACAGTGATATTTGATTGGATAGATGTCACAGGAGGTGAAGATCCAAGATAAAATAAATGACTGCTTCATGGAACAGCTGGTACAATAACCAACAAGTGGGGGTTGCTATTTTAGACCTAGTCTTTAGTGGAACACAGGGATTTTGTACGAAAGCTAACAATTTCGGGGCCACTTGGCCATAGTGATCAAAACATGATCAAATTTGACTTTATAACTGGGAGGAGGACACTAAGAAATCTACTGCAATAGCATTTAACTTTCAAAAGGGAGACTATGAGAAAATGAGAAAAATGATTAGGAAAAACCTGAAAGAAGCAGCTGCCAAGGTTAAGAGTTTACAGTAGGCATAGACCTTGTTTAAAATTACCATCTTGGAAGCCCAGATCAAATGTATTCTACAAAAGGTGGAAAGAAGGGTAAATGACTACCAGCATGGTTAAAAGATGAAGTGAGAGAGGCTATTATGACTAAAAGAACATCTTTCAAAAAATGGAAAATGGATCCAAATGAAGAAAAAAGGAAACAGCATAAGTATTTGCAAGTTCGACACTATGCATTGATTTTTTCAGATACATTTGAAACAGGAAGCCTGCAGTGGAATCAGTTGGACCACTAGATGATCAAGGGGTAAAAGGGGCACTTAGGGAATACAAGACCATAGCAGAGACACTACATTTAATCTTTGCTTCATTCTTTACTGAGGAAGATGTAAGGGAGATACCCATACCAGTAACGATATTTAAAGGTGATGATTCAAAGGAACTGAAACAAATCTCAGTGAACCTGGGAGATGTAAGGCAAATTGACATGCTAAAGAGTATCAAATCAGTTGGACTAAATTGTATACATCCCAGAGTGTTGAAAGAACTAAAAAATGAAATTACAAATATACTTTTAATAATTTGTAAACTATCTTTAGAATCATCTACAGTAACTAAAGATTGGAGGGCTGCCAACGTAATGCCAATTTTTTATAAAGGGTTCTGGGGTGATCCAGGATACTACAGATCAATGAGCCTGACATCAGTGCTGGGCAAAATAGTAGAAACTATCATAAAGAGCAAAATTATTGAACATATAGATAGTTATAGTTTTAGAGTATTGCTGATTATCAAACTTTTAGGAAACAGCTGAAAGCTCACTACTTCCAACTGGCTTTCTCTTAAATCACTGTGCCTAATTTTTACTGCTGTGTTTGTATGTTTTGCTGAGCCTTCTGTCTTTGTTCCATTGTATTGCCTTGTCATGTTTTGTTAAATTGTTGAGTACTGCTTGTTTTTGTTATCATACTGTAAACTGCCCAGCATGGAGCACTGATATAGTCAGATATAAGAACCTGTAAATAAATACATAAATAAATGGGACAAAGCTAGCATGGATTTAGCCAAGGAAAGTTTTGCATTACTAATCTGCGACATTTTTTTGAAGGTGTAAATAAGCACATGGATAAAGGTGAGCCGTATGATATAGTATATCTGGATTTCCAGAAAGCATTTGACAAAATCCGTCATGAAAGACTTCTGATGAAATTAAATGTCATGAAATAAACAATCTCCTATTGTGGATTGGGAACTGGTTAAAAAATAGAAAACAGTAGGGCTAAATGGTCAATTTTCTCAATGGGGAAAGGTGAATAATGGCATGCTCCAGGGATATGTTCTGTGACCGATGCTTTTTTACATATTTATAAATGACTTGGAAATTGAACAACATGTGAGATGATCAAATTTGCAGTTGACACAAAATTATTCACACTTGTTAATTCTCAAGATGACTTGAGAAATTGCACATCACGGTTGTGCTGGCTGATTTGGTCATACTCCTAAGGTGGGGGAATGCAGGGATCAGGTCTTCTGCCTGACCAATCACCTTTCCTTCGGGTTTGGCCCTCCAGTATTGGCGGCTAGAAAATCCTATGGTGGGCAGTGCACAAGATCAGGGATAGGGCAGTTATAAGGATTGGCTAGCAGCAGAAGGCAAGGGACAAGATGGTACCCTGGACACACTGAACACAAATAGAGACTGCACCAACAAGAAAGAGACGGACAGATCACAGGGCAACATAGGTTCACAGACAAACAAGGAGCTAGACAAGGCAGGAACAGCAAAGACAGTACCAGGGAACCACATGGACAAGGGACCATAGAAAGGCCTAATATAGGACAGGGGCAAGCTAGAAATATTTTGGTAGGAAGGACCACAGCAAGAGGAAGGCTGCGAAGATACAAGAAAGGAAGGCCACTGGGAGGCCTTGATAGTTTAAGGAACCAGGTAAGGAACACAAAAGCAAGAAAGGCCCCAGATAGGCTTAGGCAAGACAAGTGCAAGAAAAGGAACATACAGACAAGGAAGGCCACTGAGAGGCCCAGACAGAACAAGGGCAAGGCTAGGAAGAACACTGAAAGGCCCAATAGGATAGGGACAAGGCTACGAGTACACAGGCAAGATAGCAACTGGGAGGCTCAGACAGGACAGGGACAAAGCAAGGAGTGCTCAGGCAAGATAGGCCACTGGAAGACCCAGGCAAGACAGGGAGCAAGGCAAAGAATACACAGGCAAGGAAGGATACTGGAAGGCCTAGACAGAGCAAGGGTAAGGCAAGGACCAAGAACAAGTATTAGTCATGGGAGGCCTAAATAGAGCAAGACAAGGAACAAGAACAAGGATACCAGGCAAAACAGACATGGATATGGGGCCACAGGCAGAGAAGAGACTCCACACTGAGGTGGGGAGTGAGCTATGAGGGAGGGTTTTATAGGAGTGGCCTTGCTGTGTCTTGCAGCCTTCAAGGCAGAAGCTACAGCAGGTCCGAGCAGCCCATTGAGGACCCCTTCTGGCAGGGGGTCACCTAACAACCAGTCTCATTGCAAGAGGACCTTATAAGACTGGGAGTATGGGCATGCAAATGACATTTAATTTGGATAAGTGCAAAGTAATGCACATAGGGAAGAGCAATCTAAAATATAGCTACAGAATGCATGGTTCCACATTAGGTGTTCACCACTCAGGGAAATGATCTAAGCAGCATCATAGAAACATAAACATAGAAACATAGAAATGACGGCGGAAGAAGACCAAACGGCCCATCAAGTCTGCCCAGCAAGCTATGCACTTTATCCATTTTTTTTCCCTTTTTCTCTCTCCCACCTGTTACTATTGGCTTCCAGTACCCTCCAGCCCTAATTCCCCTCCACCCAATTTAGAGAGCAGCTCTGTATCTGCATCCAAGTGACATCCAGCTCAATTAGGGGTAGCAACCGCTGTAACAAGCAGGCCACCCCCTTGCCCCATACTCTTAGCCACCCCTGTTTTTATTTTTTTGTTTTGTTTTGTTTTTTTTTTGGAAATAGCAGCCCTCCATCCTTCCGCTCCGTGAAGGTGGAACACCAACTACTGGCCACTGGCATCCCGCTCCGTGAATGCCTATGTGGCTACTGCCGCTCTGTGCAGTGTTTGAATGCCGCTGTGGCTACTGCCGCTCCGTGCAGTGTTTGAATGCCTCCACTTTATTCACGCCCTCTAGACTTGATGGATCCACAGTGTTTATCCCACGCCCCTTTGAAATCATTCACAGTTTTAGACTTCACCACTTCCTCCGGAAAGGCATTCCAGGCATCTACCACCCTTTCCGTGAAGAAATACTTCCTGACATTGGTTCTTAGTCTTCCTCCCTGGAGCCTCAGCTCATGACCTCTGGTTCTGCTGATTTTTTTCTGATGGAAAAGGTTTATTGTTGTCTTTGGATCATTAAAGTTTTTCAAGTATCTGAAAGTCTGAATCATAAAATTTTCTGCTACGTGTGTGGTGGCAAGCAAGAAAGCAAATAGAATGCTAAGAATTATTAGGAAAGGAATAGAGAATAAAACAGAGAATATCATATTGCCTCTATATTGCTCCATGCTGTAACGACATTTTGAGTATTGTGTGCAATTTTGGTCACCATACCTTAAAAAAGATATAGCAGCTTTAAAAAAGGTACAGAGAAGGGCGACCTGATAAAATAGATGGAATGATTCCCTTATGAGGAAAGGCTAAAGAGGTTAGGGCTCTTCAGCTTGGAGAAGAGATGGCTGAGGTGAGAATTGATAGAGGTTTATAAAAGAATGAGCAGAATGGAATGGGTAAACGCAAATCAGTTGTTAACTCTTTCAAAAAATATAAAGACTAGGGGTCATACAATGAAGTTATTAAGTAATACATTTAAAACAAATAGGAGAAAATATTTTTTTTTTACTCTACGCATAATTAAGCTGTGGAATTCATTGCTAAAGGATAGGATAAAAGCTGTTAGTGTAGCTGGGTTTGTCAAAGGTTTGGACAAGTTCATGGAGAAAAAGTCCATAAACCATTTTTAAGATGGGGAAATACATTGTTTATCCCTGAGATAAGCAGCATGGAACCCATCGACCTTTTGGGATCCTTCCAAGCACTTGTGACCTGGATTGGCCACTGTTGGAAAAGGATAATGGGATGATGGACCTTTGGTCTGATCCAGTATGGCCATTCTTATGTTCTCATATTGGGGTAGATTTTCAAAGGGGTACGTGCATACCCCCCGAAAACCTACCCCAAACCCCCCCTGCGCGCGCCGAGCCTAAGACCCGGGCTTGCATGGAGGGGTGTGTCGGGGGGCGTGACGCGGCGTTTCGGGGGTGTGCCGCGAGTGATGCGGCGTTTCAGGGGCGTTTCGGGGGTGTGGCGCCGGCCCGGGGTGTGGTTGAGTTCTCCGGACCAGCCCCCGGGCCAGCGCAGGCATAAATCTGCCAACAAAGGTAGGGGGGGGGGGTAGGTAGGGGAAGGGAGGGGAAGGTGAGGGGAGGCGGAAGGAAAGTTCCCTCCGAGGCCGCTCCGATTTTGGAGCAGCCTCGTAGGGAACAGACGGCGCGCGCTGGGCTCGGCGCGCACAGGTTGCACAAATGTGCACCCCCTTGTGTGCGCCGACCCCGGATTTTATAAGATACGCGCGGCTACGCGCGTATCTTATAAAATCCAGCGTACTTTTGTTCGCGCCTGGTGCACGAACAAAAGTACGCCCGCGCGTACATTTATAAAATCTAGCCCATTACTTTTAGGAGAACAGAAAGCAAATATCTTTATCCTGCTGCTTATAGTTTTGACAGTAAGCACAACTCTTGAGGGCTGTATTTTACTCAATGTGAATAATGCATCTCTGTCAGGTACTTATGGGGCTCACATCAGGGCTAGCTATGGGTACTTAGACTGCTCCAGGCATGGCTGGGAAACATCCAGGTATTAGGAGTAGCAGTCGGGTAGACAGGATCACAGATCTGGAACTAGTGCTTATAATTGGGGAGGAAGAGAGACAAACCTGGAACTTGAAGGTAGCAGAGGGTCGAGTGGAACTGGAATTGGACCAGGGCTGCAGGATCTGGAGTCAGAAAGCAAGAAACAAAGTTAGAGCAGGAACCAGTAATGAACAAGAAATAGATTTTGGGAGCAGAGAAATTTGCAGTCAGGCTTCTGCATGCAGTTAGCTTGATAGCAAGCAGGCAAGGTAAACTTTGGGTTGCTACAAACTGCTTCCTTCTATTCAGCAACCCATTTTGACTATGCCCCTACTACTACTACTACTTAACATTTCTATACTGCTACTCGACATACGTAGCTCAATACATAGTCCCTGCTCAGTCTAATTAAGACAAACATACAGGGCAAAAGAGATTTGAGGAGTTTTATATAGTAAGACAATGGTTAAAATTAGTAAGTTAATAAGACTGAAAGTAGACAATTAGGCTTAAGACTTAAAAGCAGCCTCAAAAAATTTGTTTTTTTAGATAGGATTTAAACAAGGCAAGAGCGGGAGCATGACGCACCAGCTCAGGAAGTCTATTCCAAGCACATAGGTGGAAAGCACGGAGTCAGGACTTGATGGTAGAGGAAAATTGCACAGGATGACTGACTTGTCTGATGAGCGGTGTGCACGAGCAAGGGTGTAAAGACAGATAAGGGAGGAGAGGTAGTGAGGAGATGCAGAGTTGAAGGTGTTTGTAGATGAGTAAGAGGCGCTTGAGCTGTATGAGGGAATGGATAGGTAGCCAATGCCGTGACTTCAGAAGAGGGGTTATATGGGTATAGCAACTTTGGCAAAAGATAAATCACATAGCTGAATATAGGTTAGATCGGGAGTGAGCAAACTTTCTGAACTGTGGCCCCCTTCCATTCTTTAGACGCCACCCAAAATGTGTTATATGTGTGTATATATATATTTTTTTTCACACACACACACACACACACACACACACACACACACACTAATGAAGGATATTCACCAAGAAGCCAACCAGTGGTTCAAAGCCCCCATTTTGTTTCTCTTCGAGTTACTGAAAGAAATAAGTTCACACATACACATAGGCACAGAGACAGCCGTCCCACACCCAGATAGATACAGATATCCAGCAAAAACAGAGACCCACATGCAGACAGACAATAGCCCAAGACGCCCCAGATCCAGACATTGACATCCCTAAAAGAGACAGAAACATAACACACAGACAGACCAGACCGAGACAGAAAAATACAGACACAGCACCCCTCATAGAAGAGAGACACACCACAGACAGACACAGAGGCAGGCATGGACACACCACACCCACACACAGAGAGAGACAAAGGGAGAGAAACCACATCACACACAGAGACATAAACTGTACACACAAAGCACACCACACAGACACACACATTCCATACCACAACCACACAGGCAACAAACCACAGTTGTAAGGGCTGGAAAATAAAAATAAAAAAAGAACAAAAAAAAAACTTACAGTAGGGGGCAGCCATAATTCTTTAGGAGATGAATGAAATTCTATCCCTCCCCACCCAACATTTTTTTGGCTTTTTTTTCACAGCTTGCTAATTTTTTTTATTTTTTCATGTTTTGATTTGCTTATTTAACTTTTTTACACTGTTTTCCTTTATCCTCCCTTCCCACGACCTCCCTCTGTCCTATCCAAATCGTTGTTCTCTCTGGTCTCTTTGCTCATTCCCCTCTCCTATCTCGCTTTTCCCTTGGGCAAGCCACAACTATTATCTTTCTCCTTGGTAGGGACCTGGCAGCAGGAGGAGCTCCTCCCAGGATGAGGTCTGAGAATGTCAGGTCTTCCTGGGTTGTAGAACACTGCAGTCGCTTCCTCCTATGTTCAGATCTGCTGCAGAGTAAGTGGCTCTGACCCTGGACCCACCACAGCAGAAGCAGCTCCTCTCCCTGGTCCACTGAAAAAGGTGCTTGACTATACCATGGCATGCTTACAATGATTTCAGTACATTCTGGTATCCCCTTACCAGCTGAACTTTCAGTGCCTCCATGGCACCAAGACTCAACAGTGTAGCCATGTTTTTCTTCCTTGATTGGGACCCTTCTTCAGGATTGTTCAAGCCCTCCCCACCCCCATATTTGCTCATCCCTGGGATAGATTGTAGTAGAGAAAGATGGCTTGCCGGGAGACCTGTGAGGAGCAGGTTGCAATAGTCTAAGCAGGAGCAGGTGAGAGAGAAGATGCAAGTTCTGGGAGTGTGTTCAGAAAGGAAGAGATGGATTTTTGTGATGTTGTAGAGAAAGAAACGGCACATTTTAGCAGAGTTTTGGATATGTGTAGAGCAAGAGAGAGAAGAGTCAAAAATGCCTCCTAGGTTACAGACTGAGGGGACTGGGAGGATAACCGTGTTAACCACAGAAATAGAGAAATGAGGAATGGAGGGGCGGGGGGGAGATAAGGAGCTCTGGTCTTGGCCATGTTGAGTTTAAGGTGGCAGTGGGACATCCAGGCAGCAATGTCAGACTGGATTTCTGATGAAAATTCCGATGTAAAGAGGTAAATCAACAGCAAAAAATGTTTTTGAAAGCCATGAGCGGAAATCAGAGTTCCAAGACAATTAGTCTATAGTGCAAAAAATACACCTCTCCCACCCACCCTTCGAGCACTTTGGCTCAGAATAACACAGGGAATACAGAGATGGGGAAAAATAACTGAAGCAGCTTGCGAAGGATGACATAAAATGACACCTTTGAAGCCACCTCCTTCCATTCTTCCAGAGCCGCATCCCGTCAAATATTCCTATACCCCCACATGTGTGCCCTCCCAGGACCACAGACCCCCTACAAAAATACATCCCATCCCAGCTAGTCATACATGCACAGTCACCTGCCGCCTACACATACACACATCCCCGTACGCCATGCACACACATACCACCCCTATATATCTCCATCCGTCTGACTGTACTCTCACAGATGTGCACATACCCACATATCCCTACACGTTCAAACAAACCTACAACCCAAACTCTTTTATACCCACACACATACACAGCCACATACTCCCTCAAATACACACCTGCAGTCCCCACAAACATCCATACTCCCACTCCACTCAAGCACATCTCCACCACAACCCCTGTCACCCCGTCCCCCTCCCCCAACTCACACATAACCCCTTTCTATAAATCTAGGTAGGAGAGCATTCCCAAAGCCATGCCTTGCCTACTTGTTTAGTTACTACTGAATTAAATTTTTTCCTTACCATCTCCAGACATATTTATTTAAACCTACTTGGTAGTTTGTTTTAGTATGCTTCTTTCAATTTGCTATTCACCAAAGATTTCATTTGTGCCACAGGTAGGAGGCACTGGTGCTTTAAAATTATAGTTACCTTAAATCTCACTAAACTAAGGATTACAGGGCTGCATCAAACTGCATTTAAGATTGCTTAAGATGTTACAATAAATGAATGGTACAGATGCATGTTTCAACACAACTGGCCAGGTACTGCCTCATTCCATTTGGGTTGAAATGAAAATACACCAAGTTACACCTTGCTTGTTGTTTTGCTTTATGAAAACATTTGTATCTAGAAAATCAAGTTGTCCCTCATTTCTTAGGTACATCAACAATTGCCTGTAATCACAAGTTACAATGAACCATGATTTTCTCGTGTTGATCAGCAGGATGGTTCCTGAAGAAAGTAAACACAGACACATTGCTCATTATTTTTCCCATGGATAAGCAGGTTGAAATCAGTCCCACTTGTGGGTGACGGCATCTGGTGATGCAAAAGATGGAATGTATGCTAAAGCGCTAGAAAAGCCTAGAAGGCTTTGTTGCTCATGCATGGCAGTCCTCACACAGCTATGTGCTGTGAGGCCCCCTCACTATCTCACTTTCTGTGAAATGAGTAGGACATGTTTCTGCATCTGGAAGCTATTTTTAGTATTCAATCATGAGGTTCCATCAGTATTTGCATTTTTTTAAATTAAAAGTTCTCTTTTCAGATACCTCTTAGGCTGACTACATTTTTCCACAATAGCTGACAAAAATACCAGCTACCTGCAACAGGAAAATGTCTATTACTGACTGTATTTTTTGCCTAGATATTCAGTATGGGGTAGATTTTCAGACCGCGCGAATAGGCGTACTTTTGCTGGCGCATCAGGCACAAGCAAAAGTACGCGGGATTTTAGTAGATACGCGCGTATCCGCTAAAATCCTGGATCGGCGCGCGCAAGGCTATCGATTCTGTATAGCCGGCGCGTGCCGAGCCGCGCAGCCTACCCCCATTCCCTCCGAGGCCCTCCCCTCACCTTCCCCTCCCTTCCTCTACCTAACCCACCCGCCCGGCCCTGTCTAAACCCCCTCCTTACCTTTGTCGGGGGATTTACGCCTCCCAGAGGGAGGCGTAAATCCCCGCGCACCAGCGGGCCTCTAGCGCGCCGGGATGCGACCTGGGGGCGGGTCCGGAGGGCGCGGCCACGCCCCCGGGCCCGCCCCCAAAACGCTGCCGACACGCCCCCTAAACGCCACTCAGCTCGGGCCCGCCCCCGACATGCCCCCGACACGCCCCCCTCGGAAAACCCCGGGACTTACGCGAGTCCCGGGGTCTGCGCGCGCCGGTAGGCCTATTGAACATAGGCGCACCGGCGCGCAGGGCCCTGCTCGCCTAAATCCGCCCGGATTTAGGCGGATTTAGGCGAGCAGGGCTCTGAAAATCCGCCCCTATGATATTAATAACTTTTAATATGTTAAAAAATGTCTCCTAAGATCATAAAATCATGAAGGCTTTGACTCCAGGATATCTTCCAGACAATTATAAGCCCACTATTGACATCAGAATCATCATACAAGCCTTCTAAGCATTTGATATCAAAGCAATTGTTATCAAAATTGAACATGTCACCCAATGAGCCTTTAGTTTCGAAGGTTGCCTTCTCCTCTTCAGAGTCTCTTCAGTGTCTCCTCTGCATAAAGAAGTTGGGTAGAATGTGAGAGTGAGAGCTAGCAAAGCAGAGTCTCGGACTCCGGAATTGATCCTTCGACATTGATATAGTCTATTGGCTTAGTCCTGTGGCAGTAATATGTTGTGGACATCCCTCCTTCTAAGAAAGTCAATTCTGAGGAGATTTATTTGATGTCAATGGCACTATTGATGAGGCCCTACCTCATCCTGTGATTACTTGAGATTGATATCCACATTAGTAAACCAAGAGGATATTTCATCTCCCACTACTGCTTCAGAGCTGTTACTGTGGGTAGTATATGAAAACAGTCTTGATAGAATGGTTCATCTAGCAGCCTCAAGAAAGGTTCCATGTCAAGTACCTTCTCTTTCTATCTCAGTGCAAGTAGATACTATATTAGAATCTCTTCATTCTGAACCTCACCCTTCCGTACTAACCACTTGGCCTTGGTCCACGACAACCTAGATATCAATGGTAAGAGTTATTCGATTTATTATTATGCAACTTTTCCTCTCCATTTCTCTTCCTGCTCCAAGTTTCAGTAACCCTCGTTCAATATAACTTATCTCTTATCTGTTCTCCCACCTCCTCCTGTAGCCTCCCAGCTACGTTTATTTTTAAAGTTCTCTTTACCCTTGTTCAATGTAAACCGATATGATAAGATACGCATCTTGAATGTCAGAATAAAAAAAGGTTTAAATAAATAAATATATCTTTCAATTTTTCACATAGTTACTTCTAAGAGAAGAAATGCACCATTACTCTCTCCAACCCATAGTCTTCTCTCCCTACTTGAATCTGAATGAATCAGAACACGCATGGAAGGTTGACTATAACTATATGGATTTGGACACAGAAAATGGACTTGTTGGGTCCATCATCTATCCTGTTGCCTTTTCCTGCTAGGAGCATTTCCCCTCTGGAAAAACTTTCCTTTCCAGTCTTCATCAAAAAAATGTTACAAGCAATTTATTTTGATTTACAGGACAAAGCAGAGTCAAGAGCTCCAATGCTAGGAATTCTGAAATATCTGATTATGCCTAAGGACAGAGTAGTGGTTCCAGTCTATCAGACCCTGAAAGATCTTTATATGAAGGATTAGGTGACCTCATTTAATATATATTTATTTTTTTTATTTATATTTCACTTTTGAGACACTTCAAAGCAGATTATATTCAGGTACTGTAGATATTTCTCTGTCCCCAGAAGGCTCACAGTCTGAGTTTGTACCTGAGGCAATGGAGGGTAAAGTGACTTGCCCAAAGTCACAAGAAATAACAGTGGCTTCCCTGGTTCACAGCCCACTGCTCTAGCCACTAATTCCTTAATACCCCCTCCAGTGGTGAAAAATATGGATGTAAAATACTGGGTACAGGAAACTCCTGGTTTTGAGACATCTCCATTTCTTTGTCACTCAGTAGTGGTGGAGTCAACGCTAAAGAAAGCAAACAAATCAATGGCCCAGTTCTTGGTTACATCAGAAAAGGACCCACAAACTTTATATCTATTTGCAAGAAGGTTGCTTAAAAATATCTTAGGGCCAATATTCAAAAAAGCCTCTATCAGCTGAATTATCCAGCTGAAAAAATGTCCTGCTGAATAACATTATCCAGGAAAGCCTACCTGGATAATTTTGAAACCTAATTGGCTAGATATGAATATCACTGGTTACGTTGTAAATTTATCCGGGAATGTGTTCCTGGTAACAAACTGGGGCAGTAAATTTGAAACTGGCGTCCAGATACACATGTGCACGCATTTGTAAGCCTGCTCCAGGGATGCAGCCATTTTATAATGTACACACGTACATGCTCGCATGTTATAAAATAGCCTGGCAATTTTAAGTGGACATGCGCCTCTGGGTGCAATTTTAAGTGGACATGCACCTATGCGTGCAAATGCCGCTTCTACCACATAATTGGGGGGATTTTAAAAGACACACGTGCCAACTCCATTGTCAGTTTTTCCAGTTTGTCCCAGTTTGCCCAGGTAAGGAATAGGATTTCCAAAGCCCCCTAGTTTATTAACCTCCCTTCTCCCCTGTTAGCCCTGACCCTTAAAACCCAGCCTGACTCCAATTTGCCCCCCCACCCAAAGCTGCTGAATCTCCCCAAAATGTAAAACAAATTGAAGCCTGACTCTTCTCCCCCACCTTCACCCCTCAGTGTATTACTTTGACTGCTATGCTGGTATCTTATGCAACCAGTGTAGCTGTCAGATCAATGTGGGACACACTGGGAGTTGGATGTAAGATCCAAACTCCCAGCCTGATCTCAGTGGTGGAGGTGGGGAACATGAATGGAGACTTCTAGTGGGGGTAGGAGAGGAGGGGGGGAATTGAAAAGCTGTGACTATTTCTAATGTATAAATTTGGCAGGAGGAGGTGAGGGGGAATGGTTGGAAGACTTATCGGGCCTACAAGCCCACAGTTTCTTTTACTTTTGAGGAGGACTTGGGGATCTTTTGGGGGAGGGGAATTGGCGGATCGGGCTGTGAGGCCCACACACCAGCTTCTTCTCTTCTTTTTTTCAACAGCTTAACCAGTGATATTCTTTGAACACCATTGGTTAAGCTTAGAGTATCCGGGAACATAAAGTTTCTGCCACAGCTGTCTGGACACAGCCAAATAATTAATTCAGCTAACTCCAAATATCTGAGTTAGCCAAATAAGTTATTCAGCTATCTGTGCTCCTCTCTGGAATGCCCCTAAAAGCTAAAAGTTAGATGGATAAATGCCTGCAATATCTAAAAGTCACCATTTATCTGGATAATATCTAAAAGTCACCATTTATCCGGATAACTCTAAAGTTATCCGGAAAAATGCCTTTGAATATTGACTTCTCTGTTCTCTGCGTGCATACTTTAGTACCAGCTTTTTATGGTTAGAGGCAGTCAGACTGGCAAGATTTTAAAATCCCAGCATTTGTCCAGCCAAGAACTAAAGGTATAAGGTCATTTATCAAGTTGCGTTAGGGCATTATGGTGCAATAAATGGGGTCTAACGCATGATAGACATGTGATGTTTATCGCATTGCTTGTCTGTATGCAAATATGATGAGTATGCAAAATCTAGAAAATTTTGCAAATGAGGGACTCCTACTGTATTTTGCAGTAAAATAATGCATAATAATATGGGATTTAACATGGGAAATAACACGTTTTTGATTTGCACTAGAGTGGAAAAAAGTTTAATCACACCATAGCAGCCATTACTGCAGATCGTGGCTTCAATGGCAAGAGGAAATGTGGATAAAAGGATTTGTATTCATAAAAAAGCGGGGAGTAGCTTGCTTGGTACGGCGGTTACTACCCTGAATCAATTAAGCCTGATACTTCACTTTCAATACATATCCAGAGTAGCTTTCTGCTTCAACGGCAGGGGGAATGAAGAAAAGAGGATTTATATTCAGATAACAAATAACAAGGACTTAATTGCAGAGGCTAGGTAAACAAATAAGCGTGGGAGTAGCTTGCTTATTGCGGTGGTTACTACCCCTAACCAATTAAGCTAGATACTTCACTTAGAAGCAGTTCCAGCACTGCTCTCTACATTAATGGCAGGGTGGAAGGGAAATAGAACCAAAAGTTTACTAAATACCAAGAGTAACAGATAATTTTGAGAGAGAGAGAGAGGAAAAAAAAGTGTGAAAGCTTGCTGGGCAGACGGATGGGCCATTTGGTCTTCTTCTGCCGTCATTTCTATGTTTCTATATTATAATAATGGAGCAATAGGTACAATAGACAATAGTAGACAAAGTTCACACAAAATAAACCTAACACCAAAGAGTTGTGGTGGCTGGCTTAATGTATTCTTAGTGATTGTCAGTCCAAAAAGTTATGTCTCACCATAGTGTTTGTGTAGGACTACCAACACAATGTACATAGCTTGTGCTTCCTTGCTTGCATCAACTACGCCTTTGATCCTGTCCTAACCCTCACATGTTGGTGAGATAGTTGCATAGATATGATGGCTTTCCAGCAGGGCCTAGGACATGGAGCCAAGTGCTCTATAAGTCATAGAAATCACAAGTAGCTCAACTGCTTTAAGGCACAATCTGAAGTTACAAGTTGACAGTTATAATCATCAATCACAGACTCGACATGTTACAGCTAGATTCCCTAGCTGTTTCTAAAGCACTGCTGACATTGGCGTGCTCACATAGCAGGCCTTCACTTTAGCTTTTTGGGAAGTACATGTCAACTATCATGGCAATCCCAAACTTCTCACAGATCATTTAAAGCTAGCATATCTCATAGGGGTTCAAACAACCATGCACCACTGGGCTCTGCTACACCTAGATAAGCAAACAGTCAGCTCTCATGTGCAGTTGTTGAGGGCCGCGGCCCATGGGCTGTCATGTTGGTTATGTTAGCTGCTCAGGGAGGCTATACAGGGATGCTGGTCTGACTGGCTGAAGGCTGGATTGGGAATAGGATGGTGTCATGCCTTCACATGTTGTTGAAAATCACCTCTGAAATATATGTCAGAATTTATTTAGTGATAACTAACAGCACACACACATCACATAACAAAAGGTTCATCTCGTTGAATCCAAGGCAAAGCTGTATTAGAAGCTATTAATCTAGCATGACATGTGGCAGGTAGCCATTGGGAAATATTGAGATGTCAGGGTGCAGCAAGGCCATTTGCCTGTCCAGCTCAGGGCTAGTCTTGTCCTGCTTTATGAAGAAAATCTGCAGAATAATTTGTTTGTTCCGATTGCTAGTAGCAGTTACAGTCCATATCCTAGATGTGGCCACCCTTAAAGCACATAGGTTGAGGACTCCAGGGGGATACATGCTTGCTGAATGGTCATTTTCCAAGAAGACTTGAGACCTTTCAGGTCTTAACAGGTTTGAAGCCCTTACTTGTCCACATGGCTGCCATTACTTGTATCGGTTTGCGAGAAATTTTTCAAATGGTCCATGAAAAATTAAATTCAAACCAGACAAAATAATGATGAGTGTTATAAGTACAATTTACCACAACATTTATTACACAATCAGTCCCCCGACACAGAACCATGTTTCGCTATGGCTGCATTGGGAGGGAAGAGTCACATATGATATAATGTAATTGGCAGTGACTCTTGAAACAGGATCTGTACAGAAAACAAAAGAAATTATAAATGAAGTTAGGACCATAACAATGTGGCAAGGTTAGCAGAGGAGAGGAAAAAGAATACCTACCCCATTCAATTGTGTCAACGTGTAAACATCCAAGCTATCATGGCTAACATTAGGATATCTACAAAAAATGAAGCAGTATATACAATCGTTAGGTAATATAACTTCATTAAGCAACTTGCCCTATATATATATATATATATATATATATATATATAAATACCAGAATCAAAGATTAGAAATCACTTAAGTTAGAAGGTCTTGGGATATATGATGATATCCTGCAATGGGAGTTGGAAGCCCTATACATGCTTTTATATTCCTTTTTGGTTCTAATGCATGAAAGGACACCTTATAGAAGCTCTAATATATTTGGTTCTAAAATTTTGAAGGTTTAAACAAGATGTCCAATGAAACCTTTCAAGATTTGAATACATGAAAATGTTCTAAAATAATATTAAAGAAATAATTACTTCGTCGGGTGGGACTAATTTTTATAGGATTTGTGGATTTATGTATGTTGGTGAATGTAGAAGTGCTTCGTGTGCATGTGTGAGTGGGTGTGGTCTTTTTATGGTGGTTTTTATGGGTTGTGGATTCATTGAATGGTAATTATATAAAATACTGCATGAAAAAATATGTTTAAAACATATGGTATTTAAATTGTGTACATGCATTATGTATTACTGCTAGTTTGGTAATTAAAATTCTTTGGTGATATTATCAATAAATACTGATTATTGGAATTGATGTATGTATTTGCTCTTCATTTTGCATTATTCCACAAATTTGACCACAAATAAATTTGCAATGGTAGATGTTATTGGTGACCCCCTTGGTGATACCATGTGTTTGTTTATAAAATTTATCCTGAAACATAAAATAGTTGTGTTTCTATACCGGTTGGGCAACCTCCATAATGAAATTGTTAGGTATATATGAAGTACCTTCCCGATATTCTAAAGTGTCTTCTGTCACCTCCAATGTTGTGTCTTGTTGTACATTCATATACAAGGTTTCTATATCCATTGTCACTAATATAGCTTGTTCAGTTAAAATATCTAATTGTAACTTCTCAACTATGTGCTGATATCTTGCACATATGATCTGATTTTTGATAACTTCTGTTTATAAAAAAAAACATTCAAAAAGTCCATTACAGGCTCCAAAATTGAACTTATACCAGATACAGTGGGGAATGCCAAAGGATTGGTAATAGATTTACATATTTTTAACACCCCATAAATTACTGGTAATGAGTCATGTCTACGACCAAATATTGTCTTTCAATGTTTTTTTTAAATCCTACTATGGATATCATGTCATAAATGCTCTCACATAATATGGGGGAACATCTTTCATAAGCAATTGATAATATCGTTAGTCTAATAACTCAAGATTCAGTTCCAAAATATATTTTGCCCAGTTTTGTATAGCAACTCCCCCTTCCCCCACCTATGACTGTGGCTTGATAACTGGGTATCCACTGCTAACGCTGTTAGTACATGATATATACCTGGTTTTAGTTATAAAATAATCAATTTTGTTGTGCCACTTTTTTTTTCAAATCATTTAGTACCAAATTTCTGTATGTAAAATAATGTATCACCTTGGAGATGAAGATGAGTTGAATGTTGGATAATCCATGAGAGAACCTGGGTGTTGTAAAGGTAAGGAGATCTTGAGGGAATAACGGTTATTGTTCACTAATACTCTTGGAAACAAATCCAACGCCGAACTCAGGAATCCAAAATGTATTAATGTTTTTCATATTTTATTCATTGTATACTGAACATACACATTTTGTATTCTTTAGCATTACAATGGCATGCATTAGAAACATTTTTGTTAGGTCAGCAATAGTTGAAGTTGATAAGAGGGCAGTTCCCCTTAAAAATAGCTTTTAGATACAAAACTACTTGCGGATTGTTAGGAACCACATGCCCCAGCGGCTTCCCCCATGACCGCCCAACCTACCGCAGCATGGTTTCTTTGCTCCACCAGAACGCTGCCATGGAGCGCACATGGACCCGGTGAAGGACACCTTAGGTGGGTTCCCTGCCAAGGCACTATATACATGCCTTGGCAGGGAACCCACGGTTGTCACATCCAGATGACGTTACCCTCCATGGGTATTTAAACCTGCCTGGCCCCATTCTCCTTGCCTCTGCAATCAGGTCCTCTGAGCATCCTTCTTCTCAGTGAGTGTTGCTCTTCTATCTTGGCTTTCAGTGTCTCCCCTGCT